>NC_137092.1:41418431-42618431 GCF_951640355.1 Cnephaeus nilssonii
ACCCTTAACCAATCTCCTCACCAAACTGGACTTTGGAGAATTCCGGAGACAACCAACATGCCATGCACGGAAATGCGCCTCAGAAACCCGCCGAGACCAAGGCCAGGCCCACGCCTGCTGGCAGGTGCCAACCTGAGAGCCGCGCGGGCGGGCGGGTGGACGGGTGAGCGGATGCTCGGCCGGGCGCCTGGGTCTAGCAAGCAAGCCTCCCGTAATCTCCCGAGGCCGTCAGGGCGTCGCTGCTTCCTTGGCAGAATACCGCATCCCTTTTGCCAGCACAGAAGGCGCTTTCGGTGGCAGCACCGCAGACCTTGACGCTGTTTTACCGCAGAAACGGCAGTCGGACACCGGTTATCACAGCCCGTGCCGGGGGGGACCAGGGCCGCTCACCACCCCGTGTTCTGGGATGAAGCACTGGAAGGGCCTTTGTCCTGTGAGTCACCGATTCAATAAGGAGAAGGCCGGTTCCCGCAGCCACACTGAGCGCAGGCCCGGAGCCCCCGTCTCACGTCCGCAGTTCTGCTCAGCACGATCGGCTCCTCCAGTCTCGGCTCCTCCAGTCCCGGCTCCGAGCGGCAGACGCGCAGACTGAGGCAAGTGCGGGGAAGCGGACAGTTTTCCTCTGAGGATGACGGGTCCACCTCCCTAAGACAGGGAAGAGCCTCGCTTTGGTTAGAAGATCAGCTCTCCTCCCATTCCCTGAGCAGATCAGTTCCCAGCAACAAGCATTTACTCCACCCACAGAGAGCACCGCAGCAAGAATGTGAAGCCAGATCTTAACCTTTTGCACTCGGATGTCGAGTGTGACTCGACGTGGTTAGCATTAGAGTAAAGGAATCGAGAAAAAAGCGAGCGAGTGCAAAGGGTTAAGGTTTCTCTCCAGTGGGCTTTTTATTTTATTAGTTTAAAGTACTGTTTATTGATTTTTAGAGCGAGAGAGAAATATCGTGTGAGAGTGATACATGCGGCCTCCTGCTCGCCCCCCACTGGGGATCAAGCCACAACCCGGGCACTTGGCCTGACTGGAAATCGAACGGGACGCCGCCCAACCAACTGAGCCACACCGGATGGGCGGCTTTTTTTTTTAATTCACCATTAAACAGGCACCTGATCTGCCTGGTATTACACCTACGCGACCTCTGTGGCTGGCCTGGTGCCAGCAGCACTACCAGGTCAAGGGACCCCAAGAGGAGGTCCCAGCCAGAACCAAAGCAACAGGTATAAGCGGCGAGAACTGGAAAAGGTCACAGAGCAAAGAAGCAATGCATCCTGGAGAGACTCAAGGAGAGAGAGAAGGCCCTCGCTCCGTGGCTAACCAGCGGACACTTACAAAGAGGACACGCTGCCCTAACCGGTTTGGCTCAGTGGATAGAGCGTCGGCCTGCGGACTAAAAGGTCCCAGGTTCGATTCCGGTCAAGGGCATGTACCTTGGTTGCGGGCACATCCCCAGTAGGAGGTGTGCAGGAGGCAGCTGATCGATGTTTCTCTCTCATCGATGTTTCTAACTCTCTATCCCTCTCCCTTCCTCTCTGTAAAAAAAATCAATGAAATATATTTAAAAACAAAACAAAACAAAAACAAAGAGGACACACTGCTCAGACAGGTGCTAGCCTCCGCCAACAGCGAGGACCCGGCCCGTGCCGAGCTCAGCCTGGAGAGGGGACAGACCAAACTAGCAGGCCCACAGGCGGGGAGTTCTACCGCGATCTGCTCTGATGTGGCCGCCACACACAGACACACGCTCAGGGTCCCGGCCCCGAGAAGCCCGCTGGCACCCAGGGGACCTGCACGCAGGCCGGCGGCAGGGTGCCAGTCGGTCAGACCCCACCAGATGACAGAGGCACCCGCACCGAGCAGGAGGAACCGAGGACTCACGAAGTACGTGGTGTGTGCGAGCCGTACTGAGAACGTACAGGCTACTCCCGGCCAGTTGCAGAATTATGAAGTATCGGGGCTGAGAGGACCCCCTTCTAGAGACGACTGAACAGACACCCAGCCAGAAACTGGCACAGTGAGGCTGGAGCCCAGGTGCCTAAGCCAGTGGCCGCACAGAGGGGGACTGAAACACAGCGCTGACGCTACAACGTGAGGGACAGTGACTAACAGGCCCTTCACAAGGTTTCCAGTTTCCCGTTTTCAGCAAAATTAAAGGAGCCAGGGGCAAGCTGGCTACTCCACAAAATACATCCGGTCCCGCCTGGCCGGTGTGGCTCAACGGTTGAGGGTCAGTTGGCCCAGGCACCAAGAGGTCTCTGGTACGATTGACAGTCAGGGCACATGCCCGGGTTGCGGCTCGATCCCCAGTGGGGGCGTGCAGGAGGCAGCCGATGGATTATGTATCAATGATGTTTCTCTCTCATTGTTGTTTCTATCTCTATTCCTTTCTCTTCCTCTCTTTGTAAAATCAGTAATAAAAATTTATAAAAACACAACGCGATCCGGGTGAGGCCGCGACCCTGGGTCTGGATGAGGCTGGGTCCCGGGCCCGGGTGAGGCCGCGCGCCCCTGGGCCCTGGTGAGGCCGTGAGCCCCTGGGTCAGGGTGAGGCCACGCGCCCCGGGGCCCGGGTGATGCTGGGTCCCAGGTCTGGGTGAGGCCACGCACCCCTGGGTCCGGGCGAGACCAAACCAGAGGGAGTTGGACATGCATTACCACCATTTATCCACCATCCAGAGCTGAAAAGTCAGTGCCGACATGTACACATAAGGAACTGGTGGACATTGAAATTGGGTCTCAAAAGAACTGTTGGTCCAGAAAGAAACTCACTACAGAATGATTCATTTGCCTGTCAGCATAACTATTATTGCTCGTCTCACATTCGGTTCTTATAAGTATATTTCTAGTAACACATGATCTCACTCATCTAGGGGAAATGATGAACAACATAGACTGATGAACAAGAACAGACCCAGAAACAAGGAGGCATCGATCGGACTATCGGGCCTCAGATGGAGGGTAGGGGAGGGTGGGGGTAGGGGGGAGAGATCAACCAAAGGACTTGTGTGCATGCATACGAGCCTAACCAATGGTTAAGGACAACAGGGGGGTGGGGGCATGCTAGGGAGGGGTGTGGGATGGGAATGGGGGGACGAGGACAAATATGTGACACCTTAATCAATAAAGAAATAAAAAAATAAGTAAATTAAAATTAAAATTAAAAACAAAAACAAAACACAACGTGAAAGGTGAAACGGAGCGACTGATGCGACAGAGGCCGTCCACTGCCCCCTGCCTGTAGGTTTCTCTCGACACAAACAAACGACCTTAGTCCACCTCTCACGTTGAATGACTTATCAGAAAGCACCTAGCTTCGGCTAATTTACGCTAACACCACAGTGATGTATTCAAAAGAGCTGAACACTGGAGGCTCAGGAGAACAGGAAACCAGCCACCCAGTGCACAGACTCTGCACAAGGCAGGCAGGCTGATCCGAGGACCGTCAGCATCCAAGTGAGTGAAACTAACACTGTGGGGGACGTGACCTTGAAACAGGGTATCCAGGCGAAAAAAGAAAAATGAACTTTTCTGATTCAAGTGAGAGCTTATTCATCAATGTTTAAACGGGTGACAATGAGTGAAATTATTACAGTGCTCAGAGCCTACCAGGTCCATTGAAAAGAATGGAAATTATTATTGTAAAATGTTAATGTTTACAATATATCAAAAATCACGTAGTTTGCAACTCTTTACTCAGGATGAAAAAAATTGATGTCAAAATGTGCGACAGAAACAAGAAAAATAAAATAAAAATAAGAGAACAAAAATGTGCGATAAGATAAAGCATTTTCCCAACCAAAAGTTTCTTTGCATCTTATGGTTACCAACTTGTTTGAAGACCACAGTCCAGAACCACGGTGGCACGCTAGCACCCAGCCTACCACAAGCGCTCCGTCCAGAGAGGCCACCGGCCTGACCCTCCGCTGCGGGGCGGGCACCTAGCACCACCCGCAGGCCCTGGCTGCCAGGTGGGCAGGCGCACACAGACCGACCGCCAAGCCCGACCAAGCCGCCCTTCAGCCCAGGGCAGCAAACAGCCAAAGGCAGACAGACAGACAGCGGACTGAAAGCCATCAGCCCAGCCCTGCTTCACCCCACAGAATTCCCACGCTTCCACCACAGACATACAGGCAAAGTTCTTATAAAAGCCCCACAGTGCCCTGGCCGGTGTTGCTCAGTGGTTGAGTCTCGACCCATAAACCAGGAGATCATGGTTCAATTCTTGGTCAGGACACATGCCCGGGTTCTGGGCTCGATCCCCAGTGGGAGGCGTGCAGAAGGATCGATGATTCTCTCTCGTCAATGATGTTTCTCTCCCTCCCTCTCTGGTCCTCTCTGAAATCAATAAAAACATTTAAAAAAAAAGAAAAAAAGCCCTACAGTAACATGCCACAAGTCACCCGAAGGGCGGGTGACGGCTCTTCCACCACGAATACTGTGAAGTAGGTGTGGGGACGCCCAGGACAGCAAGAGCAGGTGTGGCCCCCGTCCTGCAGGCTGTGGTCGAGGGGCCGCCGTCACCCCGAGAGGACGAAGGTCCTCCAGGAAGCACGAGGTCACAGAGTCTTGACACTTTTCCTGCGGTTTCCTGGGGAGCAGCGTGTGAAAACAAATGCTTTAAAACAAACAGAAACGATCCTATAGGAAGGTCCTTTCTAACCGCCGGAGTCAGCGCAATCACCACTCGGAATCCTCGAAGCCGTGCAGTTCACGTCGGAGCCGATGCAGAACCCAGCGGCTGCTTCCAGGGCCCGAGCCCCGTGCTGCTAGGACTCCGCACGCTGTCGGCTAATGGTGCGGAACAGCCTGCCGACGGCCCTTTCCGGCTGTGCGTGCGCGGGCTTCCTCTGGGGAGCGGGCACGTTAGACGGACTCCCCTGCGCGTGCACTGAACGCTGCCTAGGACTTTTTAGCAACACCTGACACTGTTAACACCTTGATTCTGTCTGAGAAAATGCTGTCTTTTCCTTTTTATTTTCATGGACACTTTGCCGCTACTTGTTCATTTGGAAATATTTTACTTTGAAAAATAAAGTTCTGACTTGCTGTTGTATGTAGGATTGAAAGAAAATATGTATTAAAATTACTTTTTAATCCTCACCTGAGATTATGTTTTTATTGATTTTAGAGAGAGAGGAAGGGGGAGGGAGAGAGACAGACAGACACCGTACGCGCCCCAACCAGGGATCGAACTGGCAACCTAGATCGTGCCCTGACCGGGCGGGAATCAAACCCACACAACCTTTTGGTGTACAGGACGACACTCCAACCCAGTCACCAGGGCAGGGCTACATGTATAAAAATTAAATGATCAATTTATCCACTACAAAGATACTTGAAAATGTTGCCACTGTTAAGCAACTTTGTTGCGCCTATAAAACTCGCAAACAGAAACTTGTAAGAATTTGCAAAACATTCCAAATGAGGGTTTCAGTGGGTTTTGAATATATTACGTAAAAAACTACAAATGAAGCACCTTAATTTACAAAAACAATTGATGGACAACAGGGAAGATGAACATTTTCTGGCTCATTTTTGACAAAAGCCACTGCCATCCTTGTGGGTGGCCCCATCGTGGGGTGTAGCCCTGCAAACGATGAGCTTCTTGTACTTGGATCTGTTCAGAGGACTTTTCCAAACCTGATGGTCATTAAATCAAGAGTCAAAAGACTAACATAGAACCAAACCCTCAGCCTTGCATTATCCCCAAGGCGATTATCACCAATATCATCCAAGGTCCATAAACCCCGTGTATAAAACAAGATTTTTAAAAATAAAACGTTCTTACCGGACAGAGTCGGACCTGCATTACCACCATTTGTCCACCATCCAGAACTGAAATATCATTGCTGACATGTACACATAAGGAACTGTTGGACATTGAAATTGGGTCTCAAAAGAACTGTTGGCCCAGAAAGAAACTCACTACACACTGATTCATTTGCCTGTCACCATAACCATTATTGCTTGTCTCATTTTCGGTTCTTATAAGTGTATTTCTAATAGCACATGATCTCACTCATCTAGGGGAAATGATGAACAACATAGACTGATGAACAAGAACAGACCCAGAAACAAGGAGGCATGGATCAGACTGTCGGGCCTCAGGGGGAGGGTAGGAAAGGGTGGGGGTAAAGGGGGAGATCAACCAAAGGACTTGCGTGCAGGCATATGAGCCTAACCGGCGGTTAAGGACAACAGGGGGGTGGGGGCATGTGTGGGGAGGGGTGTAGGATGGAATGGGGGGACGAGGACAAATATGTGATACCTTAATCAATAAAGAAATTTAAAAAAATAAATAAATAAAAATTTAAAAAAAATATATAAAATGTGTTTTAGTCACAAATAAAAAATAATTTTGTAAGAATCAAAGGGTTGCCCCGGCCGGTGTGGCTCACTGGTTGGGAGGTTGTCTGTTCAATTCCCGGTCAAAGGCACATGCCCGGGTTGCAGGCTGGATCCCCAGAAGGGGCGTGCAGGAGGCAGCCAATCGATGTTGCACTCTCACATAGATGTCTCTCTCCCTCTCCTTTCCTCTCTGTCTTAAAAAAAAAAAATCAATAAACTATTAGCAAGAATACACCCTCCAACCTATTTTACTGATCGAAAAAATTGAGACCCACCCTGGCTGGGTAGCTCAGTTGGTTAGTGCATCGTCCTGATTCGCTAAGGTCATGGGCACATACAAGAAGCGACCAATGCGTGCATAAATAAATGGAACAGCAAATCGATGTCTCAAAATCAATAACTAAAAAAAAAAAATTTTTTTTTAATTAAGATTCATCATGAACAACATAAACTGATGAACAAAAATAGAACCAGAGGTAGCGGAGATCCGGACCCCGGCAGGAGCCAGGATGGCGGCTAAGCGTAAGACTAAGTTGTCCAAGAATTTGCTGTGCATGACGTTCATGCAAAGGGGACATGACTCAGAAACCAAGAGACAACTAGAAGAGGAAGAAAAGAAAATCATTAGTGAAGACACTGGTATTTGGATTTACCAGAGCTTAACGAGAAAGAGTTTCATAACAGAAGAGCGGAGTTTCTCGTTATGTGCAGATCTTCTCTATGGAAGAATGTCGCTCAGAGGACTTAATCCTGAGGCTGAGAAATTAATGCTTCAGATGAATGCTAAGAACAAAGGAGAAGAAGTTGAAGATGAAACAGTGATGTGCCAGGTGAAGAAACGGCTAGAAGATAGGAGACCTTGGTGGGGACAATGGGGGAAAAGTTTGCCAAGAAGAGACGGTGCCAATTATGAAGATGAAAATGGAGACATAAAACCAATTAAAGCAAAGATGTTCTTAAAGCCCCAAGATTAAAATGTATGCCTTAAGATATGGCTCAGAGATGCCTTAAGAGAGTTAACATATTTTGGAACTCATTCCAATGGTTTCTCTATAGTTATCAATATTGTAATGTTTATTTGTAAAGAAATGTATAATTTTGAAAACATGCTGTTTTTGAAACAGATATATGATGGATGTTATACATCCTATGGTATTCATCAAGAGTGGATTTTCAGCCCTTGATCTTCAAATGTACAAAGGCAATGTTTGCTTCCTAAAAATTTTTTTACTCCAGATTTTTTTTTAAATATATATTTTCAATTGCTGACCTTAAATTGACACATAACTTAATAATAGTGTTTAGGCCTAGCTGGTTTGGCACAATGGATAGAGCGTCGGCCTGCAGACTAAAGGGTCCCCAGGTTCGATTCCGGCCAAAGGCACATGCCTGGGTTGCGGGCTCAGTCCCCAGTAGGGGGTGTGCAGGAGGCAGCCAATCAATGATTCTCTCTCATCATTGATGTTTCTATCTCTCTCTCCCTCTCCCGTCTTCTCTAAAATCAATAAAATATATATTTTTTAAAAATAATAGTGTTTAAATTGTCCTTATGTTTGCATTTTACTTAAAATTATTAACAATGTTAAGTCATTTCATGCATTTTGGAATCAAATGTCGTGAGAATTTATTCTTTGTAAATTCATCAAGAACAAACATGCCTCTCTGGCCTAAAATATTTGCATGCAACCAAGTCAGTTTGTGGAATTAAGCGGTTTTGTTTAAAGCTTTTAATTAATAAGAAAAAAATAATAATGTTCTGTAATAAACATCGGTTTTCATAAAAAAAAAAAAAAATAGAACCAGAGACACAGAAGCATCAAACAGACTGTCCAACCTCTGAGGGAAGGCAGGGGTGAGGGGGTAAGAGATCCACCAGAGCACGTGTATGCGTGCACATGAGCATAACCAATGGAGTAGGGGGGTGAGGGCATGTGCTGGGGGTGGGAGCGGCCAGAGAGGTCAAAGGGGGGGGGGGGGGGAGGAGACTCATGTAATACTTTAAACAATAAAGAATTTAAATTTAAAAAAAACTAAGACTCATCTCTAAAAGGCCTTGGCGATCGTGAGCAGTCCCACCAGCACCGCCTCAGAGCCCATTGGCAAAAAGGCCATCAGCAGTGAACTCCCCAACGATCTGTCTCCATCCCAGGATCTCATAAAAGCCCAATTACACCAGGTGCCAACATCGGGCCGAAGCAAACACTGGGCCCTGAGTGGAGCCAGGTGAGCACAGCGAGGGTCGGGAACCGCAGGGAGACCCGCTGGGTGGGGCCAGCACAGCAAGAAAGGCGGCTGGTGGTCCTCAGCCCACCGGCTCCGTCAGCTGCTGATGCAGCGAACCAGGCCATTCCAGGCCCAGCAAACAGCTAGTGGAAGATCCTTGGGCAGGGGGACAGTGTGGCGTGCCCGGCAGGGGGTGTGGCTGGCACAGAGCCCGGGGACCCGGGGAGAGTGGCGGGGCCACGCAAACCTGGGCTTGATGGCCTGGGCAATGGTGGGCACGGTGCCAGCGGAGGAAACAGAAGGCCCAGCCCACTCCTGGTCCTGGGAGCCCCTGATAGGAGGGTGTGAGCTGAGTGGTCTGGCCAGATGGGTGGCAGCTGAGTCCCAGGAACAGGGCTGTGGGAGCCGCGGCCGCACATCTGGAGCAGGATGTCCCAGAGCAGATGCCTCCCAAGCAGATCCCCCAAGGCAGATGCTGACTACGGGGAAGCTGAGCTGACAGCCCACAGCTCAGAGGGGACAGAGGGACTGCACTGTCCCCCTTTGATCTGTATTACTCACCGCCAGACCAACCTCCCTGAAAACACCTCTGAGGACTGGTCGCTGCTTGTGGAGAAAGCTCAGTGAAGGAAAAATCGTGATTCTACTCCAAGTTCTAAAACATTCTCTGAGCCTTATCTTCCAATGTCACCCATCAACAGCGAGGACCCCGGGCCGACTTCAAAAGGAAGAGACAGGCAAATGCCTTTGTAACACACCGGCTCGATGGTGAATGTGGCTCAAACACGGGCTGAGCCCTCCCCTCTTCTTTCCTTATGTCCCGCTTCCCCTGGACACACAGAACACGGCATCCACACGAGCACCCCTTCAGCAAGGACCCGAACATCAGTGATGAGAGAATCGTTGATGGGCTGCCACCTGGCATATGCCTTTGACTGGAATTGAACCTGGGACCCTTCAGTCCACAGGCTGATGCTCTATCCATTGAGGCAAACTAGCTAGGGCAGTGGTTGGCAAACTCATTAGTCAACAGAGCCAAATATCAACAGGACAACGATTGAAATTTCTTATGAGAGCCAAATTTTTTAAACTTAAACTTCTCCTAACGCCACTTCTTCAAAATAGACTCGCCCAGGCCGTGGTGTTTTGTGGAAGAGCCACACTCAAGGGGCCAAAGAGCCGCATGTGGCTCGCGAGCCGCAGTTTGTCAACCACGGAGCTAGGGCGACACTCAGAACTTTCTGCCACAGTATAGCAAGTCCCTTTAGTAAAAGGCAAAATGGGGGAAATCTATGGAAGCATTAGACAAAAAATGGTTCTGTGAAGGAAACAGATAACAAAGTTCCCCAGAGGAAGTGTTCACAGCGCTGAGGCCTGAAAGGCTTCGGAGTCCTTCCAAAGAGGGGTCCGTGCGCCAGAGCTGGACGCAGCTCCCACAGGCCTGTGTGCCGCTGGGCGCGGGGAGGCGAGATGGGAAAATAAAGTCTGGGAGCACATTTGGGGGCCAGGGGATATGCGCTGTGCTGGTTTGCTCTGTAGTCCAGGCCAAGGGGAGTCATAAAGGTTTCCAGGAAGCCTGGTGACAGCAGGACCTGAGCCCAGGAAGACCCTCGGTGGACCACGCTGGCCAGACCGTGAAGTCACCAGGGCAACGGCAGCAAAGATGAACAGGAGAGCCTTAGCAGGTTTGGCTCAGTGGATAGAGCGTCGGCCTGTGGACTGAAGGGTCCCGGGTTCGATTCAGGTCAAGGGCACATGCCCAGGTTGCAGACTTGATCCCCAGTAGGGGGCATGCAGGAGGCAGCCAATCCATGATTCTCTCTCTCTCATCATTGATGTTTCTATCTCCCTCTCCCTCTCTGAAATCAATAAAAATATATATTTTTTAAAATGAACAGGAAAGGAGATACAGGCAAAGAAATCTGATTTAGCCCTAGCTGGTTTGGCTCAGTGGATAGAGCGTCGGCCTGTGAACTGAAAGGTCCCAGGTTCGATTCCGGTCAAGGGCACGTGCCTGGGTTGTGGGCTCGATCCCCAGTGGGGGACTTGCAGGAAGCAGCCAATCCATGATTCTCTCTCATCATGGATGTTTCTATCTCTCTCCTTCTCCCTTCCTCTCTGAAATCAATAAAAATATTTTAAAAAAAAAAGAAATCTGATTTAAACTATTTTTTATTTATTTGTTTCCCTTCCAATGTTACTTCTTGCTCTCTCCAGACCGCTCCCTCAGGGAGAGGAACAAGAATCTGATTTTTCACATGGATCAGACTTTCTCAACCCTCAATTTTAACATGCGATTCCCACAGTGATGGGCCACGTCAGCCTAGCAAAGCTTCCTCGAAAGTTCTACTTCTTTATTTACAAAGCAAACTAGGAAGTGTGATCTGTGGAGCGGCACTCAATATTTTTGCCTTCTCCAAACCAAAATAATGTAGTCTGAGATAAAATACTCATGCCCAGGGCAGCCACAATATCGAGACACATTAAGAGCCCTAGAGAGATGGCCGGGGAGTTGGTTTTCCTATGGGGGGAGGAGGGAGAACAGTTGCATTTCCACATTTCCACTTCCAGCCCAGCCAACCTCGGAAACCAGCCTGCAGCCTCTCCAAAAGCCGAGCCCATTCTTCTGAAACAAGATGGGGCAGCAGGGGCCAGCAGCACCGGGCGCCCTGGCTGGGCCACCACATACAGACCTGAGCACACTGTTTCCATCTCCAAGTGATCAACCAAGTGCTGGGCTCCAGAGGCTCTGAGCTGCCTTCCACCTCTCAAGGTGACATTTAAAAATACATTTTTATTGATTTTAGAGAGGAAGGGAGAGGGATAGAAACATCAATGATGAGAATCACTGGCTGCCTCCTGCACACCCCCTACTGGGGATCGAGCCTGCAACCCGGGCACGTGCCTGACTGGGAATCATACTGTGACCTCCTGGTTCATAGGTCGATGCTCAATCCCTGAGCCACATTTTTCAACATTGATTTTAGAGAAAGGAAGGGAGAGGGAAAAACACACACACTTCGATTTTTTGTTCCACTCATTTATGCGTTCATTGGTCGATTCTTGTATGTGCCCTAACCAGGGATCAAACCCACAACCTTGGCCTATCGGGCACCGTGCTCTAACCAACTGATCTACCCAGCCAGGGCTCAAGTTGTCATTTCTTTTTTAATATTTTTATTGATTTCAGAGAGGAAGGGAGAGGGAGAGAGAAATAGAAACATCAATGTTGAGAATCATTGATCGACTGCCTCCTGCACGCCCCCTACTGGGGATTGAGCCTGCAACCCGGGCACGTGTCCTTGACTGGATTCAAACCCAGGACCCTTCAGTACAAAGGCCAACACTCTATCCACTGAGCCAAACCTGCTAGGGCTCAAGTTGTCATTTCTGATGATGCTCTTAGGCCGTCTTCTCCCAAATTCCTTTAACAGGCTCATCTGTAACAAAATACCCCGGGGGGGTGGAGTATCAACCTTGCTTCCAGACCCCCCAGCACTACAATGCTCAGGCCCGAGACTTCTAAAAATGGTCCAGTTTGTTGATGTTGACCAAGATTGGTAAAGAAAAGAAAACTGAGCCTCAGCCGGTTTGGCTCAGTGGACAGAGCATCAGTCTGCAGACGAAAGGGTCCCGGATTCAATTCTGGTAAAGGGCACGTAGCTTGGTTGCAGGCTGTGCAACCAGCCAATGGATGTGTGTTTCTCTCACATCGATGTTTCTCTCTGTCTTCCCCTCTCTCTTCCACTCTCTAAAAATCAATGGAAAAATATCTTCGGGTGAGGATTTTTAAAAAAGAGAAAATTGGAATTCATTGAAGGAAAGGCAGTAAGGACTGTAATTAAAGTATACCTACAACATGGGGGCTACAATATGGAATCTGAGAAGTCCAATGCTCCTTTGGACTTTTTAAAAAAAAATTATTAAACAATGACAAAGTACTTATCAATGCCAAAAAATGTAAACAGGCTATGAAAACAGACCCTTTTTGAGAGTTTCTACAATTGGAATTGGGGACAGCGGGTACCCACCGCCCCCCAATGGCTCTCGGCTCCCTCCCACTTGACAGTTTGCCTTCTTAGACCATCAACTGCGAAAGGTGACGACTGAGAAACACAGGAGAATGGAGTCATTTCACGTCCTAGGACCTGTTTCCACCTCTGTAGGGGCTGAATTATTTAGAGGATTACCAAGGTCATTTTGCTTCTAAAAGCTGCACCCCTCCCTCCTCCCCCAAGAGGACTGGCCTCAGGTTAGCACCCAGGCCCAACTATAGGGCAGGCACCAAGCTGGGCACCCCGGGAACGCGCCCAAGAACCGGAAAAAAGGTCCCAGGAACAGGAATGAGCTACGGAAAAACAATTCTAAGAACGGGTCAAGCTTCCCGAAAGAGCGGGAATCCTGGTTTGGCTTTGAATTACCAGTAAGAGTGCTACACTAGCAACGAAGAGGGAAAATGGTTCTTAGGAAATGCACTCAGGCGGCGGCAAACGCAGCATCAACTTCAGGGACCCCAAGCGGGCAGATGCCTGGCCCCGGGAGCTGGGGACCAGGCCAACGTCACCGGGAAGGAAGCCCCCAGGCCAGAGGCCGCGTCTGGCCCCGACCCGGAGGGAAAACGTGGAACCAAAATGGAGGGGCCCCGGCGAGTGGCTCCGGGACGGCAGCCGCGTGGTGGCTTCTCATGGCGCCGGCCGCTCCCAGCTCGCTCCGCCCGGCACCTCGGGCCGGCGCCCCGGGGGAGCCCTCTCCGAGCCAGGTTGGACGGAGGTGGCGGAACGGCATGGGCAGCCGCCGCCTCACAGGCAGCTCGGGGCGTAAAGAAAGGAACCTCTGGGAGGACGCCGCCCTCGCCCACCGGCAGCAGCAGCCCGGGGTCAGGGGAAAGCGTTCCCGGTCTCGCCCCGCAGGGAGCACAAAGAAAGGGGGCTCCCGCGGACACGGCCCCTCTCCGAGGGTCCCAGCGCGCACGCCGCAGGCAGCGGAGCGTGGCGCCAATGAACTTTCCGTGGAAGCCGGCCACGTCTCCTCTGCAGCCACAAAGGGAAGCCCCGTCTGTTGCCATCGCACTGATGCCGCCGCATCTTTGTGGCTCTCAGGACTTTACCCGGAAAGCCCTGCAATCCCAGCCCGAGCCGGGCTCCCTTCCCGGGACGCGCCCCGCGCGCTCGCAGCCTCCGGTCGGGTCCCGATCGCTCCGCCGTCGGCACCGGGCTGCGCGGCTGGGCGCGTGTCCCCGCGAGGCCAGGAAAGGGATGCACTGGGGGCTCGTTGGGGACCCCACTCCGAGCCCTCTCCCCAACAGCGAGCGGACTTGCAAAACAATAAGCATCCGCCGCCGCCGCCCCTCCCCCACAGGACCCGGGCCACGAGTGAGCGGCGCCGGGAAAAAAGACCCCGCGGGGGTGGCCGGCACCCCGAGTCTTCGACCACCCGGTACCCGCCCGCCACCCCGCCGCACCCCGAGTCCGCGCTGGAGCGCCGCCAGCAGCGAGGCGCGCGGGCCACGCGGCGGCTGCAGCAGCTGACACGGCCCGCGGCCGCTGCCCACGGGCGCCGCGCCGGCCCGGGCGGCAGAAGCGCGGACCCACGTACCTTGCCGCTGGCCGTGCCCCCGCTGACGCCGATCAGGAAGGGCTCGCCGCCGTTGGGCTGCTGGTTCTGTAGGGTCTGCTCGCTGTCCCCGGCCATGACTCGCGCCGCCCCTCCTCCGCGGCCTGTGCGCGCGGACGCACGCGCCCTCGCTCCCGGCCCGCCCGCCGCGCCCGGCTCCCTCCGCCCCGCCGCCGCCGCCGCCGCCGCCCGGGAGGCCGCCGCCGCCAGCCGCTCGGATCCGGTGTGGGCTGCGGTCCCGGAGGAGCGAGCGCCTGCCTGTGCGCACGCGGCGGCCCTTACATCCCCGGGGCGGGCAGCGTGATGCCGCTGCTCCAATCCGGCGGGCGACGCGCTGCGATTCGCCCAGGCGGCGGCGGCGGGCGTCTGGCCCAGCCCCCGCCCTGCCCTCGGCCGGCCGCCGCCCGCGGGCGCGGGAGGGTGCGAGCCGACCGCCTTCCCGTCCCGGCGGTTAACCCTTCCCGGCGACCTTGGGCTTTAATTAGAGATGCCGCCACCTCTTTCCAAAAGGATAAAAGGCTGAAAGGGCGGGTCAGGTCCTGGAGGGCGCGCCCAGGTTTAGGAGCAAAATGAGAACAAGCTTGGAAAATTAAGATGAAACAAAGAGTTAATGTCATTTTACCCAGGCTGAAAACGCGCTTTCCGAAAATTAGAATGTTTGCCCCTCCCGTTGGCCAAAGTAATGTCAGCCCCTGGTGTGAAACATTTCCTCTTGGAAACCCCCAAACACCATCCTCCTCCACCAGCGACTCCATGGAGAAGGGGTAATTTGAGGGGCACTCTCCCTCCTAACGGCAGCGCCCTTTCAAACCGCAGTTTGAAACCCGAAGTTCCTGCGGAGTCAGGGGTAGTGCGAACATGCCCTGTGGACGATTAATAGCTTTAACTGAACTGTTTTTCCAGAGACGGGCCTCCGGGCGAGAAAGGCAGTGTCTGCCTTGGACTCCGCCGCCGCCTGCACCCCCGGAGCCAGATCTCTGCATTTGGGAGCAGTCAGGCTCCAGCCTCAGTGATCTGCTAGATGGGAGCAGTGATGGCAGGCACAGCCCAGGAGTGCTGTGAGCTGCAAATGAGTTGTTATATTGGCAGTTCTGACAACAGTGCCTGGCACAGTCTCCAGCGGTCGCCAACCGGTGGTCCACAGACCACTGGTGGTCCCTGAGGTCCGAAAGGTTGGCAAACGCTGACTCTAGACCATATTGTAAGTGTGTGAAGAGAAAAAGGCTGAAACTTGTTAACATAAAGACATCCAAACATGTAAAGAATTTTTGTGAGTTTATTTGAGCCAAACTGTGGACAACTGCCAGGAAGCAGAACCTCAATGGATTGAGATAATGCTCCAGAAAATGGCGGTTCTTTTTCATCTATTTTGTAGATTAGGGAGGCAGAAGAAAGCAAAGCGGGGGAAACCCCTGGGATTGGATAAGAAGTAAAAGACACATGCTTAGGTGGGTGCAGGATAGTTAACAGTCAACAATCTATATATATATATATATATATATATATATATATATATATATATATATATATATAAAAGCCAAGTGACCAGAACAACCAGTCGCTATGATGCGCACTGTGGTCCCAACCTCCGGTGGCCCCTCCCCCTCACCAGCCCAGCCCAATTGGCCCCATGGGGTGGGCCGGCCGGACCCAACCCCTGCACGAATTTGTGCACTGGGCCTCTGCTAACATGATAACAATGACAATGAAGGAATTTGTGGTCTCTGTCTGATGCCCAGCACATTAGGTTGTGCCTGGAGAGGTCCGAAAAAGGGAAGTTACAAGTTACCCAGACATTTCAAGGCTATGTTATCACAGGTGCAAAAAGACACATAGGTTCAGTTAAGGTAAAGGTTGACCTTTTCAATGCCTAGGATGTAACTAACCACCATAACTGCTTTTAGTTAAAGTTTAATTTCAGACCATTCTTTGTGGTGACTTTAGGTCTCTGCATTTGCAAGACCGCCATGCAGGCCTTCCCTGAGCTTGTCAGGTCAGCATGTGGCTCCCCCCCCCACACACACAAACTGAGAAGGGAACTTTTGTTGGGGCTGCGGGGACAGCCTAGACCAGTGGTCGGCAAACTGCGGCTCGGGAGCCACATGCGGCTCGTGAGCCGCGGTTTGCCGCTCTGTTGACTAATGAGTTTGCTGACCACTGGCCTAGACAAGTAATTTCCAGCCTCTGCCCCAGTGATTCTGGGATCGAATCAATGAGATGATAGGGTCCTACAATCTAAGAGGATGCTTAAATAGTACATTTCCTTAAATTCAGGAACATGTTGGGGGGGGGGGGAAATACTAAAGAAAATCAAGAGTATTAGAAAACATAAATGTTCTTTCCATATTTGAAGTTAGCTAGAAGGAGGTGCCTTCCCAAATGGCTGTGGGGTGAGTGTGTTTGTGCTCATTTGTGAGTCAGCTTCTTCTCCCCCGTCTTTCCTCCACTAGAGATCTGACAGTCTTCAAGGACTTTTGCAGAGGTGTTTAAAGTCCAGGATCGGGCCTGTGGGAATTTTGAACTTGACTGACCCACAGCTAAGGGGATATTAAGTAGCTGAGAGAAAGAAGAGCTAGATAAAACAATGCCATGTCCTCCGTGAACTTCGCCCAAATTCCCACCTTCCTTATCATTCCTACCACTTTTCCCACAATATTTTATCTCATAAATTTTCAAACAGAGTTGGAAGAGTTTACAGTAAGTACCACCTAGATTCTCTGGTTCACATTGTACTGTGCTTGCTTTTCCACACTAGTCATCTACCCCTCCCTCTTTTGCTTTTACTAGTTTTATGTGGCTTAAACAGGCTGATACATTTCTTGCTTTTTGTTTGTTTGTATTTCATTACTATATCCTCAGCATCTTCTGGCACAAAGTAGGACCTTCATAAAAATTTCTTGAATGAATGAAGAGCCACCATGTATCATTTGTAGATTCCCAAGGGCCACTGAGCACAATGAGGGGCAAGCAGGAAGCATCCGATACATGTCACATGAATGAAGGAAGGAATAAATGAACAAATGTGGAAGAGGTAAGAGAGTACCAAGTCCAGTCCACTTCACCTCTTTGGAAGGAAAGGTGTTCCCTAGATCAGCGGTCGCCAACCGGTGGTCTGAGGGGTCTGAAAGGTTGGCGACCGCTGCCCTAGATCATATTGATGCTGCTGCGACTGTTTTCCTGGCATTCTAAGTAACTATCTACGAACTAGTTGAACCAACTCGTTAATTAAGCTAACTCATTACACGTCTCTGCACCGTTTAATAGTAATATCTGCCCTTCGTGCATGAGTTAAAATACATAGAACAAAAGCTGTCTGTATGAAGGGAAGGCCTCTAAACCTACATTCCCAGCTGTCCTCTGCACTCCGTGTTTTCCTGTGCTGCATGTTGGCTCTTTCCTGTCCCTAGGGCTGGCTTCCCCACACAGAAGCTACCCACGTCCATTTAAACTACTAAGCGCATCCCAGCGCTGGTGACCTCAACAAGGACTTTCCCATCTTTGCTCTCTAAAGCAAGGCAGGCAGCCTGCTATTCCCTGTGCTGTGTCATCCTCTCTGGGGAGCCTGGCCGCTGAATCCCAGAGCTCAAGATGTTCAAGTCACGTCTGAGCCTACCCGTAGCAATTACAATGCGGATTCTGAATTAAGTGATTCTGTTTTCTGTCCTCCTCCCCCTCCCACTAAGCGGGGAGGGCAGGAGGGGAAGGTTTTCAATAAAATCCAGAGTTCGAACAGATTCAAGGAAACACATTTTCTCGATATCTGTGATCATCTCTTATATAAGTGCAGATTTCAGCCTGATCAAGTTCTGGCCTTGTTCACACAGAGATGAGATCAGCATGAGTGTGCAGCTGCGGCTGTGGCCAAGGTAGAGACACAGCTGTTGACAGTGCCCACCTGCCCACTTCTCTCCCATGTAGCTCGAGTTACCAGCTAGACAAGGAACATTACGTGTTGCCTGAAAGTTCTCCCCCAAGGTGCTTCACACCGTGACTAATTCTTTAATTTCTTATCACATTTCCCAGCAGAAAATATGTTCTTACACCTCAGCATGTCTCTGAAGCATTTCAGTTCTCTGTATTGCCTTTCTACTTTCTGCCTTAAAAAAAAATGTATTCCCTTTCAATTACAGGTGACATTCAACATTAGTTTGTATTAGTCGGATGAACAGCATCGTGTTTAGACAGTCACAAACTTCACAAAGAGACTGCTTTGTTCCTTTTGTCAGTCAGCCTGCTCTGATCTCTGACAGACCCTCAGTGCTGCTCGGAAAGGATGACCAGGTGACATTAATGCGCTTCACACCTGGCTCTGGGGTCTTAATCGCTCTCAGGTATGGTCAGGCATGTGGTGCGTCTCCAGCATTGGCACCAGCAACATGGGGAATGCCAGTCCTTGAGCTCCACCCAAGAACCAGTGAATGGGAACTCCACAGGGCGCGGGGCGAAGGGGAGGGCGGGGGTGACAAGGCCTCCGGGTGACTCCAGAGCCCTGGAAGTTTGAGAACTACTGACCTAGTGGAGAGAAGGTAAGTTCTATGCAGAAAAGTAAGGTGTACATTTTTGCATTGAGACTAAACTTTATAACCTTTAGCAAGTTTCTTTTTCTTTGGCTAGTTTATTAATTTGTATATGCCTCAGTTTCTTCAACTGCTACATGATACCTGGTGTGTAGAGTGGTCATGGGAATATGCAGACACGTGGTCACAGAGTAGCTGTTAAATAAACATCATGTCCCTCCCCCTTCTATTTCTACCGCAGCTCTGATTTATACAGAAGCCCCACTGCATAGGGATTAGGAGTTCAAGGTAAGGATTCCTAACCCCCAAGGGCACAATAAAGTAAAAATTAAAAGATAATGTCCAGCCCTAGCCGGTTTGGCTCAGTGGATAGAGCGTCAGTCTGTGGACTGAAGGGTCCCAGGGTTCGATTCTGGTCAAGGGCACATGCCTGGGTTGCAGGCTCGATCCCCAGTGAGGGGCGTGCAGGAGGCAGCCAACCAATGATTCTCTCTCGTCATTGATGTTTCTATCTCTCTCTCCCTCTCCCTTCCTCTTTGGAATCAATAAAAATATATTTTTAAAAAATAGGTCTCAACCAGCAGGCTGGAAGGGGAAAGGAATTTTTAGGACCGGGGAACGGAAGTGGGCAAAGACACAGAAAATACAGAATTAAAATGACAAGGTCAAAGGAATTCGTAACCTACAAAACGTGACTCCAATGCAAGTGGCTCATTTTGTTGAATTCTGTCGCTACCCTGATTTGTGCACCTGCACCCTCTCCCCCACGAGACAGCAGGTGCAGGCACGCATGGACCTCCGCGTTTCCGCTGGCCCACCTTCGGAAGTCCCATGCGCCCCAAGAAGCCCTCCCAGACGTGGGCCAAGACACACACATGGTAGTTCCATGGAGGTTTTCGGCATTTCTCGCTTCTGCTCATACTGGAACTTTCCAAGGTGATTCTGTGAAAATGAGTTGGAGCTAAAGGCAGTTCAGCTGTTTTGCCCAGCGCCCCAGAAGAGCGCATGCCCATGTGCCAGCTGTCCGTGCTCTAAGCCTTTAGCTTCACCGAGTTCCCAGCTTTCATCTCAGACCCATATCTGACCTTTGCTTCTCTTCCTGTCACCAGACTCCCACCCTCGCCATCCCACTTTCTGCAAGGACGTCCTTCATCTTCTCTAACCACCTAGTAACCGATGTCTGTCCCTCCCTCGCCTGGGTGACCAGGGATGCACTGGTGTGTGAGTGCTGGGACTGAGGTGAGGCAGGAGGACCCAGGGTGTGATGTGCAGGAGCCTCTGACCCTGGTTTGCAATGTGGGGTGGGCCTTAGAAAGGAGCCCCCCTCCACGTGTGCCTGAGGGCCTCACCCCCCAGCCCGGGAGACCGGCCTCCAGGAGAGGAGAATCAGAGGACGTGCAGCTGGCGGTGCCCGCGGCAGGGGAAGAGTGACAGTCGGGTGGCGCGGGTGGAGACTGGTGGCCAAGGATGGCAGGTTCGATATTCCTGGGGTAATGCGCTGAGGAGCTAATTGGCATCAGAGGACAATCGAGATTAGCTGAGGGAGCGGGCTAGTCTGTCCAGGGGTCAAATGGCACGTGGGGGAAGTTGTTTGGCTCTGGAAGCAAACTCTCCCCAAGTCGTTGGGAGAGAAAAGGAGTTCGATTCTGCTTTATCATGTAAGTACAGTGTGTCGGGGCCAAAGGCTTCCAGGGAGGGGACCTAGTGTTTCAGAACTACTTTTAGTCAGAGACTACAAACACGAACGGAAGCCACAGATTCCCAGGAAAACATGTGTGCACACGCACGTAAGTAGAATTTTGAGTATAATTTACTCACACCCAGCATAGCCCGTTAGTTGCCAGCCAGCCCGGGAGCCAGGAGAGGAGGTGGGGAGGATGCAGCTCCTGTGAGGGAGCATGGCCACCTGCACACACCGAGGTCCGGGCACCGAGGCTGCAGGGGCAGCGTCCGCAGGCTTCCGCCCAGGTGTCCACTCACATCCCCGGCCCCCAGGGTGCAGCCACTATGGAAAACAGGTTCCTCAAAAAAATAAAGAATAGAGCTATCACATGATCCAGCAATCCCACTTCTGGATATACATCCAAAGGAAAGTGGAAGGAAAAGGATATCAAAGAGCTATCCATATCCCCATGTCCTTGCAGCATTATTCACAATAGCCAATATATGAAAACGACAGATGAGTGGATAAAGGAATGTGGTGTCATACATACAATGGAATATTATGCAGCCATGAGGAAAAAGAAAATCCTGCCATTTGTGCAAAATGGGTGGAGCTTAAGGGCATTTCTCTAAGTGGGGGAAAAAAGCAAACATAGAAACAGCATAGGAAAGGTATTGTCAACAGCTGGGGGTGGGAAATGGGGGAGGTTAGTAAAAGGGTACAGACTTTCAGCTATAAAGTGAACCAGGCCTGAGGAGCTATGTAAAACGTGTGCCTGTCATTGAGAATGCTGTAATCTTGTATAACTGAACTTTGCTAAGAGTGCAACTTTCAGCTTCTCCCCAGAGATACAGAGAAGATATAGACTCGGGGGATGGAGGTGTTGACTATCCGGATGGGGGCAGCCAGTCACAATGTACACAAGTATCAAGCCATCAGCATGCACATGTTAACAGTATTAGCAACTTGGTCAATTACACCTCAATAAGCAAAACTGTCCTCAAAAAAGTAAAACATCCTTCAAAAATGAACCTTTGGGGACATGGCAAACCTGGGCCGAAGGCTTCTTCCTCCAACCCAACTGTAAAGATGCTGTAGTAGCAAGAAGGATGTTGGACTCCAGGACTTACCCTGAGTACTAGAAGCCCCCGAGGGGAAGACACTAGCTTAGCCGTGCCTGAATGGAAGACATGGCGGTCGGAGTAAGTAAGAGGGCCAATGCCCAGAAATGGATATTTCCAGTGAGAACTGAATTGTTTTTTTCTTCTCTCTCACATTGTCTCTTCAAGGTGGTTTCCTGAAAATTGATTTGCATATATAATTCCATTAGATTCCCTTGCATGGGCTGCACAATTTTGCATTGCAATCAGTAATATATGAGGGTGTCTGATAATTCACAGCCATGCTAGGTGGTCACTTTTGGATTTCTGACAATCTGAGAGTCTAGATGAAATGATGGCTGAGAAATGGTGTCTCTCAGTGGGGTTTTTTGTTTGTTTTTTGTTAATCCTCACCTGAGGATATTTTTTTCCATTGATTTTTACAGTGGATGGGAGGAGAGACACAGAGAGAAACATCCATTGGCTGCCTCCCACACGAGCTCCAACCAGCTCTGGGGCTCGAGCCTGCAACTGAGGTTTATGTCCTTGACTGGAATTGAACCCACGACCCACCAGTCCTTGGGCCAATGCTCTAACCACTGAACACACCAGTGGCTAGGGGTCTTTTTGTTTTTTTAATTTACCTTTATTGTTTTAAGTATTACAGATATCCCCCTTTCCTACCCTCCATTGACCTTTTCCACCCTGATCCCACCCCCCAAGCCTTCACCTCACTATTGTCTGTGTCCATGGGTTATGCATACCCTATCTAATAAAGAGGGAATATGCTAATTGACCCTCATGCCATCACAAAGATGGTGGCACCCACAGCCAATAAGGAGGGAATATGCTAATTGACTGCCCCACCCCCAAAGATGGCAGTGCCCACAGCCAATAAGAAGGGAACATGCTAATTGACCACCACGCCCTCAAAGATGGCAGTGCCCAGACCCCTCAGCCCCACTGGGGCGGCAGGAGTGCGGCAAGGCTGGGCCCACCCCCAGGCGGGCCAGGCCGCTCTGCATGCCTGCCTCCAGAGTCCCCCAGTCCCCTCAGCCCCCAGCCGCCCAGGGCCGGCCCAAGGCTCAGGTAACCAGGGCCGGCCGAGGCTTTCGCTGCCTGCAGTGGCAGCAGAAGAGGGGTGATGGGGCGTCACCTTTCCCTGATCGCTGGGTCACCTCCTGACCTTGAGGGCTCCCAGGATGTGAGAGGGGACAGGCCGGGCTGAGGGACCCCCCCTCCAGTGCATGAATTTTCATGCACCGGGCCTCTAGTATGCATATAGTTCTTTGGTTAACCTCTCCCTACCACCCCCCCCCCCCCCCCCCCCCCGCTCTGAGATTCATCAATGTCTTCCATGCTTCCATGTCTCTGTTTATTTTGTTCATTAGGCTCCACATGAGTGAGATCATGTGATTTCTCTGACTGGCTTATTTTGATAAAAGGTTTTGTTTTTTTTTATATCATTTCTTTTTATTTATTTATTCACTTATTTTAATCATCACTAGAGGATATTCCCCCCCCCCCCCCTTTTTTTTTAAGAGAGAGTGGGAGAGGGAGAGACAGAAACACCGACGTGAGACAGACACATTGATCGGTTGCCTCCCGCATGCTCCCGACCAGGGCCAGGAGCCTGCAACTAAGGTACGTGCCCTTGACCGGAATCAAACCCGGGACCCTTCAGTGAGCAGGCTGCTGTTCTATCCACTGAGCCAAACCGGCTAGGGCCTGACTGGCTTATTTTGCTTAGCATAATCCTCTCCAGGTCCTTCCATCAGTGTGTTGTTATTTTTTAAAATATATTTTTATTGATTTCAGAGAGGAAGAGGGAGAAATAGAAACATCAATGATGAGAGACAATCATTGATTGGCTGCCTCCCACATACCCCCAACTGGGGATGAGCCCATGATGCAGCATGTGCACTGACCGGAATCGAATCTGGGACCCTTTAGTCCGCAGGCTGACACTTGATCCACTGAGCCAAACCGGCTAGGGCCGTGGTGGGCGAACTGCAGCTTGCGAGCCACATGCGGCTCTTTGGCCCCTTGAGTGTGGCTCTTCTACAAAATACCACACCCTGGGCGAGTCTATTTTGAAGAAGTGGCATTAGAAGTTTAAGTTTAAAAAATTTGGCTCTCAAAAGAAATTTCAATCATTGTACTGTGGATATTTGGCTCTGTCGACTAATGAGTTTGCCGACCACTGGGCTAGGGCATCATTAGCGTTGTTTGAAGTGACTTTCTCTTACTAGGGCTGAGCACAACCATCTTTTCTTTGGTTGCAGGTACTATTTTTGGTGGACCATCTATTGGTGAATTCTGTCCATTGTGCTGTTATGCTTTTGATCTCACTGTTTTACAGAAATCATTTTGTTTCTCATTTATCTTACGCTATACTTATGGTGTTTTTTGTCTTGCAAATGTTTTTTAACCCAGAATTAATCCCATTTCTAAAGAAATTAACTCCTGCCCTAGCTGGTTTGGCTCAGCAGATAGAGCATAGGCCTATGGACTGAAGGGTCCCAGGTTCCAGTCCGGTAAAGGGCACATGCCTGGGTTGCGGGCTCAATCCCCAGTAGGGGGTGTGCAGGAGGCAGCCAATCAATGATTCTCTCTCATCATTGATGTTTCTCTTCCTCTCTCTCTCTCTCTCTCCCCTTTCCTCACTAAAATCAATAAAAATATATTTTTAAAATAAAAAAAATTAACTCCTGTTTCTTGTGGGACTTGTATAACATTTTCACATTTAGGTCTCAAATGTATGTCACTAATACTGTTTTTCAGGTCTTTAATATCCTGACTGATTTTCTGTCTACTTGTATCAAACTAGAATTGTGGATTTATCTATTTTTCCTTTTAGGTCTGTCAGTTTTTATTTCATGAACTTGGAAGCTCTGAATTAGGCACAGACTTATTTAAGATTGGCAGGTCTTTGTGCTGAACCAACCCTTTTCTTATTATGAAGGGACGTCTTTGTCCTTGCTGTACGCTTGTCCTGAAGTTTACTGTCTCCGGTAGCACCGTCCTCCGGCCTCCATAGGAGCAATGCTTGCGTGGCCTGTCTGCACATTAGAACCTGTGGAAGGATTATCTGCATAGGTTCCAGAGAGGATCCAGAGAACAGACCTCAGAAAACTGAGAAGCATAGAGAGGTGAATGCGAGGGCTGTGTCCCGTGAAAAGCAATTTCCCCATGCCTGGGAAAAGGTCACGGGATCGGAACCCTGTGGAGGAGAAGTTAGAAATTCCCTGTAGTTTGGTGGAGCGCTTTGGCACATGAAGTATACCTTTCACAGATATGTTTGAGTGTCTGCTAATGCGCCCTGTGCTAGATGCAGAGGTCAGTTTTTTAAAAAATATATATTTTTACTGATTTCAGAGAGGGAGAGAGATAGAAACATCAATGATGAGAATCATTGCTCGCATGCTTCCCCCATGACCCCCACTGAGGATTGAGCCCACAACCCAGGCATGTGCCGACTTGTGACCTTCGTGGTTCATAGGTCAATGCTCAACCACTGAGCCACACTGTCCAGGCAATGCAGAGACCAGTTTGAGATTGAGCTCCTGTAAAGGCCCGCAGCCAGAGCAATGAGGCTAGGGCAGTGGTCGGCAAACTCATTCGTCAACAGAGCCAAATTATCAACAGCACAACGATTGAAATTTCTTTTGAGAGCCAAATTTTTTATACTTAAACTTCTTCTAACGCCACTTCTTCAAAATAGACTCACCCAGGCCGTGGTATTTTGTGGAAGAGCCACACTCAAAGGGCCAAAGAGCCGCATGTGGCTCGCGAGCCGCAGTTTGCCGACCACAGGGCTAGGGCATTTGGCAGAATTGCTTATATCTGTGTGTCTCCGTGAATAAAATCAATGTCTTTTCGGCAGCAAAGTGAACCACTAATGTTAGGGGCAGAAATAGAATAGTGAGGAGTAGCTATGGTTGTAAGAAGTACTAACCATGCTCTGTTAACTGCGATTGTTCTGTTCTGATTAGAGAAAGCACATTGCGGTCCATTCCCCTTTTCTGAGAACTGCCTATCCTCAGGGAAAGATTAACCACCTTGTTGCCAAAACAATCTGGTCCCAGGTGTCCGTATTCATGAGCCCTGCCCGCACTGCCTGTAACCTGCCACCATTGTACCTTGCCTACTTCCCATGCTTGCAATTCCTACTTCCCCATGGAATCTTTGTCCTTCTACCCAATATAAGCAGCTGTTTTATGGGGGAGGAGGGGTGAGAGCAGATTTGCATGGATGACCTGCTGCTCTCCTATGCTATCGGCAGTATTGGAATAAACACTCATACATGATTCAACCCCGTCTCTGCTTAATTGGCTCAAGTAGTGACAGGCAGCCCAGACCCAATGGCTGTCCGGTTTCACTAAGATGAAGGGTAAGAGTCTATTTAGTGAGTAAAAGTGGATTACTGGCCAACAATATATCATAGGAACCCTGAGTAAGCGTGACAGTGTGTATCTGTAGCAGGAACTATCACCTCTAATTGTAGGCTTCTATTAAGATGACCCAGACTCACCCATGAGGGAAAAATGTGAATTTAGGTATTTAAATATTTTCAAAGGCCCTTTGTAATTCTAATATTACAGAAGCTTAATGTTAAAATGAAGTTTTTATATTTCCCTCTCTTAAAAGGCTACTTCTCCCAGCCACTCTGTCAGGCTGTCACCACACCGGTTACAGTCTGGACAGATTTACCAGGAAATCAATGAGACCCTCACGTGCACTGGCCCCCTAATTAGGGACTCACTTTTGTACCTGACTTTGACTCTAAGTCCATATTCTTTTTCTTAAGGAGAGCCCCAAGAACTGTATAAGCTTCAGGTCACATAAGACTTAGAAATGCCTTTGGTGGAACCTGAGAATTCGTCTTCTTCTTATTCACCTCATGTTATTTGGTTCTAAGGTTTACTATTTCAGTCTTCACAGTTATCTCGGATTTTGCTCTTTCTCCTCAATTTCTGCTGATTCTACTTGTTTAGTTCAGAACTTCCTCACTTGAAAACTGCGTCACAGTGACAGCTTGACAGCTGGTTTTCCTGATGCAATATTGCTCCAAATTAATCCACCCTATTTAAAGCTGCCAGACCAATTAAAAAACAACACTGTTGCCCGGCCAGTGTGGCTCAATGGTTGAGTGTCAACCTCTGAACCAGGAGGTCACAGTTTGATTTCTGGTCAGGATACATGCCCCGGTTGCAGGATTGATCCCCAGGGGGATGCGCAGGAGGCAGCCGATTAATGATTCTCTCTCATTAAAGATGTTTCTCTTTCTCTCTCCCTCGTCCTTTCTGAAATCAATAAAAAATATATTTTAAAAACAAAACAAAAACACTGCTTATTTTGCAAACTTACCATCCAGCTTAAGATATTCTGATCTTTCCACTATCACCGATCTTCTGAAATCGGGAAGCTGAAATGCCCAGGCAAAAGTGGCAATCAGCCCTGGCTGGTGTTGCTCAGTGGTTAAGAGCATCAGCAAGCACACTGAACGAACTCAGGTTCAATCCCCGGCCCCAGTAGGTAACCAATTGATGTCTCTCTCTCACATTGATGTTTCTCTTTCTCCCCTTCCCTCCCTCCCTCTCTAAATAAAAAAAAAAAATCAATGGAAAAAATATCCTCAGGTGAGGATTAACAACAAAAAAGTAGCAATCAACCAGAGGGTAAGTGAAGCCACAAAAGAAATGTGACATTTTTTAAAAGAGCCTTTTTACCTGATGGCATGTAGTTTAAAAGATTACTGCCCCCCCTTGCTTCTCTTATATCAATCAGGTATAAAGTTAAATGCGACAGGAAAACAATTTGGACCTCAGATGCAGAAAACCAGATTCATCATTATTCTTGGCTCATGGCATTCTCTTCACCAGTGCATTCATTCATGCTGCCATTCCCATGACATCATCACCAACAGGGAAACTAGGACATAAACTTACATTTACATTCACCTCTGATGCTCCATTACCTTACTCAGCCTTTCCCCATTCAAGGCAACACCAGCAAAATCATCATTTTCTTGCTTTTTCTTTTAACATCCTAAACAGTTTTGGGGGGAATTTTTATAGTTATTAACTTTATGAAAAGTTTAATGCGGGCTGTATATAATTTTTAAGAAATTACTCTTTTCACTCTATATTATACAGGTGGGACAAAAGTAGGTTTATAGTTGTATGGAAAATAATAATAATACAAAAATAAACTGTTTCATGTACCTACATCTGTAAACCTACTTTTGCTCCACCCTGTATTTCTAGGATTAATCCATATTGTGCCATTCATTTGGAGTGCTATATAAAGGTTTTTTAAAAATGAGGCCCATAGAAATTAAATCACTTGCTCAAGTACTACAGCTTGCATGAATTGGGTTAGGAGTCAAACCTGAAGCCCTGCCCAACTGGTGTAGCTTAGTGATTGTGGTTGACCCATGAACCAGGAGGTCATGGTTAGAGTCCGGGTTTGGGCACATGCCCCGGGGTTGTGGATTTGATCCCCAGTGCTGGGCCTGCAGAAAGCAATTGATGATTCTCTCTCGACTAGAAGCTCAGCGCACGAAATTTGTACAGAGGTACGGTCCCTAGGCCTGGCCTGTGATCAGGGCCATTTTACCCAGCTGCCCACAGCCAGCCCTCCCCGTTGTCACCAACCACCCCCAGTTCCCTATTCACCATTAGGCAATCGGAGCCTGCTGGCCAGGGGGAGGGACCGAGAGGTGGTCAGTGCACCTCATAGTGAATGGTCGAGCAGTTGTTCTGCCGTTAGGGTCAATTTGCATACTACCCTTTTATTATATAGGATGTTTCTATCTCTCCCTCTCTGTTCCTCTCTAAAATCGATAATAATAAAAGAGTAATATGCAAAACGACCATCCAGATGACCTTCTGGATGAAGTCGGGGGTGTGAGGGCCGAGCCCCTTGCATGAATTGCCTGCATCAGGCCTCTAGTTAAAAATATAAAAACAAATGAACAAAAAAACCCTGAAGCCTGTATCCTTTCATACCTGTTATAAACAGGGATTAAATTTCTCTCTTAACTTTTTACAATGCCTAGCCTAGTACTGAACATTTTTTTAAAAGAACAGTATTATTATTACTAAGCCCACTAATAATGTGAGAACACTGCAGGTGTATTTGTCATTTACTTTTCACAGGAAGTCACCTGAGGATGTACTACATAAACAAAGTATAGACAAAGGAGGGAGATGCGGATCCAGGGAACAGCAAATCCTACCCTAGAGGATGTAAAAGAAAGTCTCAGGACAAAAGCCTTGTCATAGAAATAGGAGGACAGTGAACCCTGGTGGGTGGTCTTCAGGGGGAAAACCTGAAAATATGACAAAGGAATTGGTAGGATGCAGAAAAGCTGTTATATGAATTTGCCTCTAGCACTGGTTTCAACGTGGGGCCCAGGCTACGACATTGGTGCCCTGGAGAAGGGAACGCCCTAGCAGTGCCTGGTTCTGTAGTAAACGTGCTCAGGATCTGGGCAATGCTTTTCACTTCCGTTTCATTGACTGCTACTTTCCCCTCATATTTTAACACCTGAGAATAAAATGCATCTTCCAACCAATGGGGTGCCATGGCTTCATTCGTTGTTTATTTTCTTTCCCAGCAGGATATACAATGACGGCCCATCTTCCAGTCAACAGCATGCTGGATTTGATGAACTGTGCGTGCCAGGAACAGCTTTATAACTTACTCTTCCTCATGCTATCTCTGTAACAGTAGACGAAGCTGGTGTTATTATCAACATTTCACAGATAAGGAAACTGAGGCTCAAGGATTTAACCATATGCTCAGGACGACTGTCAAATGACACAGCCAGAATAGAACCAGGTGTTACTTCAAGGTCACGTTCTCATTGCACCTCCACATTTACCATGGGCCAGGCAAGGCTGACGAAAAACCTATCCTGCCTCAAGGTGTAGCTCAAATGAAAAGCTTCCCCAACTCCTCCAGGAAGCGATCTTGCCCTCATGAGTGCTCCTACATTTTATGAATACCTACCTCTATTACCCCTTCTTACAATGCGAAACGTAATAGTACCCGTGCCACCCTCTCTGGCCCTACAGTGCCCACCCCCGTCCGGCCCCAGGTAGGAACTCATTGTCTGCGAAGGAGCAGGGTCTCTGCCTCTAAGTGTAAAGAGAACACAGAAACGCACCTATAATCAGGCCAAAGCGGTGGGGCCCGAGCACTAGAAAGCGCACTGGAGTTTACAAGAGCCAATGATAGCGCAGGCGCGTGCACACACACAATCAGGCTGAAAACAGGCTGCTGAGACATTTTCTTTACCCCACACAGCAGGTCTTTATTATTATTATTATTCTAATGAGCTACCAGCACTCATAATTGAGCTTTCACATGACATCATGGCTTCTGGACCTTCTGGAAAATGGGGAGATGTTGGAAACGGGTGCTCGTTCTCGCAGGGGAACTGGCTGGATGTATCGGCTGCTCC
Organism: Cnephaeus nilssonii; assembly: GCF_951640355.1. Lineage (NCBI taxonomy): Eukaryota > Metazoa > Chordata > Mammalia > Chiroptera > Vespertilionidae > Cnephaeus > Cnephaeus nilssonii. Next base: position 41,448,367 of record NC_137092.1, read on the forward strand.
TTTCAGACGGCAGTGCTCCCCCACTCCTCCGGTGCCTCCCGCCGCTGCCTTCCGCCCGGCGCGCGGGAGCACTTACCGTGACCCCTGCCGACACTGGGTTCCTGACACCCCCCTCACCGCTCCGCGCACTCTCCTGCCCACCCAGAAGCGCTCCTCCTCCGAGTCCCTGCTTCGTCTGCTGCCGAGCGCTGCCCCGCCCCGGGTCGCCGCTGCGCACACGTCTACGAACCTCAGTCCCACCGCGCAGGCCCTCCGCGAGGGCGACGTTCCCGGAGGCCAGCGGCGCCCCTCTTCCGCGGCCCCGGCAGCGTGCGGTGCGCGTCGCACGCGAGGAACTCAGTCTCTCACGTTGCCGCAAACATAGGCCTTGGAGCTGGGCCGAGGCGGTGCGGACCGGGACGGAGGGCCGCCGAGTGCGGCCACGTGGCCCCCGGCCCCGGATTCCACGGCGAGGGCCAGGTCTCAAGCCACCGCCAGCCTCAGCCGCCCAACTTCCAATTCTCGCGAGGCTCTCCTGAGCGCGGCTGCGCTTCCGCGAGGGCCACGCCCCGCTCTCCGGAAGGAGCCCTTCCGGCGCTGTGCCCCGGAAGCGGAAGTGTGGCTCCCTATCTGTCAGAAGCGCGGTGCTGCTTGGTGGTCCTGAAGTCTAGGAAAGTCCTTTTTAGCTCATTTTCCGTGGCTGTCGAGCGCTTCCCCCCGGCGGGTGGGAGTGCAGAGCCGGAAGTGCAGGATGAGTACCATGTTCGCGGACACGCTGCTCATCGTGTTCATCTCCGTGTGCACGGCTCTTCTCGCCGAGGGTGAGGGCGCTGCTTCCCTGACGTCTGAGCTGTCCCCGAGGGAGGGTCCCAGGCCTGGGGTCTCCGGCGCCACACCGGGCAGTTGGTCAGCCCTGCTTGCTCGGGGGCTCATGTACTCTACCCCGGCGAACCTCGGCGACTCGTGCACGACTCGGGCGGGAGGGATCGTGTGCACGCGGTGTCCGGGTTTCTTTGGTCACTTGAGTGTCTGCGGAGACACCTTGTCATCACGTTACAGGTGCTTTTGGTTAAGAGTCCGTCGTTTTAACTACTGGCGCCTATAAAGCAAAAGAGTTGAAATCCTTCCTTATCCAACCGTGGCCACTAATGGCAGCGGTTGGAACCATTGCAAACATTTCTCCATGAGCACGTTGCGCTTCATGTTGCAGGTATCACCTGGGTTCTGGTTTACAGGACAGACAAGTACAAGAGGCTGAAGGCGGAAGTGGAAAAACAGAGTAAAAAATGTGAGTATGGCAGCTCCCTTCAGAAGTAGTTTCAACGGGTCAATCTCATTGAAGCGCATGTTGATAGTGAATAGTTGAGTAGCACAAGCCCATACAAAAACCTTGTAGGGACGCAGAGACGATTCCAACTTGAAGTCTAATTAGGAATATGGCTTTTGTGCAAAATGTCAGTGACGTGAGAGGTATGTGTTATGTGCAGGGAAACCTTTGTGACACAGGAGACCTTGCAGTCCTTCATGGGTGGTTAGAATTTGGGTGGAGAATGAGAAGGGGGAAGGATTTCCAGATAAAAGAAATAGCATAGATGCAAAAGGAGGGGTATTTTAAGGACTAAGATGTGTTTGGTGAACAACAGTCACTATGATTGGTATCAAGGTAAGTGGTGTCCTGTTGGAGAAGTCACGTTTCATTTGGTTGAAGGTGTGTTTGACGAAAAGGTTAAGAACAAGTAGAGTTTATTGTCTTTGAAATAAAGAAGGAATTTCCGCGGGGCTTTGTGTCTTATAAGAGCTTTATGTTTTCTTTCTTACAGTGTCTCATTTGATCCACATAACAACCATTTGTGGTCGGTTGTATGAATATTATCCTCCTTTATAGGAAAGGAGATTGAGGCTTTAATAAGGTCACAGAACAAATAAAGAATTGGACATACTCAGCTTTTTAAATTACAGCTTACTGTTCCTTCCCTTATTTATTATTGACAGTGCACCCCAACATATCTAAACCCAGGTTCATTATCTTTACCTGCACAGGTGTGAGCCTCTCTCAGGATTTCCCTGGTTGGGGAAGGTACCTGCATGCTCCAGTAGTGCAGGCCCGAGGCCCTGGAGCACTTTCTTCATTTGGTCCTGGACACCACACTCCTTGGTCTTGCTTTCCTCTGGCTGGTCATTCTTTTGCAGTTTTCTTGTTGGTTCCTCTTCTTGACCTCCTGTTGTTGGGGTTGATTGCCAGTGGTGAACTCATATGTGTGCTCTGTTTGCCATGACCTCCAAATTTATGCTCCTACTCTCTCTCTCTAATACAAGATTCATATTCTTAACTGTCGATTCACTGCGATGTCTAATACACATCTCAAACCCAGCACATCCAACCGAACTCTTGTTCCTCGCTTCCAAGCCTGCTGCATCGGTAACTTTCATGCCTGTGCTGAGTGGCAGTTCTGTCCTTCCACTTGTTCAGGCCATCATCCCTGTGTGGTGTCCTTGACTCTTTTTTTTTTTTTAATATATATTTTATTGATTTTTTACAGAGAGGAAAAGAGAGGGATAGAGAGTTAGAAACATCGATGAGAGAGAAACATCGATCAGCTGCCTCTTGCACACCCCCTACTGGGGATGTGCCCGCAACCAAGGTACATGCCCTTGACCGGAATCGAACCTGGGGCCCTTGAGTCTGCAGGCTGACGCTCTATCCACTGAGCCAAACCGGTTTCGGCTGTCCTTGACTCTTTGCTCACAGTCTACGTCTAGTACTGTTGGGCTGCCTTCAGATATATCCAGAATCCGACTACTTTTCATCACCTCCACTGGTCCTCCATGGTCCAAGGCACCGTCATCTTTTGCATGATAATTGCAATAGCCTCCAACAAGTGTTTCTGTCCCCTTGTAGTCTGTTCTCAAGATAACAGCCAGAATAATCCTTTCAAAAGCCTATCAGATGATGTCCCTCTGCTCATAACCCTATGATAGTGTTCCGTTTTCAATCAGAGAAGCCAAAATCCTTCTAGTGGCCTTAGCCAGTTTGGCTCAGTAGATAGAGCTTCAGCTTGCAGACCAAAGGGTCCCGGGTTCGATTCCAGTCAAGGGCACATACCTTCATTGCAGGCTCCTCCCCGGCCTGGGCCCTGATTGGGGCTCATGCAGGAGGTAACCAATGGATGTGTTTCTCTCACATTTATGTTTCTCTCTGTCTTTCCCTCTCTCTTCCACTCTCCCTAAAAATCAATGGAAAAATATCCTTGGTCGAGGATTAACAAAATCTTTCTAGTGGCCATAACCTTCCCCTGTTACCGCTCTGATACACTTTCCCTGCCACTCACCTGTTCCACCCACACTGACCTGCTTTCTTTGTGAGAACCTGTTCTGCTGTGATCATACACGAGTCGGCCACCATGCGATGGTGTCTGTGTACACCTTTCATTCCTGTGTCAGTGAGAAGCCTTAGGAAACAAATTCCATTTAGTTTCACATTTGTTTGGGTAATATTCTCTACCTTAATTATTCACATGAATAGCTTATGAGCGTCTTTAGTTCCACTCTGATTGCTTCGTTTCTAATTATCTGAACTATAGAAATCAGTTGCCTTCACTCTACACCCAAATTCAAAGTAAAGTAGTTGTCAGGCAAAGCTCCCATAGTTGCACTTTTTAATATAATCCTTTACTATGCTGCTGTGAAGGTAAGTATGAGGTAGGCTGATGATTGGAATGACCCCTGCATTTCTCATAGTCTCAGGTCCTCTAGTTTGGGGGATCTATGGAAACTCAGTAAGTGTGTATTACTTGCCTGTCTGATCAGTTGACATTTGATAGCATGCTGTGTGTAGAGTTAATCATGATGAGTGCAATCCTATATAACAAAAGGCTAACATGCAAATCAACCGAATGGCAGAATGGCCTGTCGCTATGATGTGCACAGACCACCAAGGGGCAGACGCTCAGTGCAGCAGCTGCCCCCTGGTGGTCAGTGCGCTCCCACAGGGGGAGCGCCAGTCAACCAGAAGCCAGGCTCATGGCTGGCGAGCCCAAAGGTGGTGGCGGGAGCCTCTCCTGCCTCTACGGCAGAGCTAGGGACAACTATATACAAGCCATCAGTTGGATATCCCCCGAGGGCTCCCAGACTGCAAGAGGGCGCAGGCCAGGCTGAGGGACCTTCCCACTGAGTGCACGAATTTTGTGCACTGGGCCTTTAGTCTATAATAAAAGTGTAATATGCAAATCGACAGAACGACCCTCTGACGTCCTTCCGGACGACCTTCCAGATGGAGCTGGGGCTGCAGCTGCGGGATCAAGGCAGCCGCCGCAGCTGTGAAGGCCTACTCTTGCACGAATTTCATGCATCGGGCCTCTAGTACAAAATAAATGGGCATAGAGCCTGTCTTCTAGATAGTTATAATCAAATGGACAACTATTATATTGAGCACGGGAGATGTTTCACAGGAAGAAATAAGGTAAGTTCCTCTTTGAACGAATGTCCTAGTTCCGTGGTTGGCAAACTGCAGCTCGAGAGACACATGTGGCTCTTTGGCCCCTTGAGTGTGGCTCTTCCACAAAATACCACGGCCTGGGTGAGTCTATTTTGAATAAGTGGCATTAGAAGAAGTTTAAGTTTAAAAAATTTGGCTCTCAAAAGAAATTGTAATTGTTGTACTGTGGATATTTGGCTCTGTTGACTAATGAGTTTGCTGACCACTGTCCTAGTTGCAAATACATGATCTCTTCTGACATCCTCTATTCAGAAGGTGGTGTGGATCTAGGCAAGAAAAGTTTGTAGGGCCTTTGAGAAATACAAAAAACATAAATAGATTTGACTTCGGATTAGATTCTTGTGCTGATCTGATCCTTGACATTATTTGGGGAATACTACTGATATTTTCCAAAAAGCTGCCCTGCTGTGGCTGGCCTTTGACAAAAGATGCTTTTTTAAAGGCACCCAGTGGGTTGATTCAGGTGATCTGTGAATTTCAGTAAAGTCAAGTGCTCTCTAAAGATCAGAAAGTCTCCTTTCCCAGTAGAGACCAATGAAAGAATATGTCAGTAAGAAAAAGATTAAAGTATGTGTAATTCACTGCTGTAACAGAATTATATGGGAGCATTTACTGAGTACAAATTACTATGAAGTGTGAAGTGCTTCCGTTGTTTGCAGAAGAACAGGCTGGAGTTTTTTTAAGTAATTTATAGCTGAGAGAATCTGGAACTCAGAGTGCAGCAATGCCAGGTCATGGGCAAAATGCATTTCAGGGTGCACATTTTATCTCTCAACTCCAGCATCTCCGCTGCTTGTTATGGGGCGAGTCTCTGGTGAATAAATATCAACACAAAAGGGTTAGGAAAACAGGAGGCTAAAAGATGATCGGATCCCTAGAGAAGATTTATCTGTCTCAGTCCAGTCTGCTGGAAGACGGCCTAGTGCTCAGGGAGTACCTTACTTTCTGTTCTCTGGCCTTCTGTCTCTTGCCCCCTTGCTTTTTCACCATTATAGTTAAATGCCACGTAGTTAGTCCTGGGTGGGAAAGAAATATTTTTGTTTCTTAATAATAATGATACAGAGTAAACCATTCAATTTCTGTCTGTTTTTTAAAAAATGTTATTTCTGTGGCATCTTATAAAATTTGATTTAATTTCTTCTTATGATCTATTCCTAAGTAGGTTTATTCTAAATCTCTCTTTCTCCACCATAGTGTTTTATCTTGTTTAAAAAATATGTTTTTATTGATTTCACAGAGAAAAAAGGAGAGGGAGAGAGAAATATCAATGATGAGAGAGAATCATGAATTGGCTGCCTCCTGCGTGCCCCCCACTGGGAATTGAACCCGCAACCTGGGCATGTTCCCTGATCAGGAATTGAACGGTGACCTTCTGGTTGTTAGGTGGATGCTCAATCACTGATGCCCAATATGTGCACGTGCATGTGTGTGTACGCGCGCGCGCACACACACACACACTCTCTCTCACACACTTTATTTTAGTCAGCACTTCACCATTTAATTTGCAGTATTGCAGTCCAATGGAAATTTATACCTTCATAAAGCAGGAATACCAACTTTGCTTTTAGAACTCAGCAGCATACTTAATGTAATGAGGGAAAGTATCCTACCTGCCAGCTCTTTAATGCAACTTTTAGAAATAATACATGCACTGTATTGTTTCCTATTGAAGGAAGTACACTGAGATAATATATGGAACAGATCATATAAATAAACCAAGTGAAGGTCATTTTTGACATGTTTATTCTTAATCTATTCAATGGGGATTAAAGATAGTTACTATAAAACATAAATATATTTCACTATTCCTCTTTAAATACACATGGCTACTCTATCTTATTAATTGAAATACATAAAAAAAAAGTTGGTCTGCCCTGGCTGGTATGGCTCAGTTGGAGCATCATCCTGTGCACTGAAGGGTTGCGGATTCTATTCCCAATTCAGGCCACATACGAGGTGGCGGGTTTGAGCCCCGGTCAGGGCACATACAGGAGGCAACCTGTCAATGCTTCTCTCTCACGTTGATGTTTCTCTCCCTCTCCTTTCCTCTCCCTTTAAAATCAATTTTAAAAAATTAAAAAAAAAATTTTAAAGTTGGTCTTAGCTTTTTTGGCCCTCGTATTCTTCCTACCCAGTGCATGTGTCTGTCTTGCCTATTTTCTAGACTATAATTGTTACTTCATTATCTCCCCTCACTGGATTTATCTTTTTATCTACCTAGAACAGTGCCTGTTAGGTAGGCAGCCAATAGCTGAATGAGTGGGTCCTATCTTCTGTAGTGAACATGAGAATGTAACTACAATTAGCCATAGTTACATGAGAGCAGAACTCAAAATGTGCTTGGACTCTTGTCCCTGAGGCAGTCACCCTCCACTGATGGTCTGAAAACTCATTGTTTAGATTATGACTGTGTTCTACAATCCTTCGTGGGTATTTGATTAAAGATGCTACCATATTGCTGTTTTAGTCTTAGAATGTTGTGTCCACCTTTTACTGTCAGCAGGTGTGAGAGCAGACCAGTTGACTTAATCATGATCATAATCAAAGTCAGCGTGTAACTTTCTTGTAAGATTCTTCCATTGGTTCAGCTGTGGAAAGGAGCTTTTGTTTCTTTAGTACAATGAGCAATTAATTTGTGCTGTGTTACTGTGTTGTTTACAGTGGAAAAGAAGAAGGAAACAATAACAGAGTCAGCTGGCCGACAACAGAAAAAGAAAATAGGTAAGATGAGTTATTGGTCTACACAAAATTTAGGTTTTCTTGGAAGAAGTAAATTCTCAGGTGATGATGCTATATAAAGATGCTGACCGTGGTAACGTGTGTGTGTGTGTGTGTGTGGTGTGTGTGTGTGTGTGTGTGTGTGTGTGTGACTGTATGGTTCACCGAGCACTTGCTATGTTCTCTTCCTCGATTCTCTCAACCGTTCTGTGGGACATGTTCAGGCAGTTGCTCCTTTTGGGTCTTCGCTTCAAAATTTCAGTTTTAGTAAATGATGTTGACAGTTGTGGCTTCTGAACTTGCTGAGGGTTCTTCTTGTAGTTTGCAAAAGCACATTATTTTTAATGCCTGAAATGATTATTTCCAGGTAAGTCTGAGCTAGTAAGTCTGAGCTACTTATGTTATTGCCGTGGCTTCCTTACTGAGAATTGACTGGTGATGGAAACCCACCAAGGACCGGAAATTTTCTGCTGAGGAATTTTTATATCGTCTGAAAGATAATGACGTGACTTCGGTTTTTCGGTGTGTTGTAGAATGTAATTACCGAATGTAATTCTGTTCCAAAGAGACCATCTGTAAGTGACTAGATGTGCTTTGTACTTATGATGCTTCCTAACTCCGAAATACGGGAAAAGCATGTGTTTGGTTCAGAAGCGATGTTTCTGTACCCAGGGCACTGCTCTTACATCCCAGCAGGGAGTCCTGCCAGGTGGGCCTCTGCCTGGTCCCCTCTGGGACCAAGGCAGCTTCTCAGCTCAGTGCCGGGGCAGGGTTTCTACGTGGCCCGCTCATCTGGGTCCGTGGCAAGACGCTCTGTGCGCGTCGGTCTCGCTGGTAGGCACTGGAGAAACAAGGCAGAGGCGGCTCTGTCCTTTAGGAGGTCTGTGCAGACGGCGAACAGACCCGGGCAGCACTGTGTGTTTGTGGAGACACATTCTGAGTGTCCTGAGAGCAAAGAGAAAGTCTCTCCAAACCAACCTACAGGGTCAGGTGTTCGTGAAGAGCTGATGCTTTAGCTGAATCTTGAAGCTTTGGTGTGAGTTAGTGAAATCAAAATAGAAACAGAAGTGCTGGTCAGTATTATTGAGCAGTCACTCTCTGCAACACTGAGGTGAGCCCTTTACATACTTTTGTTTTAATATATATTTTTATTGATGTCAGAGAGAGGAAGGGAGAGATAGAAACATCAATGATGAGAGAGAACCATCGATCGGCTGCCTCCTGCATGCTCCCCACTGGGGATCGAGCCCAAAACCTGGGCATGTGCCCTGACCGGGAATCAAACTGTAACCTGTTGGTTCCTGGGTCAATGCTCAACCACTGAGCCACTCCAGCCGGGCACTTTACGTACTTTTAAATTCTCTTAACAACGCGCATGGTTGTGAAGGGTTACCTCATTTTCATAGACGGGAGACTGTGGTTGAAGTGCTGAGTGGTATGAGGGTGAAGTCGGTGCAGAGCAGGGCTACAGCCTGGTCCTTCATCACTGCAGACTCCGCACTAATAAGCCCCGTGCCCTAGGCACAGAGGGATCCACAAGCACACGTGGAACTGGAGGGGGTTACTATAACAGATAAAAGAAGCTGTGGGAAGGACAGGCAGAGGAGCTGGAGAAAGTAGCCTCTAGGTCAGGAGGGCAAGGCGTTGAACTCCAGAGGGCTTCCTGTAACCATTAAGGGATGTAAACAGGCTTGACATCAGATTCTAAGGAAGTCAACTCTGGCAGCAGCATGGAGTATAAACTGGAGAGGGGATTGTTCTGGAAGTAGGAAAGTCATAAGGCTTTTAAGTACCCCAGGCATAAAAGTGGCAAGAACCTGCATTTGGGCCGTGGGATTGGAGTGGATGTTAGATTCAGCGGATATCAGAGAAGTACAGAGAGAGGGCAGAGGAGCCCAGATCTCCAGTTTGGAGGAAGAAGTATTGGACGAGGAGCAGATTGGGGTGGGGAAGAGAAGATTTCAGCCTGGCCAGTGTGGCTCAGTGGTTGAGTGTCAACCTACGAACCAGGAGGTCATGGTTCGATGCCTAGTCAGGGCACATGCCCACGTTGCGGGCTTGATCCCCAGTGGGGGGCCTGCAGGAGGCAGCGATCAATGATTCTCTCATCATTGATGTTTCTAATCTCTCTGTTTCTCTCCCTTCCTCTCTGAAATCAATACAAAATTTTAAAACAGAGAGAGAGAAGGAGATTTCAGGTTTGATCATGTAGGGCTTGCCGTGCCGTGTGACAGTGGGTACACAGTGGATGGGTGGATGGTTGTGGAGCTGGCAGGGAGGTAAAGGCTACAAGGAGATTTTAGAATCATAGGCTGATAAGTGGTAATCGAGTCCACCAGGTAAATGAGATCACAGGGACACTGTCTAGAGTAAGAAAAGCCAGGCTGCGGGCGGAGAGGCCTCAGGAAACAGTGTCTGAGGGCTGCGGGAGTGGAGCTCTGCAAAGGCACAGCCCGAGCAGTTTGGAAGGGGAGGTTGAGGGGAGAGTTTCAGGGACAGGAGCGGCTGAAGGTGGGTGTTAAGTGCCTGCGGGGCAGAATGGAGGCTATTGAGACTTAGCAAGAGTGATTTCTGCGGCACAGCACGGTAAAGGCAGGAGCCAGATTGGGTAGATTAGGGAGAGCAGGCAAGGTGAGCAACTGACACCTTGAACATGGACAGTTCAAGTAGCTTTGCCTTCGATCGATGACACAGGATCTAAACTCAACATTATCTTAACATGGAATGCGGCCTTGAATGTTTGCTCACCAAAGAATATCATTAAGAGTGAAGAGAAATAATATTTATGAAGAGTTGAGTATCAGAGTCTCCTCAGGAGTTAAAGACATAATATTTATTAAGCACTGCTTACAAGGAAAACAACCTATCCGTTTTCTAGTTTGTAAGTTTTACTCTTAGATTCAGCCCGACGCTCGGAAATCTGTAACCTAAGCTGCCTTCTTTTGGACTTGGTAAAGCTTCTCCTGTCCTTGGGAGTCCTACTCGGGGTATTCGTGAGAGTGTTGTCCAGAGCACCCCATGGTGCTCTTTTACAAGCAATGGTGGCTGTTTGGACATGTTAGTTTTCAATGTTAAGAAGAGCAGTGCTTCTCATTGATTGTTACCTGTGGACACTGAACTGATGGACGCTGGCCCGGCTGCTGGTGAGCACGGCAGAGGGGTGTGGATCCCGCATTTCTGTGCTGACTGCGTCCACCGTGCTGCTCTGCGCCTTCCTCTCTGCTCAGAGTCCCCATTTGAGTCAGTTACAAAAATAGGCATAGTGCTGGCTGGGCTGTGCAGGGTGATTCTGCCCTGAAAGGAGCGGTTCTCAGTAGGGGGGCTGGTGGGCAGTGCCCGCGCCCAGGGGAGAGACGCCGTGGACGTTACCCGGGAGGCTCTTTGATGGAGCGCGGGTAGAGCCAGTAATTTGGAACCGAGGCACCTGCACAGCCATGGAGGATTGTGTGGCCCTGTTCTTACTTCCCCTGCAGGGCTGTGGCTATTTTCCACCTCCCTCTCGTAGAAGAGGAACTGGTTTACTCTTGGACATGGCTTTGATTTCACTCTGGGGCTGCAGCCGTGTTACCTGAAGTAACGAGGGATGCATTTTAGGGGCGTATGTGATCCAGCCTCCGGAAAGGCTGAACTGACTGGTCCCAGGAAGGCAGGACTGTGTCAGGCCGAGCGAGCCTGGAGGTGAGGCCGCCAGGGGGCTCCTCGTTGTCAGGGCTCCGCCGCCAACACTCGCTTCTCCCTCTCCTGCTGTCCAGCTGCCCCGCGGCCTCGGTGGTGCTCGTCTAGCAGGCGCTTGTTGCCTTCACCTGCCTCTGGTGTCCTGGGGTCTTTCTGCACCAGCACTCCTCACACAGCTCCGTGGCCACCACGTCAGTACGGCCCAGACACTTGTTAAAACGTAGGGGCTGAGTTGAGTCCCAGGCTTTACTGAATCACCATCTTGACATGCGGCCCAGGAATCTGCTTTCTTTTTTAAATATATTTTATTGATTTCAGAGAGGAAGGAAGAGGGAGAGAGAGAGAGAGAGAGAGAGAGAGAGAGAGAGAAACATCCATGATGAGAGAGAATCATGGTGGATCGGCTGCCTCCTGTAAGTCCCTCACTGGGGATCGAGCCCACAACCTGGGCATGTGCCCCTGACTGGAATCGAACCTGGGACCTTTCAGTTCGCAGGCCAAGGCTCTATACACTGAGCCAAACTGGCCAGGGTGGGAATCTGCTTTCTTAACAAGCTTCTCAGACAATTCATAGGTAAACTGAAGTTTGAGAGCCAGCACTATATTGTAATTTTTCTATTTCTGCTCCCACAGTTAATTGACATAATTTCCTGATTTTAGTTCTTATTTATTTATTTATTTATTTATAAATATATTTTATTGATTTTTTATAGAGAGGAAGGGAGAGGGATAAAGAGTTAGAAACATCGATGAGAGAGAAACATCGATCAGCTGCATCCTGCACACTCCCCACTGGGGATGTGCCCGCAACCAAGGTACATGCCCTTGACCGGAATCGAAACTGGGACCCTTGAGTCCGCAGGCTGATGCTCTATCCACTAAGCCAAACCGGTTAGGGCTGATTTAAGTTCTTTTAGATATATGTTTTTAAAAATTAATTTTTAGAGAGAGAGAGAAAGGGAGAAAGAGATAAAAACATTGACATTGATCGGCTGTCTCCAGCATGCCCGCCACCATGGGTCGAGCCCTCAACCCGGGCATGTGCCCTGACAGGGATTCGAATTGGCAACCTCTTGGTGAATGCAACGACGCTCAACCAACTGATCCACACCAGCTGGTTGAGAGAAATAATCCAATGGGCTCAGCTCATCGTTTTTTAAAAATATATTTTTTTATTTATTTCAGAAAGAAAGGGAAAAAGAGAGAGAGATAGGAACATCAATGATGAGAGAGAATCATGGATCGGCTACCTCCTGCACACCCCACACTGGGGATTGAGCTCAAAACCTGGACTGAAATCGAACCATGACCTCCTCGTTCATAGGTCAGCGCTCAATCACTGAGCCATGCCGGCCAAGCTTAGCTCATATTTTCATGCCGGAAGTCATGGACTGGTTGCCTCAGGTCAACAGTGGTGGGAGGGGAGTACTGGGAACATTCCCATGCTGACCTTCAGCAGAGCCCATGGCTGGGGACAGAAGGGCAGGCATTCTGACCCTTGACTGAGTGTGGGGGGTCTCCTTTCCTAGAGACTTGGCATTATGGTGGGACATTGCTGAGATTTAATTTATGTATTCGTTCTACGCCTTTGTGCTATTTTCCACAAAAGAAGGCTGCATCAGGCAGATAATTTAAATTTTGCTTGTTCTCCATGGCAAATCTCCATGACATTTCAGGGATATTATTAATTGGTCTTCCATTCGAGACAGCTCAGAATGCAGGACTGTCGTGGGATACCTGCCTTTTTTTCATTGGTTCCTATTGACGTAATACAAGAGTGGTTCTTCATGTACAGCGTTAAAACAGTACCAGAGGCAGTTTTAAAAAGTTAAACTTGGACCCGGCTGGTATGGCTCAGCAGTTGAGCATTGACCCAGGAACCAAGAGATCTCGGTTCAATTCCAGATCAGGGCACAGGCCCAGGTTGCAGGCTTGATCCCCAGAGGGAGGGGTGCAGGAGGCAGCCGATCAGTGATTCTCCCTCACCATCCATGTTTCTGTCTCTTATCACTCTCCCTTCCTCTCTCTTTAAAAAAAACACAAAACATTAAAATAAAGTTAAACTTGAAAGAGTTTTCTTTCTTTCATTGAAATATTCTGGTGCTCTGCTGCATGTGCGTTTTCTGTTAGTACAAAGTACATCATGTGCGAGGTGTTCGGCTCGTCTTATTGAAACGAGCGCCAGTGAAACAGGTGTGTTTGTGTCTCCAGTCAGTGAGGATTTAACCCGGACCATGTGCTTAGCACTCTGTGTATTAACTGTCTCGTCACTTCTTTTCAGAGAGGCAAGAAGAGAAGCTGAAGAACAACAACAGAGACCTGTCCATGGTGAGGGTCCCAAATGTTACTTCCTGTAAACATAATGTGTTTTAGCAAAACATTTGCGTTAGGTACACCACACTCACCTTTCAGAACTGCACAGGCTGCAGGCTGCAGATAATCGCGGGGGTTCCTGGGCCACCCGAGAGCAGTGACTGTGGGCTGGGACCTCACTCCGGTGATGGCTCCCCTTATCTTTGTCTTCTTACGTTAATGCTGCACCTTTGGTTTTCTGGTGAATGGTCGTCCCAGCACAGGGGTTGGAGTGTTACAGGGGCCTTCACTGTTGCCTCTTTTCTGCGAGAGCCTCTGTTCTGAGTGGCAGACTCACCATAACGTGTGAGGATAGTGATTTCATTGTCCGTTTGCTCGTTTATAAAGAGCACACACAGTCTGTCCAAGCATGTCTGTCTGAGGCGTCGGCAGGCTATGACATGGTGTGCCCAAATTTTCACTTCATTTCTGTATATTTAACATAGGACATTCTAACTTTCCAACAGTTATCTTTTGCTGAGAGCCCTTTGCTATATATCTTTATCTTGAAATTCTTATTAAGAAAGATTCTAATTTAGAGGTGCATTTTTTAAAAATGGCTTTTCTTGCCCTAGCTCAGTGGTCGGCAAACCTCGGCTCTCGAGCCACATGCAGCTCTTTGGCCCCTTGAGTGTTCTAACGCCACTTCTTCAAAATAGACTCGCCCAGGCCGAAAACCAACTTCTGCGCATGGGCCATGAAGTTTCAATCGCACTATATGTGCGCGCCCACACATGGTATTTTGTGGAAGAGCCACACTCAAGAGGCCAAAGAGCCGCATGTGGCTTGCGAGCCGCGGTTTGCCGACCACTGCCCTAGCTGGTTTGGCTCAGTGGATAGAGCATCAGCCTGAGGACTGAAGGGTCCCGGGTTCGATTCCGGTCAAGGGCACATACCTCAGTTGGCAGGCTCCTCCCCGTCCCGGGCCCTGGTCGGGGCTTGTGCAGGAGGCAACCAATCAATGTGTTTCTCTCACCTCGATGTTTCTCTAAGTCTTTCCCTTTCTCTTCCACTCTCTAAAAATCAATGGAAAAATATCCTCCGGTGAGAATTTAAAAAAAAGCTTTTCTTTTGACACAATTACTACATATTCACCATAGCAAATTTGGAAACTACTGTAAAAAGAGATAAATAAAGGTCCAGACACAACTATTGTTAAGCTTACATCTTTGTAATCTTTGGTTTATTTATATTTTATGACATAGTGATTAAGAAAGAAGTTAGCTTCAAGTAACAACACTTGACTGACAAAGACTTAAGCAGATAAAGGGTTTTCACTTGCTCCAGGAGTCTGAGGTGGTGTCCTGGGCTGGAGGCAGCTCTGCGGTCAGGATGTCACCGACACAGGCAGCCGTCTAGGTCCACTGTGCCGCACCGCCAGGCTCCGTGCTCTCCATTCCAGCAAGAGGAGTGAGCGTGAGGCCCGAGGATGGCTGCTCGCCACGCCTGTCCCTTTGCAGGTCCCTCCCACCCTGAGCTGTCTCCTGGCCCCCAGCACGCGGCCAGGAGAGGGCTTGCAGGTGGGGTGGTAGCCGGCAGACAGCTTCTGGCAAAGGGGCTCCTTTATTTTTATTATTTTTAAAAATATATATTTTATTGATTTTTTACAGAGAGGAAGGGAGAGGGATAGAGAGTTAGAAACATCGATGAGAGAGAAACATCCATCAGCTGCCTCCTGCACACCTCCTACTGGGGATGTGCCTGCAACCAAGGTACATGTCCTTGACCGGAATTGAACCTGGGACCCTTCAGTCCAAAGGCCGACACTCTATCCATTGAGCCAAACCAGTTTCGGCAAAGGGGCTCCTTTAAAAATGGCATGAAAGTAACTTGGGTGTGCTCCGGCGGTGGTTTCTCTGCAGTGTGAAATGACAGTGTGTCGGTCTCCTTACAGGTTCGAATGAAATCCATGTTTGCAATTGGCTTTTGTTTTACTGCCCTGATGGGGATGTTCAATTCCATGTGAGTATCCCTAACTGTTGCTCTGTGATAATATTGTATTTTTATATTTTAAATGTACAGAAAAGTTACAAGAATATATGTCCATTATCCAGATTCACAAATGTTAACGTTTTGCCCCATTCACCTTCTCTTTTTCTCTCTCTCCATATCATGTATGTCCTCATATGTACATGATTTCTGTATTTTTCTGAGTCATTAGAGAGTATGCTTCATGCTCCTTTATCATAACTTACTAGCGTGTGTTCCCTAAGGACATGGACATCCTCATACATAACCCCAACCCAGTTATCGAAATCACAGAAATTGAATTTTGATAGAATACAATTATATGATAACTTTTTCATGCTCTTAATAGTGAGGATGTTTTATGTACAAGGCAAAGACTGGGTATTGTGGGGCCTTCAAAGGGAGGGTAGACATATAAAGATATTTTCACTCTTAAAATAGAGTTTTAACTGTAATCTCATTAATGATAGCCAGATTACTGTGTCTGACCAGCACGAGTGGGCTGGAGTAATGGCGGAGCTGCTCTAACGGGCTGGGCAAGTGCCCAAATGACAGGCACCACTTATCACCCCCAGAGCTCACTGGACCCTCCCACGAGGATAGGAATTGCCCTCACCTTTCCTTACCTTTCTCTTACTCTTCCTCCCCGGCTTCATGTCTGTCTGTCTGTCTCTCCCTCTCCCTGTAAATGCACCCCCCACCCAGTCTGTTCGTCTCTCCCCATCTGTTAAGTGCCACTTTGTGCCAAGCATGGTGCCAGGTATTATAACAGGCCAGGTGTGCCCCTGCCCTTGGTGATACCAACATTGTATGGGAAGAAAAGGCAGACAGATACATGATGGGTGTTATAACAGAAATGTGTGTGTGGAGTACAGTAGGGGGAAGACAAAGTGGCTGTTTTTGCCTAGGGGAGGGGCCAGAGAGTATCTGATGGTTTTCATGCAGAATTTCCCCTTAACTAGTAGTGAAGGACCTTTGGAATATTCAACAACTTGCCCGTTTCCAGAAGTCTCGTAATTTCTAGCATGTAATCTTAAATTCAGTGTTGTTTTTTTCACTGCCGTGCTTTCTCTCATTTCTTGGGTGCATATCACAGTGAATGAACAGACAAACTGAACACTGAACGAGTGTTGACGAGTACGCTTCATTGGTACAGCTCCTTTCTCATGTATTCTTAACCTTGCCACATTCTGGCTCAGTGCTTACTGTAGAGGTGCTAAGTACTCAAACTCCTGGGTTTTTTTTTGTTTTGTTTTTTTACTTTTTTACTGAATTTATTGGGGTGACATTGGTTAATAAAATTATATAGGTTCAGGTATACAATTCTATAATACATCATCTGTGTATTGTATTGTGTGTTCACCACCCCAAGTCAAGTCTCCTTCCATCACTCACACTTCTGATTTTAAAATGGTATTTTTATAGCTTTAGTGGCGTGTGTGTAGTTTTTCTTGTTGGCCTTGGCTTTATTGTGTAATTACTGCAATTTTGGGTCCTGTTTTGCTTGAAGTTCAGTATTTGTTTTATTCCTTAGTCTTATGTACAGATGAGTTCTAATGAAATAGACTGACTAGGAAATAACTGGCCATTTCTGCCAGTAGTAATACTGCCTTATATTCATGCGATTGATTCCCCTCCTTAACATGGTTTATGAACACAATGCACTAAACAGCCTTACAGTCTCAGCCAACATGTGCACGCGCACACACGTCTGAAAGGCTGCTCTATGGGAAGGGCTTCAAACCTCTGCCAGGATCCTGATACTGAAAAAATAAGAGTCACTAGTTTAGAAAAAGATCGACGGGAACAGTTTACATCCTTCCTTATCTCTGTGTGCGTCAGGTCTCTTTTTAGAATATCACCTTTTCTTGTTTTTTAAAGATCAAAAGACTTAAAGTTCTATTTCTGTTCCAGATTCTTCTCGGGAACTAAGAGGCTCGTCAGGCTTCTAAAAATAACGATCTTTGTTTTTTCCTTTTCAGATTTGATGGCAGAGTGGTGGCAAAGCTCCCTTTCACGCCCCTTTCCTACATCCAAGGACTGTCCCATCGCAATCTGCTGGGGGACGACACCACAGACTGCTCCTTCATCTTCCTGTATATCCTCTGCACCATGTCCATTCGGCAGGTGAGTGACCACACCCACTGTCAACACGGACAGTCATGTGCCACATCAGACTCGGGAGTGATGACAGACCGCATGTATGACACTGGTATGTCACAGAGCCTGGGTGTGTAGTTGCTGCACCATCTAGGTTTGTGTAGGTGCCCTCTGATGTTTAGATGACGAGGACATCACCTAAGGATGCGTTTCTCAGAATGTGACCCGTCGTTAAGCACCGTGACTGTGCATCCTTCCTTACTCTCGTCCCTGCATTAGCTTTTGCTCTGGAACACTGCAGGTGTCCCCTGTTGCTCTGCAGCCCCCCAGGTTCTGTTTTAGAACTCCAGTGCGCCGTCCAGAGCTGCCTTAAATGTGTGCGGTCCAGACTACTGAGCCTTAGGACTGGGCAGTGGCTGGAAAACTAGACGTGGTTTCCACACGCGTCCTCAGAGCTCTCAGACTCCTTCCTTGGGGCAACTGTCTGAAGGTACAGGAGTGCGGCGTGGGCTGCCCTTCCTTCTGTGATTTCTTCTTTGCTGTACACCAGCGCCTTTGTCACTGCATGCACAAGTGAGCGGAATGATTTGGTCACTCTAAGTTGTTCATGGTTGAGATCAAGCCACCACAGGACCAGACATTCATAGTGGAAATGAACGAGGGCTGAGGGAATGAACGAGGCCGAGGGAGCCTGGGAGACAGACCACTCAGTCAGCGGGGGATTCAGGCAGGAAGGGCCAAAGAGGGAAGTGCTTTTGAGGTGGGATTTTAAAAAGTGACAGGGGTGCCCAGCCGAAGTGGCTCAGTGGTTGAGCGTCGATCTATGAACCAGGAAGTAACGGTTTGATTCACGGTCAGGGCACATGCCCGGGTTGAGGGGTCATCCCCAGTGGGGAACGTGCATGAGGCAACCGATCAGTGATTCTCTCTCCTCACTGATGTTTCTGTCTCTCTCTCCCTCTTCCTTCCTCTTTGAAATCAATAAAAATATATATTTTTAAAAAGTGACGGGTTAATTAATTAAAGTCTCAGGTTCAAGAATTCTATATTTCAGGGCGTTGCTCAGTGTTCGGACATACTGCCATTCAGTTGGCGTTGCAGTGAATTTGAACACGATTCTTTCCGTGTCTTCTTCATAGTGATTCAGAGTTATTCTTGTTATTTTCATTAATAGTCTTCTCCTTTCCTCTGAAACTTTTTTTAAGGTAGTGATTTCTTAGTTTGTGTGTCTCTTAAAGTGCCTGTGTAATTACAGCTATTAATCTTTTTATTGTGGGAAAATGGACATAAAATTGACCCTTGTAACCATTTTTAACTGTACAGTTTTGTGACATAAAGTACATTCCACATTATTGTAAAACCACTCTTTGTCTCTAGAACTTTTAACCCTTTGCACTCGCTTGCTTTTTTCTCGATTCCTTTATTCTAATGCTAACCGTGTCGAGTCACACTCGACATCCAAGTGCAAAAGGTTAAATCTCAAATGGAAATCTTCCCCATTAAACACTAACTCTCCATGTCCCCTCCCCAGCCCTTGGCAACTACCATTCTACTTCTGTCTCCATGAATTTGACTACCCATATTTGTAAATTTGACCTCATATAAGTAAAACTAGAGGCCCGGTGCATAGATTTGTGCATTGGTGGGGTCCCTCAGTGTGGCCTGTGGGAATCAGGCTGGAACCCGGCAGTCCAACACTGCCTGCCACTCCTGCCTGCCGCTCCTGCTCATCCCGGCCCCGCGGTGCCTGCCGCTGCTCCATAGGCTCGCTGCTGCTCTGCTGAGGTCTCTGGGCCGTGGCGGCCACCCATGAGCCCTGCGTCTGATGCCCGTCAGTCAGCTGAGCAGTGCTCCCGCTGTGGGAGCACACTGACAACCAGGGAGCAGCTCCTGCATTGAGTGTCTGCCCCCTGGTTGTCAGTGCGCAACATAGCAACCGGTTGACCAAACAGTCGCTTAGGCTTTTATATATATAGATCATATAATATTTTTTGTCCTTTTGTGACTGACATAATGTTTTAAGGTTTATCCACATTGTGGATATTTCAGAATTTCCTTCCTTTTTAAAGGCCAGTACTATTTCACTGTGTGGATGAACCGGCCACATTTTGTTTATCTGTCCATGAATACTTACGCTGTTTCCACTTTTTTGTTGTTAATCCTCACTGGAGGATATGGTTGCCTCCCACACGCACCCCAGCTCGGGCTGGGGAAGGGGCCTGCAACCGAGACATGTGCCCTTGACTAGAATTAAACCCAGGACCCTTCAGTCCAGAGACCAACACTCCATCCGCTGAGCCAAACCAGTTAAGGTTCTGTTTCCACCTTTGAACGTCTGAGTTCTTATATTCAGACATGGAATTGCTGAGTTACAGTGCAATTCCATGTTTAATTTTTGGAGGAATCACCAGATGGCTTTGTGCAGCCAATGCACCCTTTTACCCAGCACTTCACCACCAGCTTGGGGCTGGGTTTTAAAAGATGCAAGTCATTTCTCATCTTTTAGTTTCAATGAGTGGAAACCATAATTTCATTTATTCAGGTTAATGTTTATGCTGCACGTTAGAAACGATATATATTTTATGTGGTTCCCTCCACCACTGGGTGTGGCCTTGCTTGTTTTAATGGGGAAGTCCTCTCACAGTGAATTAGAATAGAGCACAGGAGAGTGTCTTTATTTTTATTTATTTACTAGAGGCCCAGTGCACAAAATTTGTGCATGAGGGTGTGTGTCCCTCAGCCCAGCCTGCACCCTCTCCAATCTGGGATCCCTCGAGGAATGTCTGACTGCCCATTTAGGCCCAATCCTGGTAGGATCGGGCCTAAACGGGCAGTCAGACATCCCTCTCACAATCCAGGACTGCTGGCTCCCAACTGCTCACCTGCCTGCCTTCCTGTTTGCCCCTAACTGCTTCTGCCTGCCAGCCTGATCACCCCTAACCACTCCCCTGCCAGCCTGATTGATGCCTAACTGCTCCCCTGCCAGCCTGTTTGCCCCTAACTGCCCTCCCCTGCAGGCCTGGTCACCCCTAACTGCCCTCTCCTGCAGGTCTGGTCACCCCTAACTGCCCTCCCATGCAGGCCTGGTCCCCCCCAACTGCTCTCCCCTGCAGGCCTGGGTCCCGCCCACTGCCCTTCCCTGCAGGCCTGGTCGCCCCCAACTTCCCTCCTCTGCCGGCCTGGTCACCCCTAACTGCACTCCCCTGCTGGCCTGATCACCCACAACTGCTCTCCCTTGCAAGCCTGGTCCCTCCCAACTGCCCTCCCCTGCTGGCCATCTTGTGGTGGCCATCTTGTGTCCACATGGGGGCAGCCATCTTTGACCACATGGGAGCAGCCATCTTGTGTGTTGTAGTGATGGTCAATTTGCATATTACTCTTTTATTAGATAGGATTTTTTTTATAAACTTTTTTAAATTGATTTCAGAGAGGAAGGGAGAGGGAGAGAGAGATAGAAACATCAATGATGAGAGAGAATCATTGATCGGCTGCCTCCTGCACGCCCCTACTGGGGATCAAGCCTGCAACCCAGGCATGTGCCTTGACTGGAATTGAACCTGGGACCCTTCAATCCACAGGCCGATGCTCTATCCACTGAGCCAAACCAGCTAGGGCAGGAGCGTGTCTTTAAAGTGTCCCCTGAAGGGACTGGATACTTTGACCACCAGGTTTCCTGAATTTTTGTTTGTCAGAGTCTTTTACTTGTGAAAGATGATGACTACACTTACACGTATAGTTAATAACCTGTCTACGGGTCAACCAGAACCCACTTCCTCTACTGCCTGCGAAGGTTGATTAAACAGCGAGCTCCGCTGGCCCCTTCATACAGGAATGCTCTCTGCCACCAGGAGGAGTGACATTAGGCTGAATTAAGGGTAGCCATCTGCTCCTGTCATTTTCCCCTGTCCATAAGACTGGTGATCAAATTAGTAATGATTCCCCGTCTGTTCATTTATTCATTCAACAGAATTGAGCACATACATGTACCAGGCTCTGTGCCAGGAGCTCCGTGTGCAGTTGTAGACAAACCACCATGTGGTTATGGTCCTTGCCTTCATGGGGCTTGTTTCTTTTGAAATAAAAAGGTTAATTTTCCACCTGTAGCTTCACTTTGTAAAATATCACTATCGAATATGAGAACATAGAAGTACATCTAAGTTTATTTCTGTTATTCTAAGTAAATTAAACAAAGATTCAGCAAAGTGTTTGTGAGTCTGGTTTTCATCTATTGCATGTAATTTTCCCTTTCTAGGATGTTATTGAGTCTATGGTTTACCACTGACTTAAGAGCTTTCAAGGAAAATAAAATAATATTATGCTGATCGTACAGGATAGAGCAGGGGTCGGCAAACTCATTAGTCAACAGAGCCAAATATCAACAGTACAACGATTGAAATTTCTTTTGAGAGCCAAATTTTTTAAACTTAAACTTCTAACGCCACTTCTTCAAAATAGACTCGCCCAGGCCGTGGTATTTTGTGGAAGAGCCACACTCAAGGGGCCAAAGAGCCACATGTGGCTCGCGAGCCACAATTTGCCGACTACTGGGATAAGGCAAAAGTAGGTTTACAGTTATGAATATGTGAAACATCGCTTATTCTTATATTCTTACTTATTAATTATTGCATTGTTTTCCATATGAACAACTGTCAACCACCTTTTGTCCCGCCATGTGTAATGGAATTGAAGCCCCATTTCTACTTTAATATGGTCGGGAGAGGGAGAACGCATTGTGAGGCTGAGGAACTGCAGCATTTGCAGGTTTGAATCTTGCTCCCACTGAGGCGGAGTGTCCTGGGGAATCCTGTAGCCTCTCGGAGCCTCTGTTTTCACGGAGGTGACATGGGGTCCATGGCAGCCTCCCCTTGTGTGACCATCAGATGGCAGTCTGGAACGGAAACAGTTGTTCCTACGGCCGCACTCTCTCCTCCCACCCGCATCCTGGGGGTGTTTTTAAAATTGATATTTGTTCCCAGCCCAAGATAGGACAGTGTTCCTTTTCTCAGATTAAAACATGACATGTCATATTAACTGAAAATAAATGTAATAACCTTTGCTCATTTTATCTTTCTCCTTTTGTTTACTTCCTTAACGTCTGGTGATTAACAATTAGCTGCCTTGACCTTCACACCCCAGCTATTTCCTTTGTGTGATTTGTAGCGGTGGAAACAGTAGGGCCGCCAGCTTCCCTGAGAGGTGTCAATAACAGTCCAGGGTGGTGACGGGCATTTCCTTAACCCCTTAATTAAGGCACTTGCTTTTATAGTCCTTGTTGTGAGTCAGTGGCTTGGGTGAATGGTTATCTCTGTATAAAGTGCTCTGCCTCATCTCAGTAAAAATCCAAGTGAACCTACCTGTCGATAGCTGGGGGAGACAAGTCTATTCTTGTAGATCCATGGGGTTGTGAAATCCAGAAGGATTCGTGGTTCTGAGGAAATGCAGAACCAAGCGTTTCTTCTCTTTTTTATCAATATATAACCTCATGTGGCCCAGCCAGTGTGGGTCAGTGGTTGAGCATCGACATATGAACCAGGAGGTCACGGTTCAATTCCTGGTCAGGGCACATACCCAGGTTGTGGGCTCCATCCCCAGTAGGGGGCGTGCAGGAGGCAGCTGATCCATGATTCTCATCATTGATGTTTCTATCTCTCTGTCCCTCTCTGAAATCAATAAAAATATATTTTAAAAATATATGTAACCTCTTGTGTGTAAGACTATAATCTGAAAAGGTATCAGTGAGAATCTAACGTGGTCTCATAGACCAGGTGTGTGGTCAGGACAGCGATGACGGTGTACACACCTTATTTTCCTCTTACACTTTCGGCTTTCCTAGGGAGGCCCAGGATGTTGATATGCCTGTATATGTGTAAGAACAGGTTCTGGTTATGTCATGTCAGCACCTCTTAACGTCATCAGAACGAGGGAAGATCTCCTGCCATGTCGGGCCTCATCGTTACTGTGGCCACTTTACTAAGGCGTAGATGGTAAGTCTTCACTGCCAGTGCAGCTCACCTGCAGGCAGGCGTCTTCGTGTGGTGGTGGGCTTCACGGCCGCTGGTGATGCCGACGGCTGATTGACAGAGTGTGTAGGCGTCATCTGAGCCGCTCCTTGAGAACTGCCCAGTGCTTGAGTCAGGCTCATTCAGATGTTCCCTGTCATGGCTGAACATTGATGCAAGTCTGTCCACCATGGCAAGAATTCTTCTCTGATGTATTCGCAAGGGTGTCTCATCTTGTGGAACTCACAATGGGAACAAACCCACAGTAATTGTAGAGTGTGATTGGTCGTGTGTGTGTGTGTGTGTGTGTTTACAATATGGTGTTGGAGAGAAAAACATGCTATGGACACATAGTGGCTTACATATTACAAATGTCCACCCTTGGACCCCTTCCACCCCGCCCCCTCTCCAGGCCTTCACCACCCCATTGTCTGTGTCCATGGTTTTGCATATAAGTTCTTTGGTTACTCTCTTCCTCCTCCCCGCTTCCCTCTGAAATACGTCAGTCTATTGCATGCTTCAGTGTCTATAGTTCTTTTTCTTTTTTTAATATACTTTTATTGATTTCAGAGAGGAAGAGAAAGGGAGAGATAGAAACATCAATGATGAGAATCATTGATCAGCTGCCTCCTACACCCCCCGTACTGGGGATGGAGCTCACAGCCTAGGCATATGCCCTGACTGGGAATCATACTATGACCTCCTGGTTCAGAGTTTGACGCTCAACCACTGAGCACACTGGCCAGGCTCTGGTTCTATTTTATTTGTCAGTTTATTTTGTTCATTAGATTCCACAGCAAATCTTTTTTCTTTAAGGATATTTTCACTGGCTACAATATACTGGGTTTATTGTTTTTGTTTTAATCCTCTCAGCATCTTAACATGCCTTTCCACTATCTTTTGCCTCCATTAATTCTGATGAGAAGTCCGACATATGTCTGTAGATAAGGTCACTTCCTTCTGGCTGCTTTCTGACTTTCTCTTTGAGTTTGGTTTTCAGCAATGGGACTATGATGTGTGTAGAATTAAAAAAATTTTTTTTATCCTACCTAGACTTTCATTAAATCTCAGAAAATTTCAGACATAATTTCTTCAAATATTTTTTTCTGGCCCATTATTTCTTCTTCTGTGATTCTAGTTATATGTTAGTCTTTTTGGTATTGTCCAATATGACACTGAGGCTCTATTTAATTTTTTTAAATATTTTATTTCTGTTCTTAGGATAATTTGTGTTAATCTGTTGTCAGAGTTACTGACTCCTTTGTCATCGCTAATATGAGTAAGCCCCAACTCCATCCAGTGATGGTTAAATTTTGATAAATTTTCGGTCCAGAATTTTTTTTGCATCCTCTGCATTCTGTGTTATGGGAACTTGATGAGCAATTGTAATCAGTTGTGAGAAGCCTGATTGCCAGCTGCCAGTGAGACAAAGAGTGAACCGGCCATTTCCATGGCTGAGTTATTTTAGCTAAATGATTAAGGAATGAAACTTAGCAGAATGTTTATTGCCAGTGACCTGGTTCTTCCCAAAATGTCCAGTGAGCAACAAGCCACTTCCTCTTCTTCAGCACTGGTCCCGCCTTTGCAAAGAGGAAGGAGTGCAGAGCCTGCAGTGGCATTTTTCTGGGTTTCCGCCAATACAAGGTGTGATTGCAGGAAGATGCTTTTCCTTCTGACACACACTCTTCAGTTGTGACCCTGTTACCAGGACTGGACAGAAATTCAAAAGAATTGTTTTATATTTCTCTAAAACCTGTGCTTAGTAGTGTTCTACATCATCTTTATAATATGTTAGCACACCTGTCTTCTAGCAGAATTCACGTTTATAAACTCAATCTTGCTAATTACGTAGGCCTGAAAATGGTCTTTAGGAGGAGCATTGAGGGGCGTGGGTCCACACTCAGGACAAGTTTAATGGAGGAGGTACTGGAAGATGTAGAGGGTAACATGTCCTCATGGCCCTGCCACACGGCATGATGCTCAGGGAGGGAGGCACAGCGGGTGATGCTCAGGGAGAGGGGCTCAGCGGGTGATGCTCAGGGAGGGAGGCTCAGCGGGTGATGCTCAGGGAGGGGGGCTCAGGGAGGGAGGCTCAGGGAGGGGGGCTCAGCGGGTGATGCTCAGGGAGGGGGGCTCTGGGGGTGATGCTCAGGGAGGGGGGCTCCGGGGGTGATGCTCAGGGATGGGGGCTCCGGGGGTGATGCTCAGGGAGGGAGGCTCAGCGGGTGATGCTCAGGGAGGGAGGCTCCGGGGTTGATGCTCAGCGAGGGGGGCTCCGGCGTTGATGCTCAGGGAGGGGGGCTCCAGGGGTGATGCTCAGGGAGGGGGGCTCCGGGGGTGATGCTCAGCGAGGGGGGCTCCGGGGTTGATGCTCAGGGAGGGGGGCTCAGCGGGTGATGCTCAGGGAGGGGGGCTCAGCGGGTGATGCTCAGGGAGAGGGGCTCAGCGGGTGATGCTCAGGGAGGGGGGCTCAGCGGGTGATGCTCAGGGAGGGGGGCTCAGCGGGTGATGCTCAGGGAGGGGGGCTCAGCGGGTGATGCTCAGGGAGGGGACTCCGGGGGTGATGCTCAGGGAGAGGGACTCAGCGGGTGATGCTCAGGGAGGGGGGCTCCGGGGGTGATGCTCAGGGAGGGGGGCTCAGCGGGTGATGCTCAGGGAGGGGGGCTCAGCGGGTGATGCTCAGGGAGGGGGGCTCAGCGGGTGATGCTCAGGGAGGGTGGCTCCGGGGGTGATGCTCAGGGAGGGGGGCTCAGCGGGTGATGCTCAGGGAGGGGGGCTCAGCGGGTGATGCTCAGGGAGGGGGGCTCAGCGGGTGATGCTCAGGGAGCGGGGCTCAGCGGGTGATGCTCAGGGAGGGAGGCTCAGCGGGTGATGCTCAGGGAGGGCGGCTCCGGGGGTGATGCTCAGGGAGGGGGGCTCAGCGGGTGATGCTCAGGGAGGGGGACTCCGGGGGTGATGCTCAGGGAGGGGGGCTCAGCGGGTGATGCTCAGGGAGGGGGGCTCAGCGGGTGATGCTCAGGAAGTGCTGACGGACAGCGGAGCCTTTTGCTGATCTGCACACCAGGGTAACAGAAAGCCTCCTCGTGGCGTTGTGAGGATGTAAATAAGAAGATCATGTGCAGGGCTTAGAAAAACTCGTCTTCGTTTTAAATTATCCTGTTCAGCGATACTTCAAAAACTTGGAGACAAGGAATAAGAAAAGGGCAGACTACTGTTACTAATACAACTGTTATTTTCTGTATATTCTTACAGTGTTCATATGTGTTTTTTATAGACCTTGTGTTTAGAGCAATTTTAGGTTCACAGTGGTGTGCTCATACACAGTCTTCAAAATTGTGATTTAAAAAAAAATAGGTCAGGCCCTAGCCAGTTTGGCTCAGTGGATAGAGCGTTGGCCTGAGGACCACAGGGTCCCGGGCTTGATTCCAGAAAAGGGCACATTCCTTGGTTGCAAGCTCCTCCCTGGCTGGGGCCCTGATCAGGGCTCGTGCAGGAGGCAACCCATCGATGTGTTTCTGTCACATCAGTGTTTCTCTCTGTCTTTCCCCCTCTTCCACTATCTCTTAAAAAAAAAAAAAGATCAATGGAAAAATGTCCTCAGATGGAGATTAACAACAACAACAACAAATAGGCCAGGCTGCTCCAGGCTGTTTATTGCTGAGATCAGACCTGCTGGAGAGAAGTGCCCTCACCGGGTCAGCTGGGTTGGATGGTCGGTCAGTTCTCTCCTGACTGTGGCTTCTCTCTGCCTCCCCTTTCTCATCTCGAAGCTGAGGACGGCTGAGGACTCACATCTGTCCTTAGAACTATTTGTAAACTTGAAAGTGCGCAGACATGTAGGCTGTTGCTTCCACGGTGGAGAGAGCGTGACGTTGGCCCTGCACCTTGGCCTCTTGCGCCTGCAGGCTCTAGGCGAGTTCCTCCACGTGTTTCACAGGAAGAGGCTTCACTGACAGGGAGCAGGGGACTTCTATCCAGGAAAAACCATCCCGAGACCTGGCTCACTTGTGAGAGTCCAGTCTAGGAATTTAAATAGACTGTTTAGAATTTCCCTAAAGGAAATTGCAGAGCAATTTGTGCTTTGTTTTGTTTTCTTGTAGAACAATTTGTATTAAAACACAAAAACTTGAGTAATGGAGCATTGACAAACGTACTTTAGTGGCCCCAACGGGGCCCTAGTGAGAGTCACAAGGAGAACAAAGCACAGGGCTGCCCGGGGTTCCGTCCCTGCAGGCCTGGCTGCTGACATGCCTGGGCTCTGACATCGTGTGGCTCTGTGGGTCCTGTTAGGCTTTCCCGTCTGGAGCAGCGCTCGCGTTCCACAGCCGGTTATGTTTCCACTTGGTAAATGAGACTGTCAACAGTCTGCCCTTCAGAAAGGATGCCTTCTGTGGCTCTCCTTTCACTTGTCTTCTTTCCCTCCCGCCGGCTGCCCCTTTCCACACAACAGCCTCTGTTGTCTTCTGTAGATCACAGTCAACTCGTAACTTAAAGGGCATCAGAGGCTTTACTGGCCTTTATCTCTAAATGATAACGACTCACTTAATTGACCCTGTCTCTACAGAATAACCAAGCAGGGAGTGTGGCTGTTTTGTCTAGACTGTATTATTGTGTTTGTTGACTAGACAAGCCCGTTTATCAGCAGCTAATCTGGTAATGTCTTATTATTTCAAATTTTATCTTAAAGTAACTTCCCATAATGCCTTGCTTAACCCTGGATACATTGTAGGTGGTGGGTAAATATTTACTAATTAAAAGCAATTGGAAATGAATGACATTGTATTTTGGGTCTTCTCATTGCTTTGCCAATGGATTTTACAGAGGTGGACATGTGGAGCTGTTTTTATTATGAAAATAGTACAAACGTTTTCCAGAGTTACTAAAGAAGAGTAGCCCGATCTACAAATGATTTGCTTTCTTGTTTCCAGATTTCTTTTTAATGTGAAGCATGAGCTATAGTATTGTGAATAAATCAATCAATGAAGTATTTACAGTCAATGTAATTCAATGAATTCTTAAGGTTACCTTCATATTCTGTTACATTCTGTTGTAATCTGACAGGGGTTATCTCAAATACACACACGTCTGCATCGGTCAGCATTCTTAGAGATGAAAGGTCAGGGCGGCTGGCTCTGGGATCTTGCAGTGCCTCACGCACAGCTGGCCCTCAGGGACTGTCCAGTGATGAGTGCGGATGCGCGGGATTGTAGCACCCTCTTCTAGAACTGTAGCACCTGATGCTCCCTGACTCTCCGCATCAAAGCCCCTCCCTTCCCTCCTGAAGAATCCCCGTTAGTCCCTGTCACGCCCTGCCCCCAGGATCACTCGGGAGTCTGTCCGCCTACCCCAGTCTTTCCCACAGTTGAATCATTGTCTTCCATGATTATGTCTGTCCCCAAATTGTTTATGCTGGCTTACTTGTTGGATTCATGTATTTTAATTTAATGTTATATTAACTGATGAAATCTGAGAATAAAATAGTCGTTTTTATGAGAACTAGTTTAGTAAGTATGAGTTTCTTAAAAAACTATTGAATCAGGTCTAAGTGAGGATCTGAGAAAGCTGAGAGGCAGTGCTCAAAACCCAGGAGGGTTCTGGACTCAGGTTCCTTGGCAGGATTCTAAGTTCTCTCGTTCTTTTGAAGAAATGGAATCGGAATATTTCAGTTTCCGCTTAGATGGTGCAGCAGTGACTAACTCCAGGCAGCAGACCCGCATCAAGGGCAAGGCCTCTTCAAGAAGTAGCTAGAGTGTTAAAACACGTTGTGTTAAAACAGAAGGTCAGCTCTGGCTGGTTTGGCTCAGTGGATAGAGTGTTGGCCTGTGGACTGAAGGGTCTCAGGTTCGATTCTGGTCAAGGGCATGTACCTCAGTTGCAGGCTCCTCCCAGGCCCGGGGCCTGGTCAGGCAACCAATCGATGTGTTTCTCTCACATCGATATTTCTCTCTGTCTTTCCCTCTCTCTTCAACTCTCTCTAAAAATCAATGGAAAAGTATCCTCGGGTGGGGATGAAAAAAACAAAAACGAAAATCTTACATAATAAAAGGTTAATATGCAAATTGACCAAATAGCGGAACTACTGGTAGCTATGACATGCACTGACCACCAGCGGGCAGACACTCAACATAGGAGCTGCCCCCTGGTGGTCAGTGCGCTCCCACAGGGGGAGTGCTGCTCAGCCAGAAGCCGGGCTCGTGGCTGGTGAGTGCAGCGGTGGCCAGAACCTCTCCCACCTCTGTGGCAGTCAGATATCCCCTGAGGACTCCCAGACTGTGAGAGGGCGCAGGCCAGGCTGAGGGACCCCTCACCTGACCCCCCACCCCCCCTAGTGCATGAATTTCATGCACTGGCCTCTAGTAGAAAAAAAAACAGCCCTAGCTGGTTTGACTCAGTGGATAGAGCATTGGCCTGCGGACTGAAGGGTCCCAGGTTCGATTCCAGTTAAGGGTACATGCCTGGGTTGCGGGCTTGATCCCCAGTAGGGGGCATGCAGGAGGCAACCGATCAATGATTCTCATCATTGATGTTTCTCTCTCTCCCTCTCCCTTTCTGAAATCAATAAAAATATATTTAAAAAAAATAAAAAAAAATAAAAATAAAACAGAAGATCACCTCTTTTTGTGATTCTGAACTTGACAAAGCAGCTTCTTTGGTTAGTGCTGTGGTCGGCAAACTGCGGCTCGCGAGCTACATGTGGCTCTTTGGCCCCTTGAGTGTGGCTCTTCCACAAAATACTACGGCCTGGGCGAGTCTATTTTGAAGAAGTGGCGTTAAAAGTTTAAGTTTAAAAAATTTGGCTCTCAAAAGAGATTTCAATCGTTGTCCTGTTGATATTTGGCTCTGTTGGCTAATGAGTTTGCCGACCACTGAGTTAGTGGGCTGAAGTCCGGCCAGGCCAGAGGCTTTGGGATCCCCATTGCATTGCAGGCTTCACAACAACACAGAGCGGTCATCCTGTTGGCGGTCATGAGGGCACTCTCAGCTGGGGCGTCTCTTCCTGGGGGGCTGTGGAAGGCACTTCTGTAACTCGTATTAAGACCCACTTTCACCTTAACCGGTTTGGCTCAGTGGCTAGAGCGTCGGCCTGAGGACTGAAGGGTCCCAGGTTCGATTCCTGTCAAGGGCATGTGCCTTGGTTGCGGGCACATCCCCAGTATGGGGTGTGCAGGAGGCAGCTGGTCGATGTTTCTCTCTCAGCGATGTTTCTAACTCTCTATCCCTCTCTCTTCCTCTCTGTAAAAAATCAACAAAATGTATTAAAATAAATAAATAAAATAAAACCCGCTTTCATTCCTTTTCCTCAGAACATCCAGAAGATTCTCGGCCTTGCCCCTTCGCGAGCTGCCACCAAGCAGGCAGGCGGGTTTCTTGGCCCTCCACCGCCTTCCGGGAAGTTCTCCTGAATCACGAAGAGCCTGTAATTCCTGCCACTTTTTAAGGCCTTCAAATCAGAGGAGCAACTATTTTGTAGCAAGAGCCACCGGCAGCCTTGGCCCTCGGGCCACTTCCTCGCTTTGTACTGGACTTTGTGGATGTGATGGAATGCGCACGGCACCCAGCGACCCCGTCGGCAGCGTGTCCACTAGAAAGTGGAGGGGCGTCTGTGATGAGAAAGTGTCCTCTTGTTT
This sequence comes from Cnephaeus nilssonii, assembly GCF_951640355.1. Lineage (NCBI taxonomy): Eukaryota > Metazoa > Chordata > Mammalia > Chiroptera > Vespertilionidae > Cnephaeus > Cnephaeus nilssonii. The sequence continues at coordinate 41,479,281 of NC_137092.1, forward strand.
TGTTTACACGAACATTTCCGTGGGACCGACGCGAGACGGCTGTGTGCCGAGGAAGCCGGCTGCGGAGCTTTTAGCGGTCAGGAAGGAAAGTCCAGTTTCCCGGTAGTTAGTTATGACTCTTAATCGTGTGGGGTTTTAAGCCAAATCTATGACCTGTGATCAATAAAGAGGCCAAAATTTTCACTGTCTCACCTACAAGGGAGGTCTGTCTCGTTTCGCCATGTGTCTCGGTACCTGTCTCAGTGATGTGGACGTGAAGGTAAGCACTGCCAGCGGGGCTAACGCAGTGTTCGCTGCCCTGGCTCAGATGTTTGCTCATTTGCTCCACACTCACAGTCGCCCCTTCATAGGAAGCGGAAACCCTAAGGGAAGGGAAGCAGGGAACCCGGGGTAGCTGTGCAGCGCCCCAGCGGTGCCCCACCCGCACAGCCTAAGGGGCCCTGGCAAGATGTCACACAGAAGAAATAAAGCTGCCTCGTCACGGCAGGGTCCACGCGGGAGGCACTAAGGCCTGCAGCAGCCTCCCTGTCAGTTTTCTTCATTACTTGCCCTGAAAAAATGTGAAGAGGAGTCATTTGACCGATACCCAAGCAGACCATCACTGAGTCATTGGCGTTAACATGCCCAGCCTGAGACGCCGTTCTCTCAAACATGATTTGGCTGCTCGGCCTGTGTAAGGATAGCATGTCCCCTTCCAGTTAAAAGTCAAGTGCTACCCATCCCTGCGGTAGCTCCCGGGTGCACTCAAACTCTGCAGGAGTAGCAGAGGTCTGCCCAGTACGGCCAGGCTGAGTCCTCACCAGGCAGCACCCAGAGCGAAGGCAGCTGGAAGGTGGAAAGCGCGTGTGAGTGCTCAGCCCTGACCGACCGGGTGTGGCCCGTCATCCTCTGCGGGTCACGCACTTAAAGCGGCACCCAGGACCCCCTTGCCCCAAATCAAACTCGTACGTAGTAGGTCTTTCTGTGTACGGAACACTTCCGTGTATTTCACTACTGTCCTCAACTAAGTACTAGTACCACATACTTTCTCCTCTTTTGGATTAAGTCTGCTTAAGTTACAGTCTTTGGTTTTCATTTATTGTTTCCTTTGAGTTTTAAACTTTTAGAATGGAAAAAAAAAATCTCACAAATATAAGTTTTTAAAAGTGAAGTATAAAGAACACCCAGATACCCACTATTCGACTTCAATTATTAACTCACTAGAGGCCCAGTGCACAAAATTTGTGCACTCGGGGAGTCCCTCAGCCAGGCCTGTGCACACTCGCAGTCTGGGAGCCCTCAGGGGATGGCTGACTGACAGCTTAGGCCCACTCCTCATGGGCCTAAGCCGTCAGACATCCTTAGCGCTGCTGCAGAGGCGGGAGAGACTCCCACCACTGCCACTGTGCTCGCCAGCCGTGACCCTGCTTCTGGCTGAGCGGCACTTCAGCTCACTGAAGTTAATTTTCCTGTGGCTGCTCCGATTGGCCCTTTTCCAGCCATGAGAGGGTCTGCAATGGCCCCTGGGTCCACTTGAGGAGACCCTCGCTGTCACTGGTGGATCTTTGCTGAGTGGCATGCGATGCCCAGGGCATCCTGCCTGCCCGAAGGCAGCACTTTCTCCAAGGAGGCCTGTGGCTCAGCACCAAGGGAGCTCACGGAGCCGGGTGCCAGGTGGCCAGGCCTTTGTGGACCAAGGTAACGTTACATCAAGATAAACTGCATCACGAATTAGTACTGAGGCTCTACTCCCCCTTAAGTTCAGGGCTGCGGAGTTTTTACTTAATTTGTTTGATCTGTACCTCTTGTCTGATGCTAAGAATCCTAGTTTTCAGTCCCAGGAATGATAGAATATTGCATAATTACTTATTAGCATAATCCCAAATGTCCACTTCAGAGTCTCAGAGTATCAATCCCAACATCGCTACCAACAGCAGGACTCCTGGACTGTGTGGTGGGTGGGTGTTCTCTCAGATCCCGCTCTGTTCAGTCCAGTTAGCCCCATTCCCAGTCACCAGATAGTTTCTTTTCTGAGTCGATGCCACCAAGTGGATGAATATATGTGTGATTTTATTTTCAACTTTTAGAGCCTGCTCTTTTTCTTTAAATTATACGAATGACACAGACTGTTTTAATGGGGTTCTAGGCTGGCCTACAAAAGTATATTTAACCTACACAGGGTGGGCACCGAGCTGCCCATTATCACACTCCTTTCATGCGTGGAACCCACTCATAAGCCCAAAATGTGGGAAGATGGGCAGGAACAGATATGACCAGAAGCCGTTATATTTTATCTTTTAAAATATATTTTTATTAATTTCAGAGAGGAAAGAAAGAGAAACACCAATGATGAAAGAGAATCATTGATCGGCTGCCTCCTGCATGCCCCACATTGGGGATCGAGCCCACAACCCTGGGCATGAGCCCTGACCGGGAATTGAACCGTGATCGCCTGGTTCATAGGTTGACGCTCAATCATGGAGCCACGCAGACCTGGCAAGAAACCATTTTATTTTAAGCCGGTAGTGGGGATGCAGGCCCTGCATGACATTGTCTCCCATCCTTCCCCACACACTGACGAAGGCAGGGCATCCTGTGGGGACAGGATACAGCAGCGGGCGTCACCACCCACTCCCTTGCGTCCTCATCACTGTCCCCGGCTTTCCCTGCAGTGGCTCTAACAGGCCCTGCACTCGGGTCCCTCATCTCGCCTTCCTGGTGACAAGCTTTCTAAAAAAGAAGTCAAATCGCATTGCTCCTCCCACGAAAGTTGTCTAGTGGCTCCCGTAGCCATTAAGGAAATGTGAATGATTTAACAGAGGAAACCATTCCAGTTCTGCGCCCTCAATCCCCCGACACACACACACACACACACACACACACACACACACACACACACACACACACCAGTCGAGACAGGTGGATTAGCCGTCAAATTCTGCATCCTTCACCTTCTTTTTGGACGTTACTGCCTCTGTTCTGTCTGCTTGGGATGGGCTTCCTCTTATTTGCCTGATTTTCTCCTCTTACCTTCTCGACTCTGCCCAAGCATCACGTCCCTCATAAAAGTTTTCTCTGGCCTTGACATGGCCTATATGAGTCACCCATTAAAAATGGGCCAAAAAAAAAAAGTCTATTAGCTTTCTGAGTCTCATCTGGAAAATGGGGTCCATACTCCTCAGAAGTCCTTTACCCACCCTGCACTTACCGAGTCTTCAGGTGGCCCTCTGTCCCCACCACCAAGCGCACTGCCGGCCCTGCCCTGCGCTCTCCGCCCGGCGGCCGCGAACTGCAGCTTGTTAATTATATTATGTACGTTATAGTATGTAAATTAATGGGCCATGAATGCAGAGAATGGCTCCTGTGGAAACTAACTTGAATGACTCGATTAAAGCAACTTGCTAGCAATGGTTGCTTTGACATATGTGGGTGAAGTAACAGAGGCTGCAAAAGTAAAACAAATTTACGGAGATTCAGCTCTCTTAGTGTTTCAGTTCTTACTCCACATAAAAGAAGCCAAAACTGGAAATCAGAGGTGATAGATTTTGCTTTTTTATTTATTTATATTTTATTGGTATTTTTTACGGAGAGGGATAGAGAGTTAGAAACATCGATGAGAGAGAAACATCAATCAGTTGCCTCCTGCACACCTCCTACTGGGGATGTGCCCGCAACCAAGGTACATGCCCTTGACCGGAATCAAACCTGACATCCTTGAGTCCGCAGGCCGTCGCTCTATCCACTGAGCCAAACCGGTTAGGCTAGATTTTGCTTTTTAAAAATACATTTTTCCCTGGCCAGTGTTCTCAGTGGTTAGAGCGTTGGCCCTTGGACCTGAGGGTCTCGGATTTGACTCCTGGTCAGGCCACATGCAGGAGGCAGCCAGTCTATGTGTCTCTCTCATGTCAATGTTTTTCTCTCTACCTCTACCCACCTCCCTTCCACTCTCTAAAAATCAACAGAAAAAATATCCTCCGGTGAGAATTAACCACAAAAACAAAAAGAAAAAACCCACAAAACATTTTATTTTAGGAAAACATCTACCATGAAACATGGAGTTTTCATTATCACAAATTCTGTTTAAATTCTTCCAATTTTTGGAACCTTGATTTGAGTTGCAAATGTTTGATTTTATTGTATTAATGCTAACATGTGCATGGAGAACAAAGAAAGATTCTTTGCAATAAATGAGCCAGAGATGATGAATCAAAAACAAACAAACAAACAAAAACCCACACCAGACAAACAAAGAAGATGATACATTTTGGGTTTGCTTTATGCAAAAAAACAGCAACCAAAAAACCGAAACAACAGCCAACAGCGAGGGGACTCCAAACAATGGACTCCTGCTGGAGGGAAAGCCTGGGTCCTGCCCTGGCCATGGCTCAGGTGGTCGGAGTGTCATCCCGTACCAAGAGGTTGTGGGTTCCACTCCCTGTCAGGGCCTGTGGGAGGCAATCAATCAATGTTTCCCTTTCTCCCTCTCCCTCTCCCCCTCTCTCTAAAATCAATAAAAACATATCCTTGGGTGAAGATTAAAAAAAACAAAAAAACCCAAACCTTGGCCCTACATCCAAAGTGAATGGCTGCATGTATGTTTTAAGTTAGAACTGTCTACTAAGACATGATATTTTGAACGGCCACCTTCTGAAGGCCGAGGCTAAACACATTTTTTAATCCTTAAAATTATATTTGGATCCAAGGCCTATCTGGCTGCTCATGAATGTAATCAAGGCCTACTTTTACACAATCGATTTTTAGCTTTATAATAGTTACTCCAACCGTTTGCTGAACAAAGTCCATTCAATCAAAACAGAGATCATATAAAACTACAACAACAACAACACACAGAGATAATGTCAAGAAGGTGGAACAGCCTGCAAGCTGCTCCGCTGGGGACAGGCGTTCCGGAAGCAAGGCTGGGCGTGCAGGGGGCTCCCCCGGAGCAGGGGGCTCCCCTGGAGCAGGCTCCGAGCCTTTGCTCAGCACAGCCATGTGCACATTTCCTACCGCAGCCCAGGCACAGAAGTCTCATGGGACGGTATTTGCCTCCTGTGAGCACTCTGATATTCTATGCTATTTCTTTTCCAAAAAGTAGCCGGTGGGGCCCTGAGGCAGCTGGCCCAGACCCGGAGGCTCCGGGTGGCTTTCACTGCTCCTCCCACTCCTCCTCCCCCTCCTGCATTCTGGTGAAACCTATTTTCCCTCCCGGCAGGAAAAAGAAGGAAGGCTTTTGTTCCTTTAGGACTTTTTTGAGAAACCCATTTCCCAGAAGATCCTCAACGTCCTCAGTGCTCATGGCTAGACCTGGCCACATGTCTGACCCCAACCCTAAGGATGCTGAGGGGAAGATGGCCGCCTTGGCGGGCTTGTGTCCTCAAGATCTGTCCTTGTTATTGAGGGGGGGGGGGGGGGACTTAGACACTTGGAGCAAAACCAGGGCTCCCCAGGGCCCCCCAGCCTGGAAAGGCTTTTGGGTAGAAGTTAACTATTAGGGGTATGACAATGGTTTAAAGAGGCCATTCCAGGTGGAAATGGACCAAGGGGATTGGGGGGGCGGGGGGGCAGCCAGGCCCTTGGTGGCCCCACCCTCATTCTGTACCCTATTTGCTGCCCCCTGGTGCCAGGATGTTTCCATCAGGACCAAGTCCTGGGCACTAGAAAAGCAAGTTGGTGGCAAAGATTTTAAAAATGCAATCGATGCCCTGGCCCGTGTGGCTCAGTGGGTTGGAGCACTGTCCCATACACCACGGGGTGGCAGGTTTGATTCCCAGTCAGGACAGCACCCAGTTTTCAGGTTCGATCCCCAGCTCAGGCTTGTGTGGGAGGCATCTGATCACTATTTCTCACGTCAGTTTTTCTCTAAAAATCAACAAAATGTTACAAAATGCAATTGATATTTGAACCCATGGCCCTCATCCTTGCATTCCTTCTTTGCTGTAGGTTTGCTTTTTCTAATCTCGTTTACCCTTCAGTCCAGGCAAGGGCTGCTCACCTGTGATCGCCCCTCGTGATGGAAGTGGAGGGCTGTTCTCCGAGCCTCCGTCCTGGACAGACGGACCCGGCCGGGCGCGCTCCTGTGGCTGCGCAGGAAGCCAGACATGGTGTGTGCACGCAGCTGTTACCACGCTTTCCATTCCCTAGACTCCCTGCCTCTGTCCGAGCCTCTCAGGACCTTCCATAAAAACAAGCAACAACCAGAACCGGTTGTTTCCCCCTTGACATGGCAACCACCCTTAAAAAGAGAGAGCAGCCCTAGCTGGTTTGGCTCAGTGCATTGAGCTCAAGAGTCCCAGGTTCGATTCTGATCAGGGGCACGTACCTCGGTTGCAGGCTCCTCCCTGGCCCAGGCCCTAGTCAGGACACACGCAGGAGACAACCAATCGATGTGTTTCTCTCACATCGATATTCTCTCTTTCTTTCTCTCTTCCACTCTTTCTAAAAATCCATAGAAAAATATCCTCAGGTGAGGATTTAAAAAACAAAAATAGGAGAAGAGAGCAGTGGACCCATGGCCTTTCCTCTGTCAGTCTCTGTCTCTCTGCCAGCCCAGGCCCCCCCGCCTCCCCCCACTCCCCGCTTTCCTCCTTGGTTTCCATCCAGGCCTCTGTGGCTGATGTTCTTTCTTTCTTTTTTTAAATTCATTATTGTTTAAAGTATTATGTATGTCTCCTTTTCCTCCATTGACCTCTCCCTGGCCACTCCCACCCCCAGCACATGCCCTCACCCCCCTAGTATCTGTAGATGTCCATTGGTTATACTTACAAGCATGCATGCAAGTCCTTTGGTTGGTCTCTTACCCCCCCCCCCAACCCCCCCACCCGCCTTCCCTCTGAGGTTTGATGGTCGTTCAATGATTCTCTGTCTCTGGATCTGTTTTTGTTCATTACTTTATGTTGTTCATTAGATTCCACATATGAGTGAGATCATGTGGTATTTATCTTTCTCTGACTGGCTTATTTCGCTTAGCACAATGCTCTCCAGATCCATCCATGCTACAAATGTTAAGAGTTCCTTCTTTTTTACATCAGCGTAGTATTCCATTGTGTAGATGTACCACAGCTTTTTAAAAAATATATTTCTTTATTGATTTCAGAGAGGAAGAGAGAAGGAGAGAGATAGAAACATCAATGATGAGAGAGAATCACTGATCGGCTGCCTCCTGCACACCCCTCACTGGGGATCAAGCTGCAGCCCAGGCATGTGCCCTTGGCCAGAATTGAACCTGGGATCCTTTACTTCACAAGCTGACACTCTATCCACTGAGCCAAGCCGGCCAGGGCCACAGTTTGTTTTTTTGTTTGTTTTTTACCCACTCATCTACTAATAGGCACTTAGGCTGTTTCCAAATCTTAGCTATTGTAAATTGTGCTGCTATGAACATAGGGGTGCATATGTCCTTTCTGATTAGTGTTTCTGATTGCTTGGGATATATTCCTAGAAGTGTGATTACTGGGTCAAATGGGAGTTCCATTTTCAGTTTTTTGAGGAAACTCCATACTTCTCTACAGTGGCAGCACCAGCCTGCATTCCCACCAGCGGTGTTGGAGGCCAGATTAAATTCTTACACATCAAGACGAAGCCAGTTCCTGTCAAGTACACCACACCCTTAAACTGCTCAAGGCCACAGCCCATTTCTCCTCTTTCTCTACCGCCACCCACACCCCGATTAACTTAGGGATTTACAGGGCAAGCACAGGAAATGTGGGGCACTCGGGAGCAGAGCCCACAGGATCCCCGATGTCTCCATAGAGCATTTTGACCTCCGCTAAAGGGCTGGGTCAGTCAAACCCCCCCCCCCCCCCGCCGAAAACCCGACCTGGGCAGTGTGCGCCGCAGTGCTGCTTGGGGTTAGAAGGGCCGCCAGAGGGAGCCTGGGCCGCAGTTCTGCGCACACACGTGCTCTGGCGCTGCGGCCTGACTCCCAGCAACACGCGCAGCCGCAGCGGGGTCTCAAAGGCAGTACGTTCTTTCTTGATTTTTAAAAACCATTTTTTAAAATTTGATTTTGAGAGAGGCGGAGACAGAGAAACATAGATAGGCTGCCTCCTGCACGCCCCCTGCTGGGGATGCACGTGCTCTGACCAGGAATCCAACCAGCAAAGGGGCCGGGCTGCGGCCCTGTCCTTCGCTGAGACTTTGCTGCCCCTCCATCTGCCACAGGGTTCCCCTGCCCTCCCTGGGGACCCACGTTCTCCGGAGGGAACCGCATGTATGGAGAGCGCAGGCCCTCCACCCCCTCCGGAGCAGAGGCTGCTGTTCCCGACTTGGCGTTCCCACCCGAGGACCCAGAGGCAGGTCGGCGCCCCGCCCTCTAGTTTTCAAAGAGCCTCTCTTCTTTTCAGACTTAGTCATCAGTTAAAATCTCTCCCTTCTTAAAAACAAGTTTTTAAAAAGAAAGTAATATATGCAAATACTTAGAATTTTATAAAATGGCAGAAGTCAACTCCTCTTCCCCACGCTGTGCCGGCCCTTCCTTCACTGCCGTCCCGAGCAGGCCCTTTGACGCGGGTTTGTCTCCTGGCAGCCTGGCTGCGGCCCTGGTGCCGTCAAACGCCCCGCACTGTCTAGGTGTGATGAACATTCACAATCAGCAGAGTCTGGGAGACGCAGGCTACCCTCCTTAATGGGACTGGAACCTCATCCAAGCAGTTGAGGCCTGAAAAGCAAAGACCGAGATTTCCCCAATAAGAAGGAATTTCCCTCAATTCCAAAACATGGAAACAGGGGCCAGGTTTCCAGCGGGCTGCCCTGTGGGGTCTGGCATCCAGACTGCAGCACAGGTCTCACCTCAGCCTCCGCCCAGGCAGCCCGCCCGCCAGCCCTGCGGACTCCAGGCTTGCCAGCTCCACAGTCCTGTGAACCAGTCTCTCTCTCTCTCTCCCTCTCCCTCCCTCTTTCTCTGTGCTATTGATTCTGCTTCTCTGGAGAAACCTGACTCCCCAGAGCTGCACTTTGCTCTCCTGGTAGGTAACCGTGAGTTGCAGCTCGGTGTGGCTATGCAGCCAAGCTCTCCCCACTGGAACCGGACGAGAAGTGACGGAGCCACCTGCACGCCTGCCCGTCTCACATTCTTTCTCCCCCACCTCGGCCTCCAGCCGCACCTCTGAGGCCCTGCTGCTCCCTTGGTCCTCCTGTTCCTGTGGCCTCTGTGCCTCTGGATTTCACCCTGAACTTGCAGAGCGGGCAGCACCACCCTCTGTGGCTTCTCAGCTGCTTTGGGAATATTGCCAACCGGATCCTCTCACGAAGTGTAAAGTCCTTCAAATCTCCCCCCCTGCCCCCACACCGGGCCAGCTTTCTGGGTTTCAAAACTCCCCTTCCCTTTGATAAGTGACCACCCAAATAAGAGTGAATTTTGATGGCAGCCTTCATGAGGACAGCATCTGGACCTGCAGTGAGGGGGAACTCGCTTTGGGCCTGCACCTGGACTGCACCCCAGGTCCTCCCTCTAAGGGGTGGGGGTGGGGGTGTTGTCAACTTTCTGAGCTGGTTTCCTCCTCTACACCAACGATGAGCAAACCAACCTTGCAGAATTGCACTGAGCTACCTGGGGCGGTCTCCTTCTCTTTCCCAGGGTCATGGTAAGTATTAATGGAGAAAATAAGTGTGGGAGGGCTTCACACCCTGTAGAGCTGTGTCTACATGTTGGCTTTTGTTAGTAATGCTTGAATAAGCCTATCTAATAAAGAGGGAATATGCTAATTGACCATCACACCCTCACAAAAGATGGCAGCTCCCACAGCCAATAAGGAGGGAATATGCTAATTGACTGTCATATCCTCAAAGATGGCGGGGCCCACAGCCACAAGATGGTGGTGCCCAGTCCCCTCAGTGCTGCTGGGGTGGCAGGTGCATGGCACAGCCAGACCCGCCCCTAGGTGGGTCCAGCTGCTCCATGCACCTGCCTCCGGAATCCCCCAGTTTCCTCAGTCCCCAGCCAACCAGGGCTGGCCCGAGGCACAGGCAAGCCTTGGATGGCAGCTGCCCAACTGCCCAGGGCCAGCCTGAGGCACAGGCAAGTCTTGGATGGGGAATGCCCAGCTGCCCAGGGCTGCCTGAGGCTCAGGTAACCAGGGCCGGCCGAGTCTTGTGCTGCTGGCAATGGCAGCAGCAGAGGTGTGATGGGGCATCGCCTTCCCCTGATCACTGGGTCGCCTCCCGCTCCTGAGGGCTCCCAGACTGTGAGAGGGGGCAGGCTGGGCTGAGGGACCCCCCCTCCAGTGCATGAATTTTCATGTACCAGGCCTCTAGTGCTAATAATAAAAGCACAGGTAGTTAAGATGAACAGCTAGATATTTGGGAGGAGGTTTGTCATTGTATAAGCTATGAATTTCATCAAAGGACATCATGAGTACATTTCTAAACAAACTTCAGGAATCATGATTTGTCAAAAGGCATTTGTTGGGGCAGAGATTTTAACAGGAATTGCACCCCAGGCCCGATGTGAGGTGTGTGGTCTGTATACACACACACACACACACACACACACACACACACACACACGACCACCCTTGCTCTGCCGCCCGAGCTCTGCAGTGCTGGTCCCAGCTCCTCGTTGCTTCGTTCCCTTTCCAATGGACACCGACAGCAAAGGCAGTGGCTGAGGTGGCCCGGGGTTCTGAGCTTGAGGACTGCGTTTCCACTCCAGTGGCGTTGAGCGAGGTCACAGAGTGGCACAGAGCGCTGGAAAAGGGGCCAGCGTCGTTTCTTTTACTCTAACCCTGCAAACCGCCCTAATATTGTGCTGGCGGGACAGGACGGACCCTGGGAACGACTGAACTCCCCGGTGAGGAAAGAACGTACGGCTGTGTGTCCGCATGGCCAGTTTCTGTTCGTGGACGTGCCCACGGACTCGGGCTCAGACTCCCGGAGCGACCCCTGGGTGTGAGCGGTGCCTGCTGGGAGGGCCTTTGCTCGGTGCGTCCCGGGCGCCCCGGGGCCTCCCTGTGCGCGGTGCCGCGGAGAGCGGTCTGGAATTTACAAAGCAGTTGCACACCGTGGGTCTCCTTGACGTCCCGCCCGTGGTCTGCACAATAATGAAGGCATGGAGGGTTCAGAGTGAAGTAACCCCCAAAGTAACGTTCCTGGCACCCCAACCCTCCCCTTTCTTTGGAGGTAGGGTCAAGAGTGGGATCCCAGGGCAGTGACCTGCAGCGAAGTAGCCGGAAACTCCTCTACTAGCAGCAGGTACTGGTTTGGAAGAAGGAAGTCCGCCCTCTTGGGGGGAGAGAGAGAGGGAGAAGCCCTAGCCGGTTTGCTCAGTGGATAGAGCTTCAGCCTGTGGATGGTCAAGGACACATGCCCTGGTTGCGGGTTTGATCCCCAGTGGGGGGCGTGCAGGAGGCAGCCAATTGGTGATTCCCTCTCATCACTGATGTTTCTATCTCCCTCTCCCTTCCTCTCTGAAATCAATAAAAATATTTTTTTTTTAAAAAGGAGGAGGGCCCTAACCGGTGTGGCTCAGTGGATAGAGCGTCAGCCTGCGGATTGAGGGGTCCCAGGTTCGATTCCGGTCAAGGGCATGTACCTTGGTTGCGGGCACATCCCCAGTAGGGGGTGTGCAGGAGGCAGCTGATCGATGTTTCTCTCTCATGATGTTTCTAACTCTCTATCCCTCTCCCTTCCTCTCTGTAAAAAAATCAATAAAATGTATTTTTTTAAAAAAAGGAGGAGGAGGGGGAGGGGAGGGAGAGAAGGAGAAGGAAGGGGAGGAAGGGGAAGAAAGAGAGAGAGAACGCATGTAGGCTCACCCCAAACTTCCGGCTAAGGGAGGGCCCCCAATAGTCCCGCAGACACCCCCCCCCCCCCCCCCCCGCGGAAGGCCCCGCCCTCCCCAGGAGATTCCTGAGCTCCTGTCCCACCCCGTCCCATCCGGAGGCCCCGCCCACCGCAGGCCCGCCCCTCCCGTGGGCCCGTCCCACGCCTGAGGCCCCGCCTTGGCCCGGGCCGGCACCCGCACCCTCGCCCGCCGCCCGCACCCTCGCCCGCCGCCCGCACCCTCGCCCGCCGCCCGCACCCTCGCCCGCCGCCCGCACCCTCGCCCGCCGCCCGCACCCTCGCCCGCCGCCCGCACCCTCGCCCGCCGCCCGCCGCCCGCGCATGCTGCCCCGCGCCGGCCGGGCCGCGCTGCCCCCGCTGCTCCGCGCTCTGGGTGCCGCTCCCGCCGCCATGAGCACCGGCAGCTTCGTGGTTTCGCAGCCGCTCAACTACCGCGGCGGGGCCCGCGTGCAGCCGGCGGACGCCTCGGGCTCGGAGACGGCGTTCGAGCCGGCCACCGGTGAGGGCCCGGGCCCGGGCGCGGGGGGTCCGGGGGGGGGCGCGGGAGGAGGCCCGGTGACGCCCCGGGACCGGGCCCCGCAGTTCGGTGTCTGCGAGGGGCTGGGGAGGGGGCCCGCCCGGCCCGGGCTGCACGTGCCCAGCGCCGCGCCGGGGCTGCGGGGGGTGTCGGGCCGGTTGGTGCTGGTTCTGTGGGTTTTCTGGGGGGGGGGGGGCGGGGGGAAAGGTAACGTTTGTGCCAACAGAGAGGCCTGCAGCGCACGGGAACTTGGCCCGCGATCGCACGGGGCCACCCAGCGGGCCGGGCGGGGGTGACACCCTCCCGCCGGGGGAGCGCCTCTGCCCCCCTCTGCGGCCCCCGCCCTCAGCCCCCCGAGACTGACCCACAGCAGGACACACGGCGCGTTCTGTTAACGTCTGCTCTGCGGCCTTAGCGCGGCCTCCACCACCTGGCTGTTTGTGAGCGAACCCCAGGAAAAGCGCTGCCCCCCGCCTTCCCGGGGGAGGGAGGGAGCCTGCCTTCCGGATCACACCCCCCGTGGGCAGTCACCGCCCTGGGCCCGGCCGGAAGGAGCCTGTTGTGCCCAGAACAGGGATAGGAGCAGGGTCGGGGGAGGAAAAGGAGGGGCTGGCTCTTCTTGTTGGTAACGTTTGAGGGGAAGACCCTCCCTTGCGTTTTGGCATCTCTTTTGCTGGCATTGCTGTTTGTTAGCCGTGCTCATCAAGTCTTCATACCAGGAGGCAGTTTATATAGAACGAAGACGGGGGACTTAAACTCGGCTATTAACTCGGGAGACTCTGCACTTTGCACCTTGATTTTGCAAGATCTCAGCTTCTCAAGCATCGTTAAGGAGCATTGCTCGGAAGTTACCGTCAGTAAACCGCCAGTAAAATACAGGCGGGCAGGGGTTCCTCACGCAAGTTCTGGGTGTGCTCAAGTCCAGGGTGTGCTCGGGCAAGGGGCATGATCTCAACAATTATGTGGTATGATTATATTTCTCTGCAGAGAAGTCTGCAACTTTTACTAGATTCTTAAAGTGGCCAGTGACCCCAAGATAGAGTTCAGAACCCCAAGATAGAGTTCAGAGTTCAGTGACCCCAAGATAGAGGTGGCCACGAAGGGAAGCCATATTTAAGGACGAGAAGGGGATGGTGAAGAGGCAATTTGAATGCATGATGCTTATTTAAATGTGTGCCCCAGGTGAGTAACACCGACCCCCCTGCTCTCCTAGGCCGGGTGATCGCCACGTTCGCCTGCTCCGGGGAAAAGGAGGTCCATTTGGCAGTTCAAGATGCAAAGGCCGCCTTCAAAATATGGAGGCAGAAGTCGGGCCTGGAGCGTGGCCGGATCCTCTTGGAGGCCGCCAGGATCATCAGGGTGTGTTTCCCTTCTCCCCTTCCGGAAGAGCTGGCTGTCCGGGCCCCAGGGTGCTGCCTGCCGGGTGGTGTGGGGCGGACTTTGGTACAGTATTAGGTTACGACTTGTTTATGAAACCGGAAAGCATCTCCACCTGCTCACCTGGGCGTGTGCAACAAGCCTTGGTGCAGGAGTTCCCGTGTGGATCTTGGCTCTCTGTGCCGACTCCGGGATGGGTTTCTTTTCCATGTTTGTTTGAATTACAACATGTGCTTTGTAGCTGGTCTCTTTTTCTTTTCTTTTTTTTTTCCTGGTAATTTTTTTAAGAGAGAGAGGAGGGGGAGAGAGAAACATTGATTTCTTGTTCCACTTATTTACACATTCATTGGTTGACTCTTGTATGTGCCTTGACCTGTGATCGAACCCCAACGTTGGCGTAGTGGGGACAGCGCTCTACCCCCTGAGCTGCCCGGCCAGGGCTCTCCTCTTTAACTCTGTGCACTTGACTCTTTACTTTTTCCTCTGATGACCCTTCAGTCCTCCAACCTTTCTCAGATTCATTTTACCTTAATTGCCTGGGAAGATTTCATAGATTCACACGTTCCCCTCTTAAAAACAGTTAAACTTTTTTACACTTTACAAAAGCAGCCATGCCAGATGCTCCTTACAGTTTTGATAAAACAATGCTCTTTCTTTTCACTTGTTTGACTCATCTTTTATGTACAGATATTGACCCTACTGTTTATTTTAAATTGGATTCAGAATAGCAAGTATCTTTCTCTTCCATATTCAGTCCTGTCATCTTTGGGGGGAGAAAGGCATTCTTCAGATTTTCTTTTTAGGTGTAATTTTCCAAATGTCCCCATTCATCCCTGAGCATCTCCAGCATCTTCAAGTTGCAGATACAACTGGAAAAGGTGTTTGAAAAGAGAATTAGTGAGTTCTGAGCATTAGAAAATAACACTGCATTTCTTCTTCTTTTTATATATAACTTTTTTCCAGATGAGAGAGAATCATTGATAGGCGGCCTGCTGCACGCCTCGTACTGGGGATTGAGCCCCCAACCACGGGCATGTGCCCTGGCCAGGAATCGAACCATGACCTCCTGGTTCATAGGTCAGTGCTCAACCACTGAGCCACACTGGCCGGGCAACGCTGCATTTCTTTTGGGGAATTAAAGCCTTGTGTGCTTATAACCTCTTCACTGTCAAGCATGTAGTTGGCTATTTTGCATAACTTCTCTAAGGACTGTTCTCTCCTGTATATATACAAACACATACATATGTATTCATACATGTATGCATATATAATATTCACTTTTCGGAGCATTCTTTTTCTAAATGATCTTGAAATGGGGTATTGGTCTTGGATGGGAGCACAGGGCTGCTGTTTAGCAATAAGCTTTTTTGTTTTGTTTTGTTAATCCTCATCAGGATAAATCTTTCCATGACTTTTAGAGAGAGTGGAAGGGAGAGGGAGAGACAGAGGGAGAAACATAGATGTGAGAGAGACACATCGATTGGTTGCCTTCCACACACGCTCTGACCGGGGCTGGGGATCAAGCCTGCAACCAAGGCACCTGCCCTTGATCGGAATCGAACCCGGGACCCTCAGTCCTCGGGCTGATGCTCTATCCACTGAGCCAAACTGGCTGGGGCTCAGCAATAAGCTTTTCTCTCTCTTCCCAGTGTCAGACTGCCATTCCTTTTCCTTTCATTTAAATAAAAGTTGTTTCACCCTGGCCAGTGTGGCTCAGTCCCGTCCACCAGATGTCACCAGTTTGATTCCCGGTCAGGGCACAGGCCCAGGTTTTGGGCTCAATCCCCAGTAGGGGGCATGTAAGAGACAGCGATCGATGTTTCTCTCTCATTGATGTTTCTGTCTCTCCCTCTCCCTCGCGCTTTAAAATCAATAAAAACATTAAAAAAAAATTGGAGTGGTTGTGTCTGTGAAACCTGAATAAATGTAACATTACAAAAAGAAGATGTTTTTATTTTCAAACCTGGGCCATGTATTTTGTCTGGGTGTTGACTGCTGTGGAGAATGGTAATGTGTCTTAAATCTAGTCTCTACTGCCCACAGGAGCGGAAGGAGGAAATCGCCACCGTGGAGACCATCAACAACGGCAAGTCCATCTTGGAGGCCCGCTTGGACATCGACACCTCCTGGCAGTGCCTGGAGTACTACGCGGGCTTGGCGGGGTCCATGGCCGGTAAGCCCTCCCCGGCCTTCCTCCATCAGCTGCGGGAGGGAGAGGGCAGAGCCGAGGTGAAGGGCAAAGATTTCGGGGTAAGACAGGCCTGGGTCTCCTCACTTCATGCCACCTGAGTCATCTGCTGGGTGCGCAGAGGGCCTCAGAGGAGGGAGCGAAGTGGGGTGACCGTGGGTTGAATGTGGATGCTGTGTGTCGAGGATGTGCAGGAGGGAGTAGGTGACAAGAGGGGACAGGAGAGTGCAGGCGGGGCACCGTGTGCTGCTTGCAGCCCGGAGGCAGGTGGAGCCCCAGGTAGCACAGGTGTTGGTGAGGCCTGGGGGCCAGCAGACCTCCTCCTCTGCTCCTGTCTCCCCTTAGGCGAGCACATCCAGCTCCCAGGCGGGTCCTTCGGTTACACCAGACGGGAGCCGCTGGGCGTGTGCGTGGGCATAGGAGCCTGGAACTACCCCTTTCAGATCGCCTCCTGGAAGTCGGCCCCCGCTTTAGCTTGTGGTAAGAAAGAATTGTTCCTCCACTGTGAGTGGGGTCTGCTGTGCGGCCTCTCCCCTCACCTCTGCGTGCACACTCACACTCACACACATTCACACACACATACTCACACCCACACACACACACACATACTCACATCCACATGCGCACACACACACTCACACCCACACACACACACTCACACACACACACATACTCACACCCACATGCGCACACACACACATACTCACACCCACATGCGCACACACACTCACGCACACACTCTCACACACACATGCGCACACACACACACACACTCACACACACACACACATACGCAAACTCACTCTCACACACACACTAACACACACTTCACACATGCACACTCATATACACTCACACACTCATACACTCACACTCACACATTTACACCCACACACATACACACACACACTCACACTCACACTCTCACACACACACTCCCCATCAGAAGGGCCATGCGGGGCATGCAGAGCCTCAGAGGGCACGTGTCCATTCCCGCTGGCCCGGAGGGAGTCTGCATGTATGACGCACACAGATCGTGTCTGTGTTGTTCCTGCTCGTGTTCATCTCATTTATTTCTGCTCATGGGAAGGAAGAGAGTTGTGGCCTGAGAGGTCTTGTTGTTTGCTGTCAGATTGGATTAGATTTGTGTTCCCTGTAAGTTTCCCTCCTTTCTGTCATGACTTTCTGTGAAGGGAAGCACTTAGGAATCTGACTTAAGAAGCAGATGATTGCCTGGCTGGTGTGGGTCAGTGGTTAGAGAATCAGCCTGCGGACCGGAGGTTCCCGGTTCGAATTCCAGTCAAGGGCACATACTTTGGTTGTGGATCGATCCTGGCCCTGATTGGGGCATGTTTGGGAGGCAGCCAGTCGATGTGCCTCTCACATCGATGTTTTGTTCTCTCTCTCTCTCTCTCTCTCTCTCTCTCTCTCTCTCTCTCTCAACCCCTTTTCCTTCTACCCCCTTTCTCTCCTCCCCTCCTTCCTCCCTTCCACCCAATGGAAAAAATGTCCTCCCGTGAGGATTTTTAAAAAACCAAAAACTTAAGAAAAAGGGAAGCAGAGATGAACGTCCTCCTCCGTTTGTGTGAAGAGGAATGACACCCAGGGCTCCCGTCACAGGAGCTCTGGCCGATGCACTCAGATGTCTCCTCCATTCGCAGAGGCTCTGTGGGGAAAGAAGACGGGGACCGCTGTGAGGGGAGGGACGCGTGTGGAGGTGCAGCCGCTTGCTTGTTGTCCCCGCGTCCTTGGTTCACCGAGGGATGGAGGAGAACTAGACGCGTCCCTGGCTTTGGGGACGCGTCAGGGTCATTAACCTTTCTCCAGTCTCACCTTGTGAAAGGGACTAGGCCTGCCTGCTGCTTTCCATGTGCAGGTGTCAGATGAGGCGGGGCAGGTGGGACTGCTGGTGACGGCCACGCGTGGGGTGTGGTCTGGTTAACGAGCGAGGCCTGGGGGAGGGCGAGATCCTGTCCTGGGGGGATCCCCACTTGGGTCCTCTGTGTGTTGGGCTTGCGCAGGAAACGCCATGGTCTTCAAGCCGTCCCCCTTCACGCCCGTGTCTGCGCTGCTGCTGGCCGAGATCTACACGGAGGCGGGGGCGCCTCCCGGCCTCTTCAACGTGGTGCAGGGGGGGGCCGCCACGGGCCAGCTTCTGTGTGAGCACCGCGACGTGGCCAAGGTCTCCTTCACCGGGAGCGTGCCCACCGGCACCAAGGTGAGGTCACGCGGCCAGGTTAAGGCGGTGGCATCTAGCTGTGGGTGTCGGCCCACCCGAGCCTGCTCGTGCCGGGAGGGAGGCCATGGGTGTCACCCACGGGGGTCTGACGGGGAGTGCACTTGGACCGGCGCCGTCAGCCCCGGTGCCTGGGCGGGCCGGGCCCACCTGGGCAGTTTGAGGACTTCACTCACTGCCGCAGCCACCTGGGAGGGAAGGTGCCTCTCAGTCCATTTCACGTTCGTTGTTGTGACCTTGGTCTGCGCTCGGAGCTGTCAGCCTGGAGCACAGTCACAGTGACACAGTTTCTGCCCAGGCGGTCGGTGCGTGGACAGGGTTTGTAAAGTGAACTCCCTCCCGAGAATGCCGGTGCGCCTCTGGCTTCTCGGAGCCGGAGAGGAAGGTTAGGTGACGGAGCACGGCGTGTGCGGGGGGCGAGGCTGCAGAGCCCGCTGCCCTTGGAGGTCGGGGTCTGTCACCCGGCGTGCGGCTCCCTTGTTAGACCTCTGATGGTGGTCCTTCTTGTTCCCCAAGATCATGGAGATGTCGGCGAAAGGAATCAAACCTGTCACCTTGGAACTTGGAGGCAAGTCTCCCCTCATCATCTTCGCAGACTGCGACCTGGAGAACGCGGTGAAGGGGGCGCTGATGGCCAACTTCCTCACGCAAGGCGAGGTGCGTGCCTGCCCCGGGAGCGGCTGGAAGTCCCCGCGCTGGCATTGAGCAGCATGTTTTAAAGAGGCTTTTTATTTGGAAAGAGTTTCAGACTTAGAGGAGAGTTGTACACAGTACAAAGAATTCACATGTTCCTTTGAGCCAGGCTCCTCAAATGTCCACATTTCATTATGTTCCTTTAAAACAATTTTTATATGTTTTTATTGATTTAAGGGAGAGGGAGAGAGAGAGAAACATCAATGATAACAGAGAGTCATGGATTGGCTGCCTCCTGCACGCCCCACACTAGGGATCAAGCCTGCAACCTGGGCACGTGCCCGGACTGGCAATGGAACCGTGACCTCCTGGTTCATAGGTCGACGCTCAACCCCTGATCCACGCCGGCCGGGAAGCCCTTCTGCATCTTGTAGCTCACTTTCTGCTGGGAGAAAGCTTTCCTGGCCATGTTCTCCATTCATTCATCTCTGTCAGCATGGCCCACGCATCCCGCGTCCTTCTGTGCGTTACCACCCAGTATTTATTCTGATGCTCAAATGATTGCGACTCAGCAGGTGGGACCCCTCTCTTTTTTATTTTTTATTTTTTAAAATATATTTTATTGATTTTTTTACAGAGAGGAAGGGAGAGAGAGAGACAGTTAGAAACATTGATCAGCTGCCTCCTGCACACTCCCTACTGGGGATGTGTCTGCAACCAAGGTACAACATGCCCTTGATCAGAATCGAACCTGGGACCCTTGAGTCCGCAGGCCCACACTCTATCCACTGAGCCAAACCGGCCAGGGCGGGACCCCTCTCTTGACCTTTTGATACATCTTCATGGTCTGAGCACTTGACCTCCTGGCACAGCAGGTGCCCTGGACACGCGCTCTTCCCCTGGCCGAGCTCTGCAGCAGCCTTGCTGCGGGGCCTGGGGCCCGTTCAGTGGTAAATGGTGTTTAGAAACCACGGTCTGGGTGCCAGGCGGACTCCTTACTGGGTGCCACTGCCTCCAGACCCTCCCGGAGGCTGGAGCTGGGAATAGATGTTGGCATCTGTGTGTGTACTTTTATGCAGCACGCACATACGTGTGCACACACATGCACACACACACGTATTTCTGCATGTATCTGTGTTAATGACCACAAGTTCATACACATATTTCCAGTCATTCCAATACTGCAGGGCTGTGTTCGCCTCCGCCCTTCCGTGCTTATAGCTCTCCTCTGGCAGAGCGGTTGGGCGTCCATCCTCCACGGTCTGTCTGTGTGACGAGTCCTAGAATACGTTCCCAGTTCTTCCAGGTTTGGGCAAAGTAAGTTCCAGCAGGAGTTCATACTTTTCACAGCTCCTGTCTGTAGCCTGAGGGCGTAGTTAAAGCTGGGAGTTGATTGGGCGGTTCTTCCTTCTCCCCGCCCACATTGTGGCTGTGATACTCATTTTAAGTAACAAGTTCACAACTTCTGTCTTATTTCATTTGAGGTTTATTCCCCCTCTTCTTGCTGGTGTTGAAGTTGTGTTTATTGTGATTAGGGGACGTGCTAATGGTTCTAAATGGCAGGATTTTACAGAAGCCACACACAGTGTTGGTGTCCCCATCGCTCCCACCTGGTCCCCTCCTACTCCCCCCCCCCCGTCCCCCTCCCCCCACCCCTCCCCCCTGAGGCCCCGGGCCCATCTGTTCCGCGTTTTCCTTCCTGTGTTCCTTTTCACACAAGGGAAAGGTGCTGGTGGGCTTCTTACCCCCTTCTGTCCTGGGCAGGTATAGAAGTTGGCATCTCAGAGGCACTTCCTTGCGCTTTGCTTTCCCCTCTAACATTCCGGGGTCCCTCCACTTCACCCGTGGAACCGGCTCTTCTCCATGTGTTTGTCACTGCCCCCCATAATCCTTGTGCGCTGGTAGCAGCTGAGCAGTCTTGACGTTCACGTCTATGGGAGAGTCTGAATACTCATTTGTGATTCTGGAGAAAACACTGACTAAGAAACGCTTTGGGTTTTCATTAGGCTCGAGCCCTGGTTCTTAACTGTTTTTACTGTCCCCTCCCTTTCTTACCTCTTACTCTTAAATATGCAGCCAAATCGAGCAGCTGATGTGAGCAAACAGGAGAGGGTCTGGGGTCCTGGGGTCTGTTAACGGCCTTAAGAAAATTTAAACAAACACCAGAAGATGTCAGTTACCTCGAACAGTTTGTGCTGCAGGTGTGATGTGTCCAGTTACACGTGGATCCTCGTTAGTACGGGGAGCTTTTACAAATGGAACGAACCTTCACAAAGGTGTAGTGTGTTCTTTTTAAGCTTAAACTTATGGGATTTTTTTCCCCTTTTCCTTTTTTCTTCTTTGCATGCTGATCAATTTTTGTTTCTTTTTCAGGTTTGCTGTAATGGCACAAGAGTGTTTGTGCAAAAGGAAATTCTTGATAAATTCACAGAGCAAGTGGTGCAACAGACCAAGAGGATAAAAATTGGAGACCCCCTTCTGGAAGGTACCAGGATGGGCCCCCTTATCAACCGACCACACCTGGAGCGAGTCCTTGGGTTTGTGAAAGTGGCCAAGGAGCAGGTGAGGAAAGGGGCGGGGAGCCGGGCAGGGGACCGGCGGGGCGAGGGGAGGGCGGTTCCTCCCGCCACCAGGCGCAGGGCCCTTCCTGTAGCTCTCGGGGTCTGGGCCAGGGTCCTGTGTGATGGAGTGACTAAGTCCGTTTGTCTAGGACTGCAGTGGGGGTCGCATGTTTAACGGAAAGTATGCATTCTGTTTTCCTTTTCGGCAGGGGGCTAAGGTGTTGTGTGGGGGAGACCTGTACGTACCCGAAGACCCCAAGCTGAAGGATGGCTATTTCATGAGACCTTGTGTGTTGAGTATGTCCTCTTCTTGTTTGCTTTTAAACAGTTTGAATGAAATAGCAGATAGCAGAGAGCTTCTATACAGCACGTGCATGGCGGCAAGCGAGGGTGGGCAAATGTGTGTCCCCACCACTCAGGTTTCGGAAGTGGGAGCTCTCCGTTACCGCCACAGGCCCTGCGCCCGCCCCGGGGCGAGCAGGTGTACTCAGTCGCCGGGACTCACTGGTCTCCCCCGTTGTTCCGGAAGCGGAGCTCAAGAGAGGAACGTGCACACTGATAAAAAGTACTGAATTTCGTTTGTCAGGACAGGCGGTCAGGAATGCATCTCGCTTTGAACTATTCGGCATCAATATAGTAAAACCAATTTGTCAGACAACAAGGTAGCATTTATAAAAGTTGTCTTTTAAGAATTCTTAGCACCTCCTTTCAATCTAAAAGCCTCCTGGTCTGGACAGTCAGGTATAAGTTATCCTCCTCCCTCGGCCAGTTACCTCCGTCCTCGCTCTGGGTGACCCTGCCCTGGAGGTCGCTGTCCTTCTCGTGCCGCTCCCGCTCGGAGGGCCTGTGTGCGTGTCCCCGGGAGCTGGGAGTGTTGTCGGCTTTGAAAAGCCACGTGCAGGCTGGAGATGCTTTGTGATCCCTGCACCTTGTCCTGAGGGAGACCCGGCGGGTTTTTGTCCCCCAGGTCGAGGCCGTCTCAGGTTCACCACCTGTTCCGCGCACTCACCTGGGCCCTCGCCCAGGAAGGCCCGAGTCTCAGAGCCGCGGCCTGACGTCCGCACCGGGGACTCGCCGGTGGCTGCCGAGTGAACAGGAACAGTGGCACCTTTTAGATAAAATGTATAGTTGATCCCAAACCCATCCAAGACCCCGAATGTGCATGGGACAGGGAGGAGCAGAGTCACCTCGTAGTGTAACAGCGGCTTCTCTGGGTGCTGGGGCTGACGGTGGTTTCTGTTATGCTTTGTGCATTGCTGAGTATTGCAGATTTCATGTATTTATTTAATCCTCACCTGAGGATATTTTTCCATTAAAAATTTTTTTTTTTAAAGAGAGAGTGAGAGGGAGGGAGGGATAGATGTGAGAGAGAGACATCCATCTGCTGCCTCCCACACATGCCCTGCCCAACTGGGGATTGAACCTACAGCCCAGTTACATGCCTTTGACTGGGAATCGAACCCATGACCCTTCGGTGCACGGCTCGATGCTTTAACCACTGAGCAACACCAGCCAGGGCTGAGTATCACAGATCTTAATTTTTCATTTACTTAAATTGGGGCCTAAAGGCGAGGGAGTCACGTTTCAGGGGAGCCTTTTCTTTTCTGGAATGTCAGCTGCTCCTTATCCGTCCTCTCTTCTGACTGAACCCAGAGCCCGCCTCACATGGAGCCGCGTGAGATCAAAAACGTTTTCTGGGACCGTTGAGTAGTAACATTTTGGCTAATGGTTTCCCTAAAAATTACATGTGGATGACTAGTTTTCAGAGAGTTAGAACGTAGTAAATCATGCTTAAGCACCCCCTAAAGATGATTTAATCCCTAAGTATTCAGAAGCTCTAATCCACATCTTAAGAGACGTAGACGCGTCATCCTTGTAGACGTGTGAACAGCTGGTTACAGACTTTGGCTCCTACCGAGCTGGTGTTGGCAGGAGGTTCTCAAGCTGTTCTCTGGCCTCCACGCTGCTCACATCATGACACAGCCTTAGGCACACGTCTCCCTTCGTGCCGTGACCTGTGTCGGGTGTCTGGCCTCAGGGACAGGGCACGCGGCACCGCTCTCTCCAGAATCACCAGGCTCAGTATTCGATGTGTAAATAGATGCGCTTCTCTACAGATGCATGTTGTGAAATGTCAAGTGTGAATTATATAATTTTAAAGAATTGGCCTCTTGCCCAGCCAGTGTGGCTCAGTGGTTGAGCTTTGACCTAGGAAACTAGAGGTTTGATTCCCGGTCAGGGCACATGCCTGGGTTGCAGGCTCAGTCCCCACTTGGGGGTGTGCAGGAGGCAGCCAATCAATGATTCTCTCTTATCATTGATGTTTCTATCTCTCTCTCCCTTCCTCTCTCTCTAAAAATCAACAAAAAGATTTTAAAAATGAAAGAATTGGCCTCTTATGGGAACTTAAGTACATTTTCATATCAAGTAAACACCCCATTGGTTATTTCTAAGGTTATGTTTTTATAGTGGAACTTCCTTTTTTGTATCTAATTCTATCACAGAGTCATTAAGAAAATGTGGGAAGGTATAAAAGACATCGATCATATATGTAACATTTAACAGAAATTGGGGCAGTCCCCTTAACATTTGTATCTTTTTCAGTGATTGGTGTTTATTTTTCTTTTTTAAAAAAATATATTTTATTAATTTTTCACAGAGAGAAAGGGAGAGAGATAGAGAGTTAGAAACATCGATGAGAGAGAAACATCGATCAGCTGCCTCCTGCACACTCCCCACTGGGTATGTGCCCGCAACCAGGGTACATGCCCCTGTCCAGAATCGAACCTGGGACCCCTGAGTCTGCAGGCCAACGCTCTATCCACTGAGCCAAACCGGTCAGGGCTATTTTTAATGTTTTTTTAATTGATTTCAGAGGGAGAGAGAGAAACATCAATGATAAGAGAGAATCATTGATCAGCTGCCTCCTGCACGCCCCTCCCACCCCCACTGGGGATTGAGCCCAAAATCCGGACATGTGCCCTGACTGGGAATCGAACTGTGACCTCCTGGTTCATGGGTTGATGCTCAACCACTGAGCCACAGTGGCCGGGCATCAGTGAATGTTCTTTCATGAGCATTCACTTAGTAAATTCTTTTAGAAAATGTCACTTTGAGAAGCTTAGAGCCGTTGGTCCCGGGATGTGCCTGTTCACGCGGTCCTTTCCTCTGCCTGGCCGCCGGCTTGTGGCCCAGTTGTCACGGCTGTAAGTGGTGACGGCCGTCCTTGTGTACGTGCTGGTCACTTGTTAGCAGTCTCTTGTGCTGAAACGTGGAGTTAGTTACACAGAGGCTGTGGCTCCAATACATCCTGTCACGTTGCCACCCGCGGGAGCGCCATCGGAGCTTTCTCAGGCTGTGTGTGGACTGTGTGTGGACGAGCACGCTTTGGGGGCCGGAGCAGCGGCTCCCCCCGGCATCCTGTCTATCCCACTGCTCGCAGGTGACTGCAGGGATGACATGACCTGCGTGAAGGAAGAGATCTTCGGGCCCGTTATGTCCATTCTGTCGTTTGACACTGAGGAGGAGGTTCTGGAAAGAGCCAACAACACCTCTTTTGGACTAGCCGCTGGCGTCTTCACCAGGTACGTGGGGAAGGCTGCCCGCTGGCTCTGGGAAGGTGGCCGGCTGCTCCGATGGGGCCTGATCTGGCTCCCCCGCGGGTCTGCCCACTGCGTTTCATCGGCATTTCCTGTAAAGTCAGAAGATGCCCAAGTGGCATTGTGGAGTTTGCCCTCCGTGGCCACAGCCCTGCTACTGAGCTAAACTGAGCTGCAAACTTGGTTGCTGAAAATGCACCCTTCTTTATTGGTTTGTGGAGTAAGTATTAGGCCTGACCCCAGGGTCCCAAAGCCTGAGTGTCCACGGCCAGGACTTGGGAAACCTGCGGCGCGGAAGCGCTGGGCCGCGCTCCGGAACGGGGTGCGGGCTGCGGCGACGCCTGCTTGGGGTGCACTGCAGCACGGGGAGCTGTCTCTGTGTGTGCACGTGTGGGTATTTCCGGGCTCACCCGCTGTGAGCCGTGTCCTGACCCATGTCCTTCCGTGTGAGCTTGAACCACCGCAGCGAGAGTAAGAGGTGGTTGGGAAGCGCAGTCTTTGCTTGATGATGTGCAAACTGCATAGTTGTTGGCAGTTATAGGAAGTTCTTTTCCCTTTTCTGTTTTATTTAAAGGGGCTCTGACGAGAAATCTTCCTTTCCTTTTTAAAAATTTTATTTTATTTGTTTATTTTTTAAATTGATTTCAGAGAGGAAGGCAGAGGGAGAGAGAGATAGAAACATCAATGATGAGAGAGAGTCATTGGTTGGCTGCCTCCTGCATGCCCCACACTGGGGATCGGGCATGCCCCCTGGGCATGTGCTCTGACTGGGAATCGAACCCAGGACCCTTCAGTCCACAGGCCAGTGCTCTATCCACTGAGCCAAATCCGCTAGGGCTACTTATTTATTGATTTTAGAGAGAGGAACGGGGGACGGGGAGCAGGAGAGGGGGAGAGAGCAAGATCTGTGTGAGAGTGAAACGGATTGGTTGCCTCCCGTATCCGCCCTGATGAAGGATTGGATCCGTATCCTAGGTGTGTGCCCTGACCGGGAATCGAGCTGCAACGTTTGGGGTACGGGAGGATGCTCCAGCCAGCGGAGTCATACCGGCCAGGGCTTCGGCAGTTGTCTAAGCCTGCGTCACACTTGGGATTTTTCTGTTTCTTTAGTGATAGACAAGGTTCTATTTTTTTTTTTTATCACTTTGTGGCCGGAACCTGGGAAGGAAGATACATCTCCCTGAGGACCTGATGTAATGGCTTCTGCTTGAGCTCCAAGGAAGGGTTCAGGAGCTGCTGCTTTAAAAAACAACAGCCCTGGCCGGGTAGCTCAGCTGGTTAGAGCATGGTCCCGATACACCAAGGTTGCAGGTTCAATCCCTGTGCAGGGCACATACAAGAATGAATCAATGAATGCATAAATAAGTGAATCAATGAATGCATAAATAAGCAAATTGATCTTCTCTCTATCTCTCCCTCCACCTTCCTCTCTCTAAAATCAATAAATAAATTTAAAAAAACCACCACCACCAAAACAAATAACAGCCCTGGCTGGTTTGGCTCAGTGGCCTGTGGAGTAAAGGGTCTTGGGTTCGATTCCGGTCAGGGGCACAGGCCTTGATTGCAGGCTCCTCCCCGGCCTGGGACCTGGTCGGGGCTTGTGCAAGAGGCAACCAATCGAGGGGTTTCTCTCACATCAGTGTTTCTCTCTGTCTTTCCCTCCCTGTCACTGTCTACAAATCAGTGGGAAGATATCCTCGGGTGAGGATTAACCAAAACCAAAACAAACCAAAACAATCAAACAAAAAAAACCCTGTAGTTTTCAGAGTGATTTTAGGTTTACCATGATATTGAGAAGGTACAGGATTTCCCATCCGCCTCGTCCCCCACATGCACAGCTTCCTTAATATCGTGTCCATTTGTTATAACGAACCTGTGTGACCGTGTCATCACCCCAAGCCCACAGTTTACCTTGGGGCTCCCTCTCGGTGGCGGCGTCCTCTGGGTGTGGACAAAGGGCAGTGACCGGGACCCCCACTGGGGCGGCATATCGAGCAGCGCCCCGTCCTGATGGCGGCTGTGAGCAGCTGCGCTGTGACTGCATCGAGGGGCTGTCTTGCTGCCTACACCTTTACCTTTGACAGCTCGATCGGGGTCACTCATGGGCTGAACAGCTCACCCACATAAAGTGCACCCGAGTGGCTCTCAGTGTATTCCCAGAGCTGTGCGCGCCACCATAGCCTAATGTCGGGACATTTCCATCAGCTCAGGACAGTGAGGCGAGCTTACTGTCCCCGCCCCCAGCCCCGACAGGTCGCCTTCCTGTCTCCGGACTGGCTTGCTCTGAATGTTTTCTATACATGGAACCACACGCCTTCAGCTTTCACTGACACCATGTTTTCAAGGGTCTCCGTGCTGTAGCAGGTGTCGGCCCTGCTCCTCCGCACTCCCCAGGAATTGCCCGTGCGGTCTCTGCCGCACCGTGTCACGTTGGCGGGCATGTGGTGCCTGTACTTGGGGCTGCTGTGAGCGGTGGTGAGCGTCTGTGTGTGATGGTGAGGCTCCATGTTAAGCCATGTCTTCCCTGCAGGGACCTCCAGCGCGCTCACCGCGTGGTGGCCGAGCTGCAGGCCGGCGTGTGCTTCATCAACAACTACAACGTCAGCCCCGTGGAGCTGCCCTTCGGCGGCTATAAGAAGTCAGGTGAGAGCTGCGGTGGGGCAGGCCACCAGGTCTCCGGGGGGACTGTCGTCATTAGTCCTTGTCGGCCAGGCTCCCAGCCTGTCGGCATCGTCACCGCTCAGGGTCGGGGGTGCCTGTTGCCGGCTGAGGTACATCTCGGGAAGGTCTGTCATGTGGGGAGACCTCCCGGCTGTGAGCGCCATATTTATGGCCACCACAGTGCTGGCCGATGTAGGAACCTGGGTGTGTGCTGATGAAGCGGTGGGTGTTAATCTGACAGTTTGATTTGGTCTCCCTGGCGTTTCCTAATCACAGTGCACTAGTCATCCCCGTCCTCTAGGGACCAGCCAAGCGGGACACACAGGCCAAGTGCAGAGCCAGAAAGGGGCTCTTTTGTCACTGTGTAACCGTCGGTGCCGGGGAAGTTGGTTTGTGACCTGCGGCTCCGCCTCATGGGTCCTCCGAGGCCACCGTTCCCTTCCCATCTGTGGCTTTGGAGTGGTGCCCACGGACACGTGGCACAGGCATGCCCACGAGATGAGGGAGAGACGGAGGATGGCCAGCTCTGCTCAGGGTTAGCAGAGGGCCTGCCGTGCCTCTGTCACCTCTGAATGGTGCCCCCTGGAGACGTGCATTTTTGGGGACTGGGCCTTGCCCTTAGGAGGCGAGCCTCCCTAAGTCTGGGGCAGGGTGACAGGAAAGGCCAAGCAGGGGACGCTGCCCTTCCGCACGGAGCCTGGTCCCCGGCTGCGGGCAGGGTCTCGGCCTTGCTGGCCAGGCCACTCCCCACGCTCGCTCGCAGCTGGTGTTCCCAGGGGAGGGCTTTCTCTCTTAAACGTGCTGCTTCTGTGTTCCTCGCAGGCCTGAGGGCATGCCTGTCTCCGACGGTCACTGTGACCTTTCAGCCCTGCCGTGAGGGCTCATCGTCCCCCCTTGTCTTCCTTGCAGGGTTTGGCAGAGAGAACGGCCGGGTGACCATTGAGTATTATTCACAGCTGAAGACGGTGTGTGTGGAGATGGGTGACGTGGAGTCTGCTTTCTGAAAGCCGGCTCTGAACCCCGTGGACGTGCCAGGCTGAGCCCCTGAGACCGGTGGAGGCCTCGCACGGCATCCGTGCCTCCCAGACGCGTTGCGTGGGTCCACGCCTGGCTCAGCGTCACTCTCGTCACTCAGGCATCTTCCCTGAGGGTTGCACAAGTGCCTTGGTTCTAATGGAGCAGCGGTGAGTGCCCGCAGCGCGGACTCCAGCGCCATCCTGAACCGCCCAAACCCCTTCTGGAGACGGACCAGGGCTAGGCCTCCGACCCCTGCCCTCTGCTGTCTCTCGCTTGCCTGGAGGAATGCGTTCCTTTTAGGTTCCGTGGACCCACGGCAGGTGCTGTTGGCTCATGGCCTGCCTTAAGCTCTGGCTCCTTGTCATTCTACTGAAAGCTGATGATCGGGAAGGGAGGAGACTAGATACTGGGCGGGTCAGCGGTGAACGGTAACTCGCAGAGAAAGGTTTTGTTTCTGTGGGGCCGTGGGAGAGGACACGTCCTCTGCTTTGAGCTCCAGCTTGCTGTCTGGATGCAGCAGTTCCCTGTTAAATGTACAAATTATTTGCACGTGTACTAGAGCCAAATAAATCACACTGTTCATTCTTCCAGTGTCGTGTTTTGAAACAACTTTCAAGGTCACTTAGGACACGGGAAGGGCTGACGTGAAACGCATGTAATAGCTCCTAGGCCCTGTGAGCCTCAAGGCTCTGGGTGCCTCCCACCTTGGAGAGCTGTCAGGTCCTGGTGACCTCACACTGTGGGATCCTCTTTGCTTCGACCTACATGGCTAGGGTTCAGGATCTGAAGGAGGGGCCAATGCACAAATGAAAATGCTATACAAAAAATATGAATTTAGAAGGCATTGGAGGCCAGGTGGAGCCACTTTATTGAAGAGGCACACTGACTTTCTGGCCTGGTCCACCTTTTATTTACTTGAATACAGAATTGCCCTTTAGCAATGCATACAAGCATATCAAAGGTAAAGTTTGGTAAACAGTAAAAGGATTATTAGGTTAGGGAATTGCCTTGAGCCATTGAGCCCACAGCAGGGCAATATTATGCTGATTTTCAGCCCTGCTGAATATCAAAGTCCATTGGCCTTCCAATGTTTTCTTTTTGCATTAATATGCTAACTGCTGTTGGCTAAATTTAGCCTCCGGCATTTCCCCCTTTTTGTTTTCTTAATAAATCTTGAAAAGTGTATGCTGTCTGCAGGGCTGGAGTCCTTTTAAGGCTTTTCATTCCACATCTGCAGACACACAACTGATGACTGCTAGCATGGCAAGAAAAACACACTCAGGTATTCTCTGGGTTCTTGTTTCCTCACAAACTGGCTCAGCTTTCTGGATTGTCTTCTTCACCATCCCTCAGGTCATCACCAGACTGTTTGTCATCTGTCTCATTCTCCTCCCATTCCTTATCTTCAGCATGTTGCTTGGGGCCACCGCTATCTGTGACTGGAGCAGTCATCTGCGGCCACAGATACAGGTTGAGGCTTCAGGTGAAAGGTCCTCATTAGTTTAGTAAGCTTATTCCGTGGCTCCACGTTGGAGTTTGATGTTCCTTGCAGGAATCCACATGGGCTTGGAGGAGTTTTCTGGAAATACACAAGCATATTCTCGACCAAAGGTTAATAAAGGGTTGGGACCTTTCCATAAACCAGAGTCAGGATCCTTCCATTTGATCAAGCCTTTTTTCTTTTGGCTTATTATGACATCAATGTAATTTTATTGGTGTCTTGCCATCAGCATTACAAGTGAAAAAATTTAAAGTAATTAAGTCATGGTGTAGTCCAGTGATGGGCAACCTTTTGAGCTTGGTGTGTCAAACTTCGCCAAAAAACTAAGCATAACTCGGGTAGTGTGTCACTTTGAGGAAGAAACATTATTTCGCAAATGTTTCATCCTCAGGAGCAGCAAATGTTTCATCCTCGGCATGTGGCCGCCTCAGCGGCCGCGTGTCATCAGAAATGGCTACGCGTGTCAGTGCTGACACACGTGTCATAGGTTCGCCATCACTGGTGTAGTCTATCTACAGGAGATTTCTCCAGCATCCCTATCCCCATTTTGTTTTTCAAGTTGGGATTTTAGCTGCTGAGAGCAGGAGGGGATGGGGTAAGTCAGGCCGAGCCACGAACCGAGGTGGGTGGCCCAGCGCAGGCAGACAGCGAGCTCGCCCTCTGCACAGACTGGACGCTGGGGAGGGCCCTCTGCTTACCTAGGCCACCAATTCAAACGCTTATCTCTTCTGGAAACACCTCCCAGACACACCTGGAAATCATGTTTCACCAGCCACCTGGGCATCACTGAGCCCAGCCAGGCCAACACAGTCAGGCTGATACGGAGAATTAACCCTCAGGACAGACAGCTAACCTAGTAGTCAGAGGCAAGGTTGGATCTTGCTCCTGGGCCTGCGTGGGTGTATGAGCTCTGACGGCAGGTGCATGCCTAGAGGATGGGACCCGGGAATCGGTCCCTCAGTGTTTGCACAGCGGGCACATGGGGTGCAAAGCACGGCCAGCAGAATGGTCTCACCGTGTCTGGGGACCCCATGTGGCTTACATAGGCGGAGCTGCCTGGGATGACAGGTGAGCAGGGGGAGGGGCCGACGTGTGAACTCACTGTGTTCCCGCTGCCGCACCTTCCATCCAGTGCTCACTCCCGGGCGAGGGGAGGTCCTGCGCAGGCCAGGTCGTGAGGAGCAGGACGCAAGGAGCAGGACAAGGCCAGCACGTGATCTGACTGGTGCCTCCCCCTCCCCTCCCCCATCCCTAGACTTAACTCAGTGGATTCGTTTCCTACGACGCCTCAACACGTTTCCACTCACATCCATTATCTCCCAGCTCTGGGGTCGAAGTTGGAAATGGTTTCAAGGGCGCAGCCAGGGTGTTGGCACCACGCTCCCCCCGAGGCTCTGGAGGTCATGGGCTCCCTCGCCCTCTCCTGTCCTTGGTAACTCCTTGCCTCGCTTGGCTCCCGGCCTCCTCTCTTCACAGCCCGCAGCTGAGCATCTTCCATCCTCTCTGCTCCGATTGCCTTCCTCTTCCAAGGACTCTGTGATTAGGGCCCCTCCAGACGGTCCCTCTCTCTCATCTCAAGATCCTTGCTTGTCTTTGCAAAGTCTCTGACACATAAGAGGTCATGCACGGGTTCTGGAACGAGACTTGGCCATACTGGGGGAGCATTATTCAGCCGGCTATACAGCACAGTGTGTTCCGGGGGGTTGTCCGCTCTCCTGTTGACAGATTTACCTGAACAGACACCCTTGTGGTTAAGGAAGCACCTTCCGAGAGGAGTGACTCATGCCCACGGACCCACCACGCAAACACTGGCTTATCCTGGAGCCGGCCTCCCTCTCACATGGAGAACTGGTGGGATGTAGCTCCGTTTCCCCAGAGTCTTTTTTTCTATTACTTTGATTTCCTTTTGAGAGTTAACACCTTGCTGGTCATGAGACAACTCCAGTCTGCACTTACATTAAGTGAATTTTACGGTCTGAAAGCGACGTATAGTTTTAAAATCACTTAAATAATGTGAGTGCAGACACAAGTTGTCTCGTGACCGGCCAGCAACGTTGGACACGGAAACACGAGTTGTCTTGTGCGCGGGCAGCAAGGTGAGAAGCAGAGGCCCTCCTCCCTCCGCAGCGGACCTCGCCCCCAGGGAACTGCTTCTCCTGGCATCGTCTTGGAGGGAATAACTGCCGACTAACCCAGGACTGGGATGAGGCCACGTATACTAGTACGTGGGTCCAACTAGAGCCTGGATATGCATGTTAAGTTGTCTTTGGTTGGGGGATTACTGGGCTGGAGGTGTTTATAGAAGTGTGTTTGGGGGATTGCATTAATGCAAGAAAGAAAACAAACGGCCTCATGTTGGCACCCTCCTTGCCAGAGCGGAGGGTCCTGATGTTGTGTGGCTCTTCAGGGACCTGCAGATGGAGAGGGGCAGGCTCTCCCCTGGGCCGAAGGTCGCCGCCGGGCCCCTCCTCCGGCTGCCCTTTATCTCTGGCCCTGTGGGTCCTCTGGCTGCCCGGGAAGGAGCTGGCAGAATGAGTGCCCATCCAGGTCTCGCCGAGAAGCGTGCAGCTGAGTCCTGCCCGCTTCTTCCAGAGCCGCCTGGTGCTGAGCGGGGCTTTCGCCTGGAATAGCAGGATTCCTTGGCTCTTCTTCCAGCCACGCCCGCTCTTTGTTTTCTTTTCAGGGTGCGTGTGGGGGAGCCCACAGAGGGCACAAAGGAGACCAGCCTCCGCCGTGTCACGGCGCTGTGAAAACGAGCAGAAATCGGGTCAGCCGGAGGGGTCGTTCCAATAAATCAGATTCATCACGCCCTTGCTATGGCGGCTTCCCGTGGCTGTTAGAGAAGATCTAGACTCCCCTGGGCCACCAAAGAGCCAGAACTGCCTGTCTCTGGGCTCGGAGGGGACTCGGGTCTGTGAGTGGACTGAGGGCTGGGGGAGCCTTGCTCTCAGCGGCCAGGGACCGCGGAGCCACAGCGCCCGCCACAGACCTGGGACTCGGAAGCTGCATGTTAGCAGGTGACGCTCGTGATGTTTGCTCACCAGGCGTGTGGACCCACGGGTTTCAGCTTCTGCCACACGTTGAAACGGCCAGAGAAGCTGTAAACCACTGAGCTCTGGGTTAGCTGGTCTGGGGGGGAGGGGGCAGCTGGAGTCTCCAGGGTCCTGCGCAGGCGAACGTGTGCGCAGCCAGCTGATGGGCCCCAGGTCCAGGGCCACAAGCCAGGCAGCTGCTCTCATTCCCGTCAAATACAGATTCATGGTCAGTTCCGGCCGCACTCCCAGCCTCAGAGCCGCACATGGTGGTGGGTACCGTCCCGGGCAACACAGTGTACAAGGCAGTTGACCCATGGGAGGCCTGGGGGGGCACCCACGCAGTGTACAATGGGGGGGCCTGGGGGCACCCACGCAGTGTACAATGGGGGGGCCTGGGGGGGGCACCCACGCACAGTCGAAAATCCACTGTAACTTCGGACTCCACCCTCGCCCTTGGAAGCTGCGGACCAGCCAACCTGGGGTTGGAAACGGCACTTCCGATCCTCGGCTGGGAATGTGAGGATGCTGTTTCCTGTCCTCCGTGGGTTGAATCTACAGATGCAGAACCTGCAGATCCGCAGGGCCAACAAAACAAACCTGTGCGTAAGCAGACGAGTGCAGTTCTAACCTGCATGGTTCCGGGTCAGAACGTTCTAGAAGGCGGTGCTGGCCGAGGGGGGAGAGATGGAGACCACACTGGGTCAGGAGAGCTTCGTGGGGCCGGGGTGCCCCAGGAGGACTGCCTGGCCGCCATTCCGGTGCCATCTCTCCAGCAGGTGGCTCCCATGTGGGTCCCTCCCACACCTTGTGCAGGACCCTTTGTGACTCATTGGAGCCTCGAGAACTTCAGGGGCGAGTGTTGTGGCCCCACTCACCGCAGGGCAAGCTGAGGCTTGGGGCACACAGCCCCAAGGGGGCACCCGAAGCGCAGCAGGGAGCCCCTGGAGGCTTGTGGTTCTCCAAGGTCCCCCTAACAACTCAGCACGTGTCTCCCTAGAAATAGCCGGCTCGCGCATGGCCTGACAGCAGAGGGTGGGGACTCAGGCCAGCACTCTCTCCACCAGACAACGGAGCCGGACGGCCACTCTGCAGCAGCGACCCCCAGACTGGACTGCATCCAGCCGAGGGCCCCAGGACATGAGGTTGTGGGGGAATCAGAGAGTGGACTGGGGAGAGCTTGGGGTTTTCACTTCAGGTACAGACCCTCTGAGGGACTGGGGTTCCTTACAAAACGCCAATGAGCCCCTGCTACACCAAAATGACAAGTGACCCGTCACTTGGATAGCATCTCTGTTAAGACTGCAAAGGTGAAGACCCACCTGTGCCCAGGCCTTCTGCCTGCCTCACCCTCTCCCACCCCACCCCCCAGCTGCGGAAGGGGCCCCCACCAGTGCCCATCTCTCCAGGGCAATTCCTGACTAACAAAACCTGGACAGACAAAAACACACACACCCTACTAGCTTATCACAAATTCTTAACAGACCAAACCCTCTCCCTTCATCATCACCATCCTGCTGTGAGGTCATTATAATGTAAAAGGACCACGTCCAGCTTCGTGGAAACCTCTGCCTGCTCTGCCCTGGGGAGCAGTTCTCACAGACTTGGCCTGGAGAGCACGCGGATCGTCCAGCCTCACCGAACGCCGGCGCTTGGGGGCCTGTGGCCAGCGCTGACCATCCGCGGTGGCCGAGCGGAGCGTCCTACCCCCAAATGCCTCCTGGGTGGAAACGCATGGATTTTACTCAGGGCGGGGTCCCATCCAGGCTCTAGCCCTCACAGCTACTGAGCACCTGGAATTTGTTTTATTAATTCTTATCAATTGGACTGTAAATGGCCCCACGTGGCTGCCAGATCAGACGGCCCAGGCCTGGACACCTGACTTCTGTTGATATATTCGTTCCTGGAGCAGCCACCTCCTCCGCCCATCGCACCGTCTCTAAATCCGCCCAAACCTCCAGGTCGTCCGCGTCCAGTCGCCCAGTGTTTCCTTCCCGTTTGCACCGATGCAATCCCGTCTTCGCATCCAAATACGGTGCTCGCATTCCCTCCGTGAAGTTTCCCCTCCTTCAATGCGCTCTGTTACTTCAGCTGGTAAGCAATAAAAGCAATCTTCAATAGAGGTTTTTACTTTATTTTTAAATGGCTTTCTCATTTTATTGATTATGATTATGATAATATTTTGTTATTAATTCTCACCCGAGGATATTTTTCCATTGATTTTTTTTTAGAGAGAATGGAAAGAAGAGACAGAGAGAAACATCGACGTGAGAGAGACACATCAATTGGTTGCCTTTTGCACACCCCTCAACCAGGCTGGGGAACCTGTAACTGAGGTACTTGCCCTTGACCGGAACCGAACCTGGGACCTTTCAGTCCTCAGGCTGACGCTCTATCCACTGAGCCAAACAGGCCAGGATGATGATGGTGATGATTTTAATCCTCACCCGAGGACATGCTTGGAGAGCGGGAGGGAGAGAGACATCTATTGGTTGCCTTCTGTACTCACCCCAACTGAGGACCAAACCCGAAACCTAGCTTCGTGCCCTGACTGGGAATCGGACCATCAAACGCTCAGTGCACAGGAGCCACTTGCCCGGCCTTCAGTAGAGATTTTGAAGAATCCTCATTGTTATCCTGCGTAGTTGTAATCTCAGATCCTAACCAGAACCTAACTGTCTTAACCATCTGATCATTAAGCTCTCTGTGTCCACCATATACAGCACGGACCCTGAAAACGGGCACCTCTTCTACTGCACCCTTCCTCTCTGAGCCCAGTTTTCACAGCTGCCACCATAATCAGACATTTCCCACCCCCCACCCTAAGGCAGCACCACCGGCAGGGGCAAGGGGGCAGGGGCAGGGGACAGGGGGCAGGGGGCAGGGGGCAGGGTGCCAGCAGGGGGCAGAAGCAGGGGGCAGGGTGCCAGCAGGGGGCAGGGGCAGGGGGCAGGGTGCCAGCAGGGGACAGGGGGCAGGGTGCTAGCAGGGGACAGAGGGCAGGGGGCAGGGGCAGAGGGCAGGAGTAGGAGCAGGCCGCTTATATACATAAAGACTCAACAGGAAATAAGTCACAGACTCAGGGTTACTTAGGAGGCTGGTGCCAGATAAATTTTATTATATTTAGAAAAAAAAAGTAACTGGAAATAAAAGTAAGTCATTCAAAATGAATGAGAGTTTTTAACACCCTACCCACCCTTAATGGCAGCATTTGGACCCACCGCCCAGGCCGGTTTTAACCCAACCGAGGTGCTGGAAGGCAGAGCACACAGTGGTGCCCATCAGGCCGAGGAGGGCGATGGAGCCCAGGGCTCCCCTGCTCCGTTTGCTGGGCTCTGGAGGAGAAGGAAGAGAAGAAGAGCAGACGTTACGGGCAGCTCCACAGGGACGGCCGTCAGCGTCCGCGAGCCCTTCGCTCCGGGCGGCAGACGGCCTGGTCAGAGAGGCCAGCCCACCTCACGCAACGCCATGCGTCACGACAGGGCCGCTTGGGCCTCAGGAAGTTACAGGACAATCGTGGGAACTGCGAGGCCCGGACCTGGGCCGGCCTCCCCCTTCTTTAAAGATGGAAGGGAGCAGAAACTCCCCCCTCTGTCTGTCAGCCCCAGGCGTGAGGAGCAGGGCCTGGAGTCACACTGCCTGGCTCCGAGTCCTGGCTTATAGATTCCACCTATAGCTCTGTGACGTAGAGAGAGCCTTAATCTTTCCAAGCCTCAGTTTCCCCATCGGTGAAAGGAGATGCTATCATCTCCATCACAGAATTGCCAGAAATTTTGAAATAGCGAGATGCGAAGTTCTTAGAGCAGCAATGGACACAGAAAGTGCTCGATAAAGGTAAGTTTTGTTACTGTTCAAAGGCGAGTAAAAAGAAAGACGGGAACAGACCTTTCGCCTAACCCTCCAGTCCCACCCCCTTTCCTTAAAGTCCTGCTAAGAAGGGAACCGGCCTCAGATTTGCACTTTGCTTCCCTGGCGGGAGCTGTGTCCTTACCTCCCGTGTAGTAGCCATAGGCATAGAGAACGCGTCCCACGATCCAGGCCAAGCCCAAGCCCGACACGACTCGCTAAAAAAAAGGGGGTGGGGGGGCATGTTAGTGTTTGCATTCAGGGAATAGGCAGAGCGGTACTGACATCTGGGGTTACCGCGCAATGTTTTAGCAAAAAGCTAACCATGTCACTCGTGCCACGAGCTGGAGACGTGCTGCTCTGGCAGCTGGTGCGGACCAGAGGCTGCGGAGGCCTAGTCCCAGCAGGGGGACGCCTGCACGCAGTCAGGACTCGGGCAGGAGGACACTTTCTGGCCAAGGCAGGGCCAAAAGGCACGCAATCGGGCTCAGGAAACCCGCTTGATTTACACAAGGCAGAGGGCAGACCAAGTCCACGGTCCACAGGGCTACAGTGGCCTGCGAGGCCATCCACCCCCTAACGGACCACGTCGCACACTCAGGTGCCTGCAGGTCAGGTCCCTGAGACCAGGGTCAGCTGGATGGTTCACCGCCATAACCTGAGGCCATCAGTGAGTGTTGGTTGCAAGAATGAATGAATATGCAAAGTAAAACACGCATGGACGTGAGCCTAATAGAGTCAGGCCTGGGTTCAAATTCTGACTCTTCTATCCCGTAGCTAATTGACTTTGAGACGGTTACACAGTATCCATGATGTTTCCCCTCATCTGTGGAAAAAAAAAAAAACCCCACAAGGGGAAAATCTGCCTGCTTTAAAGAACTCTGTTAACACAGACAAGAGGGTGGTGAAGGTCTGGGGCAGGGACGGGGGTGGGCTGAAGAGGGTTAATGGGGAAAAAGGGGACATATCTAATACGTTCAACAATAAAGATTCAAAAAAGCACCACAGTTCTGCCCAGCCGGGTGTGGCTCAGTGGGTGAGCATTGACCCAGGAACCAAGAGGTCACCAGTTCGATTCCAGTCAGGGCACATGCCCAGGTTGTGGGCTCCATCCCCAGGAGGGGGCGTGCAGGAGGCAGCCCATCAACGATCCTCTCCCATCACTGATGTTCCTCTCTCTCCCTCTCCCTTTCTCTCTGAAATCAATAAGAATCTATTTAAAAAACCAACAACACAAAAACTCTGTTAGAAGTAACTGATTGAAATTCTTTAAATAAATACACAGGGTCTAGAGGAAACACATCAGATCCCAGACGACACCCCGGGAACAACTCACCGGGTGGTACACACCCCCCACAGCGAGGAAAAACAAGAAGGGAGGGTACACTTCCAACCTGCAAGAGAAGAAAGACTTTTTAAAAGCGCCCTGTGTAAGCGCGGAGGAGCTCTTACTAAACGCTGACGGAGGGAGACCGGCCACCGCCCGCCTCGGTCAGAGGGCACGAGGAACAGGAGCGGGGCGCCGTCTGACCGGCTGCGAGGGGCTGTGACTCGGGCGGGTTTCCTTGCAGAGCGCGGGCCCTCGCTCCCTGGGCTGGGGGACTCAGTATCACCTGGAGCAGCGGCTACACCTCCCGCAGGGGGTGCGGCACGGGAGACCGCCTTGGAGGGGTCACCCAGGACGCCACCATCCTAACACTCTTCATTGTGCTTACGGTCCAACCTGCTCACTTAGGGTTTTTAAATGATACTTTTAGTGAGAGCCCCTGATCGCCACCGTCGCTCTTACAGACAGGGCGCCACAGGCCGGGTGCCGGACAGAGGCGCCCCCCTCCCCCCAGGGCGTCTGGTGCCGAGGGCCCACACTCACGTGTTCTGGTGGGCTCGCTGGATGCAGTTGAAGAGGTGCCCGTTTTCAGGGTCGGTGCTGTACATGATGGGATACTGCGGACACAGAGGGCTTGCTGATCAGACGGTCAAGACAGTTAACACGAGCCTGGACGCTAATCTATCCCAAGCTTCTACGTCGGCTTAAACATCTGCAGTGACCAGGGCTGGGTTCTCAGAGGCAGCGCCACTCGGCTGTCAACACCCAGGAATAAGGGAGGGGGCAGCTGAGCCACAGCCATCGCCGGGTTTCTGACACATTGCAGACACCACGGGGAACACCCTTCCCACAGCCCCCGGGGCCCCGACAGGGGCAGCGGGAACGGGAGAGAGTCCTGACGGGCACTCCGTTAAAGCAAAGGAAAGAAACGAGGTAGGAGCACTTAGAAGCAGCTCGAGTTCGGAGTCTAGTGATAAGTCACTAAACAGAACCGCTCCAGGCCAACGGCAGCAGCCGTCCCTCTGGACCAGCCAGAAGGAACGGGGATCAGATGGGCCCCCTGCCGGTCCGGCGGCTCAGGCCAGCGCACGGCAGCACCACGCACCTCGGCGTGGACACGGGACAGTGGCCTGGGGGAGCCACGCCGGGAAACAGCGCTGCCTTTGAACCCTCCGCAGAAACGTCCTTCCTGGCGAGCAGCTCCAGCCCAGCAGGCTGTCCCCTGCCGGCCCACCTGGCCTTTCTGCAGGAGACCTGCCCGGCGGCGCCCGGTTTCCTGCCTTCTTCCTTTCTGGTCCAGTAGACGCTGCCGCCACTGACCACTCGCCTCGCCTCCCGCTCCAGGACGGAAACAAGTTCTCGCCCAGACCATGTGTTCCCACTCACCTCCACCTTGTACTTCTTGCGGGCCTTGGCGACGTTGAGGGCGAGATGCGCCACCATGATGAAGCTGGCGGCCCCGGTCAGGACCACGAACCCGTACTCCTTGGAGAGGACGGCCATCTCGGCTCTGCGGGGAAACGGCAGGGACACCAGCCTGGGGCGTGCGCGCAGGAGCAACGCACACCTGCAGGCCACAGGGGCGCGGCGCTGCCTGGAAGGGGTGGCTGGAGACACTGCTGTGTTCGCGCACAGAACTTAAAACTGTAAGGATGAATGTTCACAGACCGTCCTCGGCATTATCGTCCATTCTCCCTCGTGCTGGGTTCTCCATCAACGCGACCTTAGGAGCCGTGTCTAACCTCTCAGCTGCTCGCGAGCGCCGCCACCCGCCCCTCTCCAGGATGGACCCGGGGGGAAGGGCTGTCACTCCTGGCCACTCCTCCTGGCCATTCAGGGAGGCCACCGAGGGCGGGCGAGGAGACAGGCTGCCCACCCCCCTTCTCTTCTAGAAGGAGCCATTTCCAAAGTGTGGAAAATCAGCTCCGTAGTTATCAGAACAAAAATACGGGCTGGATTCTGAGCACCTCTTTGAAAACAAACGGCGGGGCTCCCAGCCTGCCCCACATCCTTGGGCCGCCAGGCCATTGAGAGGAAGCTGTCTCTGTCCCCAAACACTGAAACCAGCACATTTGGTTTAGGTCAAAGTTTGCAAGTCGGGAGTCGGCTTCCAGACCCAAATCTTTGGACAGGGCGCCGGGCTCCCGGGCAGGTGGGCACACCGTGCCTGGGCCGCACCTTCAGCTCATGGTCACTCTCCCCAAGCCCACCAGCGCCAGGCCTTGGCTCTGCCCTCCTCGCGGCGCCTCCCTGCCTCATGGGTAGCCTGGCGCTTTGCTAAGGTGACGGGGGTGGCTGCAGAGGGCTGCAGTCAGCGGGCATGGGAGTGCTGCCCTCCCGGAGGCTCCCCCTGCAGGAGCCGCAGACACCTGGTCAGGTGCAGGAGCACAGCACCCAGCCAGGGAGGAGTCCTGCTCCCTCGCCAGGGCGGCCGGCACGCCCCGAGGCTGGGATCCTGCCAACACAGAGCCAAGCTCCGCTGGGGTCGCCGCTAAGCTCCCCGGAGGGAGTCTGGCCAAGCACCGGCTGTGTGCTTAGAGATCGATCCCTGTGGGATCGATGCCACGCCGGGTGCTTTCAGGAAGGGCCCCTCCAACTGCGGTAATGCTGTCTGGCTCCCTGGGCAGGAGGTCAGAACCCAGGAAAGCAGGCACCGCCGCTGCTGAAAACAAAGCAGGGACTGAGTCACGGCGAAGGCTCGTCCTTTAAGGAGGGAACCAGCTTAGCTCCCTCAGGGTGCAACCACCTTAATCATTTGCTGAATTCTTTTTCCCTAGGAATCCAGGGCAAAGAGAGGGACGTTTCCACGCCTTAGAGATCCGGCCTTGGTGGTTCAGGCCAGGTGCGTGCTGGGACGGGAGGCAGCTCAGTTCCCAGCGGCCGCACCCAGCAGCCCCAGCCGCACCCGCGCCCTGCCAGCCCGGGCCAGCAGATAGCTCGGGGCAGAGCTCCGGGAGCTGATAAGTGGCGCGGAGGCCCTGGCTGGTGTGAGCACTGCTGCGGGCGGCACACCTCTGCTCTGTGTCACCGGCAACCCTTCCACCCACTCGGCACGATATGGCCGGGCGGGAACTCCGCCCCGACCCCGCCTTCTCCGGGTGCTGGACACGCAGCCAGTCCCAGCGTCTGTTCGCAGCTCAGCTTCCAGGCGGCGAGGAACACTTTGCAACTTGCTTGTTCGTTAATCATCTTACAGTGTTTACGGTTATACGTTAAAGTTTACGATTTGTATAAATAAGAGTGCATTTAGGCACATACAGGGTGAGGCAAAAGTAGGCTTACAGCTATTGGTATGGAAAATGATACAATAATTAATGAATAATAATACAAGAATAAACAATGTTTCTCGAACTCACAACTGTAACCCTACTTTGCGCCGCCCTGTGCCAGGGAGGATCTGGTCTGTGCAGCACACGGTGGGGAGGGGAAAGGTGTGGTCACCAGAACAGCCTGCGATAGGCTGCCAATACTCCTGCATTATTCTTACCTCTCGGCTCATTCATTCCACGGGGAATCTGCTTGGTTCAAAGACACCACCTAGCTCTACTTGTAATTGCAAACCCAGACCCGGTACAGATGTCCAAGCCAAAAGGACTAAATGGATAACGCACCCATAAAACACACTGCTGGACAACCATTAAAAATGGCCCTAACCGGTTTGGCTCAGTGGATAGAACGTCGGCCTGAGGACTGAAGGG
Source organism: Cnephaeus nilssonii (assembly GCF_951640355.1). Lineage (NCBI taxonomy): Eukaryota > Metazoa > Chordata > Mammalia > Chiroptera > Vespertilionidae > Cnephaeus > Cnephaeus nilssonii. Next base: position 41,521,234 of record NC_137092.1, read on the forward strand.
TCCCAGGTTCGATTCTGGTCAAGGGCATGTACCTTGGTTTCGGGCACAACCCCAGTAGGGAGTGTGCAGGAGGCAGCTGATCGATGTTTCTCTCTCATTTATGTTTCTAGCTCTCTATCCCTCTCCCTTCCTTTCTGTAAAAATCAATAAAATATATTTTAAAATATCAATAAATCATACTTTAAAAAAAAGTGACAAATGTCGAAACAGAGTTCATTTTTAGCATGTTAGGTGAAAAAAATAATGTGTATATGCAGTATAGTCTTAGTTTTCTCAATAACAGAAGAAAATATAAAAATCATGAGCCTAGTTATTTCCAGTGGCTGATGTGTATATTTTCATTTGCACTTTCCAATAATTTCTGAAAGGAGCAAACATATACCCAAAAACTTCTATAAAAATGGCCTGACAGCCCAGCCAGTGTGGCTGTGGACAGAGCGTCGGCCTGCAGACCAAAGGGTCCCGGGTTCGATTCCGGTTAAGAGCACGTACCTCGGTTGCAGGCTCCTCCCTGGCCCAGGCCCTGGTTGAGGCACTTGCAGGAGGCAACCAACCGATGTGTTTCTCTCACATCAATGTATTTCCCTCTCTCTTCTACTCTCCCTAAAAATCAATAGAAAAATATCCTCAGGGGAGGATTAAAAAATAATAATCGTAAGAATGGCCTGACAGTGATGGGTGATGAAGAGATAGGAGCAGGTCGGACCTGTGGCATGAGTCCTGACCCCCACCCTTCCCGGGTGGTCATGGGGGACTCTGTAGTGAGGACGCTGCTGGGCTGAGTGTCTGAGTCAGAGCCTGGCTCTCACACTTCCTCTCTGTGTCCTGGGAAAATTAGCGTATTTCAGCAGCCTGCTTCCCCACCTACTAAATGGAGGTCATAATGTACCTACCCACCTCTGTGGTTGTGAGGTTAAGTGCAGGAGGCGCAGCTTGTAACCCCAGCCCAGATGTTCGACACTTAGCAAGTGCTCAATAAATGCTGTACATTGAGTTATGTTATACATGCAGATGTTCTGTTGACTGTCTTTGCCCTGATCTCTATACTAATAAAAGGGTAATATGCTAATTAGACCAGGCATCTTCTGGACAAAGCCATGGTGGCAGGGGCTGAGGCAGAGGTGGTTAGGGCCGATCAGGCCAGCAGGGGAGAGCAGTTAGGGGGCGATCAGGCTGGCAGGGGAGGGCAGTTAGGGGTGATCAGGCTGGCAGGGGAGGGCCTTTAGGGGTGATCAGGCCAGCAGGGGAGGGCAGTTGGGGGCGATCAGGCTGGCAGGGGAGCAGTTAGGGGGCGATCAGGCTGGCAGGCAGAGGTGGTTAGGAGTGATCAGGTGAGCAGTTAGGAGCCAGCGGTCCCAGATTGGAGAGGGTGCAGGCCAGGCTGAGGGACCCCCTGCTCCTGTGCATGAATTTCATGCACCGGGCCTCTAGTATAATAATAAAAATGTAATATGCTAATTAGACAGGACATCCTTCCAGAAGCCAGGGCTGTGAGGGAAGCCGGGGTCCTGGGTGCCAGAGGGAAGCAGGCAAATCAGTAAGCAGATACTCAATTCCAGATTTCCCCCTTCACAGCCATGATCAGAAACTGGGTACAAAACGCCCCACAAAAACGAAACTGCGTGGGCTGGGGCAGGGCAGGAATGGTACTCGCAGAGGCTGACTCCTGGCAGACTGGAGAGGAGGCAAAGCGGTTCAGCCACGAGAAGGTTAAGTTGAAAGTTTAAAGGAACTTGAATCATTCCATCCAGTTTTTGCTTTTTAATTAGACAAATTCTGTCATTGGTTTAAGAGAAGAGACCCCTTGGGAAGTGTTTCCACTCCTGGCCGACTTGGCGTTGTTTATGACTCGTCTCCGGGGGCACACCGTGGAGGAGCGGCGTGGGAGCGCTGAGCTGCGCTGGGTTCACGCAGCTCGGTGACCCCGGGGCCTTGGATGAGCGCTTGGAACACCATCTCTTCTGTGCAGCCGGCGAGAGGACAGGTGTGCAGGTGGCTTTTCAGAAAGCTACCAGGCGGCACTGCAAAGCCCCAGCCCTGGCACGCTCTCACGCTCAGCCCTGGGAGGCTGTCTCAGCCCCGCAGATGCGCTCGGCTCCGGGCCTGAGTGAGCCACCGCGTCCAGGCATCTGGCTCAGGTCCGCCCTCCTGCTCCTGGCTACTTAGATTCCAAAGGGGAGTTTGCTTCCTGGCGTGGATAGTTACTGAGTCTAAGAGCATGGAATTCCTTTCTTCAACCACGACATACAGAGCACTTACTGTATGCCAGGCACCGTTAGGTGTGGGGGTACAGCGTGAGCAAGATGGGGTCCCTGCCCCAAGGCACCGCCATTCTCCAGATGACAAAAGGCGAACAACAAACACGCAAACAAAACTCAACTGAGAGTGGCCTCCGCCATGGAGGGCAGGGCCTGGCTACTCTCTCAGGAGGCCGTGGGCCTCTGCCGTGGCAGCTGCGCCGAGTGAGGAAGAAACAGCCGCACAACGTCCTGGGGAAAGAACAGCAAGTGCAAAGGCCCTGAGGCACAGTGGCACGTTCAAGGTCAGAACGGTGGCCGGTGTGGCGAATGGTGGGAATCATAGATGAGGTTAGAGGGGACGGTCCAGATTACAAGAGGGACCTTACAGGCAGGGAACAGGCAACTCTTCTTGCTTCTCCCTCCAGGGTCTCGGACGAGAGGCGCCGAGGAGGAGAAGCTGGGAGGGTCGGTGAGGAAGCACCACTCCCCTAAGGGACGGTGACCGGCGACGTGAGCCGTCACTGACTCTAGTGCGTGGGACGAGCTCTCGAGGTAGGAGGGCCCAGAACAGCGCAGACCCTGGCGGCAGGGAAGACACCGTTCTGATGGGAAGAGGTGGCCCCGGGACCCTGATGGCAGCTTCAGGGGAAGGGGGAAGGTGGGAGGCAGTCCTGCCTCCTAAGTTGGCTCATGGCCAATCCCGCCAACAGGGCCGCACGCCTGTCCTGCCCCTTCCCAGGAAGCCTCTGCCTGTGCGCGTTCGCACACCTGCCTCACGCTGACCAGCGAGCCAGTGACCATGCCCGTGGACACTGACCAGGGCACCCGGCCCACAGCTCCAAGTGCACTCGCCCTCCTAGGACACACGGGTCTCCCACGTACGTGTTCTATAGTAATCTGCACGTCGACAGAACCTCAGTGGAGGCTGCTGTTCTCTGTTCTAGGCCGCAGTTCACCTGCAGGGTTCGCTGCAACACGCCCTGCCCTGGAGTTTCTGGCCCAGTGGGTCCCAGTGGGTCCCGGGGGCCTGGGAGTCTGCCCTTGTAACACGTGCCTCGGCGAGGCTGGGGATGCGGTCGGGACCACCGTTTAGGAACGTTTCCGGAGGTGTTGATATTGTCCAATTCCATCCCACAGGCATGGTCCCGCCTCCGTCGCCCTGCAGCACCCCGAGCTCCAGGGGCTGAGGAGCCAGAGGTGGTTTGCAGAGTGAGCTCCGTCCAGCGCCCAGTGGCCCCGCACACTTACTCCTGAAGGCGTGCCCACCGCAGACCGGTTCCTTCAGTCAGCTCCAGGACGCGGGCTCAGAACCAAACAGGTGGGCCAGAGCTCAGGACCTGCTGGGACGCCTCCGCAGCCTCAGCGGCGACAGCCGCTCGTTCCCAGCTCTCTCCTTGGTCACGTCACTCACCGGTCAGATGTCCCCCTCATCAGATCAGTCAGAGCGGAAGGCGTTTCACCTTCCAAAGTGATGCTCCTTACGCTCCGGGAGGACCTGTCAGCCACTTCCAGACCATGGATCAGGGGTACCTGACATTCTCTTTTTTAAATACATATTTTTATTGATTTGAGAGAGGAAGGGAGAGAGTGATAGAAACATCAATGATGAGAGGGAATCATTGATCGGCTGCCTCCTGCACGCCCCCCACTGGGGATGGAGCCCGTAACCCGGGCATATGCCCTTGACCGGAATCGAACCTGGGACCCTTCAGTCCTCAGGCCGATGCTCTATCCACTGAGGCAGACCGGCTAGGGGAGGGGTACCTGACATTCTGAACATCGGCGCCATGACTTCAATGAAAGTGCTACTTAAGGATCCACGGGCCCTCCAACTACTCCTGATGAGTTTTCATCCCAGAGGCAGGAATGGCAACGCGGGAAACAGCGTCAGCCTCCACCCGCACTCCTGCTGTCAGACCCGGTGCCCACGGAGTGCTTCTCGCATGCCAGGCACGTGACAGTTTATGTACATTAACCCTCATCCCCACAGCGACCCTGCGTGGGAACACTGTCATCGTCCCGTGTACAGACGAGGAACGGAGGCAAGAGGAGTGCGTAAGCTGCCCAAGGCCCACAGCTAGGGAGGGCAGAACTGGGGTCTGAACTGGGGTCTGAACTGGGGCAGAGGGGCCTGTGTCCTGCTCGGCACTACCACACAGGCTGTGGGGGGCTAGGGGGGGTAGAGGGAGGAGGGGGTGGGGGGGACCTTACTTGGGAGTTCGATCACTCCTTCCCCAGTCGGGGAGCGATGAGGGGGCCCCTCCACTAAGCTCCCCTCGGGGGCAGTGCCGGAGCGACACCCGGCTCCCCCAGGACAGCAGGGCACAGAGCCAGGCGGGGGACATGTGCCAGGACCACGAACTCTGCGAAGACAGACAGAGTTCTTCCTTCCTTTCCACCCGCTGCCCTGGGCTTCTTTCCTGGGCGGGCGATCAGGGCTGCTCGGAAGTGGCAGGAGGAGGCGTCCTCCCGTCCCTCATTAAATAGGCGTCAGCGGCGGGTGTTCCATAGGCGCCCCGTGATGACTTTGGTAAGGAACCTAATTATTTCTGTCGTTTTTAAAACAGCAGCACCTGGTTATAACTTTCTGACTTATTTATGGAAGTAGTATCACTAGCCCAGCACGATTTTTTGAGGATATTCCAGGTTGGGGGGAGGAAACTGGGAAGAGTGCCTGGAAGCAGTGGGGGTGGGGTGGGGGGTGGGGGGGCAGCAGGAAAGCCTGGCCGAGGTGGGCTCCCAGGGAGGTAGGAGCACAGGGGTGCCCTGGTGACCCCCGGGCCAAGAGTGTGTGGGCCAGGTCTGGGGGTTGGAACATCACCTCTTCTGTGCAGCCGGCGAGAAGATGCAGGTGGCTTTTCAGAAAGCTGCCAGGCGCACTGCAAAACCTCACCCCGGCGCCATCACACCCAGCCCTGGGGGCTGCTCTCAGCCCTGCCCATCTCACCCAGCCCTGGGGGCTGCTCTCAGCCCTGCCCATCACACCCAGCCTGGGGGGCTGCTCTCAGCCCTGCAGCTCACACCCAGCCCTGGGGGGCTGCTCTCAGCCCTGCAGATCACACCCAGCCCTGGGGGCTGCTCTCAGCCCTGCCCATCACACCCAGCCCTGGGAGGGCTGCTCTCAGCCCTGCACATCACACCCAGCCCTGGGAGGGCTGCTCTCAGCCCTGCACATCACACCCAGCCCTGGGGGCTGCTCTCAGCCCTGCCCATCACACCCAGCCCTGGGGTCTGCTCTCAGCCCTGCACATCACACCCAGCCCTGGGGGCTGCTCTCAGCCCTGCCCATCACACCCAGCCCTGGGGGCTGCTCTCAGCCCTGCACATCACACCCAGCCCTGGGGGCTGCTCTCAGCCCTGCAGATCACACCCAGCCCTGGGGAATGCTCTCAGCCCTGCACATCACACCCAGCCCTGGGGGCTGCTCTCAGCCCTGCACATCACACCCAGCCCTGGGGAATGCTCTCAGCCCTGCACATCACACCCAGCCCTGGGGTCTGCTCTCAGCCCTGCACATCACACCCAGCCCTGGGGAATGCTCTCAGCCCTGCACATCACACCCAACCCTGGGGGCTGCTCTCAGCCCTGCTGATCACACCCAGCCTGGGGGGCTGCTCTCAGCCCTGCTGATCACACCCAGCCCTGGGGAATGCTCTCAGCCCTGCACATCACACCCAGCCCTGGGAGGCTGCTCTCAGCCCTGCACATCAAACCCAGCCCTGGGGGCTGCTCTCAGCCCTGCACATCACACCCAGCCCTGGGAGGCTGCTCTCAGCCCTGCTGATCACACCCAGCCTGGGGGGCTGCTCTCAGCCCTGCACATCACACCCAGCCCTGGGGGCTGCTCTCAGCCCTGCTGATCACACCCAGCCCTGGGGGCTGCTCTCAGCCCTGCACATCACACCCAGCCCTGGGGGCTGCTCTCAGCCCTGCACATCACACCCAGCCTGGGGAATGCTCTCAGCCCTGCACATCACACCCAGCCCTGGGGGGCTGCTCTCAGCCCTGCACATCACACCCAGCCCTGGGGGCTGCTCTCAGCCCTGCTAATCACACCCAGCCCTGGGGCTGCTCTCAGCCCTGCACATCACACCCAGCCTGGGGAATGCTCTCAGCCCTGCACATCACACCCAGCCCTGGGGGGCTGCTCTCAGCCCTGCACATCACACCCAGCCCTGGGGGCTGCTCTCAGCCCTGCTAATCACACCCAGCCCTGGGGCTGCTCTCAGCCCTGCACATCACACCCAGCCCTGGGAGGCTGCTCTCAGCCCTGCACATCACACCCAGCCCTGGGGGCTGCTCTCAGCCCTGCTGATCACACCCAGCCCTGGGGCTGCTCTCAGCCCTGCACATCACACCCAGCCCTGGGAGGCTGCTCTCAGCCCTGCACATCACACCCAGCCCTGGGGGCTGCTCTCAGCCCTGCCCATCACACCCAGCCCTAGGGGCTGCTCTCAGCCCTGCTGATCACACCCAGCCCTGGGGGCTGCTCTCAGCCCTGCTGATCACACCCAGCCCTGGGGGCTGCTCTCAGCCCTGCTGATCACACCCAGCCCTGGGGGCTGCTCTCAGCCCTGCCCATCACACCTAGCCCTGGGGGCTGCTCTCAGCCCTGCACATCACACCCAGCCCTGGGGGCTGCTCTCAGCCCTGCCCATCACACCCAGCCCTGGGGGCTGCTCTCAGCCCTGCACATCACACCCAGCCCTGAGGGGCTGCTCTCAGCCCTGCTGATCACACCCAGCCCTGGGGGCTGCTCTCAGCCCTGCTGATCCGCTGGGCCCAGGGTCCCCGGGCCTGAGTGAGCCCCACACAGCCCACACCTGGCTCAGGTCCCGCCTCCAGGGCCTGTGCTGACATTTTCCTGGAAGCCTGACTAGCCCTGCCCTGCTGTTCCGTCCTGGCCCCACTCACCTTATCTCACTGGGCCAGGGTTCCTTCAGCTACACAGGCGTCAGCCGACACCCCGAGGCTCGGCCCTCCTGGGCTCCCCTCTCCTGGGCTCCCCTCTCCAGGGCTCCCCTGTCCTGGGTTCCCCTGTCCTGGGCTCCCCTCTCTAGAGCTCCCCTATCCTGGGCTTGGCCCTCCTGGGCTCCCCTGTCCTGGGCTCGGCCCTCCTGGGCTCCCCTGTCCTGGGCTCCCCTGTCCTGGGCTCCCCTCTCTAGAGCTCCCCTGTCCTGGGCTCGGCCCTCCTGGGCTCCCCTGTCCTGGGCTCCCCTCTCTAGAGCTCCCCTGTCCTGGGTTCGGCCCTCCTGGGCTCCCCTGTCCTGGGCTCCCCTGTCCTGCGCTTGGCCCTCCTGGGCTCGGTCCTCCTGCACCACGGACTGAAGGCCGCTGCCAGCAGTTCCTGGGGCAGCCACCACCACACGGAGCAGAGGTGGGCTTTCTGGACCCAGCACTTGCCTGGAATAATCGATGACTTCTGTGCTGTGGGAGTTACAACGTATCTTTTACTAAAGTAAAATCAGTCAGATGTTTCAAGGGAGAGAGGGTCCCCCTTTCAGCTCCCTCTGCCCTCAAACAGACAGACAGACAGACAGACAGACAGACAGACAGACACGAGGCAGCATGGACAGTGGTACGTCTGCGTGTAAGAGCATCCTGAGATCAGCCTGCGGTCTGTCACTGATGTCTTGTTTATGCACCAGGAGTGGGACGATCACACGGCACTCACTCACCGGGAGCCTTTCCCCAGCGAGTGGCGAGCACCCTGACCTGGCTGCCGGCGCTGTGAGCCAGCCTCCCTCACACAGGCCCCTTCGTCCCACGGCGGCGCAGACACCATTCATGAGACTGCCGTGAGGATGCGAGCAGGTTGTGCTGGGCCCACCTCGCCAGCCTGAAGCACCTGGGCGGCTGCCCAGCCTCGGCTCTGCCTCCGGGGGGTGTGCACAGGCCCAGGCCTCCGCCAGCCCAGCAGCACAGCTGGCCTCCTGACACGCGGAGCTCGGGGAGAGCCCGGGAGCCCGGAGGAAAGCATCGAAGAGCAATTCCATTCCCATGCAGAGAGAGGGGAAAGGCAGTCCCCGATTTCTGTGGGTCCCGCTGTACCTGCCGACGCTGGGTCTGTCACTTCTGCGTTACACACACCATGGCACCTGTGTGCTTGCCAACGTTTCCGGCGACAGCCAGACTGAGAAAGAGCACGTGGACATTTAAGAGGAGGAGTAATAACCAAGAGAGGAGGCAAACCTCTTCGCCACGGCCGCGCGGGTCTTCAGCAGACGGTTCTCCGAGGGTGAAAGTGACACGCTGGTGGAAGAGTCATTGTTTCTCTGATTACAGACTCAGTGAGGCCAGCGGGACAGGGCACAAAGCGGGGCTGTCCCAGCACCCCGATTCTTCAATTCCTCATCGGGAGGACGGAAGATCTGTCCTTTTTAGAGATAACGGTGCCATAGTCCAAATATATTCAGCTTTATAGTTAAACTAGAGGCCCAGTGCACGGAATTCACGCACGGGTAGGGTCCATAGGCCTGGCCGGTGATCAGGGCTGATGGGGGCCTTCTGGCTGCTGGCCGGGGCCTTCCTTCATTCTGTACCACCCCCTGGTGGTAAGCGCACGTCATAGCAAGCGATCAAACTCCCGGTCTCCCAGTTGAACTCCCGAGGGGACACTTTGCATATTAGCCTTTTATATATAGAGATTAGAGGTCCGGTGCACAAAATTCATGCGGGGGGGGGGGGGGGGGCAGCTCAGCCTGGCCTCCGGGACCCCTTGCAATCTGGGACCCCTCGGGGAATGTCCGACTGCTAGTTTAGGCCTGATCCCGCAGGGATCCCCAATCCTGCAGGATCTGGCCTAAACTGACAGTTGGACATCCCTCTCGCAATCCAGGACCGCTGGTTCCTAACCGCTCGCCTGCCTTCTTGCCTCATCTCCCCTAACCACTCTGCCTGCCTGCCTGGTTGCCCCTAACTGCTCACCTGCCTGCCTGATCGCCCCTAACTGCTCACCTGTCTGCCTGATCACCCCTAACTGCTCTCCTGCCTGCCTGATTGCCTCTAACTGCTTCTTCCTGCCTGATCGCCCCTAACCACTCGCCTGCCCGCCTGATTGCCCCTAACTGCCTCTGCCTGAGCCCCTGCCACCGCAGCTTCGTCTGGAATGATGTCCGGAAGGTCATTCATCTGTCCGTTCTAATTAGCATATTACCCTTTTATTAGTATAGCTAGCCACCACTTGGCCATATATATATTCAAGGGTCACGTGTTTTAATCCCAGCACTTTGGAGAACTGAGTTCATTCCTGCACTAGGAGTCCCTTGACCTCCCTTCCCACACTTGTCCCCTACGCTACAATGTAGCCGGTCACCTCATGACTCCGGAAGGAAGTGTCAGCAGAAGCCACAACTCCGGGATGACTCACCATGGAGTCCTCAGCGCCTTCCACTGCCCTGCGCACAGCCCCGGGCTCCCCGCAGCGACACCGCACAGAGGGAAGTTCCCGGAGATCCCAGGCAGAACCGTAAAGGGAGATTCCGCCCAGGCAGAGGTAGGAAATGCCCCAAGGTGCGCAAGTCTGCCAGATCCCGGTCGGTGCGTCCACACTGAGTGTTAAGAGCAGACACGCCCTACCTGCCGCCTTCTCTCTGGAGGTGACTGTGAAAGGCACACAGGAGTCCGAATGGAACTGAACCCCCGGGAAAGCTGCTAATTGAGCTTCAGGAATCTAAGAATAGTAGGTCTGTAATGAGACGGGACAGATCCTAGGTCCCTTTGCTGGTGGGAGGACACTTTCCCGACAGATTCTTGACACAAAAGACTCCATGGGTGAGAGTCCGTGACTGGTGACACTTCACCTGGGGGCCCGGTCACACTGGACCACCTGGAGCTCGGCCTCCCAGGTGACGGGCTCCGGGGCCAGGCTCCGTGGTCCGAAGGCCGTGACCTCAGAGGCAGGGAGAGAGCAGGGGAAGCCACGGACACAGAAGAAGGGAAAAATCTCAACAACTGCTTATTGGTTAAAGTCTCTGCCAGACGAACCACTTCCCTGCGAGGAGTGCCTGCCTGGTGCCCACCTGCCGCCTTCTTCAGTCCTGCTCAGAAGGGCTCCTCCCGCCCGGCCCTACTAAGCGCCATGCTCCACGGGAGGGCACGGCCACAGTGGTGACCCAGATGGAGAAGGCAGAGTACAGTCAAGGAGGGACAGAGCACAGGAGGACCGTGAAACGGGGGGACGGATGGAATGATGGCTGCGGGACAGAAAGTGTGATGTGGGAGAGAACACAGCAAGCACACAGGCAGGGAGGCGGCTGTATTTGTGGGAGGAAGAGAAAGGACAGCGTGTCTGGAGGTGTGATGGAGAAAGAGTGGTTGGAGAAATAAATTATTATCCATACTACTTATTACTAGCACATGCATCATTTACTGCGCGTCAGCACTGTTCTAAGGAGTTCACCACTATTAACTCATTAAACCCCTCAGAGCATTCCTAGGATATATTATAACTTCCATTTTTGCAGAAGAGGAAACAGCATCAGAGAGGTTAAGTCATCTGCCCAAGGTCACACAGCTGCCACAGAGACTGCCTGGCTTCACACAGCCAGGCAGCCTGGTTCCAGGGTCTATGCTCTCAGCCCTTGGCTATCTTACCTCTCAAGGAGGTTGGAGCCACCTTTGACCACATCTGACCTCTTTTGAAACTTGTCCACTTCCTCAGACTCTCTTCTTATTTGCAAGAATAGAAAGCTAATAATTAACTCCAAACCTGTGACTGATTAAAGCCTGAGATATTTCTAATTGGAAGAAAGAAAAAACCTTGGAAAAGGTTCAAAAAGGAACTTAAAAAAAAAAAAAGCATGCGGGCACTACAGTATGGCAAACGAGGGGAGATTACAGAACGGAAAAACGTCCTCCGGTCTTTCAGGCATTCAGGTTTGCAAGGGGCAAGGCAGCCCAGAAATTGGCACTTCGTTTTTATTTTTATTTTTTTAGGGCCTTCCAGTAAAAACCGGAAGACCTGATGAACAAATTCAAAAAGAGCTGTAAGCACTGGCACTTCATTTTTATAAAATGATTTCCCATGTAACCTGTCCCTTAACTGGCATTACACAGGAACCGAGGATCATGGGGAAACAAAACCCTGATTTCCAGAAGAGGAAAAAAAAAATCTCCAATGAGTCACACTGACACCATTTGGATTTTCCATCACAAGAGACACGGGCCGACCGCAGTTAACTCTGCAGAGTCCCCACTAGGGTGCCAGCCATTCTGAACGAAGGAACCACCTGGGCTGCTGGCTCCTGCCCAGGACAGGGGTCTAACTCTCCATGCCTGTCTGTACCAATCATTCACATTTCTTAGGCTGGAGAAATAAAATATCACTTGTTTTTAAAAAGTGTACTAAGGCACCAAAGCATTAGGACCCAAGTTCCAGTTAGTAAACAGGTCAACTCTGGAAAGAGCTCAGAGGGGGCCGTGCAGTTCCAAATGCTAAAATCCTTCCAGGGATTTGCAAATGTATTGGGAAGGCAGGACAACTGTCCTGTCTCCTCACTGCTTTTCTCCCCAGAAACAGAGTTAGGGAGACACTGTAAGAGAGTGCAGCAAACTCAGGAATTCTATTTTACACAGCAGCCACCTACCTGATACCTGCTAAATTCGTCTTTTTCAGGAGGATGGTATACTCATAAGGAGTATTAATGAATCCATTGCAAAAACTGTAGCAACATATTCTTTTAAACAAATATTGCTTAAAAAATGCGAAATGAGCCCTAGCCAGTTTGGCTCAGCGGATAGAGCGTCAGCCTGCGGACTGAAGGGTCCCGGGTTCGATTCTGGTCAAGAGCACATGCCTGGGTGATGGGCTCAATCCCCAGTAGGGGGTGTGCAGGAGGCAGCTGATCAATGTTTCTCTCTCATTGTTGATGTTTCTAGCTCTCTCTCTCCCTTCCTCTCTGAAATCAATAAAAATATATTTTTAAAATGGTTCCTGGTCAGATGTGGTGGGCAATGGTGTTCTGAATATGGATTCAGAATATTTCAATGCAAATATAGGGATCAGTCTATTTAAATGCAGCTAGCTGTGCAGTAGGCACTAACTAAATTACTTTTGGACAGATGGACTTGCCGTCCATTTCATTCCAGATGGGTCCAGGGGCTTTTCAGCATTTCTCTGGATAACGGGGAAGGCTCTTCTCTCACGTCTGCTCATTCCATTTGCTGTCCTCCAATGAGGAGGTTCCTTTCAGAACTGTCTCCTCGGAGAGCTAGGCCAGCAGGAGGACTTCTAAACGGGGGTGTGGGAGTGTGGGGGGTGGGGAGACTGCCCTTCTGCGCTTTGTGAGTGCAGCTTGTGTCTCCACCAGTGCATCTGTTTTATATATAGTAACGGGTTCAGGGGTGAAGATGATGCTTGACAGAGTTTTCTATTTCTGTAACATTGTGTCAGGAGGAAGCTAAACAGAACTTCTTCCCAGGGGTGAAAAATATTTATTTGGATTTAGATGTTAGTTGTGTTTAACTTCGTTACATTTAGCTCCTAGGAGGAAAAACATTCTTGATCCCTCTACTCAGATACTAGTGCACTACATTGAACTAAGTAAACCATAGCCTATAACTCTGACCAGTACCCTCGGGTCCCTCCCAGCACTGCGGGCTCCGGCGGAGGCACAGAGGAAGCTAACGCCGGGCTCTCCGCACCTAGGTCCCGGCACAACTGCAGAGCGGTCCGTGGCCTTCATCCAGGAATCCGCTTCTCCAGTTTAGGGACTGGAGGCCCAGCCCCACCCTCTTGGCTCTGCTTTCCCTTGACCTCCCTTCCCACACTTGTCCCCTACGCTACAATGTAGCCGGTCACCTCATGACTCCGGAGGAAAGTATCAGCAGAAGCCACAACTCCGGGATGACTCACCATGGAGTCCTCAGCGCCTTCCACCGCCCTGCGCACAGCCCCGGGCTCCCCGCAGCGACACCGCACAGAGGGAAGTTCTCGGAGATCCCAGGCAGAACCGTAAAGGGAGATTCCGCCCAGGCAGAGGTAGGAAATACCCCTCTTAAAGGCTCCGATGCAAACCGACAAACGTTTCTGTGGGGCAGGAGGAAAACAAACACGATTCCCCGGGGGCTCCCGGAAGGTCCCCAGCAACACAGCCGCAGCCGCAGCGGGCGCAGCGCTCCAGGGTCGTTTAAAACCCGGTGTTACCGGTGGCCCTGCCCTGCCCACTGCCCCGCAGTGCCCGCACGCCTATTCTCCGCACCAGAGCTGCAGCTGGCAAGGTCGGGCGCACAGTCCGGGGACTGGAGGAGAGGGAAGGAAGGGACTTGGAAGGGTTGACCTTGAGAATCTCTCTGAGTTGCAGATGGCGCGGCAGGGGCCAGCTGAGACGCTGCAAACCACACCAACCTGGGGAGGATGCAGGGCAGGAGGGCGAAGGGGATGGAAAGGTAGAAAGAAAGCTGCAGACAGTCAGGGGGAAAGAGAGCGAGTCTCTATTCAGCTCGGGTTGGCAGAGATATGGGTGGTGCCCAGCGCAGGAGCTGAAGTGCCCCCAAGGGCCGGCGCGCCTCGCTGCCCGCAGGTGCGTGCACTCACCTGGATCACCTCCGAAGGGCTGGTGCAGACCGCAGCTGCCAAGCGCAGTGTGGGTGAAGTGACCAGGCCTTGGGCAGGGCGTGGCGTGGCTCGAGAAGGCCCCGCCCCGCCATAGGCCCCGCCCCCGGAAGCGCTAGGCCACGCCCCCAAGGCCAGGCTCCCAGCGCCGCGATTCCTCCGAGTGCCCGCCCCAGGCTCCAGGTTGTGAGCCAGAGACGGAAATTTCTTCCCCCTCACGGTTGCCTACTAATTTAGCCCTTCCACTCCAAACTTTATTTATTTAGTCCCTTCCGCCTTCCTAAAGTGACCCACCAGCTCATGGTTCCTGGGTTGGGTTTGCAGAACGGTCGCACGTTGGTAATTTGTCCCAGCACAGCCACCGTAGCTGGCTTCTAGGCTCTTAGTGGCGGGTGAGGCGCAGGCTTGTACGGCGCATGCGCCGAAGTCGGAGCGCTGCGGGCGGGGAGGGGAGGGGATGGGTGCGGCCGGTGCTTGGTGCCTCGGGCGGCTGCCCTCGCCGAGGGAAGGGACTAGGGTGTTGGGGCCCGCGCGTCTCCCTAACTAGTAGAGCCACTGTGAGTCCCTCGCTGAGAGCCCGAGCCGAGCCCTGCCGCGTGGTGGCCGCGCCCGCCCTGGCGCCCCGTCCGCCGGCTTGGGTCCCGCCCTCGCAGTTCTGTTTCCGGGACCTGGGCGGCACCGCCCCGGGACCACAGACCCCGGTCCCGAGCTGGAGCCGCACTTCGCCTGGAGTCCAGGGTCCGCCCCGGGCGGCTGGGCGGTGGGCGCGGCCGAAGCAGCGGCACTGGCCGGCGCGGTGACCCTCCCGGCCGGCGGGCTCGTGCTCCGGCGCCGGGCGTCGAGGTGCGGAGAGGCCGGCCGCCGGGTCTGGGCGGGTGTGGGGTCCTCGGCTGGGCTGTCAGACCCACGCATCCAGTCCTGCGGGCGCCGCAAGGTTTACTGTTGCTGTTTGAGCAACCTCCGAGCATTCTCACCTTTCAACTTCTTAGGCTCAGAGGTTTTGTATTGTAGGGTTTCTAGCGTGTTGCCGATAAAGGGCTTGTTTCTAGGGCTTGAACGTCGAGGGGAAGGAGGTAGGAAAGCATTTCTGCCTTTTGGAGGGACATGTTATTGCCTGGACGTGTGCCGCGTCCCCGCCCCCCTTCATATCGTGAAACCTAATCCCCACTGTTGGCACTGGGAGGTGGGGCCTGTGGGACCAGATTAGTCATGAGGGTGGAGCCCCACGAATGGGATAAGCGCCCTGATGGACCCCGGAGAGCGCCCGTGGCCAAGACTGTCCTCTGTGTGCGAGGAAGCAGCTCTCATCAGACACGGAACCAGGCCTTGATCTTGGCCTGCCCTGCCGCCAGGACTCCGGAAATAAATAAATGCCCGCTGTTTAAGCCACCAGCCTGTGGCGTCTCTCTCCTTGCAGTCTGTGCTACAGACTAAAGGCGGCCGGAGGTGGGAGGAGGAGTGATTCCGGCCCCTCCTTCCCCTTTGCCCTGTTTGACCACAGAAAGGGACTGAACAACTCCGGACCTTCTTTTAAAATTCTCATTACAAAAGCAGGGTGTGTTTATTATGGAAACTTTGGAAACAGGCTTTTCTAGCCTCTCCATTAAAAATTGCAACTTTTGCCCTAGCCAGTTTGGCTCAGTGGTTGGAGCATCAGCCTGCAGACTGAAGGGTTGGGGCTCCATTCTGGTTAGGGGCACGTACTGGGATTGCAGGCTTGATCCCCTGCCCCCAAGGGGCAACCAATCCATGTGAGTCGATTTTGTCTCTCTTGTCTCTGCCTCTCCCTTCCACTCTTATCTAAAAATCAATGGAAAAATTGTCCTCGGGTGAAGATTAACAACAAAAATTGCAACTTTTTTTCTCAAGGCACTTCTTATTCCTTTCCCCACTTTATTTTGTACCATCTGACATATTGGTATTAACATAAAAACATTCAAACCTGTAAAGAATTTTTGTGAGTTTATTTGAGCCAAACTGTCAACAATTGCTGGGAAGCAGAATCTCAAGGAATTGAGATAATGCTCTGGGCAATGGCGGGTTACATCTATATTTATACACTAGAGGCCTGGTGCACAAAATTCACGCACTGGGGGTGGGGGATCCCTCAGCCCAGCCTGTGCCCTCTCGCAGTCCGGGAGCCCTCAGGGGATGTCCGACTGATAGCTTAGGCCCGCTTCCTGGCAGTGAGACATCCTGCTGCGCTCACCAGCCGTGAGCCTGGCTTCTGGCTGAGCGGTGCTCCCCTTGTCGGAGTGCACTGACCACGGGGGCAGCTCCTGCGTTGAGCGTCTCACCCTGGTGGTCAGTGTGCGTCATAGTGACTGGTCGTCTGGTCATTCCGATTGTTCCACCATTTGGTTGATTTGCATATTAGCCTTTTATTATATAGGATTGCAATCAAAGGCAGGGGCGTAGGTGGGTTACATGAAATCCATTGGTGATAGATTAGAGAGGCGGGAGAAAGCAAAGTGGGGAAACTGGGATTGGATAAAAGGTAAAATGATAGACACATGCTTAGGTGGGTGCAGGAACAATTAACATGATAACAATGTAGGAATTTGTGGTCTCTGTCCTGATGCCCAGCACATTAGGTTGTGCCCTGAGGGGTCCAGAAAAAGGGAAATTACAAGTTACCCAGACATTTCAAAGGGTATGTTATTATAGATGCAAAAAGACACAGGCTCAGTTAAGGTAAAGGTTGACCTTGTCTGTGAAGATACCGGCCTAGGATGTAACTGCCCACCATAACTGTTTTTAGTTAAAGTTTAATTTCAGACCATCCTTTGTGGTTACTTTAGGTCTGAGTTTGCAAGACTGCCATGCAGGCCTCCCCTGAGCTTGTCAGGTCAGCATGTGGCCCCTTCCGTCCACATTGGGGGATTCAGTTAAGTAACTTGTTTATGGTCTGGCTCTCCCAGTCCAGTATAAGTTGCATGAAGGTGGTGATATTGTCTATTTACTGCCATATTCCTAGTGCTTTGTAGTGCCTGGTATACAGTTGGCACTCAATAATCATTTGTTATATGAATGCATGAATGACTTTTCCATGAAGCCTGCACCTCCAGGCGACCACTTAGAGAGAAACATAGGCATGTGCCCTGACCAGGAATCAGACCCACAACCTTCTGGTGTATGGACGACACTCCACCATCTGAACCACCCAGCCAGGGAGGTGCTGTAAACACTGATAGTCACATTTTCCTCCCCAAGAGCCCAGCAGGTGATGTTTCTGCGCAGTCCACGGGAGCCCATCCGCATTGCCCACAATGCTGGCTGTTGTCATCTTCGATGTTTGCGAGTCTCATAGGCATTTCATTTTTGTGTTGATTTGCATTTATCTAATTACTAGAGGCCTGGTGCACGAAATTTGTGCATAGGGGGGGTGTCCCTCAGCCCAGCCTGCACCCTCTCCAATCTGGGACCCCCTCGAGGGATGTCCGATTGCCCGGGCAGTCCCTTTCACAATCCAGGACTGCTGGCTCCCAACTGCTCGCCTGCCTGCCTTCCTGATTGCCCCTAACCGCTTCTGCCTGCCAGCCTGATCACCCCCTAATCACTCCCCTGCCAGCTTGATTGATGCCTAACTGCTCCCCTGCCAGCCTGTTTGCCCCTAACTGCCCTCCCCTGCAGGCCTGGTCACCCCCAACTGCTCTCCCCTGCAGGCCTGGGTCCCTCCCAACTGCCCTTCCCTGCAGACCTGTGTCCCTCCTAACTTCCCTCTTCTGCTTTCATTGTGTTCCATAGATTTTGGATTGTTGTGTTTTTTATTGTCATTGATTTCTTGGATGTTTTAAATTTCTTCTTTGATCTCTCTGGTAACCCAGTCATTGTTTAATAACATGCTATTCAGCTTCCAAGTGTTTGAATTTTTTGGATTGTTTTTATTATAGTTTATTTCTAATATTTTGCCATTATAGTCTGAGAAGATGCTTGATATGATTTCAATCTTCTTGAATTTGGGGAGACTTTGCTTGTGACCCAATATGTGGTCTATTTTTGAAAATGTCCCATGCCAGCACCCATTTTTTTTTTCCCCAATTTTTTTTTATTAAGGTATTATATGTGTACATATCTTGCCATTGCCCCCCCCCCCACTCCCATATATGCCCTCACCCCCCAGAGTTTTGCGTCCATTGGTTATGCTTATATGCATGCATACAAGTCCTTTGATTGATCTCTTATCTCCCCCATCTCTCCCTAACCTTCCCCCTGTAATTTGACAGTCTGTTTGATGCTTTACTGTCTCTGTATCTATCTTTTTGTTCAATTTTATAATGTTCTTTATTATCCATAAATGAGTGAGATCATATGGTATTTTTCTTTCATTGACTGACTTATTTCACTTAACATAATGTTCTCCAATTCCATCCAGGTTGCTACAAATGATGAGAATTCCTTCTTTTTTATGGCAGCATAGTATTCCATTGTGTAGATGTACCACAGTTTTCTGATCCAGTCATCTGCTGACGGGCACTTAGGCTGTTTCCAAATCTTAGCTATCGTGAATTGTGCTGCTATGAACATAGGGGTGCATATATCCTTTCTGATTGGTGTTTCTAGTTTCTTCGGATATATTCCCAGGAGTGGGATTACTGGGTCAAATGGGAGCTCCATTTTCAGTTTTTTTGAGGAAACTCCATACTGTTCTCCACAGTGGCTGCACCAATCTGCATTCCCACCAGCAGTGCACGAGGGTTCCTTTTTCTCCGCATCCTCGCCAACACTTGTCGTTTGTTGATTTGTTGATGATAGCCATTCTGACAGGTGTAAGATGGTACCGCATTGTTGTTTTGATTTGCATCTCTCGGATAATTAGTGACGTTGAGCATGTTTTCATGTGTCTCTTGGCCTTCCTTCTGTCTTCTTTTGAAAAGATTCTATTTAGGTCTGTTGCCCATTTTTTTATTGGATCATTTATCTTCCTTTTATTAAGTTGCATAAGCTGCCTGTAGATGTTGGAGATTAAACCTTTATCAGTGATGCCATTTGCAAATATGTTCTCCCATGTAGTGGGCCTTCTTGTTGTTTTGTTGATGGTTTCTTTTGCTGTGAAAAAGCTTTTTATTTTTATGTAGTCCCATTTGTTAATTTTCTCTTTAGCTTCCACTGCCCTAGGAGCAGTGTCAGTGAAGAATTTCTTTTGGCATATGTCTGAGATTTTGCTGCCTGTGGATTGCTCTAGTATTTTTATGGTTTCCCGTCTTATGTTTAAGTCCTGTATCCATTTTGAGTTTATTTTTGTGTATGGCGTAAGTTGGTGATCAAGCTTCATTTTTTTGCATGTATCTGTCCAATTTTCCCAACACCATTTATTGAAGAGACTGTCTTTATTCCATTGTATGTTCATGCCTCCTTTGTCAAATATTAATTGAGCATAGTGGTTTGGGTCGATATCTGGATTCTCTATTCTGTTCCATTGATCTATATGTCTGTTCTTGTGCCAGTACCAGGCTGTTTTGAGAACAGTGGCTTTGTAATACAGCTTGAAATCTGGTATTGAGATCCCTCCTACTTTATTCTTCTTTCTCAGGATTGCTGTGGCTATTCGGGGTCTTTTTTTATTCCAGATGAATTTTTGGAGAGTTCTTTCAAGGTCTGTGAAATATGCCGTTGGTATTTTAATGGGGAGTGCATTGAATCTATAGATTGCTTTGGGTAGTATGGACATTTTAATGATGTTGATTCTACCAATCCATGAACATGGTATGTTCTTCCATCTGTTTACGTCTTCCTCTATCTCTTTTTTCAGTGTCCTGTAGTTTTCCGTGTATAGGTCTTTTACCTCCTTAGTTAAGTTTATTCCTAGGTATCTTAATTTTTTTGGCGCGATGGTAAATGGGATTGCCTTTTTAGTCTCTCTGTCTGTAAGTTCACTATTGGTGTATAGAAAGGCCATAGATTTCTTGGCGTTAATTTTGTATCCTGCTACTTTGCCGAATTCATTTATTAAGTCTATTAGTTTTTTGACGGAGTCTTTCGGATTTTTTATGTACAATATCATGTCGTCTGCAAATAAAGACAGCTTTACTTGTTCTTTTCCAATTTGGATGCCTTTTATTTCTTCTTCTTGTCTAATTGCAATGGCTAATACTTCCAGTACTATGTCAAACAGGAGTGGTGAGAGTGGGCATCCCTGTCTTGTTCCTGTTCTTAGGGGAAATGTTTTTAGTTTTTGTCCATTGAGTATGATGTTTGCTGTGGGTTTATCATATATAGCTTTTATTATGTTGAGGTATGAGCCATCTATTCCCACCTTGTTGAGAGTTTTTATCAAGAAAGGGTGTTGGATTTTGTCAAATGCTTTTTCTGCATCAATTGATATGACTATGTGATTTTTATCTTTCAATTTGTTTATGTGATGTATCACGTTTATTGATTTGCGGATATTGTACCATCCTTGCATTCCTGGGATAAATCCTACTTGGTCATGGTGTATGATCTTTCTGATGTACTGCTGGAGCCGATTTGCTAGAATTTTGTTGAGGATTTTGGCATCTATGTTCATGAGGGATATTGGTCTGTAATTCTCTTTCATTGTGTTGTCTTTATCTGGTTTTGGTATTAGAGTGATGCTGGCTTCATAGAAGGAGCTTGGAAGTGTTCCTTCCACTTGAATTTTTTGGAATAGTCTGAGGAGGATAGGTTTTAGTTCTTCCTTGAATGTTTGGTAAAACTCTCCTGTGAAGCCATCAGGCCCCGGGCTTTTGTTTGCCGGAAGCTTTTTGATGACTGCTTCAATTTCGTCCATAGTTATTGGCCTATTGAGCTGTTTAGATTCTTCTTGATTGATTTTTGGAAGGTTATATTTTTCTAGGAATATGTCCATTTCCTCCAGGTTGTCCAGTTTGTTGGAATAGAGTTGTTCGTAGTATTTTGTAACAATCCTTTGTATCTCAGCAGGGTCTGTTGTTATTTCACCTCTTTCATTTCTGATTTTGTTTATTTGGGTCCTCTCTCTTTGCTTCTTGGTGAGCCTGGCTAGAGGTCCATCAATCTTGTTTATCCTTTCAAAGAACCAGCTCTTGGTTTTGTTGATCTTATGTATTGTTTCTTTGGTCTCTATGTCATTTATCTCCGCTCTGATCTTTGTTATTTCCTTCCTTCTGGTTACACTGGGCTTTTCTTGCTGCGCTTTTTCTAGCTCTTTGAGTTGTAGGGTTAAGTAATTTGTTACCATTGTTTCTTGTTTTTTGCAATAGGCTTGTAGAGCTATGAACTTCCCTCTCAAGACTGCTTTCGCTGTGTCCCATAGATTTTGGATTGTTGTGTTTTCATTGTCATTTGTTGCCATGATGTTTTTTATTTCTTCCTTGATCTCTCTGGTGACCCAGTCCTTGTTTAATAGCATGCTGTTTAGTCTCCATGTGTTTGATTTCTTTGGATTGTATTTATTGTAGTTGATTTCCAGTTTTATGCCACTGTGATCTGAGAAGATGCTTGATATAATTTCTATCTTCTTGAATTTGAAGAGATTTTGCCTGTGACCCAGCATATGGTCTATTTTTGAAAATGACCCATGTGCACTTGAGAAGAATGTATATTCTGTGGCTTTGGGGTGAAATGTTCTGAAGATGTCAATTAATTCCATCTGGTCTAGTGAGTCATTTAAGATTGCTGTTTCTTTGCTGATTTTTTGTTTAGAGGATTTGTCCAGTGGTGATAGTGGGGTATTAAAGTCTCCTACTATGATTGTATTGCTATTAATCTCTCCCTTGATATCCTCCAGGAGTTTTTTTATGTATTTGGGTGCTCCTATATTGGGAGCGTATATGTTTACCAGAATTATTTCTTCTTGTTGGATTTCTCCCTTTAGTATTATGAAGTGGCCTTCCTTATCTCTTGTTATGGCATTTACTTTGAGGTCTATTTTGTCAGATATAAGTATTGCTACCCCTGCTTTTTTTTCATTTCCGTTTGCCTGAAAGATATTTTTCCATCCCTTCACTTTCAATCTGTGTGAGTCTCTTGTTCTGAGGTGGGTCTCTTGTAGACAGCATATACATGGGTCGTGTTTTTTTATCCATTCAGCTACTCGATGTCTTTTGATTGGAGCATTTAGTCCGTTTACATTTAAAGTTATTACTGAAAGGTATTTGTTTGCAGTCATATCTATTTTTGTGTCTGTATTCCTTCTTACCTGTTTATTTCTTCTTTTTACAGTATTCCCTTTAGCAATTCTTGCATTGCTGGTTTGGTGGTGATAAACTCCCTGAGGCTTTTTTTGTCTGCAAAGCTCCTGATTTCCCCTTCAATTTTGATTGATAGTCTTGCTGGATATAGTATTCTTGGATTCAGTCCTTTGCTTTGCAACACTTTGTATACCTCCTTCCATTCACTTCTAGCTTGTTGTGTTTCTGATGAGTAATCATTTGACAATCTGATGGGTGTTCCTTTGTAGGTAACTCTCTGTCTCTCTCTTGCCGCCTTTAGGATTCTCTCTTTATCATTTATATTTGCCATTGAAATTATGACATGTCTTGGTGTGGGTCTTTTGGGGTTGATCCTGCTTGGGACTCTCTTTACTTGCGTAACTTTTATCTTTCCCATATCCTGGAAGTTTTCTGTCATTATTTCTTCAAATAGATTTTCTAAACCCTGCTGCTCTTCTTGTCCTTCTGGCAGCCCTATTATACGCATGTTACTTCGTTTCATGTTGTCCCGAAGCTCCCTTAGGCTTTCCTCCTGCTTTTTAATTTTTTTCTCCAATTGCTGTTCAGCTTGAGCTTGTTTCTGTACCTGATCTTCTAACTCACTAATTCGGTCCTCTGCTTCTTGTAGTCTACTGTTGAAACTTTCCATGGTGTTTTTGATTGTAGCTATATCACTCTTCATTTCTTCCTGATTCTTGCATAAGTTGTTGATTTTCTCATCCATCCGTTGTATAAATTCCACGACCATTACTCTGAACTCCTTTTCGGTCATGTTGCAAGCTTCAGTTTCACTAATTTCCTTTCTTGGCGACTCCACATTTTCTTTCCTCTGTGAGATATTTCGTTTCCCCATTCTGGCTATTACCAGAAAGCTCAAGTTTCCGTTTGTGTGGACCTGGGCCGTGTGCTGTGGGGACTTCGCTTCACCCGAGTTTCACTGGGGTGCTCTGACACTAGGACGTGTGGCTGCCTTTGGTTGGTGGGAACCAGACTTGCCCAGGGTCAGTGTCCCCAGTGTTCTGTGTGGTCTCGTGTGCACACTTGGAATCAGGGGCCCTGTCTGCACCACACTGTTGGTATGCGCCGAAAATGAGATCCTTAGGATGTGCCAGGAGTCAGAGTTTCCCTGTGTCTGCACCAAGACTCGAGTGTCAAAGTCTCTGTTGCCTTGTGAGGTTTCTCGTTGAGAATCAGGGTCCCTGTGTGTGCATGCACCAACAATTGGGGTCGCTGGCTCTTAGTGTGAATGCGCTGTGAGTCAGGGATCCCCGGCAGCTGTGTCCGGCGTGCCAAATTCCCTGAAGTGGAGCTGCGTCCTGTGTGTGCTCTCTCTACTGAGCCAAACCGGCTAGAGCGCACATTCTTAAAATCCTGAAGGTGAGCTGATTCTGTGGTGTACTCTCCCAAAGTCCCGGAAGGGGGGCGGAGTCCGTCCTGCGCGCCAACTTCCCTGAAGGGAAGCCCTTCTGTGCACGCCCTAAGATTCCCAGAAGGGGGAGCTGTGACCCGCAAGCCAAATTCCCCAAAGGGGAGCCCTCTGTGCGCACTGACAGATTTCCCCGACCGGGAGCTGCTTCTGTCCCGTGCCGCGCCAAATTCCCTAGTGGGGAGCGCGTCCCTGCGCAAAGCTCAGCAGCTTGGGCGAGGGGCGGGTCTATCAGTTACTGTGCTCTCGGTGCGCCTGTGAGCGTTCAGCAGCTTGGGGGAGGGGCGGGTCTATCAGTTACTATGGCGCTCGTGCGCCTGCTGGGAGTGGGGTAGGCTCTTTGACTCACGGAATTCTGCTGAGAAGTCTGGATTCTTGTTTGTTGGTCTGAAGCTGTGATAGCAGTTCTCTGTCCCCAGTGGCTGCAGGGTCCTGGTTTGTGTCAGAAGCCAGGATCCGCGTCTCAGGCAGCTCTGTTTCCCAAGATGGCGTGGTCTCCGCGTCCGCACCAGCCACTGAGAAGTGTCCGCTTTGTGCGCGGGGCTGCGCCGTCTAGGACTGCCCAGTTAGGGAGCCCCTTGGAAGACGTGCAGAATCCAACTGACCCTAGCTCACACACACACACACACACCACACACGTCTACACTCTCCTCTATGGGTTCCTCACTCGCACTCTCTCCCTACCTTCCAGCCGGTCGCCATCTTTTTTTCCCCCCTATTTATTTATTTTAATCCATTGATTTTTAGAGAGTAGAAGGGAAGGAGGGAGGGGGAGAGAGAGAAACATTGATGTGAGAGAGACACACTGATTGGTTGCCTCCTGCATGCGATGGGATCAAACCTGCAACTCAGGTACGTGCCCTTGACTGAGAATCGAACCTGTAGCCCTTTGGTGCATGGGCTGATGCTCTAACCACTGAGCACACCTACCAGGGCGATAAATTTTATTTAAATCTTTGAGGCACCAAACTGAGGGAATGCACTAAGTATTGAGCTCCCCCGCAAACAGTCTTTCAGCGAATTTGTGTTTTCCCTCCTTTTAAGTGTCGCCTTCACCATGAACTAAAATGCCATTTGTATTTGGGTCTGTTTTTTTGATTTTCCATTGTTTCAATGATGTCTATTTTTTTCTCCAGTATAAAACCGGTTTTAAATTTTGCTCATGCCTGGGTATTGCTATGCAAAAACATTACCTTTTTCCTTACCCAAACGTCACAGCCTCACAAGCACCCAGAACGCAGGCCCCCGGGGCACGTCTGAGCAAAGTTCTGCGGAGAAGCATTAAGGTGTGCCCGCCTGGCACAGAGCACAGCGGGGGATGTGCCAGGTGCAAACATAGTGTGTTCTGCGGATGCCTGGTTGGGAAGGAATGCCCTGCATGCACTTAAACCCAAGCTGGGCAGGCACTGTGCCAGGGCCCACACTGGGGCGAAGTCTGATTTCATTCAGAAAAGTAGTGTATCTAGTGACCGGGTGATTAGTCCTACAGGCCGGGGTTTGCAGCGGCTGTGGGAAGAGGACCTGCATTGGGGCAAAAGGAGAAAGGGTGTGTCGTAAAACCTGGGCCGTCTCACACCCTCCAGAAGTGGCTCTGTTTTCCGGAAAGAATGAAGCGCTTAACTAGCACGAGCGTGTTCCTTTTTACTATTCAGGATGGCTGGCTCCCTCATGCGCATCATAACCCG
Organism: Cnephaeus nilssonii; assembly: GCF_951640355.1. Lineage (NCBI taxonomy): Eukaryota > Metazoa > Chordata > Mammalia > Chiroptera > Vespertilionidae > Cnephaeus > Cnephaeus nilssonii. The sequence continues at coordinate 41,546,292 of NC_137092.1, forward strand.
CTCTCTTGGTTCTAACATCTTCATCAGTGCAGTTGGGCACAGCTGCCCACCCAGGCCTGCTGCCGGGGCCTGTGCTCCTGAGCCCTGTCTGTCGTTGGCTTTTCTGGTGGAGCCTCCTCACCTCTCTACAGCAGGTGTTTGCTACCTCTGGGTGTCAGTTCAGATCCTGTTTCTCACCTCTGTACTGTGCCAGCTGGCTTTCACCACCCTCCACCCCCCCCCCCCATCTATACAGTTAAAGAACCTTCCCATCTTCTTCCATGATGACCTGTGTCCAGTCAAACCAATTACTCAGGTCCCCCTTTCTTTCTCTAGAGGCCGCGTCTCTTGACACCCCACTTGTGACCTTTGTACTTTACACTTTGCCCTGCTAGTCCGCCCCCTTTCACTTCTCTGCATCTTCCAGGAGTGTTTTAACTTCACAAATGGAGACTGATAACATCTAGCTGTCCTATAAGCATGGGTACCTCTCCAGTGGTTTGCTAACGGAGATCACAGGCCTAGTTAGGCCTCCGCCAGGGTCTGAGCGCCGGGCCCTATGGAGGCTTCAGGGTCGCAGGAGACAAAGACGGTTCCCCCAGGACCCGCAGGTTCTCAGCCGGCAGCGGTCTGCCCCCTCCCTCCCCCCATCTCCCGCCCCTGCTGGGTGCTCTGGGGCCTGATCCGGCTCCTGCTCCTGTCTCCTCCCGTTGCTGGTGCCCTGGCTTCACCGGTGAGCCTCCTCCGCAGCAGCCCCTGCCCAGGCTCTGGGCCATGGATCCTTTTCTCACCTCTGTCCCCAAGGCTGTGCTCGGCCTTAAGAGCCACTTGCACTGTGGCATGCCCAGGCCGTCCTGGCGCTCACACGGGGCGATGGTCTCATCCCCGGAGGCCTCTGCTCTGCTCACTGAGCGTCACGCGCCCCCCACCCCCGGGGTGGGGAGGTGTGACAAGGAGCAGAACCAGGTGGTCCTGGTGACACTGGACTGTCTGTCCATCTCGTGGAAGTGCCTGTGAACAGGTGGGTGGCTTGTCAGGAAACAGCCGACGGCAGGTGGTTGATGGGTCCTGCCTAGCGCTGCTCCTCGGAGGGCGAAGATGGTGTGAGATCCTGTGTCAAAAGTGGGAGGGGCCCTAGGGGGAGCTCCTGGGCATCCCCCTTTGTAGGGGCAGCATGGTTGCTGTGCAGGCCACGGTGAGGCCTCCCCAGAGGTGTGAAGGGTTAGAAGGTGTTGCTGTCACAGGGCCAGAAGTGGCCAACACCCACCACCTCCCCTGGCTTCCAGTTCGGAAGGCCAGAGAGACAGGTCGGAATGGATGGTGCCAGTGCAGGTGTGAAATGCCCGGGGAGGTGCCTGTGTAGTGCGGGTGGGGATGCCAACTCCGAGCAGCGCTCTCCTGACCTCCGAGTCCCCAGTTCTCTCCAAACAACTCCATCCCTCCTGTGCTGAAGCCCCAGGCTGCAAAACCCTTTTCAGGAACCTCCTCCCAGGCCTGGTCTGGAGTGTGGGAGTGGCCAGTACTCAGCAGGTGGCAGGCACCGCCTCGGGGAGGGAACTGGCTGGAGGACTGGAGGAGGAGGAGGAGAGGTCTGAGTACAAACCTCTCTGCTTCACCCACAATGTATTTAAAGACACAGCCAAGAATTCCCAAAACATTCTTTACAACATTGGAGGACCTCAAAGGACAGGCAGTGTTGCATAGAGGAGGAGCTGCAATAGAAGACAGAGTCGGGGTGCCCTGCAGGATTGTCAGGGTGCACGGGTGTCTGCAGGCGCCCGGCCAGCTCCTAAAGTCTGCTTCATAGCTGCAATGGTCACACCAAGTGGACAAGGGGACGAGGGACTGCCTTTCAGGGCAGTGGTCTGAGTGTGCGTGTGCACACTGCTCTGAGGGCAGTCCCGCCATCACCTGCTCCGATCCCAACTTCACACTCAGACACGCGATCAAGGCAGAGGCAACACAGGAGAGCAGCTGGGGCTGTGGTTTCCCATCTCCTCTGACCACTTTCTCACAGTAGAAGTGGATTTTGCATTGCAACCCAGTATACACACACAGATTCACACACTGCGATTCAGGAAGTCGTTGGACCTGGGGGAGTGACCAGCTCAAGGCTGTGACAGTCCCCAGAGGACAGAGCTTGCTGGTTTGGAACTGGGTGGCTGAGGAGATGAGAGGAAACTTTCCATATATACTCTAGGGGAACTTTTTATTATATACACGAGGGCCCTGAGTCAGCAGACATTTGCATTACAGCCAGAGTACCGGTTCAACCAAATGCTTTAGGTATTTGCCAACGAAACTGAGCCACATTCTCTCACTCAGTCCTGCTAATCCCGTGGGATTTAGGCAGACCTACCTTACCCACCTGCCCCTTTATTCCTACAAAGCATTTATACTTATACTAGAGGCCCGATGCACGAAGATTTGTGCAAGAATGGGCCTTCCTTCCCCTGGCTGCCGGCACCGCCTTCATTCCAGCCCGGAGCCACCTTTCCACCTTCCCACGCTGCTCAGAGGCCCCATCTTTGTTGAGTTAATTTGCATACTCACTCCTGATTGGCTGGTGGGCGTTGCGAAAGTATGGTCAATTTGCATCTTTCTCTTTTATTAGTGTAGACTAGAGGCCCGGTGCATGAAAATTCATGCACTGGAGGGGGGTCCCTCAGCCCAGCCTGCCCCCTCTCACAGTCCAGGAGCCCTCAGGGACCGGAGGCAACCCGGCGATCAGGGGAAGGTTACGCCCCATCACACCTCTGTTGCTGCCACTGCTGGCAGCGCAAACCTTAGCCAGCCCAGGTTACCTGCACCTTGGGCCGGCCCTGGGCAGCTGGGGGCCTGAGGGAACTGGGAGACTCTGGAGGCAGGTGTCCTGGCAGGGCTGAGGGGACTTGGTGCTGCCATCTTGTGGCTGTGGGTGCCGCCATCTTTGAGGGCGTGGCAGTCAATTAGCATATTCCCACCTTAGTGGCTGTGAGTGCTTCCATCTTTGAGGGTGGGACAGTCAATTAGCATATTCCCTCCTTATTGGCTGTGGGTGCTGCCATCTTTGTGACGGTGTGAGGGTCAATTAGTATATTCCCTCTTTATTAGATAGGATTCTCCCATCCGAGGCTCACATGCCATCCCAGGCATGATAAAAGGATTGATTCCCTTACAGCCTTACAGTAAAATCAGTTTAACATTTATTTCTCTGAATGTAATACCCAGGCCTCTGCGTGTCTGGTTTTCTTTGACAAACTCCCTTTTCCTGTCCTGAATGTGAACTTCCACAGCTGCACCAGATGCCAGCTCCTTCTGGAAGCTTCTAGGGCTGCGGGGTGCGTGGAGGCTGGTTGTGGGGTGCGTGGAGGCTGGTTGTGGGGTGTGTGGAGGCTGGTCGTGGGGTGCGTGGAGGCTGGTCGTGGGGTGTGTGGAGGCTGGTTGTGGGGTGCGTGGAGGCTGGTTGTGCGCTGTGTGGAGGCTGGTTATGGGGTGCGTGGAGGCTGGTCGGTGGGGTGCGTGGAGGCTTGTCGTGGGGTGTGTGGAGGCTGGTTGTGGGGTGCGTGGAGGCTGGTTGTGGGGTGTGTGGAGGCTGGTTGTGGGGTGCGTGGAGGCTGGTCGGTGGGGTGCGTGGAGGCTTGTCAGTGGGGTGCGTGGAGGCTGGTCGGTGGGGTGTGGAGGTTGGTTGTGCGCTGTGTGGAGGCTGGTCGGTGGGGTGCGTGGAGGCTGGTTGTGGGGTGCGTGGAGGCTGGTTGTGGGGTGTGTAGAGGCTGGTCGTTGTGGTGCGTGGAAGCTGGTCGTTGTGGTGTGTGGAGGCTGGTCGTTGGGGTGCGTGGAAGCTGGTCGTTGTGGTGTGTGGAGGCTGGTTGTGCGCTGTGTGGAGGCTGGTTGTGGGGTGCGTGGAAGCTGGTCGTTGGGGTGTGCGGAGGCTGGTTGTGCGCTGTGTGGAGGCTGGTCAGTGGGGTGCGTGGAGGCTGGTTGTGGGGTGTGTGGAGGCTGGTCGGTGGGGTGCGTGGAGGCTGGTTGTGGGGTGCGTGGAGGCTGGTTGTGGGGTGCGTGGAGGCTGGTCGGTGGGGTGTGTGGAGGCTGGTTGTGGGGTGCGTGGAGGCTGGTTGTGGGGTGCGTGGAGGCTGGTCGGTGGGGTGCGTGGAGGCTGGTCGTGGGGTGCGTGGAGGCTGGTTGTGCGCTGTGTGGAGGCTGGTCGGTGGGGTGCGTGGAGGCTGGTTGTGGGGTGTGCAGAGGCTGGTCGGTGGGGTGCGTGGAGGCTGGTTGTGCGCTGTGTGGAGGCCGGTTGTGGGGTGCGTGGAAGCTGGTCGTTGGGGTGTGCGGAGGCTGGTTGTGCGCTGTGTGGAGGCTGGTTGTGGGGTGTGTGGAGGCTGGTTGTGGGGTGTGTGGAGGCTGGTCGTTGTATGATAAATGAATGAAGAGCAGCAGGAGTTCGGGAGGCGATGCCTATTTGATCTGCCCTAAGGCTTAGCTTGCAGAGAGCCATGTGGAGGGATGCAGGGTGCAATCAGCACACACACCAACTGCCCAGGTGGGGGCGCAACACAGGCGCTGAGGCCAGTACTCCTGGGACTAGACATTAACCGCTTTGCTTGTACCCTCACACGAGTGGAAGCCTGCAGTGCAATTCCCTAAACCCAGAGCTAGTGACCGGAAAATCCTGCCGCTCCCAGCGCCCCCTGCTGGCGACTCCCGAGGCTGTGAAGAACTGGGCGCCACCTCTTGAAACTCCAAAAGGAAACAGGAGGAACCTCCAGGGACCAAGGGAGACATGCGGGCAGAGCTGCTCACTCGAGTGACTTGGATGAAAGCAGGTTCCCGAGGCCCAGCAGAGGCCCAGGAGAGCCCACGGCTAGCAGCGTTGGCATCGATCTGCGGCGGGAAAGGAAGGCCTTTCCTTTCGTCAATAAAGTTCCTGGAAAGGTAACTCGGTACAGGCAGCTCAGAAGTTCAGCATCCTCCGTGGACACCAGCAACAAGCTCAGAAGGAAGTTAGCAGCCAGTGTAATGTGTGGGCTGCGTGGGGGAGGCAGGCCGGCCCGGTGAGAAGGGACGTTCAGCCGGCACGCAGTCAGGAGAGGGTGACAGTGATTTGAAAACGACACAGATGCCACACAGGTAGGACTGAAAAGACATCATCTTATTCCTCTTAGAACGGGCATGCGTTCAGAAAAAGCACAATTCTGCGCGGCTCAGAAGCACAAGTCCTGTCTTACGTGCGTTTGATGAACAAACACAAACCACAAAACAAACCTGAAGTGACTGAGTCTGATGCAGGAATGACTGTGTTCTGAGCCTGAGCCCAGGACCGTGCAGTGCGAGAGCCGGCGGGGAGCCCTCTTTCCTCGTCACTAGGCATCCCGTGACCTCCCTCTGCTGCCAGGCCCCTGGCTGGGCGTGCATGTTCTTCTTGTAATCTGCAGGGCGGCGACTTCGGGAGGATTAGTCACCGCTTCCCTTCTTCTTGAAATCCCAGCTCCTCACTGGTCTGCAGAATGGGGCTGGTGGGGTACCTGGTACCTCGCTACATTCCCTTTAAAAAAAATATTTTATTGATTTTTTACAGAGAGGAAGGGAGAGGGATAGAGAGTTAGAAACATTGATGAGATAGAAACATCGAGCCCTAGCCGGCTTGGCTCAGTGGATAGAGCGTCAGCTTGCTGACTGAAGGGTCCCAGGTTCGATTCCTGTCAGGGCACATGCCTGGGTTGCAGGTTCGATCCCCAGTGGGGGGCGTGCAGGAGGCAGCCAATCAATGATTCTCTCTCATCATTGGTGTTTCTATCTCTCTCTCCTTCTCCCTTACTCTCTGAAATCAATAAAGAAAAAAAAAAGAAAGAAACATCTATCAGCTGCCTCCTGCACACTCCCTACTGGGTATGTGCCCGCAAACAATGCCCTTGACCGGAATCAAACCTGGGACCCTTGTGTCCGAAGGCCGACACTCTATCCACTGAGCCAAACCAGTTAGGGCTACATTCCTTTTTTTGCTGGCAGTATTTCATTCCCTAGGGACGCCATTTTCCTCTTTGATTCAAAACCTTATTTCTCCTACTTGCCCAAATCGTCCCCCAGCCTAACAATTAGGGACTGTCACATCACCTGGGGGCAGTGGTGGTGGTGATGATGCTGGGCCGTTTTGTTTATCTGTCTCAGGGAGCAAACCCTGGAGATGGTGATTAGTTACCTGCTCCAGCCGCCAGCGGATCCTGCCAGGCCCCAGCCGGTGTGGTCTCCCAGCAGATCCCCAACCCATCACTCAGCTTTGGACATTATTACTGGCAGTGCCTGATTGGTGGGTCATGGAGAGCACGTAAAAGAGGGCGCAGCGCATGGACTGACTCTCCAGCTCTGCAGCATCCGAGAGGCGGCATGTTGCCTTAGGAACCACAAAAGCCCGGGGTCTGGGATCCGCCTGGGCACCTCTGAGGAGGCCTGTTGCCTTAGCAACCGGGAAGCCCTGGGCGGGGCCGGAAGTCTGGTGGAGCCCCAGGTCGGTGCAGACAGGCTTGTCAGGATACGAACCCCATTCCTCCAGGAAGCCTTCCCAGATGGATGGAGAGACGGCTTGGCCTCAACTGCCGCATTTCCTCAGGGAGTAGAGTACTTAACGTGAAAATCCACTTGTCCTGACATGGGCATAAGAAATACTTTTATTTTGTGGCTCAATGTAATTGTTTAAAATAAGTAAACTCTGAAAACGTGCCAGTCTATGAGAAACAAACACACATTTCCTGCTTATTTTATATTAGAGGCCCGATGCATGAAATTCGTGCAAGGGGCTCGGCCCTCGCAGCCCCTGCTTCGTCTGGAAGGTCATCCTGATGGTCGTCCTGCTGTTCGGTCTAATTAGCATATTAGCTCTTTATTATGTAGGATGCTTGCTAGACATATTTTGTTATTTGAGTTCCCATGCATGTTTTTTAATGAGAAAGGTTACATTAGGGATCCCTGCCATGTTCTGAAATTTCCAGATATGTTAACAGATGCAGAAAGAGCAAAGGAATATACTGAAGTCACTCACAGGGGGGTTGGGGTTGTCCACCGTTAGGGACATTGCCCACGGTCTCATTTCCCATCACCTCAGTTTAAAGATAGGCCTGGAGCCGGCTGATGTGGCTCAGTGGTTCAGTGTTTGAGCATTTCATGGTTTGATTCCTGGTCAGGGCACATGCCCAGATTTCGGGCTCGATCTCCAGTAGAGGACGTGCAGGAAGTAACTCATTGATAATTCTCTCTCATCATTGATATTTCTCTCTCTGAAATCAATAAAAACATATTTATTTATTTTAAAAGTATATTTTTATTGATTTCAGAGAGGGAGAGAGAGAAACATCAATGATGAGAGAATCATTGATCAGCTGCCTCCTGCATGTCCCACACTGGGGATCAAGCCCACAACCCAGGCATGTGCCCTGATGGAATCAAACGGTGACCTCCTGGTTCATAGGTTGCGGCTCAACCACTGAGCCACGCTGGTTGGGCAATAAAAACATATTAAAAAATTAAAGATAGGCCTGGATTTTCTTCTCAGAGGGTGGAGGGTACTGATGGAGAAGAGGGGGAATAAAGGACGGAAAGAAGAAGTGGGGGCATATACCAGACTTCCTGGTGTCCTCGGTGTAATTTTCTCTCTTGTTATTAGGCTTTTACTTTCTTTTTTTTTTTTTTTATATTTTATTGATTTTTTACAGAGAGGAAGGGAGAGGGACAGAGAGCTAGAAACATCAATGAGAGAGAAACATCGACCAGCTGCCTCCTGCACACCCCCACCGGGGATGTGCCCGCAACCAATGTACATGCCCTTGACCGGAATCGAACCTGGGACCTTTCAGTCCGCAGACCGACGCTCTATCCACTGAGCCAAACCGGTTTCGGCAGGCTTTTACTTTCTTTGCGTGGTTTTAGGTTCTCAATAAGATTGAGGTGGGAGACTTCCCACAGGCTTTCTGCCCCCACATGCACTGCTCCCCCATTACCAGCCCCCTCCCCCTGACTAATGAACCTGCACTGACTTCACACCACCCGGAGTCCACAGGTTACCTAAGGGCGCTTCTTGGTGGTGTACCTTCTATGGGCTGGACATATTATGTAGGAATTTAGCAAACAGCCTCAAAGCATTGGGACTGAGCTAGTGAAATGAGCAGGTTACTGGCTGGTTGGTCTCAGTTTGGAATTTAAGAGGAAGAAGGAGAGAGAGAAGTAATGTTCTGGTTTTCCTATGCAGCTTTCAAGGCAGTTCCCAGAGGAATGCCATGAACATTGGGCAATGTGGCCTCGTCACCTGGAGATCAATATGTAGATTCCAGGGGGAACCCTGGAGAAGCAATCCTCATTTGAAGTGTAAATCCTGAGAATCAAAATTAAATTAAAATCGATAAAACTATCCATCATTCATTTTTGTGCTCCCTCTCTCTTCTCTCTTTGTCACAAGGATTTGAGGACGTGGCTTAGTACATTCATTCCAACTCAAGCTGCTTTGAAATGTGAACATACAGAAATGGGGAGCTAATTACTATGACTTTAGGCATCGCCACATTTACTACCAAACTCTTAGTCATCACCGTACCACTCAGCTTCCAACAGGCGATGGTAGTTACTGAAAAATGTTGTAGATCAAAATAGAAAACAATGAACGAAATATTTTCCTGTTGACTTTGAATTGTTATTTGGGAAGTATTTTAAAAATAGCTTTTTCTGCCACTTTGAAATTAGTAGGGATTCTTAATTCTTTCTTTAAATTTTTTTTCCAGCACCCATGTTATTCATAAAATGTACATATTGATCCGCATGGGGTTGCCAGGATTTTGGTTTTATTTGGTCCAAACAGTCAACAACATTGGCAATTTCCTGTGATTCAAACTAATATCTGAATAGGAACAATTTTACTTGTCATTTTGAAGTTGAGCCCTGGCTGGGTAGCTCAGTTGGTTGGAGTGTCATCCTGTACACCAAAAGGTTGTGGTTTCGATTCCCGGTCAGGGCACATACCTAGGTTGTGGGGTCGATTCCTGGTCAAGGTGCATTTGATTGATGTTTTCCTCTCACATCCATGTTTCTCTCTCTTTCTTTCTCCCTTCCTCTTTCCCCAAAATCAATAAAAATATCCTCCAGTGAGGATTAAAAACAGATTTGAAGTTGAATCCTTTCGTTTATATATAAACAATCAGCTCCAAATGTATTGATTTTACAAGTTAAAATTTTATCTATTGGGCTTACTTCTGGCAGGCAGGGCCCACTCATCACTTCCCAGACTCCTCTGGGGTGCACATGTGTGGTACGATATTCTGACTAGAAAGTCAGGAATTCAAGGGCAACCAGACGCCTTTCAGCACATGTCCTTCGCAGCGCTGACCGCAATCCCCCCTGACAAGTCGGAGGTTACTGACTGAAACGCAGCCAGTCGCTGGGAACCGGCGTGTCTTCTCTGCATGACCTTCACAAGCTGGCCTGTTTCCTATTAATGATTTTTTGCTTTTGTTGGAGGCCTGGAATGGTGCGGTTTCCTGGTGAGTTTCCAGATCTTCTGCCATTCTTCTTGCACAACTCATTTTCTTTGTGGTGGGTCTCACCAAAAGATACCGTGTGCAGAGAGGGGCCTCTGGAACTGATCATGTTTCAGCAGCAGAATTGCTCAAACATCTGACTGTCATTTACAGCCAGCACCTCCGGGCTGGCCCGTGGAAAACACCACGCCGAGCAGCACTGGGAAATGCTGCAGAGGGCCGGGGAGGGTCCCTGGGGGACCTCAGCCCAAGGCTATTCTTGTACTTGGATTTCACTTATTGGGTGTGTCCCTTCCGGCTTTGCAGGTGAACTTGAGAAATCACTTAGCTCATCCTCCTTGGCCGGGAAACGCCACCACGATGCACATGGAGCCCAACTCCTCGCTCTTGGCCGCCCGGCGCGCCTGTGGGTCCTCACCTGCTGATGCGCGCGGGCCCCGTCACCATTGTCCTGCGGGCTCTGCACGGAGGGGCCCCAGGTGGTTTGGCTGTGGTTTGTCACCCTGGGGAGCTGGTGACAGTCAGGGACTTGGACGGTCCTTCTCTTCAGGCGTTGGTTGCCGTGGAGGTGAATCTAGGGCCGCTTTTCCAGGTTGTTTCGGACGAGATTCAGGAAAGCTGCCGGGTAACCCGGGCTCACCCGGAAACGGGCTGCGGGGCGGATCGCTGTAATCTTCCGAGGGGCAGTCCAGCTCACGGCGAGATTTCCATCTTTTCGAGGCATTGAGCTAGATAGGGGTGAGGGTGCCCCGGTCCAGAACACCCGCCCTGGGTGGCAGCGAAGGCTCGCCTGTCTGTAATGGAAGAAATGTGAAGAGCGCCGTTGAGCCTGTGAGGCCACGTGCTTCTTGTATGTAAGTTACATGTTATTCATGTAGTCTGCAGGGTGGAGAGTTTGAGAGGATTAGTGAGTAAGTCAGTCACCTGCAGGACACACGACCAGAGAGGATCAGGCCTCACTCGTGCCTCAGCGTGAGCCTCCTGGTTAGTAACCCAGCTGTCCGAACCGCACGGAGCCTGCGCTGGGACAGACTTCAGATTTGTGCCGGTGGCCTTGTACTAATGAATGTACGAAATGCCTTTATTTTCAATATTTTTATTGATTTCAGAGAGGAAGGGAGAGGGAGCGAGAGAAACATCAATGATGAGAGAGAATCATTGATCGGCTGCCGCCTGCACGCCCCACACTGGGGATGGAGCTCACAACCCGGGCATGTGCCCTGACTGGGAATCGAACTGTGACCTCCTGGTTCATAGGTTGATGCTCAGTCACTGAGCCACACCAGCTGGGCCCGCCTTTATTTTCAAAAGCACGTGTGTTCTCACTGAACCAGCGCCACCCGGTAGAAATACAGTGCTGCCTAGGCATGCAGTTTAAATGTTCCAGTTGTCCCACCCAGAAGTAAAAAGAAACAGGTGCAATTAATGTTAACAATATACTTCATTTCACGCAATAGATCCCAAGTAGTTACATGTCACCATGTCATCAATATAAAAGTCATTAGTGAGATACTTTGTGTTAATTTTTGTGAAGTTTTAGAAATCCCGTGTGTATTTTACATGTACATGTACGGTCCACATCCATTCAGATGGGCCACCTTGAGGGCTCAGTGCCTCAGGCAGCTGGTGGCAGCTGAAGTGGCCACAGCTTTAACCTGCAGCGAGGCAGAGGGTGTCAGAGCGGAGAGAGGGCAGGAAAGAGGAAGAAGAGCCCCTTCTGAGTAGAGCTCCGTGGTACCGGGTTTCTCAGACATTCTCCTGTTCGAACTTTAACGGAAAGCACTGGCTTCCTTTATTTAACACCCGCAGGAGACTGATCAAAACAAGAACAGTCACATAGACTAAGCTAAAGCGGCTGAGCGGTGAGCGCGGGCGCTGTGGCGGCGGCGGCGGCAGCGTGAGATGGGCTTTGGGAACAAGGCTGTGTCTGCGCTGTGAGCTCGGCAGGTCTGGACACGGTGGCCTTTCCCCCTCGAATGCTGGGCACAGAAGGGACCGTCTTGCGGGGGTTAGTGGGGGCTGACGCGGATTCCTCACGTGGCGTAGCTCGCTCAGCCGGTGTGTGGTGCATGGCAGGGCCTCGGCACGGGTACTGAAACCGTCCTCTCCCTCCCCCTGTCTGTCTCATGAGGGCACTTGGCCCAAACTTTCTCCCCGTCACCTGAACCGATGTCCTACTCTACATCCCCGGGTCTCAGTTTCTGCTGCAGCCCCGGCCCATCGGCCCGCTGTAATGTGGCTGTTACACAGATCAAGATCTTAAAGTTGAAGCACCCCTAATAGGGGTGATAAATCCTCTGGGCCCATTCCAGATCCGTGAGAAATGTTCCCTGAAGGCCTAACTCCAGGCCAGGTGAGCAGACCACAGTACTTTCACTTTTGACCGACAGGTGGCAGCATCGTCTAAGCCACCGATCTCAGCGCCCCTCCCGCAGTGGGTTCCTTTCTGTGCTTTGCAATTCATTCTCCCCGTGGAAGGGAATTGTCATAAAAGTCTAGCACTGCCCTCGCTGGTTTGGCTCAGTGGATGGAGCGTCGGCCTTCGGACTGAAGGGTCCCGGGTTTGATTTTGGTCAAGGGCACATGCCTGGGTTGTGGGCTCCATCCCCGGTAGGGGGTATGTGCAGGAGGCAGCCAATTGATAATGCTCTCTCATCATTGATGTTTCTGTCTCTCTCTTCCTCTCTGAAATAAATAAAAATATATTGATTAAAAAAAAAAAAAGTCTGGCACAGTCCACTGTCAGCTCCCAATGTGTTGGGGGGAAGCCGGGATGCAGAGCTGCTCATTTGGGGACACGTGGGGATCAGCCCTCAGGCTCGGAGTCAAGGTGCCTATGGGGGTGGCCTGGGCAGGGCCCCGGGGGGTGGGGGCAGGATAAACCGCTCTCCTGCAGGTGATCGCCAAAGGTCAAGGCGTGGGGACAGAAGGGTCAAGGGGTCGACCCTCCGAGGCAATGGAAACAGCAAGAACCTCTGCTAACAGAGGCAGCCAGCTGACCCCGGCGTGGGGGACCCATGTCGCTGGGCCGCTGTGGCCACTGGGAAGGGGCTTTCTTACTCTCACCCCCTTAGCAGGCCCTGTGATCTTTGAATGAGAAGGACGTGGTTAAAAAGTTATTCTGGGGTTTTATATCTTGTCACCTGGAATGTAAGCCCCCACACCCAAAACGATGACAGTTTGGCATCACTGATAAGCTTTAGGCACCGCGTCCCTTTCCTGTTTGAATGAACAGCCGTGCATCGTGAAATCGTTCTCGCTTATTTGAACAGCTCCCTGCCCCGCCCCACATGTGAGCCAGGCTGAGCGGTGTCAGCCTCCTGTGTTTGCCTCCTCGGACCCGTCCCCGAGGCCGAGGCTTCCCGACGCGCAACCTTCCATCTTTCAGGGCCACATGCTGTCCTTGCTTCCAAGTCGCCTGAGCACTGTGCTCGCTGTGGAGCTTTGCTGGACCCCTCCCCCCGGAACGAACCCCAGCCCCTCTGAACTCACAGGAGCGTGGCACCTCCCCGGCCCTCTCAGGCCACGAATGCCTTCTACCTTACGTTACGTGAGCGTTTTTTATTTTTTTTGTATATGTGTCTTGAGGTGTTTTTTTTTTTTTTTTTAATATGTTCTTATTGATTTCAAAGAGGAAGGGAGAGGTAGAGAGAGAGAGAGAGAGAGAGAGAGATAGAAACATCAATGATGAGAGAGAATCATTGATCAGCTGCCACCTGCATGCCCCTACTGGGGATCGAGCCTGCAACCCGGCACGTGCTCTGACCAGGAATCGAACCATGACCTCCTGGTTCATAGGTTGACGCTCAACCGCTGAGCTATGCCGGCCGGCTCTATCTCTTAACTCTTTCTGTTCCTCATTTTGCTGTGACATGGGGTTGTATATGGAGGTGTTTTGCTTGTTGAATATTTGTTTACTGAATGGCTGGCTGGCTGTCAGGACCCTGCCATGTCCGGATAGCTCCTTCCTCCTCATCGCATCAGACGGAGCCCCCTGGCGCCCTGACCTCTCAGCTCAGTGGCGGGGAGCGGGCTGAGGTGGAGAGCAGTTGGTTGTGAGTGGTCAGTGTCTGAGTCGAAGGCATAGGCAGGTGCTTGGTCCTTCTGAGATGCTCTAAGGAACAAACTTCTCCTCTTTGGGGACAAGTCTGCCGTTCACGGCATCTCAGCGTCCGGGGGGGAGGGGGGGTTATTGGGCTGTTGGACGTGGTCGCCCCGCAGAGGCAGCCCCGAGAATGAGCCCTGAGAAGGCGGGGCGATGCCGAGGTAAAAGGAAAAGTGCTTGTCGTGGGAAGGCATGCTGGGCCCTGGGAATCCTCACGTTGGGTGACTGCACACCCACCACTTTCGGCTGTTCCATGTCTCATAGGTAGAGCCCATTAGACCAGCAGGAGCACAGCCAGGCCACTGGGCCCAGTTTGGAGCAGCCCGTCTGCCGCTGGTGAATGCAGCCGGGAGGGCGGGGCCGGGCCGGGCGGAGCCTCCTGTCCCGCCCAGGCTTCCTGGCTTTCTCCGGCCACGTGCGGCGAGCGGCTTGTATGCAGAGCGCAGTCGAGCTCCCAGGACAGAGGGATGGAAACGCCGCGCGGTGTGATGTTGATTTGGGTTTCATGTCAGGTTTCGACCACACCGCTAGTTGCAGCTCTTAGCGCCTTACCAGCGTGGGCAGAGCTGGGCTCGTCCTTGGCCGGGATCCAGGTGTCACTGCCTCCAGGCACATTTAAATCTGTAGCTTAGTGAGCGAATGGGATCAAGAGAGAACAATGAAGGCATTCCCGCCCAGAGCCTTTCCTCCCCGCCCCCGCCATCTAAAAGCAGGGAAGGCGCCCTGCCGGTGGCTCAGCTGGTTGGAGTGTCACCCATAACCCAAAGGTTGCATGCTAATTCCCGGTCAGGGCCAGCCCAGGCTTCCGGTTCAATCCCTGGTCGGGGCCCGTACAGGTGGCAACCTATCAATGTATCTCTCTCACATTGATGTCTCTCTCATTAATAAACACATCCTTGGGTGACGATAAAAATAAACAAACAAACAAACAAACAAACAAATAAATAAGCAAGCAGGCAGGCCTCTGGGATGGCAGCTGCTCCAGGTCTGAGGCTCCAGGAGGAGAAGGGACTAGAGCTGCCGGTTGAGCTGCGCCCGCGCCAGAAGGAGGCATTTCAGGAAGGGAAGCGGGAGGGCGAGGCTGAGAGGCGGCAGCACTTGGAGAGGGTGGGCTTGACCCTGGCGGTCCTGTGCTCTGTGGAGAGTCGGAGGGGTGGGGGAAGGGGACTGGAGGAGTTCTATTATCACCAGGAATGAGATGTTCCTTTGGAGTCTTTTAAAGAAATTGCAGCAAAGATTTCAATTGCTTTTCAGATCTCGTCGAAGACCAGCTTGCTCTTTCTTCGGCGTCGCTGCCTCGCTGCAGGGGTCAGCTTCCCACACGTGGCAGGAGCTAAAGAGCCAAGATGCTAGTCCCGGATTCACTGTCATGTGCCGTGCGGTCGGGGAGGGGTCCACAGGCGCTGAGTCCATGCTCAGGGGTGCCCTACGACCTCTTCGGAAGGGGCCACGGAGGGGATCCCCTCATCGCCTCATCTGCAGGTGGTCACAGCGAGGCCGGGATCTGAGGGTCTTCAGTCTGAAGTTCCTCCTTCCCCTAGAAGCCAGCTCCCCTTGGTGCGGGCTGCCCCGTGGTAACTGCGGTGCCCGTCGACACCGGCTATGTGCAGGGAGAGCAGCAGCTCAAAGGGGCAGGTCTTTGCAATTTCGCCCTTTTCCTGCTTGTGGTGAGCAGGGCTTGTGACCTGATCCCGCTGGTGTAGCGATTGGGCTGCAGTGTGACCAGGAACCAGGCACGGAGCCATCGGGCCTGGCCGGACCGCTGACCTTGTCTCAGAGAATCCCTGAGACTCAGGCGGGTCGGGGCTGGGACCGGAAAACCCGAGGCCAGGGCGGGCTCTGGCGTGAGGGTCTGTGGTGCAGGCGGCATCGGCCGAGATGCGGGCTTCCCCTGCTGGTCTCCGGGCTGTCAGTTCAGGGCAGGGAGCTTCCGTGCGAGTCCAGATGGGCTCCCGGCAGCTGACGGAGGGAGCGACCCTGCGGCTCGAATGTCGGAGCAGAAGCAGATTCTGTTCTTTCTTGTCCCATGAGCTGCTTCCTTCCACACGTGAGGCAAGGCACTGCCAAGGGAGCCACACGTCCATTCAAAGCGCTGCCCTGGGCCGGTTCCCGCCGTCATTGCAGGAGGGGACGTACACACACCAGTCTCCCCGGGGCTGCGCCTTGGTTCCCCGAAGAGACCCCTGGGAAGGAAGGTCCTGCCTGGATGCACACGCTGTGGAGTGTGCGTACCTGATGGCCTCACCTCGCGTGTACTGTGTATCCCTCAGGACTCTGGGTCGCAGGCAACGGTTAAAGCGCCAAGTTAACTACCATCGCCATGTCACGCCTGTGTCACTGGGAAGACCCTGGCCATGTTGCTGAGGCCTGATTGTGTCTCAAGGCCCCCTCCTACCCCCCGACCCCCCTCCTGTTTGGCTGCCGCGTCTGTGTGGTGTCCTGCAGGCCGAAAGGACTGAGCAGCCGGCGGCACAAGGCATTGGAGTCGGTCTGAGCCGCCTTTGCTGAGCCGGGTTTCCTCATCTGTGAGGTCACAGCACCTCCGCAGAGTGCTGCGTGGATGTTAATGTCACAGAGAGGAGTGCGCCTCTGTGGCTGAGCGTGGGCTTGGGCGTCACACCGACTCCATCACGACGTGACGTGTGTGAAGTGAGGATCGTATGGCGCCCGTGTTACGGGCTGTTGGGATGTGAGAGCTGCAGTGAGGTAGGCAGGACCTCTGTGGGGGGCCTGGCACAGAGGACCACCCAGTGCAACGGGAGCTGTTATTTGAGCAGAATTTTGAAATGTGACCGTTAATGGTTTGCATGACAAGATGAACTCAGGCACAGGGCGTGGCCAGGAAAGGGGGCAGCTTGGGGTGGGGCAGCAAGCAGGCCAGGGTGGTGCCCTGGAAACCAGCTCCGCTCCTCATGGGGACAGACGCTGGGGTCACTCTCACCGCCTTGATGCCCTCAGAGTCAGTCTTACCCATTCAGTGGAGGCGGAGCTTCCTTCTCTGAGGGTGGAGCCAAATTTAATGAGTAAGGAGGGGGATCAAGTTGAGTAAAGGATTCAGATTAAACACAAACAAACAAACAAACAAACAAAAAAACAAACAAAAAAAAGGAAAGAATAAGAGAATTTTCCAGAAAAAGAGCTAAATGAAATGGAGATAAGGAAGCTGAGGATTGGATCAGTGAATGAGAAGACAAGGTAAGAAAAAAACCACTTAATCAGAGAACCAAAAAGAAAAATCAATGAAAAAACAGGTGGACACCTTACAGGAACCATGGGACAACATGAAATGTAATAATATTCACATAATAGGTGTGCCAGAAGGGAAAGAAAGTGAGCAAGGGATAGAGAAAGTGTTTGAAGAAATAATGGCAAAAACTTCTCTAATCTGGTGAAGGAAAAAGTCATACAAGTTCAGGAGGCACAGAGAGTCCCAAGCAAGAAGAACCCAAACAGGCCCACGCCAAGACACATCATAATTAAATGCCAAAAATTAAAGACAAAGAGAGAATCTTAAAAGCAATAAGAGAAAAGCAAACTGTTACCTACAAAGGCTGTCAGATGATTTATCATCAGAAACTCTACAGGCCATAAGGGAATGGCATAAAGTGTTCAAGGTAATGAAAAGCAAAGATCTGAAACGAAGATTACTATACCCAGCAAGGCTTTCATTAAAAACTAGAGGCCCGCTGAGGCCGGTTTGGCTCTGTGGATAGAGCGTCGGTCTGCGGACTGGAAGGTCCCAGGTTCGATTCCGGTCAAGGGCATGTACGTTGGTTGCGGGCACATTCCCCGGTGGGGGGTGGTGTGCAGGAGGCAGCTGGTTGATGTCTCTCTCTCATCGATGTTTCTAGCTCTCTATCCCTCTCCCTTCCTCTCTGTGAAAAATCAATAAAATATATATATTAAAAAAAAAAAAACTAGAGGCCCGGTGCACGAAATTTGTGCACGGGGCAGCGGGGGGGGGGGGGGTGTCCCTCAGCCCAGCCTGCACCCTCTCCAATCTGGGACCCCTCGAGGGATGTCCGACTGCCCGTTTAGACCCAATCCTGGTGGGATCGGGCCTAAACGGGCAGTCGGACATCCCTCTCACAATCCAGGACTGCTGGCTCCCAACTGCTCACCTGCCTGCCTTCCTGATTGCCCCTAACCACTTCTGCCTGCCAGCCTGATCACCCCCTAACCACTCCTATGCCAGCCTGATTGATGTCTAACTGCTCCCCATGCCAGCCTGTTTGCCCCCAACTTCCCTCCTCTGCTGGCCTGGTCACTCCTAACTGCCCTCTCCTGCAGGGTTGATCGCCTCCAACTGCCCTCCCTTGCAGGCCTGGTCCCTCTCAACTGCCCTCCCTTGCAGGCCTGGTGCCTCCCAACTGCCCTCCCCTGCTGGCCATCTTGTGGTGGCCATCTTGTGTCCACATAGGGGCAGGATCTTTGACCACATGGGGGCAGCCATATTGTGTGTTGAAGTGATGGTCAATCTGCATATTACTCTTTTATTAGATAGGATAGAGGCCTGGTGCATGGGTGGGGGCCAGCTGGTTTGCCCTGAAGGGTGTCCCGGATCAGGGTGGGGGTTCCCTTGGGGTGTGGGGCAGCCTGAGCGAGGGGCCTGTGGTGGTTTGCAGGCCAGCCATGCCCCCTGGCGACCCAAGTGGAGGCCCTGGCATCTGGAATTAATTTACCTTCTACAATTGAAACTTTGTAGCCTGGAGTGGGGGCCTGGGCCAGCCAGGGTGTGTGGAAAGCTTTGCTTCTTCCATTGCCAGGGGCAACCCTAGCCTCCCGCTCTTTCCAGCTCCGTGGCTGCCACCATTTCTGTTTGAATTTGTTTACCTTCTATAATTGAAACTTTGTAGCCTTGAGTGGAGGCTTAGGCCAGCAAGGGCAGGTGGAAAGCTTGGCTTCCTCCATTGCTTGGGAAACCCAAGCCTCCTTCCTGCTCTCTGTGGCTGTAGCCATCTTGGTTGGGTTTATTTGCATACTCACTCTGATTGGCTGGTGGGTGTGGCTGGTGGGCGTGGCTTGTGGATGTAGCGGAGTGATGGTTAATTTGCATATTACTCTTTTATTAGGTAGGATAGATGGTGAAATAAAGAGATTCCCAGACAAAAAAAGGCTAAAATTGTTTATCACCACCAAAACAGCACTATAAGAAATGCTAAAGGGACTGCTGTAATGAGAAGAAGAAAGAGAGAGAGAAAAATGTAGGTATAAAGAATTAAAATGGCAATAAATAAGTACCTATCAATAAGAACCTTAAATGTAAATGGATAAAATGATCCCATCAAAAGACATAGGTAGCTGAATGGATAAAAAAACATGATCCAATTATATGCTCCCTACAAGAGACCCACCTCAGAGGAGAGGACTCACATGGGATGAGAGTCAAGGGATAGAATATATTTTTCCATGCAAATGAAAAAAAACACCAAAAAACTGGGGTAGCAATACTCATATCTGACAAAATAGACTTCAAAATGAAGGCCAGCACAAGAGACAATAAAGGTCACTAGATAATACTAAAGGGATTGGTCCAACAAGAGGATATAACCCTGGTAAACAGATATGCACCAATATAGGAGCATAAATGTATAAAAATATTTCTAGAGGACTTTAAGGGAAAGATCCACAGCAGTACAGTCATAGTAGACACTTTAACACCCCACTGAGTTCATTGGATAGATTTTCCAGACAAAAACTTAACAAGGAAACTATGACTCCAAAGGACACACTGGATCAGATGGATTTAATTGATATTTATAGACCATTTCAT
This sequence comes from Cnephaeus nilssonii, assembly GCF_951640355.1. NCBI lineage: Eukaryota > Metazoa > Chordata > Mammalia > Chiroptera > Vespertilionidae > Cnephaeus > Cnephaeus nilssonii. The sequence goes on from NC_137092.1 coordinate 41,565,643, forward strand.
CTCAAAGCTGCAGAATATACATTCTTTTCAAGTGCACATGGGTCATTCACAAAGATAGACCACATGTTAGGACTCAAAACAAGTCTCTACAAGTTCAAGAAGATTGAAATCATATCAAGCATCTTCTAAGATCACAGTGGAATGAAATGAGAAATCAACTATAGTAAAAACACTCAAAAACACTCAATAGGCTAAATAGCATGCTATTAAACAATTAATAGGTTACCAATGAGATCAAGAAAGAAATAAAAAACTTCCTGGAAACAAATGAAAATGAACACACAACCAAAAAGCTATGGGACACAGCAAAAGCAGTCCTGAGAGGGAAGTTCATAGGACTACAGGCCTACCTTAAAAAACAAGAAAAATTAATAATAAACTATTCAACCCTACAACTTAAAGAATTAGAAAGTGAACAAGACAATCCCAGAGTAAGTAGAAGGAAGAAAACAATAAAGGTTACAGCAGAAAAGAATGACATAGAGACTAAAAAAAAAAAAAATCCAAAAAAAAAAAATCATTGAAACAAAGAGCTGGTTCTTTGAAAAGATAAGATTGATGAACTGTTAGCCAGACTCATCAAGAAACAGAGAGGACCCAAATAAATAAAATCAGAAATAAAAGAGGCAAAGTAACAATTGACCCCACAGAAATACAGAGTTGTAAGAAAATACTATGAACAACTATATGCCAACAAGCTGGATGAAATGGACAAATTCCTAGAAAAATACAATCTCCCAAAACTGAATCAGAAAACCTAAATAGGCCAATAACAACCGATGAAATAGAAGCAGTAATAAAAAAACTCCCAGCAAACAAAAGCCCGGGTCTAGATGGCTTCATAGGGGAGTTTTACCAAACATTCAAAGAACTAACACCTATCCTTCTCAAATTAGTCTAAAAAATCCCAGAGGAAGGAACACTTCCAAGCTCTTTTTCTGAGGCCAGCATTATCCTAATTCAAAAACCAGATAAAGACACTACAAAGAAAGAGAATTACAGGCCAATATCCATGATGAACATAGATGCTAAAATCCTCAACAAAATATTAGCAAATTGCATCCAGCAATATATTAAAAAGATCATATACCATGATCAAGTGGGATTTATTCCAGGGAAGCAAGGCTGGTACAATATTCCCAAATCAATAAACGTGATACATAAACAAACCGAAAGACAAAAATCACATGATCATATCAATAGACACAGAAAAAGCATTTGACAAAATCCAACACCCATTTTTTGGTAAAAACTCTCATTTAAGTGGGAATAGAGGGAGCATGTCTCAACATGATAAAGGCCATATATGACAAATCTACAGCGAACATTATACTCAATGGGCAAAAACTTAAAACCATTTCCCCTAAGAACAGGAACAAGACAGGGATATCTGTTCTCATCATTCTTATTCAACATAGTACTGAAAGTCCTAGCCACAGCGATCAGACAAGAGAAATAAAAGGCATTCAAATTGGAAAGGAGGAAGTAAAACTCTCATTATTCGCAGATGACATGATATAGTACATAGAAAATCCTAAAGACTCCACCAAAAAACTTCTAGATTTAATAAAGAAATTCGGCAATGTAGCAGGATACATAAGTAACACCCAGAAATCGATGGCATTTTTATACACCAACTAGAGGCCTGGTGTATGGATTGTGCACTGGTGGGGGGCGTGGCCTTCGGGGATCAGCCCACTGTGGGAACGCCACTCATCCAGATCAGCTGAGTGGTTGTGGACCCACCCTCTGAGCGGCTGCTCCCACTGTGGGAGCGCACTGACCACCAGGGGCAGCTTCAGTGTTGAGTGTCTGCCCCCTGGTGGTCAGTGCACATCATAATGACTGGTCGACCAGTTGTTTTGGTTGTTCTGCCATTCGGTCGCTGGGCTTTTATATATATAGATAGATAACGAATTCTCAGAAGGAGAAACTAAATAAACAATCCTATTTACCATTGTAACAACAACAAGTATTAAGATACTTAGGAATACACTTAACCAAGGAGGTAAAAGACTTATACTTGGAAAACTATAGGACATTGAAAAAAGAGATAGAGGAAGATATAAACAAGTGGAAGAATATACTGTATTCATGGATTGGTAGAATTAACATCATTAAAATGGCCATACTACCCAAAGCATTCTACAGATTCAATGCAATCCCTATAAAAATACCAATGGCATATTTCACAGATCTAGAACAAATACGCTAGAAATTTATATGGAACCAAAAAATCCTCCAAATGGCTGCAGCAATCTTGAAAAAGAAGAAAAAAGTTGGAGGGATCACAATACCAGATACCAAGTTATCCTACAAAGCCACCATAATCAAAACAGCCTGGTACAGGCACAAGAACAGATATATAGATCATGGAACGAACATATAGATCAATGGAACAGAACAGAGATCTCAGAAATCCATTGTGCTCAATTAATATTTGACAAAGGAGGCAAGAGCATACAATGGAGTCAAGATAGTCTTTTCAATAAATGGCGTTCTGAAAATTAGACAGATACATGTAAAAAATGAAACTAGACCACCAACTTACACCATACACAGGAATATCTTAAAATGAATAAAAGACTTAAATATAAGCCGTGAAACCATAAAAATCCTAGAATAAGCCATAGGCAGCAAGATCTCATATATCTCTCATAGCAATATGTTTACGGATACATCTCCTAGGGCAGTGATGGCGAACCTATGACACACGTGTCAGCACTGACACGCGTAGCCATTTCTGATGACACGTGGCCGCTGAGGCGGCCGCATGCCGAGGATGAAACATTTGCTGCTCCTGAGGATGAAACATTTGCGAAACATTTTTTCCTCAAAGTGACACACTACCTGAGTTATGCTCAGTTTTTTGGCGAAGTTTGACACACCAAGCTCAAAAGGTTGCCCATCACTGACCTAGGGCAAAGGAAACTAAGGAGAAAATAAACAAAGGGGACTACATCAAAATAAAAAGCTCTGCACAGCAAAAGAAAAAGGGAGCCCACTGTATGGGAGAACATATTTGGCAATGATACATCTGATAAAGTGTTAATATCTAAAATACAAAAGGAACTCATTCAACTTAACAAAAGGAAGACAAACTATCCAAGTAACAAATGGGCAAAGGGCCGAAACAGATGCTTCTCCGAAGTGGCCAAGAGACATGTGAAAACATGCTCCAAGTCCCTGATCATCAGAGAGGTGCAAATTAAAATGACAATGAGGTATCCCTTCACTCCTGTCAGATGGCTGCCATCAACAAATCTACAAATGACAGTGCTGGCGAGGATGCGGAGAAAAGAGAACCCTAGTAGTCTCCTGGTGGGAATGCAGACTGGTGCAGCCATTATGGAAACAGTATGGCGTTTCCTCAAAACATTAAATATGGAGCTGCCCAGTGGTCCCACTTCTAGGAATATATCCTAAGAAACCCGATAACACCCATCAGAAAGAATGTATGCACCCCTATGTGCATAGCAGCACAATGTACAATAGCTGAGATCTGGAAACAGCCCAAGTGCCCATCAGTAGACGAGTGGGTAAAAAGCTGTGGTACATTTACACCAGGGAATACTATGCAGCAGTAAAAAGAAGGATCTCTTACCCTTTGAGACAGCATGGAGGGACCTAGAGAGTACTATCCTAAGTGAAATAAGTCAGAGAAAGACATGTATCACATGATCTCACTCCTATGTGGAATCTAATGAACAAAATGAACTGATGAACAAAATAGATCCAGAGACATGGAAGCATGGAACAGACTGCAGAATCTCAGAGGGAAGGCGGGGTGGGGGCTGGGGAGAGATTAACCAAGGAACTTGTATGCGTGTGTGCATAACCCATAGACACAGACGATAGGGTGGTGAAGGCCTGGTGCGGGGGCAGGGATGGGCCAGAAGAGGTCAGGGGGTGAAAAGCAGGGGACAGCTGTAACAACAATAAAGATTCAAAAAGGGTACCGATGCCTGGGCCGGAATCCGGGCCAGTTCTCTCCGAATCTGCGGGTGGTGCCTGGCGGAGTACGTACCAGCCTCCAGGTGCTTTCCTGGGGCAGCCCAGGTCCAGCTCGCTGCTCTCCTCTGAAGCCAGGCTCCCAGCCCCTCCCCTGGGGAGCTGGCTGTGGTTTGAATTACTGTGTAGTGGGCCTGTTTTTCTGGGGTGTTGACGGCAGTAATGTGTAGGAATCAGCTTTTAAGGGGGTGTGGATGTCTTAAGGGCCCAGCCATGCTCCAAAGAGAGAGTTTATTGTCCGAGACTGCCTTGCAGCCAGCCAGGCTGTTCGGGACACGAGGTGTGCCCAGGAATAGAATTTTCCCTGCCCCAGGTCACTGGCGCCATCTCGGGACTGACAAGGCTCCCGAGGACCTAAAGTATTTATAGCTCTTACAGTATTTCCGCAAGGTAGGCTCTGCTGCCAGGGCCTGACGCGGGGCCACTGAGAGTCACGGAGGTGAGGCGCTGGGCGCTGGGCGCTGGGCTGCGGGGCAAATGCCTCCAGCAGGGAGAGGGGCAGGCGCCCTTCCCGGAGAAGGGAAGGGAGGGAGGCTGGGGCACCTGCCAGGCCTCCTCCTTCACCTTGTCTGCAAAACGTTGCAGAGGAGTCAACTGAGACCCTTTAGAAACATACTTATTGAGGTGTAAGTTACATACTGTAGACTTCATCTGCCTTAAGCGTACTAGTCAATGAGATTTAGTGAAGTCACAGGACTGTGCAACCTTTGCCACAATCCAGTTTTCGACTCTTTCCACCACCCAGGGAGGTCCTTCCTGCCTGTTTGCATCGGTCGCTGCTCCCAGCCCGGATCCAGGCAGCCACAAACTGTCTGGATTGCTGAAGCTTTATGACAAGTTTTGCAATTAGTGAGTCTCCGTCCTCCAACTTTGTTCTTATCTTTCTTTTTTTGTTTTGTTAATCCTCACCTAAGAATATTTTTTCCATTGACTTTTAGAGAGAGTGGAAGGGAGGGAGGGGGAGAGAGAAACATCAATGTGAGAGAGGAACCTCAATTGGTTGCCTCCTGCATGCACCCAGACCGTGCGGGAATGAACCTGCAACCCAGTTACGTTCCCTTTGCCGCCAGAGCTGACCACCAGCTTCGCCTCCACGTCTGGCTGCTGCACAGAACCGATAGCCCTTTTATGGTCTTACTGGTCATGGACGATTCGTTTGGCCTTATTTTCTAACATGAGCGTTGAGACGGCCTGGATCAAAGCCACAGGCTTTGAATTTGAATCCCAGGAATGAACACCTGTTAGCAACAGAAACAGGCCAATGGCAGAATCGTGCAAAACCAGACGTGGAAAAATTAATTCTGTTAATTTCCTTAACACGCAGTCTTTTTCTCTGGACAGAGAGGGAGACCCGGTTGGGAGAGAAAACACGAACCGGGCGTCAGGAAGACCTGGTTGCTGACCCTCTCAGTCCTGCCAGGTCCGAGCCAGGGGCGAGGGCGATGGTAGCCCTGGAAACCTTGGTTGTCTTCCCCACGACGGGACAGCAATCCCGTCCGAGCTGTGGCGAGGCTTAGTGAGTGGGCAGCCACTCAGCGACCGCGGCTGTGTCCTGTGGGGCCCGGTCCTCCCCTGCAGGCGGCCGGGTTGGAGGAAGCACGTACACTCTCCCCGCCAGGTGTCCTCAGCCCTGGGTGACCTTGACGTCTCGGAGTCAGCAGCTGTGTAGGCGGAGCTGAGCGGAGGGTCCTTGCCACAGGCTATCCAGACACGCTGCCCGCAGCCCCTTGAACGCAGGCTCCCCACTTGCAGTTCTCACTGCCCCGTGATGGCACCTTAGCATCACTTCCCCTCGAAGCTCTTCTCTTATGGAACCTAATCTCCTCCACTCAGTCCCACTCACCCTGCGTTTATTGAACCTAATCTCCTCCACCCAGTCCCACTCACCCTGCGTTTGGTGGGCTTTGAGGCGTATTTTAAGTACATGTAAGCGGTGTGGTGTGGCAAGCACTCGCTTCGTCAGCATCGGTGTGTGAGGCGCCTCCTTTGCGGCTGGCTTTGTCCTGGGTGTGCAGGTGCCCTCTCAGAGCTTCGTGGCATTCTGGCGGGAAGGTGGGGAGATGGCACTTCTTACCTTTCAGACCACTGTTCAGTGTATTTACCTGTTACATTTGATTCTTGTCTGAGGTCACAACAGACCATGTATGCGTGTGCGTGTGTGCATGTGCGTGTGCACGCACATGTGTGCAGCGGATTTTGAGGGCCTGTAATTCCAGGCAGAGGGAACAGCCTGTGCGAAGGCTCTGCTAACAACAGGGTGGCCAGGAGGCTGGGCCCAGTGAGCGGCGGGGACCTGGCAGAAGATGATGTCAGCGGGTAAAGGGAGGGTAGGGGGAGGGGAGGCAGATCTCTAGGGCCTGGTGGGACGTTGTCCGGATTTGGCTTTTCCTGGGCGGTGTCCTGGCTTTGAGTGTCATAGCTGGCTCTCATTACTCTCCCTTTCCCCTCAGCATTGTGTTTTGTGATCCATCCATGTTGCTAAGCATCCATCTAGTCAGTTGCTTGTAACAGCTCCCTAGCACTCTATAAATTTCACCCCTCTTCCCAATCCCCGTCACCACACGGAATACCGCGGTCGGTGCCCATGTGTGTTCCATTATGGATGCGTGTGATCACGTATGTGGGCTTACTGGGTGGCAGGGCGGGCACTCGCTGGGTACGTCCTGCTAGGCCGCTCTCGGGCGGGCTGTTCACGTCCCTTCCTCAGTGACCTTCCCAGGACCCCACATCCCTGCCAACGTGTGACACTGTCCAGCTGTCACTCTTTGCCAATCTCACAAGTATCCGGTGCCGTCTACTGCTTTGCTTCGCGTTTCTCTGATTACTAAGGAGCGTGAGCATCTGTCTCTATGCCTGTTGGTTTTGGAGGTTTCTTCTTTGATAAATTGCCCACTCATGTCCTTGGCCACGTTTTCTATTGGGATTCTTGTATTTTATTTTTGATTTGCGGGAGTTTCTTGTATATTCTGGAAAATTTCTGTAGTTGATTTCAGAAGGTTAGGTGTGAGGTGGCCTTTAAGGTACTCAAGTCTAACCACCCCATTTTATGGTTGGGGAACTGAGGCCCACACAATAGAGTGATTTCGTAAGATCACACGCATGGTGGGAAGCTGAGGCTAGATGCTGGTCCTTTCCCACCATCTCGTGTGAAGGAAGCGGGGTCCTCGTGAGGCAGGACTGAGCGGAGGTGAGGAGAGGAGCTGCCTGGCTGGTCGCCCTTCGTCTGCCTGCGTGCGGGCACAGGGCCACCTGCCCTGAGACCAGCGCTGGACTCCAAGGCCCCTGCAGTCCCTGAGACCCAGGTGTGAGCATTCTTCCCGCTCACACGCCGCCACTTTACTTCAGGCCTGTACCTCCTCATGTGTGACCCGTGTTCCTGACATGTTAGTGCGATTCACCCCGAGGACACACTCAATGCAGAGGACGGCCCCGCCCCTCCTGAGGACCGTGCCCAGGGCCCCTCATTTCATGAAACACCCCCAGGCCGTTTCCCTGGCCACCTGGCTGACCTCTCCCGTCCTGGGCCAGTCTCCCGCCTGGAGCATCCCCTGCACAAACCTCACTGTCACCGGAGGTGCTCCGTCCGCTGTGCCATCCCTGGCTCTTCAACGTCGGGGCCGACGTGGCCTCTGCCAGTTGGCCTCCGGCTCCCCCGGGACTCAGGCCAGGGCACAGCGGAACGCAGAAGCGGCAGCGAGTCGGGCACCCTCGCTGGGCACTGGCCTCCGGCTCGGTGGGACCCCTCTGTGGAAGGCGGTTGAAGACTCCTCTGGAAGGTGCCACACCTAGACCAGCCCTCTTTCCCTTAAAAGCCCACTCCTTTTTACCAGCTCCGTGCACAGCTGCATTAGAGGGGTGTAGTCCCACAAAGCGGGGGTGAGAAACGCCCGGCTCCCCTCCCCTGCGGCTCCCCTCCCAGGGCGGGCACTGACACTCGGCTGGCTTTGTGGCATCGCTGAAGGGCACGCTGCCTGTTCCCAGGTGACCTTTCTGCCTCAGGCACCGTCTGTGGACGTCCCGGGCGACGAGGAGGAGGTGCCCGTCACCCCCTGCCTTCTGCACGCGCCCCTCCCCACGCCCCGTGTGGGCAACAGCTCGGGGGTTCCCTGCTCAGTGACTGCTTCGCCGTCTGAGGCTGAGTCAGCATGTGGGCGCTGCCTTGGCTCCTGCCCGCCGCTCCCACCTCCCCTTCCGTTCACTCATGGAATTGTGTCCACTGTCCGTCCAACGAAACACTGACATTCCTGCACTTCTTCCTGCTCCCACTGCCCTGCACTGCCCCCCCCCCCCCAGCACTGCAGTGAGGCCGATCCTGTTTCCTGTCACCCCCCGCCCCCCCCAGCCACAGCGGGCGTTCTAAAGCCCACACAGGGCCTGCGAGCCTCATGCCCGGAGCTCTCGGGTTGGGGTCCGCAGGGGAAAGTGCAGGCTCCCGCCTCGGCGGGCAGGACGCAGGCTTGTCTTCCCGGCGCCCAGACCGCGTTTGCCGGCTGCAAGGTTGGGGCGGTGAGACATGTGATGCAGTGACGCGCCATTTCCAGGCCCAGGCAGCTGAGCTGTGTGCCCAACACCTCACTCTCGGCAGGGAGCCCCGGACTGTGGTCCAGGGCCTGGAGCTACAGGAGGGAGGAGGGCTGCCCTCCCCACACCGGACTCCACGCCCGTGAGAGGAAGTCTTCATCCCGCTGAGCCAATGACACTCCGGGTTTACCTGTTACTGCAGCACAGCCTGACCTAGACCTGAGTGACAGGTGCATCGGAGGCCCTGCAGGGTCCGCCTCCCTTCCCTCGAACACAGTCTCTCTTCCTTCCCTTCGCCTGGACCCCACTCTCACGGCGCCAGCCCGAGGCTGCCCACAGCGCCGGGCCACTCCGCTAGCCCTTCAGGAACCTCAGCCACTCGCGGCGCACAGAGCGCGGGCGTGGGGGGCAGGCAGCCTGGGCTCCGCCTGTTCTGCCTCCCTTCAGCTGTGCGATCCGCAGCTGGTCACTTAGCCTCTCTGAGCTTCAGGCAACAACCACCCCGCCTGGTGCTGAGGGCTGGCCCGGAGAGCTGGGTGTGGGCCTCCCTGCTCTGCTCTGAGCAGGGCTCACACCACCAGCTGCTGGCTATGTCGCGAGACATCTCTGGTGGGGGGGGGCGGGCAGCTTCCTGTGGGCCTTGGGTGGCTTTGCGGCGGCCTGGCTGGACCTGCCCGGGCCTCACTGTCCCTGGGAGCTCCTGTGAACGCTGGGAGCCACTGTGGTCATCACAAGAGGGAGCGTGGAGGCGCCCACGGGCGAATTCCTTAGTGTCAGCGCTGTCACTGCGTCTGGTATTTTCCCCCTTGATTCACTTTCTGCTGGACCCCCCTCCCCAACTGCTTACACGTGGAGGGCTCACCTTCATCCTGTCCTCCCGGCCCCTCCCCCCACGGAGGGCGGGCGAGGTGCTCATTCAACACCAGGCTGCCTGCTTTGGCGCGACTCCCTCAGCCCTGGGATGCTGCCCCGTGTTTCCAGACTTTTCTGCCATCAAAACTTTATTTTACTAATAGGCTCCAGCCTCTACGACAGCTCAACAGGAGTGGGGGCGGGTGGGAGAGAAGGGGGGCCTGGAGGGCAGGCCTGAGTGTGGCCCCCGGCGCTAGATCAGCTGAGGGAAGCCGTCCTGGCCGGAGTCCGACCTTCTCTGGAAGATGCGCCTGCTGACCTCCACGGGCTGCCCGTGCTCGTCCTCGTCCTCCGCCTCGCTCGACTTGCGCCGGGCGTTCTGGTAGACCACGGCGCACACGCCCGTGAGCCAGGCGGCCACGGTGCCCGCCGAGAAGATGCAGAAGCCGATGAGCAGCAGGAAGATGTAGTCCTGCTGGTCCAGGTGGGTGATGCACATGTACCGCAGCGGGTTCCCCACCTGCGTGATGGGCCAGCCGGCCAGCTCGGTGGGCTCCACGCACGTGGCGTTCTGATCATCTAGAGGAGAAGCACAGCAGGAGATGGTGAATGGCGGAGCCCCAGCGTGCTGAGGTCAGAGGGCACCTGGAGAGGCTGCCTGAACCCTGGCTACTCAGGGTGTGGGCTGGGCGCATCACCTGGGCCTCATCAGAATGCAGCATCTCAGCCCCCACCCAGCCCTCCTGGGTCAGGGTCTGCAGCCTCATGAGACCCCCAGGTGCTCTGTGCACAGGAAGTTTGAGAAGCGTGGAGCCCGGGACCGCCTCCTGCCCCAGCTTAGCTTCCTTCCGGTCACCTTCTGGTCTGAAAACGGGCTTTGCTTTCAGAAGTCCTCAAAGATCCAACTATCACCACATGGCGGGAAGGTTTGGAAACTTAGCCAGATGGCCATGGGGCATGGACACTCCACAGCCCACCTTGATGTTCGCCATCTCCCTCCCTCCCTCCCTCCTGGGGTCCCAAGCTGTCTCTTTCTCTGCACTGTGCCTGAGCCCAGCCAGGACCACAAAGGCCACCCAAGGCATCACAGCCACTTGTCTCAGCGCTCTGGGGCCAGATTCCCGGAAAGCCTATGGTGGCTTCCCCGTGCACTGCGTCCCCAGCCAGGAGGAGCCAGGGTGGTGGGGGGAGAGCCATTCGGGGAAGCATCACTGGCTGGTCACATGCTCCACACGCATCTTCAGTCCTTTTTAGAGCTGACTTTGTGGCCCGGCTCCTCCTCTGAGCACCTCCCATATCAAGCCCCGTGGACTTCAGAATAAAACAGAAAAAAAAAAGCGAGCCCTGGGTTCAAGTCCAGACTGTCATGTAGTCATTTCGTACACGTTAGCGGGATGGCCGGCTCTCTTCCCGAATCCCAGCCTCATCTTAGCCGAGCAGAGAACGACACCTCTTCTCAGAGTCCTGGCGAGGATGAGCGGCCGGGGTGGGGGCCGGGGGGACAAGCTTTTGAATGAACTGCAGGCATCACTCCATGGGGCTTACACTCAGGGTGGGACCAGGGCTTGAGTTAGCAAGGCTCAAAACCAAGCAGCTAGGATTTACCACGTTCTGATGACATGCTAAGGGACGCACACATGCTCTCTCATGGGATTCTTAGAACCACCCGCACACGGGACGTTATTGTCCTCTTTTATCCAGAAGGAGACAGACTTAGAGCTGGTTCGCATCTTGAAGGTTCCAGATATCCCAGGATGCAGGCAGCACGGGGAAGATGAGAACGTCTGACTGAGCGATCCCAGCGTGTTCTGCAGAAGTCCCCGAGCCTCAGAGCTGGTGCGGAGGGCAGCACCCCTAAACTCCGGGTGGAACTCCAGACCCTGTGGCGGTGCGCTCCTCGCTCAGGGAGTGAGGGGAATCTGTTTGTGTTAGAGTGAGAAGCAGGGGAAGGCGAGTAAGGAACCGTGACTGGAGCTGACAGCAACCTGGAGGGAGGCCCCTTCCCTCTTGCCTTGGGGAGATCGCCTCGGGGAGGGGCGCCCCAGGCGTCTACACTCTGTCTACAAAGGGATTCCTTTCCTTCCTCTCCTCCCCTCTGTCACAGACGCCTGGCTGCATCTCCTCCCAGGGGACCCCTCCCCAGCACATCCACGGTAGGCCCTCCTGGAGGTGACAGGTGTCCCTGGAGGTGCAGGGGCCCAGCGGCCACGTGCAGGGGCAGCGTCCAGCTCAGACAGGACTAGGCCTCGGCCTGGCCGCTCTCTCCTGCCACCCTGCCAGCTGGGGGCGTGCAGGAGGCAGCCAGTCAGTGATTCTCTCTCATCACTGATGTTTCTATCTCTCTCCCTCTCCCTTCCTCTCTAAAACCAATAAAAAATATTAAAAAATAGTAAAGTCACCAGTTAAGTGTGCATTTGTCGACTTCTCCATGTGGTTCTGTCTGGTTTAGCTTTACGTGTTTTCAAGCGAAGTTACCAGATGCCTAGGAAGTTCTAACTGTCACCTCTTCCGGGACAGTTACCCTTCCCCTGAACCTTTCCTCCTCACCTCAAGTGCTCGCCTTACATCGACTTTGTTTGATGACGTTGGAGGGCCGGGTGGAATTTCTTCGGGCCAGGCGTCCCCTTGTGTGGCCTTCCCCACCCTTTTAAGTTTACTCTCCCATGTTCCCATGTGTAAGGTATAGTTCTGTGAGCAGCGCGGAGCTGGAGTTTGCTTTTCATCCAGTCTAGCGATCCATGTATTTGAATCAGCCCATTAACATTGCTGTTCGTTTCTGTTCACCCTACTTATTTATGTCCCTTTCCCTCTACTTTGTTGCTTTCTGTTGTCTTATGTCATTTCCTTTTTTTAAATGGTCCATCCTCCCCCTAGTCTGGTATGATGACTTAGAGGTTATAGAGCCGTCTGCTGGCCTGGGGTGCCTGACGTGTAGTTAACTCTTTCACCCCCCAGGTAGTTTTAGTCATTCCCAGGCTACAGAGTGAATACACTGTTTGTAAAGTGTCCCCTCTCTGGCTCTCCTGATCTCCTTGCCTCTGACCAAGAGCTACCAGGCGCCGTGTGCACACGTGCATGCACGGCTCAGGGCCTCGCTCACAGCACACAGGTGACCGGGCCCCTGCCATCCCTCGCTCCACCCCATTCCACGGCCAGGGCCTTCGCCCCAGTTAAAGCTCCCAGCTATAATTACAGGCATCATTAATGTTTAAGTTCTTCCTGCAAATAGTTCCTAAGGAGACATAACCTACCCCTTGTTTATTTCCATGTGTAGCACGCTGCTCACAGGTGGAAAGCCATGTGCCGGAATCCGATGCCGGGAAGCAAGAGTTTCTGGGTCCAGAGCCACACCTGCTCGTGCAGGCACCCAGGGAGCCCCTTTCAGAAATCCAGCCTGAACCCCATGGTTCCGAGAGGAACTGCTTCTTCCCTTGGTCTGTCGAAGGGACTGTGGCTCAGCCTACATTGCACGTTCCCCAGAAGGTCACCACAGCCCTTCGTGGCTGGTCCCTGGCTCTTTCCAGTGGCACCCACATGCTGCTGGGTCACCTCCGCACGGGGAGCTCTTCCCCCCACCCCCACCCCCACCCCAAGGGAGACGAGGCGGCCCGGCTGCCTGCTTTGGCCCACCGTCACTGCTGCCCTGCAGGCCCGAGCACATGGGAACCGAGGGGCCGTACCTGGAGGCCTGGCATTCCTGAGCTCCCAGGAAACTAGGTCACCTGCTCAGGGATCCCACCTGGACTGAGTCCGGGAGACTCACCAGGACCCTTCCGGAACCGCAGCTGGCCCCCATCGTTTCTCGGATTTTCTGGATGGTTTAGGGTCATCGACTCAGCTGTGCGTCGGCCCCTCACTGCCCTCCTGAGGCGGCCCGGGCTGTCAGCTGGAGGGAGCCAGGCCAGGTGCTAGTGAGAAGGTGGGGGGCATGCTGGCGGAGCACTCGCCAGCCAGGAATGCCTGCTCCCAGCAGCTCCCCGCCTGTCCCCCCCCCCCCCCCCCCCCCGCGACTGCAATCCCTGATGGAGGAGATTGTCGGTGGAGAGTGCGGGGACGTGAATTCATTCTGGAAATCTACGTTTTGGCAAGTCATGGGTGACTTTCTACTTTCTGGGTTGAAATGGGGCCATTGTCCAATGACAGCTGCCTTGAACGCAGGACTAAGATGTTCTCTGCTCAGATGCCCTCGAATGACATGGACCCGAAGCAGCTAGGCCCGAGCCATCTGCCCGCTGCAGACGCCCCGGGGGGCTCCGCCCGGCCTCTTGGCACTGCTGCCCAGACCACAACTGAGAGCCGACACAGGGCCCCTGGCCTGAAACGGTCCCCTCCCGCCCCTGGTACCTGCCCCTTCCGAGTTCTCACCGTTTCTGACTGTCCCCTGTCACATCGCAAATGCCCCGTGAGGCAGGCGTTACGTAACATCATCAACCACTAACATCCCAGCGCGGGTCATGCTGGAGCAGCTGCTGTGGGTCTGGAACACAGGCCATGGCCACAGCGTCCTCAGAACGTGGCCAAGGTGCACCTGCGCCCCACTCCCTCCCGCCCAGCTCTCTGGTCAGAATTCCTGGCCGGTTAGAGCTTGAGAACCACTGGTTAAGCAGGCCAGGCCTGGGAGGAAATTCCAGGGCCTGTGGGCGGGATTGGAGGTGTCGTTCTGGTCAAGTAGAGGCAGGAAGACAGGAGGCCCCTGGGAGGCAGACTTAGAGGCTGCCTGCTTCGTGATCATACCCCTTAACGGTGTGACCAGGGCCTCTCTCTACGGACACCCCCCTCGGCACCGACCCATCGAGGCGCAGCTGGGACCCTGTCTGCTGGCCACTAGCTCCCTCTCACTTCATCCCAGGGCCCCTTCCCTCTGTTTCGGTCCTTGGGCTGCCAGCCGGAAGTGGCCTCAGAGAGCGTCTCACCCGGCTCCCGAACCCCGAGCACAGAGGGGCTTGGAGACTCAGAGAGGGCCTCGCCCTGAGCTACCTGGGCAGCGCGGGCACCGGCACCTGCTCTCTGCCTGTGTTTCCTCTGCGTCCCTAGGCGGTCTCATTAGAGACGGGAACTGCGACTTCGTCCTCGGTGATAAAGGACCCCAGCAGCTTGTCCGCATCGTGGACGTACATCAGCGTGTGAGCTGAGTGGACTGCGGCTGCCCCGTGGCAGTGGGGCGTGCTGAACTTGGATGTGGGGAGGTCGCCGTGCTGTGAGGAGCTGGATTCTTAAGCAGCCCGAATTCAAAGGGGGTGGCCAGTGCGGTAGCCACGAGCCATTCCTGTGGCCGTTCAGATGAAGTGAATGAAGTAAATGGGACATTCCGTCCCTCATTTGCACTGGCCAAACTCCAAGAGCGCCGAGGCCCCACATGGGCCCTGGACAGGACAGCTCGGATGGAGATGGGGTCCGCTGGCAGCGCTGGGCCGGACCTGGGGGTGGCGGGGCAGGGGGCGCGGAGGCCAGGTCCTCTGCCCAGGAGCGTAGCGTCACGTGCGTTTCTGAGAGCACCCCAGAGGCTCCGACCCGTCCGCGCGAGCTCAGTGGCACTCCCACCTTCCGGCAGCAGCGACGACTGGAAAGTGATTAGCGTCCGGCAGGAGCTGTCCTCTTGGCGGCCTCTGTGGCCTGTCCTAACTGCGAGGGCGCCCGGCAGCCCGCACAGACCGCGCCCCTCCACTGCCGGGTGTTCGGGCTCCGAAGTGAGTCCTGAGCTCTAACAACTGGATGGTTTTCGATGCGTCTGGTGACTAACTCACCAGAGGGTCTCTTAGGTAAGACCTTTGGTAATAGCATCCACCTTTCGCTATTCCTACTCAGTGTAGTTACCATGAAGTCTGAAGAATGAGGCGCCCTCTACAGCCGCTCAAGGGTGGGAGTGGGGGTCGGGGGCGAGCTTGGCAGACAGGTGACCTGGGAAAGACACATTGTTGCCCTGCCTGGCGCCTTTTGTGTGAGCACCTCTCCATTCTCCCCTGGACCCGACTTCCTTCAAGGTGCCAGGGTAAGCTCAGCTACCTGGGTTTCCCAGGAATCCCCTCCCCCCTCTTGCAGAGCTGATCAAGGTTTAGGGGCACTTGTGTCATTTGGGCCAGAAGTTCATGTCGTTTCGTAGGGTCCTCTTCAAGGTCAGGGCACTTTGGGGGACCCCGAAGGGTGAATCTGAGATGCCTAATTTCAGCCCCGTGGGAGCAGGGGGCGGGGAGATCCGGGGGCAGAGGTATTGCTCGGTTCCCTCCACATGCCCAGCTCACACTACATTGGTGATTCCTTCCCCCCCGGCCATGTCTGCCCCACAGTGGGGCTGACCTCCTTTGCCCTCGTCCCTCGAAAGCCACCTGCGTGTCCACACCTGTTTCTGGAGGTGGGGCTTGTCTTTAGGTGAAGATTCAGTTCCAGACTCAGCAACAGCCACCTGGCTCTGCGGGCCACGCCCAGCCCCATGGCCCAGGCTGAGGCCAAGCCTTGATCTGGGTTTAGGTTTTGTTCTCAGGGTCTGAACTCCCGTGTCCATAACTTGCCCAATACCCAGCTCAGTCCTAGGTAGGTTGGTCTGAAAGATGAGGGAGGAGGCACCAGGTGCCCAGGGGCCATGGCATGAGGGTGGGGACAGTGGATAGAAATCTACCTGATGAGACTTTGCCTGTGACATTGACGTCTCCTGCTGGGATGGTGGGCACGGGAAGCCCATTCTCCCAATTCAGGCCGTCCCCGTCTGCCTTACAGGGGAGCGCCTCGAAGACAAAGGACTGTCCTATCAAAGCCTGTCCCCTGCCTGACCCTCGCCCTCTCTCACTGTCCAGGTGCTCATGTGCCCCCTCCTTGCCTATCAAACTCCCCCCTCTATATATCACACTATTGGATTTCTACTGCCTGTGAGAGACTGAGGGTTCTTAGATCCGGAAACATCGGGTCACTGAGCCCAAACAGCTCCCCAATGGAATACAGTGTCCCTGTATTCCTTTGCCCTACTGGTCCTTCATCATTTCCACACACATTGTTTCATGGTGTCAGGACACCTCTGTATGTTTGGTAACATTATTGTCCCCACTTTATGGGTCAGGAAACTGAGGCTCAGAGAAATTGAGTTTCCCAAGGGCAGCTAATGGGCAAGTGCTGAGTTTGGGACTAGAACTCAACTCTTTGAATTCCTTATTACCTCTCCAGTCAACTCACGGATGGCCCTGCAGAGCAATAAGAATGCTTTCAATCAACTTCCCTCCCATCCTGACCAGCTCTTTTTCTATTTCATCATTATTATTTTTAAATATTTTAAAATTGATTTCAGAGAGAGGGAGTGAGAGAGATAGAGACATCGATGACAGAGAAACATCCGTCAGCTGCCTCCTGCACGCCCCCTACTGGGGATCCATCCCTCAACCCGGGCATCTTCCCTGACCGGGGATCGAACCCGTGACCTCCTGGTGCATGGGACGACACTCAAGCACTGAGCCCCACCGGCCAGGCTGAATATCTTTTGACTTCCCCTTTTCTGGAACCCATGGGTCCGACTCCAGCACATCCTCCCCCACGCCCCTCGCGCCCTCACCTGGGTGCTTCAGATGGGACACGATTAAGTAGATGGTGAAGTCCAGGAAGGAGCAGTTGCACTTCCAGGGGTTCCCGCTCAGGTACAGGGTCTGCAGCGTGAGGAGGTGTTGGAAGGCACTGTGGTCCAAGGTCTGCAAGCCGGTGTTCCTGAGGTCCAGGTGCCTCAGGGAGCTGGTGTTGGCGAAGGTGTACTTGTTCAGAGCCCGCAGGTGCGGGTTGTTGGCGATGTTCAGCTGCACCAGGCTGCTGAGCGTGGAGAAGCTGTACGGGGAGATCCGGCTCAGGTTGTTGGAGCTGAGGTCCAGGTAGATGAGCCTGAAGACCCCAATGAAGGTGTAATCCATCACCTCGCTGATCAGGTTGTCCCGACAGTCCAAGTAGACGAGGTCGCTGAGGAGTCCTAGATTCATGGCCGGCAAATAGGTGATGCTGTTATTGTTCAGGAAGAGCCGCCGGGTGTTCAGGGGGATGTCAGGGGGGTACTCCGTTAACTGGGTCCCCGTGCAGATCACTTCCTGGGCTTGGCACTGACAATTAGGTGGACACTTGGACCCCGACACCAGCCCCATTCCAAAGGAGAAGAGTAACCACCTGGGCCCAGGGCCTGAAGCGGGGGACATAGTAGGCAGCCACGTGTGACTGCTCTCCTTCCACCGTCTGGGACAGGCCGCTGTCCCTCTGAAGGCTGCGGAGGGGCGGGCGGGGGAGGGGCGCCGGAAAGAACCAGCGGTCTAGCTTTGTGCGGAGCGATTTTCCGTTACAGGAGAAGCGAACAGAAGCTGAAACGCGAGGCCGCCCAGCCCGGTGGCTGGCTCCCAGGCTGCCGCTGGAAGCCTGCCCGCCTGAAAGGTCTCCCCCTGCCCCTCGTCTGCAAGTGACAGGGAGCCGGGGCAGCCACGTGACAATGGGGTGGCCAGTTGACCCCTTTGTGATGTCAGCAGCTCAGGGGACTGCCTGGCCGAGGAGCAGGCCCTGCCTCGCCTGGGTGTGTGTGTGTGTATGGCGGGGGGGCGGGGGGGTTGAGTTTGGGTAAGGGGCTGTCTCTGGGGGCGTGGGGGCTGCAGTGTGTGTGTGTGTGTGTGTGTGTGCCCACGCCAGCGCCCCACGACAGAGGGTCAGGTTACACTGGGCCCCTGGTCCGCGGGCAGTGGAGGGAGCAGGGAAGTCTCCAGTCCAACTCCCTGCCTTCCTGAGGCGCCCGAAGTGACTTAGGTTCCTCCTCAGAGGGGCTCTCCCTTGGGTCCTGAGTGTAGAAGGGTGTCAATTTTTGGGGTGTTGTCAGAGAAGATGGTGGGGGAGCGTCCTTTGAAATGAGCCAGGGCGCCCTCTGACTGCTCTCCTAGTTTGCACAGCGCCGTCTGCATTTGCCACATGTGGGTGCGCTGGTGTTTTTAAAACCATTTGGACAAGTATGAGCCCCTCCCCTCAACACAAAACCCAAATGTGTTTTAAAAATCTGAGTGCGATGATATGAACCATCTCTTAGCATTTGTATTCTCCTAAGACTTTTAAAATCGTGAGTGCGTCTAGCGTGAGTTTATACTATCTACCTGCCGGGTGTGGGCGGGGGTCTTGGGACAGATGGAGGGGAGAGCCCCTTCGGGTTAGAATGTGTCATCCACTTAGGAAAATAGGATTTCGTTCTTTAAAACATTCAAATCGAACTTAGCTGTGATTGTTAATAAAGTAATGAAGGCTATATTTAGCTTAGCACGGTGCCTGGCCCCTGGTGGGTCATAAATATTTATTGAGCGGCGGATGCGGGAACGTCTCTGGTGGTTGGTTCTGTCTCCTGCTTCGGTGCCAGGAGAGCCATGAATAAGCCCGGTGGACAGCGGGGACAGCGGCCGTGGCCGACGCCTGATTGTTTACTTACTCAGCATTCCCCGGTGACGGCCGGGAATTAAGATGATGACTTGGGAGTGTTTACCAAATTGAAAGTGACCTTATTTAAGTAGAAAATGCAAACACTTAAAATAATGACCCAAATGATCATTGTGCTAATTGAAGCAGGTCCGTCTGACTGGGGACTCGCCCTCTCCCTGTAATTAACAAAGGTTCTTGCTGGACCTCACATGGTGGCGCAGGAGAGGAAGCTGGCGCAGGGCGGCCATGGCGCCGAGTTCTTGTCCAGGCCCCTGGTTTCCTCTGGGGCCGGGGCTGCGGTTAGGTGGCGGGCTGTAGGGATGCTTTCCGTAGTGTAGGCTGTCTCTTTTTTTTTTTTTTTTTTTTTAAATTGAATTTAGCCCTAGCCGGTTTGGCTGAGTGGATAGAGCGTCGGCCTGCAGACTGAAGGGTCCCAGGTTCGATTCCAGTCAAGGGCACATGCCTGAGTTTTGGGCTCAACCCCCAGTAGAGGGTGTGCAGGAGGCAGCCGATCAATGATTCTCTCTAATCATTGATGTTTCTAGCTCTCCCTCTCCCTTCCTCTCTGAAATCAATAAAAATATATTTAAAAAAATAAAAAATTGAATGTGTTGGGGTGACATTGGTTAATGAAATTATATAGGTTTCAGGTGCACAGTTCTATAACACATCATCTGTATATTGTGCTGAGTTCACCACCCCACGTCCAGTCTCCTCCCATCGCCATCTATCCCTCCTCCGCCCTCTCCCACCGCGCCCCCCTCTCCTCTGGTGCTCGCCACACTGCTGGCTGGCTATGAGGGTTACTTACTGTTTTGCTTACTTTCTGGGTTGTGTCTCCTTGTGATGGGAGCTGAGCGCGGCCGGACCTGCCGAGGTTCTGAGTGACCTCACTGACCCCCACCTCTTCTCTCACACCCTCTTCCTTTCCTTGGGGGGCCTGTGCCTCCAGGTCGCCCCATTTAATTTCCGGCTCGAGACAGTGGCCCTGGGCTCAGGCTTACCTGTCTGGCCATATGGTTACAAGAGCTTCCGCTGAGCAAGGCCGCGGGTAAGGAGAGCCCACCTGCGGCTGCTGAGCACACGGGCGGCGGGGGCCGGCCCGAGCACCGTTGAACCAGTGGCTGCACCCCTGCTTCTGCTGGAGCGGGCTGTGCGCTTGGTCCTGAAGTCTGAACACCTGGGGTAGTTTCAGCTCTGCCCTTTAGACCAGATCTCGCCAATGTTTCTCATTTTGAAATTTACCTTTCTTTCTTTTTTTAAAAATCCTCACCGAGGATATTTTTCCAGTGATTTTCAGAGAGAGTGGAAGAGAGAGGGAAAGGCAGAGAGAAACATTGATGTGAGAGAAACACATCGATTGGTTGCCTCCTGCATGCGGCCAACCAGGGCCTGGGCCGGGGAAAAGCCTGCAACCAAGGTATGTGCCCTTGACCAGAATCGAACCCGGGACCCTTCAGTCCGCAGGCCAAGGCTCTATCCACTGAGCCAAACTGGCGAGGGCTCATTCTGATTCTGAGTAAATATTTGTTACCTGGGGGACAGGTGGGCCCGTCGGGGGAAAGCAGAGATCCTGGCAGAGTCTCAGACGCCCTGAGATCTTTCTTCAAGGAACATCTTAGAAGGCTTGTTTCAGGGATCCTGCTCTGGGCAGTTCCGGACTGGGCTCCTTGCCTTTGTTTACTTGCTGAACAGCTCTGGGCTTTATTTTTCTCATCTCTGTATACAGGGAGGCAGACTGGGTAACCTCCGACTTTCCCAGGACTTCCGAATTCCCGCTTGTTGCGAAGGTTTCAGGCCCCACCCAGCAGGGGAGGCGTTTGGGGCCAAGAGGAGGGCCCACCCACCCCTCTAGGCACAGCATCACCGAGCCCTGCCAGGTGGCTGCAGACAGAACTTGCTCCCCAGCCAGCGGCTCCTGCAGCATCGGCCACAGCTGGGCTGCCCTTGGTGCGGGCAGCTGTTCAGCCGCCTGCCTCAGCCCTAGGTGGCCACGTGACCGTCCTGCCGCCAGCACAGTGGGTGTCGCATGAGCGTGCGGAGGCCCCTGGGTCAGGGCAGTCTCTACCTGAGTCCGTCTTGGGCAGGCGCCTACTTTTAGTCGCATCTGGGGGGCCACTGTCTTCCCAGCTCAGGGAGCTCTCAGATGCCAGCTCTCTCAAGACCCAGAGACAGGTGGGCACAGCCCCGTGTTGTAAGGGGAAGGGCAGGTGACACAGAGCAAAGGGACCCCCGTGGAGCAGTGGGTGACTATGCGCAGTGGGATTTACAGACCCCCTGGGGCCTGGGTTTCCTTTCTGTGAACCCAGCCAGGTGCTCCCCAGGGCCCCTCCCTGAGTGTCAAGCTCCATCCACACCCGTCTGTGCAGGGAGGGCACGGAGGCTTGAGGCCTTAAGGCCCCAGCCCTGGGGACGGAGACTCAGCGAGGACACGGTGCCTGGCCCGGGTGAGCTGCCTGTCAGCGCTGGCCGGGGAGCACCCCGCGGGTGCAGGGGTCGTGTGCCAGGGAAATGGGTTTGGGCAGACATTTCTCATGAGGAAACAGAAATGAACGCACGCGCCCCTTTATTAAGTTCAAGTTGCTGATGCACTTAATCCAGACCCGGGAACCCAAGTCCAGCCTGCGCTCTGCTTCCCGCAGGGGTGAGCAGGCTCAGGTCTAACGATCATTTTCGGGGACTTGGCTGCAGGGGGCGCTGTGGTGTCCAGTTCCCTCAGACTTTGGACACCACCGGAGTCCTTTCCAGGGGATGGGCTGGGAAGCCGATGACCAAGGTCATCCGGGAAGAGAAAAACGTTCCCGAACACGCGAGAGGCGGGGGCCCAGGCCAGATGGATGGACCTCGATCTGGTGTATCTCCACGCGGCTGGGTCTGTTTCCAGTGCCAGCTGCGGGGACTATTTTTGTCTTTTCCCTTCAGGCTGCCCACGCCACCGCCACCGGCTCGGAGGTTGTCCCCGCCCGAAGGGCAGGCCGGAGGGCACCACGCCCACGTGCTCCCGGGAGGCCTGTCCCCCACGTGCTCCCCGGGAGGCCTGTCCCACGTGCTCCCGGGAGGCCTGTCCCCCACGTGCTCCCGGGAGGCCTGTCCCCCACGTGCTCCCCGGGAAGCCTGTCCCACGTGCTCCCCGGGAGGCCTGTCCCCCACGTGCTCCCGGGAGGCCTGTCCCTCACGTGCTCCCGGGAGGCCTGTCCCCCACGTGCTCCCCGGGAAGCCTGTCCCACGTGCTCCCGGGAGGCCTGTCCCCCACGTGCTCCCGGGAGGCCTGTCCCTCACGTGCTCCCGGGAGGCCTGTCCCCCACGTGCTCCCCGGGAGGCCTGTCCCCCGTGTGCTCCCGGGAGGCCTGTCCCCCGCGTGCTCCCCGGGAAGCCTGTCCCACGTGCTCCCGGGAGGCCTGTCCCCCACGTGCTCCCGGGAGGCCTGTCCCCCACGTGCTCCCCGGGAAGCCTGTCCCACGTGCTCCCCGGGAGGCCTGTCCCCCACGTGCTCCCGGGAGGCCTGTCCCTCACGTGCTCCCCGGGAAGCCTGTCCCACGTGCTCCCCGGGAGGCCTGTCCCCCACGTGCTCCCGGGAGGCCTGTCCCCCACGTGCTCCCGGGAGGCCTGTCCCCCGTGTGCTCCCGGGAGGCCTGTCCCCCGCGTGCTCCCCGGGAAGCCTGTCCCACATGCTCCCCGGGAGGCCTGTCCCCCACGTGCTCCCGGGAGGCCTGTCCCCCACGTGCTCCCCGGGAAGCCTGTCCCACGTGCTCCCCGGGAGGCCTGTCCCCCACGTGCTCCCGGGAGGCCTGTCCCTCACGTGCTCCCGGGAGGCCTGTCCCCCACGTGCTCCCGGGAAGCCTGTCCCACGTGCTCCCGGGAGGCCTGTCCCCCACGTGCTCCCGGGAGGCCTGTCCCCCACGTGCTCCCGGGAGGCCTGTCCCCCACGTGCTCCCGGGAGGCCTGTCCCCCACGTGCTCCCCGGGAAGCCTGTCCCACGTGCTCCCGGGAGGCCTGTCCCCCACGTGCTCCCGGGAGGCCTGTCCCCCACGTGCTCCCGGGAGGCCTGTCCCCCACGTGCTCCCGGGAGGCCTGTCCCCCACGTGCTTCCCGGGAGGCCTGTCCCCCCACGTGCTTCCCGGGAGGCCTGTCCCCCACGTGCTTCCCGGGAGGCCTGTCCCCCACGTGCTCCCGGGAGGCCTGTCTCTAGGCACCTCCACATGAAACTGCTCGGCAGCTCTGCCACCTGGAGCCGCCCCAGAGGATGCCTTGTCACTGAGCCTCGTTTTGAGGGGGTGGTCACTTCAGCTCATAACTAATCTACGTACTGTACCTGTGGCAGTCATTGTGCCTGAAACGCACGGGGGGACCCAGTTTGTGGTTTGGGGGGACGCTCCTGGCAGTGGCTGGGGTCCCTCACGGGCAGAAGCTGGGATGGGGCCTGAGCTCTGAAATGAGCGGCTTTGGGCACCGGAGCTCCTTTGGGCAGCGGGTTCCTCTGAGATAAGACAGGACGACGACATTGCTTTTCAGGGTTATTGTCAAGGTCGCGTGTGGTTGGATGTAAGACAGTCACTGTCACCGATCGCCCTGGGTCAGGCATGTGAGCCAGCAAGCCGGTGCGTCATGTGGTGGGGCCCCAGCTTACCAACAAGCGGCCAGCTGCCCGAGGCGCCCTCGCTGAGGTCACGAGCTGGTGGCCGATGGGGGCAGGAGGCGGCCCAGCCCGTTGGCTCCTGAGGGTAAGCCCCGCATTATTCAGCGCTTCCACCCGCACCTCGCAGACGCCGCGGGGCGACCGCTGTTGTACCTACAGGCACCGCAGGACTCTCCCGCCAGCTCCCCAGGGCTCCTGGCTCCAGGCCGGAGCAAACCACTGTTGCAGTGATCGCCAGCCTTGGGGCTCCCGTCCTTCAGAAGGCTCACGACACTTTCCGCTTTAAAGTCCTCTCACCCTTGGAGATTGTCTCGCGTCGTTTTCTTCGTTTTGCAGGCTAGGGACCTAAAAGCAAAACACCTTGCTAATCGCACTCAAAAAGCGAGTGGCACGGCCAGCAGTCGACTCGCCGCTGCCTGAGGTGACACGCGTCCCTGTGCAGCGGCTCCTGGAGGGAGGGCTCCTTCCCGGGTCTGGAGCCTGTGTGTCCATGGCAACCCTGGGCCCGCACAGCTGTCGGAGCCGGGGAGTGCTACGGAGAGCTCTCCAGAGCAGGGTCCCCCCCCCCCCCCCCCCCCGCCCTGGGCCTACTCCTCAGAGCAGTGCTGATGCTAAAGTCCCATCGCAGAGGCCTTGGGGGGCCTCTCGGGGGACCCGCCCTCCTCCAGGCTCCGGGAGGAGGAGCACCCAGGAAACCCATCCTGTCTCCTCGGCGCCCCTGTGGACAGGTTTGTAAGCAAATACGTATCGGGAGTAAAAACTTGGAGCGCAGCTGCCACAGGAGGGGCCAGAGGTCTCTCTCAGCGACACCGTGCCAGCTGGGCAGGGGACCGGACACTGAAAAGGACGGCCTTGACCCTGAGCCCGGCTGTGCGGCTGTGCGGCTGTGCGGCTGTTTTCCTTAAAAGGCCGTTAAGGTTTGGGCCCGGCCGGCGTGGCTCAGTGGGTGAGCATGGACCTATGAACCAGGAGGTCACGGCTAGATTCTCGGTCAGGGCACATGCCCGGGTTGTGGGCTCAACTCCCAGTAGGGGGTGTGCAGGAGGCAGCCAATCAATGATTCTCTCTTATCCTTGATGTTTCTCTCTCTCTCTCCCTCTCCCTTCCTCTCGGAAATCAATAAAAATAATAGAAATAAAAAAGTATGGTCCCACTCTTTTTTTTTTGTAACTACCAAAGTTTATTTAGCTTAATAAGTTGCAAAGCAAATACATGTGTAATATATGCATCATGTGTACATACATACATACATCTACTGTATTCCTCATCTTACTATGTGGAGCTTTGAAAACATTATCTGTTCCCATTCTTAAGGACAGAGGACCAGTATCATTTGGAAAAAAAAAGGCCATTAATGTTTGGGAAAGGCTGGCTTCCAGCAATAAATGGCCATTTTATCATGACTTCCCCCAACGGACGAACGGGAAAACGGGGTGAACCAGGGACTCTGAGGAGGAGGCCCGGGCTCCTGTGGTCCCGGCAGGAGCCTAGGTACTCTCAGGGCCAGGCACTGCTGCCCGCTGCCCGCTGCCCCCACGGGCTCCTGTAGCACGTCACTTCCCGCGCTCTGAAAAGCTGCAGGTGGGAGGGGAGCAGGGGGCCCAGCTTGCTGACTTCGTGATGAGCGCCGTGGCTCCCACGGGGCCTGCTGTCCGTCCAGCGCTTGCCCACGAGGGCGACGTGAGGGCACTGCGGACCCGGCTCCCCTCCCTCCGACGTCCTTAGGCTGTTCGTCTCAGTCTCAGAGGCGGGATGGCTACTCTGTCCAGGGCCTTAAGCCTCTGCTTCATGGACCTTGTACCTTCCTCTGGGGAGCTTGCTTCAAGTGTCCCTCCTCCCCAGACTGCAGGGGTGAAAGGTCAGAGAAGTGCCACGTGAGAACCTGGCCCACACGCCTTGCTGTGTCCCTCGACCACTCGCCGTCACCCCATTTTTCTAGCTTACAGCTGCGCGCTTCTATGCAGACATGCCACGGCGGGTTCTCTCCGAGACAGATTCTTCTGCTGTTGCCCTGGTAACAGAATTATTAAGCCAGTTTCCCGGGAGTGTGTGTGCCTGGTGAGGTAACGTCTGTCGCATCCCGCTCCTCACCCCTCCCCCTCCTCTGGCTCCAGCCTCCGTGCCTCACACCTAGACGGACCCGGCTCCTCCCTGGCCTCTGTGCTCCTGCCCACCCTCCCAGCTCCGCAAGGCCCGTCGTGGGCTCAGAGGCTCCGCACTGGCCAAGTCCCCATCCGCCTGAGCCCCCGTGGCGCCCGACCGTGCCAGCGGCCCCCAGTGCGGTGTGCTCCAGCAGAGAGCCGTGCCCTGGCCGTGGGCAGGGGTGGAATAGAGCCAGCAGGAGCTAGAAAGGGACTCCAGAGGGCGGAGCGAGGGGCCTGCAGGTGGAGGCCACATGGGGCCATATTTCAGCCTCAGGGTTTGGAAATCAGATCGCCGGTGAAATCCCCTCTCCCTGGCATTGGGCAGGTTTCTGCACCTTTCTACCTCTCCGTTTCCTTAAACGCAAAGTGAGATAATGATAGCAGCGCCTTATTTCTTTGCCCAGGTGCAGGCCAGCTTCTAAAGCGCGCAGCTTAGCATCTTTGAACATAAAAATGCACCAAAAAATGTGAGCTGGGAACACGGTGGCGGAGGAGAGGGAGGTGGTGCATGAGATCTGGAGCTGAGGGTGGCTCCTGAGTGGGTGAGTGGGTGCCAGTCATGCAGGCAGCGCCGCCAGGTGCAGAGGGATGGGTTTGTGGGGACAGATGACGCTGTCATTGTGGGCCTGGGGTTTGGCACATCGTAGTTCATGCCAGCCGATTCTCACTGGGCGCCAGACACTGCGCCACGCATGTGACCTCTGTTCCCTCTTGCAGTCCGCTATTAACACACGGCAAAGCTAACACACTGCCCACAGCTACCAAGTAGCAGGACTGGGATTGAACCCAGGGCTCTGTGTCTTCCAAGGTTCTTACATGTCTTTACTGTAGTTGTGAAACCAGTCCTGGGTGTGTGTGTGCACATGTGCGCGTGCGCTTTGCTGCTGAGACGGTCCTTGGGAGCAGGCTGGCTGCATGGCTTCCCGCCCCTCCTCGGGAGACCCCGTGTGCATATTTGGTCCCTGGACGTGGGGACTTCCTTTATGACACATGTTCTCCCAGCTCGTGCTCAGAACACTGGCTGGGTTCTCCCCTGTGCCCTTGGCCTTGTTGCCTACTCCAAATCGCCCACCACCCCCTGGGAGCCTTGTCTGGAGGTGGCTTAGCATCGCTGAGCCTCAGCTTCCTCCTCTGAACAACTTAGCAGGGAGAGCATTGCAGCAGTTGCTGGGGGGGGGGGGGGGGGGCGGGCACCCAGCCCTGGGCCGGAGCGGCAGAGTTGGGTGCGCTCCGATTCCCGAGTGGCCCCATGCCAACCGAGGGCACGTGCCGCGTGATGCAGGCTCCACGCACTTCACGCAGCCCTGTGAGGCCACGTCCTCATCCGCCGTCCTGCTGTGCTGGCTGCTCACCCACTTTGTGGTGCTCTGGGGAGGACTTCCTGTAACTTTGGAGTCAGCGAAGCCACGGGGAGAACTGGGCTCTCACGCGGTGCTGGGGGCACAGCCACGCTGCGTGGGGCTGAGGCGGCGGCGGTGGCAGGTGAGGGGGAAGGGGTGGCTGCACCACATTTCCTCCAGACTTCCTTTGTGGCGGGGAAAGATGCTCGGGGGACCGTAGGGACAGGGTTCACCGTAGTGAACGGGGCTCAGACGCTGTGGCTAAACCCTAGAGGCCAATGTGACGGTGCTGGGAGGTGGGGCCTCTTCAGGGGTGACAGGTCATGAGGGTGGAACCCCATCAGTGGGCTCCTGGCCCCTCTGCTTTGTGAGAATTCAGGAAGTCTGAGGCTGGCCCTCAGCCAACCACGCGGGGGCCCTGCCCGCAGACTCCCAGCCCCCGGGCTGGAGAAGGACACTTGCTCACAGGCTGTCGGTGTTTTGTTACAGCGGCTGGAGCAGACGGAGACACGGGACACGATGCGCTGGATTTTAAGAGGAGTCTTCTGTTCTTTTAATGGCCTTGTTTCAACGTGGCCACTTTGAAGCACTTCCCCCTATTATGCCCGGACTTTCGCTTTCAATAACCTGCTGGCAGATTTCAATTCTATTTACTAGTAATTAAGCCCAAACCTATCAAGATGCTCGTTTAATACCCAGAGTAAACCCTGGACACGTTCCCCATGGAGACAAACAGGCGCCCATCTTCCTGAGCTGCGAGCTGCGAGGTGACTGTGATTAGTTGCCATGGAAAGAGAGACTGAGTGCATTAGATGTGTCCTGCTCTCATGCTGAGGAGCGTCACTGACTGAATATGCAGGGCGCCGAGGCCACCCAGACCCAGATACCTATTCATGTGCTGCACGCAGGCCTGCGCCAGGACCGGCCTCTGCGGGGAAGCTTCCGACCGCTCCCTGCCCCTGCCCCGCTTCCCTACTGTTCCCCACCCCCGCTCCCCCCTCCCGCTTCCCGCTCCCTCCCCGCGCCCCGCCCCCACTTCTCACCCCCCCACATCCCCTCATGCCTCGCCCCCACGCCCCTGCTCCAGGCGTCCGCTCCCCACCCCCGTTCCACATGCGGGGCTCACCATTCACCGTGGACAAACCAGGGTGACCTGCAGCCGGTAGCTCTGCCCCACCTCCTTCCCAAGCTCACTGTTACTCCAGCCTCGGCACAAGGCACAGCTCCCCTCGGGCCTGTTTCTCCAACGTTGGGCTTTGTAGCTCCCACCCACCCTTCAAGACCCCATTCAGTTCCCATCCAGTTCACGTTCTGCTTGCTGTCCTCCGACAGAACTACCCAGCTTCCCTGGACGCTGCACATTCATGGCAACTCTCCTCCTCAAGTACCAAAGCTCCCCATTTCCTCACT
Source organism: Cnephaeus nilssonii (assembly GCF_951640355.1). Lineage (NCBI taxonomy): Eukaryota > Metazoa > Chordata > Mammalia > Chiroptera > Vespertilionidae > Cnephaeus > Cnephaeus nilssonii. The sequence goes on from NC_137092.1 coordinate 41,593,959, forward strand.
ACCTGGTGCTCCTTGTCTTATTTATCGGAATTTTACACGAAGCCGAGCTCAGGGGAGGGCCTAGCGTTCCTGTTGAGGAAGTTCAGGTGATGCTCTTACGTTGCCAGTGGATAGCATCTGGCAGGAGGTTAGAGGTTTTTAAGGGAACGAACCATCTGAGCCCGCCTTTTCTGTGGGGCTGCAGACAAAACCCCACAGGGTCCGTCGAAGGAGGGCGGTCTGCACCCCAGGCAGCAGGAGCAGGCGCTCACCCAGGACCACGTTAGCGGCCACAGAAGCATCGCCCTTCACGGCGCCCATCGCCTTCTGTAAATCTCTGTGTGCTCAGGAACGGGCGGCTGAGGGATTGGGAGGCAGGGGCGACACTGGCCACTCGCTGAGCTTCGCTTCCCTTTCATCTGTGAACTGGAGACGATCGTGTCTTATGCTGAAGGGAGTTTTGGGCATAAATGAGCTACGCAGGCCACACGGTTAACGGGGCGCCTGACCTGTGGGAACGGCAGCAAAGCTCCCCAGCTGTTATTTCCATTGGTTTTGGAGTAGTTTCTGGGTTATTAATAAAACTAGAGGCCAGGTGCATGAAATTCATGCACGGGGGTGGGGGAGGTTGTCCTCAGCCCAGCCTGCACCCTCTCCAATCTGGGACCCCTCGGGGGATGTCTGACTGCCGGTTTAGGCCCAATTTGTGGGATTAGGCCTAAATCGGCAGTCAGACATCCCTCTCACAATCCGGGACTGCTGGCTCCCAACCGCTCACCTGCCTGCCAGCCTGATCACCCCCTAACCCTCCCCTGCCAGCCTGATTGACACTTAACTGCTCCCCTGCTGGCCTGATTGCCCCAACTGCCCTCCCCTGCAGGCCCGGTCACCCCTAACTGCCCTCCCCTGCTGGCCTGATCGCCCACTACTACCCTCCCATGCTGGTCATCTTTGACCACCTGGGGGCGGCCATCTTGTGTGAGGGCATGAGAGTCAATTTGCATATTACCTCTTTATTATATAGGATGTGCACTAGCCGTACAGGACAATGCAATAATGTAAGTTCCCCTGGAGAACTAGGCGCTGCAGTAAACACGCCTTGCGGGCTGGGGCCTTAGACACAGCTTGTTTGAGCTGACAGTTCCGGAAGGATTCTGAGGGCTGCTCTCGAGATGACCGGGAGGAAGCTGCTCTGGTACCTGCAGGTCTGGCCCCAGCAGATGAGGTTCCAGGACCAACCAGTCCACGCGTGTGTCTGATGAGATGCACACAGCCCGTGGACACGGACCTTCGGCTCAGCCACGCGGAGCACACAGGTGTGAGCTCATCGCCCCTGGCTGCGCGGGGAACTCTTGGCAATGAACTTCCCGGGTCCTTACATGAAGGCTGCACCTGAAGCCGCTCTTGATTCTCTCCTGATCCGACCCGTAACTCCCAAAGCCTATCCCTCCCGGTGAGCGTGCGGTTAGCGGGGCAATCTTGGCGAGTGAAGCCATCATGCGCCCCTGGCGTTTCCCCGCTGGGACTGTGCGCTGCCAGGGACAGGCGTGCTTCGTCCAATGCCCTCTGCTTCACAACACGTGTTTCTCTCGTTTTAAAGAGAACAGGCGTCTAAAGTCAGGGCCCCCGACTCAGAGCACGGAGGGGAATGGTGTGCGAGGTCTGTGAAGCGGGCTGAGGTCTGAGGAAGGACTAGGGCAGTGATGGCGAACCTATGACACGCGTGTCAGCACTGACACGTGTAGCCATTTCTGATGACACGCGGCCGCATGCCGAGGATGAAACATTTGCTGCTCCTGAGGATGAAACATTTGCGACTAGAGTCTTGGAGTTAGTTTTTTCCTCAAAGTGACACACTACCCGAGTTATGCTCAGTTTTTTGGCGAAGTTTGACACACCAAGCTCAAAAGGTTGCCCATCACTGGACTAGGGTGTGGACAGATGATCCAAGCTTTGGGGCTAAGAGACCTGGAGCGAGTCCTGTCTCTAGCTCTGCCTCTACGTGTGACAACGGACTTGACCCTGAACCTGTTCGATTGGGTGGTGGTGACAGAACCTACCACAGGTGAGAACAGAACCCGCCCAGCCCTGCGGGCGGCGGACAGCAGGTGGGAGCCCCCCAGTTCTTTCTCTCCCCCCTCAATGCAGTCGTTGTGAGAGAGAAATGGGAGACTTCCATTCACCTTGAAGGAAGCAAACCCTTGGGAAGTGAACCGAAGACATGGTCTGTGTGCACGTGAGCAACCGAGAGCCTCGTCTTGTTCTGAAGATAACGTCCTCACACAGAGCCCGGAGAGCCTGCGGCGCCTTAGCACTGTCACCTCGTGGGAGCAAGATGAAGGAACCCGGAAATCCCTCCAGGATCCTCATTTTTAAATCATGTTTTGTTCTGAGTAGGAAACCTTTCCTATTAATATGCTTTTTGCAAACACTGGGAAGACAGCATGAAGAAGAAAATGAAAGTGCCTACTTGCGCAAGATGGGGAGCATTGGGGTGCGCTGCAGCCTGTGTCTGTGCAGGTGCCGCCAGGTGCCGCTCAGACCCCTTTGGGCCTGGCCTCCAGCTGCCGGTGGCCCTGGCCCTGGTCTCAGCATTGGAGCAGCGTCCCGTGCTCTGGAGATGGCGCAGCCTTGACCAGGACTGCGCAGGGCTGTGCCACCACAGCCTGGCCGTTTCTCTGGCAATTTCCCCTCAGAGTGTGGTTTGCTGTTTAGTTTTTTTAAGTAGATAACTTTAAATATTTGTATGGGTTTTTAGAGAGAGAGGAAGGGAGGGGGAGAGAGAGAAACATCGATGTGAGAGCAAAACCTCCATTGGCTGCCTCCCAGGGATCAAGCCTGCACCTCGGGCGTGTGCCCTGACAGGAATCGAACCAGCAACCTTTCAGTGCACTGGATGCCACTCAACCAGCTGACACCCTGGCCAGGGCTGTTGTTGGCCTTGTAGTTGGCTTTGTGACATGTGAAATTTTTTTCTTTCGTGATTTTGTCCAGTGTTTTTATGCCCCAAAATGCTTTCCTCCTCTTGAGATCAGGCAACTTGGCAGCTACATTTTCTCCTTTTGGTAACGGTTTCATTTTTCTCATTTAACTCTTTGATCCCTCTGAGATTTAGTTTGTTTTATGGCCAAGGGCCTAGGGGATGTTGTTCTCCAATCTTTTCCCACACACCATTTCGTGCTTGACCACAGGCAATTTATTTAAGCTCTTTTAATGTCCATTTCCTGGTTCAGAGAGGGTCCCTGGGTCAGGTCCACGAGCAGACCCGAGGCCATGGCCCGCAGCATTCGCGGGGGAAACGCTGCAGTTGTTTTCAGGTGAGAAAACATGTGCGAATGAAGACCTGTTTGGAGTCCTTGTCCCAGTCCACTTACCGAGGCCCAACAGCCATTCCCTGACCCGGCCTCCCAGGCTGCTGGCTCACAGGAGGATGCGAGGATGCCGCAGAGGAGTTCAAGTGCAAGCTCTCTGTTGTAGCTACAGCTCAAGGACACACGTTGGGGGTGGGGAGCAAAGGCGAACGATGCGGCGCCAGTGTTGGGTTGGGGGTGGTGGCACAGCCTGTGTTGGGCTGGGGGTGGTGGCACAGCCTGTGTTGGACTGGGGGTGGTGGCACAGCCTGTGTTGGGTTGGGGGTGGTGGCACAGCCTGTGTTGGGTTGGGGGTGGTGGCACAGCCTGTGTTGGGTTGGGGGTGCTGGCCCAGCCTGTGTTGGGTTGGGGGTGGTGGCACAGCCTGTGTTGGGTTGGGGGTGCTGGCCCAGCCTGTGTTGGTTGGGGGTGGTGGCCCAGCCTGTGTTGGGTTGGGGGTGGTGGCCCAGCCTGTGTTGGGTTGGGGGTGGTGGCATGAGCGCCAGTATCTGGTGAGGAGAGCAGTGAAGGGCCACAGGGAGGCGGGGCTCGGGATTGCTCAGAGGGCAGGAGCGCTGGGCGCCCAGGGGGGGTTCCCGGCTGTGCCGCCTGGGAGCCGCCTCAGGGCTGCTGGGGGTCCGGCTCAGAGGGCGAGTTGGACTGGGCCCCGTTGGTGCGGCCACGATCTCCACTCTGCATTTTGACGAGAAGAGCGAGGCCTGTTTCCGGCAGAGGGAGGCACACAGGAAGGGTTCTGGCGGGAGGCGCCAACTCGCAGCCCCTGAGCAGAGACGCTGAAGAGGCTCTCAAACGCACCCATTTCCCTCCAGACCCGTCTTCTTTTTTCCTCCCTTTACATCTGCCCACGCGATTAAATGTGCTTAACCAGAGGCCCCGGAGGCCTGGGCTTTGACGGAAGCCCTGAGAGAACGCTGTCCCGAAGAAATGGACGGAGAGCGGGACGGGCAGGAGGAGAAGAATCAGACGAAACCTGTTCCCTGGAGCGAGGCGTTCGGCTCTCCACGGAGGAGTGCGTGCCGGGCGTGGCGCCCAGGGGCGGCCCTGGTGGTGGAACCAGATGGGGAGACTGGAGGGAGAGCCTCTGCTTAGCCACCATGAACACCGCTCTGGAGCAGCCACGCCAACCTTGCAGCCCCTGGAGATGCCCGCTTCCTGTTGAGGACATGGGGTTCATGGGCCTCTTCGAAGGGGTGACTTGGATGGTTCTATTTATTGGGGGAAAATGAAGATAATTTGGTCCGACTTTGGAACCTATTTCCCATTATTCCTCTTCACAGGGCCTCTGACCCAGCCAGGCGAGTCTATTCGCTATTCCCTCAGCCTGAGCAGACCGCGGCCGCCTCTGTGCCTCTGGCGACCCCTCTCCCTCCACCTCTCCCTCCATCAGCTCCCACCCTCTCTGACCCACAGGCTTCTTGTGGGACGTGGCCTTGAAAATCCGCCCATCTTTTCTCCTTTTTCGGTAATCGCTCCCTCTGTGATTTCCTCGGCACGCCTACACGCGGATGTCAAGTTCATCGGTGTTTTATAGGAGTAATTTAAACACCCAGCTAGATAATGTGTTTCTCATTGTCTGAGACCCAGTTTCATTTATTTACTTACAGTTTTTACTGTCGTTCTTTATTTAAATTTTCTCAAGTACATTGACATTCAGTATTATTTTCTATTAGTTTGGGACCTAGTTTTGTATTTCCGAAGGGCTCAGTACAAATCCAGCCCCGTACCAAGCACCCAAACGGATCTGATAACTGGATGATTCCAGAGGACTCCATGCAGCTGTCTCCAGGCCAGCCGTGCACCTTATTCTCCTTGTGAGGCTAACGAGACAGGCGCCAAGGCGATGCTTGCTGTAGGCTTAGCAGGAGCAATTCAGGTGCTGTGAGCGTGAATGAGCCTGGTCCTGACCCGAGGGCACAGTTAGCCATGGCCCGACCCGTTCTCTGCACAGGCTCAGTGTGGGAGACAATAAGGACACTGGTGATGGCAAGACAGCGTGGGAGACGTGATGAGAGAGGCAGGTGGGGCTGGAGGAGCCCAGAGATAGGGCACCGCAATGAGGCTGGGGCAGGTGTGCTGGAAGGGCTTCCCGGAGGTGGTGGTGCTGGACCTGAGTTCAGACACAGAAGACAGGGGGGGAGAAGGTTTTGTTGATCATCACAGCTCGCCAGGAAAGGGTGCTGGGGAATTCAGGAGGGGACTTTTCTGAGGTAACAGTATTTGACAGAGATGTGTTGGGAAGTCAAGGGGGTTCATTACAAGCGCCTCACGAGCAGGGTTTGAAAAGGAGTGGGAGGCTCATGGAAACCTTAATTGCTGAGAAAAGTGAAGAGAGAAATGTGACAGCCGTAACGGTTCTGTATGGATGTCATGTCTGAGTTGTCACTTTTCTAGACAGGCACCTCCTCCTGCCCTTTCCAGGTCAGAGAACACACGACCCTCCCGCGGCCAAGGCACAGGCTCCACGCGACACCGAGAAGGGGCCGGGCGCCCGCCGGCGCGGGGCGGAGCGGGCCGGCTCTGTGCAGCCCGTGGTAAGAAGCAGAAGCATGTTCAGTGATTATATGTGTGAGGGGCCTGACGGAGTTTAAGTCAGGCTAAATAATTTCTTCCTTTAGAAAATGAGAAACAGCTTGCTTGGGTTCCCTTCCAATTTATCCTCGTGGCGTTCCACTCCTTCGGAAATGAGCTTTGCAGACCAGCCCCGTGTGTTCAGATCAGAAGGGTGTCCTTGTGTGCGCCAAGCTGGTCTTTGAGATGAATGCCATGTGCAGGGGATGCGGGAAAGCATATAGCATTAGCAGCTTTGAGTTTGCAAAGCGGCGGCCTGCTGAAGGCGCCTGGAGAGATGATAGGTCACACGGCGACCCTGTGACCAGAGCGTCACCGACAGGTGCCACGACAGAGAAGTGGCCTGTTGAGAAGGATGGGACTGGACCCAGCGTCCTGGGGTGTCACACGGGGACGGCCAGAGAGAGGGCAGGGGCTGAGGATGGAGTCTTATACCTGTTAGAGCACGGAGGTGCCAGATGGAATAAGCCTGTTAGCACCCAGGAGAGAGTCAATGTGGCTGAGGTAAAAAAAAAAGGCTTCAAACACAGGTAGAGGGTGGATCAGACCCAATCCAAGGCCCCATCCACCTCAGGCTTAGATCCCATGACTCTGAAGAAAGACTTAATGAGATGTTTTCATGGGCTCCACTATTTCCTAGACCATATTACTGTCACTACATTACTATACATGTGCAATCTCCGTGACTTCACTAGTGCATAATTGTGTAATGCTTTACAGTTTGGGGGGCAATCGCACAAACTCTACCGCTTATCTGTTGTCACAATGATGCCCTGTGACAAACGACCGTGAAATCTCAGTGGCATAAACAAACAATAGTGTGTATTGCTCACAGGTCTGAGGGTCTGCAAGGGGGCTCTGCTGGGCTTGCTCTCAGAGCGGGAGCTCGGCTGGCTCTCAGCTGCTCTAGGGTGGCCTCAGCCCGATGCCTGTCTCCTGTGTTCCATGGTGCTGTTCTGTCGAGCTGCTCCCTCGTGGTGTTCTGTGGAGCTGCTCTGTGGAGCTGTTCTGTGGAGATGTTCTGTGGAGCTGTTCTGTGGAGCTGTTCTGTGGAGATGTTCTGTGGAGCTGTTCTGTGGAGCTGCTCTGTGGAGCTGTTCTGTGGAGATGTTCCGTGGAGATGTTCTGTGGAGATGTTCCGTGGAGCTGTTCCGTGGAGCTGTTCTGTGGAGCTGTTCTGTGGACATGTTCTGTGGAGATGTTCTGTGGAGCTGTTCTGTGGAGCTGTTCTGTGGAGATGTTCCATGGAGCTGTTCCGTGGAGCTGTTTCGTGGAGATGTTCCGTGAAGCTGCTCTGTGGAGCTGTTCTGTGGAGCTGTTCCGTGGAGCTGTTTTGTGGAGCTGCTCTGTGGAGATGTTCTGTGGAGCTGATCTGTGGAGCTGTTCTGTGGAGCTGTTTTGTGGAGCTGTTCTGTGGAGCTGTTCTGTGGAGCTGTTTTGTGGAGCTGTTCTGTGGAGCTGTTCTGTGGAGCTGTTCCGTGGAGATGTTCCGTGGAGCTGTTCTGTGGAGCTGTTCCGTGGAGATGTTCCATGGAGCTGTTCTGTGGAGCTGTTCCGTGGAGATGTTCCGTGGGGATGTTCCGTGGAGCTGTTCTGTGGAGCTGCTCTGTGGAGATGTTCTGTGGAGATGTTCTGTGGAGATGTTCTGTGGAGCTGTACTGTGGAGCTGTTCTGTGGAGATGTTCCGTGGAGCTGTTCTGTGGAGCTGTTCTGTGGAGCTGTTCCGTGGAGATGTTCCGTGGAGCTGTTCTGTGGAGCTGTTCCGTGGAGATGTTCCATGGAGCTGTTCTGTGGAGCTGTTTTGTGGAGATGTTCCGTGGAGCTGTTCTGTGGAGCTGTTCCGTGGAGATGTTCCGTGGAGATGTTCCGTGGAGCTGCTCTGTGGAGATGTTCTGTGGAGATGTTCTGTGGAGATGTTCTGTGGAGCTGTACTGTGGAGCTGTTCTGTGGAGATGTTCCATGGAGCTGTTCTGTGGAGATGTTCCGTGGAGCTGCTCTGTGGAGCTGTTCCGTGGAGATGTTCCGTGGAGCTGCTCTGTGGAGATGTTCTGTGGAGATGTTCTGTGGAGATGTTCCATGGAGCTGTTCTGTGGAGCTGTTCCGTGGAGCTGTTCTGTGGAGCTGTTCTGTGGAGCTGTTCTGTGGAGCTGTTCCGTGGAGATGTTCCGTGGAGCTGCTCTGTGGAGATGTTCTGTGGAGATGGTCTGTGGAGATGTTCTGTGGAGCTGTTCTGTGGAGCTGTACCGTGGAGATGTTCCGTGGAGCTGTTCTGTGGAGCTGTACCGTGGAGATGTTCCGTGGAGCTGCTCTGTGGAGATGTTCCGTGGAGATGTTCCGTGGAGCTGCTCTGTGGAGATGTTCCGTGGAGATGTTCCGTGGAGCTGCTCTGTGGAGATGTTCCGTGGAGATGTCCATGGAGATGTTCCGTGGAGCTGTTCCGTGGAGATGTTCCATGGAGCTGTTCCGTGGAGATGTTCCATGATTTTCCGTGGAGCTGCTCTGTGGAGCTGTTCCGTGGAGATGTTCTGTGGAGCTGTTCCGTGGAGCTGTTCTGTGGAGATGTTCCGTGGAGATGTTCCGTGGAGCTGTTCAGTGGAGATGTTCCGTGGAGTTGTTTCATAGAGCTGTTCTGTGGAGCTGTTCCGTGGAGCTGTTCTGTGGAGCTGTTCCGTGGAGATGTTCCGTGGAGTTGTTTCATGGAGCTGTTCTGTGGAGCTGTTCCGTGTAGCTGTTCTGTGGAGCTGTTCCATGGAGATGTTCCGTGGAGCTGCTCTGTGGAGATGTTCCGTGGAGATGTTCCGTGGAGCTGCTCTGTGGAGCTGTTCCCTCGGGCTGCTCTGTGTTGCTGCTCTGTGGAGATGTTCTGTGGAGATGTTCTGTGGAGATGTTCTGTGGAGCTGTTCTGTGGAGATGTTCCATGGAGCTGTTCTGTGGAGCTGTTCTGTGGAGCTGTTCTGTGGAGATGTTCCATGGAGCTGTTCTGTGGAGCTGTTCTGTGGAGCTGTTCTGTGGAGCTGTTCCGTGGAGCTGCTCTGTGGAGCTGCTCTGTGGAGATGTTCTGTGGAGATGTTCTGTGGAGCTGCTCCGTGGAGCTGTTCTGTGGAGCTGTTCCGTGGAGATGTTCCGTGGAGCTATTCCGTGGAGATGTTCCGTGGAGTTGTTTCATGGAGCTGTTCTGTGGAGTTGTTCCGTGGAGATGTTCCGTGGAGTTGTTTCATGGAGCTGTTCTGTGGAGCTGTTCCGTGTAGCTGTTCTGTGGAGCTGTTCCATGGAGATGTTCCGTGGAGCTGCTCTGTGGAGATGTTCCGTGGAGATGTTCCGTGGAGCTGCTCTGTGGAGCTGTTCCCTCGGGCTGCTCTGTGGAGCTGCTCTGTCATCAGCCCACGCATGCTCTCATGGTGATGGGAGGAGAGAGGAGAGGCTCTGACGAGCAAGCGGGAATGCCTCTGGCTTCCTCCACTCAGTAAAGCCGAGGTCTTAACCACTATTTTAGACCCTTAGACCTGTGGTTGCATCTCTTAGACGGAAAGGACTGACACAAACTCAAGCTCCCTGAGCCTCAGGAGGTGGAGGAGCAGATGGCGGAAGTCCTTGCTGAGCCCCAAAAACAGGACCTGGCCACGCTCCGGCCTGTGCCGGCACCACGCGCTTTCCTGCAGAAAGGACAGCTCGGATGTAAGGCCACCCATCCAGGCATTGCAGACGATCATGGATGTGGTCTCTCTATGAAAAGCTGAAATAAAGTATCTGAGTTGTAAATAAAGACTTATTAAGTGCCCCCTATGAGCAAAGTGTAGGGTTGGATGCTCTATTAGCACTGGTGTGCATCACCCCAAGACTGGATCACCCCTAGTGAAACTGTGGTCAAACAGACCTCAGGGCATCCCACAGGTTGAGAACCGCTAGCAGGGTCACCTAAGACCATCGGAAAACACAGGTATTTACATTATGATTCATAACAGTAGCAAAATTACAGTTGTGAAGTAGCAACGAAAATAATTTGATGGTTGGGGGTCACCACCACATGAGGAGCTGTATGGAAGGGCCGCGGCGTTAGGAAGGTTGGGGTCACCACATGAGAAGCTGTATGGAAGGCCGCGGCGTTAAGGAGGTTGGGGTCACCACACCATGAGGAGCTGTATGGAAGGCCGCGGCGTTAGGAAGGTTGGGGTCACCACACCATGAGGAGCTGTATGGAAGGCCGCGGCGTTAGGAAGGTTGGAGTCACCACATGAGGAGCTGTATGGAAGGCCGCGGCGTTAAGGAGGTTGGGGTCACCACACCATGAGGAGCTGTATGGAAGGGCTGCGCGTTAGGAAGGTTGGGGTCACCACACCATGAGGAGCTGTATGGAAGGCCGCGGCGTTAGGAAGGTTGGGGTCACCACACCATGAGGAGCTGTATGGAAGGGCTGCGCGTTAGGAAGGTTGGGGTCACCACACCATGAGGAGCTGTATGGAAGGCCGCGGCGTTAGGAAGGTTGGGGTCACCACACCATGAGGAGCTGTATGGAAGGGCTGCGCGTTAGGAAGGTTGGGGTCACCACACCATGAGGAGCTGTATGGAAGGGCCGCGGCATTAGGAAGGTTGGGGTCACCACACCATGAGGAGCTGTATGGAAGGGCCGCGGCGTTAGGAAGGTTGGGGTCACCACACCATGAGGAGCTGTATGGAAGGGCCGCGGCGTTAGGAAGGTTGGGGTCACCACACCATGAGGAGCTGTATGGGAGGTCCGCGGCGTTAGGAAGGTTGGGGTCACCACACCATGAGGAGCTGTATGGAAGGCCGCGGCGTTAGGAAGGCTGAGAACCACTGCCCCAGAGGAAGCAGAGCCCAGCAGAGAAGGAACCGCGAGAGCGCAGGGAACGCTGGCTTTGACTTCACTGTTTAGTTTCTGTCTCGTCTGAGACGTTCACACAGGGCTCTCCACGTGTGTTCCGCACGGCCCTGGCGACCCCTCACTTTGCTGTTGGCACTGTGACGAACGGTCTCTGCTCTCCCAGCTCTTGGGGTGAATTGGGTTTGAGCACCTGAGCGCCTGGTTAAGATTTCCTTGTTTGGAGAGGCAGCCAGACCTCCAAGCTCCTAGTAACTGTGGCAACCACGCACGCCTGCCTGGGGGTCTGGAGGCGCCTCTCCAGACCTCCCTAGACCCACCTGTCCCAGCTCTCCCAAACGCAGAAAGCAGCTCTCAGAGGTGACACGTGTGCTGACCTGACTGCCTTCCCTGGTCCTGGAGCAGCACCCACGGGGTGGGCGGAGGAGCTGGAAAGTGGGGGACATGCCCATCAGCGTGGCCTCTGTGCTGCGCCAGGTGCAGAGTGCTCCTTCATGCAAGTGGAGAACAGCGTGGCTGCAGACGACCAGATCCGTGCATCACATGAGCTCCTCCAGGGACACGCGTGCTCCCAAGGGGGCGAGGCGGGGCGGCGGAGGCCGCGAGGGGCCACCAGCACTCATCCCCTTATTCCCGGCCAGCAGAACTCCTGGATCACAGCCGTCAACAACAACAATTTAATTGGAACAACAACACACACAGACAAGACCTGCATCTCCAGCTTCCCCGCACGGTGCAGCCTTGTCTCCATGGTCATGGAACGCCAAGTGGCGCCTTCGTGCGGACCCCCAGGAAGGCCCTGTAAGGGCGGCGGATTCAGCTGGAAAAGGCCCCTTCGCCCTCCCTCCTGTTCCCTTTCCCATTGGAATTTGAAGGTGGGGCCTGGGGGGTCAGGGCTCACCCCGGACCGCAGGTGTGGATGCCGTGCGCCGAGGATGACGCAGCAGAAGGTCAGAAGGATCGGAGTCCCTGTTGGTTTTACATCCATCCTAGATGGCCTCCCCAGCGACCTGTTCCATGGGGGAGAGCCACTTTTTGGGTGTAAGACTCATTACCCTGGGCTTTGCCTGCGGCACTGCTGCACCAGACCCAGCCTGCACGGGTCCCTGTGCTCAGGAAGCCGCTGGCCTCTGGGCCTGTGCAGCCTGGCATGCAGGTACCTGCCTGTGGTCCCCACCACAGGGCTCATCACTCACCAGCCAGAGCCACAGCGGCCCAGAGGCAACGCTGGGACTAACGGGGCTCAGAGCATGTTGATGGTTAGGATTTGAGGCGTCCCCGGCACCCACGGGAGGCCATGGATGTTAGCAATGACCTGCCCTCTACGTTTGGAGCCCAAGTATAGTATCTGCATGGGAAATGGAAAATTCAGAGCAATCTCAGGGGTTCCCGGGACCTGGAAGGAAACCAGGACCCCCAGACTCTCTGTTGTAGGCTCGCAGTGTGGACAGAACCCGTGGCTTTGTCTGGGTTTTAGCTGCCGAACGCAGCCTAAGGAGCCAGGCCTGGGCTCGGCGTGGGGTCTGAGTGTCTCCCTGTGCACACAGGAGGTTTTCATTAGCTGCACCGGCCTTGACAGAGTGGACCATGGGCCTCAGGTCACATATCCAGCTGAGCACATGTTGTTTTTTAAGAAATTTGCATGCACTTGTCCTGGCCGGTATGGCTCAGTGGGTGGAGTGTCATCCTGTGCACCAGAAGGTTGTGGGTTCGATTCCTGGTCAGGGCACATTCCGAGGCTCGATCCCCTGTCAAGGTGTGTAATGGGAAGCAACCGATTAATGTATCTCTCTCATGTTGATATCTCTCTCTCTTTCTCTCTCTCTCCCTTCTTCCCTAGCTAAAACCAATAAAAATTTTTATATTCATTAAAATTCACTTTTTTGGAGCATGAAGTTCTATAGATTTTAACATTTAACACTTAGGGTCTTGTAACTACCGCCACAAACAGATACAGGACAATTCTGGTGTCTTAACAAATCCCTTAGGCTACATGGTGGTTTAATTAAAAAACCCCACCAGGTTATTAACATACCACACATTTAAACTATGCCATTTAATGGTTTTTAGTACACTCACCGATATGTGCAACCATTGCCCGTCAATCTGAGAACATTTCACCACCTCAGAGAAACCCCCTGCCCTTCAGCTACCACCACCCCCTTCCATCCCTCAAGCCCTAGGCGACCACTCGTCTACTTTCTGTCTAGATTCGTCTGTTCTGGACATTTCATGCAAATGGGATAATATAATACACTAGAGGCCCGGTGCACGAATTCATGCACGGGTGGGGTCTCTCAGCCTGGCCTGCAATCGGGGCCTATAGGGGCCATCTTGTCCAGTCCTGATAGGGGCCGACTGGGGCCAGGGAGGGACTGCAGGAGGAAGGCCGGCTGAGGGAGGTTGGCTGTGGGAGTGCACTGACCACCAGGGGGAAGCTCTTGAGTTCAGCGTCTGCCCCCTGGTGGTCCGTGTATATCATAGCGATGGGTTGACTGGTCGTTTGGTCACTTAGGCTTTTATAAATGGTTTTCTGTGACTGGCTCCATCCTTTAGCCTAATGTTGTCAATGCTGTAGCATGTATTACTATTTTGTTCCTTTTGATGGCCAGATCGTACTCCATGCACAGAGGTCCCACCTCGATGTGTCACCATCCCTCAGTTGATGGACACCCGGACCGTCTCTGCCTTTCTGCTGTTGTGAATTGCGCTGCTGTGAACACTCATGTACAAGTTTTTGTTTGAGCGCCTGTTTTCAATGCTTTGGGTATGTAAGTAGGAATGGAATTGCTGTATCATATGGTACTTTTTATGTTTAATTTTTTGGGGAATCACCAAATTGTTTTCCATAGGGGCTGAGCCATTTTATGTCCCCACCAGCAATATATGAGGGTTCTAATTTCTCCACTTCCTCCTCACCAACACTTGTTTTCCCTTTCTTTCTCTTTCTTTGTTTCTCTTTTTGCTTTATAGACATCCTAGTGGGTGTAATGATACATGGTAATTTTTTGGGTTGTAATATTCTCATAGTCTGGGTGAAAGTGTGGAGATTTCTGTCTTATTTTTTGCCTTAAGCTGCTCCAAACTTAGTAAAACATAGACTTTCAGAATGAGAGCCATAAATGGGGATTGGCAGAGAAGAAATCCGAAGGAATGGTCTGACACACACAACATGAGAAAGGGTGAAGTGTCACATGACTTAGTGGGTCCCTTGTACACTTTATTTGGACATATTTGTTCCCACACTCTGGGCTGGACACTCGCCGAAAGCCGGGAATGGAGCCCTCACAGGGCTCACCGGGTGCACGCGGGGCCTCCCCGCAGCCCAGGGAGCAGGCAGGCGCCTGGGGGTGGAGGATGAGAAGGAGAGATATTCGAGATGGATTTGGGGGGAACCTGTGCTGCAGGACTTGGAAAGTACCCTGTGTTCTAAAGGCCGTTAGGCTGCCATGTTGCGAGTCTGATTGCCTCCGCTCGCTCTGCAGTCAGCGGGCATACTTTTCTCGAGGAAAACAAATCACAGAGAAGACTTTTGTAAATATTGCTAGCTCTTGATTAGCTGCACTAATTAAGGGGAACATGTAATTCAGGAGGCAGCACTGTAAACAGGGTTTATGCTGACTTGGGAATATGGTTTTTCTGTTGGTTCCCACATGTGGCCGCGAGAAATGTTCTCAGAACACAGACCCGACGAAGTCACGGAGGTCCAGCAAACGCAGCCTGCGGCCCTTCAGGCTCATGCGTGGCCCGAGCAGAACAATGCTCTTCTGATCATGCTCTGCTTCCCACCTCTCCTGTGGTGAGAGCGAATGGTTTGGCTTTTAGGGTGTTTGGTTCCTGATTTTTGCTAAACAGGCAGAATCATTCTGAACCCTTTCCATCTATTTGAGAGGTGGCTACAATTCTCAGGTCACCTCTGCCCACTCTCTCCTGGTACCATAAGATCTTTTTGCCAAATCCATAGGAGGAAAATACATTCTTTTGATAAGATAAATTTTTGTCTTATCAGAGATAAGCCATTCTGTGGCTTTTTAAGTCAGCACAAATGATTTATTAAGCCATGTCCCCAATGGTAGACTAGCCCTGATTGTAAAGCATGCAAAAACATACAATGGGCCATGTTTGGGATGATTTGTTTCTGAGGGGCCACCCACCTTGCTGTGCCCTCTTCGCTGCGCCTCGCCATGTGAGCCGCGAGTCCTGGCCCACGCACGAGGGTGCTCCATGCACCTCCTGGTGACCGGTTGTTTGGTCATGACACCGTAAGTCACGACCACAGGCCTTTTATGATGTAGATATACTAGTAGATGTTTCTTTTTGTTGTTGTTAATCGTCATCTGAGGATAGTTTTTCCATTGATTTTCAGACAGAGTGGAAAGGAGGGAGGCAGAGAGAGAGAGAAACATTGATGTGAGAGAGACATCAGTTAGTTGCCTTCCACACGTGCCCCATCTGGGGCGGGAGAACCTGCAACCCAGATATGTGCCCTTGACCATGAATCGAACCCGCAACCCTTCAATGTGTGAGCAGCACCAGTATTTTGATCCATCGGTAACATTATTTACTAGGTGTTTTGGTTAATAATGCGGATTTTGTAATCAAAGAAAACATGGTAATTTCAAGAGAAACATCAAAAGTGCTTTATTCAAAGTAATGTCCATCGCTAGCTACACATTTCCCCCATCTTTTAGGTAATTTGTGGATACCGTCCCAATAGAACTTTTCTTGTTTTGAGATAAACCATTCAGAGACCCGATTTTCCACTTCTTCGTATGTTTCGAAGTGCTGCTCAGAAAGTGCGTGTGCCATCGATTGGAACAAGTGGTCATCTGAAGGAGCAAGGTCTGGTGAATACGGCGGATAGGTTAATACCTCCCAGGCAAGATCTTTTAACGTGCCTTTAACTGGTTCTGAAGTGTGTGATGGTGTGTCATCATGAAGTGAAATTATTTTTTGTAGAATTAAAAAATATTTAAATTGATTTTTAGAGAGAGAGGAAGGGAGAGGGAGAGAGAAACATTGATTGGCTGCCTCCTGCATAAACCCCATCAGAGACTGAGCCTGCAACCCAGGCATATACCCTGGCCAGGAACCCCCAACCTTTCAATGTACAGGGCAATGCCCAACCCACTGAGCAGCACTGGCCAGGGCTACTCTTTGTCATTTTGAGCAGAGCCCTGGGGTCTTGGAACCCTCCCCAGGTTCTCGGAAACACATAACAGGCCTGCCACAGCGAGTCCCTGCCCCGTGTTATCTCTGCGGGGCTCGCCTGGCTGTCGCAGTGGTTTCCAACCGTTTTCCCATGACGATGATGTCCGAGTGTCATATGCCACACTCGCACGGCAATCCTCAGAGTGTGTGCATTTCCAGACCACATGCTCTTTTTATTCAGGAAACACATTGGCATACCAATGAGTGAGAGGGTCAGGCAAGAAGAGACTCAACTCTCTTCCAGGTTACGTAAATAAAAGGCGTGCATGTGCGTGAGAAGGCATCTGCGCATCGCTGTTCTCAGTATCAAACCCTTCGCAAGACACTGGTGTCCTCAGCCCGAGATCGAGGCTTCAGCAGAGACCTTGGCTGGTGAGTCCAAGTTTGCAACCTGGGCCGGCCTGTCAGCTGTCCCCTGTTTCATGGCAGCTTGCAAGCCATGCCCCTAATGGTGAGGTGACCTGGGAGACAGTGTCTGTGTCACTGGCTCCTGTCCATTGAGACAGACCCGTGTCCCCAGCAGATGGACTGTGAGGGTATGTCAAGTCCAGCTGTGGGTGTTGGCTTGCCCCTCCAGAATGTTCTTCAGACGGTCTCCTGTGTTCCCATTTCAACTCACTGTTGTCATGCTCACCCCCCTGGCTTCCCAACTCTGTTTACTTTGCTCCGTGGCTCTGAGTGCCACCGGGTCCCGTGCTCTGGTGATGGCTGCGGGTGTGTTTGTTGTGGTGAACCCCTGCATCGGAGCAGCTGGCTGAGCTGCGTGTAGTCGGCTGCGCCGCCCGCGTGTGTAATCGGCTGCCCTGCCCAGGTGTGTAGTTGGCTGCACTCCAGGTGTGTGTGAGTGCACTCTATGATGTTGGCACAACAACAAAATCATCTGACAACACGTTTCTCAGAACATTTCCCTGTTGTTAGTCAGGGGCTGACAGGACCATCACACAGGGACAGAGTGCTTCAACGTGTGGGTTTTGGGAGGAACACAATTCAGCCAACCCTTTCCATTAGCTCAGCCTACCCTTCCCCTGGGCCTGGCGAACTGCTCCTCAGGCCTTAAACCCATCTAAAAGATCGCCTCCTCTCTGAAGCCTTCCTTGGTTCCCGCTGGGTGCCTGTGGCACTTTGTCCAGACCTTAGGTGGAGAAGTTGCCACGTTGTATGAGAAGGTTTACACGTCCATCGTCCCTGGAGCCTTTGAGTGTCTTGAGGGACTGGACCTCTGGTGTATCTTCTTCGAAGACCCTGCGTCTAGTCCAGGTGTGGGGCACCGTCTGCTGAGTGATGAATGGCAGCAGCTACAAAGCCACAACCAGTGCAGCAGCTGACCTTGACCGGCATCTCCCGGCCGAGGGCTCCTCGAGCCTCGTGTCTTTCCACCTTCATCCTTTAAGGAAGTGATCTCACCAGCAGGCAGGTGCTCACTGGCCAGAGCGGGACGGCATCCTTGCTCGGTCTGGGTAGAAATAACTTCAGAGGCTCGGGTGTGCCACCAGGGAACGTTTTTAAAAAGCTGTAACCTTTCTCAATCCATCCTGACGTGTGGGCGGCTCTCTTGTACGAGGAACCGCCGTGGCAGTCACAAGTCCAATGTGACTCCCTCCAAAAGGCGGGCCTTGTCCCTGTGCCCAGGGCCTCTTTCAGCTTGTATCTGAAAGTGACCGACGCTTTCCTTTGAAAATATCTTCAGCTTGGCTGTTTAGCAACGCCCGGGTCCTGACCTCGCCAGCACGGATAGGAGACGTGCGCCCGAAGCAGGGGCTCCACGGGTTCGCGTCCTTGCCCGCTCCGCCCGAGGCCTCTGCTCTGTGCTGCACCCCTGCTCTGGCATACAATTTGAGGTGCGAGAATTGCTCAGTGAGAAATCAAGCCAATCCACAAAATAAGGCTCCGAAAGTTTCCATTGCAGGGACGGAGCCTACTTCTCATGCGGCATCGTTCCGGGTAACTGCCGTGGGGGCTCGAGCTGCAGTTTCCGGAGGGCCTCCGGGTTTGAGCACGCGACCACCCTTGTCCCCACACTCGACGTGTGAAGTAAGTGGACTCTGCCCATTTCACAGAGGAAGAAAGTGAGGGCCGGGAAATTGCATAACCTGCTCAAGGTCTGGCTGTGAGGGAGGCCAGTCTTCCATGAGAGCCCACACGTGGCACCAGCGAGCTGCACCGCGACAGTGCCCGGGGCACCGTGTCTGAAGCCACACAGCCCTCTACTCCAGCTTGTAGAATCACAGCCCGCATTCCCTGGGCGGGACCCAGGGCCACTCCGGCCTCCGCATCTCTAGGGGCAGGACGGCCTGTGCTATGGGGGTGTTGCGGGGAGTTGGACATCCCTTTGGGCATTTCCCCGGGCAGGGGAAGGTGGGGCCGGAGCCGGGAGACAGTGGGTGACAGACACCTGGCATAGGCGCAGGGACGCTGGCTGGCCCGCTAAGTGGGGCGTGTTTAAACCTGTCCCCGACCTTTCCCCAGGCGCCTGCCTCTGTCTTATCTTGTTTCTGCTCCTCAGCGTGTCACCTCTGGCAAATTAGAAAAACATGAGGGCCAAGAAGTGGTTCTAAGAGGAAATTTCAAGCACCATTAAATGCCGAATAATAAGAGGATTTTTTTTTTTTTAAACGGGGAGGGTCGGGGCACGCGGCAACTCCAGGCGAATCCCAAAGAAAGACCTGGGTGGGCCTCCTTGCTCCCTCGCACACTCAGAAAATCTCTGTGGAAACTGTAGTTTACAAAGTTGGAGCAAGTTGAAAACGGTTCTCCAGGCCATAAAACTTACCCACACCGCCAGCCTACTCCTGGGCCAACGCTCCCACTTGCTGCCAGCATGATCCCCCCCCGCCCCCCCGTCGCTCAGCCTCAGGGGGAGTGTGCGTTTGCACGTTTTCATACAGAGAAGCTGTGTCTCCGGAGTCAGAGGGGCAGGTCGAAGCAATTAACCGGACAATTGGATGACAAAGCTGGGCTTCGCTGACCAGAGCGTCCAGACACCACGACCTCTGTCCTGGTGTGAATGTGCGGTTTGTCAGTGTCCAGAAGTTCGGTTCGGCCCAGAAGGTCTATCTGACCACTTGCTTGCTGAATCTGGCGTGAACGTGCGCTCCCTTGGGTTTTTCTCTCCCTTTGGTTTGTTCTCCACGTTGGGAACCAGGGGCTGGATGGTGTGGGCTTCCGGATGGTTCCCTGGCTGGGAGAGTGCGTGACCCTGCTGGGCTGAGAGGACGCTGACCCCTGTCGTAGCCCCGCCGGGACCCCCCAGCGCTGGGGGCTTCGTCACGGGCTTTCCGGCAGCGGTGCCGCCGGCACAGGAGACGCTGGGCCTGGGCGGGCCCCTGGCCACCGGTGGAGGGGAAATAGGAAACAGCCCTGGAAGGCCAACTGGGGCAGTGCACGTGGCCCACGGCCCAGATGCCGGGGAAGTGGGGAAGGCGGGAGCGGAGCCAAGAGGCCTTGACGACTGAAAACCCGCCCCACGCCTGGCAGACGTCCCCGCGCTGCGGCTGGGCTGCGGGGAGGCACCGGCGGCTCAGGCCCGAGGAGAATGCAGAGGCACGGCGCATGGAGGAGCCTGTGGGCAAAGCTGTTCTCGATGTTTTTGCTCAGCTGGTGGGTACATCATTTAAAAGAGAAGGGCGGCCCCCCCATGAGGCCGAGGTTGCATGTGCCTCTGGGATGTTCCTTTTCCTCCAACAATGTTTCACCTCCTGATAGCAGGCCCCGCCAGGCCGGGCCGGCGTCCGCAGAGGCTGGAGCCGGGGAAGTGGCACCCGGGTCACCCCCGCAGCTGCTCTTGACCTGGTCCCACATTCAATCACGTGGGGACATTAGAGAGATACGGAGGCCTGGGCCCCATTCCAGACCAGTTACACCAGACTGGGGCCGGCTCGGACAGGGGATCGCTCCCACCGCCCGAGGCTTCCTGCTGCGCAGCCGAGGTGGCGAAGCGTCGGACGCGGGAAGAAACGGAGGTCCCGGCATCAGCTTCTGGCCCCCGTCGCGTAGCTCGTCAGGGTGGGTCAGCACCGGTTCTCTTCTGACCCTGTCTTGTCTTGATGTCACATGAAGCTGCTTCTCTTCATTGTGGTTTTGCTAAACTTTTAAAGCAAAATTCAAAATGTAAGTTTCCAAAGTCCCTTTAAGAAGTGGGTTTCCCGGGAAGACGGGCGCTGATGGTCTGTACCCGCTCCTCCGGGCGTGGGACTGCGCTGTGTGGGGCCAGCGGGGCGAACGCGGGCTTCTTGTCCATGTGCCCTGCAGCCCACACGCTGGGTGCCGCTGCCCGTCTGACACCACGCACACCCTTCGACGTGTTTGTCAGTGGGGACTCTCGCCACGAACCCTGGCTGGTGACAGTGTCTACCAGAGAAGCATTTTTCACAGGACTCACCCGCCTGGCACCGAGTGTCCAGCACACGATCCTTTTTGCCCCGAGGGCACACCCAGACACCCGTGCCCGCGTCACCCTGTAAGACATCTAGTCACCGGCTAAGCGCTGCGTTGTACGTCCGCGGCCAGTCATGGAAACAGCCTATATTTTGTCCAGCCCACCGGATTTCCGACAGAGGGTGACCTCTGGCTCAGATGTCAGGGACCGCGCTCTTGTGTGTGACTGACAGCTGTGGAGGTCGTTCTGAGCGGAGCAGGAGTTGCAGGCTGGGGTCAGGCCGGGGCCTGGCGCTGGTGTGAGGGGGAGCAGCTCCGTGGGAGGCAGGTGGGCCAGCAGAGGCCGTCTGTCCGTGCGCAGCCTCCAGGGTGAACGGGACACTGAGCTGGGTCCCGAAGGAGGAGCAGGGGAGCGGGCAGGGCGGCTGACATTTATGCCGGACACCGCGGAGCTGCCTGTTGAATGGATATCTGAAAGATAATGCATCGCGCTACTCTTTCTGGACGTGCCCAGGACCACGCGGGGGTGTGAATGTGACCCGGGGACGGGGGGAGGTGAACAGTGACCACCCCTTTCAAAGTCTGCTGGCCACTCGGACCCACGTCTCCAGCCTCTGTCCTCATTCTGGCTCGTGTCCCCACTTCAGGTGGCCTATCGTTAGATTCTGTAAAAGGACACGGAGCAAATGGCCCTTTGCCCTCAGGCCAGAGTTTGCCGTGCCTGGGAATGCCGCCTTGACCTCCAGGACCTGCCCATCCAGATCCAGGGCGTCTCAGCCGACTTTGCCCTGCACTTGGCCTTCGGCTTGCCGGGGCCTGGGGTCACTGCCAAGACCACTCCCTCACATGTCACCTCGGGCAAAAACAAACAAAGAAAGAAAAAGACTCAGACATTCCCGATGCTGCTCTGGCCCCTTACAAAGGCATTTCATATGGAGGCTTTTTAAAATTAAAAAAACGTGAGGGCCAAAAGTGGTTTTAAGAGGAAATTTCAAGCAAATTATAGGATCAGCGATGCTGAAGGCTGGGGAACAGCAGTTGGCCAGTCTCGTCGAAGGCCCTGGAATCCTAACTGAATCCTAACGGGGAGAGTGAGGGGGGCTGTTCACAGCCTCCTGGTTGGGCAGGTGACCCTCCAGCGATTCCAGGGGTGCCCGTCTCCTGTCCTCCCGAGAACTCGGCGAGCCTCGGTGGATTCGCTCGCTGTGATGTGTTATCACCCTGGCGGCTAGAAAGTGCTTTCTCGTGTCCAGCTGGAATCTTTGCTACTTAATTGAAAAATCTATTCCCCCCCCCCCCCCCCCGCCCTTGTCAATGCTGGTTATTTCTGTGTGGATCCTCTCCAGATGTGCACATGGTTTCCACAATGCGGTGAAGCAACTTGGACACGGGGCCCTCGTAGGGCCTGCCTGCTGCCTGGGATGTTGGAGCCACGGGCGAGGCGTCAGCGAGACCCTGATCCCCGCCTGCCAAGAGCCAATGTCTGGCCTTGGACGAGCCGCTGGCCTGTCTGGGCCCCAGGCTCCTTGTCTCTAACGTGAAGAATCAGACCACACCGTCGCTGAGATCTTTCCAGCTCCGACGATTGTGTTCAATAATTTTGCTAAGAACAGTGTCTCCAGCCACGAATCTGAGCCTGGCGTGTGTTAGATGTGCAACAATACTGTCCAACAGAATTACATCCGAGGTTTCCAGGGAAGGTTTCTCTCAGCCTCACGAAACCTCTTAAGCCCCGAAGCCCTTGGTCCCTCCCAGAAGTGACAGATCCCCTCTGGGGACTGGGAACCAGACCCCGTGGCGGAGCGGCTTCTCCCGAAAGCGTAGCGGCCACCCAGTGGTCAGGATGGTCGGGGCCCCGCGGGCCACCAGGCCACCCTGTGTCCGGTCACTTTGCTGCCATAGCCAGTCTATTAAAATGCCCGTGAACCAGTGCCCACGAGGAAGGTTATAAATACGTCCCATTAAAAATAGAGATTGAGCCGAAACCGGTTTGGCTCAGTGGATAGAGCGTCGGCCTGCGGACTGAAAGGTCCCAGGTTCGATTCCGGTTAAGGGCATGTACCTTGGTTGCGGGCACATCCCCAGTAGGGGGTGTGCAGGAGGCAGCTGATCGATGTTTCTCTCTCATCGATGTTTCTAGCTCTCTATCCCTCTCCCTTCCTCTCTGTAAAAAATCAATAAAATATATTAAAAAAAAATAGAGATTGAGCCCTAGTGGGTGTGGAGAGAGCGTTGGCCGGTGGACGGAAGGATCCCGGTTTTGATTCCCGTCAAGGGCATGTACCTCAGCTGCAGGCTCGATCCCCGGCCACAGTCAGGGCTCATGTGGGAGGCAACCAATTGATGTCTCCCTCACATAGATGTTTTGTCTCTGTCTCTCCCCCTCCCTTCCACTCTCTCTAAGAATCAATAGAAAATATCCTCAGGTGAGGATCAACAACAACGGAGATTGACGGGAGCTCCGGGCAGCCTCGCCCGCAGCGACCCCTTCTTCAGACGCCTAGTACCTCATCGGCGTTGATGCTCTGAGCTGTCAACAGTGTCCGTGTCAGAGGACTCGTCTCAGAAAGCCCACTAGGGATAGGATTAGGACTTAGCAACCATTCTTTTTCTCTGCAGCACAGGGCTTACCTAGATCCCAGTGCAGGGTTAGGGGTGACGGTGCTCCTGGGAGGACCAGGCTAACCTTGGAGAGAGAGTGGCGGGCAGTCCTAACCCTCCTGGCCTTTCAAAGCTGCATGGAGCCTGGGGTGCGACAGGGGGAACCGAGGGCCTGGGCTTCCACGGGCCCAGCGTGTCTTCACTGGGAACCTTGGGGAACTGAGGAACGTCCCCTGGGGGCCCTCACCCCCACATGAAGCCCTCATGAGCAATGAAGGGAGGTGATGTCTGAGCAAGCAGCCTCGCGCAGAAGCAGGCGCTGGCGGGCGGACT
Organism: Cnephaeus nilssonii; assembly: GCF_951640355.1. Classification (NCBI taxonomy): domain Eukaryota; kingdom Metazoa; phylum Chordata; class Mammalia; order Chiroptera; family Vespertilionidae; genus Cnephaeus; species Cnephaeus nilssonii. The sequence goes on from NC_137092.1 coordinate 41,617,233, forward strand.
CGGGGCCCCTCTGCCCGGCGGCAGCCGCCTGCCCTTTGGCTGCATCTTCACGTTTCCTCCCTCTGTGCTCGCGACTGCGCCCTCTGTCCCAGTCTCCCCTCTTACAAGGACGCCGGTCAGGCAGGATTGGGGTCCACACGAAGTCTCCCTCTAACGTGGTCTCCACAGTTACGTTCTGAGGTCCAGGGGGTGGGACTTCAGCACAGGACCTTGGGGTGGGGCAGACAGTCAGGTCCACAGCACCAGGAGCTCACGGCGCCTGCACGAGGGCTGGGCAATCAGGCCGCCGGAAGGTGGTGGCTGAGGGACCCTGTGGGGTTCAGCACACCGGCAGGGTGTGCCCAGGTTCCTGTAACTTTACAGAACGGCTACCCCCACCCCATGGGTGCCCAGCAGTTGTATGGGCCATTCACGGGCGTCTCTGATGACTCAGTAGACCAGGGGATGGAGGGTTTCAGACGTCAGAGCCCAGCCTCCCAATGGCTGGATGCGGGCCGGGAGTGCCCAGGGGCAGGAGCTGGGCTCCTGAGCCCTCACCCCCACCTTAAGCCCTGGGGGGCCCTCACCCCACCTTAAGCCCTGGGGGGCCCTCACCCCACCTTAAGCCCTGGGGGCCCTCACCCCACCTTAAGCCCTGGGGGCCCTCACCCCACCTTAAGCCCTGGGGGCCCTCACCCCACCTTAAGCCCTGGGAGCCCTCACCCCCACCTTAAGCCCTGGGAGCCCTCACCCCCACCTTAAGCCCTGGGGGGCCCTCATCCCCACCTTAAGCCCTGGGGGCCCTCACCCCCACCTTAAGCCCTGGGGACCCTCACCCCCACCTTAAGCCCTGGGAGCCCTCACCCCCACCTTAAGCCCTGGGAGCCCTCACCCCCACCTTAAGCCCTGGGGGGCCCTCATCCCCACCTTAAGCCCTGGGGGGCCCTCACCCCCACCTTAAGCCCTGGGGGCCCTCACCCCCACCTTAAGCCCTGGGAGCCCTCACCCCCACCTTAAGCCCTGGGAGCCCCTGCCCCCCACCTTAAGCCCTGGGGGGCCCTCACCCCCCACCTTAAGCCCTGGGGGCCCTCACCCCCACCTTAAGCCCTGGGAGCCCTCACCCCCCCCTTAAGCCCTGGGAGCCCTCACCCCCACATTAAGCCCTGGGGGCCCTCACCCCCACCTTAAGCCCTGGGGGCCCCTCATCCCCACCTTAAGCCCTGGGGGCCCCTCACCCCACCTTAAGCCCTGGGGGCCCTCGCCCCCCACCTTAAGCCCTGGGGGCCCCTCATCCCCACCTTAAGCCCTGGGGGCCCCTCATCCCCACCTTAAGCCCTGGGGGCCCCTCACCCCACCTTAAGCCCTGGGGGCCCTCGCCCCCCACCTTAAGCCCTGGGGGCCCTCACCCCCCACCTTAGCCCTGGATTTTCCATCTGCTCAGAGGAACAGTACAGCCGGCCTGTCTCCCTGTCGCCACCTGAGGATCAAGTGCATGGTGCATATGAAAATGTTCCGCAGAGAATCAAGAGCTTGTCTAGGATCAGAACTGGTGTTTATTCCAAACAACAAGTCAGGGTGAGGTTTCTAAGCCGTCGCTTGTTGGGCTTGTAAATCCTGTTTGTTTAAAAAATAAATAAAAAGCAAACTGGTGCCTGCTCTCTCCAGAAAGAGTACCGTGTGCCGTCTGGTGTCACAGGCCGCGGCGTCTGGGGCCCGGTGGCAGCCTGTTCCGAGGGGACCTGTGCTTGGCTGAGCGCCCCCGCCCCCTGCCTCTGGTGCACCCCTCGCCTGGCTGGGATGGGGCCTCAGCATGGCCGTGTCCACGCGGTGTGGCCGTGAGGGTGACATCTTCCCTCCAGCTTCGTGGCACCAGTGACAGACAGGGGAGGGCAGAGGCGTGGCTTGTTCCGGACCTACGGGGTCAGGAGAAAAGAGGAGGGAAGTCCTGTTTGTGGGACATCTCGGTGTGGCCAGGAGCCTCACAACATACCTGCCTCTCTCTGAAGTATCCTTATTTTAAAAAGGAGAAACTGAGGCTCAGAGAGGGTAATAACCTTGATCCAGGCCACACAGCTTAAGAGTCACTGGCATTGGAACCCGGATGTATCTGGTTTCAAAAGCCACGCCCTTTCCGTGATTCTGTGTCCCCTTCCACGGAGCAGTGTGGGGGCTCTGGTTCGGGTCCCTCACCCCAGATGTGTGATCTTGGGCGAGTCATTTCAGCGCCTCGCACCGTCTCCTCCGCTACGAAGAGCAGTGGTCACTTTGTTCCTCACGGGGTGGTTGTGAGAGTCCCGTGACATCAGGTGTGTGGAGTGACCTGAGTACTGGAAAATGCTACACGCAGGCGAGGAATTGCATGCTAAGTTTGAAAGTGTTGCTCAAGAGCCTTCGGTGAGCCACTCTTCCTGGACCCAGAGGTGTTCTGGCCCCCAGACTCCATCCCCGTGCCTCTCCCCAGCTGGCCTCGGGGTGCTGTTCATGGCCCATCTGAAATGTCCTCCTGCTGTTCTGCCAATCTGCTCCCTCCCCACCTCCTCCAGGGAGCCCTCCCTTGCAGCGCGGCCACCTGGCCATGCGTCTTCCCTGCGGCCTGCGGCTGGGTGCGGGTTTTCAGTTGTCTCATAAGCGTAGGGGGCCTTCAAGGAGTTATTGACAGCGGAGAGGGTGGCGCCCACACCTGAGTGTCGTCACAGACTCGGAGCAGTACTCGGGCCCACGAGAAGCACTCAGAGGCCGTCAGCCCCTGGACGGGTGCAGGGCGTCAGGCCCAGGCCTCTGCCTCCTCCTGTGGCAGGTCCCGCAGGGTCTGGCGCCTCTGCAGCCCCGCGTCTCTGAGGGAGGCAGCCTCCTCCTGAGCTCCCCCGGCGTGACCTTCGCCGCTCCTCGGCCTGGCCGTGCGGCTTGTCCTTGTGGGCCCAGCTCAAGGCCGGGCTCCTGTCCAAGGACACAACCTCGTCGTCCTTCTGACTGCACTGGGCGCTGGGCCTGCCCTGGCTTGTCTCCCAAGAACCTTAAGAAAAGTCTGGGTCTTCCTTGGGCACATAGTAGGTGCTCAACTCTTGTGCTTTGCGGGGCCTGGACGTGGATCTCAAAGAAGGCCAGCCGAAAGGGGCGAGCCCAGGGTCCAAGCTCCCTGCTCCTTCTTATTCAGAAAGAACGGACAGGACCCTCAGGGGAGGAAGGTGTCCGTCACGTGGGTCTGCAGCTGCCACTGGGCACATCCCCTCACTCCCAGAGCCTCAGTTTCCTGGTGTGCAAACCACCGTGACAGTAACCCAAAGTGTGGGGTCGTCATTGTGAGCGTGGCCGGAGGGTCCGTCCCCAGTTCTGTCCTCAAGTCCGTCGTTCAGGTCCAGCTTCGATGACCGCCTCAGTGGGACCTTCCTGCCCACCCCCGAGGACGCCCTGCCCATCCCGTCTGACGGGGGGAGGGCAGGCAGTAAGAACAGGACGCTGCTGTGAGGAGCACTCACCTCACTCACTACAGACCAGGGGCTTTCCTGCAGACCCTGGGGGACTGGAGGACGCTGCCCGGAGACGCAGGGCTGGACAAAGACAGACGCCTCGGGCCCAGGTGGGTCCATCGCTCAGGAAAGAAAATACATTTTGAGAACACATCAGGGACAGGACACGCTTTGATTTGGTTGCTGTGCCTGGACCCTGACCCCCTTCCAGGAGTTTGCCTCAGGAACGCTGACCATTCTCCAGCCGCAGGAATGGTCAGAGCAGAGTTTCAGCATCATAGAAAATTAACTACCTTGTTATCGGACTTCAAGATCCTGGAAGGACCCTGCCCCTCCCGCTTGCACACAGCCCTTCTTCCTCATCCCCGTGTCATCGCGGCCAGTAGGGGAGGGAGCGCAGGATCTACAGGGCGGCCCGTGCTCTCCACGCTGCCGGCAGGATTCAACCCGGTCTCTGCTCAACTGGCTCAAGTAGTGACAGGCGGCCTGGGCCCGTTTTGTGCTGTTTCTCTTCCTAGCACTTCGACAACCTGTAATGATTTCATTTGCACACGCACCTGGCCTGGCCCCTGCCAGAATGTGAGCCCCTGAGGGGAGTTTGCCGGTGAGTCCTGCTCACGCCGCCGGTCCCCGACTCCTGGAACAGTGCCTGGCGCGCAGCAGGTGTCCGAGCTCGTGGTCCTTCCTCCCTGCCCAGTAGGGAGCGTGCTGCCAGTCTCGGGGGCAGGAGCAGGGAGGCTCTGTGACTCCAAGTGTTTCTCATGCGGAAAAGGAGGGTCCCATCCAGCAGCAGCTCGGCCCACGGAGACTTTCCTTCAGGAAGGAGAGCGGGGCCGGGAGGACGGGTGCTGGTGGCCTTCCCGCTGAAGCAGCTGAACGACGCCCCACTTCTGCCTGGTTTTGGGGTGTCCTGCCTCAGCAGCTGGACACCTGAAAGCTCCCGGCTGAGGACAGGCCTGGGCCGTTCCCACCGGCAGCCCAGAGAGCGGCCTGTCTGGGGACGGCAGCCGGCCTTGCCCCTTCCGGTGCCCACCCACGTGAGTGCGGGGGATGGGGGAGCGGATGCTCATGACAAACTCTTTTTGGAGAAGCAGGGTGGGGGAGGAGGAGAGAAGAGAAGAGAGAGCCAAGGTGCGGGGGTAGGGGAAGTGGAGGGGGCAGAGAGGGGTGACGGAGCAGAAGATTTTAAAATCTGAGACAGGTTTGCAGTGGGAGACAGGAGCCGGTGCGAGGGAAGTCTGAGAACAGAGGGCTAACACCCAGCGAGCGCTCGGCCCGACCCAGGGCTCAGGGGCTGTGGGAAGAGGTGCACGGACTTCATGCTGCGCAGGGCGAGGCGTGACAACGCTGGGGGTGCGGGGGGGGGGGGGGGGGCGCGGAGGGGCCGGTGCACGGATCCGATTTCTGTTATTTCTTTCTGTGAACCAGTTTGGGCTGAGTGAGCGCCTGGGGCTCTTTAGTTCTGCAGGAGGAGGAGGAGGAGGAGAGAGAGAGAGAGAGAGAGAGAGAGAGAGAGAGAGAGAGAGAGAGAGAGAGACGCTGCTGGCATCGCGCAGTCCGCAGCCCGGGCAGGCGGGCCGAGCGATTAGTGTGCCTGTAACAAGCAGACGGAAGTTTGTTTATCTTGGAGCTGCTGAAGCAGGCCTGGCCAGTGACATTTGTTTTTAAAAAGAAGCACAACAACAACAACAACAATAACAACAACAACAACAACAACAAGGGAATGCGTGTGGGTCTGTGGCACATTCGTGTCGCAGGTCGCGGGGAGGTGGCTGGAATCCCGAATCAATAACGTAATTGAGTTATTTCCGTGAGTGGTTAAGGCTATTACTTTGAGTGAGCGCTGGGCATTTGGCTGTAGGCTGTGATCACTCGAGCTCATTGGGTATCGATCCCGCCCTTCCGTTCTGCTGGTGTTCTGGGAGCATCAGCGGAGTACCCCCTCTCCTTTCCCCCTCCCCCTCCCTCCTCCTACCCTCCCTCTTCCCTCCCCAGGCTTCCTTCTGAGAAGCAGAACGGCCTCTCCCTCCTGGATGTGCTGCGAGTTTTCCACCCCACATCATCACCATGTGTTCTAAAAGCAAAACGCAATTTTCCAAGCGTCTTTACACACACACACACACATGCACACACAAGGCCTCTGTGCTCAACAATGTGCTTTTTACCAGAAAAGGAGCGAAGACAACAGGTCCACTATAGTCCTGCGATGTCCTAGGGCAGGGAGGCCGCAGTCCCGCCAGAGACATTGTCCCCATTGACGCCGCTCCCCAGCTCCGGGCAGCTCACAATCCCACCCTTTGTGGCCACCAGAGAATCACGGCCTGTGCCCGTCCCCTCGGACCCACCCTGCCGGCCCCAAAGGTCACCAGCCATGATGTCACGGAGAAGCATGTGGTCAGAGAGCCCGTCCTCCACAGAAGCTGGAGATTTGACGGACACCCCTCCCCACCCTGCCCTGCCGTCCACCAGCCCCGGCCTCAGCCCTGGGGTCTCCCCTGCTGGAGGTGAGGCACGGGGTGGCCCACTGAGAGGCTGTGGCGTTCTGTCACCCACTCTGTTGGGTAGCCCCTCCACTCCTCTGAGCCCTGCCTCGGGACACTTCCACGAGCCCGCCCCGCTGTCTCCCTAGCACTCTGCACACTGCACCTCGCCTGCCAAGCATGGCAGGGCTGTGTCTTAGAAAGGTCTCTGTCTTGGAGGCTTGGAGGTCGGCTGGGCGAGAGACTAGAAGCTGGGAGAACATTCTGAATCTGTTACAACCGGTGGGTCGGGAGAGAGGCTGCAGACGGGGTCTGGCTGGGGTGGGAGGCTCGGGAGGTGGAGACTCAGGCCTGGGTCTGCCTGTGACTCCAGGCTCAGACCAGGGGAGGCCAGCGCCGCCTGAGTAGGTCCAGGGTTCTGCCTGTGGCTGGGGACTCTCTTCGAAGACCTTCCTCAGACCCTTTCAACCCCCTCCCCCACGCCCTTCCAGCTGCGGCTTTCTTCGTTCGGGTTGCTCAGAAGGCAGAAGCTCTAAAAATAGAAAGCCTTATTATTACCTATTAAATTTCTTTCCACCTCCAGAGTTTTCTGAAAGTAATAAGAAGAGGGGGGCAGAGTCTGTGCTGAAGGGTTCAGGAGCAGGGTGTATTGAGAGGTGAGGAGTGAAGCGGGTGGAGAGATCTCGAGGCCAGGCGGTGAGGAGGGGCCAGGGTGAGAACACACAGACTGAGCCACTGGGCCAGGCGACCTTCCAGAGCACACGCCGCTCCAAGGGAAGTGAGTGTGGGACATTAAAACAATAGTGTTCCTATGAGGCCATCCCCCCAGTTGCGGGAGGACCGGCGCGGGATGCAGGGACTTTGCACCTGTCCCTGCCTGGGGCAATGCCTGGGAGCTCCCGCAGCTGACAGGTGTGCATCCTCTCATCCCGATGCGTTTCATCTCATGCTCCTAAAGGTCCACCTACAAGGCTGAGAAGAGCCTGCACAAGCCAACCAAAACCTTAGCCAGAGTCAATGAGGACAACCAATCACAAGCAGCCAACTGGGCAACCACTTAAGCTTCAACCAATCAGATCACTTCCTTGCTTTGCTTCCTCTCTGCTCTATAAAAGCCTCTCCCCTAGTTCCTGTCTGACTGGTGCTGCCTGATTGGAACCCATGTTTGCTCAGATAAACTCTAACCATTCAATGTGCCTCAGTTTATCTTTTAACACCATGTTGTTAAAACCTCTCTATTTAAAGGAGAATGCACCCAGGTCAACCTCAGATGGATTCTGTTTTCTATGCTCAGAATCATGATACATTTATGTACTTAGATGAGGACTTTCCTTTAAAATTATTTTTTTATTGGCAACTAACTTTTATTGAGTGTGTTTTAAGTATTTAAAAACTTTTTTACTTTTCAACTACAGTTCACATTCAATATTCGTTTGTGTTAGTTTCAGCTGTACAACATAGTGGTCAGACAACCATATTCTTACAGAGTGGTCCCCCAGGTATTTCCCGTCCCCACCTGGCACCACACACAGATACTACAATACTATTGATCATGCTCCCTGTGCTGGGCTTGACAGCCCGTGACTGTTTGTAACTACTAATCTGTACTCCTTACTCCCTTCACCTTTTCCACCCGACCTCCAACCGCCCTCCCCGCTGGCAGTCATCACGGACTGGGACTTTCTTATACAGCTCTTTGCTCACTATTTCCCCCTGGTATTTCTAGCTACCTTTTTCTTCCTGTTGCAGAACAGTACTGTTCTTTTACCTTATCAATAAGCTCATCCAGCATCTTGTCCTTGCCAGACATTTCCTGGACTCTTTTTTTTTTAAATTTTAGATATTTAAAAAATTTTTAAATTAATTTTTAATTTTTATTGATTTCAGAGAGGAAGGGAGAGGGAGAGAGAGAAAGAAACATCAATGATGATAGAGAACCATTGATTGACTGCCTCCTGCACATCCCACACTGGGATCGAGCCTGCAACCCAGGCATATGCCCTGACTGGGAATTGAACTGTGACCTCCTGGTTCATAGGTTGACGCTCAAGCACTGAGCCACACTGGCTGGGCCATTCCTGGACTTATGAGAGTATGTTACTCTTTGGGCCCCTGGAGAAGGGCCGCTCTAGCATTTCCGCTCATTTCACTTCCGGGAACTGCCACTCTCCTGGCCCGTTCTCCTCACTCTGTGGGTTCTGTCTCGCGTGGCTGGAGGATGCTTTCAAATGAGGGTCACAGAAGCGTGCGCCAAAGGTGGAATTTCTGGGCCTTTGCGTGTCTCAACATCTCCCTTCGGCCTAGCATTCCGGGTTTAAGGAGACTTCCTCTCCGCTTTGACCTCTAGCATACGGTTCCAGTGATGGCAATCTGGTATGTGTTGCTTTATAGGTAACCAGTTTTGTTTTTTCCTAAACTTTTAGGGTTTTTGGTTTTGGTCCTTGGCATTTCTAATTTTAACTGGGCCATATTTGGGTGGTGGACCTAGTTTGTATTTTGTGTCCAGGCATTTGTCATTCATTCATTCATCCATCCATCCATCCATCCATCCATCCATCCATCCATCCATTCATTCTTTTCTCCCACGTTCTCTGTGCTTATTTTCTGGAACTCTCATGATATTGTTGGGGCACTTCCTGGCTTGATCCTCTGAGTCTCTTGCCTCATGGAATGTTTATGTCTGTATTTTATCTGTGGTCTGGAGGGTTTCTTTGACTTTGTCTTCCAGTCACTCAGTTGACCTTTTTCTCTTTAGCAATTGTGTCTTTAATTTCCAATAATTCTTTCTTGCTCCCTGAATGTTTTATTTCTCTAGCAACCGTTTCTGTTTTGTGAATGCCGTATCTCCCTGAATCTCTCTGAGCACTTGAATTAGAATGGCTCAAAACAGTCTCTTCTATTTTGTTTTCTCTGGGGTCAGGGCTGTATTTATTCATCTGGATTCTTCTGTGAGGTTGGTTTTTCTCAAATACCCAGTGATCATTGCAAGCCCGCGCATGTTTTTTGAAGGAAAGAGAAAGCATTGATTTCTGAAGCCAGCGCAATGTCCTCTGTGGGTGGGGAGTCCTGTTTGCTTTCCAGGTCTCTTTCCTAAATGGGAGACAATTGAGGTCATGACAGGTGGCTGTTCTCATGCTGTAGTCTTAGGGGTGCAGACATAATGGGATAAGTAAATATGAAGTTCAGATAGTCGATGAGAAGTAATTAAATGTTAGGAGGGAGGATGGCTGGGAGCCACGCCTCTTGACTCTGTTGGACTCTGCACGGCCTCAGCAAGGCGCGGGCTTCCTGTCCATGGCAGGTTGAGCTCCGCCACTCCGCCTCCAGCTGCTGCTGAGGATGGTCATAGGTCCAGAGAGCGGCAGAGTGACAGTCCTGACTTGTGTATGTAGTTCTCGTCAGCCTGGCCTCCAGGGGGTTAACCTGCTGAGCGTTCTATGTGGAGAAGAGTAAAAGGGTCCGTGGGCCTGCTGGTCACCCCCAAGTCCTGGCTTCCGAGTTGAATGTCCTCTCAGGATAAGAACATCTGTGGATCTTTCTTCCTTTCACCGAGTACCCAGGATGCACTGATGCTCCTGCCATGGGTGTCCGCGTCTTTTCACAACCCTCTCATTGTCACAGAACATCATTCCACAGATCTCCATGTCACCACTGCCACCCACGTTTCCCAGGTGAGAGCACGAAGGTCAGAGAGGGATGTCTGTTTCCTGGGGTCCCATGTGGTGTGAGGAGCAGAGTTAGGACTTGAACCTGGGCTTCTGATTTCACACATTTCGTACCGGTACTCGGCGGCTAGAGGAGTGGCCTTCATGGTCCAAGATGCTTGATGGTGTGTCTTCCAGGGACTTTGGAGGGACATGGAAAGCAGGTGGCTAATGAGTGGGTGGGAGGGAGTGCGGGGCGGGGGGGGAGGGGAGCTGCAGAGATTCATTCCTTAATGGGATGAGAGTCTAATTCAGGTGAGGGGCCCCAGGGGCAGTCCAAGGGGATGCTCATAAAACCCAGGGTTTTGGCTCCAACCGCGTGGCTTTCTCAGGGCGGGAGGAGTTCAGGCTTGTCTGTCTGTTTTGTGGCTCCTGAGCTACTTGCCTTATGAAAGGACATGTATGGAGCAATGGCGATATGGTTTGTGATTTGCCCGTAGCAGAAACAAACGATGCAGAAGACAAAAGAATATCTTTGTTTAAAATTGTAAATTATTTTCTCACTGTAAATGTAATAAGTAGCAGGGAAAGGTAATAGAGAACTTGTAAACAAACCAGGGGTTTGCAGAAGAAAACAGAAGTCACCTTAAAATTCCATGATGGGATCCTCATTGCTCCTGTGTAAAGAATATTTCCCAAAAAATCCAAAGCCATTAAATCCATATTGAAAGGGTTCATAGGTCGTTCCCTCCTAACTAATGGAAGAAGAGAAATCTAGTCTTAAAAACCATAGAAAAGGCAAAAAAAAAAAAAAAACCACACGCAGACACCCGCCACCCCAGCGCCCCCGAATCCTGGCAGCCACGGAGCCGCTCAGGGTCCTGATCGAGATCTTCCTCTTGTTTATACCCACGTCCTCCAGCTGGCAACCGCGGGGCATCTGTGTGGTCAACAAACACGAAAACATCACATTCAACTGGCCCCCGAGGCACCTGCTGTTCTACGGAAGGTCCCAACCAGAGGATCAGCGGGCCCGGAGGCCGCGCTCTCCACCAGGGACGCCTCAGGGCCCCCGCGGCTGGGACAGGCGGGGACACAGAAGGAGGCAAGGTTCCGCCGGAGACAGCTCGGGGCCGCTGGGAGAGGACGCTCTTTCCACAGCAGATCCTAAAACGTGTCTGTGAGCAGATCTTCTCAGTGAGAGACCCAGAGGTCTCAGGGCTGGCCCGTGGCCCAGGACCCCGGTATGAACTCCCGGCAGAAGCTGAGGTGGCCCCAGTCCCGGGCTGGGCGCACAGGACTCCCTGGGCAGGACTCCCCACCCCCCAGCCCTCCGTGCCTTCCGTGGTCGGCTCCTTCTGTGTCCGTAGACAGGCGGGGTGTTTTCCTAGGGGGGCGGGGGGACTTCGATGGTGTGGAAATCAGCGTTCGTTTTGACCTTTTATTCACAGCGCACACGCTCGCTGGCTCTCCACATGGTGGGACTCATGGATAAAACCATCACGACCTGGTTTTATCCAGATTTTCTTAAATCCTCACCCGAGGATATGTTTTTATTGAGCTTGAGAGAGAGAGAGAGAGAGAGAGAGAGAGAGAGAGAGAAACAGGGATCATTGCCTCCTGTACACACCCTGACTGGGGATTGAACCCACAACCTTTTTGGCATACGGGACAATGTTCCAACCCACTGAGCCACCGGCCAGGGCTTATCCATGTTTGTACGAGGCTCCCAGCTCTTCTAACCCTAATGAAATACACCGAATAGAGATTTCTCAAGCTCTGATATGGCCGAACATCCCAGCTTTCTGACCTGCCTTGGCCACACCTCCGGCCCTATGTCTCCTTCTCTAGCTATTTCTGTTCATTTTGGCTCCTGGACAGCGACCCGATGCTGGTGGGGGTGCAGCTCCCACTCCGTTCTTCCCCGGTGGCACGCTTCCTGGCCTTTCGGGGTGCCCTGCCCGGAAACAGAGGCGCCACACGGCGTTGGGCTTAAGACAACAATGTCCTGGCTGAACACGAACTCAAAGGCCTTTCCCGTTCCAGACCAAACCTTTGCAGCCAGAGAAGTTCCTACGTGCTAACTGCCAACTTCCTTTCTGACTGCGCCCCTTGGATTTGGCTTCTAACGATATTTCGACCCGGTTTATAAATAAAAGCCTTGGTAGGCTACCAGGTATCACACACGGGACATGCCATTGCTGCGGCTTCCCTAATCGCAGGCCTCCCGATGACACGGATGCCTGGGATACAGCTGGTCCTTTGTGGCATCTCCACGCTTTGCTCAGGGGTCTTGGCAGAGGGCAGTCGTGGCCTTTGCTGCCATCCGAAGCCCATGCCCCGGACCCAGTCAAATATACCAGACACGTGCTCTCCTGTAAAGAGAGCTCACAGGTGGCGAGGCCTTGGGGCTGCGCCCAGGGTGGTGGTGAGGCTCCGCTGTCCCTCGGCCCCACCCTTCTCCGCTGCCAGGACCAGCCCTGCCTCCTGCAGGCACTGGGGTATATTTAGCGCCTCTTCCCCTAGGCTGAGTGGGACCTGAAAATAGATCGCTTGGCCTGTGTGCAGTTGGGCTGCGGCCTCCAGATCTCCACTTGCATCCAGCCAGTAGCCAGCGCAGTGTGGGTCTGCTCAGGAGCATCCGGTGACAGTGGCCTGGTCCTGGGGGCTGGGCTCTGCTCCAGCACTGCCCTCTCCATCTGGGGGATGTGCGCCGGCCTTCCTGAGGTCTAGTGGTGACATCCGCCTCTTTGGCTGGGGCCCCTTGGATCTGGACGCAGTCTGCATGAGAGTCCCACATCTGTACTGCGGGCGCCTCTCTGGAAGGGACCAGATAGTTCCCTTTGGCCCCAGCCCTGTTCTCCCTCTCAGTGTGACCACAGTTGCTCTGTATCCTGAGAGCTTCCGTGGGCCTGCACCTTGGGCCGGCCCTGGGCGGCTCGGGGGCTGAGGGGACTGGGGGACTCTGGAGGCAGGTGTGCAGAGTGGCCGGGCTCGCCTGGGGGTGGGCCCGGCCTTGCTGCCCACCTGCCACCCTGGTGGGGCTGAGGGGATTGGGCTCCGCCATCTTGTGGCTGTGGGCGCTGCCATCTTTGAGGGTGTGGCAGCAATTAGCATCTTCCCTCCTTATTGGCTGTGGGTGCCGCCATCTTTGTGATGGCGTGAGGGTCAATTAGCATATTCCCTCTTTATTAGATAGGATAGCTAGTCCCCAATATTCTATTTCTGCCCCTAACATTCCCCACTGCTATTTCCATCATCTCATATCTATGAGATGAGTTTTGGGTGAAACTACGTTTGCTGGACTGCATTTGCGTCTGCCTTGGAAGCAGTTCCAGGGGTGGGACACAGCGGATGCAGACATTGGACACAGCAGCAAGCAATCAGGCTACAAAAAACAGACAGAGAAAAATAAAAGAGAATTCCTACCACCCAGACAGGCTGGTAGCCAGGAGGAGAACTTGGATAAGTCAAATCCAAAAAATCCTCATTGTTTCACCTTGGAGATGATTTCTCTAATTTGTTGAATGTTGTTTTCTATCGATTGTCAGAAAGATTAAGACAGCACATTCCTCTGAATTCCTAACAACCACGGTATGCGCAGCAGCCAACATCCATGGCTGCCCGGTCCTCCGGCACTGCCTCCCTGGCCTGGCTCAGCTCTGGGTTCAGCCCCTGTATGGCCCTGGAAGTGGCATTCCGGGCTTTTACCTGCCACGAGCCAGCCGGGTCACTTCTACGTTGACGGAGCCTACCACTGCCGGCATGGCGAAATGGTTACAGCCATATATTCATTCGGCAGGGCTCCCGGGGGCCGTGAGAAGGTCTCTCCTGGTTCGGAGCCTGTGGTTCCTGGGCCATGAAGATGGTCATTCGTCCTAAGGAGCACGGCCCCTGAGCTGTCGGCAGGGACATGAGCAGTTACCCCCAGATCAGGAACCCACCGCCGGCAGCTGATGCCATGGCTGTAAGGGAGGGTGAAATGACCAGCACAGTTCACGCTGCAGCTGTTAGATACGGAAAGACAGCAACCAGAGCACCCGGAAGTCAGGCATTCGCCGCAGGAGGCGGTTCTCATTTCTGCGGATGGGCGCTTCCCAGCGTCCTGTTGTAGGAAGGTTCTCTCCCATAACTCTGCACATCAGGGTCACGTGGGCTCTGATAACAGTTCCGAAACCCTGACCACAACCCCCGACCAACGGAATCAGCTCCGGGAGTGGACGAAGGCCTCGCATGTTTGAAGCTTCCAGGGTGATTCAAATGTGCAGACAAGTTTGGGGACCACACCTCGGGGTGAGCTCACCGGCGACGGAGCAAATAGCTCTGACAATAACATCCCGGGTGGCAAAGCTGTCGGCGGCACCTTGTAGACAGAGCGTGTGTCTTTGGACACATCTCAGGCCTCATGGAAATGGCTCTGTTTTTTATCCTCACCCGAAGAGATGTTTATTGATGTGAGAGAGAGAGAGAGGGAGAGAGAGAGAGAGGGGGGGGGGGGGGGGGGAGGGAGAGAGAGAAAGAGAGAGATGTGAGCGAGAAACATTGATTGCAGTTGCCTCTCTTATGTGCCCTGACTGGGGATCGAACCTGAAACCTTTCAGTGTGTGAGACGACGCTCTAATCAACTGAGCTACCCGGCCAGGCTGGCTCATTCTTCCTGCCGGCTGAGCGGCCGCACTCACAGCCAGCCAGCACTCTTTCCGAATCGTTTCTGTCCTTTGAGGGCCTCGGCCGCCCAGACGGATGTACCGCGCCAGTGTGAGCCAGTTCACACAGCACCTGTGCTTCCAGGAAAAGGCGCCTGTGAAAACGGCACGTGGTTGTACGATGTGCGGGTTCCTAGGAACACTCACCCCCCATGAGTGGCCTTGGCGATCTCAGCACCATCCGTGAACGTTTATTCATTCATTCACACATGTACGGGGTTTCTATTCTGTGTCAGCCTCTATTGTGACGGCTATTGGGGCAACAAAAATGACTCTGGCTGTCGCCAGGCACCCACAGTTTGCTGTTCAGTAAGAGGGCTCTCAGGTGCATTCGTGATGACAGTCCAAGGAAGAACATGTGGGGTGACCGGGGCGGGGCCCAGCCACAGACTGTGGGCGTCTCGGGGAGAGAGTGCTCCCAGACAGCCACCTGAGGCCCCTGAGAATGGCCTTGGGGCCTGGGTGGGACTTGGACACAGAGCAGAGGGAGGGAGGGCACCCTGAGCAGAAGAGAGATGAACACACCGGTGAGAGGGATCCTGGGGTCACCACTGGGTAATGGCGAGTCATCTGAATTGGACCGGCACGTGAGGGGGGGACGAAGCCAGGAAGTGTGGTTTTCAGTGGCACAGAGTTGACTGGCCTGGTGGACACAGAATTGTGGTGAGACCATGGCCCAGCAGCTGCTGACGGCCCCATCTTCTGGAGGGGAGACTTGAACATTTGCTGCCCGCCCCCCCCCCCCCCCCCCCGCCCCCGCCAATGCACCGAGATCGTCTCCTCCGCAGGCCGTCAGGCCCTCTGCACCTCTGCCTGGTCCACTCCCCCTCAGACTCAATCCTACTCATCCTTTCAATCTGAGCATAACTGTCATTTCCTCAAAGAAGTCTGCCCTGACCTTTCCATTTAAATTAGATTCCCTGCCATAGTCTCTCGTCTCATCCAATTATTTTCCTTCCTGGCACTTATGGCTTATAGTGATGTATCTGTGTCTGTGCCTGGGGGCTGCTGTCCATCTCCTTCCCCGACCGCGCACGCTCCCTGAGGCCAGGGCCTTGGCGTGTCTGGTCCCTTAGCCTGTCTCCAGGGACTGACATGCAAAAAGCTCTCCGTAAGTGTTGGCTGAATGATAAATGAATGAATGAATGAATGCCAGCAAAGAGGAAAAGTGATTTATAGACCCCGGCACACACATATATAATAGAAACACAGCAATAACAGAGGGACAGACACAGTGGCTGAGAGCAAGTGGGGCCTGGCTTTCACACCCGTTTCTGCCACGTCCTGGTTGGGAGAGATCACAACCTAAGTTGCGTTTGGCTGCGTAGCCTCTTCCCTTCTCGGCCCTCACAGCCTGGTCGCTAATTCCTCGTCTATAATATGAGCTGCTACGTCTGCCCTGCTTCAGTTCAGTGTTTGGGGAACCATCAAGCCCTGCGTTCCGGTGCCAGGCAGAGCTCCTCCCAGTGGAGACCAGGAGTCCGTGTCAGTGCTGTGAGATATTGCACCTAATGCCTGCTGGCCATGATCAAATCGATGACTCTGCTTTTCATTCACGTTTGCTGCAAAATATTATTTTCTATTGCCCCTGATCCAAAGCAAGACAATGAACCCAGGAGCAGGACCAGCGGCGAAGTTACAGTTACCAGGGTAACGCATCAGGCTGCCCCTGCGTCGAACACGCCAGCGAAGACGCAGGCAGGCCTCTGTGATCACCGGACGCGGATGGCGTCGACAGAAGCAGAGCGTGTTGTCTGAGAGGACTAGGTCTTCGGAGGACCCCACAGACAGGAGCCCAGCGTCCTTGTAAATGAACATGCTCGTCCCGCCGGGGGCCCTCTGTGTGCTTGGCCTGTCGGTTGACACCGCGTGAGAATTCAGGAACAGCTGGAGACAGCGAGTGACTGACGCCGGGGCTGCCTGGGAACCACTTCTGGGAGGATCACGTTGTTATGTCAACAATGGTCTGGGACAAGACACAGCGGTGCCGTGCAGAACGCGTGGATTCAAGGCCAAAGCCGCAGTCAGACTTCCTGGCCTTCAGCGAAGATCGCGGCTGGTTATGGGCTGTGAGGCCGGATGGAAGGTGTCAAGAGAGGCCCTGGGATAAGCACTTCGAGCATTTCCTAACGAAAAAGTGTTTGTCGAGCACCTACTCGCGCTTCTAGCATGTACGTGGGAAAACAACTGATGTGGGGCACAGGCGGGACAAGGTCAATGGCATGAACAACGAACCAGAAGTTGGAGTGAACCAACAGTGCTCCCACCATGAGCGAAGCATCCAGACCAGAAGGGACTGACAGAGAAAGGGAAGAGAGAACCAAGGAAGTATGGCTTCCTTACGGCCTAAGAGAAACAAAAACCGCAAACCAACCCCAAACAGAACACGTGCACAGCCATCATCCCGTCTGAGTCATGAAACCAAAACAAACCCAGGAACCTCCGTGAGGCCGCGGCGTGGGTGCTTCTGCGGAGAGTGAGCTCGCTGTCCAAGGTCAGGGGCTGGTGAGGTGGAGCCGTGTGTCCGTGGGCCTGGGGCCCACTTTCCAGAGATGCCAGGACGTGAGGTGTCTCCGCGCCGGGCTGAGGAATCTGCTCTTCATTCTGTGGAAAACACACCTCACCGATCGAAAGGAAGAAGACCGAGTCCACCACCACGCAGGCCATCGTGACGTTGACCTTGGACGGGGCCCGGGAGAGCGCTGTTTGAAGGATGGTTTGGAGTCCTTGGAAGAGCACTTGCAGCGCCGGTTCACCGAAAGGCCAAGTGTGCGGGACAGCGTGCTTCCTCCTGGGCCGGGTGTGCGATGGGAAACGTGGTTTGTGCGTCAGTAGGACACGTGTTTCCGAGACCTCCGGGGGAGAACGGACCGCTCTGCCCCGGGTGCTGGATTCATTCGAGTTGAATTTGAGGTCGAAGGAGGCTCTACAGCAGCGGTTCTCAACCTGTGGGTCGCGACCCCTTTCACAGGGGTCACCTGAGACCATCGGAAAACACAGATATTTACATTACGATTCATAACAGTAGCAAAATGACAGTTGTGAAGTAGCAACGAAAATAATTTTATGGTTGGGGGTCACCACCACATGAGAAACTGTATTAGAGGGTCGCGGCATTAGGAAGGTTGAGAACCACTGCCCTAGAATCATCCAGACCTGCTGGGACATTTTACAAATGAGCAAAAGGAGAGAAGGAGTATATGTCAGCGCCGTCGTCATCATGGAAAGAGATGTACGCATTGGCTGTGCCTCTGTGTATTCTAGGTGTTAAATGTGTGGACTCATTTGATCCTCATGACAAACCCATGAGGTAGCCGTGGCCCTGGGGACTGGGGAACTGGCCAGTATGGTGAGGCGGTCAGCGGTGGACTGGGACTTGTGTCCAGCCGCTGTCTTCTATGCTGGTGCTTTCTCTATGGACCCAACCTCTCCAGGCCAAGCCAGGCCAGGGAACGTGGTGGGACGGGGCCCCAGCATCGGCGAGTGGACGTATTGGTGGCGGGCTCTAAGACGTGGTCCTTGCTGTGTCCTTTTCGGCATTTGCACCCAGGAGTCGGATGAACTATGGAAGGCGGCTCCGGGTTCTCAGAAGCCACGGGATGGGGAGGCATAAGAAACAGACTGGGCGAAAGCAGCTGGGTCCCGACGACATGGAGGGGGCGTGGACCCGGATTTCATGGCAGAGAGTGAGGGAGGTGCCCGCTGGCCTCCGAGCCCCCGCCCAGGAATGGAGTGCAGCTGTGGATAAGAAGACAGACCTGGGGCTGTCAGGTTCGCTTGACGGGAGTTAACTGTGGGGCTAATGCCCCCGACGCCGTCCCTGCTCTGGCTCTTTCCTCTTCGTGTTCCTGCTCCTCCCAGCCCTGGGGTCCTGGTTTTCTCCCCGGGGGCCCTGACTTGACCTCCCTCCCCGCTCGCTCCGTCCAAGGCCGTGCGGGGGAAACCCTCGGATCCTTGTTCCAGTGTCAGGGCTCAGCGGACCCCTCGGGGCCTGACAGCACCCCCAGGGCCCTGCCCACACAGCACCAGGAGAAGAGTGTCGCATCCAAGTCGGGGACCCTGCTCCCCCGGGGGGCAGCTCTGTGAATTAAAGGGCAGCGCAGAGAAAGGAGAGGTCGCCAATGCACTCCGGCGCTCGGGACGATGGGATGGAAGAGATGAGCGTGCCAGGAGGACATAGACTGTAGGCACGAGGTTTGTGTCTGAATTTGCAGAAGATCCCGCCGTGACAACCCCCCAGCGTCTCTTGCGTGGCTCCAGGGAGGTGCCTGGAACCTGTGGGCAGGAGCTGCAGGGGGAGGGGCCGATTTCAGCTCAATAAAACCCTTTCTCACGGTGAGAACTGCCCGGAAATGGAATGGGAGAGGAGGGAGCCCCTCGTTGGAGGTGTTCAGGTCTAGGCTGAGCCGTGGCCGGTCAGGAAAGCTGCACCCCAGGCCGGACATCGAAGGGGTACCTGAACTTGATTTGTGGGTTGGTTCCACCCAAGGGAGGGTCTGTATCCATGAGGACTCGGGGCGCTTTGACGGGATGGAGGTGAGTGCCCCCTCCAGGGAGAGGCCAGCGAATGACCCTCGTGTGGGGCCAGCCCCCCCGCCCTACCTGTGATGTGAGCGAGGCCCCCGCTGCACTGGTCTCGCTTCCCCTGTGAGAGCCAGCGCCTCGGCCGGCCCAGGAGAGCCCGCCCGGACCCCGGGCAGCTCTAGCCGGGCTCCCATCGCTGCCCTCCCGCAGCCGCTCTCAGGTCCCATAGCAAGTGCATCGGACACAGAGCAGCCGAACTGAGAAAACGCATTTTAATAAAACCCATTGATTTTTGTGGGTGCAAGTCAAGGAAAAGGCACCTAAAGAGTCTTCCACCCCCTGCCACCTCCCCCTCTCTCCTGACCTACTGTGGGGCGGTCACACATCGATCGCTTCCTGGATAATAGATCGTGCCACCAGGAGGACCCCTGGGGCCGCGGGGAGCTGGGAGCAGCGCTGCAGCCCAGCCGAGTTAATCAAACCAGCAACAGGATCTCAGGCAGCAGCGCGGAGGCATTATGCGTGATTACTGACAGGCACCAGCTGCCGGTCGCGGCTCCAGCGCGCTATGCGGCCGCCCCAGTTGAGAGGCGGATTCCTGGCTAATCCCCGAGGGCTGGCCCAGCCCGCGCAGCCGGGTGCGGGGTGGCGATGACCACTCTCGGGTGCCCAAGTTGAAGGGCACGGCGGTGCCTGGGGCTGGGCGCCGCGATCTTCAGGGACCCGGCGAGGACTATGAGCTGAAGAGTAAACATGTACGGGAATTATCCTCACTTCCTGAAGTTCCCCACCAGCTTCGGCGGTGAGTGTGGCACCTTCTGGACTGTCCTGGGGAGATGGAGGGGACACGGGGACCGCTAACGGGATTAGTATTGACTCCTTTATGTGTACATGCGTGTGCACTGTGCTTGCGTGTCAGTGTGCGTGTGCACGAGAGAGGGGAGAGACGGCCGTGGGTGACAGTGCTTTTGCACCTCCGAGTGAGAGCACGGGGGAGTGTGTGCGGGTCGGCACATGGGAGACCAGCTGGAAGCTGCGCATTGTTGCAGCGGCGTGTGCGTGTGTGAGTGTGTGCATGAGAGTGTGTGAGAGTGAGTGTGTGTGTGAGTGTGTGTGTGTGAGTGTGTGCATGAGAGTGTGTGTGTGTGTGAGTGTGTGCATGAGAGTGAGTGTGTGTGTGAGTGTGTGCATGACAGTGTGTGAGAGTGAGTGTGTATGTGAGTGTGTGTGTGTGAGTGTGTGTGTGTGTGTGTGTGTGTGTGTGAAGTGGAGAGTTAAAGATGACCCAGCTCGCAGTGAGGAGAGGGGAGAGGGAGGGACCGCGTCTGCTAAGGGTCTCCGGACGCCTCAGAAGAGAGCTTGCTGTATTTAAAAGTAGATTTTCAAAAGCAAACATAACGCTTTGATTTGCACAGTGCTGTCCCTCCTGTGTTCTTGCCTTTTGTTTTGCTAATAGCCCTGGTCGCCCCCTGCTGTCCCCAATTCCTGGCCAGGGTCACTGCCATCACTTCCCTGGGGTCGGCTGGCTGGCGACCATCACCCAGCCACACTCCCCACGGCCCCCGGATTCCGTGACAGGCGCCCCGCCTGAGTGAATGGAATGGACAGCTGACCGGCTGGCCTCTCCCCGTCAGCTGGTGGGGCAGCGCCGCCCCCGGGCCCTGGAGCTGCTGTCCTGCCCCGGGCTGCTGGCAGGCAGGACAAAGCAGAAATTCTTGTCAAGTCCTGAGAAGGAGAAGCCCCTGCTCTCCTGACCTCCGTGCGGCCGGCGGGCAGCTCGTCCGCGCGGCGCTGGGCAGGACGCTCGTGGGCTGTGCTGGGAACGCTCCGGTGCTGTGGTCCTTCCTGGCGGGCGTCAGGCCGGGGCTGCCCATCCATTCGGGGGGCACGGGTGGTGGTTCCAAGCCACGCGTGCTGTCAGGTGCCGGGATACAGATGTGCATGCAACACGGTCGTGGCCCCTTGGGTGGGTGGGCTCATCACGCAGACGCACGTAATGGTGTGGAGGTGGCCGCCTGGGCGCAGGGGATGTGGAGGTGGCCGCCTGGGTGCAGGGGGCGTGGAGGTGGCCACCTGGGCACAGGGGGCGTGGAGGTGGCCGCCTGGGCACAGGGGGCGTGGAGGTGGCTGCCTGGGCGCAGGGGGTGTGGAGGTGGCCGCCTGGGCGCAGGGGGCGTGGAGGTGGCCACCTGGGTGCGTGGAGGTGGCCGCCTGGGCGCAGGGGGCGTGGAGGTGGCCGCCTGGGCGCAGGGGGCGTGGAGGTGGCCGCCTGGGCGCAGGGGGCGTGGAGGTGGCCGCCTGGGCGCAGGGGGCGTGGAGGTGGCCTCCTGGGCGCAGGGGGCGTGGAGGTGGCCGCCTGGGCGCAGGGGGCGTGGAGGTGGCCGCCGGGGCGCAGGGGGCGTGGAGGTGGCCGCCTGGGCGCAGGGGGTGTGGGCTGTGGCGGTGATCCTGGAAGCGGTTGAGTTCGGGTTATTGGGGCCAGTCTTGTAACGGCCAGTGAGCGTGGCGGCCAAGGCTGGGGCCCGGACATCCGATCTCTAGTTCATAGCTGGGTCACTGGCCTGGGTGTGAAACGCCTTCTCAGCTCTCATCCTGGGCCCATCCACAGCCGAGCAGCCCTTTCTCCGTTGCCTCCGAGTTCAGGTGTCTGAAGAACATGCCAACCCCTGAGACCCCGGGCCCCCAAGTCTGTGAAGCCCTGGCCTCCTGACAGCCAAGGAGACCCGTGCGACAGTTGGGGTGAATAAAGGGTTGAAGGAGGAGGGATTTGGGAGAGAGCGGAGATGAGGCTGGAGAGCGGAGATGAGTCTGGTCCTGAATTCAGTGGGGCCACTTGATGGTGCCTCGGAGTGCCGGCAGCCGGGGCTCAGAGTATCTCAGCCCTCGCTGTGCAGACGTGTGCACGCGGTGTAGAGGGCCACAGGGAGGAGGCCAAGGTCCGGTGCGGTTGAGTGGGAGAGCCTTCCAGAAAGCCCCTGCTTCACACTTAAATAGGATCCCTTCAATCTGATATAGTGACAAGAGAAGGAAGGAGGGAAGGAAGGAGGGAGGGAAGGAGGGAGGAAAGGAAGGAGGGAAGGAGGGAGGGAAGGAAGGAGGGAAGGAAGAGGGAGGGAAGGAGGGAAGGAAGGAGGGAGGGAAGGAGGGAAGGAAGGAAGGAAGGAGGGAAGGAAGGAAGGAAGGAAGGAGGGAAGGAAGGAAGGAAGGAGGGAAGGAGGGAGGGAAGGAAGGAGGGAGGGAAGGAGGGAAGGAAGGAGGGAGGGAAGGAGGGAAGGAAGGAAGGAAGGAGGGAAGGAAGGAAGGAAGGAAGGAGGGAAGGAAGGAAGGAAGGAGGGAAGGAGGGAGGGAAGGAAGGAGGGAGGGAAGGAGGGAGGGAAGGAAGGAGGGAAGGAAGAGGGAGGGAAGGAGGGAAGGAGGGAGGGAGGGAAGGAGGGAAGGAAGAGGGAGGGAAGGAGGGAAGGAAGGAAGGAAGGAAGGAGGGAAGGAAGGAAGGAAGGAGGGAAGGAGGGAGGGAAGGAAGGAGGGAGGGAAGGGGGGAAGGAGGGAAGGAAGGAAGGAAGAAGGGAAGGGGGGAAGGAGGGAAGGAAGGAAGGAAGAAGGGAAGGAGGGAAGGAAGGAACTGAGTTTGGTTCCTAGTTTTCACTGACTAGCTGTGTGAGCTTAAGCAAGACATTGAACCTCTCTGAGCCTCAGTGTCTTCATCTGTAAAATGGAGCTTATAATCCCACCCTTAGGATATTGCTGTGAGAATTCCATATGCTAATGCCCGGGAAAGCAGTTACTGCAGCACTGCCCGTATCGGGTATTTAATACAAGTTAATATGTTCATTCCCTCCATTTTACTTAAGTACTAACACGCAAATTAATTTTAAAAGCCAAACATGTCTGTAGCAGGATGAACTAGGAATCAGGGGGAAGCAGAAGGAAGTGCACGAAGACCCACCGACTTGGCTGGCGGGACGGCCATCATTGCGGGAACTCCGGGATTTGGCCGATTCGGTTTGAGACAGAAGGAGAGGCAGGGCGCGGGCAGCGGGAGAAAACAGTTGCTTGCAGAGCCGGAGGGAAAGGCTCGCCCGCTGGTTCATTGCCCCTCTGACGCCACGCTGCCCCTCATGGCTGGGAGGGAGCAGTGATTTTGTTTCATTTTGTCGCTGTGTTGTGCTTGCTCGGCCGGGAAGAGGCTGCTGAGCCAGGAGCCAGGCTGTGGTGCCGGAGGTCTGCCCGAGGGGAGGGCCGCCGCGGACGGGCACACCCAGGGCTGGAGAGGTGGCACTGCAGCCGCCCACCCCTTGGCTGTGGGCAGGGGGCGCTCTCGGGGTGCCCCTGCCCTCTGCACGCCAGCGGAGGAGCCTCCGGCACCTGGGCTTTATGTGGGGATTTCTGGGAAGCAGATCAGCCTCAGGAAACGGCTCCTAGAATTTGTGTCCGGGCTGTGCTCACCAGCTGTCAGACCATCGTCCTTCAGTGAAGTGACCCGGACGCTCGGGTTGGCCAAAGGGAGGGGCTGGCCGGGTGGCAGTGGCCCCCAAAGGCCCCCTGTCCCCACTCGGGCCTGCCCTGCGACGAGGCGAGAACCTTGTCTTCAACGCCAAGTCCTGTCTTGCCAGCTGCTCCGGACGAGACTTGTTTGCCTCAGGAGACAGTTGTCACCTCTAAGAAGATGGCACACCGAGCCCGTAATCCCACATCCCATTGTGCGGTAATCCTCAGGGCGGGCGGGCGGCTCTCATTTCTCCTCCCGCCACCCCTGCGAGTGCCGGCCGCTCCGCTCACTTCCCCGCGGCCCTCTGGGCCCGCCACTCCGTGCTCCTCTGCAGACGGGGCACGGGGCATTGCCAGGCCCCGGAGCTGGCAGAGGCACGGCCGGGGAGTGGGACCAGGCGTTTGGCTGCAAAGTCTGCGCTCCGCTGAGCTGCCTCTGGCGGCCTCTCTGGGCCTGGTCTTCCTCTGGGAGCTGCGGGCAGCGGCCCACCCGAGGGGTCAGGATCCCACCCCAGGGGTCAGGATCCGGCAGCCTCAGCACTGCCCTCTGGCTGCAGACTCAGGAAGGAAACACAGGATAGCATAGCAGGCCCCCCGGTCACGTGACCTCTGGAGAGTTAATTGGTGACTTCTTCTGGGGCCTCCTGATTTGCAAGAGTCCTGACCCCGAGCATCTGTAGAACAGTTGCTTTTCCACCCAGGAATGGACATAGGGGCGAGCTTGAGTTGGAGATGTGTGTGTGTGTGTGTGGTGTATGCATGCATGCATGTGTATACATGTATGCATGTGTATGTGTGTATATATGTGCATATGCATGTATATGTATGTGTGTGGGTGGCTGATAGGGACCTACTGTGGGAGTCAGTGGTTGGTGGTTGGGGCTCCTGTACGGATGAGATCTAGGAAGGAACATATCCTACATAATAAAATGGTAATATGTAAATTACCATCACTCCGCTACGCCCACGATTGGGCCAGCAGGAGGCACAGGGGGCGGGACTCAGGGTGGCCGGGGTAGCTGATTGGGCCAGAAGGACGCTGAGCTCGCGGCGCCTCTGGCGCCGCGAGCTCAGCGTCTGTACCATGGCTGCCGGAGGCTTTCGGAAGGCCTGGGGCGCCTGCGGACAGCCAGCCGGACAGGTCCCCCGCGATCAAAGGCCAAAGCGGGGGACCTGGCCGCCTGTCTGCTCCGGCGCAAGGCCTTTCGAAAGCCTCCGCAGCGCCGGAGGCTTTCGGAAGGCCTGGGGCGCCTGCGGACAGCCAGCCGGACAGGTCCCCCGCGATCAAAGGCCAAAGCGGGGGACCTGGCCGCCTGTCTGCTCCGGCGCAAGGCCTTTCGAAAGCCTCCGCAGCGCCGGAGGCTTTCGGAAGGCCTGGGGCGCCTGCGGACAGCCAGCCGGACAGGTCCCCCGCGATCAAAGGCCAAAGCGGGGGACCTGGCCGCCTGTCTGCTCCGGCGCAAGGCCTTTCGAAAGCCTCCGCAGCGCCGGAGGCTTTCGGAAGGCCTGGGGCGCCTGCGGACAGCCAGCCGGACAGGTCCCCCGCGATCAAAGGCCAAAGCGGGGGACCTGGCCGCCTGTCTGCTCCGGCGCAAGGCCTTTCGAAAGCCTCCGCAGCGCCGGAGGCTTTCGGAAGGCCTGGGGCGCCTGCGGACAGCCAGCCGGACAGGTCCCCCGCGATCAAAGGCCAAAGCGGGGGACCTGGCCGCCTGTCTGCTCCGGCGCAAGGCCTTTCGAAAGCCTCCGCAGCGCCGGAGGCTTTCGGAAGGCCTGGGGCGCCTGCGGACAGCCAGCCGGACAGGTCCCCCGCGATCAAAGGCCAAAGCGGGGGACCTGGCCGCCTGTCTGCTCCGGCGCAAGGCCTTTCGAAAGCCTCCGCAGCGCCGGAGGCTTTCGGAAGGCCTGGGGCACCGGCGGACAGCCCGCTGGTGCACCAGGTGCATGATTAAATCATGCACTGGGCCTCTAGTTTAGTATAAACTGTTTTCTGAAATAGTTACAATCTCACCAAGAGGTAGAGAGCGGAGCAGCAAGCGGGGAGAAGCTGCCGTAGCCCTCTGCCTCTTCCTGCCCCTGGCTGTGCAGCTGTGTGTCCGCAGAGATGCCCCCGCCAGCCGGGGCCGGGCGTCCGGGCCCCCAGAGGAACCTGCCAGGTGAAAGCAGGATGCATGCGGCCTAGGGAGTGCCAGTCTATTTTCTAGAATGCCTGGGCTGGGGTGGCTGTCATGAGAATGACCCAGGTCCCGGCTCGGTGACCTGCACAAGAGCGAAAAAATAGCCCGCATTTATTAGGCCCTACTACGTGCCAAGGGTGTGACATGCACCATCTCCATGTTCTCAGGACCCTAGGCAGGGAGGTGCTATATTGTTAGCACCCCCATGTTACCCAGGAATGTCCAGCCACGGGGAGTTTGAGTCACCTGCCCAAGGCCACCCCATGCTCGCTCTGCATTGCTCACAGCTCACTCAGGGGTCATAACGCACCTTTTTTCTTTTGACCATGAAACTTGCAGCAAATGAATAAAATGACTGGGGTGGGGGCAGGGGACTGGGCCCTTGCAGGCGCTAATAAAACAAAGGTCAGCTTCTTCCAGGTGGACCCCACTTCACTCTAATACCTGGAACTCGATTTTACCTTTTGGAGCAGGGATGGGCAGACCTTTTCTCTGAAGAGCCAGAGAGTAAGCGTCTTAGTCTTTGCCGACTACAGGGCCTCTGTCTCAACGGCTCAGGTCTGTCTCGGTGTGAACGCCGGCTGTCGTCCACGCATGAAACATACAGCTACCCACGGGCTGTGCTCTATCCCGGCAGTCTGCCGCCACAGGGGATCCTGCTGAGAGCGTTATGGCCGTTTCTGACTGTTCTCAGGGATTCCCAATGCTGGCTGTCCCCAGCTTCCCTGGCACTGACGCGTCTTCAGAGCCAGACAGAAGGAGCTGCGGGTCACCTGACCCTTCAGTTACAGACGAGGACACTTGGGAAACAGGTGTAGCTTGCCCAGGACCTGTAGCTTTTTGTGGTCTTCAAACTGGGTTCCCCAGGCCCAAGCCGGTTTGGCTCAGTGGATAGAGTACTGGCCTGTGGACTGAAGGGTACAGGGTTTGATTCTGGTCAAGGGCACGTACCTCGGTTGCTGGATCCCCAGCCCTGGTTGGGGCAAGTGTGGGAGGCAACCAATCGATGTGTCTCTCTCACATCAATGTTTCTCTCTCTCTGTCTCCCTCCTTCCCTTCCACTCTCTAAAAATCAATGGAAAAATATCCTTGGGTGAGGATGAACAAACTGGGTCCCCTGAGCCCCCTGTGGGCCACCTGGGGTGGAGGAAGAGGAGGGGGGTCTAAGTCACAGACAGCCTCCTCCCCCCACCAGCAAAATAACTCACTACCAATCACATAGGGTCTGGGTACAGCATTGGGATTCAATAAAATAAAGCCTGGAAAGTTATAAATGTACAATAAAGTTAGTTCCCGTTTTCCAGTTCAGAAAATTCGGAGACCCTGGTGCTAAATTCCGCTAGAATTTTGTTTGTAGGTTTTTCTTGGAGGAGGTTGTCTCTTCTGAAGCGTGGGGCTGCGCACTCAGAGGTGCTGACCAAGTGCAGTGAGGAAGACGAGGATTCCGCACCAGTTCCTGGGAGTTCTGTTTGAACAACTCGCCCCCTTCTCTCATGAGATCTGGCAGGAAGAGAGCCGTGACCTGGGACCTCCAACCCCCACAGTCTACAGGAACCTGGCCCTCTTCTCACAGGCTGCGACTGAGAGACGGCAAGGGAGACAGAGCGTCCAGGTTCAAGATCAACTCAGACTCCAGATGGGATTCCAGAACCCCACAGCTGAACCTAAAAATGGAAAGGCGTGCGATCTTGAATTCAAAAAGCACTTACGGGGAGTCAGAGGAGCAGCAGGCAAAGTGCCTAATAAGTACGCGGGGATGCTTCTTCCGGGCTGGCTGCCGGGGTTTTGTTTCTGTGACTCGGTATCTCCTCCCACCCCCCCTTTATTGGCCACTGTCATAGGGCAGCAGCTCTTGGAGGGGTTGGGGTCTCAGTCCCGGGAATGTGGGGAGCAGAGCAAAGGTTAGAGGTCACCAGCAGGGAAGAAGACCCTAGACTGTCGTAGGAATGCCTGTCAATCAGCTGTTGGGCACACAGTGGGACCCCGGGACCCCGGGACCTGAGGCCCGTCCTCTGCCCGAAGGGACATACAAACTAGTTACAGGCCTGACGTCTGCAGGACATCTGGAGACCAGTTATTTCTGGAAATGTTTCTCGGGCCTCAGTTAACGTAACGGATCCCAGGAATGTATGTAGGTCTTAACCCGAGAGCGGATGACGCTGTGTGCGTTACCCAATGGCAACGCTGCAGTGGACAGACGTTGTTCACTGTGTTTTTAAATTTATTGATTGATTTTAGAGCGAGAGGAAGGGAGAGAGAGAGATATTTATTGTTCCACTTATTTATGCATTAATTGGTTGATTCTTAAATGTGCTCTGATCAGGGATCGAACCAGCAACCTTGGCATGTTGGGACGACGCTCTAACGGTTAGAGTCTAACCCACTGAGCTGCCCGGTCAGGGCCCGCTCACTGTGCTTTACGGTGACTACTGTCCTTGGGAGACAGCCTGTGCTCAGAGCCCGGAGCGCACACCTGGCCCCAAGGTCAGGGAGACAGAGGGAGGCGGTCTTGGGCCAAGAGCTGGTGTGGACACAAGTGCTGTCCAGGGATTCGAAGGGCAAGGGGTCACCCTCAGCAAATGCCTCCAACACTCCCTGGCGTTTGTCTAGGGGGCCCGACTGGCACACGGTGTACCGCATTCAGAAGTGGTTGAAGGAACAGGGCTGTGTCTTGTTAGGGGCACCCCTGCGCCCCAAGCCTCTCGTGTCTTAGGGACAATGTAACAGCCTCCTGTCCCAGCAAGGCTCCCATTTGGCTCCTGGGGGCAGACTGCCAGGAGTCACATGCAGGAACGCTGACCACTGCGCTGAACCCCACTCAGAATCTAACTCACCAGCCCTGGGAAGGGTCACGTTATCACCCGAACCTGCTTCCTCACTGAATGGGGATACTTCCTGACTCGCCGACACTCTGCGCCAGGCTGAATCTTGAATGACATGACCGTGGTGTCCAGCAGGATCTGCTACTTGCCAAGTGCCCAGCACGGACCTGGCACGTAGTAGGAGCTCAGCAAACACGTTTGGACTGAACCAGAGAATATGGAAACGAGGAGCACGGAATGGAGGGGCTGAGCGCGGGCGAGGCGGCGCTCATGGTGAAGGAGCGAGGCCCTGGGGGACCCCTGCTGTGTCTCTGTGGCCGCAAGCAAGCGGGCCACCTCTGTGGGATCGTTTTCTGTAAGTGTAGTGGCTCTTCGAGTCCCCAGAGCCTGGCTTCACCCGCAGCAGCATGGCCTTGTTCATTCACGACGCACTAGTACTTGGAACCGCGGTTAAATCACCATGGCGCGAACTAGTTTGTATTTGCTCATTCGCCCAAAATAAATAAATAAATAATAAAAATACCCCCCCCCAAAGGTTTGTGAAGCAAATGAGATTGTCGAAGTCTTGAGCCTATTTAAATTGCATCTGTTTTCAAGCAATTTAAAAAGCATAGCAGGAGTGTCATTAGCATATTAACGGGGTCTTAATTACAAAAGAGTCTTTTAAAGCAGATTTCATAAAATCCCCACTTAATAACCATTAGCTTGTGGTACTTGAAACACAACTCTTCACGTGTGTTACTTAGAAGTAATAAAATTATAATTTAAAAGTAATCTGCCAAGTTGTCAGGAATTTAGACGGGTTTTTCTCTCAATTGATCCAAATGAGTGAGGTTTTGCTATAATTATATATAATGCTGGTAATAATGAGGCTGATTATCAATCTCCTGCTTTTCACTCCCTCCATCATCACCGAGTGCAGGGGCGGGAGTGGAGGAGGGAGAGGCAGGCTGCCCCCCTTCCCAGCACTGGAGGCAGCAGCCCTGCCCCCACCTGAGCAGCCAGCAAGCCTGCCCTCCTCTGGGGAATCAGGCCGCCCCTTTCAGCTCTGAATGGCTGGGCGGCTGGTGGGGGCTGCTCGCAGGGGGTCAGTCCATCTGGGCTCCACCTCTGCGTCCTCTTGTCCTCGGAGAGGCCACGGGGGCTGAGCCAGGGTAGGAGGGTCCCTTCCCTCGCGTTCCTTTATTTTCCTGTCGAGAGGCGGCCGATCCCACGAGGCAGCCTCCACTTCTCCCCACTCCTGGGATTCCTCTCGGAGCCGCGCTCCACGTGGGTGAAAAGGCAGAGGCGGTGCCTGGGAAAGTCCTTCCTGTCTAATCTCAGGTGGCTGTGCGGCTCAGATGTTTGTGTGAAAATGCTTCTGCAAATGCAGAGAACACTTCCAATATAAAGCAATGCAGGTTGCAAGGCCCTGGCTCAGAGTGGCCCTCCTGCTCCCGGGGAAGGAGGGGAGGGGTCCTGAGGCAGGAACTAAAGCTGAGGTGATTGCCAGGGCCCAGGTCAGGAGCAGGAGGCTCCTAGTCAGAAAGTGCTGCGGTCAAAATCCCGAGAGGGCAGGGCTGGCTGGGAAGGGCGGGCAGAGGTCGGGCCAGGAGAGCCAGATGGAGGAGCGGGAGCCAGCCGGCACTTCCCAGGGGGTAAGTGTTGGGATGGTGTGAATTCTGTGGATCCTTTTAATGGAATTCTCAACTTGCTGATTGAGAATTACAAGAGGGAAATACCACCACCCCCACTTTCTAAATGAAAAATGTTTTATAGTTACTGTATATATGCCAAGAAAACTATAACTTAGGGTTTTGTTTGCATATTTTGGAATGATTTGTTCCTTTTTCTAACTTCTCTCAAGTTTGCAGCTTATATCTCAATAGAACAGAGGTGTTTTAAGTCACCTAACTACAGACAAACTGGAGCAACATCGCCTTAAAAGTCCCCCCCCCCCCCCCTTTTATTAGGTTGTTAATCTATCTGGAAGAAAACAACAACATTTTGTGTAGGCTTTTTCTAAGGAGTTCAGCATTCTTTGTGCAGCTTCAGATCCTTAGGAGCAATGTCTTACAGACGCTGATAAAGGGGACTGAGTACGAGCTGCCAGGGCTGCGTGGACAGTCGGCACCCGGCGGGTGGGATCAGGCCTCGCACCCGCTGCTTCCCCGGTTCCGACCCGCCTCGCCTTTGCCAGCCTCTCAGAGAGCAAGCCTTTTACTCCCTCGGTCCTGGTGTTGCATTTGTTCAGAGCAAGCAGAGCCCGGCCTCACCTGTGCGGTGTGAAGTGGGTCATACATGTGAAGTGTTTAGAACCGTGTCTGCTCCTGGTCACTTTACCAAATGTTACCTGCTGCTGTTGCCGCGACTCAGCGGAGGAGGTGACATTACAGAGCCCTGGGGGCGGCCCTGGCACTCGCTAGCAGCCGGGCTGTGAGCTTCCCCAGGGCGGGAAGGAGAAGGACAGGCCGGTGCGGAGGCTCTGTGGTCCTCAGGCTTACGCTCCACACCCCGCCCTGGGGAAAAGGCGGCCGGGGGTGTGGCTGAGCCTGCGAGGGCGGCGGGGCCGGGGCCTTCGTGCTCCCTGGCTCCCGTGCAGCTGCGGACTCAGAAGCGGCGGTGTTGACTCCGGCTCCCGCCATGGGTGGGTCCTGTTATCTGTTATCAGTAACTCATTACAAGTTTCCCTCCCGAGCAGCACAGCAAACTCTCTGACACGCACAATAGCAAAGGGGTGGAACGCCAGGCCATTTGCTCCAATCAGAAAGACCCATGGGTGACATTTTGCTTTGATTGGCTGAGGCTCAGGTTGCTAAGCAACTTCCTCACCTTGGTCAGACTTCTGTAGTTCTAAGTACCCAGCTTCTCTTTCTCAATGAGCCCCTTCAACACCCACACAACTCCTCATTGTGAGGTTTCAGAGGTTTCGGTTTGGATAAACATCAGAGACAGATTTCTTATGCCAATACTTTCTGTTGATGAACTCTATATATGGTTACATATGTTAATTAGCAAAAATTGACCTCATTCATTGATGAGTCAACCAATAGTTTTTGAGCGTCTGCCACGTTCCAGGCCCCATAGTGTTAGCTGTTAGCAGCAAGGGGTGGAATGAAAATTGTGTGGCAGCCAGTAGGGCATCAGATATTCAGAATGAGGTCAGCAGGGAGGATCTCTGGGCACCAGCCTGGGTTATGAGGGCCCCCTGGGGGTCTGGGTGGGGGGGAGGCTAGGATGATGGAGGGCAGTCTGGCCCAGAACGATGACTGTTTACTAACCCATTCAGAAAATGCAACGTCACCAACACGGGCGTGCTGACCAGGGTATGGTGACGGCCGCGGTGTGGAGCGTTTTCGGTGGGCCTGGCGTGGGCTGAATCCCTTAGGCACGTGACCTACGATGGCGTTCAGGCCACACAGCCCTGCCCCCAGCACCGACGGTGTAGTGAGTCATTACAGCTGCCACACGGGCCGGAGGCCGAGTGTCTCCACGTGGCCTGGGGGACCCATGCACCCACAGGGTCCCAGCGGCTCTGGTGCCCGTGACACTCGGAGCCTGCAGGTCTGCCAAGGCCCAGCTGAGGACTGGGCTCCGGGTCCAGGCCCAGACCATCTGGGACCACCACCCGCACTTGCTTCTTGCAGATGTCAGTACTGGCCTCCTGCTCATGAAGCTGGGCTGGCAGGGTCCTTGCTGGGAGGGAGAAGGAGGCTGGGGGAGGGGTAGGAAGGTCGAAGGGAAGCGGAGCTCCTGAGAGCGCACCAGCCCTTTCCGCAGACAGGCTTGTTTTATAGGAAGCATCGCTGGGTGAGGGGCAGGGGCTGTGTGGTGCAGAAAGGTGTGCTCTGGGCGCCCGGTGGTGGGCATGCAGAATGCAGAGGGCGCGGGGCCAGGGCTGAGGGGCTGCAGAGCCTCACACACTGGCTGCAGGACCAGAGAGAAGCACAGAGAAAACTTTGACTTTGGGTTTGGGCCAGGAATCAGGTTCCCGGCCAACACGGTGCTCCCGGTACCGGCTGCAGTTCTCGTGTGGCTGAAGAGAAGGAGTGAGCGCGAGAGGCTGGTGAACACGTCAAGGGCAGGTAAGCGCTCGTGTCTGCTCCTGACAATGGATGGAGTGTCCACTGGGACACTTTTGTCATCAAAGTCACTACTGTCTACCTTTTCTAAGAGCAAAGCTATTCGTTTCTAAGAGCGACTGGGTCACCGAGGAATGAAGAACCACATGCATTTGTGTAAGATGTCCTTGTCCTTTCAAATTTTAGTTTTAAAAAAATGTGGTGATGAACGGGCCACGGACTCCGTAGAAATAAAGCCACGTTTTTAACCCTTTGCACTCGCTTGCTTTTTTCTCGATTCCTTTATTCTACTCGGGATTTAATTTTTTAAATACCCCAGATTTTACAAAGCGCGGCAGTAGAATAAAAACTGGAGTTTCTTTTCATACAAACTCATTTATTTAATGTAAGAAAAGCCCAAATAAAGGAGGAGGGATGGAGGGAGGGAAGGGATGGGCTACCGATGCTAACCGTGTCGAGTCACACTCAACATCCGAGTGCAAAAGGTTAAAGCTGCTGCAAAACTAACCGAACTCACCGTTTCATTCTCCACTCCCCATGACTAGTTAAGACAGTTTATTATTATCCTATATAATAAAAGGGTAATATGCAAATTGACCCTAACAGCAGAATGACCGGAAAGGACCAGTCGCTATGACGTGCACTGACCACCAGGGGGAAGACGCTCAATGCAGGAGCTGCCCCCTGGTGGTCAGTGCGCTTCCACAGGGGGAGTGCCACTCAGCCAGAAGCTGGCCCATGGCTGGCCAGTGCAGTGGCGGTGGCAGCAGCGCTAAGGACCCCTTGGGGGGACAGACATCCCCTGAGGGCTCCCAGACTGTGAGAGGATGCAGGCTGGGCTGAGGGATCCCCCACTCCAGTGCACAAATTTGGTGCATTGGGCCTCTAGTTTATAAT
The DNA here is from genome assembly GCF_951640355.1 of Cnephaeus nilssonii. Taxonomy (NCBI): domain Eukaryota; kingdom Metazoa; phylum Chordata; class Mammalia; order Chiroptera; family Vespertilionidae; genus Cnephaeus; species Cnephaeus nilssonii. The sequence goes on from NC_137092.1 coordinate 41,650,472, forward strand.
AATAGAGACAGTGTACTTAACATTTCAAATTCTCCCACATCTCATTTTATTCTTAAAACAACTTGTGTGTTGTCCAAAGTCCATATATATGTATAATAAAAGCCCAGCAACCAAAACGGTGGAACAACCAGAAACCAGAACACCACAGCCCCTTGCCCCAGCTGGCCCCACCCCCCAGGGAGCAGTTAGGGTGATCAGGCAGGCAGGCAGGCGAGTGATTAGGGGTGATCAGGCAGGCAGGTGAGTGTTAGGGGCAATCAGGCAGGCAGGTGAGCAGTTAGGAGCCAGCGGTCCCAGATTGCGAGAGGGATGTCCGGTTGCTGGTTTAGGCCAGATCCCACAGGATCTGGCCTAAACAGGCAGTCGGACATCCCCCGAAAAGGTCCTGGATTGTGAGCGGGTGCAGGCCGGGCTGAGGGAGACCCCCCCTCCTATGCACGAATTTCATGCGCCAGGTCTCTAGTGTGTGTGTGTGTGTGTGTGTGTGTGTGTGTGTGTGTGTATTTGTGCTGTCAATGTTTCTTAAATGTCATGCCTTTGCAGACTAATTTCATGATATTCTACATATTGAGTGTCCTTGTATGTTGAGTGTAACTTTTTCTTAGGTCAATTTACTGTTTTGTTTTGTTTTTAAACTTAAATAGCTATTTTTCAGAAGATCATTCAGTGTGAAAATCGAAGCCAGTTACTTGCTATAAACAGGGAAATGCTAAAAATAAATATAAAAGGATTAAAGCTTTTATAAGCCTGCCTTCACTCCAGCGCAGGCCTCCCATAGCGTCCCCACCCACCGGTGGCGCAGGCTCCGCACCTGGGGACTCAGGTTGGTGAGCGGGGGGCGCAGTCTCAATCCTGTCCATCCTGAGCTCTGGGTCTGGTGTCACCCACGGGCATCCCCGGTATGCGGAGGGGACCGGTGCCGTCTCAGGTCCAGGGGCACAGAGGAGAGGGGGCTGCAGGCCCCTTGTGTGCATGGAGAGCCGTGGCTGTGGGGGACCTGGGACAGCAGAGTTCACGGCTCTTGCCCATCAAGGTAGGTGTTGCCTCAGGGCCGGTCGAGTAGCCACTGGCCTCTTTCAATGTCAGCCTCCCAGGGCTCCAGGAGAGTCTAAAACGGTCTTCCGGTCATCGCCATGTGGAAGGATGTCGCACTTCCGGGTTGGGTTCCTACGCACTGCCCTCCGCCCCGTCCGTATGGACTTTCAGCTCGAGATCACTTCCGATTGGTCAGTTTGTGCTGAGTGCTGTGAGGGCGCTTTAGACTTCCTCTGAGTCCTTGGCAGCCCAGGCAGGAGAGCTGGGCTTCAGGCTGACAGTTTGAATCTGGGCTCTGCCCCTTGCCACCCGGGCAGAGCCTGGCACTGTGCTGGAGGTGGGCAAACAGAAATGGACACTCCTCCCTCCTCAATTTAATGGAAGAGACAGAAATAGACTGCTCCTTAGACAACAGAAAAAAAGCATCCAACCAGACCAGACACACCAGGGGGGCTTCCTGGGGGAGGTGACGCTTGCGTTAGACTGTGAAGGGTGACTGAGAACTCACTGGGCAGCAAAGGAGGGCACCCTGGAACTGGGAGTGGCATGGGGGTGAGACGGGCCTGTTTTCTCGTCCAGGGAAGGCTGAAATGACCCTCACAGGATAAATGCGTTACATGTGGAGACTGCCAGATGCTGTTCAGGCCACAAAGTATGTGTCTGACCTGTTTGCTTGAAGCCCCGTGCCCCTCTGAGCACCCACAGCCTGGGGGTCCTCCCTAGCTGTGGGACATGGAACATGGTGATTGGGATTCACCTGCTTATGAGATAATTGTCCCTAACAGACTGAAACTTTCCAGATAGAAAAACCACAACAAGCATGTCAAACGCGTGGCCACGGGCCACATGCGGCCCACAACAAATATTTTTGCGGCCCAGCCAATATAATGGTATGTAAGAAACATTTTAATAAAAATTTTGTAACTTAATTTTTACAATATCCTGTTATACATAACTAGAGGCCCAGTGCACGAATTCATGCATGGTGGGGTCCAGCCAGCCCTCCAGGGGGAGGGGCCATGGGAAGGCCTGTCTCACTCAGTCCCGATAGGCCAGACCCCAGCAGCAGGTTAACCTACCTGTCAGAGCATCTGCCCCCTGGTGGTCAGTGCACATCATAGCAAGCAGTTGAACAGCCTTAGCATATCATTAGCATATTACACTTTGATTGGTTGAACAGATGACCAGATACTTAGCATATTAGGCTTTTATTATATAAGATTATTAATAATGAACTACAACATTTGCTAATGTGCTGTGCTCAGCACAGCCGTGGGTGAACCTGAGGGGGGGCGATGAAGGATTAGAAAAGACAGACAAGAGAATAAAATTGGGGCTAGGTGGGACGCTGCTTCTCTGATGGAGAGACAGCGCCACAGCCTGCAAGCCGTCTTTATTTTATAGCCAGATTCCACGAGGCAAAGTAAGGGCGTGGTCAAGATGTTTACAATGTTATCACAGGTTTGGAATCTACTCAATTACATGCACCTGATCAAGCTTTATTTACTTGCTGCACCTCCCGCAGCCTACATCACTCAGCCACCTGGGACCACAGGTTCGGACCATAAGGTCAAGCTTACAGCCATAGCCTTTGGCTATAATTGTGCTGGGAGGGCTTTGTCCTCCAAGTTGGGACCTGCACGTGGCTTTGCCATGAGAGGACCATGCGCTCTCATTAGTCCGAGGCTTGAACCTGTCCAAACGCTGGAGCTGCTCTCCACAGCTAATGACTGATTACTATGATCGTGTTGCATTCACTTCCCTTACGCACCTTACGCGCAGGTGCACCATTTCTCTCCACTAATACCAACAGCGAATATTTTAGCAGCCGATTGCCACATCATTAGTCTTGGACTGACTTGTTTGGTGTGCACAACAGGAAATATTTTGCTTTCAGAGAACAAGAAAAGTAGGTTTATTTGCGTTACGCTTATTTATTTGTGCAATTATTCAGTGTCTGATAAGTTAATGTTCAAGAAAAAATATTAATTTTTATTAAAATTTTCTATTATTTTATGTTAACGATGATTCATTTATTTCAGCCCTTTGTATTCAGCATGTCTCTATCGAAATAAGCCTGCGTTTCTATGAAATTGAAGCTTTTTTTTGCGGCCTACATAATCTTAAACCTTGTTTATTTGGTCCGTGCTAGCCTTTGAGTCTGACATGCTTGGACTAGAGCAGTGATGGGAAACCTTTTGAGCTTGGTGTGTCAAACTTCGCCAAAAACCTGAGCATAACTCGGGTAGTGTGTCACTTTGAGGAAAAAACTAACTTCAAGACTCTAGTCGCAAATGTTTCATCCTCAGGAGCAGCAAATGTTTCATCCTCGGCATGCGGCCGCATGTCATCAGAAATGGCTATGCGTGTCAGTGCTGACACGCGTGTCATAGGTTCGCCATCACTGGACTAGAGGGTCAGAACTTTCTCGGGCGTGGGAGTGAGCATGCTCTCCACAGCGAGGCCTTAGCTAAGCGAGCTGAGTTTAAAGAGTTCCGCAGTGGACACGCTAGCTCGAGAAGACGCCTGCACCGTGCTCACTGCGGCGTTCTCCCAGCAGCCTGCGTGTCCATTGGCGGACGGATGGATAAAGATGTGGTACAGACACACAGTGAAATACTACTCGGCCATAAAAAAGGGGGGGTGGATCCTGCCATTTGTGACAACATGGATGGACCTTGAGGGTATCGTACTAAGTGAAATAAGCCAGAGAAAGACAAATACCACATGATCTCACTTATCTGTGGAATCTAACACAAAACAAAACAAAACAAAAACTGAACTCAGAGACAAAGAACAGGTTGGTGGTTGCCAGAGGTGGGGTCGGGGAGGATTATGTTCTTTTGGGCTCTGAATCCCCAGCACCTGGCACCTTAATGAAAGTTCATTACTACCAGAGCGAGGGCATGAAGGTCTCCCGACTCATGTTCTCAAGCGACATGGCTGTGAGGCAGGGAGTGCCAGAGCCACCGCACCGGCTCCCTCCACCCCTCCCGGGGTGGGTATGGACTCATCTTCCCTGGCTGGCCGGCCCCGGCCACAGCTGCCCAGACCTGGGGACTTGTGGACGTGCCCGTGGCCCTGGCTGATCTGATGCAGTTGAAGGTGGAATGCAGGTGGGGACAGAAACACATCAGTACAATGTCTCTCCCTCTGCTCTTCGCTTGCCTGTGTTCTACCGGCCTGTGTGGCCGCGAGCACATTGGTCCACAGGTGTCAGGTGTGGCGGGAAGGGGGGAGGGCGCAGGAAACAAACTGGGGGGCTGCTCCCCAGCACTCTGTGTGCTCCCCAGCCTCCTCACCTGTGCTCTCCTCCCACAGGCTCCCCCGGCCACGCTGGCTCCACGTCCATGAGCCCATCGGCAGCCTTGTCCACAGGGAAGCCCATGGACGGCCACCCCAGCTACACGGACACCCCTGTGAGTGCTCCACGGACTCTGAGTGTGGTGGGTGCCCCCCTCAATGCACTGGGTTCTCCGTACCGCGTCATCACGTCTGCCATGGGGCCGCCCTCAGGAGCACTGGCAGCCCCTCCAGGAATCAACCTGGTTGCCCCGCCCAGCTCTCAGGTAAGTGAGCTCCCAACCACCTCCCACAGGTGCTCCTGGAGCAGAGCCCGCACCAAGCAGGTGCCTACTGTGTGCGGGCGGAAGGGCCTGGGTTGTCTGTAGACTTCCCTCCTGCAGGACCTCCGTGAGGTGTGTCCTCAGGCAGGGCAGCCCCAGAGGGCGGAGGACACTGCACAGTCCGGGAGTCTGGTTCATGCTTCTCCGGAGAGGGGCTGTGTGTGTGTGTGTGTGTGGTGGACCCCGCCTTGCTGTTCTGAGGTCCCCAAAGGGTGGCCCGATGCCTTTCACTTCCTCCTAGCAATGTCACACGGAGAAGGCAGCTTGTAGTGGTCGGCTCTTGTGTAATGATGCTGCATAACAACCAGTCCCCAGTGTGTCATGTGTTGAAAATCACACACATTTTTTTTCTCACTCTCAAGTTTCTGTGTCAGCTAGGATGGCTCTGCTCAGGTGGCAGGTGAGCCAGGCTAGGCTGAGGCTGGGTCCATGTCTGCCCGTCGGGTCCCAGACTAAAGACACAGCAGCTACCTGGGGCACCTCACAGGAGTGGCCGCATCCAGACAGAATCAGGAGAGCGCAGGGCGGTCTCTGCTCACGCCAGCTTCACGAAGACCCACCGCCTCCGAAGCTCCTGTGGCTGCCTCGGGGTGGGCTGTGCTATTTCAGGGGGAGAGTCTACAAAGAAACAGTGTGAAGGGTGTGAAGACTTAGGAGCGAATCAGTGCCCCTGAGGGTCTCGGGGGCCGTGCCCGTTATACAGGCAAGGCCGTGTTGTACGTGCTGTCAGTGGTGTGGCCTGGAATCGGAGGGACGATAGAAAAGGCCCCGTGGCCTCCCAGTCATGGGGTCCAGGAGGGTGTGGGAGGCTCAGAGGAACGTGGACCAGATGGCGGTGAGATGGACTGTATTGATGCCATGCTCTCCCTGTAACCACAGAGCTGGTGACACCCCCCTTCAGAATGGGAGACCTTTGAGAGGTTTGTTGATTTATGTTCTTTCATGTCAGTGGATTCCAGGGAACTAGGCAAAGCCAGTAGGTTAGAGACAGGAAAGTATGTGGAGGTTCTGGGACAAAGCAAAGTTTGCAAAGGGAGCTCATTCCTCCCAATGCCTGTTGACGAGGTCCTCCGTGTGCAGCTCCCGGGTCCTGGGGGAACGCTCTGAATAATGCGGCCCAGGTCTTCCCTGCATGGCAGCTGCAGCGAGCGCAGGATGTAGCCTCAGCCAGCAGCCGTGATCGCCGTGAAGAAATGGACAGGCGAGGGGATGGACGGAGACGGCTGTGGGTGGGGAGGGGCCAGCACCGTCCCCCGACGCTGCTGTAGTCGCCACACTCTGGGCCACGGCGCTAAAGTTGGCCCACAGGTCTGCGTCACGGCCGAGTGCGCGTGCGCTGCTGCTCTTGGACCGAATGTCTGTACAGAGGGATTGGGGTTGAAAGGTCAGCTGAAGGCTTGTTCCTGGCCAACTGGGCTGCGTGCAGAAGCCAAGGCCACGCTTGGCTCTGGGAGCTCCGTGCAGCTTGCCAGGCGCTGCGGAGCCTGCGGCCCAGGCACCAGCATGTGGGCTGGGGCTCCGGAACCCACGGCAGGACACTTGGCCCAGTTCGTTAGAGGACACAGGACAGCAAGTGCCCTTGGTGGTGGCGACTCTGAACCATCGGGCGCTGTCCCTGAGCATCCCGGGCCGAGGGGCTGAGAGTGGGCCTTGCCCGGGAACATGGGCCTTCCGTGACGGGTCGGGGTAAGTGCGGTTGGGGCGAGGGGCCGAGGGAGCAGCCCTGTGGGGCAGCAGGCAGCCCCTGCCCGAGCTCTGCTACTCGGGGTTGGAGCTTCTCCTTGCTCTTGTTGGGTCTTCAGTCTTGAGCAGTGAAGGGACCTGGACTGGCTTATGGGGCAGGGGCTGTGCCACCCTGTGCAAACCACGATCTCACCACTTGTCCTCTGCTGTCGGGTAACATGTCCTGATTATCTGACAGTGATTTTTATGAAAATCAAAGGAGATATGGATTTGAAAAATCACTTCTTAGGTGCTTACAATGCTCATGGCAACCAGAGTTATTACTATTATTCCTAAGCGCTATACCCTGCACCCCGGGGACCACTGATTCAGGTGTCCTCTGTTGCTGGAAGGTTCTAGAGGAGTTCATTTCAGCAAATGCTCGCTGAGCTTGGCTCTGAGATTCAGAAATGTCTGAAATCGTGCCCTGCCCTGGTGAGAAGTGGCTGAGCAGCTCCTCGGCCCTGTCCCGGGTCCTGGGGGTACAGAATAATTTCTAAAAACACCAAGTGTGGATCGGGCAGGTGTGTATGCAGCTTCCAGACAAAATGGTCCAGGCCACCTATTCCTGGACGTGCGTGTGAGTGTGAGTGTGAGTAAGTGTGCATGTGTGAGTGTGTATCAGTGTGTGAGTGTGTCTGAATGTGTCTGTGTGAGTGTGTGTCTGAGTGTGTGTAAGATTGTGTGTGAATGTGTGAGAGTGTGAGTGTGTGTGAGTGTGGGTATGTGAGTTTGTGTGTGTGTGTGTGTGTGAATGTGTATGTGAGAGTGTGTGTGTATGTGTTTGTGTGTGTATGTGTGAATGTGTGTGTGAATGTGAGTGTGTCACTGTGTGAGTGTGTGTGTTTATGTGTGAGAGAGTAGTGTGAGTGTGAGTTGTGTATGTGTGAGTTTGTGTGTGTATGTGTGAATGTGAGTGTGTGTCACTGTGTGAGTGTGTGTGTTTATGTGTGAGAGAGTAGTGTGAGTGTGAGTGTGCGTGCTGCACATTGTAAGTGTGATGTGTGCTGGCTGGCCTTGGCACAGGCCTGTGTGTCCTTGGCACGCCCCCTCTGACCCCCCCTGCCCCTGCCCCTATGGTCCCGTCGCACCTGTTCCTGCCCAGGTGGGCATTGGTAGCTGCCACTCCCCCTGCAGATGTCTGCTCGTTAGAACAAGTGCCGGCGTTAGAGCTAGAGCGGATCTTACAGACCCTCTTGCCTCATGACTAAGGGAAAGTTAGGCCATCACCTCTTTTCCAGTGAAATCCTGTTTGAAAGCCGGATATTCATGTCAAATAAAAACAGGTCTGGCTGAACCCCGGCCAGGATGTGACCCCTTCTCAGTCTACTTCCCTCCTGCTCACCTGCCACCCACACCCGCCGCGTCTGAGCCCCTCTGGCCTGTGTGCAGACGGGAGCCGGAGTCTCTGGGACGTGACCTGGCTCTGTCGTGCAGCAGGGCACGGTGAGGGAGGGCGGGTCTGGCCACAGGGCTCCTCTCTCCCCGGGGAGGGCTCGGTTCTCATGGCCTAGACCCTCACCAGGTTAACTGGGCGCCACTAGAAAGGGAGAGCCTTCCTGCAGCCGCCGGCCACACACCTGCCTTCAGTGGGGTCATTTGGGCTGAAAGCAGCTCAGAAATGTGGGCCCCGTGCTCCTCGGTGATCCAGGGGGTTTCTATCCCGCTCAGGCGGCAGCCAGAGCCTGGAGCCGCCGCCCCGGTGCCCCCGATGGAAGGGGGCAGCGGGGCCAGGGTTGGGGCCAGGCAGCCAATGGCTTTGCGCTCTGCTGGCAGCCTTCGATCTCCTCTCCCCTGCTCAGCGCAAACAACCCCCAAGCAAGACAGGCTGTCGGAGAAGGAGCAGCCGCCCCGGTCCCAGCCACCCCTCCCCCACCACCAGACTCAGGACGGGTAGGAGAGGGCTCCTGCCAGGGAGGCGGGCAGGCAGCTGCCAGGGCCAGGGGACCCCAGGGTCCAAGAGCCATTCCTTCCACCTGCTGGGTCTGGAAGGCACCTGGGCAGGTGCGACAGATTGTGTGTCTCCTCAGGCTTTTCCCGTGTTGCTGCCCGAGGCGGAGGTGGAGGACGTTGTTCCTCTGCTCAGAACCTCCAGTGGCTCCTCATGGCCTCCCAACCTCAATCCGCCCCCCTTAGCCAGGCAGTCAAGCCCGGGCTCTGTCACAGCCGCCTCCCCCGCGTCCCCATCCATCCACCGGACACACACCGGGGCTTCCTTACAGGCCTGGGTGCTCACAGCCTTTTGCTCATCATTGGCCCATCCTAATCCTGCCCATTGGTGAAGGCTGTCCAGTCCCAGCTCAGATGCCACCTCCTTCAGGAAGTCTTCCCTGATCTCCATTGCTCATGGTCTTTCTTCTTAAACTACCCTGACTTTTAATCTCATCAATGGCTAGGTTTTTGAGGCAGTGCCTGTGTGTCTTTCTTCTTGTGCCCCCACAGGATTTCTGAAAGAGTAAATGAATAAAACATGTTGGGGCTCAATTTCCTCGTCTGAAAATAGGAAGGCCCCCCAGGGTTGTTGTGAAGACTAAATACTTGATTAGCGCCGAGCAGGCTTCCCAGAGCCGGTGGCACCGATGGCAGCCACCCCAGTGAGGGCTGCGGCGTGATCACGGCAGCCGCAGGGGCGCACCTCCCGGCGGAGACGGGCGGGAGGGAAGGCAGAGCACGGCCTCCCGAGCCCAGGTGGCGGGGCCTCCTCGTTCCCGTGACCTTTCTGCTCATCTGAGGGCTAGGGGACAGGGCCCTGGTCAGCTAGAGGCTCTTTTTGGGGGTCATCTGACCTAAGATGCTCCCATTTCATGGGGTGGACCTAAGAGCCCCTGTTTCTTGAGGCACAAAACGTTGCCCAGAATTCGCCCTGATGGGAAGCCTCCCCGTTTCTTAAAAATCAGTGCGAGTTGAAGTGGGGCACGTGTCCAGAGATAAGAACCACCCGGTGTTATGACAACATCCAATAGTTTTCTGACGTTCCCAGCGAAGAAATGGAATCCTCTGCCCCGGGCGCGTGTGGCCTCACGTCACTGCCCGATTCCTGGCACGTTGTGGGATGTGGGCTCGTAATAAGCACTCAGAATTCTTGTCTGAATTGATCAGATTTCACTGGAATGATAGTGTGTGCCGGGCATCAGGGTCGGCACTTTGCACCATTATCTCCTCTAGCCCGCCCGCAGCTCGGGTAGGTGTTCCCGTGCTCAGTTTACAGACAGGGAAACTGAGTCAAAGATGATTGGGACCTTCTTTGAGTCCTGCAGGCCACACGGGTAGCGTGGAGGCATCGGGGCCGGAGGCTCCGCAGGGACGCCATCCCCACTGCACGGCGATGCTCAGTCCTGGCCGCACACCTTTACCCGGTGACTTAGCACAAGGCCATGCCCAGGGCGTGGACCCCCTGGCTCCCAACTCTGGCGGCGGGGGGTCCAGGCGTCTGATTATTTCCGTGCTCCCAGTGTATATGCAGGGCTCACTGTGTTCCAGCAAACCAAACTGGGCACAAGGTTGAGATGCCTGTATAAAAAGAGGAAGGGGAAGGAGCGGGAAGGAGGGGAAGAGGGGGGGTGGAGGAGAGAGAGAGAGAGAGAAACATCAATCTGTTGTTGCACTTTTGCTGCATTCATTGGTTGACTCTTGCATGTGTGCTGATCGAGATCGAACCTGCGCCCTGCGGATCCTCGATGCTCGAACCCGCTGAGCATCGGCCGGGGCTCATGTGCGTTCATTAAAACACTTCCCGGCAACTTCGGTGCAGAGCAGTGGCTGCGGCTGTCCGCCCCGGCCTCCTCGCTGCACCTCGGCCACCTCCTGCGCTCCATGGCTGAGCGACCTGCTAAGCTGGTGGAGGTGGGAGGCGCTTCTCTCGGCTCTGAGTTATGTGTGTCCGTCATTCCCTCTGTCCCAAAGGCCTTGACTCAGGAAGAAAACCGCCTTTGGTTGGTGTGAGAATCGCAGTCACTGGGTTAGGCATATGCCTCACCGTTCACATGGACCACACAGAGGCCAGGGACCGCTCCACCCCCAAGGGGTCACCCCCCAGCTGCCTCCATGGCCACTCCAACACCCCGCCCCCCTCACCCCCACAGCCACTCCAACACCCCGCCCCCCCTCACCCCCACAGCCACTCCAACACCCCCCCTCACCCCCACGGCCACTCCAACACCCTCCCCCCCCCCGCTCAGCCCCACGGCCACTCCAACACCCCGCCCCCCCTCAGCCCCACGGCCACTCCAACACCCCCCTCACTCCCACAGCCCCACGGCCACTCCAACACCCTCCCTCACCCCCACAGCCACTCCAACACCCCCCCTCACCCCCACAGCCACTCCAACACCCCGCCCCCCCTCACCCCCACAGCCACTCCAACACCCCCCCTCACCCCCACGGCCACTCCAACACCCCCCCCCCCCCGCTCAGCCCCACGGCCACTCCAACACCCCGCCCCCCCTCAGCCCCACAGCCACTCCAACACCCCCCCTCACCCCCACAGCCACTCCAACACCCCCCCTCACCCCACAGCCACTCCAACACCTCCCCTCACCCCCACAGCCACTCCAACACCCCGCCCCTCCCCTGCGTTGTGCGTGCTGTCTCAGGGCGGCCTGTCCTGCCCCCTGCCAGGCCTGCCTGCGTAGGAACAGAGACGGGTCTTGTAGACTCTGCCTCTCCCTGCGCTGCCCCGAGGTGAGCTGTGCCCACCACTGAGCGTGGCCGGAGGCTCTGCTGACTCGTCCTCTGGGAAGAGCTCAGAGCCCTCAGCAGTGGCCCCGGGGGCACGAGGAGCTGATGCCGGCAGTGAGGGGGCGAGGGGGTGCGTGCAGGGCCGTGCTCAGACGCTCACGTGGGCCAGCTCCCCGCACGTGCCAGCCCAGGGTGGGCACCAGGAGGAGGAGCCCAGGACTCTGGCCCCACGGAGTCTGTGATCCCTGAAGTGAGAAATGATGCGCTTCTGCCCACTCTCCTCCCAGGACCCCCGCGGCACACGGCCTTCCCTGCGCTCAGCCGGAGGCCACTCTTAGGCAGACCCGCGCTCCCTGCGGGGCCTCGGCCTCGGCTCGGCTGGCTGCTGGCTCCGTCCGTCACTGCCATTGCTCTCTCTCTCTCTCTCTCTCTCTCTCTCTCTCTCTCTCTCTCGTGCAGCTCAATGTGGTCAACGGGGTCAGCATTTCCGAGGACGTCAAGCCCCTGGCCGGGCTCCCCGGGCTCGGGAACATGAACTACCCGTCCACCAGCCCCGGGCCGCTGGTCAAACACATCTGCGCCATCTGCGGGGACAGGTCCTCAGGTACGTGCGCTTGGTGGTCGACGCCTGGGGGTGGGGGGGGTGGGAGGGGTGCTGGCTCTCCCGGCACACACTGGCCTGCGGCTGGGCCACGGGACCTGGAAGGCGGAGCAGGTGGTGCTGGAGATTGTTCCGGGTCCAGCAAAGCCACCGCCCAGCAGGCCTCGGGCCGCAGCTCCCGGCCGCACCCCGTGGCGCTAGGAAGACCAGGCGCCGGTTTCTTTCTCCCGTTGGCCAGAGCGTGGAGCACGCACGTCAGAGGCTGCTCAGTGCAGAGGGGAGGGTAATGCTTTTGAGAGGGGGTCCCGGCGTCTTCGGGCCTCACTCTGGGGAAATGTCAGTGAAGCTGAGGGCCTCCTGCAAGGAGAATAAGTCCTTTCACTAAGTGCACTGAGGTCTAAAGGAGGCAGAGCGCGCTGTTTAACTAAATACTGAGATGCGTGATACAGTAATGCAAACAAAACCTAAGCTCGGGACCTTTCTAATATCGCTCCCGGGATTGGTGGCCCCGAGGGACGGCCCGGAGGGGGCTGGGACAGGCGCTCGGGCTCAGTGTGGGGGGGACAGGCGCTCGGGCTCAGTGTGTGGGTGGGACAGGCGCTCGGGCTCAGTGTGGGGGGGACAGGCGCTCGGGCTCAGTGTGGGGGGGACAGGCGCTCGGGCTCAGTGTGGGGGGGACAGGCGCTCGGGCTCAGTGTGGGGGGGACAGGCGCTCGGGCTCAGTGCGGGGGGGGGGGACAGGCGCTCGGGCTCAGTGTGGGGGGGACAGGCGCTCGGGCTCAGTGCGGGGGGGGGGACAGGCGCTCGGGCTCAGTGTGGGGGGGACAGGCGCTCGGGCTCAGTGTGGGAGGTGGGGGGGGACAGGCGCTCGGGCTCAGTGGCGGGGGGACAGGCGCTCGGGCTCAGTGCGGGGGGGGGGACAGGCGCTCGGGCTCATTGTGGGGTGGGACAGGCGCTCGGGCTCAGTGCGGGGGGTGGGACAGGCGCTCGAGCTCAGTGTGGGGGGGACAGGCGCTCGAGCTCAATGTGGGGGGGACAGGCGCTCGGGCTCAGTGCGGGGGGTGGGACAGGCGCTCGGGCTCAGTGTGGGGTGGGGGACAGGCGCTCGGGCTCAGTGTGGGGTGGGGGACAGGCGCTCGGGCTCAGTGTGGGGGGGACAGGCGCTCGGGCTCATTGTGGGGTGGGACAGGCGCTCGGGCTCATTGTGGGGGGGACAGGCGCTCGGGCTCAGTGTGGGGTGGGACAGGCGCTCGAGCTCAGTGTGGGGGGTGGGACAGGCGCTCGGGCTCAGTGTGGGGGGTGGGACAGGCGCTCGAGCTCAGTGTGGGGGGGGGACAGGCGCTCGGGCTCAGTGTGGGGGGTGGGGGGGGACAGGCGCTCGGGCTCAGTGCGGGGGGGGGGACAGGCGCTCAGGCTCAGTGTGGGGTGAGACAGGCGCTCGGCTTCTCCGAGGGCCATCTTTGCTTCTTGCCCATGAAATACGCCAGTTTCCGGGGGCGGGGGGGTGGGGGTGGGGACAAGAAGGGGTGACAGGAGCAGGCACACATGTGCTGTTCTCCCCACAGGCAAGCACTACGGCGTGTACAGCTGCGAGGGCTGCAAAGGCTTCTTCAAGCGGACGATCCGCAAGGACCTGCTGTACACCTGCCGGGACAACAAGGACTGCCTCATCGACAAGCGCCAGCGCAACCGCTGCCAGTACTGCCGCTACCAGAAGTGCCTGGTCATGGGCATGAAGCGGGAAGGTGGGCCCTCCCCCGGCGCAGGCCCAGCAGCACGTGGGGACGCGTGGCAGACGCAGGGCCCTGGGGGGAAGGGGGAAGGGCGCTGCAAGGACCGCAGTCAGATGTGCGTGCTGCCCGAGGGAACGTGTCCCAGAGGAGGGGCGGGGCAGCTTCCTGCTCCCCCCCTGCCTCCCTGGTGCTCAGATGATGCCCAATCTGGACCCTCCAGCGGCAGAGAGGAAATCTGAGGCCCGGTGTGAGGGCCCTGGCGCCCTCCCTGCAGGGGGACGGCGGACGGCCTGGGCGGGGCCGCATCTCCCCTCTCATCCTGCGCCTCCCTCAGGGGAACCGGCCGAGCCCACGCTGTGCTGACAGGTTGGCGGCTGCAGGCCCCTGAGGTGGGTGTGCCCCTGTCTTTGGGTCATGGCATCACAATCACCAGGCTTCGCCGCCTCCGTCAGGAAGGCCGCGGGCATGCACTTTTAAGCCAGGACGCCTTTCCAGTTGCAGGTGGTCGGCTGCCTTGTTGCAGTGAGAAAAGTTCCAAAAGTGCTTTCTGTTCATTTGTAAGAGCCACTGAACAGCACAAATGCATTGAACGGGCCACTGTTCCACTAGCCGACCGTGGTACGTGGTGTCCCTGCTGAGCCCCTGCTGAGAGAGGCCGCCAGGGGGACTGAGCCTCTGATGAGAGAGGCCGCCAGGGGGACTGAGCCTCTGCTGAGAGAGGCCGCCAGGGGGACTGAGCCCCTGCTGAGAGAGGCCGCCAGGGGGTCTGAGCCCCTGTGAGAGAGGCCGCCAGGGGGTCTGAGCCCCTGTGAGAGAGGCCGCCAGGGGGACTGAGCCCCTGCTGAGAGAGGCCGCCAGGGGGACTGAGCCCCTGCTGAGAGAGGCCGCCAGGGGGACTGAGCTCCGGGAGCCTCGGCGTGTCCGATGGAGAGTCACGTAATCAGCCGTTCACCGGCCGGGGAGACGGGCCGGTGTGAGCCGGGCGAGGGGAGCGTGTCCCAGGCCCCACCAGTAATGAGTGAGCAGAGGGCAGGCCCTCCGTCTCCAGAGCAGGGCTCACACCTGGGACCGGATGCCCCGCCCCCCGCCGCCCTGATGTCTGACGATTCTCAGATTGGCAGACCCAAGCCTGGGCTCCTGATACTCTGGCCCCCGACTCCCCCTTTAGAAAATGGCCATTTCCCAGCGGCTCAGACCAGAAACCACTGGCCGCCCTCTTTCTCTGACACACACACTTGGTGGGCGAGACATCCTGTCTCTCCCTCAAGCTGGGCCTTGAGTCGCTCTGTTCTCCCTGCTCCCGCTGCTTTCGCCACAGTCGCAGCCACTGGCTCTTTGCAGCACCGACCGCTCCTCTTCGGGCTGCTCCTGGCTCCCACCCCTGTCCGTGAGGGCGCCCGGAGAGCGAGGCGCACGGGGTCAGGCCCCCTTCCCCTCCAGGCCTCCCCCCTCAGTGGCCACAGGCTGGGAGAGGGAGGCAGGAGCAGCTGGGGGCACTCTGCTCCCCGCTCTCTGTGGCTGCCACTGCCCTGCGGCCAGCACTTGAGACCAATGACCCACAGCACCTCCCACCGGCCAGAGGGCTGGCGTCTGGTCTGCGGGGCGCTCACCCCCAGGGTGGTGAGACCAGTTTCAGGTTGACGTGTTCAGTGCATACGATTGAACTAAAGCAGCAATTTCAACTTTTTCCATCTCACAGCACACATTAACTAATTACTAAAATTTTGTGCGACACCAAAAAAGTATTATTTTTTTGGCTAACCAGACCACAAAAAGGTATAATTTTGATTCATTCACACTGGATAGCTACTTCCGTTTGATGGTTGGGCAGTCTGTTGTAAGGCGGGACGTGGGTCTATTTAAGGTCACCCAGCACCCCTGGATGTGCCCTGATGTGGGCAGCAGCTCAGAATGTCTGCCAAACAGAAGATGCCCCAACAGCAGACTGGCCCCTCGCTCAGGACAGCATGCTCTGTGGCCCGGGTCACGCCATTCGGGGGGGGGGGGGGGGAGGGTAGAGCACCCTCCGAGGCCCGGGTCCCTTCCTGAGAGGCCTGCAGGGTATTTTCCTTGAGAGCCTATCGAGGCTCCCTCCACCTGCTTTCCCAGATTTTAACCTTGAAAAATTAATACAAGACGCGTTCAACTGCAACCAGCAAATGCAGCTGATAATGAGTGCGTGTGACAGCTGTGTGCTGGCAGTCAGCGAGGACCGGCGGGGCAGGACGGAGGGAGGAGGGCAGAGCTGGAGGAGGAAGGACCGATTAGGAGATGGGACAGGACCGGGCAGAAGCCCGGGGGGTAAAGAGCGGCAGGAAGAGGAAATACCCACCCTGTGAACTTTTTGTAATTATCGCATTTAATCCTCACCAGACAATCTCCGCCAAGGACCACAGCTCCCCCTTCTCATCCAGGGAAACGGGGGCTTGGCAGGCGGAGGACTGTGTCTGATGTCACTTAGCCAGAAAGTGGAGGCCGTTTTTGAAAAGAGGGCTTCGACCCCAGCACACTGCTTTTCTCCTTCTCTCTCCTGCTCACTCCTCTCCTCTCCCTGCCCCTGCTTTATCCTCTCTCCTTGGTTCCTGGCTCCCGCCTTCCCACCTGGCCCCACCCCACCACTGAAGACCGTTTTCCCGGGGCTGCTTGGTGGGTGCCCCCAGGGGCTGAGGGGTGCGAGATCCTGCGCCCTCCTCCTCCTCTAGAAGACCAGGGACCTCGCTTGCAGGACAGGTCAGAGGTCCCGCCAGGGTTCCAGTCCACTCTTCAGCCAGTGGGCTGCCAGCCCCTCAGAGAGCAGCTTGGGGCGTGGACAGAGGCAGGAGGGAGGGAAGCGAGAGGCCGGAGGGGCCAGCGGAGCGGCCACGTGAGTCGCTGGGTCCCACGCGAGCCACCAGCTTAGGGACCGTTTCCTTCATCTTGGGCCTTGAGCAGTGCCGCACTCCGCTGCGCTCCGGAGCGAGGAGCGGACAGCAGCGCTTTCTGGGGTGGACACCGGCCGACAGGCTGGTCTCTGGCTGGAGGACAGGCCCGCGGGCGGCCTCACCCCACGCACAGACGCAGGGGCCCTGGGGGCGCGGGGCCAGGAGGCTGGAAACGCTCAGCTTGGGAGGCGGGGTCATTGCAGCTCCAGCTTTGCCGGGTCCACACCCCCACACCCCCCAATCAGCCTCGGGTCTGGAATGCCATCCCGGTGACTGCCTCCCCCGCTCACTTACGAACCCCCCAGGGCCCCGAAGGGCATCCCTGATGCAGGTCAGGTGACCTGTGCACAGGCCGCCGCCCGGGCAGCGCTGATGGGATGTGAGGCCAAGGGCGCTGCCTGGGCCCTGACGGGGCAGGAGGGCAGCGTGAGGCGCCTGCCCCTCAGCCCCGCAGCTCCCGGCGTTCTGGAGGGCGGCGGGCGGGCGGAGGGGCCGCGGGCGGGCGGAGGGGCCGCGGGCGGGCGGAGGGGCCGAGGGCGGGCGGAGGGGCCGCGCGGCACGGGAAAGCGGCTCGTGAAGAGAGGGCAGATCGGAGTGGTCAGAGCTACAGAGGCAGACTTCCTAGGGTCCTCGCCACCCCGACGGTGGAGGACGTGGGCTCCAGGCCCGCGTAGCCGCACAGGTGTGAGCAGGTAGCCTCTGTCAGCACCACGACACCCCGATTCAGCGCCGAGGTGACGCCCACCTTACACACAGGCGGCGTAGGCAGGCCGCCCCTGCCCGCCGCTCTCCTGGCACGGGTGCCATCTGTGTGTCCTCCGTGTGCCAGCCGTGCAGGAGGAGAGGCAGAGGAGCCGGGAGCGGGCGGAGAGCGAGGCCGAGTGCGCGGGCGGCGCCCACGAAGGCATGCCGGTGGAGCGGATCCTGGAGGCGGAACTCGCCGTGGAGCCGAAGACGGAGTCCTACGGGGACATGAGCATGGAGAGCTCGGTACGTGCCCCGGGCGCCGGCCACTCCCCGGCCTGGGGGCGGAGGCGGCGGTGGTGCGGAGGGCGTGCTGGGCCGCGACTCCAGCCTGAGCGTGTCCCGTTTCAGACCAACGACCCCGTCACCAACATCTGCCACGCGGCCGACAAGCAGCTGTTCACCCTGGTCGAGTGGGCCAAGCGCATCCCCCACTTCTCGGGCCTCACGCTGGAGGACCAGGTCATCCTGCTCCGGGCAGGTAGGGCTGTCGGGACAATCGCGGGGCTGCCGTTGGACGTTCCCCGCGGGACGCTAACCCCGCCCGCGCCGTGCGCCACGCTGACGGCAGGATCGCGGCAGGGTGGCTCTTTCTCTGGGTGATCCGCAGGCTCTCAACTGGGGGGGGCCTCCCCAGACACTCCCAACCCCCAGGGACAGTGCCTGTGGACGGAGGAGTGACTCTTCCACGTGAATCTGACCGGCTTCGTAGCTAGTGACTCACTTTCGAAGACAGTTCAGTCCTCTTGGTTGGGGCCGCCTGAAGCCGCGCCCCATGACGGCTGTGAACGCGGAAAGCGCAGTCATTCCCACCCACAGGGAGGCGAGGGCGCCACCCACTTAGACGCAGGCGTGGCCCAGACGCACCCGGGCCCTTCCTATTTTGAGGTTCTTTGTGCCGCGCCCTCGGTGGCTTCCATTTCTGGGGCACGGAGCAGCTGCCACCTGCCAGGCCTCTTCCTCACTGAGCCCGCCGGCGGACGCCATGAAGGCGGGCGGAGGCCGGGAGCCACGTCCCTGTGAGATACGGAGCCCGCAGCGGCCGTGACCGGAGCTCCGCGCCGTGCCAGCGCCGCCCATCACCCCCACAGACACCAGCCCGCTCTGAGCCCCGCAGTGACAGCTAACACAGTGCTGTCCCTGTTCCATGTTCAGTCCATATTTGCTCATTGACGGGGGAAGTAGAGCCCTGTCCTCAAGCTGGCCTTCCAGGCTGCACTGGGAACCCCGGCATTTCACCTCCCCGGACTTCCAATTCGGCTTTGTCCCCGGGTGATCTCCATGAAGCGAGACTGCCCCTCACGGCCTCCTGTCGTCCCGCAGGGTGGAACGAGCTTCTGATCGCCTCCTTCTCCCACCGCTCAGTCTCCGTGCAGGACGGCATTCTCCTGGCCACCGGGCTGCACGTGCACCGGAGCAGCGCCCACAGTGCCGGCGTGGGCTCCATCTTTGACAGGTGTGTCTTCTGTGTTGTTGTGTGTGTGCCTTCATATGTGCACATGTGTATGCGTGCGTGCATGTATGCACATGTGCTATGGGCAGTGACGGGATGTGGATGGACAGAGCCCAGAGCCGCCCATGGCTAGAAGCAGAGCCCAGGAGACCAGTGAGCATGTGGGCCTGGAGGCTGAGGGAGGATGAGGAGAAAGGCTGAGACCGCGAGGTGGAGCGGGTCAGCGCCAGAGCAGTCGCGGGCAAATGGGGTCAGAGGAGAGGCTGGTTGTTGGCATGACCTGCTAACTTGGGGTGGGGGTGTTGACCTGCTTCTCCTCGGGGAAGGATGGGCAGGGCGCCAGGACCAGACCCGAGGAGACAGGCCAGGATCTCAGGTCAGGTGGTGACGGCCTCCGTCTGGGGTTCCGCGCCCTAAAGGCTGCTGAGGGAGTCAGCCGTGTGCTCAGGGGGCGAGTGAAATGAGAGGTGAATGGCTCCGGTGAGAGGATGGAGGACAGGAGAGAGGAGGTCTCTGTCCAAGTGCAAGGCCCCCCTGGCCCCTCCCCAGCTCCATCACAGTCGGTCCATGGCCACGTGATGTCCACCTCCTGTCTCCTTTCCTGTGTCATTCCCACCACGTGGTCCACGCAGACCCGCCTGGTCCTCTGTGGGCTCCGGCCCCGTCCTGGCCTGCAGGCTTCTCCGGTCACTGCGTGCTATCCCGCTGTGTTCCCCACATGCAGGCCCTCTGCTTGGCCTGTTGCATTTCTACTGATTTCCAACCCCAGGCTGCCTCTCCAGCCTGAGTCACCCACCCCCTGTGTGCCCTGGACTTGGCGCACGGCCGTTCCTGGCTTTGCATTGCTGTGTGTGTTTCCACGTCTGAGGTCAGGGGCCGCACCTTACTCCCCGGTGCATCGTCTGCCAATGGGGCGGGTGCATAGGAGATGTCGCTTGTGCTCACTGTCCTGATCTCATCGTCGCCTGTCATTTTTCCTGGGAACAGAGTCCTGACTGAGCTGGTCTCCAAAATGAAAGACATGCAGATGGACAAGTCGGAGCTGGGGTGCCTGCGCGCCATCGTGCTGTTTAACCCAGGTGAGGCGTGGTGCGGCGCTCAGCCCAGCACCAGCACGCCGGGCCTCGAGCTCAGCTGGGACAGGGACGCAGGGCCCGGAGACTGTCCTGGGTGGGGCACAGGGCCAGCTCCTCATGGCCTCCACTCCCACCGCTGTCTTGGAAAGTCCTGAGTGGGTGTGGGCGTTTGGGTGGGGGGAGAGGAGAGATGGCAGTGGCCTTGGGTGGCAGTGAGGGAGGTGGTCAGAGTCAGCATGGAATTTTAGGCAAAGCCCACAGGATTTGCCGATGGATTAGATGTCGATGTGCCGATGTGGGAGGAAGAGAGGTGTTAGATATAGTTCTCAGAGCTGTTGGCTTCGTTTCCCTGAACAGGTAGGAAAGTGGAGTTCTCATTGATGGAAACGGGGCCATGGGGTGGGGAGTGGGAACCAGGACCTTGTGTCTGGGCTGGTGCCTGGAGGCTGGGGGAGAGGAAGATTCAGAAAGCACCTGCAGGCAGGAAGAGGAGGTGTCAGGGGGAGGGGTGCGGCTTCCCAGACGCCTGTGGTGGTGGGGAGGGGGGAATGGGCTCTGGGATCTGTAGTCAGCGCTCAGTTCACTGATGTGGGACCCAGTCTCTGGCTTTGTACCATCTCCTCATTGAGTCCATGCTTAGCACACAGTAGGCCCACATGTGAAGGGACTGTTTCTGGAATGGCCCAGATGAGGTAAAACTCCTCCTGGGAGTCGGCTGTGGGCACCTCGGCCCCTGCAGTCTGGGGTCAGTGTTTCCAAGTTGCTCCCTCCCGTGGCGTCTGGTGACTGCGGGGTGGGCCGCCTCTGCGGAAGGCGTCACCGGAGCTTAAATCAGTCGTCTGTTCCAGATGCCAAGGGTCTGTCCAACCCCTCTGAGGTCGAGACCCTTCGGGAGAAGGTCTACGCCACCCTCGAGGCCTACACCAAGCAGAAGTACCCGGACCAGCCAGGCAGGTGAGGCGCGGGAGGCCCGGCCGCACTGACAGGCAGTGGGGCCGGCACGGTGGAGAGTGTTCCCAAATGGGACTTAATCTCTCGGCAAGCTCAGGGAAGCAGAGCCCAGGCCGTGCCGACAGAGGTCCGTCTTTAAGCGCTGGACGCACAAGCAAGTGCATGAATGTGTGGGTCTCATTATCTCTGATTTCTAACCAGTCACGGAGCTCAGAAAGGTCAGGAGCTGCCCAAGGTCACAGAGCTGGTGTGCGGGGGGGAGGGTGTGTGTGTGGGGGGGGGGCAGGGGGGATGGTGGCTGGACAGGAGCCCAGGCCTCCCTGGTGCCAAAGGGCTGGGATTGCCAGGGACCGCATTGCTCCGCTGCCCCGCACCCCCGCCGGAGACGGCTCTGGTAGCCAGCAGAGGTGACCTTGGTCGCGGGCTGCCCTGGTGGCCTCCAGCAAGCGCTGGTCTGGGCCTGGGCTCCTTGTCTGAAAAGGACGTTGGCCAGGAGCTCTCAGACCAGCTGGCCGTCGCCCATACAGGTCTTCCCAGGTCACTGACCTCTTTTCTCAGATCTTTCCCCCGAAGCACAGCTAAATGAAAGTTCCCCTCCTCAGCCAGCTCTCATCTCAAATCTCACAGGAAACTGAAAGCAAAACCTGAAAAACCGCCCCGGAGGCATCAGTTTTGGAGTTAGCGTTACTTTTCCAGGCTCCCAGTTCTCCCAGGGACTCGGTGAGGGCTGACGTCTGCGCAGCCGTTTTCCTGGGTCACACGCCAGTTCCTGTCCACTGGCCAGAGAGGCCGAGCCACGTCTGTCCGAGGCTTGAACCGCCCGAGCGGTGGGCCTCAGCCAGTGGGCACAGTAACGGGTGTTGGGGGGGGGGGCGGTGAGCCAGGGCTGCAGACCTCCCAAATGCCACCAGAGAGCAAAACCCAGGCTCCATGCTTACTCGCGAATCAGTCCGCTGCTGTAAGAGGGGACTGTGCACACCCCACCTGGGCCCAGCTGCTTCCTTCCTGCTCCATGCACCCCAGAGCTGTGAGGTCGAGGAATGCACGAGGCCAGAATGGTGAGGGATTACGAATTTATTCAATCATCCGCACACCAGGTGGCTGAGCCTGGATGGCTCCAGCCCCAGTGAGGGGAATCAGAGGCTTTTAAAGGACTCTTGGCGGGCTTTTTCTGGGCGGAGACTTCTTTGTGCAGACCCGGAGCGGGGAGAATGGAATGTGGTCGCAGCAAAGGCAATGTCCACAGTGAAATGGCCTGAAAAGCCAGCTCCCGGGGGAGGGTACCAACTCAAGTGCTCCATCACACCTCACAGAACCAGAGCCAGGGACCTGTGGGCGGCCCCTCCCTCTGGAAAGACCCCTCCCTGCGCTCACTTCCATTGGTGAGAACTTGGTTACATGGCCACCCAGTGCCATAGCCATGGAGGGAGGGCAGTGGGGGAGGGAGGGCAGTGGGGGATGGAGGGCAGTGGGGGAGGGAGGGCAGTGGGGGAGGGTGGGCAGGGGGTTGGTGGACAGACAGGAGCGTCTCCTGCTGCAGGTGAGACTGAAGGGCCCAACACCAGGCCTGGTGCCTGTGCCCTCAGCCACGTGTGGGGGATTCTGCTGAATGCAGCCCTGGGGCAACCTACCCGTTTGTGAGCACACACTGTGGTGTCTGTGAGCACACACTGTGGCGTCTGTGAGCACACACTGTGGCGTCTGTGAGCACACACTGGGGCGTCTGTGAGCACACACTGTGGCATTGTGAGCACACACTGTGGTGTCTGTGAGCACACACTGTGGCGTCTGTGAGCACACACTGTGGCGTCTGTGAGCACACACTGTGGCATTGTGAGCACACACTGTGGTGTCTGTGAGCACACACTGTGGTGTCTGTGAGCACACACTGTGGCATTGTGAGCACACACTGTGGCATTGTGAGCACACACTGTGGTGTCTGTGAGCACACACTGTGGCGTCTGTGAGCACACACTGTGGCATTGTGAGCACACACTGTGGTGTCTGTGAGCACACACTGTGGCGTCTGTGAGCACACACTGTGGCATTGTGAGCACACACTGTGGCGTCTGTGAGCACACACTGTGGCGTCTGTGAGCACACACTGTGGCGTCTGTGAGCATACACTGTGGCGTCTGTGAGCACACACTGTGAGCACACACTGTGGCATTGTGAGCACACACTGTGGCGTCTGTGAGCACACACTGTGGCGTCTGTGAGCACACACTGTGGCGTCTGTGAGCACACACTGGGGCGTCTGTGAGCACACACTGGGGCATCTGTGAGCACACACTGTGGCATTGTGAGCACACACTGTGGCGTCTGTGAGCACACACTGGGGCGTCTGTGAGCACACACTGTGGCGTCTGTGAGCACACACTGTGGCGTCTGTGAGCACACACTGTGGCGTCTGTGAGCACACACTGTGGCGTCTGTGAGCACACACTGGGGCGTCTGTGAGCACACACTGTGTGCAGGCGTTGGGAGAAGCGCACCTGCAGCCGTTCTCAGAATGGCTCTAGTCGTGTTCTTTATCTTAAACCAACCAACCAACCAACAAACAAACTAACAACAAAAGACAAACCCCAGAAAACCAAACCTTGCTTTTTCCTAATTGTAAAAGCAGAGCAAGCTTTGGTAGGAAACAAGGAAAATATTTTTAATACATAAAACAGGTAGTAAAAGTTGGTTGTGAATTTTGGGGTGTATTTCCTTCCAGTCTCCTTGTGTAGAAAAGGAGCATTTACAGTCTGAAGCTCCACAGCCTGGCGGGCTCTCTCCCTCCCAAAGCCATTCCAGGCGTTTCATCAAGTGTTAAAAAACCACGTCATCGCTTCCGACGACTTTGTAGGACTTCACAGGGGTGTGTGTCCTGATGTATTTAGTCACTGCCTGGCTTGGCATTCGGCTGTTTCTATGACTGTCACTTAAAAAATGCTGCAACCTGCCCGTTTTTCCCAGAAGGGGCTGCCAGGGGCCTGGGCTTGGGCAGAGCTCGGGAGTTCAGGGAGGGGAGCAGAGGCCAGGCTCCTGGGTGTCCCTTGGGTGTGGACACACAAGGTGACCACCCTGAGGCTGAGCAGCTCCATCAGGGTTGGCCCTGGGCTCAGCCAGGAAGGAAAGTGCGGAAGTTGCCTCTGGTTTGCAGCAAAGGGTGGAGGGCATCCAGGGGTGGGGAGGCCTGGCTCTCGGTGGTGCAGTGCTGCCACCCTGTGGACACTTCAGAATACACGCCACCGGGCCTGGCCGCCCGCGGGGCAGACTCCGGAGCAGGGACAGCAGGCAGACCCCTGGCTGTGACTGAGTTCCATGGTCCCCATCTCGGCTCCGACATCCAGGACAGACGGCAACGAGAGCCGTAGTACAGCACACTCAGCAGGTTCCAACTGTAAAATGGCATTTCTAGAGTCAAACAGCATTTCCAGAGTTAGTCTAACTTTGCACTTTACAGAGAAGCCGTGTCCTTTGCCAAATTCTGTAAAAGCCTCTGGGGCGGCCGCCGGGCTCAGCCTCCCCCTTCACCCAGCCGCCCTTCGCCGCACGCGACACCTTTCACACGCACTCAGGGGCTGTGTGACCGCACGTTGGGAGGTTTGTGTTGGCCTGGGTACAGACTGAAGTTTTTCCGTGTAGAGAAGCAACTGGTGCTGGTCTACTTTCCTCGTGTTGACACATTTCCTTGCGGCATGAACATAGAAACACATGTTTTCAGGATGCTAAGATTCCTGTTGGAACTCTCCTCATCGGAAGTGTCCCCTTTAAGAAGATACCCTCCTTCCAGCCTTTTCTGACGCCCCCTGGGGTTAGGTTCTCTGCTGCCCTCATCCCTGCCAGGCTCCCTCGTCCATCACAGGGGTCCAGAGGCCTGCCCCCTGGCCCTGCCCCTGCGGCTGTGCGTGGGCCTGACCTCCCGGTCTCCGTAGGTTCGCCAAGCTGCTGCTGCGCCTGCCCGCCCTGCGCTCCATCGGCCTCAAGTGCCTGGAGCACCTCTTCTTCTTCAAGCTCATCGGGGACACGCCCATCGACACCTTCCTGATGGAGATGCTGGAGACCCCGCTGCAGGTCACCTGAGCCCCCGGCCGGCCGCAGCCTCCCGCCGCGGAGCTCTGGGCGGGTGTGTGGGGACCCGGTCCTGCCCACGCGCCTGCACTCCCCACCCCACCCCACCCCTTCCTGCTCCTGGAATGTGACGTTTATAATAAAGAAACCTTTCTACACACAGGCCTTCGGAGGTGGGGTTCTGGATGCCAGAGGCCAGCCTTCTTTCTCTCTAAGGGGCCGGACCTTTCCGGAAGCTCTTGGAAAGTTAACGCGGCCTCTGTACATGAGTGGTTCGCATTGTTTTTCACTTCCCAGGGACAGCGAAGGGATGAGTAATAACATCACACGGCTGACCTCCGTGCTGGAGCGAACATCCCAGAAGTGGGGAGCAACGCCCGGGTCGGGCGCGGAGGGGGCGGGGGGGGGGGGGGGGGCTGGGCCCGAGGGCAGCCCCTGCAGAGATTGGGAGGAAACCCTGTGTTTCAGAGTCAGCTGGCTTTTCTGTTTGTTTTTTCCTCCTAAGAGTAACAAGCAGATAGAGCCTCGTCCGAGGGGGGCATCAAGTGTAAGGCCAAGCAAGATGGTCTCTTGATGGAGAAGTTTCCTGGGGAAGACCAGAGTCCACCCGCTTCAGTTTCCATTATTACCTACCCCACGTCACCTGCTCTACTGAGGGGAGAGAGAGAGCGCCTCCCAGCTCTCGCCCTCAGAGCCCTGCTGTGTGCAGACCTGTGCTCCCAGAGGGCGGCGGCTGTCTGCCCGATGTCACAGGGGCCTCCCCCGCCCAGCTTCCTGCAGGAGCCAGGGCCGGGCTCCAGTCACAGCTCCTGGGGCACCGGCCCTCCTGCCTCCATGGCGGGCGGGGAGGCTGAGGCGGGCTGCCCCAGCACTTTGCACTCCCCGGGGGGGTCACTTACAAGGACACTCTCACAGTAATCACTTCCTGGCCTTGACACGTGTGCTCACACCCTCCAGTGAGGCCACCGCCCGGTCCTGGGTTACGGTTTAGGGGACTTCCTCGCTCAGCAATTTCCACGACTTCCCTTCGCCTGCTCCGCAGCGCCCTCACCAGGGGCCAGTGCTGCTCTGCCCCACCGCCCGCTCCTCAAAGGTTTAGCAGCATCTGAGGATGCCGCCCCGGGGCAGACGCAGGGCCAGAGGGCGTGGGTGCTGCCACACGTCTGCAGTGCGTGACGGTCCCCACCACGGCCTCCCCACACGGCAACGGCGCTGGGGCTGGGAGTCTGCCGCTCAGCTTCGCGAATGGGACAGAAAAGGAAGGGGGTTCCTCTTGTTTGGGATCTGGCTAAAGCCCCAGGTGAGACCAGGAGGCCCCTCACGCTCCAGACAGGAACCGCCGACGCACCCACGCAGGACGAGGGACATCACGCGTGCATTCTGTAATCGTCCCCGTCTTCACCTCCACCCACAGGAGGCTGAGGTGTAAGGAGAGAATTGCGGAGAATGAAGGGAACTCGGGCCAGAGCTGTGGCTTTCCCCGCCCCCCGGGGCCAGGAGGGAGCCCCGTCCCCAAGCCAAATGGGGCCTCCACGGCGCCTCCCAGGGCTGGTCGGGGCTCCGGCGGAAGGGGAGGCTGGTGTCCCCTGGCTGGAGGCTTCTCAGAGCCCCGAGGGGAGTGGGGGGCCTGCGGGCATAGGGCAGCCCCTCCCGACCGGGATCTCTGAAGCCCGGGCCACCTTGAGGGTGAGGCGGGCAGGGGGAGAGGGCAGCAGTGACTGTCCCCACACCCGCCTCGGTCGGGCCAGGACTGGCATTTCCCGAGGGCCAAGCTTAGAATATCTGAAGGTAGCGAGCCCAAGGGAATGTCCTGCCGGGCCAGGGGACAGCCCGCGTGTCAGGCAGAGGCCGTGGGTGGGACCATTGGGCGCAGTGACTGAGGGCCCAGCAGAGGTTGCTGTCGTATCAGACACGAGGTGAAGGAGGGCATGCGGTGCCCACAGCGGATACCTGTGAGGCGCGCCCTTCCGACCGGGGCCTGAATAGCTCACCTGGGCCCCTAACCAGAGCCATTGGGTGGGGACACGTGAGAGGCACCGCTGGGACACCCCCCTTTCCTCCCTGTGGAGGGAGGGCAGTCAGACCCAAAGAGTTAGGAGGAGAGGGGGGAGGAGGAGGAAGAGAGAACCGCCCAGTCTCCGCCCGGGCCGGTCCCTGGGCCCGCGGGCAGGCCCGCAGTTTGAGGCTTTGCAGTCGATGTGAGATGGAAGTTTGGATGCGCCTGGACTTGTTACCTGGGGGTTCTGAGCTGCGCCCGGGGTCCTATCCTCAGGGAAGGGGCGGGATACTGCAGAGCAGGCGTGGAGGACGCGGCAGGAAGAGAGGGAGTTCGTGCCTGTCTGTGTCCCGCGTTTGATGTCCACATACCAGCTGCACTGGTCAACGCGGCCACAGGCGCCGCGACTGTCCCCCTCGGGCACCAGCGCCTCACCCTCCGAGTCACTCGCACGAGCTCCAGGCAGGAGGCCTTGGGGGCTGCTTCAGCTGCAGCGACTGGACTGTGTTTGTCTTCTGAGATCACCCCAGGCTTTTCCGCAGGGAACCGAGGAGGCTCCCCATGGCTGGGCCCCCAGAACCCGCCGCTCCCTCTTTCTTACCCCGCCCAGGGCCCGCTCCCCCGCTGGCCCGCTCTTCCTCCCCACCCGCCCACTGCCCATGGCGTTGCTCAGCTGTCCTTCCGCTCCCACTGGGCTGCCACCCGCTGCTCGCCCCACGGCCAGCTCAAAGCCACCGCTCTGGACTCTTCCTGATCGCTCACTCCTTCTGGGTCATCTTATCTTCATTTGGTGCCTCCATTAAAAATTATTTCCCCATGACAGCTGAGATACAACACGTATTCGTTTCTGTGTACAATGTCCTGATTAGACATTTACGAGCCTTACGAGGGAACCCCGGGTAAGTCTCGTGCCCCCTGGCACCATCCGTGTCATTAGAATGTTACTGGTCACGTCCCCAGGTGCCTCTGTTCTGAACACCAGTTTTGCATTAGGACTAGTTGGTCATCCTGCCCACGTTACCGGTAAACCCCCTGGCAGCAGGGGTCTGTCTGCTTCTCAGTGTCCCTCCCTCGCCCCTTAGGCCAGCAGGGAGGCCGGCTCGCCCAGGAGCTGCTGTCGTCTGAAGGAAGGAAGGACAGCAAAGCCTGTCGCAGCCTGGGAAGGGCCGCTGTCACCCTTCCTGGAAACTGACAGCTCATGCGGGCGCGCGCGCACACACACACACACACACACACACACACACACACACACACGGCCAGCTCCGGCCACGCTGCGGGCCAGCCGGGCCAGGAGGCTCCTCCATCCAGGCAGCTGCGGGTGCGGATGACCCGCCCAGCCCCAGGGGGACCCCGGGGGCCAAGATTGCTGGGCGCGGGCGCCCTCTGCGGCCAGCCCGGGGCGTCACAGGCACCTTCCTGGGCAGGCGGCCTCTGAGCTCACCATGGAGAACACCGGGAGTTACAGCCCTGTAGCTTTTAGGAAAGACCTGCATTAGCACCTGTTTCCGCTGACGGAAAGAAACCCAGAGGTTCCGCTTTAACGAAAAAGGCGCAAAGCAAGCGCAGCTTCAGCCATACTGGCCTCCCAGGCAAGTGACACTAATACACCTGCATGATTTCTGCCTCTGCAGCCGAGCACTTCCTGCCCGCGGCGCCTGCGGGTGTGCTGTTCAGGCTGCCTGTATTATTGGGATGGTTTGGCTGGTTATTTTGGGGGCTCTTAGCTCAAAAATGCTTCCCTGTGAATTTAACAGTGATCGCGCCTTCACACTGCCTTTCGGGTGACAAAAGGTTTCCTGGGAACCTCCACCTTCGGAAGTGAGGGAAACCAGTAGTTGGAAAAATGAGCCTGGCCCTGGCCAGTGTGTCTCAGTGGATAGAACGTCAGCCCACAGACTGAAGGGTCCCCAGTTCGATTGCGGCCAAGGGCACATGCCCAAGTTGTGGGCTCATTCCCCAGTAGGGGGTGTGCAGGAGTTAGCTGATCAATGATTCTCTCTCATCATTGATGTTCCTATCTCTCTCTCCCTCTTCCTTCCTCTCTGAAATCAATAAAAATCCTCTCTAATAAAATGGTAATATGCAAATTAACCATCACTCCGCTACATAAGCCACACCCACCAGCCAAGCCACGCCCACCAGCCAATCTGGGCGAGTATGCAAATTAACCCCAATCCAAGATGGCTACAGCCACAGAGAGCAAGGTTTCCTAGGTAACAGAGGAAGCCAAGCTTTCCATAGCCATTGCAGGCCTAAGCCTCCATTCAAGCTACAAAGTTTCAATTATAGAAGGTAAACAAATTCAAACAAATGGCAACAGAATGGAGCTTGAGAGAGCAGGCCAGGGTTGCTGGCGGCAACAGGGGAAGCAAAGCTTTCCGCACACCCTGGCCGGGCTCACCCACTTAAGGCTACAAAGTTTCAATTATAACCCCAACACAAATGGCTGCCACCTCCGAGAGAGCCCCAGGCTTGGCTCCACTCCAGGCTACAAAGTTTCAATTGTAGAAGGAAAATAAATTCCAGATACCAGGTCTCCGCTTGGGTTGCCAGGGGGCGTGGCTGGCCTGCAAACCACCACAGACCCCTCCCTCAGGCCGCCCCACGCCCCAAGGGAACCCCACCCTGATCAGGGACACCCTTCAGGGCAAACCAGCTGGCCCCCACCCGTGCACCAGGCCTCTATCTTATCTAATAAAAGAGTAATATACAGATTGATCATCACTGCAACACACAATATAGCTGCCCCCATGTGGTCAGAGATCCTTCCCCCATGTGGACACAAGATGGCCACTACAAGATGGCCAGCAGGAGAGGGCAGTTGGGAGGCACCTGGCCTGCAAGGGAGGGCAGTTGTGAGGGACCAGCCCTGCAAGGGAGGGCAGTTGAGAGGGACCAGGCTTGCAAGGGAGGGCAGTTGGAGGTGATCAACCCTGCAGGAGAGGGCAGTTAGGGGTGACCAGGCTGGCAGAGGAGGGAAGTTGGGGGCAAATAGGCTGGCAGGGGAGCAGTTAAGCATCAACCAGGCTGGCAGCGGAGTGGTTAGGGGGTGATCAGGCTGGCAGGCAGAAGCGGTTAGGGGCAATCAGGAAGGCAGGCAGGCAAGCAGTTGGGAGCCAGCAATCCTGGATTGTGAGAGGGATGTCCGACTGCCCGTTTAGGCCCGATCCCACCAGGATTGGGCCTAAACGGGCAGTCGGACATCCCTCCAGGAGTCCCAGATTGGAGAGGATACAGGCTGGGCTGAGGGACAACCCCCCACCGTGCACGAATTTCGTGCACCGGGCTTCTAGTATATTAAAGAAAAGAAAAGAAAAATGAGCCTTAAATGGACTCAGTAGGTCAAATAGGCCCCTGACCAGACTCTCGTGCCCAGGAGTATTAGCTTCTGGGGAGAGGAGCTCAGAAGAGGAATCTCAAAAGGGAAGGTTGGAGTCTGGTGGGGGAGGGTGGGGTCTGTGGGGAGGATGGGATCTATGGGGGAGGGTGGGGTCTGGTGGGGGAGGATGAGGTCTGTTGGGGGACGGTGGATCTGGTAGGGGAGGATGGGGTCTGTGGGGACGGTGTGTCTGGTGGGGGAGGATGGGGTCTGTGGGGACGGTGTGTCTGGTGGGGGAGGATGGGGTCTGTTGGGGGAGGGTGGGGTCTGTGGGGGAGGATAGGATCTGTTGGGGGAGGGTGGGGTCTTTTGGGGGAGGGTGGGTCTGGTGGGGGAGGGTGGGGTCTGTCGGGAGGGTGGGTCTGGTGGGGGAGGGTGGGTCTGGTGGGGGGGGATGGGGTGTGTGGGGGGGATGGGGTCTGGTGAGGGAGGCTTCCATCAGAGTCCTGTCTACTCAGAGGAGCCGGCTCCCCCTTGCCTGCAGCCCCTCACCAGCTGGAGGGCACACAGGCCTGTGACTGAGTCATCGTGTCACGTATGACGTCGAAGGACAGTGCCAGCCACGTAACAGCAGAAGCTCCAGGGCCCGTGGTAATCAGAGCCTCTCTCAGAGGCAGAGCGGGGCTTCTGAGAGCAGCTGCCTGTGAGTTTCCAATGGGCCGTGTTTTAGGGACACGTTCACGAGGGAAAGACTGCGAGTGGCCGCCACGCTCCGCGGCAAGGTGCTGGCCGGCCCTGCCCACGTTTGCAGGGCGGATCGGGCCCTCTTAGTTCCAGAATCTCGGTCACGTGGCCAGCAGAGGACAGAACCCAACCCAGCTCGGAGCGCCTCACGCAGGTCACATACCACCCACCACCCACCCGGGGAGGCAGCGGGTCCAGGGAAAGGGACTGGTCACGTTGTCACATCAGCCCTCCCGCCCGCCCGCTGTGGGGCAGAAAGCACAAAGCCCAGGTTGTCACTGTTGCGATTTTTTTCTGAAATTCTGGATTTCACCCCTTCAGAGACTTCCTCCCCTGGAAAAGCCAGTCCCCACAGCGCAGCCAATGCGGCCGGGACAGCTGTTTGGCCTGGTTCACAGCCCGGGACACATTTTCTTTTCCGCGAAGGATGTTCCCTGCCTGGCCTCCCAGCGCGAGCTGCCTGCTTCCCAACTGGCTGAGCCACTTGTGCTCACGTTTGCCAGCAGTTTCACCCCCGGCGGGGGCGAGCGCGGGGGGCGGGGGGTGTGGACAGAAGGACGCTTTTGGGGAGGGCAGACAGGAGGTCCCAGTGGGCGGCGTCTCTAACCCCACGTCCAGCATTGGTAGCCAAGGGCCCTCCCAGAGGGCAGTGGGTCGAGAGGCTGAGCAGGCGTCTGACCTGCGTCCAGATGTCCAGTAACTAGAAGCAGTGACGCCGACTGGGGCCCATCGTAGGGCGTGGAGCAGCAGTCCACGTCATAAAAACGGGGGAAAGGTCGGAGCTGTATAACGATAACACTGAACAAGAATGAACATCTCAACGTGCTTCAAAGGGGCTCAGAGCGCCCTTCCAAACCGCACTGTCGCCGTCTCCTGGAAGGCAGTCTGCTGAGGAGTGGCTGCGGCAAAGGGGAGGCGTCCTGGGGAATGACAGCTAGGCCGCCCTCTTACGTGGGCGCGTGCGGCCGTGGGAGGCGGTGGTGTGGTGTGGGTAAGTCAGGCGACGCGGTGGGCAGCTATTTGTTTGCAAAAATGCACTTCGAAGCTGGTCCAGGACGGGACCTGACCTATTGCAATTTCCTCACAGAGCTTTAAAGGCTGAGCACGCCTGGCTGGTGTGGCTCAGTGGTTGAGCGTTGACCCACGAAGCCGGCAGTCACCGGTCAGGGCTCCTCCCCGGCTGTGGGCTCGATCCCCAGTGTGGGGTGTGCAGGAGCAGCTGATCCATGTTTCTCTCTCATTGATGTTTCTGTCTCTCTCCTTCTCCACTCCTCTCTCTCAAGTCCATAAAACGTATTTTTAAGAAGCTGGGACCCGCCCCTCTGTTGTCCATGGCTCAGACACAGCTTCCTGGAGGCAGCCGGGACTCCGGGGGCCTCGCCCCTGCCACGGGGCAGTAGACACCGCCCACAGCCGAGTGAGTCGTCACCATCCTTTCTCCACGGGCTGTTTTGGGGAAGCCGCGCTTGGAGATGACTGTTTTGTGTGCGGTGGTATTCCCACAGAGAGCTCTAAAACACGTGCTTGTCCTTCAGAGCTCGGAAATGTCTGCCTTGCCGCCCGCCTGGGAAGGTTCTCGCATGGGGACGCAGGCTCGGTCACTCCTGCTCCTCCTTTCCCGGTGGTCCTCAGGGGCCCGGGCCACGCCCTGCCCCGGGTCAGGGAGCGGCCTTGCTTTTCTGGCGCAAGAATTCCTGTCCTTCACCTCCACCCTCGCCTTCGGTGCCCGCCCGGGGCCGCCTTCCTTTCTCTCACTGGTCTCAGGTGACAGCATCATCACTGTGTCTTTCCCGTCCTTTTTGGAAGCTGGCAAGATGTGCAGGCGAGGTAAGTGGGTGATGAAGGCAGATCTGGTACCAGGATGAGCAGATGATTGGGTTTTTGGGGCCAAGGGCATCCTCAGCGCTTCTCCCATCATCCCCTGGGGGCAGTGCCCAACCAGAGGGGTTTGTGGCCTCAGGACTATGTGCAAGCCCCAACTCCCTGCCTGGCGGAGCGGGTGGCCGTGGAGGTGGCACGGGGCTGCTGTGCCTGCAGGCGGGCAGAAGCGGAGCCCTCCGAGCCTGCGGCAGGGGAGACGGGGCCGCAGAGAGAGACCGCGCTGCCGCCCGCCCTGGCGGTCCTCCTGGCCTCCGGGCACAGACAGGTGAGTGGGGGCAGGGGAGGCTTTCCTGCCTGTGTCCATGACGACGGGGTGTTAGCCTTGGGGGCTTTTGGTGGCTAATTTGCAGCGTGACCTCCTGGGCACCCGGGTGTGCTCGCCAACAGAGCAGCACCGCCTTGCTCTCTGCCAGGGCGTCTGGCACTAGAGCCGGGCGAGCACCCAGCAGCCCGGCTGTGGCATGCCCACCGAGAGGCCCCTGCAGCCCTGCCAGGAGGCTTGGGAAACCCCGTCTCCACTGGCTCCCTGGCTGCAGCCCCTCTAGCCCGGCTGGGAGGGACCAGGAGCGGCCCTGCCAGGAGCGGGCTCAGGGGAAGCTAGGGGGGCTTGGAGGTGAGCCCTGTGTCCCAGGCAGGAGCCCGAGGACCCCCCCTCCCCCCATGAGGCCTCTCTGGTCTAGAAACACGGCCTCCAGAGCAAGCTGAGGTCTGTCCCCAGGAGGTGTCTGTTTAGCCACCTCCCAGCCCCACCAGCTCTTTGCACCAGAAAGGGGGGCCTCGTCCCCAGTGGTAGCCCCGAGAGGCGGTCAGCACCCCTGGGGTCCCACTGCCCTCTGGGACCTCTGACTGAGCGGTCCGCGGTTCCGGCACAGGCTTCTGACACGTGTCCCGAGGTCCGAGCTGGACGCTGGAAGTGGCTAAACACCCTGACCTCCCGGGCCCAGCCTCGCCGCTCTGGCGGCCACTGGGTCAGAGGAAGGTGTCCTGGAGCCATCGTCCCGGGACACGAAAGTCAGCCTCTGACTCAGCCCCGGCCGCGGAGTCGGGCCTCGGAGAGTGTGTCTCCCAAAGCTCCCAGGGGGTGCCGGGGGCAGGTCGGAGGTCAAGATGCTCGTTCCACACCAGGCGCTGGGCCCAGTAGGTGACTCACCACCCAAGTCTTCCAGCACCGGTCCCATCTCAGGCCACCGACTGTCAGCTCCCCTGGCTGAGGCCTGCAGGCCCACGGACGGCGCCCTCAGGGCCCTGACCTCGTCCAGCCACACCCGACATGTGCCTGCTGAGCCTGCCCTTTGGGGGTGGGGGTGGGGGTGGGGAGTGTGGACTGGTCTCTCTGATCCTCATTGAACCTAAGGCCACGAGGCCACTGGCCACAGCAACCCAAACCTCAGTCGTGGCTCCAGGACAAGGGCTGGGAGGCACGGAGTCTGGATCCTTCTGAGACCTCGCAGCCCAGGGCAGGGGTGGCCGTGGAATCGGTTCTGAATCTGAGCTGCTTCTCCTGGCCGCAGGGAGAGGAGGCTGCAGGTGGCCGTGAGGTCGCACGAGCTATGCAGGTGGTGACAGCCGTCAGGCGAGGCTACGCTTGCTGCTGTAACGAGCTAGACACCTCTGTGCGTGAATAGCAGCATTTCTCCCCGCGCTCCGGGGACGGCGAGGCGGCGCTGTGGAGGGCAGACGCCGGGGTCCATGCTGGTCATCTCTACGTCCCTGTTGACGCCAGACTTCGGGGCCGCTGTGGCAGGAAGGGAAGCGGGAGACGCAGGCTGGCTGTGAAATGGTCCCTCAGCCACAACCCACACCACCACCCACGGCCATTGGCCAAAGCAAGGTGCACAAACATCCAACTTTGGGGCCTCGTGCTCAGAAGGAGCAGCGAATCTGAGACCTGGGTGAGGGCGTGTCGCGTGCACCGCTTCGCGTGAGGACGTGCTACCATCGGTGGCGAGGGGACACCGCCGCCCCAGGCTCAGAGGCCGGGCTCGAGGGCGCGCACCTGGGTCGCACGGCTTTCCTGCTGTGTGAACTCGCCCCTCGGAGTCCTTGCCCCTCCACCACGCAAACGCTGACAAATTCCAACGGGCTGCAAAACGAGCGAATAGATAGAAACTCCGTGTCCAGCCTTCCATGCCTGATAGTCCCCCCGCAGGGCCCGCGCCGCCGTCATATTTCTAACGGGCTAATGCCTGTCAGCAGCAGCTCTTCCTTCGGAAACGGAGGAATTCCAGGCACGACTTGCTGAAGACCCATCTTGCGACCATCCATCCTTTGACTTGGGGTGTGAGATGACATTATGTGACGTTTTGAGCAGTTATTTGCAAAAACCTCCTTTTTCAGCCAACCTCTTCCAGAAGAATCTTCACCTCCTTAGGAGGGAGCCTGGATTTGGGGGTGTCCCAGCCCTACAGAAGTGGCTCGGGCAGCTGGCCCACCGAAAATCGGTGCATTAAAGTAAAATCAGAAGTTCAGCCGCCCAGCCTCCCAGCTGACACGCCTCCGGGGACCCCACACACCTGGAGGCTCTGGGTGGCTGATCATCCCCGCTGCGCTCAGCTCTGCCAGCACTCAGCCTTCGTCCAAGGCCCAGGACTCAGAAACGAGCAGAAAAATCGTCTGCTCGCGTGCAGTTAGCATTCTGGGCAATGGAAACCACCGAGGAACCCGTGGGGAACGAGTTCTGTTTCAGGGAGAGGGCGTGAGGGAGAAATTGTGCGAGGAAGGGAAGCGAGGACGCTATGTGGGGAGGGCATCACCACCTTCAACAGAGGGGCTGGGAGGACCTTCTGGAGAGGACCCCCCTAATCAGAGACACGAATGAAAGATGGGCCAGTAACACGCAGACCTGACCCAGTATTCCAGTCAGTGTGTGTGTCTGCGTGTATACGCACGTGCATGTGTATGTGCTCAAGAGTATATGCACTTGTGTGCATGTGTATATGTATGCACACATGTGTATGCATGTGCAAGAGCATGCACACATGTGCGTGCACGTGCAAGAGTGTGCACACATGTGCATGCACGTGTATGTATATGCGTGCCTCTGCACACACAGATGTGTGCATGTGTATATGTGTGCATGCGTGTATAAGAGTGTGTGCATGTGTGTATAAGAGAGAGTGTGTGCATGTGTGTGTGTAGGTAGCACCGTTCACAGGCATGGCTGGTTATAGCTGCATGTCCTGTGCTGGCTGGCGCATACCCGGCGCTAAGGCCATCTGCCAGGCGGTGCGGGAAGAGCACATGTGAAGGTCCCGGGGCCGGACGTGGCCGGGCTCGTTGAGGAGCAGAGGCGGGAGCAGTGCCTGGCGCCCTGTGCGCAGCAGCGGGGATGGACGGTCCCCCGAAGACGGCCTTGCTGCCCATGGTAGCGCCAGGCCTGGGCGCTAAAAGGCCGCTTCAGCCCACAGCCTCCCCCCACAGCCCGCTCCTCGGTCCCATCATCGCGGTCCTGGGAGACGCTGGTCCTCGAGGCTCCAGGTCTGGCAGGAGAGCGCCGCGCTCTCGGGGACCTCAGGGCGGCCCCAGGCAGTCCCCCCCGGCTGCCCCCCTCAGTGATTTTGAATCCACCTGGCTGCTGGGACGTCCCCAGGGCTCTTAGTGAGTCCTGCACTGAGCCCGAGGATTGAGGGAACTCAGGGCCCACCCCTGTTTGGAATGGATTATGGGGCCCTGGGACCCGGTAAGTGGGGGGCCCCGAGATCTTCCAGGAGAGGGTCCTGCTGGTCAGCCCTGAAGGAGGCGGCACCGGAGTTGAGGAAACAAAGCCGTCCTCACCGGCTTATCCTGTCCGCCGTCTGCCCCCCGCGCCCCCCGCGCCCCCCGCGCCCCCTCTCGGGTAATTGCTTTCCCGGCATTCCAGGCCAGGAGGTCACGGCAGATCCTCTTCCTTGGAATAGTCTCCCGACATCAAAGCGAAGGGCTGGGAGGTACGGAGGAGTGAACCGGGGAGGGTGCGCGGCTTCTCCGCGCTTTCATGTCTGGAAGTGCAGGAATGCCGGTGGGCACGGCTCTTATCTGCCGCCGCCCCCACGCAAGGAAGGGCGGCGGGTGGGAGTGCGGTCTCCAAACGCAGTCTGATTGGGACCGACAGCGGGGCAGGGGCTGCATGAAAGCGCGAGTCAAGGGCGAGATTTCTCAGTTGAGATGGCGCGGTGGATAACAGGGGCGGATGGCACGGGCCGGATAACGTGGGGGATGGCAGGCCGCCTGAGCAATAAAGCATGCGCACGGTGGGGGCGGGCTGATGGGTGGCAAGGAGGGAGCCTCGAAGGGCACAGCCCCGCTGAGCCCCGTTTTCTCGCCTGCAGAGAGCATCTTCGAGTCGGGCGTTTCCGCGGCTGAGATCCTCCCGCACACGTCTGGCCTGCGGACAAGGCGTTCTCTGCCGACAGCAAACGGCTCACTAAAGAGCTGAGAGCAGTTTCATGGTCATCGCTGGGCCTCAGCCCGCAAAGCTCACCTCAGCGCTCACCGTGGGCTGGGGGCCTCCCGGGAGCCGTGGCAGAGACCACAAGCCTCAGGCGACAAAGCGAAGGCCCTGCGGCGGGGGCAGCGAGGGCCTCAGGAGGAGCCCTGGGTGGACGGAGAGGACCTGCTGGGACGGCGCCGCCAGGGAGCCCCTGGGGCAGCGAGGACAGATGCTGGCGGCAGAGGCTGGTGCCCGGCCAGGTGACAGCATCAGAGGGCTGGGCGGCGCCCACGTGTGTGTTCCTGAATGAGCCGTTATAGCAGTGGGCACCCAGGGCTCATGCAAGTTTGATTTTAAACGTTTCTCCCCATCTCCCCCTTTTAAATGAAATTCATACACTTTTTTATAGTGCAACTTGGCAGTATGCCTCAACAAGCTTAAATATGGTCACACTTCACCAGAAGCTTCACTTCCAGGAACATATTCCGAGGAGATGCAGGCTGACAGCCACCGTTAGCTGAGTGCTGTGTGCAGGCAGGGCCCAGCGATGCCAGCCTATGGTCTTATTTTGTTCTCAGCACCACGGAACGTCTAGGCGGAGGATGGTATCACTGCCATGCTGTGGTGAGAGAGGGGAGACCAGGAAAGGTAGTCCATTTGCCTGAGGTGGCAGTGAGCAGGGAGCAAGCCAGGGTTCGAAGCCACGTCTCCGCGACTCAAAGCCTATTTCCAGCCCCTCACCACTTCCTCCCTCTTCCGGGACAAAGACGACGACTTATGTTTAAGGATTGATGGAACCAATCACGTGGTTCCTATGCTCTAAGCGGTGAAGACATGGACAGTGAGGGGGTAGGAGCCGCAGTGCCGAGGAAAGCTATTGAGACTGTTAGGTTTAGCTGAGGAAGTATTGTGTACAATGTGAGCCTAATTTTGTGAAGAAGTGACAGTGGGTAGGTGCTAACAGAAAACGTTGATATGTGTTATGTGTTAGTACTGGAATTGTGGATGATTTTAATCTTATTTATACCTTATGTAGTTTCAAAATTTTCTTAAAAGAGATGGTGTGGCTTTTTTTAATCAGAAAAAGTAAGAAATGTCACAAAACAGTTTGCTTCTTATTAGTAGTGAAGTTCTGGAGACTCCCTAACAGCAGAGGAAGGAAACAGCCCGATCCGGCACCCAGGCGTCCGCACGACCACTCTGGCTGGTTTCCTCTCGGTCCTTCATCTGCGCGAGGCCTGTTTCATGGTTTATTTCAAATGGTGGTGTTCAGGGTTAAATGTGGGCAACGTGGTTTCCGTGGCGACTGGGAGCAAGCGAGTTCATTTCTTGTTCAGCGTCTCCTGCCGTCGGAGGCTACGACGCGCGCTTTCCTGCTCCTCGTTGTGTTTGCAGCCACGCTGGCTCACTTTATAGATGCTCAATAAATACTTGTGAGGTGACTAAGGGGCGGGGGGGATTGAGTTTTGCATGATCTGGGCCGGAGTTTTGCAGGGATGAGTTTGGAGAGCAGGCGCTGAGGTGGGGGCAGGCGAGATGGGGGGCCGTGGGGGAGGATCTCGCGCTCACGGTTAGAAATTGAGATTTGACATATAAGGCCACTGGGACTGCGTCCGCTCTTCCAAGTGGGGATGTTACATGATTAAAACCAGGGAGCGGAAACCCGGTTCTGGCAGCTGTGGGGGTGGGGGCTGGGCCCCAGCAGCAGAGGGAGGGCTGGGGCTGGAGGGACTCGGACGGACGGGCGAGACCCAACTGTGAATCCGGGACCCCACCCCGGGGCAGGTGGGCAAGGACCTGGAGCCAAGCCCTGGGGAGGCCCGTGCCCGCCCCGGAGACGGTGCCATCGAGGCAGTGCCCCTCTCCCCCCGTCCTGGCTGCCGGCTGCCGGGTGTACAGGAACAAATTTGTGGTGTGGAAGAGTTCCAGCCAGTCATCCATCACCCACGGCGAGTCCTCGCTGAGCTCTCATCACACGCTCCAGCCGCGCCCTTTCCAGAGAGAGTTCTGGAGGCGGGCCAGGGGTCTGCCCCGGCCTCGCCAGATCCTCCCCTGAACTCTGCTCCCTCCTCGCTCGGTTCCGTGTTTTCTTTGAATTCAGAAACAGCAACCAGCAACAGCTGGCAGCCCCTCCCTGCTCCGGCCTCGCCCTCCCCGTGGTTTGGCTGGGAGAGCGCGGGGCCCATCCTGGGGAGGGCTAACCTCCGGCTCAGGGCCCGGAGCGGGGCCCCAGCCCTGCCCTCTCTCTGCCCAGGGTCCCCGGGAGGCAGGGCTGAGAGAGGACCTGGCTGCCCGCATCGCTCCTGTGCCTGGGGCACTTGGCACGGGGAGGGCCGGCCCGCCACCCAGGGCACGTCAACCACTGTCCGGTCCGAGCCTCAGTTTCCTGACCTGCCGGCCGAGTGGCGGAGCCCGGGGCAGAGCTCAGCGTGTTAATTATCTGCGTGTGTGCCTCGTCCCCCTCCCCGCATACTGTGCGGCTGCGGAGGGCGGGCTGCACATGCCTATGTCTTCCAAGATTTTGTGGGTGTTTTTTAAATTGTGTTTTGGATGCTATTGCTTGTTAAAACGTGAAGCATTTTATTTTTGTTGGTCCATAATACTGCCAAACACCAATGGAAAACACCATCACAAACCATTCTGAGATCCTTGCCTAATTGGCTTATAAAATGTAACTCACAAGACACAGAGGCCCATTGAGAATGGAGAGGATGCCGAGGCACGGCTTCATGCAAAGCCAGGCGGCGGGGGGGGGGGGGGGGGGGGGGTTGGTGGGGAGGGGGGTAGGGCATCATCTCAGGGCCCCGGGGAACCGCCCAAAAACACCTGGCGAGGGCTTGTGCTGCCAGCACACCCATGTCTACCTGAGGCGCCCCCGGCACTGACCTGAAACCCCGTGGGCTGCTGGGGGCAGGGGCTGGCGTAAGGCGACCTCGCTGCCCATTGGGCGGCACAGCAAGTTCCCTTGGGCCCTGGTTGCTGAGTGGGCAGTGGGTGTGGCCAGGATCACAGTGGGGGTGGGGGGAGGCACCTTTTCCCTGCAGGGTCCCCTCTCGCCTGTCCACACGCCGGTGGGGCATCGTCCCAGCAGCTTCAGGCGAGTGTACCGAGGCGGGCGAGGCCTTGCTGGGTGGCTGACCGGAGAGGAGCCAGGTCTGACCGGGCCAGGCGGGCCCTGCGAGCACCGTGACCCTGGGGAGGCGAGCACAGTGAGAATTCCGAGATGGTGCTTACCCCTCCTCGCCCAGGACGCCCACAGGGACGTGTGACTGAGGAGCCCACGGGGCTTCACCCGGCGCTGGGCTTTCCCAGCTGAGGACCGAGACTCCTGTGTCTGGCCTTTGCGCCTCACTGGGGACTGGGGCGGGGGGAGAGGAACTTACAACGTCTCTCACGGAGCCTTCGGGCGGCGGCGTGGGAGCGGGAGGCTGCGTACCTGGCAGGTGAGGGCCAGCCAGCCAGCGGGAGGGACCTGGTGGCAGGAGGGACATGCCTGAGACAGCACACACAGCCGAGGCATGGGCTCCCGGGAAATGGGCCAGTTTTTCAAATAGAAACATCAACTCTTAAATAACGCTAACTTGGAATAACCACTAAAAATGCTAACGTAAAGACGGCACATTTCTTTTTATTAAGGACACAGGGTTTTCTTCCCGAAGGTAATGCACAGACATGAAATGTGGGTGTCCGCAGAGAAGGAGCTGGAAGGAGGAACAAGTCCATCCTAAGCCACCCGCTCAGCGCTCGCCGTGGCCACGCCTGGGACAGGCGTCAGGTGCAGGCGCTGGAATAGCCAGGCCGCCCTGGCGGCTCCACACCGAGCCCCACACAGCCCTCACGGCTCTGCCTCTGGAGAGAAGATGGGTAACTTGGTTGGAATAACTTGGGGATCCCTCTGGAGGCAGCAGCGCTCTGGGGAGTGTGCAAGTGTCTCAGGCCCCCAGAGGACCAGCAGGTGCAAGGACGAAGGCCATCTGTCCCCCGAAGGGTCAGTGACCCAGTTCCATTCCTCCAGGGGAATGAGGTCTGGAAGGGAACACAGCCTCGGAACACCGCCCTCCGTGCCCATGGCACCCTGAGCAGCCGGGCTCTGGCCCCCAGGACTGCGGTTAGCTCACCGGGCGGTGACGGCTTGGGAGGGGACGCTGCAGTGACCGGGGAGACGAGGCCGAGTGGGCTCCTACAGCGAATCGAGCCCTGGCCGTCACTTGCAGGGCCTGTGACATGTGAGCGAGGGCCTGGGCTTATGCGGGCTACTTAGGGGCCACACAACAAATGAGGGGAACATGTGAGTGGGAAGAACTGGGAGCCTCCTCACAAGAATGCCCGCCCCTCCGCAGGCCGGACCAGGCCAGGAGGGCTGCTGTGAGTGATCAGGACACGCTAGGCGCTGACAGATCGCACGCGTGAGCGGAGAAGGTTGGCTGTCGCACCCTGAGCCTCCAGTCGCCACCCCCGCTTGCTTTGTGGGCGGTTCCTGCTTGTAGCTGGGGGTCAGCCGAGCTCTGAGGACCCAGACGGCCCAGGCTTGAAGGAGAAGCTCCCACTGGGCACAGCGCCACTGTGTCCGGCAAGGTGGACACGCAGAAGTGGCCCAGCAGGTGGACGGAGGCCCTGCCGGGCACAGGGCCGGCCAGGCACGTCCAAGGTGTTCCCTGCATACATGTGACGGGGACGAGTCCAGACTGAAAGCAGCTGGGGCAGTAACTGCAGCTGCCGACATGTCTGGGCCAGGCATCTGGCTGGTTTATGGAAACTCAGACCCTCTGGCGGTGCTCACGCTGGGGTTTCACGGGTGCGGCTGATGCGGTCAGTGCCCCCCTGTCCCACAGGGCAGGGACACCGCCCCTCCTGGGGTCCCGCCCTGAGCGCCCCGAGGCGAGGTGTGGTTTGCCTCCCCTCTGGCCTCTGTTCCGTGCAGCACACGACAGGGTGTTTCTAATAGAAGCTGTCACTTCCACTTCCGTAGTTGGAACTGTCTGAAATGTGCTCCTGGGCCCGCTTTCTCCTTGGTCATGGTACTCCTTGTACCTCAGTGCTCTCATCTGTGAAATGGGGGTGATCACAGTTCTCACCCCGTGTAGTTATTAGGTGGGTTACCTAAGTAAAGCACGTCAAGGCCATGGGACCAGAAAGTGCTCAATGGACATTAGTTGCCAATGTCATGTGCTATCATCATCATCACTGCATGTTTCCTCGAGTTCTTCCCGGCGCAGATGCTGGTGGATTTCCCTTCCTCAGGCGAGGACGGTCAGCGAGAGCCCCACTCGCTTTTGGTGAGCAAAATGACCGAATCTCAGCAATTTCCTGTGCTGGCTAGTTCTGGCCATTTTCGTCGCTGCCGATGCCTGAGGGACGCCGGTCACTTCCGGCGTGTGGCTTTTCTTGGCAGTGGAGCTGAATTAAGTGGAACGGAGATATTAAGTGTCTGAGTGGTGAATAAGAGGAGCTCCCTGGGCCTGAGAAGAATGAAGCATATTTGATTAACAATGTTAATAGTCTGGACTTCCCAGGAATTCCCTTTTGCCTGACATCCAAATAGCTGAGTTGGTGAGGCATTTTATACGTGTTGAGGGTATGTTTTTTGCATGTTTGTAAATATGTTGTCCGTCCCAGTGTTTATATCAGTAAAAACAAATAACAATGTTTATATTTAGAGTAGAACGATGACTGTGAACGTTGCTTGAAGCGGCTGTTATGTCATGGGGGTCAGACCTCGCTAGGGGTCGTCCACCTTCTGCCTCTTGTCTGTCCCCAGCCCTCCGCGAGCTGCTGGCGGCTCAGTGCGCCGCGTACGGCTTCCTTCCGCAGATTCCTTGCTTGTTGATGCGTGGACTCAGGTGCCCGTCCCTGAAGCGTGTTCATGGACGGCTCAGTAGGGGCATCAGCACCAAGAAAGCAGCCCCTGACCTCACAGCCCTCCTTTCAGTGGGGCAAACAGAAAATGAACTCACAGATCACCCAGTGATGACCTGCGGTGATGACGGCAGGACAAAAACGGGGTCCGCAGGTCAGAGTGGGATGGAGCAGAGGGAGCCCGCCGCCTGGAGAGGGAGGGTGCCTCTCTGATAAAGAAATGATGGAGCAGCAGCCTGAAGGTGTGGAGGCGTGAGGCATGTATGTCCAGGGCAGGTGGGAAGCCAGTGCAAAGGCCCGGGGGTGCCATCTTGTTCAAGGGTGTCTTGAAGGACCGGAGAAACCCAAATTTTAAAAAGGGGGAGGATTTGAGATATTGACAAGGCCATAGACCGGGAACCCAGATCTGGAACAGTGAGGTGCCAAGGACAGTAAAGCACACGTTTATGCTTATATTTGTTTTAAGACAGGCCAGGCTCGGCAGGAAGGCTTTCTCTTGCTACCTGATTGGAAGTGGCTCTTGGAGCTCGAAGCAGAGCAGGAATCTGAGCTGCATCTCAGCTCTTCTCTGCCGTGATCAGTTAGTGGATTTGCCACGTCTTCCACGGGAGCGTGGCCTGTGGGCGGGGCAGGGCGGGGCAGGGCGGTGTGGGGCCTCTGTTTGCCATCATGGAAGTAGACCGGTCCCAAGAGAAACACGTGTCTCGCATTCAGTTGTCCTTGGTGGCTGAGACTGGCACAGAGCTGGGAGACAAGTCCCTGCAGTCATTCCTGCCTCCAACCCTGACCCTGTCCACCCGCCGTGGCCTGGCCTCCGGCACCCCAGCCCTGACCTTGTCCACCCACTGTGGCCTGGCCTGCTGCACCCCAGCCCTGATCCTGTCCACCCGCTGTGGCCTGGCCTGCTGCACCCCAGCCCTGATCCTGTCCATCCGCCGTGGCCTGGCCTCCTGCACCCCAGCCCTGACCCTGTCCACCCGCTGTGGCCTGGCCTGCTGCACCCCAGCCCTGATCCTGTCCACCCGCCGTGACCTGGCCTCCTGCACCCCAGCCCTGACCCTGTCCATCCCCCCGTGGCCTGGCCTCCTGCCCCCCAACCCTGACCCTGTCCATCCCCCCGTGGCCTGGCCTCCTGCCCCCCAACCCTGACCCTGTCCACCCTCTGTGGCCTGGCCTGCTGCACCCCAGCCCTGATCCTGTCCATCCGCCGTGGCCTGGCCTTCTGCACCCCAGCCCTGATCCTGTCCATCCCCCGTGGCCTGGCCTCCTGCACCCCTGCCCTGACCCTGTCCACCCTCCATGGCCTGGCCTCCTGCACCCCAGCCCTGACCCTGTCCACCCGCCGTGGCCTGGCCTCCTGCACCCCAGCCCTGACCCTGTCCACCCGCTGTGGCCTGGCCTGCTGCACCCCAGCCCTGACCCTGTCCACCCGCCGTGACCTGGCCTCCTGCACCCCAGCCCTGACCCTGTCCATCCCCCGTGGCCTGGCCTCCTGCACCCCTGCCCTGACCCTGTCCACCCGCTGTGGCCTGGCCTGCTGCACCCCAGCCCCCCACGCTCTGACAGCTGCAGCGAGTGGGGAGGGCCAGGAAGGTCAGAGAGGTGTTCCAGAATGACTCCCATCCCCCCAAGGTTCCTGGGAAGGAGACTAAAGAAGGAAGTTGAATTTTTATTGTTCATTCAGAAATGAAATGAATTATTTTAAAAATAATTTTTATTTATTGATTTTAGTGGGAGAGAGAGAGAGGAAGGGGGAGAGATAAAGAGAGAAACATCGATTTGTTGTTCCATTTATTTACGCATTCAATGGTTGATTCTTGTATGTGCCTGACTGGGGTTTGAACCCCCAACCTTGGTGCATCGGGGATAATGCTCTAACCAACCTAGCTACCTGGCCAGGGCATGAAATGAGTTCTTGAAACGGGGAAGGCCACCACTGCTGAGTTGGGGCTGCCCCGCTGTGGCTCGCAGTCCCCAGAGGAGAGCA
This sequence comes from Cnephaeus nilssonii, assembly GCF_951640355.1. Taxonomy (NCBI): domain Eukaryota; kingdom Metazoa; phylum Chordata; class Mammalia; order Chiroptera; family Vespertilionidae; genus Cnephaeus; species Cnephaeus nilssonii. The sequence goes on from NC_137092.1 coordinate 41,695,261, forward strand.
GCTGACCAGTTAGCGTCTCTGGTCCTGGGGTCTGTAGCCGGAGAGCAGCTGTGGGCCTGGGCCAGCGATGACTTGCCGGTGTCGGTTCTGGGTCCTCGCCTGACAGACCTCTGAAACCAGGAAGTCAGAGGGTTGGCGGAGACTCCCTATCGTCATGCCCACGCACCCTGCAATAGTGCCATCCCTTCCGCCATGACCCAAGAGGAGACGGTTGGTTAAGTGGACAGTTTCAATCTAAAAGGGCCCCGAGGTGGCCAAGCTGGAGAGAAAAAGCAGGAAGCAATGGGGGGCGAGGAAGCGGGAATTTGCTTAACCCTGTAGGGATGTGGAAAGAGAACATGAAGATTTGGGGAAAGTAACTTTCAACTCAGGTGAGCCTGGAGGCTGGAAGGCGGCCCCATGCAGTTCCAGACACTGACCACCAGGGGGCGCTCGAGTTCACAGCACTGTCGGGAGCGGGTGGGTCCTGTGGTGGCACTGGGCAAGGGACAGAAGCTGGCTTCGGAGACGGAATCCCAGGGAGGTCACCTGGTGACTCGGCTTCTCGGTGACGGCCGCTATTTTCAAACGCCACGGCCAGCACACTGTCCCTGCGGAGAGGGCCTCGTTAGAGGCTCTGCCTTGGTGAGGCAGGTGGGCGCCTCCCCTGCACTCCCCCAGGGTTGCCACCAGACATTTTATTTTTAAAATTTTTCACTAGAAAATAATTTCTGCTCCTGACACGAAGGGCCTTCCTTTGCAGTTTGGTCTTTCTTCAGTGTGGCCACCGGGCACTCCTGTGAGGTGTCGGCAGTTAGGACGTCTGAGCCCCCTTTCCTGGGTCTAAGGGGCTCCTCCCTCTCCTCCAGGCGGGTGCAGGCAGGGCTCTCGGCCCGACCAGACACAGGGGCAAACTGGGCGCCCACGTGGGGCTCAGGCATGGCTTCCTCTGGCTCCTTGTGTGGCTGGTGAGAGGGGGAAGAGAAACAGGTGGCTGGTCCCTTCCGACCCCCTAAAGGCACAGTCCGGGGCTGTGAACCAGGGCTGAGGCCCAGGGGGGTACAACACCTGAGACAGTGGGTGCGGCCCGCGTCTCGTGCCAAGCCCTTGTCTTTCCCAGGGGGTACACATCGGGTGTTTGTGGACTTAAATTTCCAGGGGCTCCAGGGGGCCTGTGATCCAGCATTCACAGCGGAATCCCGGGTGAGGTTGAGGCCGGAGAAAAGTTATGTATCAGCCAGAGCCAGGTTCGGGGACGGAAGCCGACCAGTGACTGAAACGGCGAGAATTTCATACAAAGAACAGTTAACTAGGCATCACGCGGTTACCTAGGTCACAGAAGGGCCGAGGAGGGCACCAGGTCATCGTAAATGTAGCAGCTGCAGGAGGTCCCCTACTTCAGTTCAACAAAGGGAAGGCGGTGGAATTCAAAAACTCAGGACCTGATGCAGAGGCTGTAGATGGGGCTGGGCTCCGAGCGGACACGGGGGAGCAGCCCCGAGGGGAAGGTGCAAACGAGGGCTGGGCCCAGAGTGGGCACGAAGACGTGGGAGGGACCCAACCCGTGTTCCCGCCTTTCCTATTTGTTATTGTTGATGCTTCAACAGGTTTGCTGACCAACCCCCCAGCGGTCAGACTGGCTGCCTGGGTTCCTGACCATCACGCTGGAGAAAGTTCCGTGCAGATGGCAAGCCAGGGGTCTCTGGGCTGCCCTCCACAGGGGAGGCCCCGGGAGCACCTGCCCCGGAGCTGCCACCCTCTTGTGGACACATGTGGTTCTGCAGGGGGGCACTGTGCCCGGCTGGCCGGCTGGGGCTTCACCGGCCGCCCTGAACTTCAGGGTGGCCCTTTGATCCCCTGATCAGATGAGGGAGCGATCAGCACTCCCAGGGATGATGTCTTCCTCCAAAAGGAATAAAAGTCTCATCACTGAGATCTCCACTCGCTGTTGAGAAAACCTGACGGCCTACGTGGCCAGGAGCGGACTCCACAGCCGGACATCAGCCTGGGACCGCAGGGTCCTGCTCACCCGGGCAGCAGGCGCTTTGTAAAGCGTCAGATGGTGAATACTTCAGTCTGCGACCAGGCCGGCCCGCCTTGCCACACAACACTGCCACCGCAGTTGGAGAGCAGACATAGGCGGGACCCAAAGCACAGAGCCGTCTGTGTTCTGATACAACCTTATCATTGAAATTCCGTGTAATTTTCATGTGTCACGAAATATTCTCCTTCTATTTTAAACATGCTTTTATTGATTCCAGAGAGGAAGGGAGAGGGAGAGAGGGACAGAAACATCAACCATGAGAGAGAATCATGGATTGGCTGCCTCCTGCACGCCCCCTACTGGGATTTGAGCCCACAACCCGGGCATGTACCCTGACCAGGAATTGAACCCTGACTTCCTGGCTCATAGGTCAATGCTCAACCACTGAGGCACACTGGCCAGGCTCCTTTTGATTTTATAAAATTACTTTAAAAGATAAAAACTGTTCTTCGCTTGCCGCCTTACAAAAGCAGGCGGCGAGCTGGGCTGGGTCTGTGGTGAGTCCACGGGGCTTCGGTCCCAGTCTGCACAGGCAAAGGCACGCTGGGCCGTGTGAGCTGAGCAGCGGTGCGCCTTCTGCCCCACCTCGACGTCCCGGGAAGGAGCTGTGCCCATGGGGTCTGGCCTCGGCCAGCGAGCTCTCAGCTCCCACGGGGACAGGTTTCAGGGTTTCTGTGGGAGAGATTCCTGCTCCAAATCGCCCCCTTTTCCTATCTAGACAGGGAACCTCATTGTCATTCAGATCTGTGTTTCTGGTTCTTTCAAATCGAGGTGCTCACAAACCGAACCCGAGGCGCAGGGGAGAGTGGCCCGTATACCGTCTCCTCACCGCTAAGCCCAGCCCCTCAACGCACTGAAAATAGGGTGGGTTCAGTGACAGTGTGATTCTGGGGTGTTTTCCCAGGAACTCTGTTCTTTTCTTTTAAAACTTCACCTGAGGGTGTTTCTTTAATTGATTTTTCTTAGAGAGAGAGGGAGGGGGAGAGAGAGATGCATTTGAGAGAAACATCGATGGGCTGCCTACTGCAGCCCCTACTGGGAATTGAACCTGAAGCCCTTTGGTGCTTGGGATGCTGCTGCGACCCGCTGAGCGCTGAGCCGCCCTTTAGCAGCAAGCTGCGCCCGTGCTGCCCTGACACGGGGCGTGCAGCTCCTTGTGTCCTGGACGTTCGGCCCACACGTTAGAGATGGAAGCAGAGAGGGGACGTGAGGACTGCAGGGGCTTCAAAGGCTCCTGGGGGAATGAAAGAGCAGCTCTGAGCAGCACTGCCTTTTGGGTTACAAGCGGAGGTTAGGCCTGTCTTTCTGTTTTATTGCTGTGGGAGAAGACATTCCGGAGGACCGCGAGCACCAGGACCAGGCGGGTGGGGAGACGGGCTGCAGGCGGGCGCCGCCACCGCAGTTTGTCCCCCCGCTTTGAACCCTGTCAGCTCTGCTTTTCCTTCTTCCCTCCCCGCCTGTCAGCAGCTCTGACCGGGCCGGAGCGGACAGAACTCCGCAGGCACAGGTGTGGGGGCCCGGAGACGGCATGGACAGGTGACGCCACGTGACATACGCCCGGCAGCCCAAAGGGACCCGAGGAGGCCCCCATGGCCGGCTGGAGAGCATAGGAGGAGGGGCAGCAGGCAGGTGTGCAGGGCAGGCCTCTGGGTAAGGTCCCCATCACCGTGGGGCAGGGTCAGTGCTCGGAGTTAGTGTCGGGGAGGGGGCGGGGGAGGCCAGCACAATTTGTGTGGCTGGTTGTGAGGAGAAACTTGGACTCTTCTGGGGCCAGGGGCTCTGTCAGAGGACCCGCCCTGCATGCCTGGGAACCTGCAGTGACGATACGATGCGGGACAGCAGGGGCCGCCGCCCCGGCTCTGCTGTGAAGTAGGGGTTGGGCTGGCTGAGCCCGCAGGTGCCTCCAGGCTGACTTCCCACCACCGGCTCGTGTTTCTGCTGAGGAGGCCAGCACCGTGTGAGGCGCTGGGGAGACTGGCTGCCCGTGGGGTGTGTGTGTGGGGGAGATGAGGCCACTACCATGTCTGCAAGTGAGTCAGTGGGAAGTGAGAGCCAGCGCTGGGAGAAAGCTGAGCCGCCAGGAGCGCGGACGGTGTCCTCCCCTCCACCCTGCCCAGATGTTCTGGGAGGTTCTGGCAGGGCTCCGGGCACACCCACTGTGTCCGGGCCAGCAGGGCAGGCAGCGAGCTCCACTACCTGGCTCTCAGCTGCTGGCACAGAACCAGGGTGGGGGGCAGTCATGGCGAGGCCTGCGGGCTGCCGGGCGGGCGCCCTGCGGCCAGGACGGATCTGAGGCCAAGCTGTGGTCACGGACACTTGGCAGCTCCAGCCGGACAGAGTGCTTTCGGGCTGACGCTCAGGGTGGACCTCCTCCGCTGCGTGTGAAATCCATGAGCTAATGAATGTGCAAACACTTGGAAGGTCACCACGCGTCCCTTGCACCATCCCTCCTCTCCCCCTGCCCTGTGGCTGCCCGGCCATGTCCCCGCTCTTCGGCGCCTCTCTCCTGCCTGCCTCCCCCCTCACCGCCGCCAGCACTGAGCTTTGCTGGCTGCGTCTCAGAGGTGACTTGTCCATTCCTCCCCGGACGTTCATGGCTGCTTCCCTGCCCTGGTGCAGGCCCTGGTTTCTTGCTTATGCCAGAGTAATAACGTCTGTCTCTTTAATTGTCAGCCACACGGCGACCAGGTGTCCTCATCGCAGACCACACCTTGTCTTCTTACTCCCTCTCACAGGCTCTCTGCTGCCTGCAGACTAACAAGCTCGCAGGCCCAGGATTCAGACCCTGCTTGCCCACCGCCCTGTTGCCAGAGATCCTCGGACTCACCTGGGCTCCGCCCTTTGTGGGTTCCCCAGGCCATCTGCCCAGAATGCCTGATGAATTCCCCCCCCCCGGCCCCCATTTTTCAAGGCTCATAAAGGGTTATAATGAATTACTCATTGGATAAGAAATGTGGGAAGGGCTATATTTTAGATGCATCAAGTAATCCTTTTTCATGATCTCAGTAATGTATTCACACCACAGATATTCATGTTGTGTGAGGTTGTGCTGAGGATCGGGGGAAAAGGCTCGGTTAGCCCAGTCGGCATAGAGGTCTGGAGCTATGGGATTGAGGCTACACTTCCTGTTTTGGCTTACGCAAGCCAATTCACAACCACAGCTCTAATACCGGTGCAACATATCTGTGGAGTGGCTGCTTCCCTTTTTGCTCTGGCTATCAGGAAGCTCAAAGGCAATTTGACTCTCAACCATAGTAACTGTTGGCTCCTGCAAACAGTCACACAGAATAGGTGCCAAGTGTTGTTCAGAACTATGTTGGACCAAACTGGGGTGAGTAAGACGGAGACGTCGCTCCTGCCTCAAGGAACAGGCAGCTCTTAACTCACGGTCAGCATATCCGCATCATGTATTTTCCCTACTCCTGAGCCCGTTGTCCTATTTATTGGTTTTTTGTTTATATCTTGAGTTTTATGTTACTAAAATTCTTCTCAGAAGAGGTGAGACTCAGTCACTATATACAGGGCAAGGCAGAAGTAGGTTTACAGTTGTGAGTACATGAAACACGGAATTTATTCTTGTATCATTATTTATTAATTATTGTATTATTTTCTATATTAACAACTGTAAGCCTACTTTTGTACACCTTTAAAGGCAAAAATGTCTCAACACTGACAACGAGGTCACAGGTTTCATGTCTATGGTCCCGAGGTGTGTATTTTTGTCCTTTTATTACAGACTTTCTCCTAAAGCCAACTGGACGTATAAATGCAACCAATCCACACTTTGATGTGCGCCTCACAATTGCGTGGGGCTTCCCCTTCCTGTCTCACCTTGTAAACTCAGAGTGACATTTAATATCCAATCCCAATTAAATAGTAGCCCCAAGTTATTATTTGGGGGGTGGTTTGCTTTTCTGTTCCTGGTGTATAACTTTAATTAAAAAATCCATTTTGTATTCATTCTATTTGCATGTCACCTCAAACCCTTTTTGGAAAGTGGGTGGGATATCGTCCGTGAACGATTACCTGCTGAGTGAACAGGAAGCACCCACAGGCAGAAGGGAGGGGTGTGTAGGGTCAGGGCTGAGGGTGCCCACAGTGTCCTCTCAGCAGCCACTGGGATTTAATGTCCTTGTTGGGTGGAGGTACAGGTGGGTCCCTTCCTTCCTGGAAATGCCTGGAAGTAGCCGGGGTTGCTGGCGGTGGTCTCCGCATCTGCTCAGCACAAAGCTGCCCCTGTGCTGGGCATTGCCCACGTGGCGGCTTGCTCAGAGCTCCAAGGGCCTCGGGCTGCTCCACTGGGCCTTGTGCCTGGGGACCTCTGCCTAAGCCACCTCCACATTTACTGTGTGGCACTGAGGTGTGGTGGGCACTGAGGTGTGGTGGGCACGAGGACCAGGGCCTGGGGTTCAGATGGTGACAGCCTCCACCTCTTCACACATCTCTCTGTTTGGGGGCCTGGGAATTCACTTTTTGTGCCCCCACCCCCATTATTTCAAGGTTCCAGGTATTTGGTGTGAAATGTCACATACAGATGTCAAAGGTGGGGCTTGTGACATCCCAGTACTGAGAGGCTAATGTAGGAAGCCTGCAGTCTGGGGACTTGTTACAGAGCATGTGGGATTATCCCCAAAGAAATTCCTTCACAGTCAAAGACTGTCTTCAATTTGGTTCAATTCCTTTTAACTGAAGTCACAGCTGGACCCCTGCACCTCATCACATATCCGTGCTTGTCCAACGATGATGATGATGATGGCGGTCGTGATGATGATGGTGGTGATGATAATGGTGATGATGGTGATGGTGGTGATGATGGTGGTGATGGTGATGATGATGGTGGTGATGATGGTGGTGGTGGTAATGATGATGGTGATGATGGTGGTGGTGGTGATGATGATGGTGGTGATGATGATGATGATAATGGTGATGATAGTGGTGATGATGGTGATGATGATGGTGATGATGGTGGTGGTGGTGATGGTGGTGGTGATGATAATGGTGATGATAGTGGTGATGGTGATAATGATGGTGATGATGGTGGTGGTGGTGATGATGATGATGGTGATGATGGTGATGATGATGGTAATGGTGGTGATGATGGTGATGATAGTGGTGATGGTGATGATGGTGGTGATAATGGTGGTGGCAGTGATGATGATGGTGGTGATGATGATGATGATAATGGTGATGATAGTGGTGATGATGGTGATGATGATGGTGATGATGATGGTGATGATGGTGGTGGTGGTGATGGTGGTGGTGATGATAATGGTGATGATGGTGGTGGTAGTGGTGATGATGATGATGGTGATGATGATGGTAATGGTGGTGATGATGGTGATGATGGTGGTGATGGTGATGATGGTGGTGATAATGGTGGTGGCAGTGATGATGATGGTGGTATGATGATGATGGCTGTGACAGCAACTGAAGTTCATAGAATCTTATTATGTGCCTATCACTGTGCTAGGTATTTTGTTTGTATTATTTCATTTAATATGCAAAGGAACACCCCAATTATTCCCGTTTACTCAATGGGAAAACTGAGGCTTAGGGAGGTTCAGGAATGCCCAAAGGCCATCGTAAGTGGCGGAGTCCGTGAGCAGCCCCGGGTTGCCTCTGATCTGCAGTGCCCCTCCCAGCCGCTACTTTCCTCCAGACGCTGTCCACTCCTTCATGGGGAGGCTGTAGGGGACCAGCCATACATTTAAACATCAGCTTAACCAGATTGTTAGATGTTTCACACCTGACATCTCTGTTATGAGAGACATACATACGTTCCTCCTTTCTTGTACATATAAGCAACCTGGAGCTGGAGAGGTTGAGTGATTCAAGATAGACAGCAAATGAGATTTTAAGAAATTATTGACACTATTACAGATGTCCCCACCCTCCCCCTTTGCCTGTCTCCCCCGGCCCCCGAGCCTCCTTCCCTCCGGCCATCCTACATTGTTGTCTGTGTCTATGAGTTATGCATATTTGTCCTTTGGCTAATCCTGGATTTGAACTCAGATCTCTCTCTTTCCATCATACCCCATGACAGACTGAAATTCAGGGCATTCTCTACTTAGCCATCAAGTATTCCTTGCCTCTCTCTGGTGTGCCCGGTGCAGGTGAAACAGGTGAACTTGACGCTGACCCTGCTCTGAAGGAGCTCCCAGTCCAACAGGGAGATGAGTGGGCGGGCAGATGGTCCTCCTATAAGACCCATAGTCGGTGCTCTAAAGGGCGCCTTGGTGGGCCTGGCCCATGGCCCCTGTGCCTGGGCTATCCTTACCCTGTTGGCGGGAGATCCACATTTGCCTGCCTTCCTCCTCTTCCGGAAGCTGCTTTGGGATGCCTCTGCCTCCAGGAAGAGTGGAGGCACCTGGTCCTCCAGCTCCTTGGAGAGGTCTGACTGCCCATGAGGACCAGGGCCTTTGGCCAAGAGCCCAGAGGCCAGGCGAGTCTGCGTTCCGGCGTGCCCCCGCGCCAGTCCCTGGCCGCCTCGGGAGGGCCACACCACGGGGGGCGTGTCACATGTCTGGTTATTTTCCTCTCACTGGAAATGCACTTGGACATTTTTTAAAAAACCAATAACACAATTTTCCCTTAATAAAACACAGAAATGAGAGCAAGAAAGGGAAAGTCAAACCGTGTTGCTGTCTTCTCCATCTGCGGCGGCGTCCCTGCCACCCCTCCCTCCAGCATTGGTCTCTCCCTGAATCTCAGCCACAGACTCTCAGGGCTGATAGCGTCGCCTCCATGTTTGCTGCCGCAGAAAGGGGTGGCTCCACGGCTGGGCTGCACATCTCGGGACCCTGTGACCTGGGGGACCTTTCCAGTCCCCTCCCATGTCATCAGAAAGGTCCAATGATAGTGGCTGAGTTTACGGTGGGAAACCACCAGGCCTGCTCAGGAGGGACTCTGCAGAGGGGACGGTGCCTGCCCACCCCCCATGTCACGGTGTTGGCTGAGGCCGAAGGGAAAGGATATGCGCAGGGGTGGCACTGAGCACCCCCAATACACCGGGAGAGGTCAAATAAACCACAGAAGAGAAACCTTTACCGGTTCAGACACCTCACTTAGGCCCATCAGCCAGTTTGCACCTGGACCGATTCTGATGAGGACCTGCGGGTTTCCCTGCCCGCCCCCCCCCCCAGCTCTCCCACCCCCTCTCCGCTCACAGCCTGTTTGATTTCACAAACTTCAGACTATGAGGGCCTTACAGACCATGGAGTGCAGCCCCTCATGCCAGGAGCGAGTGCTGTTGTCCAGGGGACACGGTGGCCTCTGACTCGAGAGCAGAGCTGGGAATGGAGCTCAGCCCTTTGATTTGGTTCCGGACCCAGCGTGTTCAGGGTGCTCTCACCTCCCCGGCAGCTCCCCCTCCTCACCCCCCCGCCGCCCCACAGGGAACATACTGCACACACCAGTGAAACAAACAGTGTTTATTCATCACAGGTCCGTGGCCTGGCTCTGCACAAGAACCTGGGCTTCATGGCATGACTGTGAGCCAGTCTCATCCTGCAGGCGCCCGAGGCCCACCAGCAGGGGAAGACGCTTCACCGAACACAGGCGACGGAGAGGGAACATCCCTCCCCCAGTTCAACACGTTTCATCTGTGCAGGACCTTCAGGGAATCCCAAACTCTGCTGGGCACTTACACATGTTCCTATGACGGTATGTGCCCTGTCTAACTTCTATTTTACATATTATCCTAAGAGTACTTGTACTTCATGTTTTTTCCACACCTCACTCTTCCTGGGGTGGCAGGAAGCACCAAGGACAGGTGCCAGGGGACATGCCACTAGCCATCTGGGCACCTCGGAGAACTCTCCCAGCCCTGCGAAGCCCCAAAGACGCACAGGAAAGCATGCTTGTTCTGCCCATGTCAGAGGTTTGCTGGGAAGATGGAGCATCATCGTGCAGTGAAAGGACCTGAAGGTAGAAGCCGCACTCCAATGTAAAGCCTGACGTTCTTTGACCCTTTCCACAGTTTCTCTGAAGCCATCCGTGTGTCTGCTGGCAGGAGGCACGTGCAGTGGCCAGCGGGGTCACCACCCCCTGGGCCCCTTGGAGCAAGGGTTGCCAGCAACTTTAAAAAAAAGCTGACCGTGTCCTTGGAGAAGGTAACAGAGCATGTTTGCTAAGTGGCATCTCGCCTGCGCAGGTTCACTTTGCCACAGTGCCTGGCGATTCTAATGCAGTCCTGTCAGCACAGTGAGAGGCCTGGGGAAGCCGGTGGGCCGGACATTCCTGGGGTTCTCAGGTGCACCCCGAGCCCCGCTCTCCTCACCTGTGATGATTGGGATAATAACTTCTCCACCCCAGAGGGTTGTTGTAGAGATGAAATGAGTTAACCAAGCTCAGCACAAAATAAATGCTGGCAAAATGTTAGCCAGCTGCATGCTTTATGGACTGTCCACCTGGGCCCAGCACCACGCCCGCCTCCTGGACACACAGACCATTAGGCCCCCGTTTCTGAGGTTGGGGGTGCATGCCCCCCAGATACTTGGCTTCCCTCTTGGGGACATCCCCCTTTGGTTTCCTGCTCCTTCCCACGTCACTGCAGCTCCTGTCCGAGTCAGACCCCCCCCCCCCTGGGCTGCCCAGGAGCCTCATCCAGGCTTCCTCATGGATCCCATGGCATCTGCACCAGCAGTCCCCAGTGGGTGAGGGGGTTTCGAGCCCAACCTCGGAACTCCAGGAGCCCTCTGGGTGACCAGACGGGGCTTGGAGAGCTGGGAGCTCATGGGAGGAAACTACGCTGCAAGTGGCCTCCACGCGGCCGGCATGAGGGCTGTGCAGCTTTCTCACTTGCAGCGGCGTGCGGGCCCGCGGAGCCGGTGGCGCGGGGAGCCCGGAGCAGGCCCGCGCGCCCCCAGGAGGCGATTACACGTGGAGGGAGGAAACTTGGCGGCCGGGGAGGTCTCCACGGCCGCGGGGCGCGCCCGGCAGAGGCCTCGCAGCCGGCTCGGAACAGGAGCGCGGCGGCCCCTCCGCGGGACGCGCTCCAGCCCCCTCCCCGAGCTCCCCACCCTCCCGACGCAGCGCTCTCAGCCGCCGCCCGGCCCAGCGGCCGGATCCGCCCAGGCAAACTGGGCCCGACCCGCACCCAGGACCCGGGCCGCCGCCGTGCCTCCCCGTCTCCGAGAAGCGTCGGCCCTCCCTTCGCCTCGAGGAGTGTCTGGGCGGGCGGACGTCCCGAGAAGGCCGCCGCCCGCGGCCACGTCCCAGCCCGGCCCGCGCGCCGAGGAGCGGGCTCCATCCCGGGCGCGCCGGAGCCGGCCGGCGGCTCCCTGCAGCCTCGAGGGCCTCCGCCTCCCGGGCCGAAGCTGGTCCCGCTCCGTCCGCCCGGCGAGCTCGCCCGTCAGGTAAGGGAGGCGGCCGCGCGGGGCTCCGGCTCGGGCGGGCGTTTCTGAAAGTTGATTTGAAATGCAGCCAAGAGTGCGCGGGGCCGGCGCGGCTCCGCCCCGAGGCGACTCCTCTGCTCCGGCAGACGTCCCCGGCACCGGCGGGCGGCGGGAGGGCGCCCCGTGCCAGAGTGGGGACCGCTGCTTCGCCATCTCGGCTGGGGCAGGTGAGGGCGCCCCGGGTCGTCCAGACGCGGGCTGTGGTGGAGGTCGTGGTCCCGCGTGCCCGGGCCTTTCACCCCATCCCACCCGAGAGCTGGGTTTCGGGGGGACGCCCCCGGGGCCCACGCAGTGGAGGTGGGGCAGACTCGGGCGGCGCGGGAACCCCGGGCTGGGCCGGGACCGGGTGGGGACGGGGGCAGGGAGGAGGAAGCGCAGTTGGGGGCGGAGGCCTGAGTACATAACGCGTTGACTTCGAGTGAAGTCAGATCAGTTGGAGCAGCTCGCGGTGACTCGCCTCTCCGCCCACCCCGCGCCCCTCCTGGCGGCCTCTGCCCTGCGGCTCCTGCCCGCCCCGGCCACTCCCCCGGCCGTTCCCAGGAGTGCGCGGCGGGTCCCGGGGGCACGGACGCCCAGAGCGGCGTTTCCAATCCTCCGCAGGTCTCCGCGGCCCGGCCCGAACATGCTGGACGGCCTGAAGATGGAGGAAAACTTCCAGGGCGCGATGGAGACCTCGGCCTCCTTCTCCTCGCTGCTGGGTGAGTGCTCGGGCCTCGCGCCCTCGGCGCCCCGCTCTCCGCCAGGCCCCGGGCTGGAGCCCGCTCGCTGGGACGCGCTGCGCAACCGGGGAGCCAGTGCCCCGCTTCCTACACTCCGCTGAGCGCCCGTCAGTCCGCCGGCCCCTCGGGTCCCTCCGGCTCCAAACCGACCGGGGACTTGGCCTCGCGCGCGGGCACCGCAGTCCCCAAAGCCGCTGCTCGCAGGCGTTTGAGTGACAAGTGATTCAAAACAACCAGGGCCGGGTTTTTAATCTCGGAGCTGATCGACGTCTCTCAAATGCCGCCCTCTCGGCGGCCTGGAGGCGCCGAGGCCGAGGCCGAGGCCGGGCGCCCGGGTTCCAGGAGGCTACTCGCGCCCACCGACTCCAGCCCAGGCTGGGCCTCCCCCGGACCAGAGGCTTTCCGGGCCGGTGGGCAGCGCAGCGGGATTAGCCTGCGCGGCGGGGCCCTCGCCTCGGCTTTAATTAACTGGGGCCGCAGCTCGTTCCCGCTTCCCGGCTCCTTCGGAGGGACCGCGGGGGATGGCGCGCCCAGGGCCGCCCCGGGACCTCCCCCGCCCAGTCCGCCCCTTGCACCTTTCAGGTTTGGGGAGCGGGCGCTTCGTTTGTCTGTAAGGGAGGCGTTTTCGTTTTGTCCTGTACTTGGCGTCACTGGGAACCGCTAGCGCGGGGCGAAGGCGGAGAGGAGCAGTTCCGGGGAGAAGCCCTATGGAGGGGAGCCCCGCAGCTCCCCAGAGAAAACAGTCTCCCGCACCGCGTCCTTCCCTCCCAGGGCCCGTCCCGAAACTTCCCGACTGCGGGCGGCCGGGAGGGGTGCAGGGCTCGGCTGGCAGGTCCCGGCGCGGGGCGCGCGCCTCCGCCTGAAGCGGGCAGCGGGGTGCGCCCTGGGCTCCACGGGCACGTCCCCGCCAGGAGTCGGGCAGAAAGAGTAGAGAACGTCCGCCCTGAGAAGCGTCTGGCCGCTCCGCCCAGCCTGCCCGCCGGGGCCCGGGCGACCGCGGCTCTCCAGCCCGGCGGCCCGAAGGGGAAGCGCCGGGTGTGTGACTGGGAACCGGGAAGGCCGGTCCTAAGGGACATCAAGCCCACGGCTAGTTCCCCGGCCAGGCCTCCTCTCAACAACCGTGAAACGTGCCAACAAAGGCGACCCAGCCCCCCGCCCCCACCCCCAAACTAAAGGACCCAAACCGGAGTCCGAGGCGAAGGACCCAGAGGGCCGGGCGCTGAGTGGGTCCGGGTCGGATCGCTCTCCCGCGGCTGCTGAGCCCGCAGGCTTCCCGGATGCACGGCCTGGTGCGGGCAGCACCTCCGCCGCTTCTTCCTCGGTTTCCCTTCTCTTTACGTTGATGCCTCGTTAGGAAAGGCCTGTCTGCCATTTGCACAGCGGCCCGGACGCAGCCGTTTGGGGCTCATTGGTTTGAACACTGAGTTTGCCTGGCGTGAGAGGGCACTTTTCAGTACGCGGGACTTTTTGGGACGAAAAGAAAATAAAAAAAAGTAAAGTCTTCTCTCTCAAAAAAAAAAAAATCTAGAACTTCGTTTTAGCAAAAGTAAAACAAAAAAATTGTTTTTATACACGCAGTTTTAATAAGTCAGTGGAGACTCAGAGGGCGCGATTTCATGACCGATAACCCCGGAGCCCAGGGGCATTGCTAGTCCGTAGTTTCGCAGGACGCGCACACCCGGGGAGGTTTGATAATTAAAGCCACTTACAGATGTCCTCTCCCTCCGAGAGCACACTGTAAACCTTCCGAGTTTATTAGAGGTGTCGCTTGGTTTGGCTTTTCTGTCTCCAAACCTGGCTGCGAGGATCACACGGGGCTTCCCGTCCGTGGTGGGGACTCGGGGACCTCCGCGGTGTGAGCGCTGCGGCCGGGCGCAGCCCCGGAGGGGGTGGGGGGCCGTGGTCCCGCAGGAGGCTCACCGAGAACCTCTGTCGCTGCTGCAGGCCGAGCGGCGAGCCCCAGGTCGGTGTGCGAGGGCTGCCAGCGGGTCATCTCGGACCGGTTTCTGCTGCGGCTCAACGACAGCTTCTGGCACGAGCAGTGCGTGCAGTGCGCCTCCTGCAAAGAGCCCCTGGAGACCACCTGCTTCTACCGGGACCGCAAGCTCTACTGCAAGTACGACTACGAGAAGTAAGTGCGCGGCGCCCTGGCCGCGACGGGAGCCCCGGAGCGCCGAGCAGCTGGGTGCCCGCCCCATCCTGCACACTCCCGGGCGGTGGAGAAATGCGCGGCGACACCCCGCCGCCCCCGGACTCGCCGGGGAGGCTCCCCTTTGTGGTCGGCGGGCCCACTTTTCAGTCCTCTCGGAGCCCCTGCCCCAACTTGGGACGCCCATCAAGCTCCTTCCCTCCAACCCCCTTCCCTGGGGTGCCCTGCGGGCAGCCAGCGTCTCCTGGCCAGTTCCCAGCCCACCTTACCACCCTCTGCACTCCTCACACGCCGATGCCAGCGGCGAGGCTGCTGGATCCCGAGGCCCCAGTCCCCTGCGCGGTCTCCCCTGGCTTTGCCCACTGGGGTCCCGACGGACTGCGCTCAGGCGTGGCGCTGCGGCCCTCGGAGCGTCGGTGCACACCCGTTTGTCTTTTCCCTCACTCTGCCTTCCCCCTCCCTCCGCCGGTTCCCCAAACCCCTCCGCCGCGGGGCTGCTGGGCCACCCTTGGGCCTGACGCAGTCCTGTGTTCCATCCCGCCTCCTCCTGATCCCCCCGGGCGTGCGTTTGGGCCACGAAGCAGGGGAACTTCCCTCCTGCGTACGGAGCGCCCCGTGAGCTTTGAGGTGAAGTAGGAGACGGTATTTGAGAAAGCGGATTGCTGGGAATCTGGACTCCTTGCTGCCTGAAGCCTGGGTGAGGCTGGGAGTGCCTTCGGGTTGGCTTTGAGGAGCTAAGCGGAGGGGGCCTGCGCTCCTTGTCAAAATGGCTAATTTACAGGGACGCTGACTTCACAGCGCCCCAGAGGCAAACTCTGGCTGTGTCTGTGCTTGGGACCGGTCTGTGTGGCGTGGACGCGGGAGCCTGCGGGGGAATTCCACATTGGTCGCTGGTGAAGGAACGGGGCAGCGCTCTGAGGGTGGTGGAAGGGGCTCCTGTGCTGGAAAGCTGTGGGGTCCTGCTGCTAAAGACACAGTGAGGGGGTGCGCAGCAGTCTCCGTGGAACGAAAGCACCGGGAAAACGAATGTGTTCCTCTCCGTGTCGCCGTGTTTGGGTTTCACTGTGACAAAGCTGTGAAACCTGTGAGCCCACACCAAATACTCTTTCTGCCACTCAGTGCTGATACACTCAAGTTCACCCCATGTGGATAGAGTGCAGGGCATGGGATGTGTTTTGAAAAGATACCTTTACATTTTCAGCACTAAAAACACGTGTTTGTTTGGGGTGAGCTGGACGATGCAGAACAGCATAGAATGAACGCGCGTGTGTGCGTCGGTGTGTCGGTCATGGTTGGCACTGAAGACAGACAGGCCTGTGTCTCCCCGGCCGTCTGCTCGCTGCTGCAGTGTCTCAGCGGAGGCGCGATGTTTAGGTGATGGAGCAGATTTTGCCCACAGGAGTCTCACCTCCGGAGAAAGCTCCTGTTGCCTGGAGGGGGTGGGATTGTGCAGACCCAATCTTTATCTTTCTGCTTATCGACGATTACCGAAATGTCCACATCCTTGGGCAGAACACTAGCAGATTCAACAGCATTGGAGCTTAGGGAAGGGATTTGGGTTGTGAATTCCTATTCTGTTTGTTAAAAAAAAAAAATCAGACAAGGCTTGAGGGTCAACACAGCTGTGTGGCTGGTGGTCTCCTTTAAGAAGCCAGGCTGTGTCGAGAGGAAGCTGTTGTAGGCCCTTCACACAACCATGTCCTCCACCTCAGCCCCCAGGCTTGGCGGTTGGCTGATTAGCCCACTTAGGGTCCCTTCTCCCCTCGAAAACCGTTTCTGTGGAGAGAAAATTGCAGGGATCAGTTAGCCAGCTGTTGGCCAGAGCCAGGAGGGTTTGGAGAGGAGGGCGAGCAGCCACGCTGTTCAGAGAGACGGCGATGGTGCTGGGAGGGCTTCCATTTTAATTCCAACCAACGTTTCGGAAACGCAGACGTCCGAGCCGGGTGCTAGGACGCTGAGGCTCCTGCCTGTGCCCCGCCTGTCAGTTGCTTTTCTGGATTAATTTTATTCCCCCTGTCCCCCTCCTCCTCTATCCCCCACCCCACTCCCATTCTTCTCCCAACAAAACGGGGTTTTAATATATTTGACCATCTCCATGGTGTTAGTCTGCATGGTGGGAGAGAAGGGAGAGGATTGTTTCTTTGTTTTAAAATTGGTCTCAAGACAAACTCCTTTATTATTGCCCGGAGCTGCTTCTATGTGCAGGGCAGGGCTGGGGGGGGGGGGGGCGGGCTGCTGGGGACTAGCCTCAGTCTGCCCTCAGGGGCCGTGTAGCCAGACCCTTGCCCATCCTGCCCTGGCCACCAAGTATTTCTGGAAAGCCCTCCTCCTGAGAGTGCAGGCGGGAGCCGGGCGCAGTGTCCGGATGGCCAGGCACTTACCCTTGAGAGGAATACAGTCCAATTTTAGATCCGAGTCACGAAACCGAAAGCTCGTCTCCTCTCTAACACGAGCATTTGTAAACATCATTTTGCTTTTCTTTCACTGGATCTTTTAAAAAATTGAGGCCCGGCCAGGGCAAATGGAGAGGAAAATATGACAGAAGTTGAAGTGGTTGGACATGATGGTGGTGGATTGTGGGGCGCGTCATAGAAAATGAGCATCCGGGAGGTGTCCATGTCTCCAAACCCATGAACTCCAAATGCTCTTTCTAGACACCACAGTGACGAAGCAGACAGCTGCTGTGCATCCCGGGCGCCGTGCGCACCACGCTCACGTTCACCAGGCAAGCTTGTCACGTGTGTTTCAGCCACTCGTGTGTGCATTGCTGGCTGTTGGGCAGTTTTGCACTTGAATTATTAGCTGCCTGTTCCTGGTGTCAGGCAGCCAGTTAAAGAGTGAAATTTCTCCTCTATCAACTAGTCATCACACCTTCTCGATGTCTGATTAAAAAAAGGAACTGATAGAGGTACCTTAGGCATACGGCCACTCATTTGAAAGCTCCAGGATGCGTTGTTAGACATTCTGTCCTGCGCGAGGATGCCCCGAGGAACAATTCATCTCCTAGTCATCCAAAACAAATAGGCATCGCGAGCCCGGGCGGAGGGCGCAGACTTACACATGTCCAGAAATGAAGAACTGGGTGTGACCTTTGTTGTTCTTGACGAGTCACCGAGAAAAAAGACTGGCCCGGTGGGGATAACTCCCAGGATTGGAGAGGTCAGGTGGGCGGCACGTTCACAGGACGCTGCGGGTGCGGGTGGTTAAGGACTGGACCCAGCCGTCTTCCGGGTTCCCGAAGTGAGCAGACGACCAAATACTGCCCAGCCTCGGGACTTCTATTTCTAGAACTGCTGGTCCCTATGGAACTGAGTCCTGCGATGTGGGTAGTTGGGAGTTTTCCCTAAGTTTGTCCCAAACAAATACTGCAGCTGGACTGAAGTGGAAGCAGGAGAGGCTGCGGAGCAGGGGCGTGGGTCACCGTGGATCCCAGGCCTCCGGATGGGCTCCCGGTGCACTCAAGTGGACGCTGTGTCCACCCTGCGCCTGGCGGCTCAGCCGCATGCAGGGCATGTTCCCCTCACCTGTGCGGTTTATCATCCTCCCGAGATTGCGCCGGGCCGTCTGGGATGGAAGTGCTGTGGTCCGGGCTGCTCTCCCAGCAGCATAACGCCTCACGTGTCAGCAGATCGCAGGCCTGGGAGCCTCTCGGCCGACCCCGGGCCTCCCCTGCTTGTGGAGCAGACCGGCTCTGCGAAGACTGAATCGGGGCTCCGCACACATCCCTCTGAGAACCTCTGTAGCATCCTGTTTTGGACTTGCTGATTGGCAGCCCCTCGGCGAGGATGGCTGAGGGACTGGCCTCTGTTGGGACCTGAATGAACTGATTGTGAGTTTATTAAGGTCAACGAGGATGTGCAGGGAGGGCGGTTAGTTTGGTTTTGTTACTGGGACACTCCGTGGAGATCAAAATTGGGCCCACAGTTCCTCCTCAAAGGAGCCACCCGTGAAACGACAGAGGCCACTGTTGCATTTTTGCTGCACTTTCTCTGTGGCTGGCCCCCGTCCTGGCATAATAAAATGCAAGGGACACAACAATCAAACACAGCTAGGTCATAAATTGCCGTCTGTGTTAAATTGCTGGGGGCTTAGCCTGGAATATGCAGGGCCATCCCCAGGCTGTGTCCGTGTGTGTGTGTGTGTGTGTGTGTGTGTGTGTGTGTGTATGTGTATGGTGTGTGTGTATGTATGTGTGTGTGTATGGTGTGTGTGTATGTATGTGTGTATGTGTATGGTGTGTGTATGTATGTGTGTGTATGTGTGTGTGTATGTGTGTGTATGGTGTGTGTATGTGTGTGTGTGTATGGTGTGTGTGTATGTATGTGTGTATGTGTATGGTGTGTGTATGTATGTGTGTGTGTATGGTGTGTGTGTATGTATGTGTGTGTGTGTATGGTGTGTGTGTGTGTATGGTGTGTGTGTATGTGTGTGTGTGTGTGTGTGTGTGTGTGTGTAAGACGTCCTTCGTCTTTTATTTAGTGGGTGATTGGAAACAGTCCTCGCTCAGAGGTGTTTTCTTTTTTGTACATATTGGTCCCCGGGCAGGACTTTCTTGGAATCCAAGACTTAAAATTCTGAAATAGGATCAGAGAGCAGGCGGAGATATTCGTGGAGTTCTGGGACCTCGAGAGGAACGTCGCCTGTGAGGGGGGCTCGTGGGTTCCTCTGATTCTCGCGTAAGTGGTGCGCACTAGGAAGGGTGATGGACCGGGCGTGCGGTCGGGGACCTTGTCGTCCCCCTGGCTACGCTGTGCCTATTGCTCTTCTCCGTTCAGTGGCAGGGACTTTTCTGACAGTTCGCTGTTTGTCGGGCTTTTTAGTTTCATTTTTCCTATTTACGTTTTTGTATTCACCAAAATCCTGTTGGTAATTCTAGAGACGTGCCCTCACTGTTCCTTCTTAATTCTGGGAGGTTTTTGCAAATAATGAAGACGTGGTGTGTCTCCAGCGAGAACAATTCCATTTATTAAATTATCAGCTAATTATTGTTTCATGGTCAAAGAAATGTTTTGGGTCCTAGTATTTAGAAGTGAGAAAATAAACAAGGATTTAGAATACTCATGATATTACCAGAAATTTAGTAAGGCTTCTTAGACTAAATGCATACATAAAATGTCGTTATTGAATTATATCGTTTAAAATACCCCCTATCGAGTCACGTTAACTTGATTATTAAGCTCAGAGTTACAACACATGGCAATGCATTATGGGGGAAGTGCAGTCACAACCACCATAGAAAGAGTTAAAAACCAGTCCTGCCTTCACTCTGAGCTCGTACATAGCTCTCCTTGAATGCTTTTCAACCTTTTTTAAACATCTTCCTACCGTGGATTTTTAAGTGCCTTTCCCGTCTTCAGAGGGGACTCCTGGTGAGCAGGTGAGCTAAGGAGGTAGGGCTGCATGGGGCACTGGGCCTGTCCGCTGTGGAGCCCTCGTGTCCAGCACACCTGTCTCCCCCCCAGGAATACCCGTATGTTTTTCTGAAAGTATCTTAGCGACACGTGGAGCAGGGTTCCTGCCAGCAGCCTTCCGGACCTGGTTGGGAGGTTGGTAATTTCAGGAGCGAAGAGTAGAAACGTTCTGGAGGCGTCGTTAGAGGACAGAGAGACAAGGCGTGTCTGCTTCTGTGCTGCTTTCTGGGACCACAGAGACCGTGGCTGGTACCTCTGAGGTCTCACACTCTCTCCTTCTCGTCTTTGCCTAGTGTGCACCGGGGCGTCCCTATCACAGGTAGGACTAGCTATGTCTTTGCTGACCCGTGTCGCGGCAGCTCCGTGTCCCTGTCACGTATGAAGGGGAACCTCCCCAACCGCTCTGCTGAAATGAAGCGAACACCTTCCAAATGTCAAATTGTTATTTTAGTCAAGCACGCTCATCTGTGTCTATATTTTTAACCGAGATGAAATTAATAAAAACAGCTATGGGCCTGGCATTCATTAGCAGGAGGATTAGAGCTCCCTTGGCTGAAAAGGGGGTGCAAACACTTTAATCTTGCTACATGTTTGCTTTCTCACTCCTGGAAATAAATAAAACCCGACTTAGAACAGGGATCACGTTCCCTCCGGCTTAGCCCACAGGCGAAATGCCGCAGGAACCTGGAGCCTCGGGAGGAGGCTATGGAAGGAATCACACCGCGGTCCCACACCAGTGCCCGCCTGCGGTACACCTGGCCCCGTCACAAATAGTCTGGGTGTTACAAAAGGTTTTTTTTCTTCTTTGTTTTGGTTAATCCTCACCTAGGATATTTTTTCCATTGCTTATCAGAGAGAGTGGAAGGGAGGGGAAAGGCGAGAGGGAGGGAGAGAAACATCAATGTGAGACACGGATTGGTTGCCTCCCGCACGCACCCCGACCAGGGGTGGGGAGTGAACCCACAACCCAGATACACTCTTAAATGGGAATCAAACCCAAGACCTTTCAGTGTGCAGTCTGATGCTCTAACCACTGGGAACACCAGCCAGGGCACAAAAAGATTTTAAAAAATATATTTTTATTGATTTCAGAGAGGAAGGGAGCGGGAGAGAGATAGAAACATCAATGATGAGAGAGAATCATGGGATCAGCTGCCTCCTACATGCCCCCCACTGGAGATCGAGCTCACAACCCAGGCATGTGTGGGAATGGAACCATGTCCTCCTGGTTCATAGGTTGACGCTCAACCACTGAGCCACACCTGCCAGGCACCAAAGGGGTTTTAAAACCTGTGTCTGTGCAGTGCGTTGCCATGGTGACCCTCGGCAGCTGAGCCGAGCTAGAATGAATGAAACTGTGCCAGACCCCCTCAGTGCCCCATCACGACACGACTACAAATACGCCCCGCACCGAGCTTTTCCTGGCCCGCTAGCTGGAGTCACGTGAGGGAGCCGGGTCTCTTCCAGTCCTCCGAGATGCCAGTGGGGACCCTATTTTTGGGTAATAACTGCCTTTTCTGTTTCTCCTGTCTCTGCAGCCTCTTAGATTGGGGTTTCACCCTCATTACTACATAATGGACGAGCCCTGACCGATGCCTAGCCACTGTGGACTGGACTACCTGGCACACAGGCCCAATGAGGCTCTATAAAAACAGCCTTAGCGTCTGGCATCGCTGGGAGTGGGCCCCGTGCTGCACAGGGTGGACAGGAGCAGGCTCACGGTTGTTGGTACGGACAGTAACACGATAATTAAATGAGAACACATGAATATGCTCTGTGTGTGTCAGGCACTCGCACTGTAACCTGCTTCCCCGCCCCGTCTATCTGGAGGGCGTCTCTGGCCCCTCCCGTCAGCCCCCTCCCGTCTATGGAATTCTATTTACTTGACTCAACGCAGCCTGGGGTAGTCCTCAGACGCCGCCTCCTGCGCTGCCTCGCTTTCCCCAGCCTGCCTGTGGATGGCTAGTCCTCGACGTCCTCGCTTGGATGGAACAAATGAGTCTTCAATGCGCGAAACGATGGCCCTCCCTGTCCAGGACTCAGCTCAATAGTTGCTGAGGTGTTACTCTCAGGTTTGCAGGATCCCATGGCCGTGACTCGGGGTGACCTTTAGGGGCCCTGGATGCCCTTCTGAGTGTGCCGGTGCCTTAGCAGGTACGGGGTGATGTGCTGCCCCGTAGGGGTGATTTTTGGCGGGTTCGAGAAGTGCCTGTGTGAGGCCGTCACCGGAAACCAGGAGGCGCCGTCCTTCGGTGTGAAGCCTGGCTGGGCTCTGAGCGGGGGAGGCATCCCTACTCTCCCGCCTCCCTGCTCCTCCGGCTGGAGGACCAGCCCTGATCTCTGGAGCCCCGGGTTCCACGGCTGCAGTGAGAAGGGCGCCATGGAGCGGCCCACCTCCTTCCCCACCTCCTCCGGGATAGCAGTGACAATTCCCAGCCTCCCCTTCAAGCCTCAGGGGCCTTTAAAAGGATTTTCCAAAACACAACACCCACCCTCCCAGCCCCCCCCCCCGCCCCCCCCCCCCCCCCCCCGACTCTAGATTAGCCTCCTAAGCACCTGGAAGTTCCTTTAATACCCAAAGCTGGGCCCCTGGGGACTGTCCCCAGCCACGCTTCATTCCTCACATTGTTGTCACTCCCTGGGAGCAAAGGAAGGCCGCTCCCTGGCCCAGAATCGCCGCTCTCTCTGCAGGAGGACCTGAGTGGGAGCTGGTGCCTTGGCCTGGGCCCCAGCTCCAGGGGAGAAGAGGTGGGTGTCCTCGGGGCGGAGGCGGCCCAGAAAGGGCAGCAGGCAGTGAGGGGGGAGGTGTGGCGTGTACAGTTGGGGAGTGTGGTTGTCCCGGACCCTCTGCCAGGCTCTGGGGAGAACCCAGAGTAGCGGGGGCTCCGTTGGGTTTAAAGGTCAGTCCTTGCTCTGGGGAGGCCTATGGCTTTGGGGGCCCTTTTGTCTGGGACCCACAGAGACGCGGGAGGCCGGTTTCTGCTCACGCCCAGGCATCGCTGGCCCGCACGGTCTGGAGATGGATCCCTGTGGCCACACCTGCCTTCTGCCTGGTGTGCTGTCTGTATCCTGTCCTCCTGCATACATCCCACCCTCCGTCCTTTCCGCTTCCTGCCCCAATGCCGGCTCGGCTCCGGGCAGCCTTCTGGTTTCCACCTCAGAACAAATCCTGTTAGCCTAACGACCGAGAGTTCCCCCGGCTGCCGCGCTCCTCTCCCTTCCCCTCCTCCCTCACACGCTTCCTGGGACAGGCTTTCCTACTGTGCGCGCATCCCACCACCGTCATGGGGACACACTGGCCGTGCCCGGAGGCGGGCTTTGGAAATCCAGAGGGAGGGAGGCCCAGGGGACCCTCCCTGCTGTCTCTGGCTGAGTGTCCCTGGTCCCTGCTCCCATCTTGTCTCTGGGGCTCTCAGCCCCTGCACCCCTGGATTCAGCCTCAGCTTTCCAACCCCATGCTCAGGATCTCAGCCTCGCCTTCTGGCTTGCCTTATGCACGGAGCCCATTCTGTGACCTTGTAAATTTCAGGTCGCCCTGTGTGCAGGCCGGAGCCGGCCTCAGCCAGCTGCCGCACTGCGGAGACGCTATGAACTAATCCACTGGGACACACGTGATCATTTGCTTTTCTTCCAAAGATACTTTTTAACTGAGGGCTCCCAGGCTGTTCACTCAAAGGAATGACTCGCTCATGACAGAATGTAGGGCCCAGGATGGGCCGGTGAAGGAGATGATTTTGGGCAGAATGCAAATGTCACTTTGCAGGGCGCTCCCCTGATTGCGTCCCCGTGAGGCCGGCGGTTCCGCACGCTCGCCTCTTCTGGGCTTTATTTCTTGTGTGCTCTGTTGCTGGTTGGGATCTTCATTTCAAGAGTCACAGGTGGGAGGGGTTAGACGGGGCTGTGAATAATTTGGGATTGCACAGCTCTGCGCATTATTAGAAAAGTAATGTGAAATGCACGTCCAGAGATGTCCACACCACACTGTCCTCACCTCTACAAAGGAGTAGAATAACAACGCCCCCGTAGGGCTGTTGTGACCGTTACATAAGATAAAGCCTCTGTGGAAGATGGAGAACTGAACAGGGCTGGTGCTGGTGCTGGTTTGTTAATGCGAGCAGAAGAAGACTCTTCTCAGGAGCCACGTGCAATGGCAGTGCCGTGGTGGAGCGCGTGGGCTCCGTGTCTGTGACCCAGGCCCTGCTCTGGTTTACCAGCTGTGTGATCGTGGGCAAGGGTCCTACCTTCTCTGTGCCCGTTCTCTCTCTCTAAAATGGGGACAGCAACAGTCCTCCCATTGGGTAATTTTGGAGTAATACTTGTAAAGTGTATAGATCATTGCTCAGCTTGTAGAAAATGCCATAAAAGGATTTGCTAGGAAAATTATTCTATCTAATAAAAGAGTAATATGCAAACTGACCGAACCTCTGCTACACACACAAGCCACGCCCACCAGCCACACCCACCACCCAATCAAGAGCGAATATGCAAATAAACCCAACAAAGATGGCTGCGGCAACAGAGTGCAGGAGGGAGGCTTGGATTTCCCAGCAATGGAGGAAGCTAAGCTTTCCGCCTGCCCTTGCCGGCCTAGGCCTCCACTCAAGGCTACAAAGTTTCAATTATAGAAGATACATAAATCCCAACAGAAATGGCTGCCGCCACAGAGCAAGCAGGAGGCTTGGCTCTACTCCAGGCTACAAAGTTTCAATTGTAGAAGATAAATAAATCCCAGATACCAGGGCCTCCGCTTGGGTCGCCGGGGTGTGTGGCCGGCCTGCAAACCACCACAAGCCCCTCGCCCAGGCTGCCCCACGCCCCAAGTGAACCCACACTCTGATCCGGGACACCCTTCAGGGCAAACCAGCTGGCCCCCACCCATGCACCAGGCCTCTATCCTATCTAATATAACAGTAATATGCAGATTGACCATCACCCCAACACACAAGATGGCTGCCCCCATGTGGTCAAAGATCCTGCCCCCATGTGGACACAAGATGGCCACCACAAGATGGCCAGCAGGGGAGGGAAATTGGGAGGGACCAGGCCTGCAAGGGAGGGCAGTTGGGGGCGATCAAGCCTGAAGGGGAGGGCAGTTAGGGGTGACCATGCTGGCAGAGGAGGGAAGTTGGGGGTGACTGGGTCTGCAGGGAAGGGCAGTTGGGGGGTACCCAGGCCTGCAGTGGAGAGCAGTTGGGGGGGACCAGGCCTGCAGGGGAGGGCAGTTAGGGGTGACTAGGCCTTCAGGGGACGGCAGTTAGGGGCAAACAGGCTGGCAGGGGAGCAGTTAGGTATCAATCAGGCTGGCAGGGGAGTGGTTAAGGGGTGATCAGGCTGGCAGCGGAATGGTTAGGGGGTGATCAGGCTGGCAGGCAGAAGCGATTAGGGGCAATCAGGAAGGCAGGCAGGCGATCAGTTGGGACCCAGCAGTCCTGGATTGTGAGAGGGATGCCCGACTGCCCGTTTAGGCCCGATCCTACCGGGTCCCAGATTGGAGAGGGTGCAGGCTGGGCTGAGGGACACCCCCTGCACCCCGTGCACGAATTTCGTGCACCGGGCTTTTAGTCCTATCAGAGGGAATATGCTAATTGAACATCATACCCTCACAAAGATGGCGGTGCCCACAGCCAATAAGGAGGGAATATGCTAATTGACTGCCACACCCTCCAAGATGGCAGTGCCCACAGCCACAAGATGGTGGCACCCTATCCCCTCAGCCCCACCAGGGCAGCAGGTGCACAGCACAGCCAGGCCTGCCCCATGTGCCTGCCTCCAGAGTCCCCCAGTCCCCTCAGCCCCCACCTGCCCAGGGCTGGCCTGAGGCACAGGCAAGCCTCAGATGGTGGCTGCCCAGCCGCCCAGGGCTGCCCGAGGCTCAGGTAACCTGGGCCGGCTGAGGCTTGCGCTGCCGGCAGTGGCAGCAGCAGAGGTGTGATGGAGGCATCACCTTCCCCTGATCGCTGGGTCACCTCCTGCCCCTGAGGGCTCCCAGACTGTGAGAGGGGGCAGGCCTGGCTGAGGGACGCCCCCTCCAGTGCATGAATTTTCATGCACTGGGCCTCTAGTTTCCTTTATAATTTTCCAAAAGCCTCATACATATCATGTCCATGGGACCTCACACACATTTAACAGTTAGGTAAGCGTGCCATTTCCCTGCATTTTGTGGTTGAGGAAAGTGATGCTCAGAGAGGTCCCAGGTGCTGCGGGCCATCCCAGCCACCAGCTCAGGTCCAGTGCCTTTCCGCTCCTCTCCCATCTGCTGCGTGAATTCTGGTGCGCACAGCCCGAGAGGCACCGTTGCCAGTCTGTCCTGTTGAACCATCTCTCAGACAACTAGTCCCACCCACCAGGTACCTGCGTGGCCAGCTGCTCAGGCCTGCGGTGTTGGAGGAGGGCCGTGGCTGTGGGGTGCCTGTGTGTGTGTGTGTGTGTGACCGCTGCCATGCCCCCCATCGCTCCTGCCTGTCCTGCCCATTCGCCCCGTCCCCGCCGTCCCTCATCGTGGCCGCTCTGCCTGCCGGGAGAGTGACAGCAAGGTGGCGGCGTCCTTGGTCCTCCTCTGGGTTCCCAGCATTTGCCGTTGGCGACTTGCCCTGGAGCCCCTCTGCACACTTGGGGGAAGGGCTGTGTTGTATCAGATCTGGAATCTTTCAGAATAACTTCCCCGGGGACCCGGATGAGGCCTGTCCAGGCTCCCTGGGGACTGGGCTGGGTTGCAGACAGGCCCGCCCAGTGAGAAGGTCCCCTGTGCCCGGGGGACTCGTTCCAGGCTGTGGATTCCGTCTTGCTTATTGCTTGGCCTGGCTGGATTGGCAAAGGGACAGTGGGGCCTTGGTAGGTAAGGAAATTACGGTAAGTATTCCTGAATTGTGTTATTTCTCTCACCAGTACTGACACTTGGTTCTCTTAGTTCTGGTCAATTTCAGAGAGATGAAATGTCTAGATGATGAATTTAATCTCTGTAAACTGGCATTTAATGAAACCAGCGGCTTTGGATCATACTTCTGAAAACTGGGATGCACTTGACTAGTTGTATGTGGATTTCTCAAACTGAGACTTCCCTGGATGCTTAAACAGTTGGTTCATTTTTTTTAAAAAGTATATTTTATTGATTTTTTTACAGAGAGGAAGAGAGAGGGATAGAGAGTTAGAAACATCGATGAGAGAGAAACATCGATCAGCTGCCTCCTGCACACCCCCCATTGGGGATGTGCCCGCAACCAAGGTACATGCCCTTGACCGGAATCGAACCTGGGACCCTTGAGTCCGCAGGCCGACGCTCTATCCACTGAGCCAAACCGGTTTCGGCTAAACAGTTGGTTCATTAATGAGATCACCAACATCCTCATCAGACAGACCTGGTGGCTCCCTGCCGGGCCTGGTCTGTAGGAAAGACTAAACAGAGCACAGGTGTGCTCTGAGCCAGGAGACTGCGGAGGGACAAGAAACAGGTGCTCAAAAAGAGTAAAATGGCTTAAAGGGGGCGTGGCCAGGGGACCGAGACCAGCCCTTGATTGCAAACCCCTGGGCTCTGTCTTACTACGGGCTGCTCCCTCTCTTCCCTGTGCTCGCCGGGGTCTGAAATACATAATTATTTGTTGTTTGTTGCCTGTCGGTGTCACTAGATCAAAAGCTCTGAGTTCAGGGACTTTTCCTGCTTCTGTACCGTTTAGTTTTGTTTGACGCTCGTATCTCCAGCGTCTTCACGGTGCGTGGTGCATGGTAGGTATTAGACAAATGCATGTTGGTCCCGTGGGTAAGCCAATCACAGAGAGTTTGTTGTTGAGAAAGCTTCACAGAAGCGGTGACAGACAATGAACAACAAACACAGATGCATTTCAAACTGGGGCGGCGCTTCAGGTGAGGCCGTCCTGTGGACGTACGGAGGGCGCCCCAGGGTACCGCGCCGGCTGAGAAGAGGGCCGAGGGCGGGCAGCAGCAGCGCTCAGGGCCCCGGGACGGGCGATGGTCTGGGAGGGGGTGACGCAGGCAGGGGTCTGAAAGACGGCAGCGGCGGGGACTCTCAAGAAGCATGGCCAGCTCTTTGCCCTTGGACTTGGCAGTTAGTCATTGGCAACCTGATCCAGAGTCCTTGTCAGAGGCACGGAGGGGGCAGGATGGCGTTTTACTGGGCTGGAAAGTCCAGAGAACCAGGGAGCAGAGAGAGGCTGCATCCAGCTCTTCTGAGAAGTCGGGTTGGAGGAGGATGAGGCCGGGTGGGGAGATGTTTTAGAATGGAGTAGTGTGAGCTTGCTCGGTGGCTAAGGCGAGTCTGGCCAGGAAAGGGGGAGGGTGAAGACCCAGGAGTGAGGGGATGTCCACTTGCTAGAGGAGGAGCCTGGGCGGGTCAGGGACAGCTGGCACGGGCTCTGCCCTGCCTGGCCTTTCCCCACCAGGCGTTCCTCTGTTCTCTGCTCTCTGTGGACCCGCCGGAGCTGGTCACTGACGGGGCTGGCGGGGGTGGTCGGCTCTCCATGGCTCTACGGGGCCTCCCTGCTGGGGCCTCCTACCGGGGCCTCTGCAGCTTCCCACGGGGCTTCTCCCCAGGGTCGCCCTGGCTCCCGGGCGGCAGAGCGAGGCTCTGGCCTGAGTCCTTCAGACGCTAGTCTCTGGGTGAAGCTCACTCTCCACCCTCTTCCGTCCCTGCTCCTCCTCCGTGCAGAGCTCCGTGTGGTCGGAGCATGGTCCCAGGGTCCCTGAGTGGCGACTCCAGAGGACAGAGGTGCCAGCCCCCGCAGGCCAGGAGCTTGGCCACCAGCTCACCTGCATGCCTGCAAGCTGACAGGCTTTTGCTGGCTGTGACGCTCAGGAATTCTGGGAGAAGGGACTCCCGCGTGGGGACACGGTCCTGCTGCTCACCAGACCACAGTGGCTGCTGCCACTCATTTTGCAGTCTTGTCCACGCAGGAGGCTGGTGACCTGGCGGATAACCCAGCGTCAGTCCTGCCTCTTCCTTGGCTTAGCCGGCAGACCCAGGCGAACACCTACCCTCTGAGGTTGTCCCTGGCCTTGAGCCCTCACCACCCCCCCCTGCCCCCGGTGTGAAGCATGAGGGGATGAGGGGAGCAGTGTGTGGTTGGTGGGAACAGTCCCCTAGGTCGAGGGCTGTCATTTCCATGTGGCCCTAGGAAAGAAAAGGTGACAGGTCACAAGCACCAAACCTCTGAACTTAGAAGGGAGTGAACTCAAGATTGGTGTTACCAAGGACGCTGTGACCGCACATTCAGAGGGAAATGGGTCGATGATGGGTTATTTGACACCATAGACACCAGCTGATTCATGAAATGAATTTTTCTGCTTGTGGACCGGCAACAAGAGTTTCGATCGAGCTCCATGGCACAAGGAGGGAGACTGTAGTAGAGGCTGCAACACTTAATGCTGTATTACTTCTCAGTTTCCCTGCCGACAGTTAAAAGAGTAAGGGCAAATGGACTGCCCCCTTTTAAATGGCAGCACAGACATGGAGGGGCTGTCGGAGAGGCATCAGGAACGAAGCCTAGTTAACCTCAGCTCAGCCACATGGTCTCCATCCCGGGCCTGTGCCCCAGCTCAGTTACTAAGTGGTTAAAGGACTTCCCGGGAGCTCACTTAAAGTGCAACGGAGACCAGCCTGGCAGGGCCCAGCACTCAGCCCTCCCAATGGGCGCAGCGTGGCAGGGCCCAGCCCTCCCGATGGATACAGCGTGGCAGGGCCCAGCTCTCCCGATAGACACAGCGTGGCAGGGCTCAGCCCTCCCGATGGACACAGCGTGGCAGGGCCCAGCTCTCCCGATGGACACAGCCTGGCAGGGCCCAACTCTCCCGATGGACAAGCGTGGCAGGGCCCAGCTCTCCTGGTCCAGCGAGTCCAGCTTCTCTCTCACACTGCTGGTGCATCAGGAGGAAGGAAGTTCGAAGCTCACCTCACCTGCTATGTGGTAAGGCCCACCATCAGTAAAGTCACGTGCCATGGAATGCAGGGAGTTCCTGACTTTTTACCAGGTTGAGCTCTTTCCTGGGACGAGATGTGAGGAGAACATGCCCGGCCTGGGGCCCTCAGTCAGTTGTGGCCTCTGTCCTGACGGTACTTATTCTTTGTTATGACTGGACAGTGCTTGTAGGAGGCGCTAAAGGAGAGCCGGTATCCAGGGCCTTGGCTTGGTGTCTCGGGCCAGTGGGTCCTCATCAGGCACGTGCAGCCTTGAGCAGGAAGCATGGCGGCGAGTTGCCGCTTTTGGGAGTAGAAACACACACACACACACACACACACACACACACACACACACACGCGGACACTCTCCCTCAGTAACTGAGGGTATGTAAATGTGACATCATTGAGCAAGGTCAGAGGTGTAACCTGTCCCCAGAGAGCCGAATCCATGCTCCTGGTTTCCATGGGGACCAGTGGTGCCCTCAGACTCACCAGCACCGAGGAGGGGTAGGTAACTGCCAATCAGCCACAGCCAGCCCGGAGTCCAAGGCCAAGTGCCTGGGTGTGCAGGTCTGCACGGGGGCGCAGCACAGTGTGGGGCGTGGGGGTCATCGGTTTCATCAGATCCTGGAAGCTTGCCTGTGACCCCAAAGCGGCTGAGTTAATGACCCGGAAGAAAGGGACGGGATTAAGCACACATCGCATGGAGAGTGTAGCATTGCCAGGACGGAGGCAGAAGACAGACGGACAAGGGTTCAAAGCCCAGCTCTGCTCCTTGGCAGGTTAGCCTCCGAGGAGTCTGCCTCCTGACTTCGAAAGGCAGACGCCATCCCTGCACGTGCCGCAGGGGTGGGAGGTGACGTGAGTCGCACAGTGTCTAGTGAAGAGCCCGCAGATGGCAGCTAATTATACTAATAATTTACTCACCAATGCTTGGCGATGCTGCCAGTTGTAGATTGTGCCCACAGGGGCACTTTCCTCCTCATACCAGTGGTTTGTTTCTCTCATTACTTTTAAACCTCAGCATGACTTTTCTAAGAATTCGCAACGGATACACCTAATACGTTAAAAGGATATGAAAGCAGACAGATTGCCGTGAGGAGTACAAACACACATCCGAGGCACGGAGGAAACCCGGAGTCAGAAGCACTCTCTCTGCGAACAGGAGCTTTTAAAAAACCAGAGAATCTGCTCGGCATTGTGGTCTTATGGGAACGGACGGGTGGACTTAGCTGCTGACGTCCGGAACTGCTGGCTGCATTGATCCTGAACTGAAAGGCAATTAGCAAACTTGTTAAGTTGCCTCGCGTTTCCCCGTCTTTGCCAACAACTACGATCATTTGTTGGCATGATCATACAATTACACAAGCGGCCCTCTGAGTCCCTGACAGTGAACTGCGGTGGAGGACGGAAGCAGCGGTGATGGCTACGCCAACTTGGCAAACGGTCTCTTTTACGTTTGGGCAATGCACATTTGACCATAATAGCATCCTGAGCATAAACAACATTTACATGTTATATATGTGTTTGTGTCTATGTGCATATCCACATAGACATGTGGAATCATTAGATTTTTAAAGAAGGAAGGTACTTCATTGGTGTGGATATCATAGTAATTAAAAATGGGATAGATTGCCTGATTTCTACTTATTTTGAAGTATAACCCTTGTAAACAGCGTATAGATGAGTCTTGCTTTAAAAAAATCTTTCTGACAACCTCTTTTAATTGAAGTGTTTGGTCTATTAGCACTTAATGTAATTATTGGTATAGATGAATTTCAGACTACCATTTTGCTATTTTTATGCTAGTTTTCCTTTTTTCTTCCTATTTTTGTTCTCATATTTTCTTTTGCTACATGGATTGTATTTTTAGAATTTAATTTAATATATTATTGGCCTTTTAACTGTCTCTTACGTTATTATTAGTTATTATTAATTTTTATTGGTTGTTCTCAGCATTACCATATGCATATTTAACTGCTTGCAATGTACTTAGAGCTAATATTGTGCCACTGCATGGAGCATGTAGGAACCTTGGAGTCTATACATCTGTTTACTTTCTGCCTTTGTGTTTTTTTGTGTTTTTTTTTGATGGTGTTGGTCTTTGTTTTCTGTTCTTCAGATTGGATCATTTCTATTGATCTATCTTTAAGTTCATCAACACTTTCTTTGTCATTTCCAATCTGCTGTTCAGCTGGTCTTAGATATTGTACTGTTTAGTGCTAGAGCTGCTCTGCCCAGTACAGTAGCCACTAACCACGTGTGGCTATTTACATTGAAATTAGTTAAAATGGAGTGCAATCAGAAACTCAGTTCTTCAGTTGCATTAACCATGCTGTGAGCACGCTGTGGCCACGTGTGGCTAGTGGAAGGGCATTGGGCAGCAAAGAAGTGACAGTTCCTTCACTGCGGAACGTGGTATCAGATGGTGCTGTTCCAACTGCTCCAACAGTTTCAATTGGATTCCTTTTTACAGTTTAAATTTCTCTCGTGGCATTTCCCATCTTTTCATTCGTTTTGAGCATGTCTGTCTTTCCATCTTTGAGCATGGTTATAAGAGATGGCTTTACATTTTTGGTTGGCTGATTCCAACATTTGGGTGATTTGGGGGGTTATCTCTGTTGATTCTCTTTTCTCCTGAGTTTGGCTCATGTTAATGACTTTGCATTGTATCCTGGTCGTGATACATGGTAGATAACCTGGATTCTTGTGTTCCTTTAAAAAAACATTTGTGTATTAAGACATTTCGAGTAGGCAAGTCCACTTGGCTGAGCTCAAACTGTAAACTCTGTCTTCCCTGCCGTGGCAGCAGGTAGCGTCTCAGTTCCGTTCCCTGACCCCCTCGGGGCAGGCGGGGCCCACCCGGCACAGGTGCGGTCCAGGGGCCAGCGGAGAGCCGGGCAGACTGATGGGCAGATGTGGGCTCCTCCTCGCTGCGTCTTCCAGGTCTCGGCTCTCCTTTTTGGCTGGTGTGGTTGCCTTACATTCTGTCCTCCGGTCTTCTCAGCCAGGAAGACTGGTTTTTCCATCCGAGTCTCCTAGTTACTCTGAGGAAAAGCTGTAAAAACAGGAAAATCACCCATCTCTAGTCCTTTCTTCCCCGTGCTGACTCCCTTTCAATGTCTGCCTGCGTTTGGTCATTGTCTGGTGTCCTCACGTTGTTGTTTTCTGTGTTTTGTCTAGAGTTCCTAGTTTTCTGTGAGAGGGCTGGTCTGAAAGGAGCGACTGAGTCATTGCTGGAGGGGGGACCTTACTGCCAATCTTGCTGCTGCCTTTTGAGCCTCAGTTCCTTCCTCTGTACTTGGGAGTAGACCGCCTGCGCTCAGGGTTGTTGGGCGGGTGGCGTAAGTGCACGTAGACTTTTTCCTGGCAGGGTCACTGCGAGGCAGTAGGTGTTGTTAGCACTGTCTGAGATCATCTTCTCATTTTGCCTACGTGAGAGTCACATGGCTGGTTGGTGGCAGGGCCCGCACCGGGTCCCTAATCCCCCGCTGAGCTGCACGCGCGCACACACACACACAAGAAATACGCCTGTCTTAGAGACAGCCGCTGGTTAGTCGTAACAACATTCTGGTTATTTGATGTGACTGTAGTTACTGTGTTTCCAGGGGACCTTCTCCGTCAGTCTCCACCAGAATTCGTGTGTCCTCCGTGTGCTGTCCTTTCTTCACCTGCATCCCCGTCAGGCTCTGGGGGGTAATTTTGACAAGAGGGCGCTGGCCGCCTTCCTCGACGTTGCTGTTCTCTTTCCCACTTCGTGGGCTGTGCGGCCTCGCTCCCTGTCCTCTGGGCACGGGTTAGCCTCCGGACCCTGCAGCGCCGGCTGCTGCCCTTGACCGAGCGGCCTCTGCGGTCGCAGGGCTTGGGGACAGCGAGGCCCAGCCCCGCTGAGAGACCCAGCCAGGCCTCAGCTCGCTGCACCTCTGCAGAGGCCTGGGTGGGCGGCCCTGCAGGCCCAGCTCAGGCCTCTGTCTGGACCAGGTGTGCCCGGCGGCGCCGTGAGGAGTGTGCCCTGCGCACTGCCGGTGTTCTGAGATCTCTGCGCCCGAGAGGCGGGCTCTCTTCTCTCCTGACCCTGCATCCGGAGCCAGGGCTGCCGTAGGAAACCTCATTCTCTCCACGTGGGTGTGAGGGAGAATAGGAGCCTCAAGAGCGTGAGGGGATGGGGCACCCACCTCCCTCTGCTGTTCAGCGGGAAACCCGGGACTCTGGCAAGTGAAGGTCTGCTTGACTTGTCTCTGGGAGTGTGACAGGCCTGCATGGAGCCGGATCCCTCGCGGGTCCACTTCCGAGGCTCATGTGCACGGCTGTGCCCCCAGCGGGATGCTGGCCATCAGGGCACGGGCGCCAGCCGTGCCGGTGGCCCCGCGGGTGGGTCACCGGTCACAGGCTGGGCCGGCGCTGCCAGGTGCCGGGACAGATGTGCGCGGCGTGGGGGCTGCACAGGTCTAGCGGGGCTCCCATCGTGCTCACTTGCACCTGCCTGTTAACCCTGCGGCCTCAGAGGTGGCGCTGCGGGGGACGCCTCCGCCCAGGGACGGACGAGAAACGGCACCTGCGTGCCCTGCCTCCGCACGCACCGACAGGCAGGCTGGCGCTGGTGCTGGGACTGACTTCCACACGGTGAGGCCTCGGTCCCAGCGTCAGTCGCAGGAGAGACCCCCGGCCCAGGGGCCGCCGTCAGAACGCACCGGTTTCTGTGTGAAATGGTGAGGCCACAGGAGGGCACCGCGTGGTGTGTGGTTAATGAGCTTTGCTTTCTCCCGGCTCCTGGCGTAGTCTCCTCTCTTCCTCCACGCCCCCTCCCCCTCCCGGGTCTCCCTGGAGCCGCATGAATGAAGCGTGCAGGGTCCAGGCCTCCGCATTAGAGGGAACGATTTTCCCATTACGGCTCCTTGTTGGACTCCGTGATAGAGGTGCTGGCAGGGCAGCCCTGGGCTCCCCACCCCTGAGAATTCCCAGGAGAGGCCTCTTAGCGAGAAGGATTTACAGCCGAGACAATGCGGCTCTCACATCCTTAATTACACGGCCTCGCCCAGGAGCTGCCCCTGCAGGACTGCGTTGCCCTGAGCGGTGCAGGGGCTGCTCTGTCGTCCCCCCCCCCCGCCCCCCTGCCCCCGCCCCCCCCCCCCCCGTGCATCCAGACCCCAGCACTCCTGGGTCCAGCCCGGGCTCCCTGCTGGAGCCAGAGCTGCGGGGGCAGGAGCTGGAGCTGGGCCGTGGGGAGGGGGTCCTGCATGGAGTCAGCCCCAGGCCACGGCCGCCCGCGTGTCTGCAGTCTTGGTTGGTGCTGGGACAGGCTCGGGTTCAGCGCTCGGCCCGCATACCCAGAGGCCGGCGTGACGTCCACTGGCTCTTTCTCTGAAGTCAGGCTTGACTCTGGCGAGGTCAGGGTGACCGGCTCTTCCTGGGAACCCCCTCTGCAGCGGCCGCCCTGGAACACGGCGTGGCCTGTGCGTGGCTCTGATGGTGTGAAAGGTGGCATTGGCCGTGGTCTGGCTTGAGTGGGGTCTTCTCTCCTTGGGACTTCCTCTTCCTCCGGCTGGTCCCTCTGTGGTCGTTTCCCGTCGTCCTCTCCTTAGCTCTTGCCTGCCTCCTCCAACCAGTGAGGCACCCGCTCCCTGAAGTTCAGCTGCGTCCCTCGACCGTGGCTTTGGCCCCAACCCGCCAAGCCCACCTCTACCCTGGACTCCAGAGCCCTGCTTCAGCTGCTGGGCGAGGACAGAGGGTGCCTGGGTTTCTCCATCTCCAGGAGAACCACAGGGACTGAGCTGGTTGGGGAATGGATGAGTTAGGGTTTGGAGATTTGACACCAGGAAGCAGGGTGAGGGGGCCTGGGCAGAGCCGGGGAAGAAAATCCCTACAGAAAGCAGCGCGGGGACAGAGGCCAGGGCCCGCTCCAGTCCTCCTAACTCGCCGCCCCTCACGTGACTCAGTCAGGCCTCCGTTTCTTCATCCATAAGATGGGAAGCTGGCCAGGCCCTGCTGCCCGGGGACGCCTTCTCCACGCGTCCCAGCCCACCGACCAGCTCTGCAGGCTGCTGCCCTCCTGGTGGCACTGGCCCTTCAGGGAGAGGTGCCCGGGGTTAACCTCGCCCCGATGTGCAGCTCTTCCCAGCTGGTCCTGAGACAATGAGGGTGCAGAGAAGCCAGAGCTCAGAGGCCCTCATGGAAATCTGAGCCTCTGACCCCTTGGCTCCTCCCAAACCAGCACCCCCTGCCCCGCTCTCTGCCCCCCCCCCCCCCCCCCGCCCCGCCTTCATCAGCATTCCCAGCCTGCCTCCTGCCTGTTGGAGAGATGGAGGCCAGTGGCGGATCTGACTGAAGAGCGTGTAATATAAAAGGGCAGAGCTGAGCCCGCAGGGACTGGCGGCCGAGAGCTCCGATATTGCTTCCTCCGCCAGGGCAGTGCGGAGCCCGGGGATCACTCACAATATTGCTGCCCCGCTGGGAGGGGAGGCGCAGGCCTGGAGCCCGAGGAGGCTGCGTGGAGGCGAGCAGGACAACAGCAATATGGCGATACTGTAATCACAGTGGAAACAGTAATCACCGCGTGTTCCAGGGTTATTAACTTGGGGAAGCCGGGTTTATTAACTCTCCCGGCTTATTAACTGCGAATCTTTGCTCGTGGCAGCGTGTGCCCGAGGCTTGGGGCGGTTTGAGTGCATCAGTCTCAGGCCCTCCAGGAGGAAGGGGCATGGGAGAGAGGGAGCAGCGGTGATATTTGAAGTAATTAGAGAGGCTTTATTGAAATCACATGCACAAGACGTGGCAATTAACGGGGACGAGGCCGCCTGCCCTCCGAGGACCGCGGCTGTCACAGGCAGCCCTCGTCGGGGGCCGGGGCCGCGTGAGAGGCGCTAAGAGCACATGTCGGTTTCACCCGGACATCCGAGCTGAACCGTGCGGGAGCAAGCACACTTCTCCCCGGTACCACTGCTGCACCACACAGAAAATGAAACGTTAGACAGGGAAAGGCGGAGGTGGAACTGGAAGTTTGAGTTCCGTCCCTGAAGTTATTCGCAAGTACAGAGAATCCCAGACTCTCCACAGAGAGGACCTTGCTGGGGTGCGGAGGCCAGGCCAATCCGGGGAGGCGGGCGGCTGGAGGGGCCAGGCCAATAATTTTTTTTTAAATAAAGAAGACCCTGGCGAAAATATTCCAGGAAACACATTTTTTTAAAAAAATGTTTTTATTGATTTCAGAGAGAGGAAGGGAGAGGGAGAGAGAGAGAAATATCCATGATAAGAGAACCATTGTTCAGCTGCCTCCTGCACACCCGCTACTGGGGATCGAGCCCCAAACCTGGGAATGTGCCCAGACTGGGAATTGAACTGTGACCTCCTAGTTCATGGATCAACGCGCAACCACGGAGCCACACCAGCAGGCCAGGCTGAGACCGTGTGATGAGATTGGTGGTGAGGGGCAGGGTCGTGGGGGGATTGCAGCGTTTCAGAGGTAACCTGGTGGCATTGGGATGGGCATGTCTGGGTCCCTCGGGTCCCTGGGGCTGTGCAGTTGCCGGGGATGAGGGCCGGTGGCCTCCAGGCTGAGGATGGGACTCTGTGTGGAGGCTCCAGCTCCGCTAGCAGGTTTTCTAGCGACGCTTTTGAGCCTGGAGTGAATCCTTCATGTGACAATGGCACAGCAGAGGTTTAAATCCTCACGTCAAACACATGTTTGCTGTCTCTCGTGGTCCCGCACAAAGAAGAAAGCTGACTGAGATCAGAAGAGCATTGGATCTGGGAGCAGAAGCCCCAGGTTGCGGACACTTGAGCCTGGTTTTTATGTGACAAATGGGGTGTCAGGTCACGGACAGGCTGTATGAGGATGCGGGAGACGGACTCTGATGACGCTTGTGGACTGCAAAGACCGCACCTCGAAGGTTCCAGACAATCACCATGTTAACCTTCACTGTTGCCCGCTGAGCACGGGGCCCAGGGCCGCAGCTGCCAATGCTCTCTCCCCGGCATCTCGGCGCCTCTGCTTCCCCCTCTCCCGCAGGAGCGGACGATAAAGGGCCGCCCGTCAACACGGACCCAGGGATGGCTCAGTGTGCGATGTGCTCACTCAGCGTTGCACCCCAGCTTCTGTCGTCGGGGCTGAGACACGCACGGCCAGTTGCACGGTGGACACTTCCAATTAGGAGAGCATCACGCTGGGACCCGGGCGCTCGTCGGCAGAGCCTCCCTGGGCCTGGTCAGAGGAGGTGGGTCTGGAGCCCTGGGCGAGCTGTGTGGTCCCGGCTGCTCTGGAGCCGTGGGTCAGCCTCAGGTGGCCTTGGTCCTCCCCCACTGACCGTGCCGTCTGTGACCTGCAGGGGGTCTGCAGTCACACCTTCTGGGCAGTGTCCCACCTCAGCCCTCATTCCCCCAAACCTGTGGGCGCAGGCTGTGTGCCTGGCACAAGCTTCGCTCAACAAGCGTCCTGCTCACCGAGGGGAGGGTCTGAGTCACGCTGCGGATGGGCCACGGGGAAGACAGGGAGGTGACACAGGCGAATTTCTCTCCACCGTCAGGAGGGAGGTGACCAAAAGGTAACTGAGCATTTTGTGGGGGGCACCTTCCATTCCTGAAACGCTCACCCATCAGCACGTGCTTGCTGCACTGTAGCTGGGCCATGGAGGGAAGAAGAGGAGCGGGCGAGCCCCTGGCCCTGCATGGCTTAGGGTTCTGTGCAGGCGTTTGAAGCGCAGGTTGGAAAGTGTTGAGGGCGGTGAAACCAAGTGCAAAGTGGTGGAGGGTGAATTCAACATCCGGGCTTGTCTTGGAGCAAAATGTTCCGCAAAGGAAATCAGGGAATGCTTTCGAGGGGAGGCAAGCTTCCGGTCAGGCCCATATGAAGGCACGTGGCAGAGGTCAAAGGAGTGTGGCCAGGGGTGGAGCAGGAGGTGGTTTACCTGGCACGTAGGGGCACATGTGTTAGTGTGATATCGGCATCTTTACTTCTAACAGGTATCAGAAAGGGTAACACCAAAGCAGCAGGCATGGTAGCGATAGAACGTTTCTACTTTCAAATAAGCCTGTTTAAGCGAAACGAGTCCGTGGATACATGGAACAGGTTACCATTGTCCAGGTGGTGACACGCTTGGCGGAGAGCATGTCTGTGACGTGGAAATGTCTGGAGGTTAGGAAACGCTGGTGTAACGATATTCTCACCTTACATAGTTTGTGGTACTTCATAGTTTACAAAATATTTTCATATGTGTTTTGTGACTTATCACTATTACCACCCTCTGTGGTGGACTGGGTGGTATTAGTACCCTGGAGAAAATTATAATTTTAGCAGGTATATTTTTTCATTGAATTCTGACCAGCCCATTTTACATCTAAGAAAGTGTGGCCTGGAGAGGTTACCTTACTCAGGGTGAGCCATGGGCTGGGGTCAGGCCTGGGCCTCCTGATCGGAGAGGACCCCCCTGGGGGAGGAGCCGGAGAAGTTCCAGCGCAGGGCACAGCACTGAAGACATGGAGCTAGAATTAGGAAATTGGGTTCCAGTGTGAGAGGTACAGCTTAGGACATGGTTACATGTGGATTGAAGAGCCAGGAAAGACAAGGGTGGGGATCACTGGAAAAGGGCTTCCAAAGTCTCTGTGTTAAGGCAGTGGTCGGCAAACTGCGGCTCGCAAGCCACATGCGGCTCTTTGGCCCCTTGAGTGTGGCTCTTCCACAAAATACCACGGCCTGGGTGAGTCTATTTTGAAGAAGTGGCGTTAGAAGAAGTTTAAGTTTAAAAAATTTGGCTCTCAAAAGACATTTCAATCGTTGTCCTGTGGATACTTGGCTCTGCTGACTAAATGAGTTTGTCCGCCACTGTGTTATGGAAACATGTGGGTGATCATCATCATCATCATCAAGACCACATAACATGAAATTGACCATTTTAACCATTTTCAAGTGCACAGTCAATGGCTTTCAGTCCACTTACAGCGTCAGGCTGCCATCCCACCATCTCATTCCAGAACCTTTCCATCATCCCCAAAGGAAACCCTGGGCCCAGTAAGCAGACGCTCCTTTGCCCCTTCCCCCCACACCCTGGAAAACACTTCTCTGTGGATTTGCCTGTTCTGGGTATTCCATATAAATGGAGTTATACAGTATGTGAACTGTTATGTTGGCCTCTTTCACATAGAATATTTTCAAGGTTCATGCCTGCTGTGGTGTATATCAGTACTTCATCCCTTTTCATGGGTGAGTAATATTCCATTGTGTGGCTATCCCACATTTTGTTCCATTCATCAGAGGATGGACATGTGGGTTGTTCCCATCTTTTGGCTATTATGAATAAGTCTGCAGTGCACATTCACGTACACCTTTTGTTTGAACACTGGTTTTAATTTTCTTGGGTATATGCCTAGGGGTGGAATTGCTGGGTCATAGGGCGGTTTTGTGTTTAACTTTGAGGAACGGCCCAACTATTTTCCCCAGCTGCTCTGGCATTTTCATTCCCACCAGCAGTATGTGACGGTTCCAGTTTCTTCCATCCTCACTGACACTTATTTTCCACTTTCTTTTGACTGTATCCATCCTGGTGGGTGTGAAGAGGTATCTCATTGTGGTTTTGACTGATTCTCCTGAGAACTGACCATGCTGAGAATCTTTTCCTGTGCTTATTGGCCATTTGTCTGTCTTCTCTGGAGAAGTGTCTGTTCAAGTCCTCTGCCATCTTTTAACCGTGTGTTTCATTTTTTGGTGGTTGAATTGTAAGAGCCTTTATATATTTTGGACAGTAGACCTTGATCTATTTGAGTTACATGACTTGCAAATATTTTCTCCCATTCTATGGCTTGTCTTTTCATTTTCTGGCTCCCGCCTTTTGATGCACAGAAGTTTTTCATTTTGATGAAATCTAAGTATCTGTTTTTCTAACTTTAAAACAAGGGGCCCTCAGGACTGAGTGTTGAGATGCTGTCATGGTCAGAGACGTGCTTACCGGGGAACCTTTGTAAGGTCTTAAAAATATAAAGACAATAAAAATCATTCATGACCAAGGGTCACAGGTCACCCCTCAGTATTCTGCTGTCTTTCTAGGTATTTTCTTCCCTTTATTCATGTGTATTTCTGTGGGTCTGCCTTTTGTCTGTTTATTTATTCTTTTTTAAAATATATTTTTATTGATTTCAGAGAGGAAGGAAGAGGGAGAAAGAGATAGAAACATCAATGATGAGAGAGGATCATTGATCAGCTGCCTCCTGCAGGATTGGGAATTGAGCCTACAACCTGGGCCTATGCCCCGACCAGGAATCAAACCGTGACCTCCTGGTTGATAGGTCAATGCTCAACCACTGAGCCACTGTGGCTGGGCAACTATTTATTCTTATAAATATTTTCATTGACATTATGTTGTGAACATTTTTCCATATTAGTCTTTGGAAGTATGGTTTTATTGGTTATGAAAATTAATTATAGTGTAATTTGTTGAACCATTTATATTATTGTAATTACTTAGATGACCTTCCGGATAATACATGTTTTATTACCTCTTGGATTACTTCCTTCGATTACTGAAGGAAAGGATTATAGTATAAAACATACTAACATTGTTTAAAGTTCTCCAGGACTCTTTCTTTCCTCCTTTCTCTCTCGTTCTTTATTTTCCCCTTCCCCTCCCTCCCTCCCTCCCTCCCTCCCTCCCACCCTCCCTCCCTCCCTCCCTCCCTCCCCTTTCACCTTGAAAGGAGCCTTGGCAGGTTGATGTATCAGTGATTTCTGTTGGAAGCTGTGCTAAGCTGGGGCAGGGCCTCAACTGTGATTGGCGAGGGTTCAAGGACATCAAAAAGGGGACACTACTTTGACTACCTTCCCTGCCTGAGTCAGGTGTGGTCACAGAACAGTTCAGTGGCCTTGGCCTCTGTTCACCCTCATGGTTTACCGGCCCTTGAATAGGAGCTCTCTTTGGAGAACAGACCCGGGCAGGCCAGTCCCTTCTCTCCCGCGCACCTCTAGGTCTGAGTCACAGGATCAGGAAGGCGTTTTCTCCACCTGCCCGTGCCTCTCCCCTCACCGGGCATGTGTTAGTGACAGCTGCATACTGTAGGGCTGTTGTTGTTTGTTTCTTGCTGAAATGTTTCTTGGATTTGTTTCTGTTTTTTTCTGGAGAAATAGTTACTAAATTGCTGACCGTGCTCGTTGCTCCTTGCTGCTCTCTCTAGTCCTTCCCGAGCTTGACCGTTCTGACTAGTTACAGCAGTAAACTCAGTCCAGCCCACCCAGTCCAGCCCACCCAGTCCAGCCCACCCAGTTCAGAGCCCCGTCCTGCCTCTCTGCTTCCCACACGAGTCCCTTGTCCAGAGCAGGCGGGCAGGGCCTGGTTTCTGCCCGCACTTGAGGGAAAGGTTCTATGCTACGTATTTTCACCGTTAGGATGTCATGGATATTAAGTTACCTTACCGATTTAATGCAGCTTTTTCAAGGAGAAAGAATAAACAGAAAGGCAGGCTTGTTTTGTTTGTTGAAAAGGAGATCTGTCTCCGTGGTGTCTTCTGAAGATTCTCCCACCTGTGTGTGCCGAGGTGGTGTGGAGGTTTGCCTCCTGGCCTCATTCGCCATTTACAAATGGCTTTTGTTTTTAGAGCAGTTTTAGGTTCTCCGAACAGTTGAGAAGAAGGTACAGAGCTTTCCCATACACCTCCTGCCTGACACTATCAACACCCCCAGCCGAGGGGACCGTTAGAACTGATGAACCGACGTGGACACGTTGGGGTTCACTCTGTGTTGTGCATTCTCTGGGTCCAGACAGATGGGTATGGCAGGTGTCACCATTCTAGAAGGTTCACTGCCCTGACACTGTCTGTGCTCTGCCGCTCACCCCTCCCATTAGCCTCCGGCAGGCGCGGGCCTCTACTGTCCCCTTCCTGCCGCCTGTCCAGAGCGTCACAGACTCGGAATCACAGCGTGCCGGCTCTTCAGACGGGCTTCCTTCGCTCAGCGATGCGCAGTCCCGTTCCCTCTGTGTGTTTTCGTGGCTCGATAGCTCCCTTCTCCTTGGCATTGAACCCTCTCGCGCTGTCTGGATGGACCACAGTTTACCGTTCACCGGTGAAGGACCGCGTGCTTGCTTCCACGTTCTAGCGACCACGATAAAGCTGCTGAGAACATTTCTGCGTGGATTCAAGCCTTTCTGTCTCTCAGTGAGGTGGCCTTATCATCATCATCATTCAACATATTATTAAATTTTTTTAAAAAAATCCTTACC
The DNA here is from genome assembly GCF_951640355.1 of Cnephaeus nilssonii. Taxonomy (NCBI): domain Eukaryota; kingdom Metazoa; phylum Chordata; class Mammalia; order Chiroptera; family Vespertilionidae; genus Cnephaeus; species Cnephaeus nilssonii. The sequence continues at coordinate 41,738,061 of NC_137092.1, forward strand.
TGAGGATATATTTTCCATTGATATTTAGAGAGAATGAAAGGAAGGAGGGGGTGGGGGGAGAGAAAGAGAAAAACATTGATGTGAGAGAGACACACGGGTTGGTTGCCTCCTGCCTGGGGCCGGGTTTCTAACCTGCAGTGGAGGCTCATGCCCTGGACTGGGAATTGAACCCAAGACCCTTTGGTCTGTGGATTGATGCTCTAACCACTGAACAAACCAGCCAGGGACCACACATTACTTTTTTTTTTCTCTAAATATGGAATGCTTCACGAATTTGCATGTCATCCTTGTGCAGGGCCATGCTAATCTTCTCTGTATCGTTCCAATTTTAGTATATGTGCTGCCGAAGCGAGCACCCACACGTTACTTTTAAGGGTTATTCCTAGATATTGTCTGCAGTGAATAAAATCCCTCTTTGTACCATAAACTTTGTCACTAACATCATAGAGAAACTATCAATTTTTACACATGATCTTGTGTCTACATTTTACTGAATCTCTTAATTTTAAGAGTTTTTTGTTGTTCTCTTGGCTTTACTAATTTTCAAATGTGACTATTTGTCATTCTTCCCAGTAGGTTTATGTCTGTCTGTTTTTTGTTTTTTTTTCCAGATAGGACTCTTCAGTATTTAGGTAGTGGAGATAATAGGGAAAGTTCCTATCTTCTCCCTGGATTTTAAGGAGAAATGGTGCCTTTTGATTTTTTAAGTTTGATGTTGGCTGTAGGTTTAAGATTAATTTTTTTTCATGTTAAGCAATAGCTCTATTTCCTAATAAGAGATTGGTGGGCATTGGTGAGAGAGAGAGAGAGAGAGAGAGAGAGAGAGAGAGAGAGAGAGAGAGAGAGATCTCAGCTGCATTCACTCAGCGTCAGTTACAGAAAGCCGAGCTGCCCTGCCGGGAGCTGGTAAGCGAAGGGGTTTGTTTCTCCAAGTGATGTCTGGGTGGGAGAAGAAATGGGGCGGCTCCTCGATGCCAACCGCTTTCTGTGATCCTCGTCCCCATCCTCAGCACCAGGCCCGCGTCTCCCTCTTCTCCATCCTCAGCACCAGGCCCGCGTCTCCCTTCTCTCCATCCTCAGCACCAGGCCCGTGTCTCCCTTCTCTCCATCCTCAGCACCAGGCCCGCGTCTCCCTTCTCTCCATCCTCAGCACCAGGCCTGCATCTCCCTCATCTCCATCCTCAGCACCAGGCCCGCGTCTCCCTTCTCTCCATCCTCAGCACCAGGCCCGCGTCTCCCTTCTCTCCATCCTCAGCACCAGGCCCGTGTCTCCCTTCTCTCCATCCTCAGCACCAGGCCCGCGTCTCCCTTCTCTCCATCCTCAGCACCAGGCCTGCATCTCCCTCATCTCCATCCTCAGCACCAGGCCCGCGTCTCCCTTCTCTCCATCCTCAGCACCAGGCCCGCGTCTCCCTCGTCCCCATCCTCAGCACCAGGCCCGCGTCTCCCTTCTCTCCATCCTCAGCACCAGGCCCGCGTCTCCCTTCTCTCCATCCTCAGCACCTGGTCTGTGTCTCCCTCGTCCCCATCCTCAGCACCAGGCCCGAGTTCTCATGGCCAAGAGCAGTGGTCAGCAAACTGCGGCTCGCGAGCCACATGCGGCTCTTTGGTCCCTTGAGTTTTTAGCAAAGGCCAGCTTAGGAGTACCCTAATTAAGTTAATAACAATGTACCTACCTATATAGTTTAAGTTTAAAAAATTTGGCTCTTAAAAGAAATTTCAATCATTGTACTGTTGATATTTGGCTCTGTTGACTAATGAGTTTGCCGACCACTGGCCAAGAGGATGCCTCCCAACCCCATCCCAGCAGGAAGAAGGCGGCAGGAGCTCAGGTGAGGGGTAGAGGGCCCAGCAGCTGAGTGTGCTTCTCTTCAGGCGGCTCTCCAGGAACCACCAGGGCCTTCCACTCACATCTCCTTCAGGACGCACAGCCCTGGGGCGGCCGCGGTCTGAGAGCAGGGCCTGCAGATGTGGGTGGGTTAACCGCCTGCTGCCTCAGCCCCTGGCGGAGGCAAAGGGCTTGGACGCCTGGGGAAGGAGCTGACCTAACTCCTTAGCCGACCCTCTGCATAGAAAGCTGAGGGTGTCTGTGGTTTCAGATTTGCCTCTTGACCCTCGGTGCCCATGCGAGTCACTTAACCTCTCTGCTCTCGGGCTGCCTGGAGGGGCTTGTGGATGCAGATCCCGAGGGGGCTCCAGTCGCATTTCTGCGTTTGCAATGGGATGTTTTCTTGGTTAATGAGTAATTGCTCTTTGGCCTGATTTTTATGGGGCTGTTATTAAATTACTTCTGCTTGAACACAGCCGTCAGGTGAGCAGGATGTGGCAAAGGTGGCGCGTGGATGCTGTTAGCAACAGGAACGCTGCTTCTTCACAAGGAAGCGGGAACAGGCGGCGACGAGAAAGCCCGAAAGTCACCTCCACTCCCCAGCGGGCCGGGGGCGGGGACACGGAGCCTGCCATTCTGTGCACCCCGTCCGCCCGCTGAGCCTACCTCTCGCCTGCAGGAGAGGGCAGTGCCTTGCTTTGCATCTTGTTGGGAGAAGCACCCTCCCCCAGGCTGCTTTTGTGGCAACTATTAATTGCTTCCTGCGTTTATGCCACGGAAAGAAGGCAGTTGCCAGGGAGTGAATTACCCCTCGGATAAGTGGGGGGTCATTAATGCACTGTTGACCCTGAACCCGAGGATGACGTGCGGTCCGCACGAGCTCTCGGAAATTTACCAGAACCCACTTCAGCTGGAGGCGATGTGTTTTAAATCCCCCGTAATGCACCGAGGGAATCAAATTAGATAATAGTTTGCAGAAATCTCCGGGCCGGGAGCCCCGGGGTTGTCACCCTCAGGCTGCGGCCCTGCCTGTGTCCCGTGGGACCAGATGGCTGTTTCCCCCCCCCCCCTCCCCGAATGGTGGACGCCGACCCAGCGGGCCCCAGCGCGTGGCGTGCTGCATCCCCGTGTCCCGAGTCTTTATGGCTGTTTTGTATTAATAAGTAACTCCCGATTCTGCCGTGGCCTGAAGCGGTTTTAACTAGGCTAAGGGGTGGGTTCAGTGTGTAGGTGCGTTGATGCCGCGGCCTCCTAGTTCTCCTCCAGGAGAGCCCAGGTGCGCTCCGCAGGTGCCTGGCAGCTGGGGTGTGGGGTATGTGCTAGCTGTGTGGGGGTCACTTCTGTGGGTTTTGACAGTAAGAATGGGAACTGTTTGGGGTGCGTCTCTTCACAGCCCTCATCTGAGCGGGGTCCACAGTTCAGAGCACCTGTGGATGAGCAGAATCACTAACCAGTGGACGGCTTCCAGTGTGTGATGTGTGTGCGGATACTGTGTGTGTGTATACTATATGTGTGTGGGTACTGTGTGTATGTGTGTGTGTGGATACTATATGTGTGTGGGTCCTGTGTGTGTGTAGGGGGGTGTTCAGAAATATGTGAAAAAAATCACTTTTCTGGCATTTAAGTAAATTTCACAGATGCTCCTATGGGTCGTTTTGGTTTTGTTTGTTACAAACTCATGTTCGGGACCCTGCTCCTGACCAGGGTGTAGCCCGATCCTGTTGCCGGGGGCCCTGCGGGGTCACCCTGCCCCCAGGGAAGGTGCGGACGCTGGGCTGTGCTCACGCTCTCCTTCTGCGTTTCCTTCTTTCCTCGTGTTCGGGAAGGACCCCGACATGCGCTCTGCCGCCAGCTCCCCAAGTGGCGCAGGCGTCCCTGGCCCCGGTCCGCGGGCTCCCGCTGCGTGTGCGGCCGGCCAGGCACATGGACGCAGACCCGCCCGGCACCGCGCCGCCCGGATTGGCGGTGTGCACCCCTCCCAGCCCAGCTGCCTCTGGACGGCTCTGCCTCCACGTCGTCCAGTCTACACAGCGTTCCTGCCCTCTCTCCTTCCCAGCTCTTCCCGCCCTGCTCGCTGCTCCCGCGGCTGGAGGGAGAGCCGTGGCCCTCCTGCCTGGGGCCGCCGAGGCTGCCGGTGCCCAGGGGCAGGCCCGGCCTCAGGTGGCCAGGCCCAGAGCGCTGGTTCCGTGCGGGAGCTGGTTCTCATCTCCGCCCCTGGGCCCGAAGCAGCCTTTCCTCTCTGCCCTCGTCCGTGTCCGCCAGGTGCTCTCAGCAAGTTCTGGGCTGGGAGGGCCCTGCTCTGTGCAGTGTTTGCCTGCCTCTCTCAGACCCGTGTTCTCTCCCTCCCTTCAAACACACACACACACACACACACACACACACACACGCACGCATACACACGCACACACACACACGCACACACACACACACACACTCAAGATAAAAAAAACCATGGTGGCTAAGCTCCCCAACTGAGAAAGAAAACTGTCCTCCTATCAAGAAATGAAATGGCCTGGCCACCACGTCACCCAAATAATGGGCGAGGGTGTCTGTCTGCTGGCGGCCGGACTTTGACCCCAGCCCCCTGCTGTGGAGATGGCCAGTGGGTCCTCCCCGGACAGTGTCTGAGGCCGCCCCGCGGAGAGCCCGCCGGGGCCACGAGGACCTCGGGGTTCAGAGCCCTGGGCGCCCCAGGAGGCCTGTTTCAGGCAACACCTTGGTGAGGAGCGGCTCTCAGCCACTGGGCAAGGCTGTCCAGGGAGGGCAGGGTGTCCGGAGGGTGCCAGGCGTGTGGGCTCTCCTCCTGGGCCGTGGCTGAGTCCTGCCAGGGCCCTCCCGGCTGCAGGGCCCGACCGCGAGGCGTGGGTCTGGCTGAGGCAGGACTGTGTCGGACCAACGCGCCAGGGGGACAGGACTTAGCTCACGGTGCTGGATGAGGGGCCAAACGCGAGATGACGGGGCTAATTTCCTCTCGGCGGCCCTGAGCTGCGGCAATCTGTTCCAGCCTCCTCTGCGATGCCAGTTGCAGCTGCGCGCACACTTCAAAGCGCCCAGCGGCGGGGTTTCCGCGCGGTGTCCCTGGGCTTTGAGCCAAGGCTGGAGCCAGTGCCGACAGGGAAGTGGGCTTTCCCCGGGTGTTCTTGGCCAGTGTGGGTGCGGGGAGCTCGGGAGAGGCGAGGAGGTGGCCTCGGTGACATCGCCTCCACAGCACAGAGGCTGGGGGAGGGAGCGGCTCCGCTCGCTGACACGGCCTGTGGGCCTCACCACCAGGCACGAGCAGTGGGACCCCAGGATGTCTTTCTCGGGCAGGTGTCTGACCGTCCCCTAACCGGCGGGGAGACAGGACAGGGCGCTAAGGCGCCAGCCCGCGGGGAGCCCTGGGGCCCATCTCCAGGCGTCGCCGTGATCCCTGTCCTTCCAGCAGCGGAAAACGGCCCCATGGACCATCAGCTGCAGCGGCGCCCTGGGCTGGTCCAGTCATTGTCATGGTGACAGGGAGTCTGTGCGCGGACAGGCGACTGCTGGGCCGCTGGACGGGGTGGGAGCCGGCTCTGCTTCGGGCAGAAGCTCCTGGAAGTCTGGGTGGAAGCCGTGGCGTGCGCGCTGTCTTTTCAAGCAGAGACTAAAGCGAAGAGGGAGCGAGTCCTTAGACTGGGAGGAGAAAAATAAAGGTGTTGGAAGAAAATACCGTTTCTAAAAGGTAGAGGCAAAACAAGAAGAAACGAAATGAGGAGAAAGAGAAGCCGAGACACACAGCAGGTGAACAGGTGACAGAAGGGCAGTCTGTTCCCTAACACGGGGTCCCCGCCCCCGGCCCTCGTCTGGTCTTAAACCAGGAGAGGATGACCTGAGACGTCACTGCAGAGCTTCGTGCCCCCACGAAGCGCCGGCGTGAGAACAAGTCCTCCGAGATGTGGGAAGCCTCCTGACCGGAGAGGCGGGCTCCGTGAACGTCTGTCTCTCTTTCCACCTGCTGCCGTGGACTGCTCTGAGCTCAGAAACCCACCCGTGGCGACCCCCCTGCGAACTCCCCCACGCGGCTGAGCAGCCGTGGCAGCTTGTGGAGGTGCCGCCGCCTTGGGCGGACGCTGAGGCCGCGTCCCGCTCGCTGTCAGCCCCTCCTCGGAGGGACCAGGGCTGGCCGGGCTCTCACTGCCACTCCCTGCCTTGTCACTCGGCGGCCAGTGTGGCCCTGCTGTCTGAGGGCGGCTGGGGACAGGGCCACGGGGACCCTGCTGTGACGCGGGCTGTCTTCCAAGGTTTTCCAAGAGAGCTTTCCCAGGGCCTTCCTGTGGTGACCCGAGGCGGGCGGGGCGTGGGGCTGGGTGTCCACGCCCCTGGCTCCTTCCCTGTGTGGCCCCGTGGGGGCTTGGTCCTTTCACGACAGCCTGAGCTGCTGTCGGCTGTCATCTCTGCAGTAGCTGCTCCCGACCCCGTCTGCTCAGGCCTGGGTGGGACAGCGGCCCCCAGTCCCCAGCCCTGAGACCCTGTGCCATCTTTGGTGCTTTCTTCAAACCCCACCCACACTTCTGTAAATAGTAAAAAACTCAATGATCCAACACAACCACAGCCACAGCCACAGCCACAGCTACAACCCCAACCACAGCCACAACCACAACCACAGCCACAGCCACAGCTACAACCACAACCCCAATCACAGCCACAACCCCAGCCACAGCCACAGCCACAGCCACAGCTACAACCCCAATCACACTCACAACCACAACCACAACCCCAATCACACCCACAACCACAACCACAACCACAGCCACAGCTACAGCTACAACCACAACCCCAATCACAACCACAACCACAGCCACAGCCACAGCTACAACCACAACCCCAATCACAGCCACAACCCCAGCCACAGCTACAGCTACAACCCCAGCCACAGCTACAACCCCAGCCACAGCCACAGCCATAACCCCAGCCCTTAGCCACAGCCCCAACTACAGCCCTAGCCCCAACTATAGCCACAGTCCCAGCCACAGCCACAGCTACAACCCCAACCACAGCCACAACTCTAGCCACAGCCATAGCCACAGCCATAGCCATAGCCGCAGCCACAGCCACAAGCACAGGAGAGGGTACATGTGTGACTAAGTATGAAGTTGGTCATCGTTTCTACATGTCCATGGCGTGGGGCTGGTGTTCTGCCCATTGTGTCTGGTGTTCTCCAGTGCACACGGCAGGGTGGGTGGAGTGAGGAGCCGGGGAGGCGGCTCTGTAGGGTAGGGTGTGTGTGCCGGTGACGTGAGCCACCCGGCCGTCGGGCTGGTGCAGGGTGGCTTCCTGGGAGTGTGGTGTGTGGTCTCCCAGAGCCCTCTGCTCACAAGGGCTCCAGGGTTGGCTTAAGTTTCTGCTGCCCCATCTTCATAGTTCTTAAATTATTAATTAACAATTAGTTTAAGTCCGTGGTCGGCAAACTGCGGCTCGCGAGCCACATGCGGCTCTTTGGCCCCTTGAGAGCGTGGCTCTTCCACAAAATACCACGGCCTGGGCGAGTCTATTTTGAAGAAGTGGTGTTAGAAGAAGTTTAAGTTTAAAAAATTTGGCTCTCAAAAGAAATTTCAATCGTTGTCCTGTTGATATTTGGCTCTGTTGACTAATGAGTTTGCCGACCACTGGTTTAAGTGATTAAGAATGGAGTTTTTAATAATTTAATATCATTATTAAATTGTAATTCTTAATTTCAAGAAAGGATCCTGCATTTTCCCTTTCTCACTGGCCCCTTAGGTTCTGCTGGTCCTGCCGGGATGGACTTGCCGAGGACCATCTTATTCCCACCCGGCGTAAGCTGCGCCTGAGCAGCCTGGGGCCGTGAGGGCTAGATTCTAGCGCTAGAAGGTCATTGATGGGATGGCGCTCCTCAGGGAGTAGCTTTCTGGTGCGCAGCCTCTGAAAGAGCTAGCGAGCAGCAGTGGGAAGAGAACTCCGGTATTTGTTCAGTTCCCTGTTCTCCACCACGTCTGAACACAAGCTCCCAGCATGCCCTGCCCCCCCCCCCCCCCCCGCCCCCGGAGGCGGTGGCCGGAACCACAGCAGCTGTGTGTGTGCTGAGGCTCTGCAGTTGGCGGGGCTCGGCAGGGATAGCTGGTTGCTTCTGAAGCCCTGTCAGCCCGGTGGCTCAGCCTGGACAGAAGGTCTGTTTCCATGGTAACTCACACACGTGCCTGGCAAGTTGGTCCTGGCTCTGGCCTGGGGTCTCGGCTGGGCTGTGGCTGGGGGTTTGGGCCCCGTCCCTGTCGGCCTGTTCACGGGCTGCTTGAGCTTCCCTACGACATGGTGGCTGGCCCAGCACACGGGAAGGGGAAGCTGCCACTCTTAACACCTGGGCCCTGATACTGGCCCCGCCTGAACCTGGCCCTTCACCCTCGCACCCCCACCTCGGATCACGGTGAGGGACACAGTCAAAGACTGCGCTCAGACATCTTTAATCCGTCCCAGTACGCACACTGACGTATGTGGGAGAGGTACGGCAGGAACGCTGTGGAATCTCCGAACAACAGGTGCTGGGCTCGGTGCCTCCCCGGCCGCTCTGTCCAGCCTGGCACGCTGCCGTCCGCACAACTAACGCCGAGCAGCTCTTCTCCGTCCTTGGGGCCCGTCTCCCACTCAGAGCCTTCAGCACGGTCATAAGGCCGGTATCCCAGCCCTTTAGAACCCGCTGGACTGGAGTCTCGGATTTGGAAAACGGGAAAACAGCAGACCTAGCGAGAGAAGCGGCTCTCCTTTGTCGTGGGGGTTAGGGATGTGGGGACGTAGCAGTGCCGCCTCTTCTAGAGGGAAAGTGGGCAGCGCAGGGCCATCTGCTTGAGGGGCACGCTGGCACCAGGGGTCCCTCTGGGTCACTTTGAGGCTGTGAAGATTGGAGGCTCTGGGAGCTCTCGGCCCTCATGAACGGCAGGCCCCCCGTGCCCTCTGAGAAGCTCCTGGGGGCCTGGGTCTCACAGCGCCATCCTCTTCCCGGGAGCCTGCAGCGGTGTGCAGGGCGTGGTGGCCTCAGGGTAGCACCCCTCTGTCTGTCCCTCAGTCCAGCCCAGGGTGCGGCCTTGCCTTTTGGTACAGTCTGGGTAAGAGGTCAGAGATCTTCAAAATCGGGAGCATCGGGGCGCCCCATGGAGTCCCCGTCCTGTCTCCAGGCCTGTCTGTCAAGGGACACAGGCCGTGAGGGCCAGGCCGGGGGCGGGGCCTCCATGCCTGTCGGTGACCTCACCTGGGGCGGGTTTCTCCTGGGCTTGGGGATGTCCGGTGGTTCCAGAAGATTCTTCACAGGAGGCTTCTTATCACACACACCCGCTGGGAGCTGGGAACGCACCAAGGCGACTGGCCAGACCGTCCTTACACCAGGAGGTCATTTTCCACGGGGCCGTGAACCTCCAGCGAGGCGTGCCTCGCTCCGGGCCTGTGTGCCCCTCAGAGGCGCGGGGGACGTTGTTCCGACCACTCCGACTCCAGTGCCTTCCCCGGCAGCGGAGGGGGCCCCGGAGAAAGAAAAAGGTGGGTCCCGTTGACGGAAATGCTCGATCTTGGGATTCCGTTCCATCTGCGTGTGAGATTCCAGATCAGCCTTAAACTTCCTGGCTGTGAGAACTGAAAGAAGTGGGGAAGTCTGAATAGAAACAGACTCCAGGTTTGGGGGACCTCCCGGCAAGTGCCGTCCCCGTGCAGCTGCCCCGGGGACGTCAGTTACCCACGATGACTCTCGGAGGCGCTTCCTGAGCCGCCACAGAGCGCCCTCGGCACGCAGGTCCACAGCCCGTGAGGAACCGAGGGGCTGGGCTCCCATCCAGCAACAGCCATCTCACGAGGGACCTCAGGGAGCACCCACACACCCAGGGACCCTGACAGGGGACCTGCATAACTTCCCAAGTATTCACTGAGATAAGGCACAGAACCGGAGCAGGGAGCGGCGGGGGGGGGGGGGGGGGGGGGGGAAGGGGAGTGCGTGGCCACCTCGGCCCTGGGGTGCAGGACCCCGTGTGAACTCGTTCTGCACAGAGACCTGCCTTGTCCCCAGTCCCCGGGGGTGTGAGGACGTCCAGCCGCTGCTACCTCTCGGGTGCCCTGTGATTCGGGTGCAGCAGCTTTGCATTCTCATTCCCGTCATCAGCAAATCGGATGCGTTTCTGTGGAGTAGGAAACCAAGGGGCTGCATCTCGCTTGTTTTGTGGCTGATCGGAAGCACCCCGACCGGCCATCCGGGGCGAGCTGAGCGCAGGGAACAGAGTCTGGAAGGCGGGAGAGCCCAGCCTGGGCTGATGGCAATACCACGGTCCCATCCCCGATGAAGAGCTCGAGTTGATGCCGCACGAAGCCAGGACGCAGGGGCCAGTGTCTCCGCCTTCAGGGAAGGGACCGCACCCAGAGTGTCTGACTCACGGCCGCAGCGTGCCGCCTTCGGGCACCCGCCTGGGCTGGCACGAGGACTGCCCCTTACCCGCAGTGCCTCCCGACCGGGCTGAGGGAGCGGCGGGCTGGGGGGCCAGTTTCTCAGGGCGGCGGCCTCTGCAGAGGTGGCTCACGGGTCTCCTTGGGCACCTGGCGGTGTCAGGTCCCACTGGCTTGGGGTTCCTCTCCAGGGAAGCTGCAGAGAGCCATACCGGGTTCCTGTCACCCCAAGCTGAGCAGGAGCTGAACCTGCAGGAAGGATGGGCTGGGCTGGGCTGGGCTGGGGGGCCCTCCAGAAAGAGGGGCGAAGGCACCGGGCAGACAGTTGCTGCTGCTGTTAGATCCGAGGCAGAGGCCTGGGAGGGGGTCACGGGTGCCCGTGCATCTCGGGCGAGAGGTAACAAATGAGCTGACAGTCCGCCCGCAGCCCCCCACCAGGACGTCCTGGGTTTTGCCACTGGGGGCTCTTGCAAGACAGAGGTGCCTTCCCTGCCAGGTTTTTGTTATTAAAGTTGATCCCCTGCATCAGAAACAAGCCTTGGAAATCGGCATCCAAGTGGGACTCGAGGCGCTCGGCAGCAGCGTGTGCCGAGGCGGGGGGTGGGGCCGTGCGGCCAGCTCGCTCGCATCCAGGAGTGAGCCCTCAGCATCATTCACGCTGTCAGGGCATCTCCGCGGTAATCACTTCCAAATGGCGGCGGCGTGGGGAAGGGGCTCCCCTCCAGTCGCCCAAGGAATGTCTCGACGCAGGACGGAAAGGGAGGTTTTTCCATGAGCGGCTCCTCTTTCCAAAGGGGACCAGCCTAGAACATGAGACGCCGTGAGCCTCTCCAAGCATCATCTATAATAATATCCACGTCCACAGCACTGGAGAGGAGCCCCCTCCGGGCGGGCAGGTCCCACTGCTGCCGGGAGGTGCTTCCAGGATGCGGGCACCCCAGGAACGAGCCGTGTGTGCGTCTCCGAGGCCGAGGTTGCAGGGCTGTGTGCTTGGGCTGGGATTCCGTCTCCACAGGCCACAGCCACCCTCTCAGACACAGATCCCGCTGCGAGCACGGGGACCACACCATAGGCCACTTGCAAACCACGTGGCTTTCATCAGCCACTGAACCTTTCTGAGCCTCGGTGGTCTTACCTGTAAAATGGGGATGGCGGCGACCATTTTATAGAATTGTTGTGAGGACTAGACGTACAGCTTTTGGGAAAGTGTGAATCATAGTAGGTACTTAGCGTAGTTTTTAAAAACAACGCTGGAGAGACTCGGTGTCTTTCCTATTTGACCTTGGCGGGCGGTCTTGCTTCCTTCAGTTCTGACCAGACGCGTCGCAGTGACCCGTAGCCATTGCGCCAGGCGTGTCCGAGCCCTGCTGCCTGCGTGGCTGTGTCACCTGCCCCTCGCCGCCCCTTAGCTCCCTTCGCCGTCGCGGTGCCTGGACCGGGCTGTGGCCACGTGGCTGGTGTGCCAGGCGTCGTGGGGCCGGCTCCGCAGGGCGTCCCGTTCTCAGGTGCTGACTGCAGGTTCCGGATGCCCCTCTGTCCGCTCAGGCTCTGGAATCGGTCTGGGGTCGATGTCACAGGACCAGGGCGGAGCGGGAGCAGCATGGGTGACGTGGTTGGTGGCCTTCGCTGTCTTTTTGGAAGTTGAAGTGTGCTGGGCTTAGAGGCTGTTTTCACTGAAGACCTGAGTCCACGTGTTGTTCAGACACAGCTGGTGGGACGAGGTGCATGCTGGGACTGGTCAGGCCCCTTCTGGGTCCCGCGCCCAGCCAGGCTCGGTGGACGGGAGTGGAGGTGTGCGGTGCCCAGGCAGCTGCGGACGCGGGCGGATGGTTGTATGGGGTGGAGGGGCCTGGAGGTCCCGGGAAGCAGCTGGCGTCTGCCAGCATCTTCATTACGTGTGTACGTACTGCGCACCAGCCAGAGCTCCTTCTGCGGAGGGTGACCGGGGACGAGGTCTGATGGCTGGCAGTTTACCTAAGACGCGGGCACTGTGGCTAATAACTACCTCGGGTTGCACAGCGGCCGTGGGCCTGGCCGAGCCATCGCTCCTGTTTTCCTGTCTGGCACGGGGGCTCTCTGAGACTCTTGTGGACTGGCCATTCGTCTCTGGACAGCCAGGGTCTGTAAGATTTAAGCCTTGTTGGAACCGGGCTTGGTGAGGGTTGGACGGATGGAGTGAGGAGGCCCACTGTGGAGCTGGATGGGTTTTCACATGGAAGTTGGAGCTCCCCTCTCACTCCTCTGTCTCTCCCTCCCTGTGAGCTCTCCCGCTTTCTCTCCACACCCAGCGCCGCGCCTGGCTGGTCGGCAGGATGAATTTCCTGCCATTTGTCTCACGGTTGTTTCTGGAAGGAGGAGGGAAGGGTGGCCACAGGGAGTTCTCATGCCCTCTGCCGATGCGCAGACCAGTGGGGTTGCCGCAGCATCTTGGGCTGAGCCCTCTCCCTCGCTCACCGCCACTCGGTGTGCTGCCCGCGTCGGGCAGGGAGGAGGTGGGGGGCACAGCTTCCGCAGGACTGCAGTAGACATCCTGCTGATGGCGGGGGGTCGGGCAGAGGCAGCCAAACCACCAGCCATTTTCCATGAGGTGGGCCCCATTGCTGTTCCATTTCCCAGATGAGGACACCGAGGCCGGAGTGACCAGTTAGAAAGAGGAGCCTGGCTTCACCTCCATTCTGATCAGCCCCAGAACCACGCTTCAAACCAGAGTGTGGCCTGGGCCCCGCCCCCAGGTCTGCACCCCAGGACGGAGGGCGGGACCAGCTCTGCATTTTAAGAAAACGGCGGCTCACGCGATGGCACCCCTCCGCGTGGCTGGAGAGAGCCTTCCTGGCGCTGTCCTCTAAGGGTCGGGACTCACGGGGCGATTATCCTGGGCACCGGGCAGCTTAGTGGGCAGCGATGTTGCAAAAACGACGTTGCCAGAAATTCAGTCATGTTGTTACCCCATTCATCTCGGTACCCAGGTGAGAGCAAAAGCAGCCCACGGCCAGACCATAGTGTGGCGAAGGCCTGGGTGGGGGTGCAGGGTGGAGGGGGACAGGGGCATCTGTAATACTTTCAACAATAAAGATGAATGAAAAAAATAAAATAGAGCAACCAAAATAGAAGGGCGGTGGAGGACGGAGGTGAGGACATGGACCCTCACTGTCCAGGGGTCAGGGTCAGGGTTTGAGCAGGTCACGGGCACCTCAGAGCTCCCTCTCTGTCAAGTACAGCGTGGAGCTGGGGTGGGCGTCCGCGCCTGTGTCTCCGCTGTTTGGTCTGTGGTGTGGCCTCGGGAAGTCACCTCGCTGTGGCGGAGCCCGCGTGGGCCTCCAGCTTCGTCCGCGTGGAGGGGGATGAGGGGTGTTGGAGATCTCTGGGTGCCGCCTCCCCTCACTTGGTCCGGCCCCTCTTCCCCGAGAGCCATAACTGGATCTTCACCTTGAGAAAGCCAGTGGCTTCCGGGATGATTCCCCGGGCTGCTGCGGAGAACAAAGGAAGGAGGAGGAAGCCCTTGATGTGTCCTCACGCTCCTCCTGGCTGTGCCCCCCACTGCTCGGCCTGGCTGTCCTTCCTCTGAAGGACCCTCTTGGGCCCTGGCTGTCGTTTTTGACACTGGGGGTCCGTATTTAGCAGAGGGTTCTCACCTTTTTTTTTAACACGAATTCCATCAGCTTAGACGCTGCTTGTCTGTGTCAACAGGGAGGAGGGACTTAGCGGGGTGTTGAGTAAGCAGAGAAGTTAGCAGGCATGAGCCAGGGTCTCCCAGGTCTGGCAGGCTGCCGTGTATGTGTGGTGTGTGTGTGTGGTGTGTGTGTGTGTGTGTGTGTGGTGTGTGTGATATGTGTGGTGTGTGGTATGTGGTATGTGGTGTGGTGTGTGTGTGGTATGTGTGGTATGTGTGTGTGGTGTCTCTCTGTGTGTGTGGTGTGTGTGATATGTGTGGTGTGTGATATGTGGTATGTGGTGTGGTGTGTGTGTGTGGTATGTGTGGTATGTGTGTGTGGTGTGTGTGGTGTGTGGTGTGTGTGATATGTGGTATGTGGTGTGTGTGGTGTGTGTGGTGTGTGGTGTGTGTGGTGTGTGGTGTGTGTGTGTGGTGTGTGTGGTGTGTGTGGTGTGGTGTGTGTGGTGTGGTGTGTGGTGTGTGTGTGTGGTGTGTGTGGTGTGGTGTGTGTGGTGTGTGGTGTGTGGTGTGTGTGGTGTGTGTGGTGTGTGTGATGTGTGGTGTGTGGCGGTGCAGTATTCAAACACACAGGTGCCAGGTGGGCCCACAGGCAGGTGGTGGCGTGCCGGGGAGGCAGAGCTGCGGAGAATCCCTTGCAGGGGAAGGATATTAACACGCCCCCAAGGTGCCCGCAGATGGCACACGGGGCTGCTGGCCTCACGGCGGGGATTGTGTTAAGCTGGTCCTGAGATGGCGGTTTGTGAGATCCGCGCATGTTTGCACATGGGCAGCGAGGAGAGTCTTAGTCTGATTCCATTTTGAAGGAAAATAGAAATCTGGGCTACAGTTCCTTCTAGATCCGAACCCACTGCCCCAGCGACTCCCGTGCCTCGGATGCCACCCTGAGCTTCTCGGGTGAGCTGGCCGGTGCGACCTGCCTGCAGCCTGCCTGCCCGGGGGCGGCCTGGGGCTGATTCTGGGACCAGGAGGACCCGGGGCGGGGGGGCGGGGGTCTGGGCATTTCTACAACATTGGTGCTGTGCAAATAAAATGCAAATTATAACCGAGCAAAGGTGATGCCAGTTTGTTTTTAGGAGGCCAATGCCTTATCCATTAGGCTACTGGGGCTTCTGTGATGCCAGTTTGTTTTTAATTTCTCTTCCGCTCTGTTGCAGGCCCCACAGGCTCCGGGCGCTGCCGGGAGCGGGGAGGGGGTGATGGGGGGAGCGGAGGAGCGGCTGCCTGTGGTCTGCTGTGGACGTGAGCCTGGGCTTCCTGTCTGCTGCGTGAAGCAGGCTCTTCCGAAGGGCTGAGGACGGCTCCTCACTGGCAGGCTCTCTACAGTTGGAAACGAGGGCGTGAGGGGAGGGAGGCCAGGGCCTAGCCGGGTCAGGGCGAGGCTCTGATGGAGAAGAGGGACCGGGCACGCTCCTGAGTCTGGGGACTCTGTTGAGGAAGGCCCTGCACGCTGCCCCCATCCGAGGGGACACGAGCGAGGAGAAAGCCCTTGCCCTCGGTCAAGGGGAGAGCTAAGCGGACAGCCCTGCAGCAGGCCTGAGGCCCCGAGCACGTGGTCGTTGGCAGCAGGCTCTGGCCAGCTCTGAGATCAGAGTGGTTGGGCGAGAAGCAGGATGTGGCCCGAGCGTTGTATGGGTCCCAAAGATTGGACCGTGGGGAGCTGGCCTGCTCCCGACCGCCTGCGGGCCTCATGCTGAGCGAGAATCCCGGTGACCCAGACCCTCCATGCCTGCCTCTCCCCAGGGGTCTCCCCTCGAGGAGTCTCCGACGCAGCGGCCCTCGCCCCTCAGAAGGTTCTTGAGCAGCCAGTCTTAGTGCCTGACTCAGGTGACCGACAGCCATGCTGGGGCCAGGCCAGGCTCGAGCGGGCCTGGGGACAGGAAAGGATTGGGGAGGTGCAGTCAGGAGCTGGAGGGGCTGACTGCACCTCTTGGAAGTTGCTAATAGTATAGTTTCCAAAAATCCCTTCTTTTTCCCCAGTGTGCTTCTTGGTTGCCCGGTTATCAGTCCGACATGCAGAAGCTCCAAGGGAAATGCTTGAACTTCCTGACCGAATCACTAAGTGGGGGTCCGCTCCGTGTTGCCTTTTCTTCGTGGCCGATGTGCCGCGTGAACTGGGTTGACGGCACCTTTTGCTGAACCTGGTGGTTTTGGTCGGTCGCTCGTTGAGCCTTCGTGGAAGGCTTCACGCGGCTGTTACCTGTTGAGGCTTCGGTGCCCTTTTCCTGCCCCCCCCCCTTTTGTTCAATAATGAGATCTTCCAGGAAGAGGATTCCTTCCACCCGTGGCACTCAGGGCTTTCCGTGGTGGAGAACATGGTCCCGTGGCCGGCAGGCAGCTCGGCAGGGAGTGGGGGACTCTGGGGGTCTCCCTGCCCGATCCCCCCAGAGCCACGCAGCTGGGACCAGCTGTGAGGACGAGAGGCCACAGGCCCTGCGGAGCAGATGCCTCGTCGAGCTGCTCGTTGTGACCCCGTCCCCTTACCAAGGGAGCGCCCTCTCCTTTGGCGCTGAAACACCCGGCGGGACGTCCTGGTGTGCACTCAGGTGGGCGTGCCCGTGCCCAGCCACGTCCTCCCAGTGAGCAGTGGGGGAGGGATGTGGGGGGGCTGAGCTGCGCACAAGGACCCTGGCGGTGCTGACGTCACGCTCTGAGGACTGCCCTTGGGCACTGTTTCACGTGGAGAAGGACAGCTCCGCCCGGCGTTGCTGGGAGGAAGACACTGACGGTTCTGATCACCAGCTCAGCCTCTCAGCGGTGCCCGGTGTCCCTGCCTCCTGTGGCCGCGCTCCACGTGGCGCTGACGTCATCTCCATACCCGAGCCCGACGGGAGCCGCTCCTCTCGTCATTGCTGGCGGCTGCCCGGGACTCGGTGAGGCCACTGGCTGCACTTGTTACTGGGACGTCATGGGGACTCGGGGCAGGACGGCGGCCTTGCTTCCTTTGGAACATTGTGAAGAGGTGACCCAGGCCCAAGGCCACTTGGAATGTCACCCCCCGACCCCCCGTGGACCCGTGTCAGTGATGTCCTTGCAGCCAGGCCTCCCTACTCTTTGGCTCTGACCCTGGCTGGGTGCCCAGCCATTCTGACCTCCATCTAGAACCTTCCACTGATGGTGCTGAATTTCTCCTTTGACCCTGACAGCACCCTCCACCCCAGCCGTGCTGTCCCCCTGACCGGGCCACCAGCCTTTGGCTGAACGTCGCTCTTGGGCCTCCAGTCACTTCAGTCTTCCGGTGACAGAGGTCCTTGCGCATAAATCCGCTCTCGCTCCCCAGCTGGCTGCGTGAGCCCAGCCCCGCCTGGACGCTCGGCCGCGCTGAGACCTGCACCAGAGGACCGTCCCGCGCGCTGGAGCCTCCCGATTTCAGCTCCTCTTTTGAAGAGAAAGTGTCCAAGGACGGACAGATTTTGATGGGGGGGTCTGGGGGGAGCACTCAGCAAAGGGGGAGTTCTCACGGACTGGCCAGTCCCCAGCAGGGCTCCAGGCACGGCTTTGGTCGGGGGCGGGGGAGGTCGGGAGGAGGGGCTCAGCAGGCAAGGCTGGACTTGGGGCTCTGGTGGGTTTTTCAGCAGCGCAGCTGGCCCTCCGTGGCTTCCATATCCGTGGATTCAACCAACCACGGATCAAAAATACTAAAAAAAAAAGTTACATCGTTGCTGATGTGAGCTGGGCAGTGAGGCCCAGGAGGGTGTGTCTCTACTGAAGGCACCGATTTCCTCTTCGGTCACTCTTCCCTGAAAGCTCGGTGTAACCCGTTCACACAGCGTGGCACTCAGCATTGTAAGTAAAGTCAGGGATAAGCCCTGGCCGGGTGCTCGGTCGGTTGGAGCGTCGTCCCATACCCCAAAGGTTGTGAGTTTGATACCTGGTTGGGAGGCATACAGGAGGCAACTGATAGATGTTTCTTTCTCACACTGATGTTTCTCTCTCTCTTTCCCCTTCCTCTCCTCTAAAATCAATTAAAAAGCACCATATTCTGCCCGGCTGGCGTGGCTCAGTGGCTGAGTGTCGACCTATGAATCAGGAGGTCACGGTTTAATTCCCGGTCAGGGCCACATGCTTGGGTTGTAGGCTCGATCCTCAGTAGGGGGCGTGCAGGAGGCAGCCGATCCATGATTCTCTCTCATCACTGATGTTTCTGTCTCTCTCTCCTTCTCCCTTCCTCTCTGAAATCAATAAAAATATATTAAAAAACAAAACAACAACAACAACAAAAACCCACCATATGCTCAGGTGAGGATAAAAATGTATTAAAATATAGGGACGATGAGTGTGGGGCACATGCTAGGGCTACAGAACCAGCTGATAGGAGGGCTCTGAGCCCCTGGGCTTTTGGTGTCCACGGGGCTCTGCATCCCCTGTGGACACAGAGGACCGACTGTGAGAGAATCAAATCTGCTTTGGGAGGAAAATGCACTTTTGCTGGCCACGTGGACCACATGGCTGCTTCAACAGTTCTCTGTAGACTGCGAAGACATTTTGGCATTACTTTATAAGAGAAGAGAAGGGGCTGTGCCTTCCAAGTGTGTGTCCCTTATAAGTGTGTGTCTCTGTGTGTATTGGAGCAACTTAAAGGAACTCACAAGCAAATTAGTTGGATCAGTTTCCAGATGTGTCTTGAGTGGGATTGCTCACCTGGATCCTTAATCAGTTCTCTAAAGGTTACACCTGTTTCCAACCCACCTTTTCTGGCCGAAGAAACATTTTGAATGAGAGCAGAGTCGACAGAGTCCTGTAGGTCAGGACAGCGCCTGGACTGTGCCCAGTCCCACACTTTGCTTCGCCCCTGCCAGTGCCGTGAGCGAGTTCCTGCTGCCCACCTCATGCCCTCCTCGCCTCCCCTCGGGCATGCTTTCCTCCTGGGCGTGTGGCTGAGAACCGGCACTCGGAGGGCCTCTCCATCCAGGGCAGCGCCTTCTGGGAGGGGTCGATGCCGCCTCTTTCACACAAGGGTGTGGAATGTTAGGCGACATTGACATGATGCCCTGGTCTGGCAGGACCGGGCGCTTATATCTAGGAGCCCAGGGAAAAATGAAACTTCTAGCTTGTCGAGGTGATGTCATTAGGTTATTTCTCTTTAAAATATAATGATATCTATATTAATAAAAGAGTAATATGCAAATTGGTCACAATGCCCTCACAGTAACAACCGAACAGCAGGCTTCGTGGGATGACCAGGCTGGCAGGGGGGTTAACGAGGGATGACCAAACAACTGATCAGCAGGCTGCTTGGGGCAACCAGGCCAGCAGGAAGGTTAGTGAGGGGACACGCAGAGGTTGTTAGGGGTGATCAGGCTGGCAGGGGGGGCAGTTAGGGGTGAACAGGCAGGCAGGCAGGTGAGCAGTTAGGAGCCAGCGGTCCCAGATTGTGAGAGGGATGTCCAACTGCCGGTTTCAGCCCGATCCCTGGGATTGGGCCGAAATCGGCAGTCAGACATTCCCTGAGGGGTCCTGGATTGGAGAGGGTCCAGGCTGGGCTGAGGGTACATCCTCCCCCCGTGCACAAATTTCGTGCACCAGGCCTCCAGTCTGATTATAAAAGGGCTACATGTTTATTATAGAAAATTTGGAACACAGAAAAAGAACCGCAAGGAGGGAATGAGAATCGTCTGTCACCCACTCTCTGGAGGAATTGTTGGGTCAGGTCTCCCCTCCCATGGCTCTGTTCTGCTGATACGTTTTGTGGGGATCCTCTCACACACATTCCTTTATAATTGGCCTCTGCATTACTTTGAATTCAGGGGGACTCCTGGCCACACTGAGGGACATCGCCCACTCCACCCACCTACTTTTCTCCATGCACGAGGGGCCCAAAACATGGAATGAGGCGAGGCCGGCTGTGAGCCCTCTCCACCTCTAACCCAGGGGCAGACCTGCCACTTCACACACGTTCGGCCACTACTGCATCTGGTGGTCGCGCCTGGAAAGCAGGGTCTCTGGGTCATGTCCCTCAGTGTGCCCTCCAGGGCCCAGGCCTGCGCTGTGGACCCGAGGCCAGCGCCGCGCCACCAGCTGCTGAGCTGCTGAGCACAGGGTGCAGCTCGGAAGTGCCCGCGCAGAGTATTAGCGCGGCGTGGCCTGCAGTTTGCAGGGGACCCACCACAGCCCTACGTCTCATACTCAGATTGCAAGCATTCCTCGCTGTTCTAACTGGGAGCGATGGGTGGCAGGTGCACAAGCTGGAGGCGTTATGCAGAAGCTGGATATGAATTTAACAGATACGGGGTCAGGAGGGTAGAAGGAGGGAACTCCGTACCTCTGGTTTACATGCATGAGAATCACCCGTTAGAACCGGCTTGTGCTGTGGCCCTGTCCCCACCCTGAGCATGCAGTGACACCCAGCATTCATGGTCAGCTCTGAGGTCCGGGACACGGACCGTGAACATGACTGTATGTTGAGTCACCCTCAGGTGTGCTGGGGGAGTGGCAGGTGGCGTTTGAGGCCAGGTAGCCTTGGCGACATTTCAAAGAAGGAATGTCGGATCACCTCCACGTCAGTTCCAGGGCACTTTCCGCTGACTCGGAGGCCAGGCTTGGGTGACAAGGGGCCCGAAGCCCGCTAGAGTGCTCAGAGCACCCCGGCCCTCCTGGTCCCACTGTGTTGGTGCGTGTGTCCAGGCCGCTGGCTCCCATATTCATCAGCAGCCAGACGAGGGGCTGAGCTCACGTTTCGTTGGCTTTGGGTGGGGGTTTCAGGTGCATCAACAATACCCCACCCACTTCCGACTCCAGATGGACACCTGGCCACACCTTCCCACGGGACCACAAAAGACTGGTGAAGGCCCGGCGGAGGCTGGAGGGTGGTGCGGGGGTTTTAAAGATGCCCCGGGGCAGGGGGAGGGAGGGCAGACATATTTGCTCTGTCCACTCAGCCCAGCTGCTGGCTCCGGCGACTCACTCTGCCAACGGATATTACCTGGTGATTTTTATGGAGCTGAATCCAAAGGAAATTTGAGGAGGCGCTCACTTCCTCTATTTTATTAATTAGAGTCCTGAGACTGTTTGCCTCCATTGCCCAGCACACGCCTGCTCAGCCGGCTGCTGGGACACGGTAAGTCCCCGAGTGTTTGAGCGTTTGACGTGTCTGGGGAGGTTCCTGGAAGAGCTAGGTCATGCTTGCGGTGGCCGCTGAGCATGGACACACACACACACTCACACGCTCGCCTCATACAGATGTGTGAGCAGTCCCTGGAGAACATACCTTTTATGTTGTAATAAAGGAAACACCGTTGGAAGCTGTAACCTAGGAGACGCGGGGTCCCCCCAGAACTGGAATCTGTAACCATGTCTCGCTGCCTGCAGGCCGGCCCAGGGGCCCTGTCCGAGGCAGCCTCCCTCTGCCCTGTGGCTCCCGGTACAGCCCCTGTGAGGGGCCAGCTGCCTGCGGTTCTCACACGTCGGCCCCTGGGGAGAGATCAGAGCTAAGTGGCTGTTACACGGGCGGGCGACGGCTCGGCTCCCCGCTGGTCACAGGAACACAACACTTCTCGTCTCCAGACACCTTTCTGCCCCGAATCTCTGCGCGTGGTTTGGAATCACAGGGCTGGGAGGGGACTCTGGGGCCGCCTGCCTCACCTGCTCCCCACTGCTCTCAGCTCTTCCTCTGTGTCACCCCCTGGATGGCCATGAATTTCGTTATCTCCTTGTAATAATGCGGGGCCAGCCCGTGTTTGTTCCGGGGGAGGAGTGCGGCAGGCTAGCCCAGTGCCTGGGCGGTGGTGAACCCTCATCCGATGTGCCGAACACACTGCGGTTTATTGCTCGGTTTTCATACAGGAAGTTAATGAGTAACGCTGTCCCTCCAGCTGGGCCACCAAACCGGGACCCCGGGGTGCACGCCCTGGACAGGCTGCCGGGCTGCTCGGCAGCCCGGTCGGGGGGTGGTCTGCGGCTCAGCTTTCTGAAATGGAAGCAGTGTTAGAGGAATAGAGCCGTTCGCCCGTTTGTTGAAATTGTCGTTCGTTAGGGTTTTTTTTTTTTCTTTTTCTTTCTGGCAAAGCCATTTTGGAAGTGGATGATGTCCTCCCCATTGACTTCCCAGCCTGTGGGGGCCAGTGCATCTGCCAGCAAGGCTGCCCGAAGGCTGTGGATGGCTCCAGGGCAGGCGTGGGGCTCCTGGGGGTGCAGCCTGGGGGTTGACGAGGCAGTTCTAGGAGGCCCTGGAAGGCGGGGCCGGGGAGCTGGCCGAGGGCCTGCCCCCACCCTTGCTGGATGCAGAGCTGGAGCGCCCAGGCTCTGGGTGTGACCCAGGGACGCACAGGGTCTGCCTATCGGAAGCCCCACCCACCACTGGCTTTTGGGCAAACTCCTTTCTGAACCTGGGCTGCTTGCTTTAAGGAGGGGTGCCATCCAGGCTCCTGCCTGGAGCAGAGTGAGAGAGGCCATGCTCGGAGCCCCCGGAGAGACGGGCCCTCCTGTGCGAGGAGGATCTCCAGTCCCTGGTCGTGTTCTGCCCCAGAACCATCGTCAGGGTGCGGTGGATTGGGCTGATCCGGTGGCTTCTGTGGAGGGAAGCCCACCCCAGAGGCAGCAGACGAGGTGTGGACGAGACCACGCGTAGTTTGCATTTTTGAAGCTCCTATAGCTTCCTGTTAGCGGAACAAACACTGGGGCGGTCTTGGTTTACTTTTCCCATTAACCTAGTCCTATTGCCAATTTCCGTTGGGACTGTCTCCTGGGTTTTGACCAGCAGAGTGAAGGGCGGGCAGGGGTGTGAGGGCTGAAGGGGGTGCACTGGGACTCGGCAGGACTTACCAATCTTTGGTTCCTTCCGGCACCAAACGTCTTCTACCATGTGATGTTATCCCTGGCTCTTCTCTCATCATTTCTAGACACAACCTTGCCAATGCGCAGAACACCTCTTGGCGGTGCTAAAAAATGGGCTGGGGAGGCTGCACTTGAGTCCTGGAGCCTCGGGTCGTAAAAGGACCCAACAGCAGCACCCCTGCGGGCTCTCCACAGTCAAAGGAGAGCAGGTGCGGGAAGTGCTCATTTAGTGCTCGGTGATCGTGAGCACTTTCCCGCGGGGGGGTGGAGGGGTGGGACACGGAGGCACAGGGAGCGAAAGTAACCTGATTGGGGCAAAGCTGAGTGTGGAACCCTCGGATTCTGGTGTCGGACGCTGTGAGCCTGGTGTCCCAGGTTGGGGTGATTTAGACGGGCTGAGGGCCCATCCCGGAGTGAGTCAGAGGTCCCGGCACACAGCCCACTCAGCTCCCTGTTCTGGGCGAAATTCTGAGGCCCGTTGGCGCCGCCTGCACGGAATCAGGAGGGAAAGACGGACACTTGGGCCCTCACTGACCGTCTATACAACAGGTGCTGTTACAAGATACGAGAACCCTTCAATGTGGGAAGTATTGAACCCATTTTACTGATGAACACATTAAGGTTTAGGGGTTTAAAGTAGTTTGTCCACCATCAGAGAGGGAGAGGGAGAGGGGGAGGGGGAGGGGGAGAGAGAGAGAGAGAGATATGAATGCAGGAGGCAGCCTGAGTCCTGGACATCAGACCAGTCTCTCCCCCACCCCCCACCCCCCACCCCCCCGCACAACAGCTGGGGGCTCTGCCTCCTCTTCGATTTCAGACCTTGAGTCTGGATAAAACCCATGTTCTCCCTTCTGGCCAAGGAGAGGGGCTGCATTTTTCTAATTAGCTATTCCATCACCTGGCTGGCAAAAGTGGGGTGTCTTTGAGTCCCTGCCCTTCAAGCCCATACAGCTGAGCTCCCTCGGATAGTCCAGGGCCCATCCAGCTGACGGGGGAGTTTGGAAAAGGAGCTTACACTGCTCCTGTTAATAACCCGTGGCCATGTCAACCCGTCCTGGCTGGAAAGGTTCCCTACTTCCCGCCTAAGCCCTGGAACTTTCTCCTGGCGGGGATGGGACAGCTGGTCCTCGCGAGCTCCACGCTAATCCCCCGAGAGGAAGCCTGTACGCGTGCACTCACCTTGGAGACTGAGGCCTCTGGCTTCTGGGCAAGCGGATTGGGCTCCCAGGCCCCGGGGACGAGAGCAGCTCTCAGCCAGACTAGTCTGCACAGCTGTCCCAGTTCCCTCAGACGCTCCCTGGTTTTGTGGGCGTCGTGGGAAGAACAAGACTTACAGAATCAGCGTTTAGGACTGGGGGGGGTGGTGAAACCGGGATCATGCCATCTCGTTTTATAGATGAGCCGCCTCCCAGGGTCCACACGGCCCCGTCCTGGGAGGGGAAGTAGCGGCCAGAGTTCCCACAGGACTTTCTCCCAGGAGTCCTTCCAGGTGCATGATGGGCCCGTCCTGTGACGTGGAGGGGAGAATTCTCTCTCTCCTCGTGGGTCCCTGCGTCCAGGCTGGAGAGCCTGCGCCGGGGCCACATTCATTTAGATCAGGGAACCACATTTGATCTTTTAGGAACGGCACGGTGGGCACGTGGCTGAGGCATCAATGACATTCTTCCAAACCTCAAGCACTTCCTCTGTGCCAGAGCTTGCCAAGGTCAGCTTCCAGGTCTCCCATCACCCATTTCACAGATGGAGAAACTGAGGCACCATGGCCGTCCTGAAGCCAACAGCTGTCGGTGCTGTGGCTCCCATGCTGGTGGCCGCACAGGCTGGTCAGAAACCTGAAGACTCCCTGTGTCTCCGCCTGCCCGCCCCATGGGACAGGACACCCCGCCGTCCATCCGTGAGCCGGAACGAGGTGTTAGCAACCCTGCCTGTGCTCGGCAGACGCACCCATAAATCTTGATGAAGACCAATGCTCTAACTAGAGGAGGAGAGTTTAAGAGGCCCTGCTTTCCAATATCGCCAGCCCAGCCTCAGAGGGCAGCTCCCGTGGAGGGCTGTGCGCGCACCGGTGGCCAATGCTGCCGGCTGTAATCCACTCTGACCCGGGCCTCCTCCCAGGAGCCCTGGCTACCAGTGAGCCTTGTGTTTGCGGGGAAATGCGTCCTTTCAAGTTCCTCTTTAGCAGGCCTTCTCCATCCACCTCCTCGTCCAACCCCAGCACACACACACACACAACACACGCACACACATACACACGCACACAACACACACATGCACACACAAAACACACAACACAACACACACGACACACATACAACACACAACACACACACGCACACAACACACACATGCACACAACACACATGCACACAATGCACAACACACACAACACACACACCACACAACACCACACACACGACACACACACATGACACACACATATAACACACATGCACACAACACACACACACACACACGTGCACACACACGAGCCAGGCGATCAGATGTTATCAGTGAACTCGGGGACCAGGTAGGTTTCTGCAGTCGTCACAAATGCCCTTCGTCTCACCGATGCTGCCCACGGTGCTGCTCGCGGTGCCATCGTGCAGACGGCTCTCCTGTGCGTGTTCACATGCTGACAGGTGGGCAGGGCTGATGGGACGTTCACCCGCCAGCTGAGAAAAACACAGCTTGGTCCGGAGGCTGCTTGCTTGCATCCCTATGTAATATGTGGCTGAGACCCGGATACACACCCAGGACTTCCGATCTCAACCCTGCCTCTTTAATATTTGGGTGGACACAGCGACAGTTTGTAGTGATGGAGGTTGGGGGAGAGGGAGTGAATTCGGATCTTCTCTGTACTTCCTGCCGATGGATGTGATGATTATTCAACAACTAGAGGCCCGGTGCATGAATTTGTGCATGGGTGGGGTCCCTAGGCTTGGCCTATGATCAGGGTCATCTCGCCCAGTCCCTCTCAGGGCCGGGTCGATTGGGGCTGGGCCAATCTGCTGGCCAGGGGGAGGGACCACAGGAGGTTGGCTGGCCAGCCGAGGGGAGGGACCAGTGGGGGCGGGGAGGGAGGGGCCGTGGGAGGTTAGACAGCCACAGGAGGTTGGCTGTGGGAGCACACTGACCACCAGGGGGAAGCTCCTGCATTGAGCGTCTGCCCCCTGGTGGTCAGTGTGCGTCATAGTGACTGGTTGACAGGTCGTTCTGGTTGTTCGGGTCGCTTAGGCTTTTATACATATAGATGTCTTTCTCCTGCCTCCTGGCAACAAAGGGATGTTAGTTATATAGGTTGGTGGTACAGGGTGCTTCGTGGGAGGTGAGAATGATGAGGGAATCCTACCTGAATGTCTGCGGCTGTGTGTGTACTTTGTTGGTTGGAAGAGACATACATTTGAACAGTATTGGGAGCTACATTGGACTGGAGGAGACGAACCAGGGGTAGAGACACAGATCAGAGAAGCAGTGACCTATGGGTACTGCAGGGTGGGGGCAGGGGGCCCACTGGGGCTAGACCCGAGTGCCAGCAGAGGCCACCGCGTGATGGGGGGTAGGTGGCTGTTCCAGGCAGAAAACATGGCCCCGTGTTGGGAACAAGCGTGAGGCACAGAAGCCAGTGCGGCCAGAGCAGACGGCCAGACGCTGACTGTGGCGTGACCTGGGGTTGGACACAGAGGCGGGGATCGGGCTGGGAGTTTGGGTAAATTCAAGTAAGGATTGTGGATTTTGCTCTAAATCCGCTGGGGAAGCACTGGAGAGCTCGCCACCCGGGAGTGAGCTCCAATGGCGTTTCCAGATCACCTGCTGCTAAGTGTCAGCTGGACGGGCTGACAGGCGGTGGGGGTGAGGCACAGACAGGAACCACGGTGACTCCGCAGATGCAGACCCCCCTGGCGCACGCGGACGACTGGGCGGACAGATGGGGTGCGGCACAGAGTTCTGTTGGGCCACGTTACGTACGTGTGAGTTGTGTGTTGCATGTCCAGTGGAGATGTCGGAGGTTGGAGGTGTGGCCAGAGGCAGTGATTTGGGATCATCAGCTGGTGGATGTGGTTGAAACCATGGGGTTGAAGGGATGACATGGGTGGAATGTGTGGAGAGGGAACAGCAGAGGCCCAGGACCCAGGGCTCAGGATCCAGCAGGAAGCTTTGGGGCTGGGACGGGCCATGTGCTCCCTCCTGTCTGCTGCTTGAGGCACTGAAGCTTCTAAACCCGCGTCAGCCGGCTCACACCTGTGGGCCACTGACCACCAGGGGGCTGAGTAAGTGGCTGATCTGTCAGGGAAAACCCACCGCCATCCACGGGGGAAAACCGTGAAATTACGCAGACAATCTAAAAGCCAGTAGCCTTGCTGTCAGTCAGCAGGTAACTACTGCACATTTACGCCTGGTGAGCCCCGTGATTCTCAACCATGTGCTGCAAGGGTTTTCAAAACATGCAGTTTAGCCAGGGGCACTGACCTCTTTCCGCTTACACGGGCAAATAGAGAAACCACAGCAGCCAGCACGACAATAGCTATCCGGTGTGAATGAATTAAAATTATACCTGTTTTTTTTTTTTTTGTCAGATGGGCAAAAACATATTTTTTGGTGTGCCGCTGAAGTTTAATTAGTTTATGTGCCGTGAGATGGAAAAGATCGGAAATCCCTGGGTTAGGCAGGACTCTGGGCAGTGAGCTTCACCGCACACACATATGTGATGGACACTGCTCCTGTGGGTGCATGTGGCCGAGGGCACGCCCACCCCCCGCGCACAGTGCAGCCGTCATTCCTAAAGCCTGCTTTCTCGCTGTCTGAGGTCGGTCCGGGAGTTCCCATGTCCTCATCTCCAGCCACCCGGTCTCTTCTGTCTCCTGGGGGTGGACCTGCACTCCATTGTCAAGCTCTGGGGCCCCGTCATTCCTGGCCTCCATGCTCAGGTCTGTCAGACCTCCGTCCACGAGCAGTCAGCTTGTAGCTCCAAGTCCTGGTCCGTGGTTCGGGGCTGGGTGTGCCTTCTCGGCTGCAACTTCGCAGTGGAGACCAGGGTCTGGGCAGCCGCACTCACGCTTCTGTAAGAACCGGAGAGGCTTGGGGAATTTTTTCAGAAAACTGAGTAACTTGCATCTCTGCATCTTTTTTCTCACGGGCACCAAAAATGCTTTGTGCTTCTCACCCCTTCGCCCCTGAGGGCTCTGGGAGCTGCATGGGCGGAAAAGGTCCCTGACAGAGCCCCGTCCCTCAGGTTACAGAAGTCGCCAGGGGTGTGGGGCTCTGGCCACTGGGTCCGCTCTCATAGCCTGGAGTGGAGGGGCGCCTCCTGATGCTGGAAAGCGTTGACCTCAGTGCCTTTGCAGATGGTATCTGCATACGGGCCCCCGTCTAGTCCCCAGACCTCCAGCTCCACTCTCCACTGCGTGTTAGATGGGACGCCCCATCTGCAGGTTGTCTGGGGGTTGGTGAGGAGTAAGTGGCCACCACAGGGGTGTGCACATGTGGGAACGCCTTCGGCCGTTGCTGCCAGACCCTATACCTTCTGCGATCGAAAGGCAGACTGAACCCCAGAGGCCCCCCGCCGCCGGGTCACCCAGCTGCTTTTCTAGCAGATGCACCAATGCTGGCAGTGCTAACAGTGACCGTGGCTTTAAAACAATGAGCACCTCACGTTCGAACTTCCAGGATCTCGGTGAGCAGTCTAGGGCAGGGCCGAGAAAATAGGGTGTCCTCCGAGGTGGCATGGAGGAGAATCCAGAGCCCCACAGCCTCATCTTTAACTTCAGCCACGCGTTCCCTGAGGTCTGGGGGGTGGGGGGTGGCGCTGTTTTTAAGGGTTGGAACCAGGTTTAAAAGCACCAGCGCTTGCCTGGTTGCCAGGTCCCCTGAGCCTGAGGTGAGGAATTCTGATTGGCAGGACCTGTAGGAATTCAGACAAGGGGAGCAGCGCGGAAAAACGGGACGCTCAGGGTGGGACCCTGGCCGCAGAGCCGCTCGGGGCTGGTGAGCCCGAATCTGCTGAGAACACACTTTGCGAACACGCCGCTAGGTTGGCCGCCTTTGTTCGGGGTTTGTTCAGCATTATCCGAAGAATGCCACGGCCCAGCCTGCCCCGCGGGAAGCCTGATTCTCCCCCTTTCTGGAGCCACGGCCTGGTGTGTTCAATTTTTCTCTCTCCATAGGGCTGCGGGCTCTCTGGTACTCCAGCCAAAAACACACTCATATTTTAGCAAGCTTAGTCCCAGCCTGGTTGCCAGGCAGTAAAACGAGCACTTGCCCGCCCCGGGGAGAGGGGACCGCGGGATGGAAGGGTCATTGAACGGCTCGCTCGCGCCCCCCTCCCGCCCAGGTCTGCACGGAGAGTCTCGGGGGCAGTTGATGTGTTTATTGTTGTGCAGTGAGGCTGCTGCACAGACCAAACTCGGTCATTTGTTGGAACTAATAGCACACATTATTCTTATTATCGCAGAGGCGCTGTTGGTAGGATAAGTTTTCCCTATGCTGCTTCTGGAGGGCATTCAATACACTCATTCGACGGATGCACAGCGGCACTGACCCGATTCCCCAAAGGGGAAACTGAGGCACGCAGCAGCCGAGCTCCCTGTGCTGAGAGAGCAGGGGAGCTGGGCATCGGGAGGGCCGCTTGGAGGTGGAGTTAACTCGGGTTCCCGGGGGAGGACAGCTGTGGCTGTGGTGTTGGGCAGGGGCGCTGAGCTGGGCACGCAGGGCCGCTGGACGGGCCGTAGGCTGGCGTCCCTCAGGCCCCGGAGCCACTTGGACACGGTTGGTGAGTTTGCATTCAGAGCAAGCAGCTCTGAGTCTGCTGTGGGAGCCACTGAGTGCCCACGGGGCCCTCAGATTCGGGTGGCTCCTGGCTGTGTCCTCCGGGGCTGCGTGTCCCTGTGGCCTCACAGAGCAAGGCCCACCCTCGGCCCGGCCGCTGCCCTCAGTGCCGATGCAGGGCTGACGCCGATGCCACCCCGCTGGCCTCTGCCCAGACCAGGCTTCCGGTGTGCTGTCCCGAGGGCCTGTGCGTGAACCTCGTCCCGTCCCGCCCCCTGCCCACCGCCAGCCACGCCGGGAGCTGGTCCTAAAGCGGGTGGAGTGGGTGCCTGGGCTCATGAGGCCGTGAGGTTGGGAGATCAAGTGGAGGGTGGGCTGGTGGGACAGAGAAGACACTGAGCCTGCGCAGTGGCCGGCAGAGCGAAAAACACCTGTGGCAGCGACAATCCGTGTTTGATGGAGGACGCGGTGTCCAGAGGTGCCAGGAGGAAGGGAGGGGTTATGCTGAAGAAGAGGAAGCTGCTGAAGCGAGAGCCCGGGTCACCCTTCATTCTTTCTCGGAGTAGCTGTGAGGGTCCCCGGGTGCCAGGGGCATGTCTAGGTCCCTGGGCATGAACCTGAGTAAGCCATAGCCATGTGTCAGAGGTCGGAGGTGGTGGACAGGAGGACGCGACAGGAGCGGGGGCAGCACAGTGGGCGCTGGAACGGGCTCGGAGTCAGGGGTTGGGTGAAGATGCCCACTGGTGAGCTCGGTGACCTTGGCACGTCACTCCGCCTCTTGCGCCTCCGTTTACCCGTCCGCAGGGTGGACACAGCTTGAATCTCCGGGCTAAGGGCTGCGTTAGCGGGCGTGTCCAGCCCATGGATTTGACGATTGTAGGTAACTGACATCATCAGCTACTAGTTACTCCCAGAAATTCACTGCGCACTGACGGACGGGTCGTACACTCGCTGGGGTTCGTAGACCCCTGGGGAACCCCACTTTAGTTCCTCATTGACCCCAGCCAGTCGGAAGGGCTGCATTCTCACCCACATGCCCCTTCCTCTGCCACGCTGGCAGGAAGCATTTCAAGTGCTGCCGTGCCCGGGGTGGAGGATGGGGCCTGCCGGCAGCACGGCGGGTAGAGCAGGGGTTCCAGGGCCTGAGGCCAGAGGGGCTGTGGCCATAGGAGGCAGGGGCGCCTGGCGGCCAGTGCTCCGCAGGCTGCCCATGGGGCAGGGACAGCCCGGGGCCCATCTGCTCAGAGAGGAACACGCATCCCCCGCGTGAGAGGGAGTCTGAGGAGGAAGACGCAGCGAGCGATGCCGCCCTGGGCTGCAGAGCCTGTCGGTGGCACCCCAACAGCGTCCCAGATGCTGGCACGGCCCCGGAACGCCCCTTCCGGGCGGAGGGCTTGGCAGAGAGGCCTATCGAAGTCGAAGCTGGTGCTCCTGGGAGTGAGCCCTGGCTGAGGGGGGAGAGGCGGGCAGATGCCAAGACAACTTCATTGCGGAGACGTGCCACCCACAGAGCCTTTCTGACCCGAGCCCCTCCCGTCTCCAGGGTCCCTCCATGCTGGCCTGCGGTCACCATCCACCCCCTCGCCAGCTGGCCACGCTTCCCTGTCTGCCGCTCCCCATGGGCCCAGGTGGACCCCTCCCCGGCATCACCTTTCCCGTCCCGAACAGTCAGACCGAAGCCCCCAGAGCTGTCCCCCTGCTCCCTGCTTCCAGCTCCTCACGCATTCAGACGCTGCCCACATTGCTGATGGTCACTGACACGCGGGGGCTGGCCTGGGAGGCTCAGCGCCCCGCAGCCAGGCCCTCCCCTGCCTCTGTGCCTCCTCACCGCATGGGGCCTCCTCACTGCCCGGGGCCTCCTCACTGCCCGGGGCCTCCTCACTGCCTCTGTACCTCCTCACTGCCCGGGGCCTCCTCACTGCCTCTGTACCTCCTCACTGCCTCTGTGCCTCCTCACTGCCTCTGCACCTCCTCACTGCCTCTGTGCCTCCTCACCGCATGGGGCCTCCTCACTGCCCGTGGCCTCCTCACTGCCCGGGGCCTCCTCACTGCCTCTGCACCTCCTCACTGCCTCTGTGCCTCCTCACTGCCCAGGGCCTCCTCACTGCCTCTGTGCCTCCTCACTGCCTCTGTACCTCCTCACTGCCCGGGGCCTCCTCACTGCCCGGGGCCTCCTCACTGCCTCTGTGCCTCCTCACTGCCCGGGGCCTCCTCACTGCCTCTGCACCTCCTCACTGCCTCTGTGCCTCCTCACTGCCCAGGGCCTCCTCACTGCCTCTGTGCCTCCTCACTGTCTCTGTACCTCCTCACTGCCTCTGTGCCTCCTCACTGCCCGGGGCCTCCTCACTGCCCGGGGCCTCCTCACTGCCCGGGACCTCCTCACTGCCTCTGTACCTCCTCACTGCCCGGGGCCTCCTCACTGCCTCTGTGCCTCCTCACTGCCCAGGGCCTCCTCACTGCCTCTGTGCCTCCTCACTGCCCGGGGCCTCCTCACTGCCTCTGTGCCTCCTCACTGCCTCTGTGCCTCCTCACTGCCCAGGGCCTCCTCACTGCCTCTGTACCTCCTCACTGCCCAGGGCCTCCTCACTGCCTCTGTGCCTCCTCACTGCCCGGGGCCTCCTCACTGCCTCTGTGCCTCCTCACTGCCCGGGGCCTCCTCACTGCCTCTGTGCCTCCTCACTGCCCGGGGCCTCCTCACTGCCTCTGTACCTCCTCACTGCCTCTGTGCCTCCTCACTGCCTCTGTGCCTCCTCACTGCCCAGGGCCTCCTCACTGCCTCTGTGCCTCCTCACTGCCTCTGTACCTCCTCACTGCCCGGGGCCTCCTCACTGCCTCTGTGCCTCCTCACTGCCCGGGGCCTCCTCACTGCCTCTGTGCCTCCTCACTGCCCGGGGCCTCCTCACTGCCTCTGTGCCTCCTCACTGCCTCTGTGCCTCCTCACTGCCTCTGTGCCTCCTCACTGCCCGGGACCTCCTCACTGCCCGGGGCCTCCTCACTGCCTCTGTGCCTCCTCACTGCCTCTGTGCCTCCTCACTGCCCGGGGCCTCCTCACTGCCCAGGGCCTCCTCACTGCCTCTGTGCCTCCTCACTGCCTCTGTACCTCCTCACTGCCCGGGGCCTCCTCACTGCCCAGGGCCTCCTCAATGCCCGGGGCCTCCTCACTGCCCAGGGCCTCCTCACTGCCTCTGTACCTCCTCACTGCCTCTGTGCCTCCTCACTGCCTCTGTACCTCCTCACTGCCCGGGGCCTCCTCACTGCCCAGGGCCTCCTCACTGCCCGGGGCCTCCTCACTGCCTCTGCGCCTCCTCACTGCCTCTGCGCCTCCTCACTGCCTCTGCGCCTCCTCACTGCCTCTGTGCCTCCTCACTACCCGGGGCCTCCTCACTGCCCGGGGCCTCCTCACTGCCCGGGGCCTCCTCACTGCCTCTGCGCCTCCTCACTGCCTCTGCGCCTCCTCACTGCCTCTGCGCCTCCTCACTGCCCGGGGCCTCCTCAATGCCCGGGGCCTCCTCACTGCCCGGGGCCTCCTCACTGCCTCTGCGCCTCCTCACTGCCTCTGCGCCTCCTCACTGCCTCTGTGCCTCCTCACTGCCTCTGTGCCTCCTCACTGCCCGGGGCCTCCTCAATGCCCGGGGCCTCCTCACTGCCCGGGGCCTCCTCACTGCCTCTGCGCCTCCTCACTGCCTCTGCGCCTCCTCACTGCCTCTGTGCCTCCTCACTGCCTCTGTGCCTCCTCACTGCCTCTGTGCCTCCTCACTGCCCGGGGCCTCCTCAATGCCCGGGGCCTCCTCACTGCCCGGGGCCTCCTCACTGCCTCTGTGCCTCCTCACTGCCTCTGCGCCTCCTCACTGCCTCTGCGCCTCCTCACTGCCTCTGCGCCTCCTCACTGCCTCTGTGCCTCCTCACTGCCTCTGCGCCTCCTCACTGCCTCTGTGCCTCCTCACTGCCTCTGTGCCTCCTCACTGCCCGGGGCCTCCTCACTGCCCGGGGCCTCCTCACTGCCTCTGCGCCTCCTCACTGCCTCTGCGCCTCCTCACTGCCTCTGCGCCTCCTCACTGCCTCTGCGCCTCCTCACTGCCTCTGCGCCTCCTCACTGCCTCTGCGCCTCCTCACTGTCTCTGTGCCTCCTCACTGTCTCTGTGCCTCCTCACTGCCCGGGGCCTCCTCACTGTCTCTGTGCCTCCTCACTGCCCGGTGCCTCCTCACTGCCTCTGTACCTCCTCACTGCCCAGGGCCTCCTCACTGCCCGGGGCCTCCTCACTGCCTGGGGCCTCCTCACTGCCCGGGGCCTCCTCACTGCCCGGGGCCTCCTCACTGTCTCTGTGCCTCCTCACTGCCCGGGGCCTCCTCACTGCCCAGGGCCTCCTCACTGCCCGGGGCCTCCTCACTGCCCAGGGCCTCCTCACTGCCTGGGGCCTCCTCACTGCCTCTGCGCCTCCTCACTGTCTCTGTGCCTCCTCACTGTCTCTGTGCCTCCTCACTGCCCGGGGCCTCCTCACTGCCCGGGGCCTCCTCACTGCCCGGGGCCTCCTCACTGTCTCTGTGCCTCCTCACTGCCCGGGGCCTCCTCACTGCCCAGGGCCTCCTCACTGCCTGGGGCCTCCTCACTGCCTGGGGCCTCCTCACTGCCCAGGGCCTCCTCACTGCCCGGGGCCTCCTCACT
This sequence comes from Cnephaeus nilssonii, assembly GCF_951640355.1. Taxonomy (NCBI): domain Eukaryota; kingdom Metazoa; phylum Chordata; class Mammalia; order Chiroptera; family Vespertilionidae; genus Cnephaeus; species Cnephaeus nilssonii. The sequence goes on from NC_137092.1 coordinate 41,772,147, forward strand.
GCCTCTGTGCCTCCTCACTGCCCGGGGCCTCCTCACTGCCCAGGGCCTCCTCACTGCCTGGGGCCTCCTCACTGCCCGGGGCCTCCTCACTGCCTGGGGCCTCCTCACTGCCCGGGGCCTCCTCACTGCCCAGGGCCTCCTCACTGCCCGGGGCCTCCTCACTGCCCGGGGCCTCCTCACTGCCCAGGGCCTCCTCACTGCCTGGGGCCTCCTCACTGCCCGGGGCCTCCTCACTGCCCGGGGCCTCCTCACTGCCCAGGGCCTCCTCACTGCCTGGGGCCTCCTCACTGCCCGGGGCCTCCTCACTGCCTGGCCCCTGGTTCTCCTCCGGAAGTTGGAGTGACCGGCAGGGATGATGGACGAGCACTCGCAGGTGTGCAGGTCCGTGCGCCCCGTGAAGGGTCTCGTGTGGGTGACCCAGCAGCATGGCCTCCTCCCAGCGCCTCCGGTTTCCCCAGCTCCCGCTGAAGAGCTGAGGAGCTTATCCAGCCGGGAGATGGCCGTCAGTCACTCTTTAAACAAGTAGCCGCTCCTGACCAATACCTCATGGTGTAGAGTAACGTTGTCCAAGATGGTTTTCGTGGCCAAGTCAGGACAGTGATTCTGACCCACGCTCTGGGTCCTGCGTTCACCCTGGGTTAGAGCGTGAGCTTGCGGGCCCCCTGGCTGCTCACGCTTGTATGTCACCATCAGTCGCATGTGTGGGGTCCTCCTGGGACCCTTGGGCGGCTGCAGTGGGGGGGGGGGGGCTGGGCTATGCCAGAGCCTGCAGGGCAAGGCGAGGGCCGCTCTCTGGGGCTGGCTGTCTGGCTGGAATATTTTTATGATTAAAGAGCTCTTCATCGGCAAGGGCCCAACTTTAAAGTCCCAGCAGGCTCTTGCTGTCAGAAAAGGAGGGGTTCGCGTAGCTTTCAAGGCCTCCTAACGGGCACGAGGGGCAGCGAGGGTTTCGGAAACGCGCGGCCGCGAGTTTCTGTTGGGCAGAGGCCCGAGCATGCATTCTCGGGGCTGGTGGATGGCTCGCTCTAGGGAGAGTCCTTCCGGTTTTCCTCATCTCCCCCCTCCCGACCCTTCCCCCCCAGCCTCTCTGCGCAAGTCCCATCACTCACGCTCCCTGCCTTTGTGAAACCTCAGCGTCGGTCCCAACACAGTTGTGGTTATCTCGTTGCCTAGCCCCGTCTGCTCTTGTTCTCGGAGTTGGCCGGTGTTCAAACTCATGGGGCGGAAGACACACACACACACACACACACACACACACATGCACATACACACGCACATGCACATGCACATGCACACACACGCACACACACACGCACACGACACCAGGAATGCTCAGACCAGAGGGGCAGGAGCATAGCTGCTCAGGGTCCCCCCACCCCCCACCCGGGCCCAGCCAGGAGCACAGCCCTTCCTTCCTGCTGGTTAACTGATCGTCCAAAATAGGTCAGGAACTGCTATCAGTTACTGAGGGCCTACTATGCTCCCATACTCTCCTCTCCTGCTGCTGCTGTGTTTAATCCCCCCATGACATCATGAGACAAGCGTTATCTTCACGTTACAGGTGGGGAAACTGAGGCTCAGAGAGGTGGAGTAACTCACTCTTGGATGGGTTCCCACCAGAGTCTTGCCTCCAGGCGTTTTCAGCTTTCGCCTCCACGGTGCGTTACTCTGTGACCTCCATGGCAACAGGGCCATAAAGTTTCAGGGGACTTCGCAGCCCTGAGGCTGTGGCTGGAGACCATCCCACGGGCTCCCCGGGGGTGGCGGCGTCTCAGCCAGCTGCCTCTTCTGATGTCCGCCGTCAGGACTCACCCCTGGAGTCTGGCGCAGGGAAGGTGGGTCATTCCTCACTGTTCAGACTCGGCAGTCAGCCCTGACATCCACGCCCCGACCTACACTCCAAATTAGTTCAAGTCATTCCAGCTTCATTCAGTCTGACGGACAGGATCCGCGCGCGCTAGGCTAGTGCTGTGCGCTGTGTGCCGGGGACACAGAGTGAGCGTTCCCTGGGGACAGTGCGGTGAGAGGGCAAGTAGAAGCCCATAGGCATAAATCGGTGACACGAACCCACGTAGACGTGTAGAGGGCTCTTAGGCCACGTGGCCGCAAGTGCAGAGTCCTGACGTGGGGACGGGGGGGTGGGGGACGAAACTGGCCTGAACAGTGAAGGGGACGGTCACTCCAGCCCCAGCAGGTGTGCGCTCCCGGGACCCGGGGCCGACACGCACAGGCAAGTTAGGAGGAGGTGCTGGGGTGGGACCTCTCCAGCTCCCCCAGCCTGGGAAGTGGGGTGCTGACTGTGTCTGACTCAGGGTGGTGATGAGGAGCCCATGACCCATCTAACACCCGGAGGAGTGCCTTGGGCATAAGGGTTCGGCGAGCGTGACGATGCCAGTCTGTGTCTCGCCTTCCTTGGGCGCTGCCCTGCGGCATCTCCCTGCGGTCCCGTGTGCTGGCCCCTGGCCCCTCACCATGAAGCCTCGTCCACTCCTGCTGTCGCTCGGCTTCTCACGCCCGTGCTGGGCCTGAGACCCTGCGGTAGGGCCGTCTGGTGTCCTCGCATGAGCGACTCAGGATGCGTGCGCGTAACAACACTTGTTCATTACAGACGAGCCGTCATTTAACCATGTGCTGCAGGGTGTGCGGGGGCACATTCACAGCAGAGACAGAACAAGGGAGTTGGGAGGAGCGTCCATTGTAACGGAGCCCAGACAGGGCCCTGACCGGCCGGGGGCCCTGACTTTCTGGGCAGGTCTCTCCCCTTCGCGGTGGTTCCATGTGGCATCTGTCGGGAGAATGGGCTTTGTGTGCATAGACTTGCCTGGCTCGTGACTGGCTGTTAGGAGGTGCCCGCTGAGGGGGTCCCCGTGAAGCTACCCATGCAGGCTGCACTCTTTAGACCACCCACGTGGCTCCCCTTTGCAAGGGCCCAGGGATGAGTCCCCACACATGGCAGGTCGCTGCCGGATGGCGATGGCTTCACACAGCCCTCCTCCCGAGCTGGAGTGACAGCGGGAGGACCTGCCCCAGGGCAGTGCGGGAGCCCAGGCCTCACAGCCGAGGTCCTCGCCGCCCGCCCGCGGGGCCTCACCCGCCTCCAGCTGGGCTGGTGCAAATCCAAACCGTGGAATGCAGCCCAGGGGACTGGGGGGATGTGGGTGCGACGCAGGGCTGGGCCACGAAAGTCCTCCGTTTCCTCCTCATGCCGCCGGCGCTGTGCTGACAAATGCCTGTCTGTGGCCCGTAGAAGAATGTTCGCGAAGATCTAAGTCCCACCTCCTTCCCAGCCCCTCATGCTGCTTGGGGACCTCCCCAGGCAGCACTGTGAGCCCAGGGCCTTGTCAGCCCCCGGTTTACCCTCCCTGGCCTCTTCCTAAACCACACCATCAATAACTATCGCTCAGAGACCCCATACGGACCCGGCCTGACTGCTCCGGGCCTCCTGGGGCCTCTGGGTTTCTCTGTGCCTCTTACTTCAGCACCGGACCATGGAACACGGCCAGCAGCTCCCAGCCCACCCCACCCTCCCCCTTCTCGCCCCCACCCCGCCCGTCGTTCCCCTCCCCGTGGTTTTGGTCTGTGTCGATGGAGGCATGCACGCTCTCGGACCTGGGGCATGCACGGGTCTGAGCCAGTGGACGCGGGGACAGACGGCATGACGGTGGGAGGAGGGAGTGCGGGCCCTTCCAGTATTGGTGGCACCTCACATCGGCCCTGCTGCTTTCCACGAGCAAAGGGAGCTGGTTGGTGCTTCGGCCACTGGCGTAACCAGATCTCTGTGGGCTCTTGAAAAATGGGGTTCTCCACAGCAGCAAATGTTTGCAATTAACTTGAACATGTGGTGGAATTTGCTTTCGCATCCGTACAGCATGCTAGGCGGCGAGGGTCTGGGGAAGCATCGCTGGTCACGCCCGGGGCCTCGCCGGGGCGGATCCTCCACGCCGTGGCCTTCGCGGGTCAGCCAGGGCCCGCGCCCGCTCTCTGCTCGGCACGCCCTCTGCCTTCCAGGTGCTTGTACCCGCCCAGCGGCGGGGAAAGCGGGTTCTCGTCCCTTCAGGGTGGGGCTCAGCAGCCTGTGGGCCTCGGGGGCCCTGGCCTCTCAGGTTGAGCCGCTGCCAGCCCCGATCTGGGGGTAGCTGCTCCCACCCAAGGTCTGTCCCGTGGGAGCCTTGTGCTGTGATGGCCGCTGCACAGGACACGGAGGCGGGCCTGCGGCCAGAGCCCAGGTGAGCGCTGAGGCTCATAGGTTCTAGGGCGCAAGGAGCAACATGGAGGGAGCAGGGCCTTCGGGCCACAGCATTGGGAGCAGGGGTCACTGTTGGTTTGGCAGTTCAACCAGGTCCTCAGAATCCAGCCTCTGTCCTGACCCCACCCTCCCTGCTGGCCAGCGCGCCTGCGGGGCGGCTCCCACCCTCCCGGACGCGCTCTGCAGCTGGGCGGCCTGAGGTGCAAAGAGCTGGGCTATGGCTTCTTCGATGTTGGCTTCTCACTCATAGAGTTTCCTCTTTCTCAAGACCCCCCCCCCACCCCGACTTTACCTCTTATCTCTTTGGCTGTGGCTGGGCCATGTGCCCGCCCAGGGCTGGGCACTGGCAAAGGGGAAGAGATGGGTCACCCGGCTGAGATGAATTGTGACTCGTCCTGGGATGGGGCACTGCTGCCCAGCCAAGTCAGCGTTCTCTTAGCAAGAACAGGGGGCTCCAGAGGTGGCAGTGGTGTCTGCTGTGGTGACCCTGCACTGTCCGAAGGCCGCGGCCACTGGGATGCTGGAAGGGGAGGAGGGAATCTGGGAGTTGGGCGGGGGGGTCCATGCCTGTCCAGGCTCCTTCCGCATCAACTCTGTGTGCTGGCCGCCCCTCATGCCTCAGCTCAAAGGTGTGTCTAGATCCCCCATTTCCTATGAAAGAGGCCGAAGCCAGCTTAGCAACCCTCCGCCATCGGGCCCAGAACAAGCTCGCATCTGGCAGGAAGCACACATTTCCCGCGTTATCTCCCGACGCTCCTCTGTGTCGGCAGGTAGCAGGCAAGCTGGTCGCCTTCCCACCTGCTGAACTCGCCGTGGGCTTCTTGTCGGGACACCCTGGCTCGCTCTGGAGTCTCCACGCAGCATGTCTGCCCCGTCACTCACGCTGCTCAGATTCCAGTTATTACTTAAGGTTCTTGTTTAGGGCTTCGTTCCCTTCATCACTCCACCTGGAAGCTTCCTGTCTTTGAGTTTCTATAGCCCTTGTCACCAGTGAGCCCACACGAGCCACAGAGACAGCCGATGGGCAGAGACGCCCTAACCGGGAGGGTGGGAGGCTCAGCTGCCTCCTGAAGGCTGGGGAGGATTTGGGGAGGTGGAGAGGACAGAGGCCCGGCCAGATCCTGAGGACAGGGTGAGCCCATCTCTAAGACCAACCAGGTCTTCATTCTCCCGCTCTCCCCTCACCTTCAAGCATCTTAATACTCTGTCCCCAGGAGCATTGGCTCATGGGTGCCATGTTGGACAGCACGATTGAGGATGTCTGTGTCATCACAGAAAGTTCTACGGAATGGTGACACCCAGGAGGGCCACCGGGTGGTGTCCACTCACATCTCACACATAACTCGTGGCTGCGATTTCCGGCCGGGAATCCTGTTTCACAGAGATCTCCGTGGTCCTTTCGCTCCTCCTGCCTGGCCCTGTCCTCCAGGCCCCTGGATGGAGCTGGATGGGGAAGGTGCAGAGCATGTGGGAGGCACCGAGATGGAAACTCTACCCCAGGCTTGCGCCTGAGGCGGCCGTTCCGCTGGCTGGCTCTGCACACCTGCCACCATCCCTGCTGGTTTTGCCATCTCGTCCCAGTGCTACTTGCCTCCACACAAGTTCCAAGGCTGGCACTCTCCTGGGCTAGACCTGGCCTCGGTCATGGGTCTCAGAGTCACTGTGATTCAGGAGGTTGGGGGGCAACCTCTGGGCCTTTCCTTTCTGGGAAAATATTTCGGTGTAATTGATAACCTCTCTCATCCAGTTCTGCCTTCTCAGGCGCTTAGGCTGACAATGGTGAGAGTGTTGCCGGTGGTCACACAGAGCCTTTCCGGTGCAAAGCAGCGCTTCGTGGTTTTGTTGGAATGGCCTCCGGCTACGTTAGGCAGTGGTGGAATGGAGCTTTGGTGGGTTTGGGCCTTAACAGACAGGATGTGAGTCCTGGCATCTCCAGTTGCTAGCTGTGCAAAGCTGAACCAATTACTTAAACTTCCATGTGCTCTATTTGTCCCATCTGTGAGGCGGGCGATAGGTGAGTGACATGACTCAGTTGAGCTCTCAGTGGGATCCTCTGGCTTCAGGTTGGCGGTGAACGGGTCAGGAGGCAGGAAGGAGCAGGCGTGCAGCGGGAAGCTGTGAGGGTCCGGGCAGGGTGCGGGGAGAGCAGGCGGAGGTGGTGAGTGGTCAGGTCTGTTATCCCTGGAAGGTGGAGCAGAAATGGCTGGTGGACAGTGTGCATGGGATTGTGGGCAGGAGTCAGGAATGGTTCTGAAACGTTTGTCTCGAGTGACAGGAAAGTTGTAGGTGCTGTTTATCAACAGAGGAGTGGCAGCTGTGGTTGGTTGGAGCCGGTTTGAGTTGGGGTGTGAGGTGGGTGGGATGCAATCAGGAATTCTGCTTTGGTGTTAAGTTGGGGATTTCGATGAGAAGTCCAAGTGACAACATTGAGTAGGTGGGTGGATATACAAGTTAGGTTTAGGAGAGAGATCTGAGGTGGAGAGAGACATTTCAAAGCCATTGAAAGTAATTTAGGCGAGACTGGATAAATCACCAAGGACAGTGAGTTTAGATAGAAAAGAGGATGATGAGAGGGACTAGCAAGGAGACCAAGAAGGTGACTGGTGAGCTAGGGGAGTGAGGGGTCCTGAAGCCAAGTGACCGCATGCCAGGTCATCATGAGTGGATATCATTAGTGGCCTTCGCAAGGAAGTTTTGTTAGGAAGAGTAAGACAAGTGCCTGATGGGATTGGCTTTAAAAGAGAGTGGAAGCAGAGGAGCTGGAGATAGGAAATACAAATAATTTGTTTTTGAAATTTTCTACAAAGGCTATCAAATCAAGAGAAGGATATCCCCCCCCCCCCCCCAATTTGGGAGAAATATATAAATGTAAAGATATTTACAAAAACATATGATGTAGCCTTTGAGTGAACTTGAAGTGGTGAAGGCTAGTGCCTACGTGGAGGAGTTGCCCTGGAGAGGAGTTCAGGGCCCACTAGACCTTGCATGGAAACGGCAAGTCCTTCTGAGAACACTTGGCTTCATATACCTGCATCCTGACTACGGGGGTTAATGCAAAGGAGGTCTTATTTTTCTCACTGAAAGGGAGTCAAGAAGCAGGAAGTCCAAGGATGGTGCAACTGCTCAGGAAGCTTCTGAGGATCCAGGATTCTCTCCTCTTGCTCTGCATCCTTAACAGGTGGCTTTTATTCTCGTAGTGCCAAGATGGCTGATTCAACCCCAGGTGTTATATTTTAATCCCAGGCACAGAAATAAGGGAAAAGGTGAAGAGTGAAGGCGAAATGTGTGTACCAGCTGAGCCTTTCTCATCTCATAAAGAGAATGATAGTTTTTCAAAAACATCCCACTTCCCATCCCTCCATCCCCCTCGGCTCCCTGTCCTGCAAGGGAGTCTGGGCAGGTGAGATTTTTCAACTGGGAACACAGTCACTGAGATTTTTGGTCACAGGAGGTAGAGTATGAAAGATCATTGTTTTCCAGTTATTTTTTTTAATTTTTAAAAATTATGGTAATGTTGACCATCAAATTTATAACACAAAAGTTATCATCTCAACCATGTTTAACAGTTCAGTGGCATTAAGTACGTTCACATTGTTGTGCTATGATCACCACCATCCATCTCCAGAACGCTTTTCATCTTGCAAAACTGAAACTCCACACCCATTAAACAGTAACTCCCCATTCCCACCTCCCCCAAACCCTGGCACCCACCATTCTACTTTCTGTCTCTATGAACTTCACTACTCAAATTATCCTATATAATAAAAGGCTAATATGCAGATCGACTGAACGGCGGAATGACTGGTCGCTATATGACGCGCACTGACCACCAGGGGGTAGATGCTCAACACAGGAGCTGCCCCCTGGTGGTCAGTGTGCTCCTACAGTGGGGGATGCCGCTCAGCCTGAAGCCGGGCTCATGGCTGGCAAGTGCAGCGGCAGTGGCGGGAGCTTCTCCTGCCTCTGCGGCAGCGCTAAGGATGTCCGACTGCTGGCTTAGGCCCGCTCCCACATAAGCTGTCAGTTGGACATCCCCCGAGGGCTCCCAGACCGTGAGAGGGCACAGGCCGGGCTGAAGGACCCCCTGTGAGTGCACAAATCTCATGCACCAGGCCTCTAGTCTCCTATAAGTGGAATCATACAGTGCTTGTCCTTTTGTGACTGGTTTAGTTCATTTAACATAATGTTCTCATTATGTTGCACATGTGTCAGAATTTCCTTCCTTCTTAAGGCTGAATAATATTCCATTACAATACATTCCTGTGGTATCTTCCTCATTTGGTTTATCATTCACCTGTGGCTTCCGCCCTCTGGCTGTTGTAAATAGTGCTGCTGTGAAGACGTGTGTACAAACATCTCTTTGAGCCCCTGCTTTCAATTATTTTGGGTATTTACCTAGAAGTAGAGCCGCTGGGTCATATGGGCAATTCTATTTTTAATTTTTTGAGGACCTGAGGTATCATTTTCTATATCAGCCGCACCATTTGCAGACAATAGTGCACATGGGTTCTAAGTTCTCTATATCCTCCCCAGATTTTCTTTTTATAGTAGCCATCCTGATGGGTGTGGTGTCTTTCAGTTTTTCATGGGCGAGGAGAGAGTTGAAGGATAAAAAGAGTAAAAAAATGAAGGGGAAAAATAAAGAGAACAAGAGCTGGAACCTCCCTGAGCTCTCAGGACACCTGGAGTCTAGCCAGACAGGAGGGGACACAGTCTCATGGGAAAGCGGCTGTGTGGGCGGTGCAGGACACCTGGCTTTTTGGGCTGGATTTTGGGATTGTGCAGAGCCTGTGTGATGAGGCTAATAGATTCAGATAACAGAGTCTACCCTGCCCGCCCCCATTCAGAGCTCAGAGGTTTCACAGCATCCCGCCGGCTTTGAGATCTTTGAACTAAAGGCATTCTGGAGACAGAGATCATCCAGAGAGATTGTGCCCCTGCACGTGGGAAGGGCAGACCCACGTGGCTGCTCCCTGTGGCTTTGCTGCCACGGTGGCAGGAGGTCTTGACGCAGATTGTCCGACTGCGATTGTCTTTTCTTGTCACCCCTAGAAGACTGGGTGATCCTACGAACAGGTGTTATGTATAGGATGTCCCCAAAAATGTGCACACACACTTTGGATAATTACAAAGGGAGTGTATATCAACATACATTTCATTTTCAAAATTGAGCTGTCAGCTATTACAGTGTGTATACATTTTGGGGGACATCCTGTATATACAGTCACGGGCAAATTAGGTTTACAGTTGTCAGTTCATGAAACAGAGTTTATTCTTGTATTACTTAATAATTAGTTACTGTGTTGTTTATTATTATTATTAACCTACTTTTCCACCTCCTGTGTGAGGAGAAGGGAAAACGGCAGCACTCCCAGGGTTTTGAGCGTGATCGTGGACTGGCCACTGGAGCACCAGCACATTGGGAACAAGCCCGTGACTCTGAGAATTCGTCTGGTTCCTAACACGGTGCTGCTTGTATCAGCTGAGTCTCTAAGGAGCTCTTGGGTTGAGACAATAGGGCGTTTTCGCCCTGCAGAGCACAATGGTAAAAAGGAGAAGCGATGGCAACAAAAGCGATCAGGATTCACGGAGAGCTCGGTGTTGCCCCCTGCTGGGCTCTCAGAATCCTTCCCATCAAAACATCATCAATAAAGCCCTGTCCGCCCACTATTGTCACACACACACACACACACACACACACACACACACACACACACGCAGCCAGGACATGCATTCTTTGTAAGAGTATACATTGTATTGGCCACGTGCCATCCAGCCAAGCCAAAAATCGTGAAACAATAGGAATCTGTGCCCAGAATATCAGCTAAAAATACCTCATCCCTGGCTCTGTGTGTGCTGGGTATGCTTACGAGGGTCCCAGGAGGCTAATGAGGATGAAGGGAAAGGAATACTGACATTTTCAAAGGAAACCAAACCTTTAACTCCCTAAAAAGGAAACATATATTTTCCGTGCGCCTGCCTTATGTTTCTTGCCATGTTTGCATGTCTGCGTGACACTATGGGAAGCCTATGATCTACGCCGTGCCACCTTGGCCCGGGTCGTGGAATCCACGCTTTCACCGCAGTCTTTTGCTCTGCAGCCTGACTCCTAGACAGCTTTCTAGGTTTCGGCAAAAAAAGAAGGCGGGGGCGGGGAGAGGGGAGGAGGGGACTGAGAGAGCAGGAGCGACTCACTGTCTCACACACTAGCCACTTACTCAGCTGGTTAGGGTGACAGCCCAGGGGCCCAGGGACATCTTTCCATCCCCAGTTGGGTCATATTGAGCCTCTTTTATTTCTGACCATGGACTGAGCCCCAAGCTCTGCCTGGCTCTCTCATGACCTTCATGTTCTCTGTGGTCGGGGTAGGTTCCTGCTCCTTCTCAGCATTGGTTTCTTTCCAGTTATAACATGAGGGCGAGGCTGACTGATCTTGAGGGGGCCTGACAGCCAGGGAAGCGAGAGAAGAAGAGACGTCTCAGCGCAGGCCCACAGCCTGCGAGCAGCCTCACCCGAGCCCTGAGGTGACACGGGAAGGAGTCTCCCAACTATTTGCCAGAGAGGGTCAGCGCTGGCCAAGTAGCAACTGTCGGCTCTGGTCGGCTCAACACACAGCGCTGCCGACTTCCTGAATGGATGCTGGCGTCAAGCAGTGGCCGGGGTGCTGGCCACCACCCGTTGGCTAATGTCAGCACTGACCTCGGGTGAGGGGAGCCCAGAGCCATGGTGGCCTGAATGAGATGCACCTGCCGTCTCCTCAAGCACGTGTCCTCTCATTGTGCCTGCCGGTCTCCTCCAGTAACGTCTGAAAGGCTTATTGGCGTTTGGTTTAATTTGTTATAACAACGAGAGTCACAGCCTTGAGAAACGCATGAAGTTCTAATTTCGGCTCAGTCTTGAAATAAATGATCTCATACCAGTATTGACGTGGGCAGATACGTCCAATTGATTTCTGCGAGTGTCAGATACTTCCAACACGCCATCTCATCAATCTCCAAGGCGTCTCGTGAGGTCGTTATGACTCATTCATTGATGGAGCAGCAGGCGCTCCGGGAGGGTGACCACTGGTCCGCATTCTCAGAGGTGGAAGGAACCGAGACTTACCCAGGTTCTATCGGACTGGAAAACCATGCTGTCCCCACTCTGTCTGGCTCACCCTTGACCAGATGCTGTATGAGAACGAGGGAGGGACTCAGCCACCCTTTTGCGATGGACGCCGAGCCAACGCGTTACCCTGCGCTTCTCAGCGAGGTGCTCTGGGCGGTGCAGACACCACGCTCCCCATTCCCATCCCTTTCTAAGGCCCTCGCTGCTCCCCAGGACCCCAGGGACACGGGGCCTCTGATTGGCTCTGCCAGACACTATTGTTTCCCCTTTTCTCCCCACCGCAGAGCCTCGAGACTGTCTCCTATAGAAGATGCTGCCACGTCTATTGTCCCTGCAGACTTTCCCACCGCCCCAGGCCCACGGGCTCCGTCGCTTATTGTGATGGTGTTGGCTCAGCCTCAAGGACAGAGACCTGGAGCCAGCTGACAAGGTTGCTTGTGTCACTACTTCTAAGGCCACAAGCCATGCTTTTGGTTCCCGATACTTTTGAATACTCCCCATGTTCAGCCACATGGTCTCCCAGGCTCCCGGCTGCAGAGTCTCCCGACAGACAGTCTTGGCTTATGGCCAATGCCTGTCTTGGTGCCTGGATGACCTCAGTTACCAAGTCAACATGGCATTAGTGAATGCTGCTGTACTGCCCCCTGGTGGAGAGGGTGGAAACGGAGCCTGCTTTGCAGAGGGACACAAAGACCTTCTCCCACATTCCTAAACCCAGGACTTAGACATACACCTGCTGGCCAGGAGCTCCGTTGGTTGGATGGTCGTCCTGATAGGCCAAGGTTGTGGTTTTGATCCCTGGTCAGGGCACATACAAGAATCAATCACTGAATGCACATACAAGTGGAACAACAAATGGATGTTTCTCTCTCTCCTTCCACCCCTCCCCCTTTCCTCTCTTTCTAAACCAATTAAGAAATGAAATAGCCCGATGGGAGGGGGCTGGGCAGTGCTGGTGGAACGGTGCCTCGCCGGCAGCTCTTGCTGTCCGAGGCTGACAGCAGTTCTCTGTGCATTTTGGCGGAGTGAGACCAGGACACGACCAGCTGCTCAAGTTGGAAGTTGTGTGATTCTGGTCTCCATCCTTCCACTTAATTTTCCATGGCGCGGAGGCTTGGAGGAGCCCCTTTTGATGTCTTCAGGATTCAGGGTTCAGGTTAATGAAGAGCTCAGCCTTGCAAACCTACCTGGGGTGTCATGATGGGGGTCCCCTTATATTCCTGCTCGGTCCTCCTGGGTCTCCAAGCCCTTGCCCTGGCGTGGCGCTGGGTGTTGATGAGGCTGCCCTGTTCTGCAGTCTCCCTGTGCTCGGCTGCTGCGCATCAGCCCGCAGGGCAGATATGGGGATGACACGGCTTCTAGTGTCTGCATCTAGAAGACAAGGGGCAGGTGGGTGGAGAGTGGAGGAAGGCGTGGGCATTCATGGGTGAAAAAGTCAGAAGTAGTGATACTGAGGAGAAAATGAAGGCTCAATCAGCCAACCGCTTGGTTGTTACGTTGATAGAGCAAGAAGGCATTTCATGGAAGCATGCTAGAATGCTTAGCTGGGTAAAGCCAGACAAATCCCTAGCCCGAGGCCACTGTCGCAGGTGGGATCTGGTCCCCAAGTCCACAGCCAGCACAACCGAAAAGCTGGCCTCGACATCCTTGCATCGCTCATGACCTTGGTCCTGACCTACCTGCCCAGTTCCTCTCTCTCCATCTCCTTTACTAATCCTGATTCTCCCAGTCTCTTCACCACTACCGCATGGTTCCCATTTTGTTGAGGGCTTACATGTGCCAAGCACTGTGCTAGGTGGTTTTAAGGCGTTTGATCCTTACCGGGGCTCTGTGAGGCGGGTTCTTTCATTGGCCCAGTTATTGGAGAGTGAACACCACCATAGCAGACCAAGGTCACAGAGCTGAGTGGTGGAGTGTGTGTGGGTGGGGGACCTGGATCTAAGGTGACTTGACTCCATGCTGCCTCCGGTCCTGCTGTTTCCACAGCTCCGTGTCTGGCTGAGCGTCCTGGGCTCCTGGCCCAACCCGCTGGCCTGCGTTTCTGCCTGCACCTCGGGAACAGTGCCCGCCACGCTCCCAGCGGACGGGGTCCCAGCAGGAACTGTCTTGGTACCTAGCGTGTGGGGGTAGCGTAGCCTCCTCACGGTGGTGTTGAGTTGGGGGGCCTCCCAGGCACTGTGTTTTCTTAACCTAAATCCACAGCAGAGAGGCCTCTCAGGGGTCCCTTCGGGTACTTTGGGGCCCAGGAGCTGAGAGCCCGACGGGGTCAGCTTGGTCCTGACTCCTGCCCGTCCCCCCAGGGGCAGCAGTCTCAGGACGCCCTGCAGAGCCAGGAGCCCCTCCAGAAACCCTTGCACGAGCCGCGGCCGCATCCCACTTGCCTGATCTTTGTACTTAGTTCTGCTGAGAAAACAGTGCCCGCCGGACAGGGCGCAGGAGAGAAGCGGGGGAAGAGCCTGTGAGCCGGCCCCCCGAGGCCCAGTCCCGGGGAGACAGAGCTGACATAGGGGTTCTCGTCCAGCTCTTCCCCCACGGAGTGGGCGTGGCCATGGCTGTAGAAATGCCTCAGTTCCCGGCACCACGCGGGTGTTCAATAAAGATGAATTCCCCCGTTTCTGTCTTCCACGAGCTTCTTTTCCTCCAAAGTAAAGTGATTTGGGGGCTGAGCTATGTTGCAATGACAAGGACCCGAGATGCAGGTGGAGTGACTCTGCCTAGACTGCACACGGGCAGCGAAAGCCACGTGTCCACCTGGCCTCGCGGGCCGTCGGCTATTCCTGCTGCCTGAGCACAGCCCTCCTGTCCTCCTCAAGGTCCCCTCTTCCTCGATCGCCTTAGACTTGTCCCCGAGGAGTCCCTCAGGTGCCAGCCTTCATCCCTGCTTTGGAAACCTTGTCTCCATGGCTACAGAGCAGGGTTCCAAACCTGTATGAAAAGCGTGAAGCATGAAATGGAGCAAATTAAGGACTTTTCCAGCCTGGGGAGTTTCAGACATGCTTAGGAGCAACCGCTTAAAGATTTCTTCAAGTGACATCTTCTCTAGAAATCAATCATCAATCAATCAATGGATCAATTCTTTTTAGAAATGTGTTTCCCACAGTCCCACGGGCTTGCATCTCACCCCTGACCCTCTCCCAATCAGGGTAGTTCCTTCCTCCTCCATGTTCCCCAAAAAGATATATATAATACACACACACACACACACACACACACACACACACACTTATACATACATACATACAGAGAGAGCTGGCGTGTGTGTGCATGTGTGTTTGCACACAATCTCTTTGGCCTTTGCTGTGTTGTGTTTATGAAGATGTAGCTGTGAATGATACAGTTCTGGAAAGATTTTGTTTGGAGAACTGCATGGCAAGGCGGGTCATGCCGAAACCGTCTGGGGGCCTGAGATGAGGTGCTGGCCGATTGGGTGTCTCTGGTTAACAGGTATGGAGTGAGGGGACCCCTGGATTGAACGCCGAGTCTGCCCAGGCTCTAAGTTTTTTTATGTCACTCTGGCCCATCGAAGGTCCGAGCTGAGTTCTCTGGGTAAAGGATGGACCGGGAGCCCAGTCTTCCTGCTCCACCCCCTGTGCTCTGGTCCCAAATTGGCCCCTCCTCTTCCCTGCCGTCCTCCAGGGCACCCGGGACAGGCGGGGAGGCTGCGGGGTGGCGTCGTGCTGGCCCTGTGGGAAGGATGCGATTGTCCGAGGGACTGCCTCCCGCTGCCCCGCGAGCTGGCCTGTCCTCTGTCCCTCTCATCTGGGTACTTCCTCCTCCACGCCTCAGACTCACGCCACGGCGGCCTTAGTGGAGCTGAGGACAGGCTCCCCCTGGTCCTGCCTGGTGCCTGCCCACCAGCCACATGCCGTTCCCCTGCGCGGTGAGGGGGGACTGCCACGTTCCCAGGAGAATGTGATGAGGGAGCCAGGGCTGCCTGATGCCCAGAAGAGCTGGCCGTGTGACACCTGCCTGCTCTCGGCACAGCCAGGGCAGGCTCTGCCCCAGCGAGGCCTCAGTAGCGTTCAGAGGGGGACGGGCCCTGGGAAATGGGGGAGAGACAGCTGTGTTTTAATTGTGACCTAGACTTGTGACCTGGACTTGCTCTGAGCCTTCAAGAAAAGTGGAAGGTGTGTGTCAGCAGCTGCGTGCTCCGTGGCGCCGGGAGCTGTGCACACATGTGGCACACGTGACGGGCTGTGTGACGGGCTGTGTGCACAATGCTCCTTGAGTTGCTCAGGGGGAGTGAGGGCGACAAGAGTTGAGGTGAGGGCGACCTGGTTTTTCCTAGAGGGGACCTGGTGGAGGGAGAGACAGGACCGCACGTCGGTCCCCATCTCTAATCCCCACTGACCTGGCCTGGGATTTGAGCCCAGACAATTCCCGCCCCTTCCCCAGCTGCTGGGGAGCCCACCCCGACCCCCCTCCCGGTGGGGGCGAATGTTGTAGTGGGGGCGACCCTAAGGAGGAGGAGAAGGAGGCGCTGACTCACAGGGTGGAAGGAAGCTAACCAGCACAGGTGTTGCCACCTGCGGCTGCAGATGCCTGGGCCTTGCTGCCTCCTGAGTGTCAGCCGGGGAGGGGCCGGGGGGGCTTGGGATGACGGGCCTAGGAGGGGCTCCGGAAGGGACTGACGGGCGGCTCAGGTTGGCCGACAGGGATGAAGTGGTGGCTCTTCTGATGCGCAGCACCCAGCATAGGGGAAGAGATCAAGGCGACTTGTCAGGGGACGGGTACGCCCGGAGGTCCAGACCCGACAGCACCCCACACGGGCAGCGGAGGAGGAGGGCTGCTGGCCCTGGGCCTGTGTTTGGGGCCACACAGCCCGGGGGGCTGTCCACCAGCCTCACCCCCTTTAAGTTTCCAGGAAGAGGGAGGCAGCCAGGTGCTCCTGGTGCGAGCAGGGAGGGCTGTGTGGTGGCCCAGGCTGTGCTTCTGACCCGGGCCGTGCAGGACACGCCTGCCGGCTGGCCCTGTCCTTCAAGCAGTCCTGGGAGGTGGCCGTTCCTTCTCCAGCCCGGCTGCCTCCACTCCGGGAGAGCGGCGGGTGTGGAGTGGTGCGTTCTCACTCGGGCAGTTCCACCTGCCTTGCCGTGTCCTCTCCCGTCAGCCAGTGACCTTACCACGCCCTTGACCCTCTGGCGTCACAGAGAGGCTTTCTTCCCCAGTTGCTTAAAAAAGAAAACAACTCGTTGTTTTGGAAATAGAGACATGGATGCCATCGGGAATGAACCAGAGGTATTTTTAGGGCACATTATCTCTTGCTTCTGCCACAGGCTTTGACACAGAACCAGGTTGTCCTGAGGTCGTTTGGAGAAGAGAGCGCCCCTCCCAGGCCACCCTGCAGTGTGACGAGGACAGGAGTGGCCTTGGTGGGAGCCCGCCGTGTGTCGTCTGGGTGCCAAGCCTCCTCGGCCGGTTCTCCAGGTTCCTTTTGCTGCTGACGTGAGGGAGACGGGGCCCGCGGACCTTTGTCACAGACCTCCCCCCTTTGTCCCCCTCCCAGGCTGTTTGCTGTCAAATGTGGGGGCTGCTTTGAGGCCATCGCACCCAACGAGTTTGTGATGCGGGCCCAGAAGAGCGTGTACCACCTGGGCTGCTTCTGCTGCTGCGTGTGCGAGCGGCAGCTCCAGAAGGGGGACGAGTTCGTGCTGAAGGAGGGCCAGCTGCTCTGCAAAGGCGACTACGAGAAGGAGCGGGAGCTGCTCAGCCTGGTGAGCCCGGCGGCGTCCGACTCGGGTGAGTGCTGCCAGTGGGCCCCGAGGGGCGGGGGGCAGTGAGGGGGCGACTGTCTGCAGTGCCGTCCTGGAGGGCCAGCCAACAGGCGGCCTGGCCCGCGGAAGGCAGCTCTGTGCTTCCCGGGAGCTTCCTCTGTAGCTGGGAGCAATCTCTCTACAGTCAGGATGGCCACGATGTGCCAGGTAACAAATGACCCCGATCCCATGGGGCCCCGTGGACACTCATGCACGTGCTCACAGGCTCTGGGCTGGTGCAGTGACTGCTCCCGCTGGCGGTCCCCGGAGCCTGCACTCAGCTGGCTCAGCTCAGGCCGCAGCCCCGGCTCACTCACGTCCCCCCGGGTGCACCCTCCGGGGTCCAGGGCAGGCTCTTGCCCTGGGAGTGGCACGCGCACAGAAGGCATGCCCAGCCCTACCAGCTCCTTTCATGTCTGCCAAGGCAACTTAAAAGCTCGGACCCCAAATCCAGAAGACGGAGCCCCCGGGCACCAGGGGCCCTGCCTGGTGTGGGCACAGGATGCTCTTCAGGGAGGGATGAGCGGGGCCATGGTCCGTCGGCTTCATTTCCATCTCTGCTCAGCCTGTCTGCTCATCTAAACCGAGCTCTGTGGCCCCCACCCGGCGGCAGGAGGCCCGCACACCTGTCTTTCCCTCTGGGCACCTTGCTGAGCCCTCCCACTTGGGCCTCCTCCCCAGAATATTGCAAAATCTTTGAATTCCCCAAAGCTTAGAAAGATGTGCACACCCAGGGTCACCACCCTTTCTCACACGGAAATAGATGCCGGGGTCCGAGCTGGCACACAGGTGTGGGGCCTTGCTCACCGAGTCATCCAATTGCAGGTTTTAATTGGCTACAAACTCAGTGGGAGGCATTCCTGTATGCCTGCCGCCCACCCCCATGCGCAAAGAGAGGAGAAGCTGGATGCAAGCGGCCCCGAGGCGTGGGCGCCCCAGGGGGGCGGCAGCAGGGCGCCTTCCTGCCACGGGTCCAGCCGCGCCCGCCTCTGCACGTCTCTTCTTGAGGCCGCTACGGACACGCTGGCGCTTCCGGACACTCACGCAGTCAGCAGCCACACCTGAGTGCCGCTGAGGCCGGGGCGGGGCAGGACACGAATGACAAGAATGGTGTGGGGTGGGAGGTCTCCAAACACATCCACGAAGGAGTTACAGATACTGTATTCCGGCTAGAAAAGTAAGGACTAAATGAGGACATCGTTGCCTTCCAAAGGTTGGATCAGACTCATTTTTCTTCTAATTTCGTAAGCAGAACAAGCTATCACTCTCTCAAGGCATCTGGCCAGCGTAGCTCTGTTCCCAGCTGCAGAACTAGAAACCACTTGTTCACTTATTTAAGCCACCGAGTGCTTACACTGCAGGTAAAAGCAAGGGAGAGCAGTGGGGCTCCACGTGGGGAACGTCCAGAAGTCCTTCTAGTGATCGGGGCTGATAGAGTGGCTCCTCAGGAGACGGACCCCCTGTGGAAACCACTGCTGGCGAGGCGGGGGTGGGGTGGGGGGAGGCTGGTTCTAGAAGAGTCCCAGGTCCCTTTCAGCTCTAAATCTCTGATTGTTGGTGCATCTTTAAATGGAGACATTAAAGTCTCAACCAAAATCAAATATATTGTCTGTTGCCCTTGCTTTGTCACTTATATACATCTTACCTGTCTTGCATTAAGCCCACCTCACTGATAGCGGGCGGCTCTGGAGCAGTGCTGAGCTCCCTTCCTTTGCCCTTCCAGGAGCCCAGGCAGAGAGGTCACAGGTGGAGAGGGTGTGAGCAGGAGGAGAGGGCGTGAGCGGGTGGAGTGGGCATGAGCAGGAGGAGAGGGCGTGAGCAGGAGGAGAGGGCATGAGCAGGAGGAGAGGGCGTGAGCAGGAGGAGAGGGTGTGAGCAGGAGGAGAGGGTGTGAACGGGTGGAGAGGGTGTGAGCAGGAGGAGAGGGCGTGAGCAGGAGGAGAGGGTGTGAGCAGGAGGAGAGGGCGTGAACGGGTGGAGTGGGCATGAGCAGGAGGAGAGGGCGTGAGCAGGAGGAGAGGGCGTGAGCAGGAGGAGAGGGCGTGAGCAGGAGGAGAGGGTGTGAGCAGAAGAGGGTGTGAGCAGGAGGAGAGGGTGTGAGCAGGAGGAGAGGGTGTGAGCAGGTGGAGAGGGTGTGAGCAGGAGGAGAGGGTGTGAGCAGGAGGAGAGGGCGTGAGCAGGTGGAGAAGGTGTGAGCAGGAGGAGAGGGTGTGAGCAGGAGGAGAGGGTGTGAGCAGGTGGAGAGGGTGTGAGCAGCAAGTTCCTAATGCGTCAATGAAATCTTCTAGGAGATGTCCACCTGATCTTAAGGGGTAACAATTTGGAGCTCTGTCCCAGTCCACACACAATTTTTCCTCTCACTCCTGTCCTGAGTGCCTCTCCTATGGTAGGTGCTCGACAAATACTTGTGGAGGGAATGATTGAATGACCTGTCATCTTTAACATTTAAAAAATGTATTTTTCTTGATTTCAGAGAGGAAGGAAGGGGGATAGAAACATCAGTGATGAGAATCCTGGATTGGCTGCCTCCTGCACACCCCCTACTGGGGATCGAGCCTGCAACGGGGCATGTGCCCTGACCGGGAATCAAACCATGTCCTCCGGGTTCATAGGTCGAGGCTCAACCACTGAGCCACGCTGGCCGGGCCATCTTTAACATTTTTATTGGTAACTTGGATGAAGAGGCAGAAAGTGGGATTATTCACTTCATAGGTGACACACACCTGGCAGGGAATGCTGGGTGCCAGCGGACAGCTCAGTGTTCACAAAGACGCTGGCAGCCAACAAACGTTGGCAGGATGGAATCTGACCCCCGGGTTCCAGCATTCAGGGGTAACTACATGGAAGGGGCAGCTTGGTGGAATTTCGCTGGGGCTTTAGCGGACCACACGTCCACAGGAACCAACGGGAACGTGGCAACGGTAGAGCTGTCATCGTTAGCAGTGGGACTGGAGCTCCTGAGGCCCCCGGGAGGATGGGGCTTCATGGAAAGCTTTAGTGATGATGTAAATCAGGGGGCTCCCCTCCCAGGTCCTATTTGGGTCCTTCCCGCCATGGAGGAAGTCCAGGCTTGTCCTCCGCAGGGCCAGAGGGAAGGTCCCTGCCCAGGCTTCTGGCCACGCTACGGTACAGCCCAGGTCAGCACCTGGCGAGCCTGGCTTTGTTCCCAGTCCATTGCATGTGGGGGCCACACGGCCATGCGCCCCGCAGCTGCTTAAGGCCACATGGCTATGGAGAGTGAACAGGCGAGCGCAGGCGTGAGTGTGGGTCATGGAGCAAGCGAGGGAGCTCTTTGTCTGGGGACTTTGACTTTCCAAGATTTCTCATGTTTGCAGTGGCTCCACCCTCCTAGCCAGACCATGGCTCCCCAGGTCAGGCTGACAGGCAAGCGCCTTCTCTACGTCACCCCAGCTTCACTGGGCATGCGCCCATCTCCCCCTTTGTTCCATGCCTTCCCTCAGGGATCTGCAGGGAATGGAGCGGGGGTTCCCTGGGGAGCAGGAAACTGCCCAGATGACCGTGCTTATGATGGCTGACCTCCCCTTTGCTCTCTTCCTTTATTAATATCAATAAACCAGCTATTCATGATGATAACATCCCCCCCCCCCCTCCAGAGAACATGGGCCTTTGTAATCATTACAAAGGTACGTGGGTGAAGGTCTCATCTGATTGCAGCTCCATTATTTTTTTGAGTTGCTCAGAGCACATTCAGGATATTTGGCCTAATTTTACATGATTCCTTTTACGGGGTCACTGACAAGCAGAGAGAGCCTTGAGCGAGGCATTAGCTTGTTAAATGACAGGTAGCTAAAGAGACGCAGTGTGCTCACCGGTGTAAAAATAAGGCGGGTGGGCTCTGAGAGTCACACCGAGGGCGCAGACCCACGCACAGGGCGCAGCTCAGACCTCGGTTCCAGGCGGGTCAGAACTGTGTCCAGCAAGGGCAGACCAGCTGCCTGGGGGACGAGAACCTGCTGCCACTAACACTTTTAATGACAGGTGTGGAAGGCGGGTCAGTGACCTGCAGGCCGCTTCCCAATCGGGTTCTGGAGCCTGTAGTTTTATGGCGCTGACTGTCCCCACGAACAGAGCATGTGACATTTGCAGCTCCATGGACACCACACTCAGGAGACATTCAGCTGCCGGGTCTCCTCACTGCTCCCCTTGTCCTGGTCCCCGCTGTGCCGGGGCCTTGCAGGTGCCACCCAAACAGATGACTCTGTGGCCGGAAGGAGATTATTTTCTTTGGGCTTGTGGGCCCCTTGGAGCCCAGGGCCTCTAGGACACACCTACCAACGCTCATGCCCTGGCCTCCCCCGGCAGCCAGCACGGGCTCTGTGATTGGTGGGCACATTAGAGGTTGTCCAGGCCAAACACCCGCCAGTGCTCATCCAGCCTCTACTTGGTCAGCACTGGGGAGCTCCTGACCTCACATTCTTTTATGTATGTTTTATTGATTTCAGAGAGGAAGGGAGAGAGAGAGAGAGAGAAAGATCAGTGTCTCTCTCATCCATGAGAGAGAATCATGGATCGCTGCCTCCTGCATGCCCCCCACTAGGGATCAAGCTCACAACCTGGGCATGTGCCCTGTCCGGGAATCGAACCGCGACTTCCTGGCTCATAGGTCGCCACTCACCCACGGAGCCACGCCGGTGGGCGTGGCCTCACATTCTAAGTGTGGATTGTCTGCTTATTACATTGTCTGTCTCTGTGTGTGACCTCAACCTTGGCCGTGGCTCTGCTGCAGGGCCTCACAAAACCAGTCAGCGTCCTGACGTGGCCATCTTTCAGCCGAGACAGATCCACGTGCTCCCTGTGTCTTCTCTCTGCCTCCGGCTCCCCATCCTCCCAGCTACCCCTCCAAAGAGGCTGTGTGCTCGGCCTGTAAACATGCTGCAATCTCTTTAGAATGTACCTCCCAGAGGGGCTAAACCCTTCCATATGCGGCCTGAGCTGCCCGTGTGGTTGTTACTACGTGCCATCCCGTGATGGCCCCGTGACTTCTGTAGCTTTCTTGGCCGTCAGTGGGGTGGGAGCTGGGGGGCAACCATGGCTCCTGCCTGGTCCATGTCGCACTTCTTGATCAGCTATCCCCTCCTCTGCACTTGTTTATACGCTTCAGAGGTTATCTGAGAATGTCTCATGCAGCCATTTTTAAAAACTTTATTTAGAAATGAAATTTTAGATTTACAGAGCAATTTCAAAGCGGGCAGGAGTTCCCACGCTCCCTCCATCCGGCTGCTCCTAAGGTTGACATTTAAGTGTACATTTTGATACCTGGGCCGTGTCAACCATAAAATCAACCTCAGCTCAGCACTGCTGACTCAGCGATAGACTATTCGTTTCCAAGGGACTTTTCGCTAACGTCTGCATCCACCCCAGGGTCCCATCTAGGGTTCCACATTGCATTTTGTTTTATGTTACATTTATGTTAAATTGCCTCTTCCCCTTCATTTTTGCAATCATTAGGAACGTGTGGTCAGGATTTCCCTGTTGGTCTCTCCCTCTGACAACATCGTTATGTAGTGTTTCCCAGCATGGGATCAAACTGTTGTTTGCTTGTTTGGGGGTTTGTTTGCCACTTGGAGGTTGTCTGACCTCAAGAAGAGAGTGCACGTTAGATTACACCCCGGATTCATTCTTGCGTTACTTTCCCCAAGGCCAAACCATGACACCTCCTGGTTTGCTGGCTCTTCCTGGGTCAGACCCGCCTCCAAGAGCCGCTGCCGGCGTCCCTTGCTTTGTCCTCGAGAGTCCACTGTCAGCCTGGAGGACGGCTCCTTCCAAGGCCCTGCTTTTGTGAGGGGCTCCCCGCTGAGGCGTGGGCCTGTCGGTGGGGGTGGCCCGGGTCCCCCAGAGGCCGCTCCGTCCGCATGGTCTGTGCTCACCTGGTCCTAGCACAGGGCCTGGCGCGCAGCAGGCGCTCGGTAACCTGTGCTGCTGTCCTGCCGACGGTGGCCTCTGTCCTCAGCGCAGAAGCACCTCCGTGCAGGGTGGCTCTTCCTTCTGGAGCTGCAGTGAAGGTCCCCACACAGTGGAGTTTGTCAGCGCTCTGCCTACTGGGTCTTCCTTGGGGTGTGAGGTCGCAGCTTTGGAGGGTCCAGGCAGCCCCCTGGTGCGGTCTCTGTGACGTACCCCTTTCTCCTCCCCGCCAGGCAGCGTCATCCGAGGTATTTAGAAGCTGGCTTTCACCGCCTTCTACAATCTTGGAACTGATTTTTTTATTCATTATAGAAGTATCTCAACCTATCTTGGAACTCTTCTTGTTCTCCAATAAATTAGATTCGAGAGGCAGCTGTGACCTCACGCATTCTGAAAAATGCCTAGCTCTCCCGTGGGATTATCTTGTCAGTTCATCGTCATTAATTTTAAAACACAAGACAGGAAAGGAGAAGACAGCAGGAGGTACGGGATCTCGTTCTCGGTGGCAGTGCCAGGGCTCGGGGTCTAAAGCGAAACGGGTCTGAGTTGGGTCTTGCCTTGTACTCGCCGCGTTGCCCTGGGGAACA
Source organism: Cnephaeus nilssonii (assembly GCF_951640355.1). NCBI lineage: Eukaryota > Metazoa > Chordata > Mammalia > Chiroptera > Vespertilionidae > Cnephaeus > Cnephaeus nilssonii. The sequence continues at coordinate 41,795,759 of NC_137092.1, forward strand.
TTGTGTCCTTTCTCCAGGACCATGTTTCCTACTCAGTGAGGGGGGTGACATACTTCCGCGTGGCTTGCAGCAAGAACACCAAGAGGCCACGTACAGTGGCCTTGGTTCATACCCAGTAAATGGCAGGTGTCATTTTTATTAATCCTCACCTCACCTGAGGATATGTTTTTGTTGACTTTTAAGAGAGAGGAAGGGAGGGAGCCAGGGATTGAACCCACAGCCTAGGTATGTGCCCTGATGGAGAATTGAACCCACAACCTTTTGGCGCACAGGATGATGCTCCAACCAACTGAGCCACCCGGCCAGGGCTAATGTAAAGCAGTTTTTCAAGACTCTTCTCTCCAACACCATTTCCCAGAAAATCTTAGCTGCAGCTCAGTACAAATATTTCTTATAATGACTTAATGTACACATTCGTATGTGTATGCATGAAATAAAGTTTTAATACTTAGATTTACTCACAGCTTGTCCCTCGTGCTAATAGTTTCTGTTCTATTTATTTTTTAACGGTTGTCTTAGCCGCCTCGTTATTTTTATAACCCACTGACATATTGAGGCCAGAAGTACGAACACTACTATTTCAAAGGGCAGTTTCCTACAAACCTAGCCCCAGGCTCTGGAATAGGTGGGAATTCCTCAAATTTCAAGCAATAAATATGTTTCAGTCTTTTTAAAAAATATATATTTTATTGATTTTTTACAGAGAGGAAGGGAGAGGGATAGAGAGTTAGAAACATCGATGAGAGAGAAACATTGATCAGCTGTGTCCTGCATATACTGGGGATGTGCCCACAACCAAGCTACATGCCCTTGACTGGAATCGAACCTGGGACCCTTCAGTCCATAGGCTGATGTTCTACCCACTGAGCCAAACTGGTCAGGGCTGTTTCAGTCTTCTACATGTATGTGTGCTGTGTCGGGTGTCCAGATAAAGACCAAAGACCTGGACTATACCACTGGCCACAGGGCCTTGGCAGAGCCCGCACACAGTAAACACGCCATGACTGCTGTCTCTGCAGCGTTGCTGGTACGGGTACGGAGACACAAGGAGCATGCGTGTCTATCTCGTGCTCGCACAGAGGGCTGGGTGGGCGTGTCTGAGTGGTTCGAAGGCCTCCTTGGGGAGCAGGCAGGAGGGAGGCAGTGCTTTCGTCTCTCGTTTGCATCGCTGCCGTGAAACTGACAGAGCCGTGTGGCCTCCGCCGGCGGCTGAGCACCTCTCTGCTCCGAGCCTGTGGCTTCTGGTGGATTTACTCGTCTTCCTCTGATAGGCGGGGAAACGGGGCGCAGGGCCCTCGAGTCAGGGCTAAGCCTGGATAAGAACTTAATTCTACCAATTACGGAGTCAGGACACTGGACACTCCGCCTTAGCTGTCACTGGGTGTCGGGAGAGTTTGTCTTTGGTGCTTGAAATGTCATAGGCAGGGTACAGCTTCAGACAGGTGCCATCTCTTCTCTAGCGACGATGATTTAATTCCGATGTGGGCTCACAATTAGTGACTTTGATAAAAACCATAATTGAAGTGCACGCAATCGCTTCAGAGGCCTTTCAGCCATTACGTGTGTGCTACGTGCGTCCATGTCTCTCACACACAGTCCCTGCAAGAAAAAATCTGGACACGTGGACACATGGCCTTGGGTATTGCTGCATGATTCTGACAATGTTCAGCAATGATTGGTAAACAGTGATTATGAAGGGATCAGCTCCTGAACGCTTCCTGGGCACAAGCAGGGCCTGACGCGGTTGACCAGAGTCGCTAACTTACCCGTCAGGTCCAGCTGATGGGAGGGCAGTGTTAGGATGACCCCGGTCTCCAGGTCAGGGGGATGAGCATGGACAAATGTGCTTAAGGTCCTGCAGTGAGTCATGGAAAGCGCCGGAGTCCAAACCCAGGCAGTCCGGCTGCAGAGCCGGCTTCCCGAGGCCCTGGGCTGCGATGCCTGTGGCTGGAACGTCCGTGTCCATTAACACAGACCTCACGCGTGGTGCTGGATAGGCTGGCAGCCTGCCCGCAGGTGGTGGCGCTGCTCCAGGCGCTCAGTAGGATGTCCTACCTCGGACACCCAAACGAAGGACCTTTTCACAGATCATTAGAGCAATGGAGACAAGGTGATTGGAGCTGAGCTCACCCCCTCTCGCAAGTCAGTCACGCGTTCGCCTTCTGCTCCGACGTCCGGCTCCCCCTCTCCTCGGTAATTAATCACTGTCACCACACTTCTCGTGGGCACCTCCCGCCAGGAAGCAGGAGGCTGCGGAGCGTCCGAGGATGGTGGAGGTGGTACAGGGCAGACGCTCTTTCCAAGTGCGTGCAACGTACTGGCATTGATTGTTTCTTTGTTTTGTTTTGCTTTTGCAATCACTCAGCAAGTGTCTGTTCTGCCCCTGTGGCTTATTTGATGGTAGCAGGAAGAACATGGACCTTTCTGTCCAGATGGGCAGCGTCAGCCATGCCAGCGGCAGCCCCGTTAGCTAAATGAATGAACGCAACAGTGGGAAGTCGGTGCGCATCAGAGCTTCTCCTGCGGCTCCTGTGGGCTGGCCTGGGAGGACCCGCCACCCGCCCCAGCCCACGCTCGGGAGAAGTGCGCTCAGGTGTGTGTTTCCGGGGCAGGACTCGGCGTGTGACTGATGAGTGTCCGAGTGCCGTCCCTGCCACGCCGAGCCGATTCCCGACTCCAGCCTTCGCTCCCCGAGCTCAGGGACCGGAGCCTCCCTTCGCTCTGTGTCGTAAAGGAGTGGAGGGGGTAGGGCAGACGCTGGTGGTGGTGCTCAGACCGTCAGCCACGCCCGTCAATGTTTAGATTTCCGACCGAGAGGTTCCACGTGGATCTGAGGTGCTTTAGAGCAGACAGTTCACTGAGCAGGAGGAGGAGTAACCGGCCGTGTTGCCCTGGCCCTGGGAGCGGTGACCTAAGAAAACCTGAATCCAGTTTCCTAGGGATTGGGGCAGGCGGGCTTAGGGCTTCCTCTGAGTCTTTGCTATGTTGTGCGTGGAGGCGTCTGGAAAACCGTGTCATTTAAGAGCCGTTGATTTCTTAGTGGTGCCAGTCAGGTGTGCATGCTGGAGCCAGAGGCATGCTCGTTTTCTCTTGGCGATTCTGAGAGGGCTTGGCGCTGCGTGTGCACGTGGGCACTCGGTGGGAGCAGGGGGCCAAGCTGGCATTTGAGGTGAGTGTGTAGGCTCACCTTCTTAGGAATCCGTAAGCATGGGGAGCAGTGGGCGCCCACTCATCCTCCGTCCCATCCGTGGAGTCTGCAGGGCACACGTAGAAGTGTATGAGGCTTGATTGATAAGCAAATGTTGTTGAGCACTGACCATGTCATAGGCCTGTTGTGGGTGCTGGGGTGAGAACGCTGCCTGTTGTGGGGTGAGAACACTGCCAGTTGTGGGTGCTGTGGTGAGAACTCTGCCTGTTGTGGGTGCTGGGGTGAGAACTCTGCCTGTTGTGGGTGCTGGGGTGAGAACTCTGCCTGTTGTGGGGTGAGAACTCTGCCTGTTGTGGGTGCTGGGGTGAGAACTCTGCCTGTTGTGGGGTGAGAACACTGCCTGTTGTGGGGTGAGAACACTGCCTGTTGTGGGGTGAGAACACTGCCTGTTGTGGGTGCTGGGGTGAGAACTCTGCCTGTTGTGGGGTGAGAACACTGCCTGTTGTGGGGTGAGAACACTGCCTGTTGTGGGGTGAGAACACTGCCTGTTGTGGGGTGAGAACACTGCCTGTTGTGGGGTGAGAACTCTGCCTGTTGTGGGGTGAGAACACTGCCTGTTGTGGGGTGAGAACACTGCCTGTTGTGGGGTGAGAACACTGCCTGTTGTGGGTGCTGGGGTGAGAACTCTGCCTGTTGTGGGGTGAGAACACTGCCCGTTGTGGGGTGAGAACACTGCCTGTTGTGGGTGCTGGGGCAAGAACACTGCTCCCCTGAAGGGCTATTGGAGAGAGGCAGTCCATATAGCCAGGTAAATCTATAATAATAAAAGCGTAATATGCTAATTAGACCAGATGTCCTTCCAGACATCCTTCTGGACGACCTTCTGGACGAAGCTGGGGCTGCGAGGGAAGCCAGGGTCCCTGGTGCCAGAGGGAAGCTGGTGCCGGCAGCTGGGAGAAGGAAGGCCTACTCTTGCACAAATTTTGTGCATCGGGCCTCTAGTAGATAAATAAGGTTATATGCTCAAGAGAGGGTTACTCTTCAAAGAGGCAACCCTTTAAATTTGCTCTACTTGTGTATTTCAAAAGTGACTTTGGAATGTGACTAGAGGGTTACTGGGCCTGAGGGGCAGCTGGGCTGCTGGCTGTTGGTAAAGCTCCCTAGGTGGGCATCCCTAGGGGGGCAGGGGGCATCCCTAGGTGGGCATCCCTAGGGGGGCAGGGGGGCATCCCTAGGTGGGCCTGAGGGGGCAGGGGGGCATCCCTAGGTGGGCCTGAGGGGGGCATCCCTAGGCGGGCCTGAGGGGGCAGGGGGCATCCCTAGGGGGGCAGGGGGGCATCCCTAGGTGGGCATCCCTAGGGGGGCAGGGGGGCATCCCTAGGTGGGCCTGAGGGGGCAGGGGGGCATCCCTAGGTGGGCCTGAGGGGGGCATCCCTAGGCGGGCCTGAGGGGGCAGGGGGCAGGGGGCATCCCTGGGTGGGCCTGAGGGGGCAGGGGGGCATCCCTAGGTGGGCCTGAGGGGGGCATCCCTAGGCGGGCCTGAGGGGGCAGGGGGCATCCCTAGGTGGGCCTGAGGGGGGCATCCCTAGGCGGGCCTGAGGGGGCAGGGGGCAGGGGGCATCCCTGGGTGGGCCTGAGGGGGCAGGGGGGCATCCCTAGGTGGGCCTGAGGGGGCAGGGGGCATCCCTGGGTGGGCCTGAGGGGGCAGGGGGGCATCCCTGGATGGGCCTGAGGGGGCAGGGGGCATCCCTAGGTGGGCCTGAGGGGGCAGGGGGCATCCCTAGGCGGGCCTGAGGGGGCAGGGGGGCATCCCTGGATGGGCCTGAGGGGGCAGGGGGCATCCCTAGGTGGGCCTGAGGGGGCAGGGGGCATCCCTAGGCGGGCCTGAGGGGGCAGGGGGCATCCCTGGATGGGCCTGAGGGGGCAGGGGGCATCCCTAGGTGGGCCTGAGGGGGCAGGGGGCATCCCTAGGCGGGCCTGAGGGGGCAGGGGGCATCTCTGGATGGGCCTGAGGGGGCAGGGGGCATCCCTAGGCGGGCCTGAGGGGGCAGGGGGGCATCCCTGGATGGGCCTGAGGGGGCAGGGGGGCATCCCTAGGTGGGCCTGAGGGGGCAGGGGGAATCCCTAGGCGGGCCTGAGGGGGCAGGGGGCATCCCTGGGTGGGCCTGAGGGGGCAGGGGGGCATCCCTGGATGGGCCTGAGGGGGCAGGGGGCATCCCTAGGTGGGCCTGAGGGGGCAGGGGGCATCCCTAGGCGGGCCTGAGGGGGCAGGGGGGCATCCCTGGATGGGCCTGAGGGGGCAGGGGGCATCCCTAGGTGGGCCTGAGGGGGCAGGGGGCATCCCTAGGCGGGCCTGAGGGGGCAGGGGGCATCCCTGGATGGGCCTGAGGGGGCAGGGGGCATCCCTAGGTGGGCCTGAGGGGGCAGGGGGCATCCCTAGGCGGGCCTGAGGGGGCAGGGGGCATCTCTGGATGGGCCTGAGGGGGCAGGGGGCATCCCTAGGCGGGCCTGAGGGGGCAGGGGGGCATCCCTGGATGGGCCTGAGGGGGCAGGGGGGCATCCCTGGATGGGCCTGAGGGGGCAGGGGGGTGGGCAGCTGGCTCCTGTCAGGAGAGCTTCAGGGGCAGACTCGGGCCCTTGCCAGCTGTCTGTCACAACTGCAGAGCTTTGGTGCGGAATCAGGAAGACTCTGGAATGAAAATACAGGGTTGCTTTTTTCTAAGAGTGAGCTGGGCGGTGAGATTTAGCCAATGAAAATCCAGTTAAATTTGAATTAATATCTGTGTGTGTGTCTCATGCAATATAAATTTAACTGTGTGTTTTGTATTTAACCTGGCAGCTCTAGATAGGAGAATCCCGTGGGGGCGGGGAGAGCACAGGGTGGTGATGGGTGCCGGAGTCTGCAAGGAGGTGCAGATAGATAATGATGGATGATGGATGGATGGATGGATGGATGGATGGTAGACAGGGGGAAATGTGGTTTTGTCCCAGAACACCTGGGTTCCCAATTCCCTCCTGTGCCCTGCCTTGGCCTCCACCAAGCACATGGAGGCTCTCCCTCTGGGCCTTAGAGGAAGGTGGGGAGTGTGACTTCCTCCCCCGTTACCTTGGCGACTCCCTCCCGCCTTTGCCTCACAATTCCACCTCAGCGAGGCGCTCTCCGGTCCCATTTCTTTTCCTTCTCAGCTCTTTCCCCTCTCAGGGCCCAGCCAGCGGGACACCCTGTGACATGGAGTCTGAGGGAGCCTCTGGGCCAGGCCAGGTGTGCCCCGAGGGGGATGCCACGGGCGTAAGTTGGCCGGTGGGTGTGTGAGGTGGAGGGGTGCCAGGCGGTGGGTGTGAGGTGCTCCAGGCGGCGGGAGCAGGGTGTGCAAGGCGGTGAGCGCCAAGGGCATGCACTGTCATAGGTGCCACGAGTGCGGGAGGTGGTGCATGCGGGGCGAGCGCGGCAAGGTGGTGGGCACCCGAGTGCAGCGTGCAGGTCCCCCCCCCCCACTCCCCCCCCCCCCCCCCGCCCACACAGTCTGCCCGCTCTTCGGAGGCCTTCGGAAGTGAGGAGAGCAGCGCAGAAACACACGGGGCAGTTTTATGAGAAAATGCAGATAAAGAGCCGGGTGTTGCGGCCAGATGTTCACCATAATCTCCAAAGCCGTCCCTTCAATTAGAGCTCCCCGGAGCCGCCGGCCTGAGTAAACACCCTCTGAAAGCGGGACTCGGTTTCCAATTAAAAGTGTGCTCGCATCTCTCCGGCTCCTAATTCCCCGGGCGCGGGGCCGGGTCGCGGCGGGGTCGTCCTGTCCCCGGTCCTCGGCCAGGCCAGTGCTGTTCCCAAGTGACGTCAGGCGGCGGGATTAGGGCCCACCTCGCGGCCCCCGAGCGGCTGCAGAGTTAATTAAAGAAATGCCACGCAAATCCGCCTGCTGGCCCGGGAGCCTCTCGGGCCGGCTCCGAGGGGCTTTCTGAAGCAGGTGCTGGGGATTTGTGTGTGTGAGTGTGTGTGTGTATGTGTGTGTGGTGTGTGAGTGTGTGTGTGAGTGTGTGAGAGTGTGTGAGAGTGTGTGAGTGTGTGTGAGTGTGTCTGTGAGTGTGAGTGTGTGTGTGTTTGTGTCTGTGAGTGTGAGTGTGTGTGTGTGTGTGTGTGTGTGTGTGTGTGTGTACTGAGATTACCTTTCTCCATCCCCAGCCATCCACCCCTGCGCATGCTCAGGAAGGGACAGTCACACAGGCCACTGGACCGGGCTCTTCTGGGCCCCAGCCCTGCGTCTGGCGGGTTGCTCCCTGCCTGGTGGTGGCACTGAGCTCTGGGTGAAGCTGCTCACGCCTCTCCATGCCCAGCCGTGAGGATGCTCAGGCATCCGTGAGAGGCAGGCGGACGAGAGGTTGTTTAAGACGAAGGGCAGCAACCTCAGGCCTCCGGGCTCCTGGGAGCTGAGCCCGAGTGGCAGGCCCTTCAGGCCACATCGCTGCCTGGCACTGGGCACTTGGCTTCTGGTGGCGGGTTGTCTGGTCTCAGATGGCGGGGTGGGGGGGGGTGAAGGGGGGGATTGGGTAGATTAACTTTCTGGCCCCACTCCACACCAAAAAGAATTAAAGAATAGAAGCCTTTCTCTGAAAAATCCCAGAAACATCAACCAGCAGAAAATCCCACAAGATCATTCAGATGCAAATGGCTCTCCTGCCCGGGGAGGGTCTGCCCCGTAATTACTTGAGGCTTCAGTGGCCTGTGGGGAGGGCTCAGAGCCCGTCTCCTGGAGTCTGCGCTGCACACTGTTCCTTCCTCTCGAGCGATGCTCACGAAATCAAATTGAGGCCAGTTCAGCAAACAACTCGAGGGCCATCTCTCTGTCAGACGCGGGTCAGACAGTAGTGATCACAAGAGGATCGGAAACAACTTGTGTTAGAAGCGCTCGGTCTTCAGTGGGTGAGAACTCCTGTAACAGTGCTGGCAGTGAAATGCGGGATGCACGCTTGTTACTAGAGTGCAGAGTGCTGAGTCATGAGGTGGGGCCACAGTCCCCTGGGGGCAGAGGGGTCAGGGGGCTGTTTGGAAAACACTTCACAATGGACGTGGCATTGTCCCTGAGTCTGGACAGGTAGTCATTTTGGATGGTGAGAGGTATACGAGTATGCTGTTAGAAGGAAGGGTGACAGAAGGAAGCCCTGAAGTGTTACCCACTGATTCCCAACTTTTTTAAAATCTAGAATAATCCTGTGATGTTGTGGGCAGCTGCAAAGCCGGGCCGTGGCGGGCATGGGGAGGGCTGGGATGTGGGCTCCTCCGGGGCGTGGAGAGCCTGGGTGGGGTTGGTGGTGGCGAGGTTGCTGCCTGGATGTGCAGGGTTTTGTGTGTCTTACTTGGATATGTTCCGGTGGTCGTGGGGAGTCCGATCAGAAGTCTGTACAGGCAGCTGTGAGGTCACTCAGTCTGTCCTCCCGCAGAGAAGGAGGGAGCTGGGTCGGAGGGGGCGTTGCCAGCGGGGAGGCGGGGAGGAAGGCTGCGTCTTCCGGGTGAGCAGTGAAGGCTCAAACGTAGAGAGAGGTTTCACAAAATCCATCCCCCACGCACTCACTCAATGCGCGGAGGATTCCTGCTCCATGCCAGGCGCCATGCTAGGGGCTGGGGACACAAAGTGAACAGACCAGGCCACGCAGCCGCCGGGGGAGCAGGAAGCCCGGAACCGAATGGCGCCGGCTGTGGGAGAAAAGCTAAAGTCCAGGACGGCTTTGAGGTCTCTAAGTTGGGAGAATGGTGAGGTCCGGGCAGGTAGGAAGTTCGGGAAAGGATCTCGGTAATGAATTCAGGGCCATGTGAGTTCAAAGGTGTTTGTGGACCACGTGCGTTGAGTCTGTGGGCAGGTGGACACTGCCGGGGTCCAAGGGCGAGGCCGGCTGTGGATCTAGACAGAACAGCTGAGGGGTGAGACTAGATGCCCGTCACGTGCCTCCCGTGTGCCGTTTCGGAGCTCGCACAGCTTAGGGAGAGAAACGCGGAACAGGAACACCAAGTGCCAAGTAGGTGCTGCTCCCAGCAGGCCTGGCGGCAGCCCCTGGGAACTGGGGCTGCGATCGATTCTCAGGCTGCTCAGACCCACTGCCTCGGGCCCTGGGGGACGGGGGGTGGGGGGGCGACATCCGTGAGGCTGTCACCTGTACCATGGGAGACGGACTAGACGGGAGCCGCCCACGGAGCCGTCAGATGCTGGTCTGCGTGCAGCCCCGGGAGGCTACGGTCAGCCTGAGTCCACCAGTGAACATGCGGACACAGACACTGGCTAAGCCCTAAGTGTTACCCACTGATCCCCACCTTTAAAACTTTTTTTTTAATCTAGAATAATCCTGTGATATTGTGGGGCTTCTGTTCTACCCTGTCCCATCCATCCGGTTCTGACTAATGCGGTCTTCTGTCTACACATACGTTGTCATGTCCTTGAACATGCTATGAATGGGTGACTATGAGCAGACTTAGGACCCAGATAAGGCTTGGGGAAAACAGCTTCTAAATTCCTTTAGTTCTGAGTCTGTGGTATACTAGTAAATCCCTCTCTCTCTCTCTCTCTCTCACACACACACACACACTCCCCATTGTTACTGCCACCTCCAGTGTTATACATTCAGACAGCACTTGGACCCGAATTCTGTGGGCAGCCTCTGAGACATCCTGTCTGGGACCCGGTGGCGATGGTTTCATGCACACTCCGAGTGTTTACATGCTTTTAGGGAAGAGAGGAATAGATGAGGACAGGACTTGTCAGTGACTCAGTTAATAATTTTTTAAAAGAAAGACTGTGGGGTTTTGGATGCTGGGTTTTACTATCAGTTCTTCTCTCTGGTAGCTGGTGACCTTGGGTGACCTCGGAGCTTCCCTCTCCTGACTTGTCAAATGGGCTGCTGTGAGGCTTGTCTAGGATAGCATAGGCAATGTGCTCATCACGGACCCGGAGCAAAGTAAATGCTCAATGAAGAGAGAGTGTGACACGTATGCACTCGGCCTGGTCTCCATCGACATCCGTCACACCCTGCAAGGACAGTGAGGACGCGAGGAGTGGCAGCTCTCAGGATGTCTGCCTGCCTCCGGTGCCCTTGGCTGTGGCGGGAAGCTGTGTGTTCGGCTGCTTGACAGACACGCAAGGCACCGCAGCTGGCGTGGCTTCTCCAGCAGCTGGGCTGTGACGAGAGGGAATTTGGGTTCTTGAAGGAGGGACAGAGGACGCCACAGTCTCTGTGAAGTGGAATGTGCAGACGGAAGGTGGCCTTGGCGCCAGCACTTGCCCAAGACTCCACAGATTGACGGGCCTGGGCAGCCAGCTTACTCCGAATTGCGTTGATTTTCTTGGTCCACGATGACCTTGAGAAGCTCGTCATGTTTGCAGATGCCTGACCCTCTTCCCGTCCCCCCACCAGCAAAGCAGATGAGGCAGGGGTGCCAGACGCCTCCTCCCGTGGACAAAGCAGACTTTCCACCCCCACCGCTCCTTCCTCCTGGTGACTCGTGGCTCTTGAGACAGCGCCATGCCGCAGGCCTGCTCCGGTGGTGGGTGAGCGAGGTCCATGGAGACCGGGCTTTCCCGTCAGCAGGCTGGCCGAACCACGGGCTGGTGTTTCCCAGTCCTTCCCTGAGGCCTGAGGAAGGAATGGAATCACCTCCTTCTCTGATGAACCCAGGGTCTCTGCCCAGACTCAGTAACCCCCAGTGGGAAGGGCTCAGCAGGGCTGCACCTCTTCCCCAAATGTCACGGGCCTCTCCCCAGCATGGGCACCCCTCCCCCGCTTCCTACACTGTGGAGCAGGGGGCAGGTCCGGCAGAGCCCGCCCCCAGCCAGTTCACTGTCTTTGACCCTGGATGTGCCGAGGAGCAGGGGTGGCAGAAGGAGGACTTCCCTTCGTCTGAGAGACCCCCCGAGAGTGCTTTGCCAGGTGCCTGGGGCACACCTGACCTTGATGTATGTGGTTCGTCCGTGAAGGCGAATTTCTAGGAATAGCAGGCTCGTGATCAAAGGTCCCTGGGAGTTGGGAGAAACTCATATCAGAGTATCTTGAAGGCTAGAATCCTCAAGTTACAGCCTTTAGAACAGAATTCTCAGAACAAGTAAAAGTACCTATTATATCAACTTAAGAAGGAAAGACTATTCAGCTATAATAGCACACCTGTAATTTGCATCAATCATGGATTCATGGAACCCGACCAACCAGCGCTCTCGATTAAGCAGCCTGTGGCATTGAAGTCCTCCTATTGTATGAGAAGGAACTAACCAGGAAATAAGCCAATGTCAACGATGTGTTTCAAGCAACAACCGTGAGAAGGTGTTTCCAGGGTTCGGGCCCCTCAGCCCAGTCGCCTGTGCTCTGCCTCTGGGCAGTGTCCAAAAGACAAGAACCAGGGCGTGCCGGAGGCAGCCACCCATGATTCTCTCATCACTGATGTGCCTTTCTCTCTCCCTCCTCCTTCCTCTCTGAAGTCAATAAAAATAGGTTATAAAAATAATGGAAAACAAGAACCTTAAAAAACACACACTAATTATGCCCACCAACTCTAATCAGTGAACTGGTCACGTTTTCTTTCTCGGTGGTCCCTAGAGGAGCCACCCGCCGTGCAGTGAAAGGAAGCCCAGGCGTGGTGAGATGTGGTGGGATTTCCAGGACGGCTTGTGGGATCGCCTCAGCGTCAGCTCTCCTCGGCGTGGCAGCGCGCGGCGGGCCTCTTTGTCACAGCTTGGCCTGTGTATGGCACAGCAGCGCAGATATTGGGGATACATTAAGAGGGGCCTCCTCTAGCAAAAATGGTCAGCTGTCCAGTTTCTCTCCAGTCCCTGGAATGAATTCCCTTGAAAGTGCTTTCCGGCCCCAGGTTTTGTCTGCTGCTTTTGGGATCTGGCCATGGTGCTGACCACGCATGGGCCCTGCGTCCCTGTTTCCTGTGACTTCTGCACCTGGAGTCCGATTCCTGGGGTAAAGGACCACGTGTCTCCTCACCTGACCACTGCTCGGGAGGGAGCCTTGTGAAGGCAGCTCCGCAGAGTAAGAGAGGAAGGAGGAGGGGACTGGAGCTGACGTGGGTGTCAGGATGTCAGCGAACAGCGTGTCTGGAGATGCTTACCTAGTGAATGGAGGGACATTGCCTCACCTGTGAAGTCCCTTGTCACCCTCAAGAACTGTACCAGCCAGGGCCAACCAGGAGGGCAGAAACAGCTGTCGGCATTCAAAATAGAAAGAGGTCGATACCAAGAGTTGGTCACACGGCTGATGAGATTGTTGAGATGCAAACAGCTCGGGATGGTGAGGCCTGTCACAAATTTGCAACAGAGGAAGCTGCAGAAGGACAGGTGACGTAACCGCTGGGACTTCTGGGGGACGCTGAAACGGCAGTGGGCTTTGCAGGTGTGACTTGAAGACACGGAGGAGAGGCAACCACAGCCAGAGGCTCCTCCCATGGCCGGGGAAGGTCGAGGAAAACCTTTGTTTCTAACTCTCCTCTGACGTCCTTGTAAATGCCTCCCATTGGCTGAACCAGACCGATGCACCTTCTCCTGACACAGAGGAGACCAGGATGGAATCTGAGTGCAAGGAACAGCACTAACCCATCAACTTGGGACACTGGAGGAAGAAAATTGGAGGCTTCTAAAGTGGTGGGTACAGCCCTGGCTGGTGTGGCTCAGTGGATAGAGTGTCAGCCTGTGGACTGAAATGTCCCAGGTTCGATTCCAGTCAAGGGCACATGCCCGGGTTTTGGGCCACATCCCCAGTCAGGAGGCAGACGATCAATGTTTCTCTCTCATCATTGATGTTTCTATCTCTCTCTCCCTCTCCCTTCCTCTCCAATATCAAAATAGTGTCCTGAGCCACAGATTTCTGCATCACAGTCACTGTGGGTTCAATCTCTGCTTATCACTCTTCACTGTTTAAATTACAAAATGATCTAGTTGGTTCTTATTTGATAAGTTTCCCCCAAAGAAAGGAGAGTTCCACAAGAGTAAGGCCAAGGTTCTCAAAGTGTGGGTCCTGAGCCAGCAGCACCAGCCTCCCCTGGGAAATTGTCGGAGGGGTGACGTCCCCGATCCCATCCCACACCTGCTGTGTCGGAGCCCTGGGAGCCGTGGGCCGGCTCTGGGCCCAGCCCAGGTGGTTCCTCCAAGCACAGCTGCGAGCCGCCTGCTGGACTGCCTCCCCAAAGCCGCCATGACGGGATTTGTATCAGTTCAGTGCGGTATCTTTGAACGTTCACACTTAGAGCTTGTGATGCATGATGCTGTTCCTGCCTGAGTGGTTAGAGAATAAGACAACATGAAATTGTCTTCCAGTCTGAATGTCCTGAGTAACTGAAGTATGTGCAGCAGCCGCACGTGCTCTGGGTATTTGGGAAGGGAGACGGGCATGGACAGGAGCTGACGGGGCGACGGGGAAGGTAGGCTTGGACCTTGGTGTTGATGCAGAATTGCGGACCCGAAGGAGGCTGGCCTCACTCCCCGTCTTCCTTGGCTCACGGCTCCATTTTATTGTGTTCTTAGCATTCAGCCTTGTCAGAGACTAAGTTAGGTTTTCATTTTACTCATCGTCTGTCTTCTCCCCTTAGACGCAGGACTTTGTTGATCTTGTCTGCTCCTCCTTGTCCTGTAGGTTTCATAGCCACTGGGGATCTCTAGTAAGTTTATCGGGCACAATAAAAATATTTAAAATATCTTACATTTTTATAGAGTTTTAGAATTTTTCCTCAAAGTGCTTTTACCTACTCCCACTATTTGTGTTAACAATACTATCAGGCTAGCCTGTCAGGTCTTTAGACTACTGATTTTACAAATTGGGAAGGTAGAGCACAGAGAGGTCAGGTCATTTGCCTTAGATCACACAGCTGGTGAGTGGTGGCAGTAAGAACAGAGGCTGAGTGTCTGTTCTCAACTTTCCCTGATCTTTTGAGCCTGCCAGTGGTTTGTGGAACAGACTAGAATCTGAAGGCACAGACTGGCTGGGTGTTGGCCTCAGCTTGCCTGGGTCAAAACCAGGCGTCTCTGCCAAGGGCACAGGCAGGCAGGCCCGCCGTGGTGGTCACCTGGGCAGCGTCTTTCTGGGATTAAGTCCACAGTGACTGTCCAGGCAGGAGTCACTCTGCAGTGGGAACATTTAGATGTTCACCAGCTCCCCCCAACTCCGCAGTCACCTTGAGGAGTCCTTTTCAATTTGGGGAAATAATTAACTCCTTGGCTTCTAACCCTGCCTACACACAATTTCATTTCCTCGAATAATTTGATCCTCCTGAACACATAATTAGTGCAGCAAGATTGGACTCTTCCAAAGAGACTTGGTGTTCGATCCACTGAAGTCGGTCCTGGGAGCAGACCGCAGACCTTATGGATATAAACCGAACGCAGTGTCGTGTATTGTGGGTCACACCCCACGCCCGTGAACTACCGGCGGCCAGCTCTGAGCTTTTACTGAGACTGAGCGCCAAGCCCCAAATATCTGATTCGGCTTGTTTTGAGTGCCCTGGGTTCCCGCTCAGAGGCTGGCCAAGTCAGGATGGTAAAAGGAATGGTTTTTATTTAGTGCATCTCCCCAGGCTCGATTTGAACGCAGTGACGTGGGTGTGGAGAGATTTCTGATGTCCTGATGATCAATATGTCATCGTACATATGCAGATGTGCCAGGGACACTCAGCATTCGCACAGTGCTAGTCAGTTTGAGTTGCATGTGGCCAGGTTCTCATTACAGAGGGGGAGGAGGAAGTGATAGAAAAACTCAAAGAAGAAAAGATACAGAGTGTGTGAGTTTGTGGGTGTGTACGCATGTGTGTACGTGTGCATGCGAGTGTGTATGTGTGTGCATGTGTATATGTGTGCATGTGTGTGCACGCACATGTATGTGAGTATGCATGCGAGCGAGTATGAGTGTGTGCATATATGAATGCATGGGCGTGCATGTGTGAGTGCACGTGTATGCATGTGTGTGACTGAATGTGTGTGCATGTGTACTACTGTACATGTATGTGTGCGTGTATATGCATGTGTGACTATGCATGTGTGTGACTGTATGCATGTGTGAGTGTGTGCATGCATGTGAGTGTGTGCATGAGCACGAGTGTGCATGTGTGCAAATACGTACATGCATGCATGCATG
The DNA here is from genome assembly GCF_951640355.1 of Cnephaeus nilssonii. Classification (NCBI taxonomy): domain Eukaryota; kingdom Metazoa; phylum Chordata; class Mammalia; order Chiroptera; family Vespertilionidae; genus Cnephaeus; species Cnephaeus nilssonii. The sequence continues at coordinate 41,811,012 of NC_137092.1, forward strand.
TGCATGCATTTGAGTGAGTGCGTGCACGTGTGTGTACATGTGTGCATGTACGTGGATGTGTACGTGCGCATCCATGTGTATGCATTTGCATGTGTGACTGTGTGCATGTGTGTGTGCATAAAGCCCATTTGCACGCGGAAAGGCCGGGTCTGATCCAGATCCACAGTAATTGCACCATCACTGTCCTGTTTCCTGTAAACCTCTGGAGCACAAGGTTCCCCTTCCTGGGCAGCAGCCAAGCTGGGGAGAGGGGCGTCCAGGCCGTGGCGGGCGGCCAGCACTCCCGAGTGGAGCCCAGCTCCCCTGGGGCCTGTGGGATGGCTGAGCTGGCATGCCCTGGTTCTGACCCAGCACCCGCCCCCAGCCTGGCACAGAATCCCCATCCAAAGTGGTCATGGCTGAACAAAGGTGTCTTTCTTGGGACACTACCTCGGGCCTGACTCGGGAGTGCAGCGTGGCCTCTGTGTGCTGTGGCTGGTGCGCCGGGGCAGAGACCTTCCCTGGGTGGGGCTGGCAGTGGGGGCTGTGCTCAGGAGGGAGGGGACTAGTGGGGGACCTGGACTTAAAGTAGGCTCTGTCCCTTTGGGGCTGAAAGAGTGGCTCTTCCAGGAGGCACTCAGGTGCACGATCAGGCCCCTGAACGCCTGCCCCGTGAGCCCTTCTGTCCTCACCCTGTAATAACTGTGACCCGGCCCAGCTGGGCAGCTCCTGATAATCGGATCTCCACGGGCCGGTCAGGTGGGCGGGGGAGGGGAGTCAGCGCTCCCAGCTGTGTGCCTCTGGGCCAGAGGCCACCCCTCCCCTGGCCTCAGTTTACTCATCTGTGAACAAAGGCTAATACCCATTTCCTGCCGTAATGAAACAATGCGTTGTAAAGGCTGCCGCGTCTGATTCAGGCCAGCGTGGGAGTTTCCGTATTGCCTCTCGGGTGAACAAGGGCTTCCCGGCCCTTGAAGGTGCGCTCTGGACATACAGTGCCCCCTTCTCCTGTGACCTGGGTTGTGTCAGTCATTTGTCATTCGAGTGACACCTGCACCATGTCCCCTTCCCCAACGCCCTCCCGTGGGCGATTATTCGGGTGCGGGGTCTCTTTCCTCTGAAGCTGGGACTCTGAGAGCAGGGGCGGGTGTGGCACCGTCTCTGTCCCAGGAGTCCTTGTGCCGAGCCCCCATACTGGCTTACTGAGCAAATGACAAAAGGAACGGGTCCCGGTGCGGTCTCGGGCCGGCTTTGGGTCTCAGGGGAGACCCCGTGGGGAATCGTGGGGAAGGCAGTTTCCACACAGTAGCTGCTGGGACTGCCCTTCTCGGGACCCTCGCTGGTCGCCTGCGGGATTTTAACTGCTGCCTCGTCCCGCTGGAGCACAGCTGTGCCTGGGAGATGGGGCCCAGCCTCATAGCTTCCCTGCCTCCTGTCTTGGCAAATTCTTCCTGCCCCCCCCCCCCCCCACAAGCCCAGCCTTCCCCCACTCGGCCAGGCTCACCTGAGGCCCGCTCCCGCCTCTCCCTGCCGCGGCAGGCGGGGCTCTGGCCTCCCTCCCCTCGCCTCCTGTGCCGAGCTCAATCTCTCTGGCCCAGGTTATGGGCGCTGGGGTTTTTCCAGCCACCCGAGATGAACCTTCCAGGCCCCACAGGTAGCCTTTCATCTGTGGCTGTTCATGTCATAAACGGTGGGAGGCTGGCCAGGGGAAGCAACAGCCCTGAGCCGTTCCAGACTTTTTCTTTATGAGAAAAGGGGAGAGAAAGGCCCTGGGATGTGTGTTTCAAAGTTTGTGCCAAGCAAATCCATTTCCCTCGGCCCGCTGTGCGGAGACCTCATGTCTGCACGCCCCACGAGGGTCAGGGGGTGCTGCGTGTGTCCAAGTGGCTTCCCCGGGGCCGACATTAGTCGTGGGAGATGCTATGGTGCTTTCATCTCTGCGGGGGGCGGGGGGGGCGGGCGGGGAGGTCAGCTTAAACGACAAGGGGTCGCTGGGCTGCATTGGGGTGGGAGGCCTCTGGCACTGAGAGGGGCCCCCCTGCCCCGCTCCCGCTCCTGCAGGCGTTTCTTCTTGTAGTGGGCAAATCGATTTGTGTGTATTGCAGGCACGGCCCGTTTTCCTGGAGAAGCGGGGGTCAGAGTCAGGCTGAGAGAGGCCAGAGCCTCGGTGACATCAGGCAGCCTGGGACTTCCCGGGACAGTCGGGGCACTTCTGTGCCCATAATATGGACAGGAGCCAGGTGCTGGGAACTGGGGCCTGTCTTCCCCTGGCAGCTGGGTTGTGCCCTCTGCCTGCACGTTGGGAGGTGCCAGGGGCCCTCCAGCTCTCCCCCGGGGGGACCTCTCGCTGGGAATGGCCAGGACACCTGCCACTCCGTGGCGACTGGTGGGTGGAGGCCTTTCTGTTACGTGTGTCACTGGCTGTGGAGAGAACACAGCAGCCTCCGGCACTGTCTCCTCCGTGTCGAATGACCAGTGCTTGCTGCCCAGTGCCGAGCCCGGAAGGGTGGGCCAGGAGGTCAGGAGGGCCTAGAGTAGGGCCCTGGTGGCACACAGTGGCCCACAGCGGTGCCCACTCGTGTCTGCGGCTGCCTTCGCGAGATGACAGCGAAGTCGGCAGCTGCAATGGAGACCGTGGACCTGCGAGAGTAAAACCGTTGCTCTGGCTGTTTACAGAGAAGGCCGCACACCCTCGTCTAGAGCGTGACGTGATTCCTGGAGGGCACGGGGGGCTGGGCAGAGAGAGGAGAGGTGGGGCGGCGAGAGGAGGCCGCAGAGGGAGAAATGTACCCCAAAACAACAGCACTGGCAGAGCACCAACCCGAGCCTCGTCCCTCTCTCCCTGCCCCCTCCTCCTGCCCCTCCCAGCCTTCCTCTTCCCACCTTCCCATCCTGAGAACCAGTGTTCTCACCCGTCTCTTCTTCGGGAGGCGAAGAGAATGCGTGAGCTGCCACCTGTGGTCTCCCCAGAGAAAAGGGAGCGTCTCTCCCACACGGGCCCCAGACCCTAGAAGCAGCCCCCCAGGGAGCGTGAGGCCAGTGGGCTGGGCAGGGGCCAGGGAAGAGCGTGCCCCGTGCCGGGGGCTCATCCCTTCAGAAGTTCTCGTGTGTGGCTCACTGCTTCGGGAGTTGAAGGGATTCCCAGAAATGTGAGTAATGCAGTTGTCTGTCCATCCGCAGTTAGCTGTGTACGCGGGTGATCTCCTCAGGTCCTGGGGGTCCTCTCTCCAGGTCTAGATTGAGCAGTGACACCTACACAGTAATGACAGCAGACTGGCATTTATTTTACGCCAAGCAGCATTCTGCGTGCCTTACCTGTCAGCTCTCTGAATCCTCTCAACACCCCAAAGAAGGAGGTTCTCTTACACCCGGTTTTGCAGTAAGGAAACGGAGTTGTAGAGCGCTAAGCCACTCCCCCTCCCGTGGTCCCGGTGAGGACACACACGGGGAGGACCGTCTCGCTGAGGGTGCCTCTCAGCCCTGCCAGGGGCCGCCCCATCGGCACACCGAGCACCAGCGTGGCACTCCAGCGTAAGCCTCGGAGGCGTGGGCCGAGCGCCTCTCAGGGAATCGCAGCTCCAGGCAGTGGCTGCGAGGGACACCCCCTTTCTGCTTCTTTCAGGCAAAAGTGACGATGAAGACAGTCTCTGCAAGGCTGCCCACGGGGCAGGGAAAGGAGCCGCCGAGGACGGCAAGGACCATAAGCGCCCCAAACGGCCCCGGACCATCCTGACCACCCAGCAGAGGAGGGCGTTCAAGGCCTCGTTTGAGGTGTCGTCCAAGCCGTGCAGAAAGGTACAGGAGGGAAGAGGAGGGAAGAAGGGCCCCGCCCGCTTTTACATGGTCGCCCCACTCCTCTGGCGTGGTCACGGGCACCTGGGGTCAGGGCAGCGGGAGGCTGCTCGGTCTGGGCAGTGGCCTTGAGCCTGGTGGGGGACTCCGGGGTCTGAGGCTGTGGCCAGGCCTCTAGCAGAACCGCCCGAGCTTTTGTGTGAGCGTGCCACTCCGCTGGCCGCATGCTCACACCCGTCACTCCGGGAGATCAGTGGGAATAACACGGTGCCACTTGGGGTGACCACGGTGCTGTGACCGAGAGCCACGCTGCAGGGCTGGTGGTCTGCTCTGGTTTTGCTCCCGTTTGTTCCTCTTGGGGAGGTGACCTGGGGAGTCTGTGTGTCATTTCCTCGACTTTGGCTGTTGAATGGCATTCCGCCATCCGGATGGGCCATCGTTTGTTCGTTCACTCACTTGTTATGGATCAGGCGGCTGTGAATTTTCATGAAAAGCAAAAAACAAAACACAGCAGAGGTTGAATGAGAGACACTTACTTCTCTCAGGCGTCACGGTCTGGAGGTGACAGTCCTAGGCTGCTGGGCCGCCCTGCTGATGTGCTCACTCAGGGAGCTCCTCCCGAATCCAAGCAGCAGGCTGTGCCGCTCCGGCCCCTCGACGTGCGTCTGCACAGAGGGCAGATATTTAAACCAGCTCTTCAGGGTGGGGGTCCCCATCGCCCCGCTCTGCAGGGCCCCAGGGCGTGTGCCTGCCCCAGAGTGTCTGCTCTTCTGGAATCTGGAAGGCCCGTCTCAGTCTTTTTGGGCCAGGCTCACGTGGGGTAACTGAATATGAGTGTTCGTGAAACACATAGTCACCCAGAGCTATAGGGGACAGAACCGAAAACTTAGGTGAGTGAATTAGGACAGGAGAAGAGGGCAAGCGAGAACCGCTTGTGTTTTGCTTGGTGGCCTTCACCCCAAGTTCTCCTTGAGTGGGTCAGTGCGCACGCGTTGTGGTCGGCTGGGCACAAGCTTTGCGAAGGTCCGAGAGCCATCTGAAGGCCTGCTTTCCAGAGTCGGAGACGCCCCAAAGACCTCTCGTTCACCTCCAAGTGGACACTTATTCCTCCCTGTTTGCCTGGGGAGACCCTCTCTGTTCTCGTGCTTCGATCTGGCTGCACGTCGGGCAGTGGCTGGTGCCGGTACCAGACCCCTCAGGCCGCCTGCGCTCTGCATAGAGTTCCCACCTTTCCCCAGACACCATGCTTCGTGTTTCTAATGCTCTGTTTTTTTCCAGGTGAGGGAGACGCTGGCTGCAGAGACAGGGCTGAGCGTCCGTGTGGTCCAGGTGTGGTTCCAGAACCAACGAGCCAAGGTAGCTGGCACTTCAGCCTGCCTGTTGGGGGGGGGGGGGGTTCCTGGGACGGGAGAGGGGGACCGTGTCCTGGCCGACAGCGTTCCGACCAGCTCATTCATGGAGCGTTCCCTCGACTTCGAGATTCTGCTCTCAACAGTCATCTCAGGCCCAGCCGCGTGCGGCTGCGGAGTGGTGGGCATTTGTCCTGGTGAAATGGCCTTTGTTTTTCTAGTGGCCAGGACTGTGGGCCTGGCCAGCCGTGTGCGTGAATAAGTGTCTTCCTGTGCCTTTTGGGAAAAGCAGGTTCTTTAAGTCACATTAGTTTAACCCAGACCCAAAGTTCTTTTCAGATGTCAGAGAGAAACCTACAGGGCACACGTATGACTGTTCTACCTCGACATGATGGCCTGTGGACGCCTTCCCGCCTCTCCCAGGGCAACAGCCCCCCCCCCCCCCCCCCCCCCCCCCCCCCCGTGTAGGCCACGTCTTCATAGTGCCGGCTGCATTCTCCTGGGCAGGCCTTTACTGTAAATGTTTTTATTGATTTGAGAGAGAGAGGAGGAAGGGAGGATAGAGATAGAAACATCATCAACCAGCCACCTCCTACACCTGCCCCCCACCAGGGATCAGGCCTGCAACCTGGGCTTGTGCAATGACCAGGAATCGAACCGGTGACCTCTTGGTGCATGGGTTGACTCTTAATCACTGAGCCACACTGGCCGAGCACACAGTCTTTTACTTTAGACCTGAATTCACGTGTCCTGTGGCCCATTGCTTGAGAGCCCTGAGCATCAGGGGGCGACGGACTACAGCTCGCTATCTGACATAACGGTTTAAGGAGCATGTGCCTCCCTGAATTTCTCGGAGCACGCCGTTAGGGTGCCTTCCGTGGTCCTTCCCGTGGAAGGATTTCATGGCTCGGGTGTGAAGGGCCGGCAGCCTGTGGAGTCACGTGGCATGGAGCACATGCGGAGCTCTGGGAAATCTTGTAGTGGAGAATTATTTTGTAACCTAGTGTCTCCACGCACACACTCCAGGTGGATATTAGTATCTCATGGAACCCTCGCCGTTCACGGAACATAGTTTGAGAAACACTGGGTCACAGTGTTCCTTCAGGAGGTGTGTGCCCTCTTGGTCTTTGGGGTGAGCTCCTTGCCTGGAGGCCTGACCCTCCCAGTGGGTCCGCAGACCCGAGGGCCAGCAGGTCGGGGAGTGATGCGGACAGCCTCTGGGCTCACCCCAGCTCCCACCCTGTGGGCAGCCCCTGCCAGGCTGCAGGCCCCCTCCCCGCACGCAGACCTCACATAAAACTCAAAACATCAGCAGCAAGTTTTGTTTGTGGGGAGGGACTCGCTGCTCCTGCTGAGACACCATTGCTGCCCAGCCGCTGCCATTCCACAACGGCAAAGCACCGACGCCTAACTCCAGGCGCTGCTCCTCAAACGTGGCTCCGTTCGAGTCACCTCTGGGGGCGTGTTCCTGCCGTGCATGTGGCCCGTCCACGAGGCCTGAGCCCCTGCAGGTCCCCTGCCGTCTAACTGGGGTTCTCTCTGCATCAGATGAAGAAGCTGGCCCGGCGGCAGCAGCAGCAGCAGGACCAGCAGAACACGCAGCGGCTGAGCTCGGGTAAGGGCCCTAACGCCGTCCACGCCGGGGCCGGACTCCCCTGCCCCAGCCTCCAGCCGCCCCGCTTCCGGACGGCCCCTGTGGGCTCCCAGACGCCCTGGCCTCGCCGTGTGGGTGGGGCCTTGCATGGGAACTGAGCCCGAGGAGCTGTGACCGGTCGGCACCGCTGCAGCCCGGACCTGCCTGCGGGAGGTGGCGCTAGGCTTGCCCAAGCCCCTGCCCTGGCCCTGCCCAGTGTCGGGACCGTGAGGACGGCCTGCAGCGCCTCGTCCTCCCAGTCCTCCGTCCTCCGGGCAGATCAGCCCCATGGAAGCGCGGCTGTGACTCCGCCTTTGCCAAAATTACGTAAAAGGGGGGAGATGATGACAGTAAACGAATAATTGCCTGCTTTGCGGAGCAAGTTTCTAGTTCACAGCCCGGCTCCCACCTGCTGGCCTGACGCTCACAGCAGCCACCCCGAGGCCAGCGGCGACGGTACTAAAGGGTCCACAGGGCTGACCGAGGCCCCACGTGAGGAAGGGGCCCATCGGGGACCGAGACCCCTCTCTCTGATTCGAAGTTCCTGCATGAATCTCATTTTTTTAAACTATATTTTTTAATTGATTTCAGAGAGGAAGGGAGAGGGAGAGAGAGATAGAAACATCAATGATGAGAGAGAATCATTGATTGGCTGCCTTCTGCACGGGGATTGAGCCTGCAACCCAGGCATGTGCCCGAACTGGGAATCGAACCCTGACCTCCTGGTTCATAGGTCAGTGCTCAGCCACTGAGCCACGCGGCCGGGCTGAACCTCCTTTTTAAATGAGGACTGGGGAGGGAGTGGAGGACAGGTGTGGGAGTCCTCAAGGAAGCTCAAAGCACTAAATCAAGAAGGACGATTTTAGAACAACGTCACTGTGGAAGCGATATGGCCCAACTCAGCCATCCGTTCGGCAGATCCCCAAATGGCCTGCGTGCTCCTGAGACGGGTTCTCACACGGCCCGTCACCTGCACGTGGGCCACCTGCACCTGGTGCAGCACAGACTGGCTGCTAAGGCCCGGGGCGGGGCCTGGGAACCTGCATGTTTAGCAGCTCCGGCTGCTGCTGGTCTGCGGCCACACTCGGAAGGCGTCGGGGGGGCGGGGTTCTGGTTCTCAGGCCCTGAGCAACGCTCCTTGTCCCTGGGCGGACCCGGCCTTGCCTTGTACTGGGCTCAGCCCAGGACGCCACTTGGCGGCCCAGAGTTCCCTAGCTCCTCACGGCGGCTCTCGGGAAGGGTCAGGAAACCGCAGGTGCCGGGGAGGTGGAGCCCACCTGACGCCCGCGCAGCTCCACGCTGTGCTGCTGGCGCTGGGACAGCCCCGCCCCCACGTGCTCGGGCTGTGTGGCCCTGGGGTGGGGAGTGGGGAATGAAGCCTGAGGGCCCTAGTGCTCAGGACCCTGGGAAGGTCAGAGGGTCGCGGACATGAGGGCTTTAGGGGGCCCGGCAGGTGGACTCCACATGGACCGCCAGGCCCAGGGGAGAAGAACTGAAGCTCCTGTGCTGACCTGGGGGACGTTTAGGCAGCACTCAGGGCCCCAAGGCAGGCTCTGCGAGCTCACGGGGCCGTGACCAGGACCCACAGCAGGCGTGCAGGTGGCGGGGCTGCATCGTCCTGTCTCACAGGGTTCTGCGCGCAGACGGCAGCTTGATGTCCCAAAGCACAAGCACATGGTCTCACGGGACCTTCATATCAGCCCGGCGAGGTCGCTGGCCAGTGTCACGACCCCGCCTGACTTAGGGGCTCCTGTGGGTGATGCCGGAAGGGTCTTTAGAGGTGCCCCCTCCAGGGCTGTGCACCTGAGTGGACCCTCAGATGCCTTTGTTTCAATGGCATAGTCCAGGACGCTCTCCAAGGGACGCTGATGCCCTTGTAAGGCACAGGCTGGGACCCGCCGGTCAGTTCACGTCTGTCCCCTCGGTGAATGGGAAACCCGGACCCGGGAAGTCAGAAATGACGTAGCCGTGGTCGCACAGCTTGTGTGGTCACACCCTCCTTGACGAGATGCTCGTCCCCTGGTGGCCACAGCCTGCAGTCCCCTTGGTCACTGAATGGGCTGACCCGGGTGTGACCCCGAGGCTAGGTCTTACAGGATGTGGCGGTTTCTGCTCCCTGCTCTCTGGAATCACCAGCTCTGGGGAAGCCAGCTGCCACATTGTGAGGCCACGTAGGCAGCCCTGTGTGGTCCACGGGGTCAGGCTACGGGGTTCCCAGGGCCAGCCCAGACTCCTGGGCTGCCCCCGCCTGCCCTTCACTCTCTTCTCTGTCTGGAGCCACAGCAAAGGCCGGTGCCGGGCGGGGCACTGGAATGGGGGCCGTGATGTTCGGAAGATGCTCTGTGTCCCCCGCCCGGCGGGAGATGCGGGCTGCCTGTGAGGGTGACCTGGCTTCTTTGTCCCGCAGCTCCGACGAACGGCGGCGGGAGCACTGGGCTGGAAGGCATCATGAGCCCCTACACGGCCCTGCCCACCCCGCAGCAGCTGCTGGCCATGGAGCAGGGCGTGTACAGCGCGGACCCCTTCCGGCAGGGCCTCACCCCGCCCCAGATGCCTGGAGACCACATGCACCCCTATGGTAAGAGGCCTCAGCCCCGCCCCTCAGTAAGTGAGGAAACAGGACCTCCCTGCGGTCACAGGTGCATGTGGTCCTACCTCTAGGATGACCCTCCGCAATGCTCACCTTTGGTTTAATGATATTTTCCAAGGAAGCACTCAGTTCAACTGGCCCCAGCCCCACCCTCCGAGTGGCCCCTGCTGGCCCACAGGCCGCCACCCCACAGGGGCCATCACAACTTGCTTGTGTGCGTGTCTTTCCTGCCCAAACACATCCGCCCGTTCCCAGCTGCCCCCTGAAGCTGCAAAGCCCAACGAGGCCCAGGAAGTACTGCTGGGTCAGCCACACGCAGGGGCCACCGCAGAACGCCCGGCACTCAGTTCACCAGCGCTGTCTCCGTTCATTCCCCCTCAGCGCCGCTTAGCTGTCAGTTTTAAGTAGGAGGTGGTGCTTCCCGCCTGCGTGGTTGAACGTCACGACCTTCCTCCCTGAGAGGGACCGGCGTCTGTCAGCCCGTCAGCATGATCTAGGCAGGAGGCCCGAGGACAGCGAACTTTCACGGGAAGAAAATCGATAAAAGCAGAGAAAACGCTGTTCTCCTTGGACCACATGGACACCTGTTCGCTTCTCCTGGAATTCCTGAAGCAGAAGCTGACCTGTGACGTGAAAAGAACCCCAATTCCCACGCCCACCCACCAGCACTGGGGTTTAAATGCTGGTGTGTGGAGAGCTGAGCCCCTGTACTCGCCAGTGGCTGGGCGAGCTCTGGCTGGATGGCTGGAGTTGGACCTCAGGGCCAGATACCGGGCAGCAGTTTACGCGAGGTCAGCGGCCTGGGCAGCAGCCACCTCCCGGTGAGATCTGCACACGGAGCCCCGAGAGCTGAGAACAAAGTCTGATTGGCAAGCCTTCAAAACAGAGCATCTGAGACGTGCCGCAGCTCCCACGTGTGGTCAAACAAGTTCTTGTTTGCCTCCATTTTAAAAGACCCCCCTACTCTTCACATAGGCCCTGTCTGCCCTCAACGCGTCCGATAAACCCCAGTGCAGGCCGGGCCCTCTGCGGTCCTCGCTGACCCACCGCGATCGTGGCGTTGGCTTCCGTAGGGGACCCGTCGTCACTCCACGGCTGTGGAAAACAGGGCAAATAAATGCCTTTTTGCAGATTCTTAAATTTCCTTTCCCAGGGGTCTTATTACATACAGGCCCATGAGGAACCCTTTAGTAAAATGAATCATTAAAGCCGCGTGACAAGCCCAGTAAACTGGTTTTCCCTGCCCCGTTGACTTGGAGTGGAGGCGAAGGGCATGCGCCTCTGGTTGTCACGTGGCCTCCAGCCGGCCCGTCGGGGGTCACCTTCCGCTTGCCTGCATACAGATGCGGGAGGCAGTGCCCGCGCACCTGAGTGCGCTGTCACGGAGGGGAGGTGATTGACCGTCTGCCCTCTGTTTTGCCTGTGCTCAGCTTGGTGTTCTGGCGTGTTTTCAGTTGTTGCACTTCAGACATGAGCCCCGGGAGACTAGAGGCCTGTGGACAGGGACTCTGTCCGTGTAGCCTCCCCTCGGCACCCCCACCCCAGAATGCTGGATGCTGGTGCGTTTCTCAGCACCCAGGGGAGTCCCTGCTTTCAGACCCTCACGCCTGTGTTTCATCTTCATTTCAGGTGCCGAGCCCCTTTTCCACGACCTGGATAGTGACGACACCTCCCTCAGTAACCTGGGTGACTGTTTCCTAGCAACCTCGGAAGCCGGGCCCCTGCAGTCCAGAGTGGGGAACCCCATTGACCACCTGTACTCCATGCAGAATTCTTACTTCACCTCTTGAGCCTCCCCCAGAGCTCGGTGGCTGGGCTCCGTATGGAACACCACACGTGGGAGGGCCGCTGGCTGCAGGGCCGGAGGCCAGGACGAGGCGGCGGGGGAGGGTGTCTTGTCGGAGATGCTGCCGAACGGGGTGGTTGGCATTTCCAAAGACTGGATGCATAACAGATCGCATAGTTTAATGTTCCTAATAAGAGTCTTAGCGTTAGGTTTGCAGGCGTGTTTGTCGCTAAGGACAGGGATGTTTAATGTAGACATTGTCATGCAGGCTAGATAGTAGAGACCCTAACAGCTTCCCACCTCCTGGGGAAGCGCTTGTCAAGAGGTGCATATGTCTATTCATCCGTACAACCCGCAGCCAGGCAGGCGGGCAGGCAGGTGTGTGTGAGTGACCTTTCATACGTCATCTGCAGATCTATGCCCGTGATGGCAGACACCCCCGGGCAGCAGAGGTGTGGTTATTTTCAGTGTGAGCTCTATTTAAGGAAACGCTTGATGCACTTAAGTTATAAATGAGAGGAATTACTTTTATAAACTTTATTTCTCGTTGGAAGAGACCCGTGGCAGGCAGGGAGGGCTGCTCCCGCGGCCCCAGCTCGGGGCTCTGTCGTCAGCGCCCCGGGGTGTGGGCAGCGGCTCGGCCTGGCGCGCAGGTCCTCTCCTGGGTTGGGCCCTCTCTGGGGCCATCACTGGCCGGGACAGGACAGTTCCTGGTTATGTCCCTGGAAAGGGTGAACCCCAGTCCTCGTTTCTTCAAAATGGTGACGTGTGGTTGTTGGTGGCGCCAGGCAGTCCGTTCTGCTCTTGACGGGCATCATTTGCAGGTGGGGGTGAGGCCGATAGTCCGTACCTACCTTACGGGGGACCCAAGGCCTGATCACCCCCAGGACACATGAGCAGGGCTGACCCGAATATCTGAGGTTTGTTTAAAACACAACCAGACCCGTCCCGGGGCGAAGGCGGACCCTGGGGCTGCAGAGTCGGGGGCTCCTGTGCCCTCAGGGCCACGGTGCCCGGAGCCCCTTCTGGGAAGCCAGGCTCAGACACCAGGCAGGACAGCGGGGGCACCAGAGTCCCGGGGAGGGGGCTGTGGCTGCGGGGCACAGGAGGGTGTCGTGGGGTTCCAGATCAGGGGCAAGCCGCAGCTAAGAAGGGTTTCTCGGTTTTAAAGGTTGTTAAAAAACAATAGTAAAAGGGAAGGAGACCACCACGGAGTGTATGTGGCCCGGAAAGGCTGAAATACTGTCTGTACTTTTCACGTGACGTGTGCTGGCCTGTCCTGGGCTCTGTTCCTGGGGCTCACGGGGTCCAGGTGGAAGCCAGGGCCCCCCCCCCCCTTAGGCTCACTTTGCTGACTTGACCCGGAGGACCCCGCTGCCATCACACACGGGGTCAGCTGCCCGCCGTCCTCCGGGTGCTGCTAAGATGGGCTGCTTCTGTGCCCCAGAAAGGAGCGAGGTGCCGGGGAAGGCGGGTCAGCTGGGCTCTGCGAGGTCCGGTACAGGCCCGGCCGCCTCCCGGGACAACGCCGCTCATCACAGCCTTGGACCCAGCGCTCACCCATCACCAGGAGCCAGGCCGGAGGGAGCACGCCCGGGCGGTAGCGTCGTGGTCATGTGATATTTGTGCTCTAGTTAATAATTTATGCAACAAGCGTCAGCCAGCCTGGCGAGCGGACAGCAGGCGGCGCGGTGGGGCCGCAGGCCTCGGGGGGAGGTCCCCTGGACAAGGTAGCCGGTCCCCTGTGAGTGACCCGAACAGAGGCCCTGTTCACTCCTTCGCCTTGCAAACCAAGATGAAATTAAAAACCTCTTACAAACGAGCTGCTGTTTATTTGGGGCGTGGGTGGGGGGTGGGGGTGGGGACCAGGGGGCTGGTGTGTTGTCAACAGGGACGTGGGCGGAGCTGATGGCGAGCTTCCCATGAAGGGAAAGGGTGACTCCCGAAAAACAGGGAGAAAGGGGGCCCCCTCCTGCTGAGATGGAGCCAGCGACCCCCCAGGAGGAGGGCCTGCACGTTCCGCCCTCAGTCAGGGTCTCGGAGGCAGAGGCTGTGAGGGGCTCCTTCATTTCATAGACGAGAAGCCGGTAGGTCGGGGACACTCGGCCAGGTCTCAGCGTTCTCATTTGTCTGACTTCCGAGGGCAGGTGTGGGGCGTCGAGCGAACACCTGCCCAGGTGCGGCTGGGAGGGCACAGAGAAGGCACGCCGCCTTTCCGCCCAGGGGAGCTTGCGATGGATGGCAGTAAAGGACGCGCAGGAACTCCCCTGTAGGCCCAGCGTCTGCTGCTGGCGTAGGCACCGTGTGCTCCGGGCTTCCCCGGGAGGAGGGCCTGGCTGAGCCTTCAGAGCAGGCAGGACTGATGCTCAGAGAGGAGGGAGGGCCTCCACACAGCAGGACCAGCGCGGGCAGAACCCCGAGGACGGGAGGCCGGCCGCACGGGCCAGTGCGCGGGGCCCGCTGGTGGGAGGGGAGCACTGCCCCGTGGTGCGTCAGAGGCTTCGAGTGGGGCTGATGGAGAAGGTGCTGGTGACAGGGGTGTCCCCACTGATTGCTGAAGAGACAGGTAAGGCCAGGGCTGCTCGTCGTTCCCTTAGTTCTATTCTCTTCTCAAACGATACCATCCAGGTTTGTGGTTGAGGTTGCTCGGAATAAAGCCTCTGTCCCTCCAAGGCCAGCTCTGCTGAGCCGCTCCTCCCACCACGCCACGCCCAGGGGGCATCAGGAGCATCACGGGCAGCATCACGGGCAGCGCCTCGGTGCCACGTCCTCCTGGCTGGAGCGCAGGTGCAATAGCTGGAGGGGAGCAGCTATCTTAGACCAGGACGTGAACTTGTGAACGGAGGGCACACGTCGCGGGACAAGGCAGGAGGAGCCCGGATTCCTGAGGATTCCTGGGAGCCACGCTATGTTCCCGCCCTGACTGTCCAGGTCCTAACTCTTTTGAGAGAAATAAACTTGTGTTTTAAAGCTGCTGCTGCTGTGTGTTTATGTGACTCACAGCAGACTGGATCCTGACACACAAAGCTGGCGGGTTAGGGAGAAATCCAAGCCCCACAGACCACGAAGGTAAATAGTGACAGGTGCAGACAGCACGCTCATGGGCGGGAGCCGGTGGGGGCAGGACAGACAGGGTGGGAGGGTCCCTGTGACTGTAGGACATGTGGATGGTCTGAGGCCACAGGTGCTCGAGCTGGGCCTCTCATCCCTCAGAGAAGCGGGCCGTGTGAGCTGTGCTGGGCCGCCGCGGTTGGACACGTGGCCGTTTCTCTGGCTGTTCTCAGCCTCACCAGGAGCGTGAGGCCTCTCCCTCCGCTTCCTCCAGGCAAGCCAGAATCTCTGTTGAATCTGGGGAGAAGCTTTTCCTCCTTTTGCTTCTGATGGCCTTTGGCCTGAACCCTGAACCCTCACGCTTCGGCCTCCAGTTCTCCCGTGACAAATGAAATAAACAGTGCAGTGGGGCGCTCTCCAGCCACTGCATTCTGGAAACAGTCACCTTCCCCAGAGGACAGGCCTCCCGGGGAGAAGAGGATGTGGACACATGGTGAGGGTGCGCCAGGGCCTCGACAAAGGTGGGTGGGGCTTCCCAGCGGCCAAGTGGGGGGGGCGGTGGCACCCTGGGGAAGTGATGTTTACGCTGGGCCTTGGGAGGTGGGACCACAGGTGGGGCGTACAGTCCAGAAAGAAGGAATATTAGAGGAGGAGCAGGGGATGATGTGTTGTGGCCAGAACGTCGGAGCGTAGGGAGCAGGGGTGCAGGGTGTTGAGTGGCAACACAGGCTGTGAAGTCAGACGGGGGCCGGGGGGCCGGGAGGGTCTCACAGGCCTCCAAGACTGTGCTTACCCACTGTGGGCAGCAATGGGTCATTCCACAAACCTGTCCCGAGCGTCACCGAGAGGGAGGCATGCTTGGGGGTGTGATCAAGATAAGGACACGCATGGCCGGTGTGGCTCAGTGGTTGAGTGTCGACCTATGAAGCAGGAGATCACGGTTCGATTCCTGCTCAGGGCACGTGCCCGGATTGCGGGCTTGGTTCCCAGTAGGGGATGTGCAGGAGGCAGCTGATCCATGATTCTCTCTCATCATTGATGTTTCTATCTCCCTCTCCCTTCCTCTCTGAAATCAATAAAAATATATTTTTTAAAAAGATAAGGACACAGCTTCCATCCTTACAAAGTTTAAGGTAAGTATAGACTCCAGCAAGTCAGGACTCGGATGCCCAGACCCCCAAGAGTCAGATGTTGAACCCCTGGGGTACGGATTGGACTTGTCACTTTTTGCCTGGACATCGGCCAGTGGGAGACGGATGCAGCTTAGATGGAAACGGATCAGTCCTCTGGGACGGGGAAACCAGCGTGGCCTCACGTGCCACTTCATTCCGCCGTTCCCTGCCGCCCCTCAGACGCCCCTCTCCCCCTCAGGAGCCGGGGCTAAGGCGCCGCTTGCCCGCGGGGACCGGGGTGGAAGGGCAGGTGAGTGGCTGCCTGAGCCAGGTGGCACTCCCTGTGGTCACTTGGTGCAAAGCAGTGCCTGGCTAAGGGGAGGGGGAGGCGGGCACTAACATGGGGCGTCGCTTGGTGGCAGAAGTCACAGGACTTGGTCACTAGTCAGGGAAGAAGAGGAGGGAGTTAGAGACTTTTGGGCTCAAGGAACTGGGCACACGGTGGTGCCTTTAAAACTAGGGAACCCGAGCAATCCTGCCACGTCCAGCCCTCCTCTGCCCCGGGAGATCCCCGCCGACAAAGGCAAACATAGAACCTGGCAATGGGGTTGAACCTGCCCTTGTGGGACCTCAGGGCTGTGTCTGGGATGCAGTCTGCCCGGGTGAGCACTTGGCGGGGGGGAGGGGGAGGCTGCTGGCCGGTGAGCACTTGGGGGGGTGGGCTGTGGGGAGGGCTGCTGGCTGGTGAGCACTTGCGGGGGGCTGTGGGGAGGCTGCTGGTTGGTGAGCACTCGGGGGGCTGTGGGGAGGGTGCTGGCTGGTGAGCATGGGGGGAGGGGGGCTGTGGGGAGGCTGCTCAGTGCCCCCGTTGCTGCTGGACTGCTGCGGACTCCCGCCTAGCAGGGAGGTGCAGGGCTCAGAGGAGGGGTCTTTGAGGAACTTTGCCAGAAAATGAAGGTCTCAGGTGCAGGAGGGCGCGGAGAGGAGAAAGGAGGGATTGGGATTGACCTTCGTGTAGGGACGGGGACATTCCATCAACAGCCCCTCTTTGTCCTCAGATCTCGCCCGATGGCCTGAGATTTGCCGGGAGATCACGTTTCAGGCAGGATTTCCCTGATGTTATCAGCAGAGGGCAAGGGCCAGTTGTGAGTGATGCCACGTCAATGACCTCGCTCTGCAAAGGCGGGCAGGGAGCGTGGCTTGGAGTTAAACGGCGGGGCTTCTGGGCAAGAGAAGCGTCAGCGTGGACAGGGGGACGGGGCCCAGCCTGCTGATCTGACCCTGAGGCGCAGGGAGGTGCTCTCCATAGACACACATGCTGCCGTTTGAATCACTCACTGGCCACGGCAGGACGTCGGAAGCAATGTATGACATTAATTTAATAATACATTTTCTAAACCCAGCATATCCCAAATTTTATTGTTCAGCATGTCCCGCTGGCTGCATTTCAAGGGCTCAGCAGCCACGTGCCATGGGGTCTGCTTCATCAGAATCCAGAGAACGTGGGCTCAACACGAGTTTCAAACACGGACGGGGGAGAGGCAGGAGGAGGCTGGTTCTGAGCTGGAGGAATCTGGGCGGTGGCTGCATTGCAGCGGAAACTCACTCGCCTTTGGCTGCGTGAGTCTGGTCAGGGGTCCCGGGGGGTGATCCCTCTTCCTTTCTTTCTTTTAAAAAAATATGTTTTTATTGATTTCAGAGAAGAAGGGAGAGGGAGAGAGAGATAGAAACATCAATGATGAGAATCACTGATCGGCTGCCTCCTGCACGATCGAGTATCAAGCCACAACGCGGGCCTGTGCCCTGACTGGGAATCGAACTGTGACCTCCAGGTTCACAGGTCGATGCTCAACCACTGAGCCACGCTGGCTGGGCTCCTCTTTCTTTCTTCCATTAGCTCCCTCTTTTCCGCTTTCTACCTCTGTTTACCCCGATACTCACCAGACAGGAAATACCGAAGGAGCCGGAGAGCAAGGGCGCGCCAGGCCTGCATGGCCAGGGGAGGGATCGTGACCGCTGGCTGTTGAATTGGCCACGCCAGCCTGCACACAGTGTGTCCTGCGTTTCATTACCAGAGGAGCTGGCTGTAACTTTGTGATTCACTGAAAATTGCTTTTCCCTTGGCCTGTTTATGGCCCAGGATCAGGGCACCGCGGCTGCTGAGCGCGGCGGACAGGTCCTGGAGGCCCGAAACCTGGGAGGCAGGGGAGAGGCAAGCCTGAGGTGAGCGGTGTGTCCTGTGGACAGACTCTCCAGCACCCAGCACAGCGCCTGGCAGATAACAGACGCTGGGGAGCTATTCGCTGAGTGAATGAAACACCCAGAAGGCCAAACACCCACCCACACCGGCCTTGGCCCTGTCAAATGGGGAGACGGGTATTTCATTCGGACATAAAGCGGGCAGGATGGCCTGGTCGGCCTGGAAAGATGGGTGCCCCGGGGCGGGCTGCTCACCTACTCCTTCACCAAATGCAGCGCGAGCAGTGTTCCGTGCCTGGCGACACACTCCGCACCAGTGCAGTGATGGGTCCCACAGGCGCTGCCCCAGGACTGAAGCAGACGCACAATTACAGCCGCAACGCCACACACATCAAAGCAACACCTGGGCCCAGTGGCCTGGGCAAATGCAGAGGGCAAGGGTAGACCTGCTCGGGGAGGTGAGCTGGCTCTGCAGGGGACACCGCGCTTGCTGTCTTGGAGTGAAAGGGAGTCGCCTGGAGACCGGGGTGTGCTGGGGGAGGGTGCCCTGGCCTCAGCACCAGCATGGCCCTGGGACACCGTGGCCATCCCTGTGTTACTGACTCCCTCCCGCACTGCCTCTGTGGCCCTCCGGTGTGGTCGTGCTGACGGCGCCCGCTACGTGGCTCTGCGTCCCCACGTCCTGGGACTGTGGCTACAGCTGTTGCTGATGCCACCGCCCGGCAGCCTAGGTCCCATGGATCCTAGAAGCCGCTCAGCGGTGTCCCAACTCCTGGCCCTTTGGGTCTAAAGCCCACACGCTGACTGGGGCGGGCACTGGCTGGTGGAGGGGAAGTGGGGGGGCGGGGCCCCAGCAGTGTCCAGGTGACCTTCTCCCACAGGTGTGACTCCGGGAGGGCTCTGCCTCATGGATGGGCAGACAGGAGCCACACAATGCTTCCTCCTGCTCCCTGGTCCCCAGGGCCCCATGACCCCCACCTGCTGCCAGGCTCACCTGGAAGGCAGTCCTCAGCCTCCTACATTAGGGGGGCTCCATGAGCTCCGGGGAAGGAGGGAGGGGTGGATCCCTGACGGCCCGGCCCCAGGGCCCTCTCCATTTCTTGACCTGGGCCCACAGGTGACCTGGCTCTGCCCCGGGGTGAGCAGGTGTCTCCGCTCCATCACCATCTTCATTCACACTCACTCACCAGCCCAGGGCCTGCCTGCTCCCGCGAGGCGAGGCCGGTGACACTCACTGTCAGCACCTTCCCTTGCCCTTATCTTGATTGGCAGGAAGACTGTCTGCCATGCAGGGGGTTCAGACAGCAGCCAGCAGGCCTGGGAGGGGGCTAGAGCCCCAGAGGCCTCCGGAGGCAAAAGACCCAGAAACCTGTTTACCGGGAGGTCTAGGACCTTGCGGCAAAGCCCCGGGGCCAAGGAGCATCTGCATGAAGCTTAAGAGGTGACCAGCCGTCCTCGCCCCGCTGCCCTTGACACACCTTCGCCACCGCTGCCTGGCCTGGGCGCAGTCTCAGAGCGCGCGCCTCTGCAGGCTACACAGTAGAGTCAAGGCCCTAAACACGATGACACCTGGGGCACAGTCTGTGCTCTGTGTCCTTCCTCCTCCTTCCTCCCTTCCCTTCCCTCCCCTCTCCTTCTCTCCCCTTCCCTTCCCTCTTCTTCCCTCCCCTCCCCTTCCCTTCCCTCTTCTTCCCTCCCCTCCCCTTCCCTTCCCTCTTCTTCCCTCCCCTCCCCTTCCCTCTTCTTCCCTCCCCTCCCCTTCCCTTCCCTTTTCTTCCCTCCCCTCCCCTTCCCTCCCCTCCCCTCCCCTGCCCTTCCCTTCCCTCTCCTCCCCTCCCTTCCCTTACTTCCCCTCTCCTTCTCTCCCCTTCCCTTTCCTCTTCTTCCCTCCCCTCCCCTCTCCTTCCCTCCCCTTCCCTCCCTTCCCTCCCTTCCCCTCCTCTTTTCTTCCCTTCCTCTCCCTTGCCTTCGTGTTTAATGAGCTGAGTACCTGCATGGTAGGTGCCTAGAATATCACAGGAGAAAAATTCTGTCCCTCTCAGGAGAGTGACCTGCCAGGTTCTCGTGTGGCCAGGGGACCCTCGCGATTTCAAAGGTCAGCATGCTGAGGTTCGTGTGATTCAGGCCCCTTTCCCAGTGCAGTTCATGCCATCGGATAGTCATCGAGAGCAGTGTAGACAGGGAGGGAGATGGATTACACAGAGCGACTGGTGTGCGTCTGCATCCCAGGCAAGACACATAGTGGTTACAATGCCCGGAGGCTGCTTAGGAACATTTATAAGTGACTTGTACCAGTTAGTGCATTTTAAACGAATTGATGGGTATCAATCCAGCCCCGGCAGCTGACTGCCTGCCTCAATCGGTAAGAAATAAGACGCAGTCACATGGACACTCAGGAACGCAGTCAGAAGTCCGTCAAACATCCGGGTCCCCAACAGCACACGGCTTTTATTTTATTCCTCACTTGTATCCGAATAATTAGGCGTCACGTTGGGCCCACTGCAGTAAGGCTCTGAGCTCTTCCGTGGTGTTTGGCCACATTCCCAATTCAGCAGCTTTTGCACGTGTTTTTTCACTTTTCCAGCCAAATGCGACAGGGCGTCCGTGTGGGACAGTGGGTGTGAGCTTTGGAATCAGCCCCCACTGGGTCCAAATCCCAGCTCCAATCTGCAGTGTCCATGTGCTGTGTGGCCTTTAGGAAGTTACTTGCTGTCTCTGGGCCTCAGCTTTCTTATCTGTAAAATGGGTAATAATAATAGTACCCGCCTCAGAGCTGTTCGTGCCCTTAAGACACTGTAAATAGTAGAGGGAACATGAAGAACCCTCCCCAAAAGTAGTTACTGAGCTTGAAATGTGTAGCGTTCTGAGGCACTCCGCCAGCAAAATAGATTACACAAAGCTCAATAGAAAACCAGCAGGCAATCTGCAGCCTGCCTTAGACGAGTGACGTCAGAGATTTCCAGCCACTGATGGTGATGGGAGTCTTTTCTTCTTCCCAATGCGGCGGTGCCGCAGCTCCAAGTACACGTTTGCCGGTCGGTGCACCCCAAACACGGTGCTTCGTACACCCACTACACTAAAGGTCAATCCTGGCGAACCATCAGCCGCCTTTGAAGCTTCATCTCCCTGAAAGACGCTAAGGGCAGCATGTGCTCCGGTCTCTCAGCCCGATCTGTGGAATCAGAGGATCAGAACCGCCTCCTTCCACCTTCTCACCAGGCTCCATCCCATCCGTCCGTCCCCAGAGGGAGGCTGGCGGCCGGGATCACTGCTGTTCTTATTTATGTCCAAAGACAGCACACGTCAGGTGATGCGTCTCCCTCTGGCCCCCGGAAAGCAGAGCCGAGTGAAGATTTAACAGGAGAAGGGCGTGGAGAGCAGGAGTCAGGCACACGTGGAGCGAAGCCTGGAGGACCGAGCTGGGCACCTGGACAGGGGGCTGCTGCCTGACCCCCCAGTCCCGGGATCCCCAGGAAGGCATCCCGAGATCTTCCACGGGAGGTCAAGGGGAGCATTTGCCCTCTGGCTCCTGTCCGCCATTGGTCAAACCCGCCCCTGGGTGTTAGCCCCTGAGACTTGTGGGTTGTGCAGGTTGGGGCTCCAGGTGGGCTTCTGAGGGGCTCGCAGGCGCAGCGTCAGCACAGGTGGGGACGTGAGGGGTCTGAGATGCGGGCTGTCTAGTCCCATCCATGAGGCGCTGCCGCAGCAATTAACCAGGGACCTGAAGATGTGCGGAGGGCTCGGCCTTCGGCATCCGACGCCCGCCCTCCCCTGATGTTGTCATTGTGCCCAGTACACCCCCCTGCGCAAAAGGCTGAAACGCTTCTTCTCGCCCCTGATTTGACACTGCACCGGGGGCTCTGGGGAAAGGGATGCACCTAATGTGGTGAATTTGCATTTTCCCACGAGTGGACTTCGTTTTGAAACTAAACCCAACTCCTCAAGGCAGTGCTTGCCTCCACGGCCCGGATCCTGTGCCTGTTGTGTTAAGTAGCTACACGCAGTGCGGTACCAGCTGACAGGAGCTTGGTTTCAAGCTGGGCTCGTATTAGCGGTCTCCTCTTTTGATGGGGCCAGATCCCCACCTTCTCATTCCAGTACCCTGTGCCCTGGGCCTCTGGGTCCCGCTTGATGGACACTTGTGAGTGCCCCAGCCCCCATCCCATCTGGTCGGTGGCTGGAGGCATCCAGACCACTCCCATGCTCCCGGCCAACCGCTCAGGGTCGGGACTGATGGGCCCAGCCCGGCCCTGGCTCCAGGTGCTCCGGCCCGCGACGCCCGCCCCCGTGCTCTCCCCCGACTCATTCCCACGGCGCTGCCCTGCGCTGCGAGGACCCTTCCTTCTCTCCGAACTCTGTGATACCGGGACATGCCGGTCTCCATGTCCAGGGCTGTGGGTTAAACAGAAACCGGACTGGTAGTGTCTGCCAGTTCCCACGGGGTCTCCTCCACCGTGGACCGTGGCCTAGTCCAAACTGCCCCTGGTCTAACGAGCCTAGCAAAAGTGCATGAATAAATCTGTCTCGTACAAATATGTTAAATAATATTTCACCAATATAAGCAACTTGGCAAAATTGAGGCCCAGATTGGTGAAGTGATGGCACTGGGTCCCTGACGAGGTCGGATGGCCACCAGGTGACCAGCGCATGTTCTGTCTCGCCCTATCTCGCTCCCGGCAGACGCTGACCTGGAATTGTCTTCTCCGTGTTGCATCCGGTGAGACGCTCAGCGGCATCAGGGCGAGGGGGACGGTCTCTGCCTCGGTGTCTCCCGAGGCACCTGGCATAATGCGGGGCCAACAAGGGCAGGTGGGTGAACTGTACTCACGTGACATCGTGGGAGCAATCTGACCACGTGACCAGCTGTGTGCCCAAGACACACTCTCCCCTCCCTACTTCCCACACGCACAGAGCTCATTCGTAGGGAAAGAGATGACTTACAGCAGACAGGCGCGAGGCACTTTCCAGGCAGGATGCCCAGCTTATACTTTTTGCATAACGTCAGGTCCAGAGATGTTGTAAGAATTATTCTTAAAGAATACTGGTCACTCGCCTCATTTCTACTCAGCCCTTTTCCCTGATTTATTGAATTCCATAATCCTGTCCATCATCTAATATGCTATTTAACTTTTATTTTGTTTGCGGTGTCTCCCTGCTAAGATGTAAGGAAGGCATTCCTGTGTGTTTTGTTCCCTGCTGAATCCCAGTTCCCGGAACAGTGCCTGGCACACAGTAGGTGCTCAATAAACTCTTCCTGCGTGGAGAATGCGATGGGTGTGGGGAGGGCTGGGATGAGGCAGGTTCCACAGGGTTCTTTCCTTCTGAATCGCCATCGCCTTGGTTATAAGAATGTGCGTGTCTTCCCTGCTCGCCAGAACACAGTGCATGAAGCACTACATTTCCTATCTGATTTTTCCAACGAGGAAACAGGGCCCGCAGGATGAGTGGCCTACCCAGGGTTCCACAGCCGTTCTCGGGGCTGAAACCTCGAACCTGCTGACATCCAGACCCCTGCTCTTTCAACTTCCCTCTTCCTGGTGCACCATTAAATTAATTTCTCCACCAGGCAATAGCTAATGTTTTAAATGAGTGCCCGGGTCCAGAAATCTTTTATCGGGTTAGGAGCATGGAACTTGATATAACAGCTCCCAATATAAGGAAGCATGTAAGACACTTAAGTGGGCACATAGATCAAATCTCAGTCCTAAGAAGACATGTCAGTAGTCATCTAAATTCCTTCCCCATAATGGAATTTAATTATGATTGTACTTTCAGGAATTTAAAAAGAACGTATCAGGCATCTAACCTCCATGGTGAATTTTAAAATAAGAAAAAATAATAATGAACACAGGCAGGAAAAGAGGGAGCTCTCCCTCTCTCTTTCTCTCTCTCTCTCTCTCTCTCTCTCTCTCTCTCTCTCACACACACACACACACACACACACACACACACACACACATTTTTTAATATTTTCCTGCAGAATCTGAGGCTTTTCTGGGCCCTCTGTTAAGTAGGCTCTTTGTCTGAAAGGATTGAGGGTAGTTGGAGGGTCAGACCTTTACTGGGAAGGGACCAGGACCGAGGCAGGTCTGCCCCAGCATGGTCTGGAATGTGTGGGTTCTTGACTTTGCGCAGGGAAGCTTTCATGACACGAGTCCAGGTGATGTGGAGAGGAGCTCTATTAAAGCTGGGGCAGTGCAACCAAGGAAGGGCTTGGGACAGAAGAGGCAAGATCACAGTGCAGGAGTGAGCCAGCTGGGCTGCCTGGCCGTGGGGAAGGCAGTCACAGCGGCAGGAGAAGTGAGCCCGCTGGGCTGCGTGGCCGCGGGGAAGGCAGTCACAGAGGCAGGAGAAGTGAGCCCGCTGGGCTGCGTGGACGCAGGAAACAGTTACAGAGGCCAAAGGAGAGCCCTGGGGAATGGGTTCCTGGGGTTAGCCACGGAAGAGCTGCTGCTGCCTACTGCTCACTTGGTTGCAAGTCTCATCAGAACCTTCAGAGCTGAGGAGAAAGAAAGCAGAGACACACTCCCGAGGAAAGAGGTGGGGGAAGTGCCCAGGAGAGAGCATGGACTGGGTCCTTGGTCTTAAGGGTTTTTATCTGTTTTCTAAAGGTCAGAATTTTAGGGAGGTCTCAATCAGAATATTTACCAGTTTTCCCAGTGTGTTTTTTGATTTGCTGCTGCATTAAAATGACCACATAGAGAGATCAGGGTCATTCGCTGGTCAGTTTGACCTTCAAAGATTGTCACCAGAGAGGGACTGGAACCCAGGTAGGGTCTGCCCGGCACAGTCTGGAATGTGGAAACCGTTTGCTCCTAAGGGTCCTTGGTTGGGAAGATAAGATCTTGCACTGTATTAGCTGGTTGTACATTGCTCAGCCAACCGTTTAGCTCTTTCTCAGTCTCCCCATTCCACTTGCCAATAAATTTTTCTAGTTTCTTACTAACCTGCCTCAGGGCAGCATGGTGCAGAGGAGCATTGAACTTGGATTACCCCTGTGTCTGTCAGTAGACAGCTGTGAGCATCCAGGCCCATTATTTCCTTGGGGCTCAGTGGCCAGTGGAAAAGGTGGTCTTGCTGCCATGACTAGCCAGAAGGGTGGACAAACGCTTTCCCATGCTTCGTTGCAATAGTCGGTATAAATACTAAGTGTAGAGTGTCGGACAACAGCCCCCAGGCTTCGAGTACGTGAGAATCACCTGCCAGGCAAACATGGGGTTCCAGGCCACATTCCCAGGGGTGTCAGTATAGGAGGTTGGGGCAGGCTGGGAGTCCGCGGTTTAGCACACACCTGAAGATTCGGGTGCGGCTGGATGGGTCAGCCCTCTCTGGGGAGCACTGGGGACTTCCGTTCTAGTGGCTCAGAAAAGGCACCCATCTTCTCAGGACCCGGCCGCCATGTGGCCAGCTCACCAGGACAGCATGGTAGGAGAGAGACTAAAGTCAGGGAAAGGAAACACCACCAGGCGGGGCCATGGGGAGGGTGCATGGTCTCCAGGCTGCGAGCTGAGCAATGCCCGCGGATTCCATGGGCTCTCATGTCAGGGCCAGAGGGAGGTGGAGGGGAGAGAAAGGGCCTGCTGCACCTTCACAGCTCCCCGCTGGGAGGAGGTAACTTATTGCCCGCTAGCCCCAGGGGCTAAGACCAGTGCATTGGCCACAGTCACGCAGCTGCTGAGCGGAAGCCCAATGGGAAGCCAGGCCTCTGGCCTCCAAGCCTTTGTGCTGTTCATCGTGTGAACTCCACCCCCATCAAAGAACGCCCCGGGAGAGAGGCAGAACACGCAGGGGAAGCAGAAATAAAGCGGTATCCACCGTGAAGCGCATCACAGGGCTGCTAATTTTTAACATGGGGCAGGGCCAGATCACTTGGGAAAGCTGAGAAGGAGGCGCCAGTAGCTTGGGGCTTGAACTCCTCTTCTGAGAGCTCCCAGCGCCCCCAGCTCAGGGAGCAGCTCCTAAGGCAGGAGTGGGTCCTCTGCGGTCCTGGAGCGTGTGACGGACGGACACGGTTTTACAGGGAAGGGAATACTAAGCCAAAGGAATGCAGATCTCACTGTGGAATTTCAGATCCTAACGGACAATTAGGAGTGGGCAAAGAGGCCCCATTGCACCTGGAAGGAGCAGCTGTGACAGGAGGGGCTCCCCGCTCTGCTCCCGCCTGCTGCGGGGAGGGGCCTTCTGCCAGCCCAGGCGGGACGCTGTTCCAGAAGGAGCGCTGATGTGTGGGCGGCAGCCCGGGCCTTGGAGACGGGTGCTGCGGGTGACAGGAGGCCGACCGCAGGCAGCGTTCTGACCGATGACCGTTCTTCTCCACGTCTGTCCCTGGGCTCCGCGGCCAGCAGGGTCCTGGCTCCTGCTCAGAGTAGGGCTGGCCGTACAGGGAGCATCACCCCTCCTAGAGCCCCCCGCCATTGCACGTGGCCCGCCCCGAGCACAGGGAGGCCTGTGCGACCAGGGCCGTGGCCCCTGACCTGTACCAGGGCCCTTCAACGGTCCGGCCGCCTTGGCAAACCTTGTGAGGCCCGGGTCAGTGACCCCAGCAATGGTGTCCAAGCTCCCTGCCGAGGTGCCTTTAGGGGGAGCCTTTCCCCCTCTGTCACCCGATAGGGCACGCTCACTCCCTTTGGAGCGGCGCACCTTCCTGAAGACCAGCTCCAGGGGGTTCCCGGCCTGGCTCCCCTCCCAGCTTTGCTGTCACCCCGTGCCCGGACAGCTAGTTGCCGAACACCTGTGTTTGCCCTCAGACCACCTGACCTGCTCTCGCCGGGGCCACCGTGGCCGGAGAGCTGCCAACGCTTTGGCCAGAAGGCGCTGTCTGAGCTGGGCTGGGCTGAGGGACGGCATTTTCTAAGCATTTCTGAGCTAAGAGAACATTTTATGGGATCCTCAGCGATCCAGCAGCAAGCAGGAGCTACACACCCAGGAGGTGCCAAGAGCCGCGAGGAGAGGCGGCTGTGCCCAGCTGCCATCACTCAGGATGGAGCCACCTGCCCCTCATCTCTGTCCGCAGGGCGTTTAGTTCTGACCTAAACGGGAAGGTGGCCTGAAGCTCACCTGAAGTGAAGCCCGAATCCGAACCAGCACGGGACCCCCTTCCCTGACCACGGGCGCTCCCCATTTGGCGAAGCACCCAGCGTGGCACGCGATATGTGCTCGGTGACCATCTGCTGGTAGGACTCAGTGTCTGTAGCTCCATTGTCCCGCCTGTCGGGGGGTTGCTGGGGCTGCCCGGAGAGCTGACCACCAGAACGAGGGAGCGCCCAGCACGTGCTGCATGCGGCAGGCGATGCGTGGACGTCACTTCCTGGCCGTTTCCAGCTTCTACTCCGCATTCAAGCTTTTCGTTGGCCTCATTCTTCTCTCCAAGGTGGACAGAGGGCTGGTTAGGGAGCACTCTGCCCCTGCCTGTCCAGCACGGTCAGTGGTGCTACAAGTTGGGTCTCACCCCCAATTGTGTCCTGCGGTGGCCTCTCTCCCCTTTCTAGTGCAATTCCACCACCAAAGTCGTTTATTTAGCAAATATTTATTGAGCCCAGTAGACTGGGCCCTTTGCATTCTCACACCTACTCGGCATGTTACTGATAAGGGCCCGGTGGGCGGCGTTCACAGTCCTGGCCTCAGTCCCAGCTTGCAGGCAGCAAAGCCAGGGAGGGGACAGGGTCGTCTCTTCCCAGCTGAGCCCCTTCCCCCGTGTTGTCTTGCCTGTCCTCACTCCAAGTCAAACTGGACTCGCTGAGGGCTGGATGGTGACCTGTGCATCCCGTCCTCCAGCAGACCTTGTCCTAGGAGGTGAGCTGCCAACGTGAGCTGTCAATTGCATTGGAGGTGGGGGCTTGGAACTCCAGACACCAAACCCTCTGGTTTCCACATGGCAGCGTTCTCCCAGCCCCGCCTGTGGATGGGGGGTAGTTTATGTCATTAAAAGGGTTATGAGCCTGGCCAGTGTGGCTCAGTGGTTGAGTGTGGACCTATGAACCAGGAGGTCACGGTTGTATTCCCAGTCAAGGCACATGCCTGGTTTGTGGGCTTGATCCCCAGTGTGGGGCGTGCAGGAGCCATTTGATCAATGATTTTCTCTCATCATTTGATGTTTCTGTCTCTCTCCCTTCCTCTCTGAAATCAGTAAGAACATATTTTAGAAAAGAGGTGTTGGCATTCAAAGTTATTGGTTTTATTTGCTGGTTTTCTGCCAGTTTGTGCCAATATCCACACTGTGTTCATGGTGTGATGAGGCGCGCAGACCCACTCTAACGGCTCTGCAGTTGGGGTAGGAACCCTTTCGATGCTGACGCTGCTGCTTTTTGAGCATCTGCCCCAGGCCGGTTGGTCTGAATGTGCTGTCTGCATTCATCACAGTGACTCTGCCAAGTGGGCACAAGTGTCTTCATTTGACAGACGGGGAAACTGAGGCTCGGAGAGGTCAAGAGACATGTCCTGAGCCACCGAGCTGGCGTGTGTTGGGGTGCACGTATTCACCCGTTCATCAGAGGTTACGTGGTCCCCCATCAAAGACACTGCGTTCCTCTCTGACGGCCAGGCTTCCCCTGGTCTAACCTGCTCCCAAGCTCTGGAGCAGAGCTAGAGCCGGCCACAGGCTTGTCTGCGTTATGCATCATGATGTGCTCAGAGTTCTGTGGCCCCAAGACTGGAGCTGAGGGGAGACATGCAGCCCCCTCCCCACCCCCGCACCGGCCGCCCGGCCGCCTCAGGGCTGACCCGCTGCCGCAGCGCCTGGCGCTGGAAGTGGGGAGGAAACGCTGCTGGGACCTCAGCACGAACAAGGGCTGAGCCCAGATATGGCTCCCTCACAAAGGCACTCTGTCCTCCGCGCAGGAGTCCTGTTTCAGCCCTGGGCGGCCACCCTGGCTCGGCTGTCTCACGGGGAGCAGGCCAGGCCCCTGATAACATCACGGTGGCACAGTGGGGCTTTGTGCCCCTGGGGGCTCCGGTTACCTGGGGCAGGTAGGAGGCGGGCCCCAGGCCAGGAGGAAGGCAGTGACTAAGGAGAAACAAGCATGAGGGGGGTGTTTGGGAAACCCCAAAGGAAGCTTTCCCTCCTCCCCCCGCCCATGTCCGTAAGGTGTTTCCCGAGGAGCCCGCTTCATCACCGCCTCAAACGGCAAAGACAGGGACTGGGTTCCCACTCACAGGGGACGCTGCCCGCCAGTGCCGCACTTCTCCTCCCGGGCCTCTCCTCCTCCCGGGCCTCTCCTCCTCCTCCTCCCGGGCCTCTCCTCCTCCCGGGCCTCTCCTCCTCCCGGGCCTCTCCAGGTGACGTCACACAGCTGGCTCCCAAACCTTGGGTGCCTTCACCCGAAGCTGGCGGCTGCGATCTGCCTTTGAGCACCGGCGGGAGGCTCCTGGGCCAGCGCCCAGAGAAAGGTACCCCAGGAAGCCCACAAACCCTCCTGCCAAGCCCAGAGCCTTCACAAGGACACAGCTGGATCGTGGCTCCTGCGGGAGCCAGCGTCCTCGCTGGGAGCCCAGCGGCGGGCCGTCACGCGTCCCACGAGGGAGTGTGGAAGGGGGCTGACTTAGGTCAGGGAGGGGAGACGGGCTGGGTGGGCTGCCAGGTCTAGTTCCGGCCCCCAAACATCAGCGATGCCCATGAGCATCCCTGGACCTCCGTGTCCTTCTTTTCAAGGTCGCTGAACGCACGTGGCTCTGTCTCTCTGGGATTCCGGACGGCCCTTGCCGGCTCTCACAAACAGAAGCCGGGAGACACTCTAGATGTCCTGGGCAAGGTCTGCGGCATTGGCACAGATGTGAGTGGACGTTCGGCTCATGAGTGGGGCTCCCCTGTCAGGCCGACGCGGGTGACGCACGGGGACAAGGACTTTCCGCCTCAGACTCCATCCACCTCTGGACGCCCTCCATTACCTAGCTTGTTGGGGATTAAAGGAGATTCGTAACAAGTAACAATAGGGTGTTTCCTGACGGCCGGCTGAGGTCCTGGACCTGAAACTCAGGCTCATTGTCTGTGAGTCACATGTCTGGATGAGGGACTGTAAGAAGGGCCCTGTGGACTGGAAGGTTAGCATGGGTCTGTCTGGACCCAAACCCTACATTTAGGACCATGACGCCGCTGGATCCTTCCCTGGGAGTTGGTTGTAAACTTATATAAAAGGAAAATAAAGGCATTCCTCTCTCTGACTATAGAAGTAATACACGAATTTCCCCAAAACAGGCAAGGAGACAGGAACACAGCATGAGCGTGGAATTTCTAGTTATAACTGTAACTGTTTGACTGGAATGAGCACTCTTAGGGGAATGTGCTCATTTGCATATTCAACAACAATTACTGGAACAGCGTCTGAGTGTCAGGTGTTGAATTAAGAGCTGAGGAGATACCTGGCCGGTGTGGCTCAGTGGTTGAGTGTCAACCTATGAACCAGGAGGTCGCGGTCAGGGCACATGCCCGGGTTGTGGGCCCAATCCACAGTGTGGCATGTAGGAGGCAGCTGATCAATGATTCTCTCTCATTATTGATGTTTTTATCTCTCCCTCCCTCTCCCTTCCTCTCTGAAATCAATAAAATATTTTTAAAAAAGAACTGAGGAGACGAAGGTGAGTGGTATGTTGCTCTCTTGAAGAACTCTGAGACCAACAGGAGACACGGACGGATGGAGCAGAGAAATTCCAACGCCAGGCGCTCCGGAGGAGGGAGAGCCGCTAGTCCGGGAGTGGTCTGCTGGGGGAGCTGGGAGAAGCTGGAGCGAGCAGATGCCATCTGATCGGGGTCTTGAAGGATGCGCAGGAGTCTGCTGTTGAGTGGCATAGAGTTCCTTATCACTGGGCGTGCAGGGCCAGAGGCTGAGTGGCCAGCTGTCACAGGTGTTGCAGAAGGACGGCTGGGCGGTGGGAGACAGGCCTGTGACCTCTGAGGCCCTCCCAAACCCGAGATTCTGTAAAAGGGCCCAGCCGGGGTGTTACTGCGCTAGCACATACGTTACAATCCATCACCACGTCCTTCCCAGGCCTTAGCCTCGTGGGGCTCGAGGGGGCCGCTGTCAGCCTGCGGGGGTTTGAGAGGGGACCAGGGAGGGGAAACTCACCTCTTCTCTGTCCTAAGGGCACGCATCTCCTTACCCTGCTCGGCTGTGTGTGGAAATGGTGGGAGCACGTGGAGAGCTGGGCGGAGAGGAACGCTTTGCTCCCTGCACACCTAGCAGAGCTGGGGTCCCTGTGCCCGGGTGGGCCCATGCTGCCCCGGGCCGTACAGACCACGGAGGCCGCCGCCTCGGCTGCAGCTGCGCCCTGAGCCCAGGCAGCCACCTGAGGCTCTTCACCTGCCGTCCCCAGGGACCGTGTCCTGCCAAGAAAAGCAGCGGGAACAAAGGAGCAAAGTGCACCCAGCGTGTCCCAGGCGACGCAGCTGAGTTCTCGGCTGGAGACACTCGAATCGCTCACATTCCTGACTCGCTCAGGTGAGCGCAGGTGCACCCAGGTGGAGCCACCGTCCTCCTTCCTCACTGCGGGCCGGCCGGCCCCGGGACAGCCACGGCGCAGACAGACCTGCCATTGTCACCCGCGGGTGGCATATCAAATGCCTCTTAAGAAGGGATTGGGGCTTGAGGCTCTGGGGTCTCCTGAGCACAGACTTATGGGGACGAAACCCTAGAAATGGAGGCGTATCTTCGGGCCCGGGGTCGGGGGAGAACATGCAGGCAAGTGAGGCCGGTCGCTGTCTTGGTGGCTTCTCACGGTCAGTCAAACGTGGAAATAAAGCACTTTTACTTCCAGCCTCCGAAACACAAACGTTGGCTTTCGCACTCGTTAAACTCTGGAACTCGTTAGCACTTCAAGTTTCTCCTGGGACGTCTGTCAGGAAGGATTAGCAGCCAGTTGATGGATGTGGGCTCAGACCGCAGTGAACTTGTAACATCCACTCAGCTCCGAGCTGGCTCCGTGTCCCTCGCTGACCCTCCGGCCCTCCGAGTCAGCGGAGGGGCAGCCTGATGGGGGGTGTATGTGTGTGGAGGGCGGGACGGTGCCTCTCTCTACGCCAGGAAGAATCCTGATACTGACTGTTATAAAGAAATACACACCCATCTGCTGCTTTTTGCCAAAATAAATACAGGAAGGATAAACCCCAAACGAGCAAGACCGGCTCTTTCCAAGGGGTGGTGAGGATGGAGCGGCGAGCTGGGCGGACGTGACACTTCTTTAAAAATATCTTTTGGTACAATCTTTAACTGTTGGAACCATGTCCATGTTTTACTGCTCAACAAAGTCCAATCACCACGGATGGGGAAAGACCATAAAGCGGAACACAAGCAGAAACACACGGAGCCACTTGCACTTCCTGTGAAAAGCACAACCACGCTGACCGGGCCACACCGCGGCCCCACGGGACGTTGGTCACCGCGCTGCCACCGTGCTCCCTCGATCTGAAGTCAGAACGAGCCACGAACCCTCCTGAACTCGACGCCGGAGGTTTGTCTTTCCTAGGAGGATGGGTTAGCAATTTTGAAACTACGGTGTGGGTGTTCTGTTCCAGATTTGGGCAAATTAATATTTGGGGACGGGAGCCAGGTCCCTCGCTGTCATGGAGGGAGTCCCACACGTGGGAGGCTGGGCTGAGTGAACTGGTGTAGAGGGGAGTGGCGGTGGGAACGCACGTGTGCTGTGCGTGTGGCGGGTGATATGCGAGGCCTCCACGCAGTGTGTGGAGTCGGTATGTGTGCGCGTGAGCTGCCTGAGGGCAGTGAGGTTACTGAAAAGCCTTATTTTTTGTTGTGAGAGGATCCCCCATCTAGTTAATTCACACATCCCTCACCTCACTTATTTATCTCTTATTTTTAGTGGGAACATTCAAGTTGTCCTCCCCTGGCAAGTTTCAATTACATAAATACAGTGCTGCCAGCTACACCCACCATGCTGTGCCCTCAGTCCTCAGACCCTGTCATCTTGTAGCTGACAGACACACGCTTCCCCCAACCTCTATGTCCCCCACTCCCAGACCCCCTCCAACCCCCTTTCTATGCTGCTTCTACGAGTTTGACTTTTTCTTTTTGCTTCCACATGTGAGTGATGCTCTGCTGGACTTGTTCTCTGTCTGACTCATTTCACTTCGCACCTATTCCATCTGCCCTCCAGGTCCCTCCACCCATCACTCTGTCGCAAATGGCAGGCTTTCCTTCTTTCTCATGGCTGAGTAATATTCCAGTGTGTGTGTGTGTGTGTGTGTGTGTGTGTGAGAGAGAGAGAGAGAGAGAGAGAGAGAGAGCGCTCACATCTTCTTTGTCCATTCATCCATCTGTGGACACAAGTTATTTCTATGCCTCGACTACTGTGGATATTGCTGTGGCGAAGTGGGGGTACAGATGCCTCTCTGGGATCCTGTTCTCATTTCCTTTGGATAAGTATCCAGAAGTGGGATTGCTGGACCCTTTGAAACTTTGACATTTTTAATTTTTGAGGAACCCCTTGGCCTATATATCTAACATTCATCAACTATTTAGAAAACCTTTTAAAATGACGTGTTTCCTGAGAGGGCCTAGAAGCAATGACACTCAGGAGCAGCAAGCACACCTAGAGGCCCCGGTCCTGAGTTCTAACGACCATTTCCCACGGAAGGAACCAGAGAGATGGAGAAGCAAAGACTCAGACGCTCCAGGAACAGCTGTTGTGTCCGAAATGAAGGACGTGCTAAAAACTAGTGATAGCAGTATGCCCGAACGACCTGAATTCGCTTGGAAAGGCTCCCACTGTCAAATCGGGGACATCTGAGTATCAAAACAAATAACGACCTAGTTCGTTAAACCCTCTCAAGTAAAATCAGAGCCCACGTGTCCTCGCTGATGCGGCTCAATCAGTGAACAAATTAAGACATGGGGGAGGAATAGTTAGGGTTCCAGCCAAAAAAAGTAGAAGAAACAATGGAGTTAAATTCCCATCTCACAGCCACCAGAGTCTTCATTCCTTCAACCAAGAATCACCAACCGAGGCTCAGTTAGTAGGTGTGAGTTTTACCAGGAGCAGAATGACAAGGCGGAAGGGGTGGCCTCCTGGTGGAGAAACGCCCCTTGTCCAGGCGAGCTGGGTTTCTGCTCCGAGAGCAAGGCCACCTGACACCGTGCTTCCTACGGGGAAGCACTGAGGGCCTCTCTCCTGCGGGATTTCCTTCGAACTCGCGCTCCCGCGTTCCGGAGCAGACCCCAGACTAACCCAAGCCCAAGGTGAGGGTTCTACCAGGTAGCTGCCTGCACTGCTCAGAAAATGCAGCCTGGAAGGAGGAGAGACGGAGAGC
Source organism: Cnephaeus nilssonii (assembly GCF_951640355.1). Lineage (NCBI taxonomy): Eukaryota > Metazoa > Chordata > Mammalia > Chiroptera > Vespertilionidae > Cnephaeus > Cnephaeus nilssonii. The sequence continues at coordinate 41,844,758 of NC_137092.1, forward strand.
GGAGCCAGAGGAGAGGAGACTAACCCCTCAGGACCCTGAGCATGAGCCGCGTCCTGGGCTGGGTCCTGAATGAGGAAAAAGAGCTTCGCAGGATGGAGACAACTGGCCGAATGTGAACAGGGACGCTGGCTAAGTGGGGTCACAGCAATGCTATGCGTGCTGATCTTGGCAATGGCACTGGGGCAACCGATGAGAACGTTCTCATTCTTGGGAGATATTTGCTGAGGGATTTAGAGATAGAGGGACTTGGGGCTGCATGGGAGATAGATAGATGATAGATAGATAGATAGATAGATAGATACTAGTAGGTAGATAGATAATAGAGAGAGATATCTAGGTAAGTAACATATGGGCTTTTTTTGTACTTTTTAATAACTTCTCTGTAATCATGCCAAATGAAAAGTTATAAGAGAAAAGAGAATCCATTTAACTGTTACTATGATCACTCGTGCCCTGTTTGGGGGAGAATGAAATGCCAGTTCTATGAAGATAACTGTGCAGACGAGTTCAGAGCATGCGACTTGCTTTCAGTTTGCGCTCACTGCGTCCTCACTCAGCCTGTTGAAGGGAGCAGGATGGGCATTTCATTGCCCCGACTTCCTGGAAGCCCCACGGGAGGCATGTCGTGTGCGTTTCTCAACGTCACAGAGCTGAGGGCCGGCAGCGCCTTTGAGCTTCCCCACCGCACTGCCGCGCCTGTGACCTCCGGGCCTGAGCGCTCCCCCAGCAGGCGCTGAGGTCCATGGGATGGTGAGGTGGGGACAACGTCGCCGCCCGAGTCTCTGCGCTTGCCTTGGACTTGGCCCTCCACACGTGTCATTCTTCTTGCAAAGTGGGCGAGGCCTTGTGCTATTAACATTGCGATGGCTGGTCACCCCTCTCAGAGCCCAGGCCTTCGTACACACACTGCAGGCCTCTGCCCCTCACACGGGCTGACTTTACTAAGTAAATAAAATGCCAGCAGCGTGGGCACATTCAGCATCGTCGATTGTACATATTCAGCTTAGTAAGTTTCTCATAAATTTCCCTTTGTGATCCCTCCGGCCGCCACAACCCAGGCGGAGTCTGGCTTCGTCCACTTTCCTGGAGCCGGGAACACTGAGGCTGTCAGTCTGGAGACACAGGCTGGGATACAGAGACAGAGTGGGGAGGGAAGGAGGCTGGGGGAGAGGCAGGAAGGCCACATTCCTGTCCCTGGGACAGGACAGCCGGACAGGTGGCATTTCCTCCTCGTCCTCAGGGCCGGAGACTCACTCCTCCAGACCCAGTGGCCTGTGCATTTCCATTTCTAACCCGAACATTTCCAAATTCGGGAAAGGGGATGTCGCTCGGTTTCCCGAGTGCCCAGCGGTAAAGGCGACCGACGCACCCGGACAGGGCAGCTGTGAGGTCACAGCAAGGGTCCCCCGGCTGAGATGCTCAGAATGATGGAGGCCGGGGCCCGGCTCTGCCAATGGTTAGAGTCGATTTCAGCAGCTCGAGGGAGGATCCAGTGGCCACGGTGGCAGTGGCATAGGAACCCTCACCCGGCTACCGTCCCGGAATGATGCCTGTCACACAGCGTCCTTGTTCCTGGAACAGTTCCCATCCCAGAAGCGGACAATTCGTTCCCCACAGGCCTGAGCCTTGATCAGGGTCGCCGCCCTGCACGGCCGTGAGCAGCACGAGGGGTGGCGTCTCCGCCGCGGGGATTCGGCTTCCGCATCTGCGTGTCTGTACTTGCACACGCTTCTCTGCCTGTGTGTGCCTGCGTGTGCCTGCGTGTGCCTGCGTGTGTCTGCACCTCTTACTCTCACGGATATCAGTCACACTCACCAAATCCACCCTGGAATGAGGTCCAGTAGGCCCGAAGGGAAGTTCCCCAGGTTACGGACGATTCCCGAGTATGGATGGAGCGCTCACGGGGACCTGCCCATGGGGGTTTGATTTCCCTGCTCCTGCTGCCCCAGTTCAGCTCTGGGTGCTAAAAATACCTCTGTCCTGGCCAACTTCCCAGTGTGTGTTCTCTGGGTGTGCGAGCGCCCTCTGCTGGGCGTGTGCTGGAAGCGTTGACCCAGGAGGCTCTCTGCTCTGCAACAGAGGACAGAGGATGGTGGGCATGGCTTCTGCGAAGGGCAGGGGCCAAAGGGAATGGGACCCCCTCTCCCCAGTCCTCCTCCCGCGGTAGTCAGACACCGCACATCACCTAAATCAGCCCTGCCGCTAGAACTTCCCACGGCGAGGGGAAGGCTGCCCAGCTGTGCTCCCACTAGCTTCACGTGGCTGTGGCGGTGAGGACTGGCCTATCTGTTAACTGAGGGAAAATTCACAAACATAAAGTGGAAGACTAAATGGTGCCGCCCGGGGCAGGTAGTGATTCCCACGGCTGTGCACCAGCACCTCCCTCCAGCTCTCAAATGTGTTCACCTCCCCGTGCCCACTAATCAGGACTTCCACCTGCACCCCACCCCACCCCGCCAATCACGGATGTGCTGTCTGTCTCCGTGGAGGGTCTCGTCTGGCTGTTTCATGCAGGTGGAGCCTACAATGTGTGGCCCCGGGGGCCCGGCGTGTTTCTCTGAGCGCAGTGTTTTCTGTGCTCATCCACTCTGCGGTCTGTGGTCGGTGCTTCATGCCTTCCCGTGGCTGAGGAATGTTCCACGGGGTGTGTACGCCAGAAGCTCACCCATTCACTCCGCGGTGGACACGTGCACCGCTCCAACCTTTGGCTGCTGTGAGCAGTGCTTCTACCTGCAGTCGTGCACAAGGATCTACTCAAGTTCCTGTTTTCAGTTCTTTCAGATACACAGCGTGTCCCCAAAATGTGTACTTTGAATAGTTATTCATTCCAATGGGTTAAATCTGAAAAGGAAGAACATCAGTTGAGCTATCAGCTGTTGAAGTGTGTATACATTTTAGGGGGACACCCTGGATATCGGGGAGTGGATTGCTGGATCATGTGGTGATTCTGTGTTTAGTTCTTTGAGAACACACCCAACTGTGTTCTGAGCAGCTGAATTTTAAATAATTTTAATTACTAATTCATTAAATAATTTTAAACTCACAAGAGCCCTAATGCTTCTATAGCACCGTGACTTTTTTATGAGTAATAGGACAGGGTGCTTAGCACCTGTCCAAGCAACATTGAAAAGATACATTCCTACAGAAAAACAAACTCCACAGACATCCACACCCTTACCTTGCGGCTCTTCACTCCACATGACAGGGAACTAGATCGCAGAGCGGAAAGTAAGAATTCAAAGTGACCTTACAAGGCAGTTACCCCGCCCTGACATCTCATAGAGGAAGAGGCCCAAAGAGGTGCCGTTTCTTCATAAACACTTGCTGGGCCTCACTTGGGGCTGGACAGGCTCTGGGGCAGCGCTGGGCGCAGAGAGGTTTTGGGGTAACAGGAGGACTGAGGGGGGTGCGGGCGGCTAGCCCACCGCGTGGTGTGTTGCCAGGGCTGGGCGTGGGGTTGCAGCGGAAGGTCTAGGTTCCTTTGCATCCTAAAGCCAAATTCCGTGGGTCCTTCATACCGTCCGATGCAACCTGAGTCCTGCCTCTGGCTCTCACTGCTCTGTGTCGGCACCCTGGCCATGCTGCACTGCTGTGGCGGTGGTTTCTACTTGGACCCCCACCGCCACACCCCAACCCCTTCCTCTGTTGGGCATTTACTGCCTCTTCCTGCCCCGGGGCCTGTACTTCCTCATGGCGCTTAAATCCCAGGTGCGGGCCACGGTGTGAGCCGCATGCACCAGGGTGCGAGCCTGTACACGCGGCTCTGGCTGCTCCCGACCTGCCCTCCCGCGGTGCTCGCTGCTGAGGGGCATGGACCCTCCCCAGCTCGCTGCCCCCAGCACCCTGCTCTTCCTCTGACCTAAGCCTGCCTTGCTCTTGCTGTGCTCTCCGTCCGGGATGCTCTCCCAAAGACTCCTGAAGGGCGCCCTCCGCCCTTCACTCAGGCCTCTGGCAGAGGCCGCCGAGCAAGGCGCTTTCCCCAGCGTCTGTGTTAACTAGAAGCCGTTTCCCACCCTCGCGCGCTGTCCTTCCCAGGCGCTGGCATTCCCCTGGCTCCCGGTCCTTACCTGCCTGATGCTGGACGCGTTCTAGTCCGTGCTCGGTGAACTCGGCTCATCCCACTGCCATGTGAGCCCTGGAGGGCCAGGACTTTGTCTCTTGCTCTCCGTTGAGCCGGTGACCGTGACTGACACTCGGAAGGTAAAGAAAAGGAGGAAGGAGGACCGGGGAAGGAAGAAGGGGGTCTCAGCAGCTAGCTAATCTCTGAAACCTCAGTCGACTCATCCGAGAAGCAGGACTGGGGTCATGCTTACCTCATAGGGTTGGAATGGCTGTCCGTGGGCGTGGTCCAGACGCCCCGCGCTCACCAAGTGCACGGGCACTTAGCACGTGCTCAGTAGATACAACTTCCTGTTATAGCCTTTCCTTTGGAGCTGTGCCCTCACCACCTGCACTGTGTGTAATCCGGACAAGAGTCCAGAACATTCTCCCTCCTTCCTGCCCAGGGGGCCGTCCGACCTGCCAGGTTCCCCTCTAAGTGTCGCGGTCAGACCCCTGTGGTTACCCCTTCACTGCTCTGCCCAGGGCTCATAATTCCTTCAGGTTCTCCATGGATTCCTTACCACCTGGTACAGCAGCACACTGATTTCACATTTAGGGTGCACGCGCACACACACACACACACACACACACACACACACACACAGCGACTTGGCAACTTCCTTTAGAGACACTGAGTTCGGAGACTGCATGATAATATCCCTTTCTTACATCTGGATGTCCAGACAGTTAATGGGGCCAGCTGATCTGTCCCCAGCAGACAGTGGCCGGGCCCAAAGCACCGAGATGAGCTAAGAGTCTCCTGGGTCCCACGGTCTCTGGTGGTCAGTTTCCTGGCTGGTCTCTCTCAGAGAAAGAATGGGGCTGGCGGCCTGTTCTCAGCAGAGCGTGTCCTTTGTGACCTTGTTTGTGAAGCTGGATTCCTGTGATCTGGGTGCCAAGGGGGCCCCAGGCTTAGGGGAGTGTGTGAAGTGGGCACAGGTATATTGGTGGAGACTCTGATACCCTCGTCAACGTTTAAGATAAAATATTCCTCGTTAGGAAACGCCTTACTCCTGGTTCAGTCTCCATCCCCCGCTCCTGACACGCCTCATGCCCAGGGCCCACGTCCTCACGCTCCTCTGCTCTCCGAATCCGTGGGACGGCCCTGAGATGGGTGTGGGCGGCAGGCGTCTGCACGCTTTCCACAATCGCACCGCGAGGAGGCGCGGCCAGCGTGGCTCGTATGGAGCCCCAGGACCAGCACCGTCCCCGCTCCCAAGGCGTCACTGGACCAACAAGTCGGGGCTGATGCGGCTTCTGGGGAGAGAGGGGAGAGGCCTCAGTGACTTCCCAGTGACTTACTGATATTGGGAAACATGGGTTGCATGAACACATCTTTAGTGTTCGTAGGTGGGGCCTGGGTCCTAACGGTGGACGTTACACGTTCTTCAGGGTCCGATCGAGGTCTTTGGCCTTAGGAGCCGCTCGGCCCACGACCACCCAGGAGTTCCTAGCCCCCGTGGTCAGAGGTGGTCCCTGCAGTAGCCGGCTCAGGCCTCTGTGGGGGCCCTGCCGCCGGGGCCTGGGGCTGGTAATGACACTTAATAAGAAGGTCGTTGGCGGGTTGTATGGTAAAAAACGCGGCCTGAGAGTTCAAAAATTCATCTGTGCTGCCTCCTGTCTTCATTCCCGGACCAGCTTTCTCAAGTTACTCTCCTTTTGACCAAAGAAAATCATAATCACAGGGAAGGAGCTTCGACCTAACATCTGCCAGAGAAACAAGTGGAGCCATTCACCTGCTCCATCAAAGCGGCTCCTAAATGAGAGGCCGGGCCGTGACCTGAGCCCAAGCGAGCTGCCCGGTGTGGGAAGAAACTGACTGACAGGGAGACTGCTTGTGGCCGGCCACACAGCCCCCCACTCACCTTACTCCCAGTCCCGGGCCGCTCGCTCTCTCTGCCGTGGCATTGGGCTCCGGCGTGTGTGTGTGTGTGTGTGTGTGTGTGTGTGTGTGTGTGTGTGTGTTTGGGGGGGAGGAGATAAGAGCTCAAGGAAGATGCTTGGTGGAATAACCCACGGTCAGGAACGCTGAGGCCCACTCCTGAACTGATCTCTGGCTGTTGAAAGAGTCCTTTTCTCTGATCAGTTCTGATAGGCTGTGTGCTGGGCACTGAGCCATTCGCTGCTTTGAAAAAATTAGTTTCTCACTAGCGGGTGGTCCCAGGCCAGCGTCCCTGGCGGCACACACTGTCCTGTGGGCTCCCCTTCTGAAGTTCCATCCATTCGCCCCGGGGCCGCTGCTAGCGGGCTCATGGGGCTTCGGTGACACGTGCCTCCTAAGTGTGGCCTCTGGAAGCAGCGAGCCTGACCTTTCCTAACCCACGGTGACCCCTGTGTGGGAGTGTGAAGTCGGCCCCAGGGGCACCCCAGCCAGGAGGGTGGGCAGCACAGGCCAGGGCACTTCTGGTGGCCCCCAAGCCAGAGCCAAGACCAATCCGCCATCTCTCCGCTGGGGAAGTTTGCCCCTGAGCAGAGAGAGCCAGGCAGCCGATCGCCGGGCACAGGTGCCGGGAAAGGATGTGAGGTTTGCCCTCTTGGGGAGAACACCTTTCTGTTGTCACCTGGTCGCTGCGGGCTGGGCACCCGCACACGCTGTTGGGGCTGCTGGGAGCAGGCTGTGGTGTCTGCAGCTGCCTGACCCCCTTGTGCCCCTCCAGGAGCCCATGCTCCCTTCTCCCTCCTCCCCTCCTCCCCTCCTCCCCTCCCCCCACTCCCTCGGCCCCGGGCTGGCGTTGATCTGCGTGTGTGTTCCTGCACTTCTGCACGAGACAACGTGTCTGTGCTGTTGTTTGTTTGTTTGTTAATTGCAAACCCACTCTGCACTCCGGGAAGAAAACTCGGGGGGCTTAGTTTGACCCCATTTGTTCTAGACTTCCGAGCGTGAGCAGCCTGCTGTCCACCTGCAGCCCGTTGTCCGCATTGGCGCCCTCAGCACTGCTACAGCCTGATCCCGTGACTGTCCCAGCTCGAGGGAACCCGGGATAATGGTATCAGGGAGCAGTCTGACCTGCACCCTAAGACCAGGGTCCTCCCGGTGTGGGCCCTGGCCCGGAGCCGCGGCATCGCCTGGGAATGATCAGAAACGCAAACTCGCCAAAAAGACCGTCTGGGGTGAGCCCAGCCAGCTGTGCTTAACAGCCCTCCCAGCGACTCCGGGAACCGGGCTCCGGCTCGAGAGCCGGGGCAGGCCATCCTTGGGCTGCACTTTGAGGGCACGAGTTGGCATCTGTAGGAGGGGATGCCACAGCCAGATGCGGTGTGTACCTGTCCATCACTGCAACACAGTCCCTGCGGCTCGTATGTGGCAACGCAGGGGCGGCGGCCGGTGCTGGATTTTAGCGTGATGCCCTGGGCCGGGAGGGAGCTGCCTGTCTGTCACCACACGCCCTGGGCTCTCTTTGTTGCCCTTGATTTGCACTTAGCTGCCCTGCCCCAGCAGCGGGAGAAGAGCGGTAATAAAGACGGGCTTGATTCGGGCGAGCCCTCCGCGGCCCCCGTGCTATGCGTGGCATTCCCCTCCCTGGCCCAGCGCCCCGGCTCTGCCGAGCGGACACTCACCTGCACCAGGTAGACAGTGAGGGTCTGTTCCCGGCGCAGCGCTGTGCAATCAAGTGGAGATAACAGAGGCCCGGGGTCAGGCGGGCTGCCCGGCGCGTCTTTCATCTCTGACTTATGTCGGTGGGGTGTAAAGTGCGGCGTGGGCCGGCCGGCCGGCAGTCAATGGCTACCTTGTTCAGCCCCCACTTATCTCCATCGCTCTGATGTCACAGGCTTCATTTGGGCAGCTGACTTCAAAGGTGCTTTTCAAATTTTTTTAATTTTTCTATTTCAGGGATAATAGCCCAGCTTTTCAAAAGCATTTTGCTGTGCAATCAAGTCAAACATTTTTAAACGGACAGGGCCAAGTTAGCCCAGCCCGGGCCGGAGCTCGCAAGGCTGCCAGGAGCTCGTCCAGCTCTGACAGACGGACAAAGGGAGCTGTGTTTGTTGTCCCCAACTGGGTCCTCTCCAACCCGTCCCCATGCTGAGGTTTTATAAAACAAAAACCCCTCACCGTTTGCGTCCCTCAGGGCCAGTTTCCTCCAGGTCTGCAATGCACAGGCCACGAGGCAAGTCGCAGCCCCACTGGTCCGGACAGGGTGGCTGCTGGGTCCGTGGAGAGAGCCGAGCCGAGATCTGGCCCTCACGCTTTAGCAGCGCGGCTTTCCGTGCGGCCAGGTCTATAGGGATCTGCCCCGTGCGTCTGTCCCTCTTCGTTTCCTTCCTTTGTCACGGGAGTGGCTGGGTGCCCCGTAGGTTGCCTGGGCCACACGGCCCTGACCTGACTGAGGTGGGCTGAATGGCCAGACCATGGGGGGACATGTTTCCAGCGAATAGTAATGGATCTGAAATGCGTCTTCCAGCAGTGGAGAGTCTGCTTCAGGGAAGGAGGCAGGTTTTGGGGGACTCCCAGGCGATTAGGGCTGATGGGGAAAGGTTACAGGGATGTGTTTCCATTGCTGCTGTAACAAATGACCCCAAGCTGAGTGGCTTCGATAATACATATTTATTATCATACAGTTCCACCAGTCAGATGTCAGCATGGGTCCCACGGGACTAGAATCGGGGTGTCCCTTTGAGTGGCCAAGGGGAGAAGCCATTATCTTGCCTTTTGTGGCTCCCGAGGCCACCCACATTTCTGGGCTCATGACTCCCTGCCCCATCTGCAAAGCCAACAAGGTCGAAACTGTTATTTGTAAATGAGGGAGAACAGCGTTGCCTGTATGTAGGGCTGTGGGGAGGGTTAAATAAGTCGTCTCTGTGAAAGAAAGCTCCCAGTGAGCATGTCTGCGCATAGGAAGTATATTCTATGACTAGAGGCCCAGTACATGAAATTTGTGCACGGGGGCGGGGGTGTCCCTCAGCCCAGCCTGCACCTCTCCAATCTGGGACCCCTCGAGGGACGTCCGACTGCCCATTTAGGCCCGATCCCACTAAACGGGCAGTCGGACATCCCTCTCACAATCCAGGACTGCTGGCTCCCAACTGCTCGCCTGCCTGCCTGCCTGCCTGCCTGATTGCTCCTAAACCACTTCTGCCTGCCAGCCTGATCACCCCCTAACCACTCCCCTGCCAGACTGATTGATGCCTAACTGCTCCCCTGCCGACCCGATTGCCCAACTGCTCTCCCCTGCAGGCCTGGTTCCCCCCAGCTGCCCTCCCCTGCAGGCCTGGTAACCCCTAACTGCCCTCCCCTGCAGGCCTGGTAACCCCCAACTGCCCTCGCTTTCAGGCCTGGTCCCTCCCAACTGTCCTTCCTTGTAGGCCTGATTGCCCACAACTGCCCTCCTCTGCTGGCCATCTTGTGTGTTGGAGTGATGGTTAATTTGCATATTATCTCTTTATTAGATAGGATGGTTTATGGAGCCTGTTCCTGGTGCCAGGCACTGTCCCAGGGGCCTGGAGTAGCTCAATGAACAAAAAACAAACAGTCCCGGGCTTCATCGGCCTTCCATTCTACTAGGGACCAGATAGTAACAAACAGCGCACTTAATAAATATGTGTGTTCCCTAAAATGCTGGGAGCCGAGAAGAGCTATGGGGGATATTGAGTAGGAGTCATCGTGAGTGTGTGTGGAGAGTTGCAGGTGGAAATGTTGAGGTAGAATGGTGAGCGTGGCCTCATTGTGAAAGTGAGATTAGAACAAAAACTTAAAGCATTCGAGGAAGTCAGTGACACAGTGACCTGGGGAAGAGCACTTGAGGTGTTGAGAACAGGGCATGCAAAGGCCCTGGGGCAGGAGGACCTCGAGGACGGGAAGCTCGGTGTAGCTGGACCAGGGGTGTGGTCATGCGGGTAAAGGAAAGGGGTCAATGAGGATGCAGTGGGGGAGCGGGCAGTCAGAGGATTTGGCTTTTCCTCTGAGCATAGGAGAGCCATTGGCGGAGAGGGAGCCTACGGGGACTGTGACTCGCCTTTTACAGGAAGCCCAGGGAGCCGACAGCAACAGGCTGTTCCGACTGATGGGCCAGCAGGTCACCAGGCTCCAGAGGGAAGCCAGGAGGCTTGGGCACCGTCGGCTGAGGGATGTGATCTGCACCGGGTGGTGGCTGCAGAGGACAGACTCTGCTCTCATGTGGAGGTGAGTCCCACAGGCGGGCTGATGCCCATGGTAAGAAAGGAGTCCAGAAGGACCCCACGATTTTGGAGCTGAGCCGTGGGAAAGGCTAACTAGCATGGAAGACACTGAAGGGGGAGCCTGTTTGGGGAAAAACCGGAGTCTATGATACTATTATGCTTCTAAATATTGATGTGGAATAGACAGATGTGGGAGTCTGGGCTTCAATGGGTGCGGAAGAACTTGGTCAGATCTAGACTTACAGATTCTGGGCTGTTGGGTTTGTGGACAGTTGGGTACAGAGGGGAGGACCACGTAGGACTCAGATCCAGGTCTCTGCGCGGCAGGGAGCCCAAGGTTAGTGCCCAGTGAACGCCGGCTGAGTCACGGAGTCCTCCCACATACTGAGCTTGGTGAGTCTGTGACTACATATAGGGCTGGTGCCTGCACTGGCCTAACGCTGTCTCTTCCGCTAATTCTACCTCACTGACAACTGCAGAGAGCAAGAGCCCCTCCCAGGTCCGGGCTTCCTCCTTCCGCAGGTTCTGCACAGCCCTGGTCCCTGAACGAGGCGCATGCAACTCTCCGGAGGCAGGGCCACAGAGTCGACGGGTCAGCTTCCCCCCTCTCCCCCCCCCCCTGCCACAGATGACCACTAAATCCCGCTGCTCCTTTCTGAAATGTCTTTATGCACTTGCTTCTCATTTATTACTGTCGATATCTCAGCTTCTGGTCCCTCCTCTCGTCTCCCACTCGAGCCCCTGCTCTGGGCCCTGCCGAGGCGGCTTCCTCTCGAGCCTCAGGAAGACGGAGCGCGGGCCTCCAGGGGCTGCACCCACTGTGCCCTCGCCAGGGCTTGGATCCAGAAGCGCCAGCCAGCTGCCCAGCATCTGGGCTCCATCCCGCTCGCCGAGGCGCTCGGGCTTGGAGCTGGACAGAGAAGGACTTACTTTCACTCCAGACCCAGCCTGAGCTCACCCTGCAGTTGACTGAGGTCAGGAGGGGCATTAAAATCAGCAGGGGGAATTTCTGCTTTAAATCATCACCCGAGGATATGTTTTTATTGATTTTAGAGAGAGGGGTGGAGAGAGAGAGAGAGACATTGATTGTCTGCCTCCCGTATGCACCTCAGCTAGGGTTCGAACCCGCGGCCTTCTGGTGTTTGGGACGACGCTCTAACCAGTTGAGCCGCCTGGCCAGGGCACCGGTGGGAATCTTTAAAACCACGGGTTCCTCGGCCACAGCCCAGCCTGCTGAACGGAGGCCCCCAGCTCGGGGCTCAGAAGTACTTCCTCGTGTTGTCACCGATTCTGACACAGTGCCGGGGACTTGGACCATGCTACTTCCTCCCAGCAAGCAGGTCCTCGCACACCTGACGCATCTCCCCTGCCGTGAAGGGCACCCCCAACAGTGTTCAAACCGCCTCTGCAATGCATGGTTTCTTCCTGTGCCCTGGAGCTATCATACCTTTTTCGCCAGTTTTAAAACAAAAGGTTCAGACAGTGTATGTCTTGCTCAAGGGTCAAAGCGAGTGCGAGCGGAGCCTGAACTTAAACCCAAGGGTCTCACTCCAAACCCACGGCTTGGGGCATTCCTTGGGGATTCATACCCACAACACCCCTAAAGAGTGGTGCCTCTACGGACTCGCCACGTTCAGATTTCATCCAACCTGAGGAGGGCGCCCCGTTATCTTCTCCTTAAATATTTCACGCTGGTCCTTCGGGGAGACCCCGCCGGCCACCCCTTCCGCTTGGCCGCCACTGTTACCAGGACCGCGGCACGGCTGTCTGCTTTCTCACCGGTGCCGGTGCCGCTGCAGGCATGGCTCTCGCTCCAGGTCAGCGCTGTCATTGCTCCTGGTGCCGGGAGTCCACCACTCGCAGCAGGGACGACCATGTGATGGGAAGAGGCCGGTCTCCTTTGGGACAAACGGAGAGGATGGGGACTCCGCCCCTGCAGCTCCGCCAGGAAGACGGCCGCCATTTACAAGGACCATTTACTGGATGGAACGGTGGCTTAGGAGGCGCTGGGTGGGGTAATTTTGTCTTTATGAGACGTCACCCCGAGGTCAGGAAATAAAGGTCACAGGCACCTAGGGAAGCAAGTTGAGAAGGTGAGGGCTGTGAAGCCGTGTCCCCAGGGTGGCTGCAGGGGCTCCCGTGCACGCGGGCGACAGCCTGCCCTGTTGGCCCCTCGGGGGGAGTCCCGGAGCCCCGGTTATTAATGGCACACCAGCTGCTCCCTCTTTATTGCTGTCCATCACGCGAGTGCCCCGCCCGTCCCCAGGGACACGCTGCGTCGGCCAGAGTGCAGGCCGCCCCCTGCGTCCACCTCCTCTCCGGCCTCTCCTGCCGACACACCCGCTCGCTCACGCGGTTGGACAGTTCCCTTCATCCCATGAGCTGCTTCGGAGGCCACCGAGACGCAGGGGCCGCCTGCCGAGCAGGAGTGTCACTTAAATTAGATGCTGGCACAGCGACCCGGAGCCGCCCAGATCCCGCTGGGCGGCCCAGATGAAAAAAGCTGCTGAAAATGCAGTCTGGCCAGAGACAGAAAGTCCGATGGAGGGTGCCAGGGCCGAGGGGGCACCGGGAGCTGGTGTTTATTGGGCACAGAGTTTCCGTTCTGCGAGATGAGCAGAGGTCTGAGGACGGTGGTCACGGGGGCACGACAATGGGAATGTGGGCAATGCCGCAGAGCGTGCCCTTAAAAGGGGGCAGATGGTACATTTTCTGACGTGTTTTACCCCAATAATGAACCCATAGCACTCTATGAAAGAAGAGATCTTATTTAACACAAAAAGGGCATATGTACATGCAGGCAATTTGAGGGTCTTCCAGGGGCCCAATGTCTTATCTCCACAAAACTCTTTCTCGGCATCTCATGAACCTTCAGATCGATGCTCAGTGGGCGTGGCCGTTCACTCAGCGACCCAGCAGCGTTGTCATGGGAATGGACTGTTTCCTGAGACCTGGGTTCTGATCCCCAAGTCCATGACCAGCCATGCCCACGCCCAGAGCCTACCTTTCCGAACTCGTCTCTCCGCTCAGCGATGAAAAGAAACAGATCAGGTTCCTTTCAGCGCCAAGGCTGGAAATCCAGCGCTTCCCGTGAAGGTGAACAGCGGACTCCAATCCCGGTCGTGCGCCTGAGTGAGGCCTTGTGAGGCAAGCGGTTTTAGGGTTTCAGGAGCGAGCGCACAGAGGGATGCGTTGAGGCAAAGGGGCCGCCGGAGCTGGGAGCGTGTCACCCGGAGCTCTGGTCCCCTGGAGGGCGTGAACGCAGGGCGTCGGCGCCGGGCAGCGGTTAGGAAAGGAAAGCGGACGGGAGCCCTCTGCGATGCGTGCTGTTTGCTGGACGTTTATTTCCGTTCTCCGGACGTGCTGCTGCCTGTTCTCGCGGGTGCGTCTGGGCGGGAGGGAGTGCGTGTGAAATCCCAGAGGTGGCATGAGCGGTCGAGACCCATCTGAGGACCCACCCAGGCCACATCCCCGGCCTGGGGACCTTCGGTTCCGTGTGCTACGTCACGTCTAGTCTGGTGGTGCAGCTGGTCAGACAGAGCTGGGGACCGCGTGCCATGGCGGGCGCTGCCCGTCCCCCCACACCTCCCTGCCGGGCACAGGCAGCCATGAGCCTGCTCTCCGTGTCTCGGGATTTGCCTGCTCTGCACACTTCACTAAACGGACTCGAACAACGTGTGGCCCGGTGGCAGGCTTCTTTCATGGGGCAGCGTTCTCCCGGCCACCATGCTGGGCATCCTCTTTATCACCGGACATATGGGCACGCCGGCTTCGTGTATCCACCGTCGCTGGGGCCAGGGGGCGGTCTCCGCGTTCTGATATGATGAACATCCCTGCACGTGTTTGAATGGACCAGGCTCTCATTTCCCGGGGTATGTACACGGGAGCGAAACTGCTGGTCTAACCCCGAGGCCTCTCCCAGAGCAGCTGCCGTTTTATGTCCCAGCCACAGAGCTGAGGGTCCATTTCTCCCGTCCTTGTCCACCCTGTAGCCCGACTCACTTAAAAAATATATATTTTTATTGATTTCAGAGAGGAAGGGAGAGGGAGAGAGAGATGATGAGAGAGAATCATTGATCGGCTGTCTCCTGCACGCCCCCTACTGGGGATCGAGCCCACAACCCAGGCATGTGTCCTGACCAGGAATCAAACCTGGGACCCTTCAGTCCACAGGCCAGTGCTCTATCCACTGAGCCATACCGGCTATGGCGTAGCCCACCTCTTTGAGGGCACCCTGGTGGGTGCGGGGTGCTATTTTCTGTGGGTTTGCTTTGCATTTCCCTGACGACTCACAGGGCTTGGGCACCTTTTGGGGAGCTTTTCAGCCCTTTTTATGTCTTTGGAAAAATCTCTATTTAGAACTCTTGCCCGTTTAAAAGATTGGGTTGTTTGTCTTTTTCTTATTATGTCGTTTGTGCGAGTTCTTTCTCCAGTCCAGAGGCAAGTGTGTGTCAGAATGATCCGCAATGTCCCGCCCGCCCTGGACGGTCTCCTCGCTGTCCTGACGGCGCTGAGGACACGGTGCCGGCTCCGTTAGCTTTGGTGAGGGCAGGACGTGCTCCGGGAGGCGGGGGACAGGGCAGGTGTGGGCTCCGCGGGAGGTCTGCCTGCGTTCTTCTGTGACCAACTAGCTGGCCCACACGTTCAGTGAACACAGCCGTCAGCCGGAAGGCTGGCGTGCCGGGACCTCACTTCCCTGGCTGACAGAGTGCTGACTGGACCAGCCGGCTACTTGTTAATGAAAGCCGCCCGGGGCTCACCTGCTCACCGCACCTGTCGGCCAGAGCCCGTTCCATGTGGTGGGAAGGACAGACTCAGAGCCAGCCGGCTGCAGCCGAGGTGCAGGCCAGCAGCCGCAGGCGAGGGGCTCAGAGAGGCTGTGGAGGGAGGGCCAGGGCCGCTATCCCCTGCCCAGCCCAGCCCCCTCCCCTGGCCCTCGGGCACTGCCCACGGCTTGCCCAGCCCGGGCCTTCTTGAACTTCCTGCCTCGCCTTCCTGAGAAGCAATACTGGATGGGAGTCAGCAGTGTTTGGGGTCTCAGCTGTATAAACGGGGCGGCCACGGGGCCCGGGTGGCACAAGACGCGTCTGTTTTTCTCGGGCGGCAGACAGGACGTCGGCAGCACCGGCTCCCGCGCACTCGGCCAGGGCGCATCCTGGCTGCTGGCTCCTCTGCACGGGAACAGCTGACGGGCCGCAGGCAGCCGCCCTCCGAGGGCCACGGCCAGGATTCCTTTAACACAAAGTGACAACCCGCCTCCCCAAAGCATCTGACTGAGAGGTTTTAATTACGACTGTGATGCACGCACGTGCGTTCTTCATTCACGCCAGCAGCGGGCTCTGCCTCCCTGAGACCGCAGGCCACACGGCGAGCGCCCACTCCACCGCGTCCTTCTCCTCCCCGTCCGCCTCCACTTCCTCCCGCCGTTCTCGTCCTCTGTCCACGTCCTCTTCCTGTGTCGGGTGAGCTGTGGACAGCAGGCTGGTGCTGGGGACCCTGCCCCTCTCTGGCCGTGACCCCGCGGTGAGGGGCGAATGTAGCTCAGCGGTGCCGCGTTCCCACGACGCCCTCTTTGGGAGCCTGAGGGGGTGCCGAGGGCCTTGGCAGGGAGGGGCAGCATGGCATGAGCTGGGGCATCGCCAGAGCAGACTTCTTCCTGCTCCAGGACCAAACCTGGCCGTCCGTGTGTGACACCCACAGACTTCCTGGCGCCACAATGACACGTGTCTGGGTGCCCGGAAGCGCGGGACATGCCGCTGAGGTTATGTGTTCATATTCAAATGAGATACGGAAGGATCGGATGGGAAGCAGATGGGAAACATCCATCTGTCAGTCTCCCTGCCTCTGGGCAAAATGGTGGGAAACACGCCAAGACGAGTTCAGAAGGTGGGGTGTCGCTGACGTGGCTGGAGCGCCAAGGTGCTCGCCGCGAAGGGCTTCCCAGCAGTTTAATGCGCCCCTGTGGGCACCTGCTCGACTCTCAGAGGGTCTGGCCCGGCCAGTGCCTGAGGGGGTTGGAGTGTCATCCCGTACGGCAAGAGGTGGTGGATTCCATCCCTGGTCGGGGCGTGTATGGGAGGCATCCGAGTTCTCTCTCTCTCTTGCTCTCACTCACTCTCTCTCTCTCTCTTTCATCAATAAAAACATATCCTCAGATGAGGATAAAAAAGTAGCCTGGCTGGTGTGCTCAGTGGTCGAGCATCGGCCTATGAACTAGGAGGTCACGGTTCCATTCCCGGTCAGGACCCATGTGAGCTCAATCCCCAGTAGGAGGCCTGCAGGAGGCGGCCAATCAGTGATTCTCATCTTTAATGTTTCTATCCCTCTCTCCCTCTCCCTTCCCCTCTGAAATCAATAAAATATATTTACAAATAAATAAATAAATAATAGATTGACAACTCTCAGGGGGAAAGGGGTGTGGGGGGTGAGGGAAGAGACTGGGCAAAAATCGTACACCTATGGATGAGGACAGTGGGGGGGAGGTAAGGGAAGAGGGTGGGATGGGAACCAGGTGGAGGGGAGCTATGGGGGGAAAAAGAGGAACAACTGTAATAATCTGAACAATAAAGATTTATTAAATTAAAAATAAATAAATAAATAAATAAAAAATAAAGAGAAAGGATGTGGAATCATCACTCGACCCCAGGGGCGGTGGGGTTGACTCCAGGGTTCCTCTGCACCTCGCAATTCCAGGCCATTCTCTCCCCGAAGTTCACATCACCCCAAGAATTAGAAGAGCTTTTGGGGTTCAGGGCGGTTCTCCCTCACATCCACATTGGAGAGACGGATTCGGGACTTGACTTATGACTAAGAGATTTTATGGACACTGTTTTCTACTCCAGAAAGGGTCCCCTAATTAGTGCGCCCGCTGTCTTGACACGCCTCCTCTGCTGGTGCTGCCCGTCGCCCTCAGCATGGGGGGCGTGGCCTGGACAAGGACCCGGCCTCGGGTCAGACCTTGCCCCTGACCTGACCTGGCCCCTGGTGTCACTCTTGGGCTGCCCAGACCGTGACTTTTTGGGTTCATTCCATCACAGAATTCTCTCCCTCTGCCCGGACACCGACCAGGAATCGGACTGCGTGCCTGTTCTCCAAACCTGCTCTGCACCTTCCAATCCCACGTCCCGGCATGCCCGTCCTTCCCCAGTGCTGCCGGCCAGGCACCTCCCTGCAGGTTCCACAGGTCCGGTCACCGCCTCCTTTCTCAGGGCAGCGACTCCGGGGCTGGGCCACACTTCCTGGAGCAGCGGGGAGCCTGGGGGTCAGGAGGAGGAGGGCCTTAGCTTTGACTCCATTGCGGAACAGGTGTGGCCCTCACTGCCTCCGTCAGCCTCCCAGAACCTTAGTCTCCGTGCCCACGGGCCGGGGTGGGCGCCGCGGCCTCCCAGGGGCTCCCTGCCGCAGCCCAGCGGCCGTGGTTTCAGAGTGCGCGCTGACTCCTCTACCCGCACCTTCCCCGCGGGACGCGCCCCTCACCTGTGCTCCCGCGGCAGCAGCCAGTGAGGAGCCGTCAGGTGAAATAACAGACGGACGGTCTCTTGGGACAACCCGACCTGGCTTCCTGCTTGGTTTCCGGTGTGCGATGGAGAGGAGCGATGGGACTCCCTTTAACGGTGGTCTCCCCGCTTCTGTCCCGCAGCGCTGGGCTGAGGCTCTGTGCAGGAGAGCGCATCCTGAGCAGAGGAGACGGCCCCCTCCCGCTGTCCTTGCTCGGGGTGCCCGGGGCCCCGCATCCTCCTCCCTGCGCCGTGGGCGCCTCGCTTGTTTGAGGAGCTGCGCCTCCATTGTCCTCTGTCCCAGAGGCGGCCTCATGGCTGCAGGGAGGCCACTCGGAGCTGTGGTCACGGGCACAGGTGGGGCTGCGTCTGAAATCATCACTCCTGTGTCCCAGGAGGCTTGGCCCCTTCAGGGTCTCCTGTAAACGTGGGCCTCTAACTGTCATTCAGGCCCACGTGGCAGCCACCCCCCCCCCCCCCCCCCACAAACCCCAGCTCCCTCGGGGCCGGTGGTGTCCTGGGAAGGGGGCGTCTGGTCTGCGCTGAGGTGAACGTGCGCAGCGGCGCCTATAAAATCAGCAGATTCCCGCTGCGGGACTTCTCAGAGCCTTGAGCAGGCGCGTGTGCAGAGTGAATTCCACCGGGAGTGCCAAGTGACGTTGCCCAAACTTACGTGGCTGCAGACCAGAGCCCCCCAACTGTTTTATTTTATCGTTTATTTTAAAATCAACTTTCCCAAGAGTCTAGATGCCACTGTCTTCGAGGCCAGATTCAGGGAGGCCAGCAGGGCGGGCACGGAAGACAGACCGCTGCCTCCAGCTCCGCCCAGCTCCGCGTGGAGGGTGGGCGGCCGTGCAGGTGGCCGGCGTCCAGCTCAGCCGGGCCTCAGTGTCACCTTCTCACAGCCACGTCGCACCGGATTCAGCCCTGACGCACTCTCCTGCTCTCCCATGGGAGTTGTGCGCGCTCAGAGAACGCCGGCTATTTCACCAGCACCAGCCGTGTGAGTGCCGGCTCTGTTAATGGGGACATCGGGATATGTGGACACCTGGGGGGCACTTCCAGCCTCCCAGCCCGGCTCCGATGTCCCTGCTCCCAGGGCTGAGGACCCAGAAAGGGGACAAGGCGCCCCCCACCACCCCCGTGATCTGGCTGCCGGCTGCGTCCAGCCCTGCCGTCCGCCAGGTGGCCCTGCGCGGGCTGGTGAGATGCCGGCAGCAGGCGGGCGGCAGGGCTGCAGCTGCGCCAACACTGAGGCAGGTGGGCACCGGGTGCCCGCTACCTGTGCACAGATCTGCTCCTAACGAGCTGTCGCTGTCGCTGTCGCTGCCGTGGCCGCGGCTCCAGGCCGCGCCTCCGTGTGCCCTGTGGGCCAGCGGCCTCCGCACCTGACGGCAGGACTAGCTCCCAGCTGCCCATGCACCCACAGGGGGACCTGCCACCTTCTTCCGGGCGTCTCTGCTCGTGCCTGTCCCTGGGTGCCTGTCCAGGTGTAGGCTGGGCCACTCCTGCCCGGCCCACCCCGACTCCAGCCCAGTGGCCTGTGCCCAGCTCCCTGGCACTGCCTCCCTGGGTTGTTCCCAGGACTTGCTTTGGTGCCTCCCGCTCTCCTGGCTCCGGTGCCCATCACGGTGCCTGGCACAGGTCACGTTCTGTAAGGGCTGAGGAATGCACTCGCCATTCAGATTCACTGCTGGCTCAACTCTGCACCGGGGACCGGAGAGGCCAGGGAGCCTGCCCGCACCCCACCCACCCACCCAGGGACGGAGACCCACCCACCCAGGGAGGAGACCCACCCACCCAGGGACGGAGACCCACCCACCCACTCAGGGACGGAGACCCACCCACCCACCCACCCAGGGACGGAGACCCACCCACCCACCCACCCAGGGAGGAGAAGCTCTCCGCACCCTCCTGTGCCCTGAGGGCTCAGGGATGTGAGGGCCTCCCTCTGCCCTCTGCCCAGGGGCCTCTGGTCACCAGTGTAGTCGCCCCTCGAAGGGGTTTAGGGGCGTCCGCTATTAGGGGGCCATGCTTTTCTTGAACCCTATCGCCCCCACACGGCCTGCCCTTTGCCCTTCCCATGCCAGGCCGCTGCAGGGCGTCTCCCCTCCTGGCCGGGTCCCGGAGGCCCCAGCCCCCCGGCCTCGAAGCTCCTCCTCCGCAGGAGTGGGTCTGGTGGCATGTAGCTCACAGCACAGGAGTCAGAGGCACCGCTGTCGCCTGAGGGAAGGAGGTGCTGGGTGTTGGGGGGACACGGGTGCTGCCTGGGGCCCCAGGGGGAACCCCCAAGCCTCCTGCCTCTGCCCGGCCTCCTGGCTGTGACCGGGGGAAGGGGAAGGAGCAGGATGTGAGGCCGAGGCCGCCGCCTGGACTTGGAGCAAAGCTGCGTCTGAGCCGCGGGCGGCTCAGCGTGCCCACCTGCCCGGCCGCGCCCGCCGCTCTGCCATCCCAGCAGCTGGCCTCGTGTCACAGCCAATTAGGCTTCGGAGGAGCGAGAGGGAGAGGTGACACGGCATACGACCCCCGCTGTCACGGGGCAGATGCGGAGCCCGCACGTCCCGCTCGGCCCGGCGCTAATTAATCACCTGGACCAGGAGCTGTGGCAGCGCCGGCCGCCCCCTCGGCCGGCTGTGGCAAGTTGTCACGAAGCTGTAGGGGTTAAAAGGGGGGTGGGGAGGGGGGTGGGGAGGAGGTTGGGGAGCAGGGGGACTTTAAAAGCCGGATAATTACACAGCGTGCAGGTCGCAGGGCTGGATGGGAGCCAACGGCCTCCCTCCCTGGGCGCTGGTTCTGGACGAGGTGGTGGATTCGCACAGGAGTGCGCCTGGGCCGGCCGGCCCTCAGCCTTTTCCTCCTCCACGTGGCTGCTCACCCTTCCTTGGATGGTCCGGGGGCAGGGGGCAGGGGCTGTTCCCACCCCCAATGCCACAGAGCCAACTCCTAGCTGCCTGTAAGACTCGCCTTGGATTTCACAGCCCCAGGGAATGCCCCAACCCCCAAGTCTACCCTCGAGAGGGCCCCGCGCCCTGCGTCCCCGCAGCCCAGGAGCCCAGGAGCTGGGCAGGTCTGCTCACTGCGCACAGGGGCCCTGTCGCGGCTCCTCCCGTCCCCACACAGGGCTCGGTGCCAACTCCCACTTACCAGTGTTTGCCGTACGATCCCAAGTAAGGCGTGTTCTTCCCTCCAGGGGCTCAGGTCTGCTGGGCACACAGAGGCAGGTGCAGCCTGGCACAGCCCGGGATGGCACCCGAGGGCGATGGCAGAGAAGGGAGCGCTGCCCCGCCCCAGCCGCCAAGCACGGAGTGACCCTGTGTGGCCGACTTCTGCTTTTGTGGAAATCGCGGGTCTGGTCCTCAATTCTGTTAGCGCTCCAAGTGGTGGCCGGAGTGGCAGGTCAGCCATGACCATGCTGTCCTGGCCCTCGCACGCTCACACCAGACAGGTGCCCCAGGGGACCCGAGGCTGCCAGGGAACGTGGCACGAGCGCCATTTGGACGTCAATCGGGGGTCCATTTGCTCCGAATTTAAGATGCAGGAGCCTGTTACCCCTGTCAAGTCACGCCCAGACTCTGCCTCGTGCCTGGAAGCCGGCCGCCTGGTCCGGCCTCGGTGACCCGCCCAGGGCGCTCCTGCCCGGGTCCCTGCGCTGAGTGCCAGCTCTCCTTCAGGGCCCAAACCTCTGTCTGGACTCAGACCCTCTTTCCAGAGAGAGCCGAACAGGAGGTGCTGGCAGGTCAGGAAAGGAAACCGCCCGGGGGGCAAGGGAAGCCGGGCAGCTGAGGGCAAGGTTGGGGGATTCTGGCAAAACTCTTCAAGTTTTCCAATGGTTGAACGGACAAAGGAATCTGCGGGCACACCGAGCAGGGCGCTCACGACCTCTCTCCACGTCCCTCACTGACGCACCAGCCGCCTCCGGCCACGCCTGCCGGTGATCAGGACTCCGATTCTGTGGCTCCAGGAGAGGGGAGCGCGCTCAGAGAAGAGAGATCTTTACAGCAACGACCAGCCAAATGTTTAGATCTTTGAATTCCCCAAAGTAACTCAGCATTTCTAGAGAAAGTCTAAGAAAAATAGACAGAAACAGCTTAACAATAGTGTTTAAAAAGTTCAATAGGTGAGACTTTTAAAAGTCCAAACTGGGATTTGTAGCTTAAAATACTACATGAAAAGTATCCGAGTTAAACAATGTGCCAGGACAGCGGCCACCGCTGTCACCGACCTGGACAGGGAGAGGAGCGGGCACTGTAGGCACCTGTTGGGGCAGCCTACCCACAGGCCGGGCACCCTACCCACCGACCGCTCCGGGTGGCACCTGTGGTGGTCACCTCACATGACAATGGTTGCACTAGACCAGTGGTCAGCAAACTCATTCGTCAACAGAGCCAAATATCAACAGTACAACGTTTGAAATTTCTTTTGAGAACCAAATTTTTTAAACTTAAACTTCTTCTAACACCACTTCTTCAAAATAGACTCTCCCAGGCCGTGGTATTTTGTGGAAGAGCCACACTCAAGGGGCCAAAGAGCTGCATGTGGCTCATAAGCCACAGTTTGCTGACCATGGCACTAGAGGAATATGCACTTGATTTTATTTGTTTTTAAATTACATTTATTGGGGTGACGTTGGCTAATCTCTACATATAAAACCCTAATATGCAAAGCGTCCCCTGGGGAGTTTGACCGACTAGGAGTTCAATCGCTCACTATGATGTGCGCTGACCACCAGGTGGTGACGTGGAACCAAGGAAAGCCCCAGCTGGCAGCTGGCAGTCTCTAGGGACCCTACCTGTGCACAAATTTCGTGCACTGGGCTTCTAGTAACATTATATAAGAACTAGAGGCTTGGTGCATGAAATTCGTACATGGGGAGGGGCTCTCTCAGCCTGGCCTGCACCCTTTCACAATCCGGGACTCCTCAGGGATGTCCGACTGCTGCGGGATCGGGCCTAAACCAGCTGTTAGACATCCCTCTTGCAATCCGGGACTGCTGGCTTCTACCCGCTCACCTGCCTGCTTGCCTGATCACCCCTAACCACTCGCCCCTAACCGCCTCTGCCTCGGCCCCCACTACCACAGCTTCGTCCAGAAGGACATCCATAATGACGTCTAGAAGGTCATTCAGCTGTCAAGTCTAATTAATATATTACGCTTTTATTATTATTGACTAGAAGCCTGATGCATGAAGATTCATGCAAGAATGGGCCTTCCTTTCCCTGGCTGCTGGCATCGCCTTTGGTCTGGCCAGAACTGCCTTTCTGCCTTCCCACACTGCCCAGAGGCCCGGAGCAGCTGGGGTGGTGCGGAATGCCTGCATCATCACCATGACAACGATGCAAGTGTCCCACCCTGCCCCCGGCCTCTCGGCGCCTGCATATGCAAATTAACCCGCCATCTTTGTTGGGTTAATTTGCATACTCACTCCTGATTGGCTGGTGGGTGTTGCGAAGGTATGGTCAATTAGCATGTTACTCTTTTATTAGGTAGACTAGAGGCCTGGTGCATGAAATTCATGCATGGGGATGTGTGTCCCTCAGCCCAGCCTGCACCCTCTCCAATCTGGGACCCCTCGAGGGATGTCTGACTGCCCATTTAGGCCCGATCCTGGTAGGATCGGGCCTAAACGGGCAGTCGGACATCCTCTCACAATCCAGGACTGCTGGCTCCCAACTGCTCTCCTGCCTGCCTTCCTGATTGCTCCTAACCGCTTCTGCCTGCCTGCCTGATCACCCCCTAACCACTCCCCTGCCAGCCTGATTGATGCCTAACTGCTCCCCTGCCAGTCTGTTTGCCCCTAACTGCCCTCCCCTGCAGGCCTGATCACCCCTAACTGCCCTCCCCGGCAGGTCTGGTCCCCCCAACTGCTCTCCACTGCAGGCCTAGGTCCCCCATAATTGTCCTTCCCTGCAGGCCCAGTCACACCCAACTTCCCTCCTCTGCCAGCCTGGTAACCCCTAACTGCCCTCTCCTGCAGGCTTGATCGCCCCCAACTGCCCTCCCTTGCAGGCCTGGTCCCTCCCAACTGCCCTCCCCTGCTGGCCTGATCGCCCACAACTGCCCTCCCCTGCAGGCCATCTTGTGGCAGCCATCTTGTGTGTTTGAGTGATGGTCAATTTGCATATTACTCTTTTATTAGATAGGATAGAGGACTGGTGCACAGGTGGGGGCCAGCTGGTTTGCCCTGAAGGGTGTCCCGAATCAGGGTGGGGGTTCCCTTGGGGCATGGGGTGGCCTGGGCGAGGGGCCTGTGGTGGTTTGCAGGCCAGCCATGCCCCCTGGTGACCCAAGCGGAGGCCCTGATATCTGGGATTTATTTATCGTCTATAATTTAAACTTTGTAGCCTTGAGCAGAACCAAGCCTCCTGCTCACTCCGTGGCCACAGCCATTTCTGTTGGGATTTATGTATCTTCTATAATTGAAACTTTGTAGCCTTGAGTGGAGGACAAGGCAGGCCAGGGTGTGCAGAAAGCTTGGCTTCCTCCATCTCTGGGGGCAACTCAAGCCTCCTGCTCTTTCCAGCTCCATGGCTGCTGCCATTTTTGTTGAGATTTATTTATCTTCTATAATTGAAACTTTGTAGCCTTGAGTAGAGGCCTGGGCCAGCCAGGGTGTGCGGAAAGCTTGGCTTCCTCCATTGCCAGGGAAACCCAAGCCTCTTGCTCGCTCCATGGCTGCAGCCATCTTGGTTGGGTTAATTTGCATACTCGCTCCTGATTGGCTGGTGGGCATGGCTTGTGGGTGTAGCGGAGTGATGGTTAATTTGCATATTACTCTTTTATTGGATAGGATATGCACTTTAAAGACAGCCGGAGTCAAATTCAAGTGCCCTCTATGTTGCGTGACTTTGAGTCACCTTCTCTTATTCAGCTAATACTTCTCAAACACACACACACCCACAGTCACTCACACTTGCACACTCACATCACATTCACACCCTCAAACACCTGCACACACACTTTCACACTCACTTACATACCTGCACACTCACACCCACAATCACACTCACACACTCAGACCCACGCCCTTGCACACTCATTCACACTCGCACACTCCCTCACACTTGCACACTCATACACCCACGTGATCACTCACACTCACATACTCCCTCACACTTGCACACTCACCCACCCACCCACATGCTCACTCATACTAGCACACTCACACTCACAGGCTCACTCACACTCACATAATTCCTCACACTCACACTTGCACACTCATAATCGCACCTCACTCACACTTGCATACTCACACTCACATGCTCTCTCAGACTTGCACACTCACCCACCCACATGCTCACTCACACTTGCATGCTCACTCATACTCACATACTCCCTCACACATGCACACTTACCACCCACATGCTCACTCACACTGGCACACACACTCACACTTGCATGCTCACTCACACTCGCATACTCCCTCACACTTGCACACTCACCCACCCACATGCTTACTCACACTCGCATAATCACTCACACTTGCATACTCCCTCACACTTGCACACTCACCACCCACATGCTCACTCACACTCGCACACTCACACTCGCATGCTCCCTCATACATGCACACTCACCACCCACATGCTCACTCACACTCGCATGCTCACTCATACTCACATACTCCCTCACATATGCATACTTACCACCCACATGCTCACTCACACTCGCACACTCACACTTGCATGCTCACTCACACTCGCATACTCCATCACACTTGCACACTCACCCACCCACATGTGCACTCACACTTGCACACTCACTCACACTCGCATGCTCACTCACACTCGCATACTCCCTCACACATGCACACTCACCACCCACATGTACACTCACACTTGCACACTCACTCACACTCGCATGCTCACTCACACTCGCATACTCCCTCACACATGCACACTCACCACCCACATACGCACTCACACTTGCACACTCACTCATACTCGCATGCTCACTCACACTCGCATACTCCCTCACACATGCACACTCACCACCCACATGCTCACTCACACTTGCATGCTCACTCACACTCGCATACTCCCTCACACTCGCACACTCACCCACCCACATGCTCACTCACACTTGCATGCTCACTCACACTCACATACTCCCTCACACATGCACACTCACCCAAACACATGCTCACTCACACTCGCATACTCCCTCACACTTGCACACTCACTCACACTTGCATACTCCCTCACACTTCCACACTCACCCACCCACATGCTCACTCACACCTGCGTGCTCACTCACACTCGCATGCTCACTCACCGTGCTCCCACATTCAGACCCCCTGTGAGGACATGGGCACCGGGCTCTAGCAGCACTGGGCACACAGTGGGATGTTTCGGCCATGCCCTGGCCACAGCGCTTCCATTCAGTGGCAAGTGCCACTCACGTTCTCCGGCCTGTGTGGTGTGGTGGCCTCGGTAAAGTGGGTGACAGTGCTCACCTCGGGTCCATCATCCCTATGGGACAGGCCACTCTGAGTAACACCATCCTGTACACGCTTCACTTTGACTTTCGACCCTGTTTTGGATGAACTGGTGCCCAAATTCCAGTGTTACAATGACATTTGTAACACCTTTGCTGAGGGGTAAGTAGACCAGTGTTTGTTCTACTGGAAAGAAAGAGTTGATCAGTTAAAATTTCCCTCTTCCTATTTCAAGTGTCTGGTTAGTTTCTTTTAAAAAACATTTTCCTTGTACTTGATGCGGAACACGGATGCAGGTGCTAGGCCTAGGGAGATGCAGAAAAACTCTACACCTGCACTGTCTTAGCTGGGAAGTGCATGGCTGCATGAGCTGTGTGTGCGTGTGTGAGTGGAACATTAGGTGTGTGTCAGTGTGTATTTGCACGTGTGAGTGTGTGCATGCATGCAGGTGTGTGTGCACATGTGAAGGTATATGTATTGATATATATGAGTGAGAGTGCATGTATGATTTATGTACATGAGTATGACAAGTATGTGAGTGAGAGTATGTGTGTGTATGTGTCTGTGTGTAGTGAGTGAGGGTGAGAGTGTGGGGATATGTGCACACATGTGTGACTGGCTGGGCATGCATGTCTGTTTGTCTGTGTGACCCTGTGTGCGTGTGTATGTGTGTGTGTGTGTGTGTGTGTGTGTGTGTGTGTGTGGTGAGGGCACTGTGGCATCTCCCACAGGACAGACTGGTGGCTAGGCGTGTGCTCACAGCAGGACAGCAAGTCTGGAGATAAAGGTAAAAGGCAGGCAGCCCTCGATACGTCTCCAAGTGACTTTTGTGGACTGATATTTTTCTACCTAGTTTGCCTTTAAATACAAAATCAAAGTAAATGAAATAAAACAAAAAACAGGGAGGATTGGTCTGAAAAATATATCCCAGAAAACAGAAGCCAGCAGTGATAAAATAAATGAGCTGACAAGCTGAATCTTGACGAAATGTAAACAGCAAACACGACCAACTTCAGCGGCCTGGGGTGTGTGTATGGGGGGAGGGCGGCGGGCGGGGGTGTGTGTGTGTGTGGGTGTGGGTGTGTGCGCGCGCGCGCCAGGCTCTGCTGAGATGGGCAGGGACAGGCGGGGATCAGGACCAGCCTCCCTGCCCAGGTGAGTCCAGAAGCTGCGCAAGGTTTCCTCTGAAGGGTGAGGGCTCCATCTTGTGGTCACACTCAGAACTGCAGCTCCTCTGCTGACATTCCAACCCGGCTCAGGGCTCAAGGCAGGACCAGAGGGTGCCTGCAGTCTGCAGCCCCTGCCCTCCCCTCGTAACATAATAGGCTTTGTTTATATGTTGGTCTCTGCCCCTGGTTCCTGGCACGAGCTCCTGGATCTTTAGCAATCTCCTGGGTGACAGGAGTGACCCTGGCTGCGCCCCGGAATAGTTTCTGATGGGGGCTGGTCACCAAAAGACCAGCTGTGACGAGAAGCTTGGACTCTCCAGCTCTGGCCCCCTCTCCGAAGGGCTGGAGGGCTGGAGGGCTGGGGGTTGAGCTCACGGTGGACGGTGGCTGCGTGGTGGGGCCTCCACAGAAAGACCACAAGCTCGGGGCTGGGGAACACGGAGGGCGGCACCCCAACTCCGTGGGCAAGAGGCTCTGTGCTCAAGACCCTCTGGGTCTCACCATGGGCTTCTCCCCTCTGGCTGTTCACATGAAACCTGCATGACATCCCTTTTCCACAGCAAACTTCACCATAAGTGCGTCCCTGGGTTCTGCCAGCTGCTCTGGTGAATGTAGACCCTAAGAAGGCGTCACAGGCACCTCCGACTTGTAGCCACGGATAGAAATTGTGGGCAACCTGGGACCTACCACTCAGTGGGGCATCTGTGGTGGAGACGGTGGCTGAGCCCCTAACCTGTGCGTCTGTATTAACGTCAGGCAGTGTCAGCCCTGCAGCGACCTGTAGGCCACCAGCGGTGCTGCAGGAGGTGCTGCTGTGGAGACCTGCATGCAGCCAGGGTCAGGTGTGAACACCATGAAGACCCACATGCACACAGGGTCACGTGTGAGGACCATGGAGACCCACATGCACCCGGGGTCAGGTGTGAGCACCATGGAGACCCACATGCACCCAGGGTCAGGTGTGAGCACCGTGGAGACCCGCACGCACCCAGGGTCAGGTGTGAGCACCGTGGAGACCCGCACGCACCCAGGGTCAGGTGTGAGCACCGTGGAGACCCACATGCGGGTGCCAGGTGTGAGCACCGTGGAGACCCACATGCACCCGGGGCCAGGTGTGAGCACCGTGGAGACCCACATGCACCCGGGGCCAGGTGTGAGCACCGTGGAGACCCAAATGCACCCGGGGCCAGGTGTGAGCACCGTGGAGACCCACATGCACCCGGGGCCAGGTGTGAGCACCGTGGAGACCCACATGCACCCGGGGTCAGGTGTGAGCACCATGGAGACCCACATGCACCTGGGGTCAGGTGTGAGTGCTGAGAGACCTGCCCGCACCGGGGTCAGGTGTGAGCACCATGGAGACCTGCACGCACCTGGGGTCAGGTGTGAATGCTGTGGAGACTCATACACACAAGGGATCAGGTGTGAGTGCTGGGAGACCCGCACACATGCAGGGTCAGGTGTGAGCACCGTGGAGACCCACATGCACCCCGGGGCCAGGTGTGAGCACCGTGGAGACCCGCACGCACCCAGGGTCAGGTGTGAGCACCGTGGAGACCCGCACGCACCCGGGGTCAGGTGTGAGCACCATGGAGACCCACGTGCACCTGGGGTCAGGTGTGAGCACCATGGAGACCCACATGCACCTGGGGTCAGGTGTGAGTGCTGGGAGACCTGCCCGCACCGGGGTCAGGTGTGAGCACCATGGAGACCTGCACGCACCTGGGGTCAGGTGTGAATGCTGTGGAGACTCATACACACAAGGGATCAGGTGTGAGTGCTGGGAGACCCGCACACATGCAGGGTCAGGTGTGAACACCATGGAGACCCACATGCACCCGGGGTCAGGTGTGAGTGCTGGGAGACCCACATGCACCCGGGGTCAGGTGTGAGTGCTGGGAGACCCACATGCACCTGGGGTCAGGTGTGAGTGCTGGGAGACCCACATGCACCCGGGGCCAGGTGTGAGCACCGTGGAGACCCACATGCACCCGGGGCCAGGTGTGAGCACCGTGGAGACCCACATGCACCCGGGGTCAGGTGTGAGCACCGTGGAGACCCACATGCACCCGGGGTCAGGTGTGAGCACCGTGGAGACCCGCACGCACCCAGGGTCAGGTGTGAGCACCATGGAGACCCACGTGCACCTGGGGTCAGGTGTGAGCACCATGGAGACCCACATGCACCTGGGGTCAGGTGTGAGTGCTGGGAGACCTGCCCGCACCGGGGTCAGGTGTGAGCACCATGGAGACCTGCACGCACCTGGGGTCAGGTGTGAATGCTCTGGAGACTCATACACACAAGGGATCAGGTGTGAGTGCTGGGAGACCCGCACACATGCAGGGTCAGGTGTGAACACCATGGAGACCCACATGCACCCGGGGTCAGGTGTGAGTGCTGGGAGACCCACATGCACCCGGGGTCAGGTGTGAGTGCTGGGAGACCCACATGCACCCGGGGTCAGGTGTGAGTGCAGTGAGACCTGCACACACCCAGGGTCAGGTGTGAGCACCATAGAGACCCGCACACACTCAGGGTCAGGTGTGAGTGTCGTGGAGACCACATACACCCAGGGTCAGGTGTGAGTGTCGTGGAGACTCATACATACTATGGGTCAGGTGTGAGTGCTGGGAGACCTGCACATACTTGGGGTCAGGTGTGTGTGCTGTGGAGATCTACACACACCTGGGGTCAGGTGTGAGTGCTGTGGAGACTCATACACACTAGGGGTCAGGTGTGAGTGCTGGGAGACCCACACACACCCAGGGTCAGATGTGAGTGCTGTGGAGACCTGCATGCACTGGGGTCAGGTGTGGGTGCTGAATCAGGGAGTGGCTTTTCCTTTCCCACCTGCAGACCTCCGCTTCCTCCCTCCAAAGGTGGCTCTTGTTCCCGCTGGCGGTCACCAGGGTGATGGACACTGGATGGGAAGGGAGGTCAGAGGTCCACAGTGATCGGGAGAGGATGGGGACACTGACAGCACTGTGGTTGCTGGGGAAACCAAGTGACATGCTAAAGGCGGCTCTAACTACACATGGTCTAAGTAACAGTGAATGAGGTAGAGTACCGTGGACTCGGCCTTGGTGGCCCTAGCTCATAGCCCGTCTTATTTTACTTTGTGCCCCCACCTGCATCCTATTACTTCCACTCCTGCAACTATTTTGAGACAAGTTATATCATCTATACTAATAAAAGGGTAATATGCTAATTAGACTGGATAGGTTGGCAGGGGAGCATGGTTAGGGATGATCAGGCAGGCAGGGGAGAGTGGTTAGGGGTGATCAGGCCAGCAGGGGAGCAGTTAGGGGCATCAGGCAGGCAGGCAGAGGGGTTAGGGGTGACCAGGCAGGCAGGCAGGTGAGCGGTTAGGAGCCAGCAATCCTGGATTGTGAGAGGGTGCAGGTCGGGCTGAGGGACCCTCCCCCCCCAACTGGGCCTCTAGTCCTATATAATAAAAGCCTAATATGCTAAGTATATGGTCACCTGGTGACTGGTCGACTGTTCAACCAATCAAAGTGTAATATGCTAATGAACTGCTTGCTATGACATATACTGACCACCAGGGGCAGACAGTCG
This sequence comes from Cnephaeus nilssonii, assembly GCF_951640355.1. Taxonomy (NCBI): domain Eukaryota; kingdom Metazoa; phylum Chordata; class Mammalia; order Chiroptera; family Vespertilionidae; genus Cnephaeus; species Cnephaeus nilssonii. Next base: position 41,875,651 of record NC_137092.1, read on the forward strand.
ACTGGTCTACCAGTCGCTATGATGTGCACTGACCACCAGGGGGAAGACACTCCGACCGGTAGGTTAGCTTGCTACTGGGATCTGGCCTATCGGGTCTGAGCGAGATGGGCCGGACATGCCCTGGAGCCCTCACATGGTCCCTCCCCAGCCCGATTGTGTACCGTGTACAGTAGAGTCCCTCAGCCTGGCCTGCACCGTCTCGCAATCCAGGACCCCTCAGGGGATGTCGGAGAGCCGGTTTCAGCCCAATCCTGCAGGCCACTCCCCTCGGGAGGGCGCCAGACACAGGGCTCATGGCTGGAGAGCGCTGCTGCAGCAGCTCAAGACTCTCCCGATCGGGACTGATTGGGTGCGAGCCCTTGGCGGGCACAGTGGGCCAGGATGAGCGGGAGTGGCAGGTAGGAGCTACAGGCGGCATTGGACTGTAGGTTTAGGCCTGATCCCGGCAGGCCACCCACAGGGACCCCACCCGTGCACGAATTCGTGCACCGGACCTCTAGTTTCTATTTAAATACTTTAGAAAATACCTCTAAATATAGACTCTTTGAAAAATAGAACATAATATCATTGTCATACCCCCCAAATTAACAATAACTCCTTAATATCATCAAACATTCCCTCCGTGTTCCATCTCTCCCGCGGTCTCATGACATCTTACAGTTTGTTTGGAATAGAGATCCCCCCAGAGCCGCGGGGGTGGCTGCCTCGCGCCGGTCAGCGCTCCTTCCCCGGGCCTTACGTCTTTTCCTCCTGTGATCTGCGGAGAAGCGGGCGGGTCGTGCTGCGATTTGTCACAGGCCGGGCTTCTGTCCCCTTCACGTGGTGACGTGTCACGGTGTCTCCTGAGATGAGGTGGATCTAGGAGGCAGACACGTGTGTGCATGTGTCCCACGGAGGACACTGAGTCCGCTCACCTGTCCCTGGTGGTTCTCGCCCGGACCCCTAGCTCTGAAGGGTCATCTCGGATGGTCCAGGCCGCACAGTGGGCACCATCAGGGCACCTGATGATCCGCACACACTCCACTGCTTCTTCGCTGAACTGTCGGCAGCGGCGTGGCAGTCGGACGTCGCCCCTCGCTCCCTGTACTGACTGGGCACCAAGTTCCTTAATGTCCCTGCTTTGCCTTCCTAGGCTGCAGAATGAGCACAGCGGGCGCACCGTCCCCTCTGTCTGTCTCTGTCCTCCGCCCCCCTCAAGGCCTCGCCTGAACCGCCCAGCCGTTCCCGGTGCCCAGCCTCCCACAGACCAGGTCAGGTCTCAGTATTTACACGTCTCTCCGGCGATTCAGAAACCTGCACCCCGAGCAGCCCTGTGGAATCCCGCCCCACGCTAGCTTCCCGCCTTTTAAACGGCTCCCAGCCCCAGACCTGGCTTCATTGCGGGGAGGGGAGGGTGGGCGGGCACCGCTGGGCTGAAAGCTCCCGTGACTCTAATGCCCGGGCCTGGCAGCCCCGCGGCCACAGCCCCAAGCCCAGGGGAGGAAGCGATTGTCCTGGGCGATAAAGTCACCGCGATGCTCACCTCCGACGTTCGAGTGCAGGAAGCCGCCCTGTGGTCCGGCCCCGGACCTGGGCGGGCGTGGCCCCTGGGGCAGTTTTACAGATTCCCACTCCCTGGCTCTGCTCTCCGAGGTTTTAACCCACCTGTCGGGGCGGGGCTCCAAGTGCTAGGGCAAGCGGGGAGCGGGCTGCCAAACAGCCGTGACGGACGGTAAGAGCAACACTGTGTGCCCACAGGAGCTGAACCGGCCTGAGAAGATGTGTACACGGGGCTGGCGTTCCGTGTGCCGGTGTCTCCGTGGCTGGTGGTTGTTGGTAGGTCTGCACCCTGCGGCGCTCTCTGGTGGCGGACAGGACAATCCCCCGCCCCGCCCCGCCCCCCCCCCCCCCCCCCCCCCCCGCCGCCCTCTGGTCCTCTCTCTGTGAGCCCCAGGCCTGGCTCTTCTCAGAACCATCAGCAAACGGTGGGCGTCTGCCATCGCACCAGGAGTCCTGTCGGCACTGTGGGTAGGGACGAGGGCTCTCTCCTTATTAAGTGTTTGGGGTGACACTGGTCAATAAAACCGTATGTTTCCGGCGTACAGTTCTCCACACCATGTTACAGTGCATAGTGCTACCACCCAAGTCACGTCTCCGTCCGGCACCATGTGCCCGGGTTCTTCACATCCCGAAATGATGGGCAGCCCGCCTGCAGCTTGGCAAAGCTCTGCCCAAACAGGTGGGAAGGCCGGAGGGCCCGGCCCGGCTCCGTTCCACGTGGAAGCGTGACGCCCTCCCCGCAGCGTCATGTCCCTTCCCGCCTGGAGACCGAGCTGCCGTGCCACTCTGTTTTGTTCAGGATTTTACCAGATTTCTCTTCACTTATTTAAGAAAACATCACAGCCCTGGGCTGCTGCCCGCCCCCCCCCCCCCCACAGCCCCCTTGCCCCAGGTCCCAGGTCAGCACATCTCACCACTGAGATCCTGATAGCTGTCGTCTCGAGCCCTGGGGCCGGGCATTTATATAATCTATATACTTACGTGCGGATTGATGGGTTATATGTGTGTGTTTATGGATATATGTACTTACTTCATTAATTTCTTACTTTAATTTTATTTTAAAGTGAGTTCCTTTGGACTTTTTACTTCATCTTACAGCTCTGGTTTGATGGCTGCTTTGGAATTCTGCGCACACGTAGCTACAGTCCCCTCAGCAGCGAAGGGAGCACAGAATACTCATCACTGAAAGGAGCGCCCAGGGCGATGAGAGCAGTTCCACAAGGTGTCCACTGGAGGGCGCTGGAAGCTCACCCAATGGGGCAGGCGCCTGCAGACCCATTTCTGCCAAGTGGAATCAACAGGGATGCAAATTGCTACTAATGTTGCCCACGCAGGGTCTCCCCCCCAGGGTCTCCTCTCCTGTCTTCTGTCTCACACGTGGGTCTTCCCGGAGGTTCAGTGTCCAGGACGGGAGCCAAGCTGCACCGGGCAGGCCCTGCTCCGGACACACGCAGGCCCGGCGTCTGGAAGAATCCAGGGAGACCGCACGCTCCCCGCGTGTGGAAGTTCACCGCAGCCCCGCGGTGAGTGTTAGGGCTCCAGCAGAGGCCGGCTTGGTAGCCGTCACCTGAGCCCCCACCCGAAAGGGGAGACACTCCGGTCCTGGGAGGACAGTGGGGAGATGAAGATAAGATTCGGAGCCGCTTCCTTGGGGGGACACGGTGGGGGTAGGGGGGGGACCTGCAGGCAGGGGCAGGACGGGGGGGGGGGGGGGGGGGAACGTCCGGGACGTGGTAGGCAGAGACTTTGTGTTCCATGGACGATACAGGTGTATATTATATAACCAGATGATACGGGTGTTTATAACATAACCAGTCAGACCCAGAGTGGGCCCTGCCCAGCCCCGCGTGGGAGGGGTTGTCAGCCACGGCCGTGCAGTTGGGACAGGACACGCGCTGCGGAAAGGAAGCGCGAGCGGGAAGGACAGGCCAGCTTTCCCAGGCCCGCTGCCGCCGGGCGCCCGGCTCGGGCTCTGCCCCAAAGGCCACCTGCTGTCCCTGCACCGGGGCCTGGGATGCCCTGTGACCCACGCGGTGCTAGGAACCCGTTTTTAAAAAGCTAATGTAGGAACCGAGGGGGTGGGATGGAAGGGATGTGGAGCATCAGGGCGGGTGCCCATGCAGGGTCTCAGCGCCCTGCCCCCACGGACCTGCCTGACCACACCGCCCGCCCGGCCGCTCCCAGAGGGAGGCAGAGGGCAGAGGGCAGAGGGCAGGCGAAGGGCCCTTTCGGGACCAGGCCCCCAGCAGCAGTCTCCTGCCGTCCCTTGTTCCGGGTCAGGCTTTAGCCAGGAACAGCCACTGGCGTCCGTGAGTGGGTTCACGGCGGTCGCCTCGGCGGTGCTCTTGCTCCCCAGGGACCATGTGGTGATGTCCGGAGACACGGGCTGTCCCGAGCGGCGGGAGCGTGTAGTGGGCGAGTCCACGGACGCCGCCGTTCCTCCCTCAGCACACGGCAGAGGGTGACCCGCCCAAGGGCAGTCGCGTGAGTTGAGTCCCTGGTGGCATTGGACCGACCCCATCTTCTCCGCGGCTCGAACCCAGGGCCGAGGCGCCCAGAAGGACGTGCGGCCGGAGCTGGAAGTGCTGACTGTGGCCCCGCAGAGGAAGGCCTCCCTGGGAACCTCCCGCCCCCGAGCCTGTGCTGGTTTCAGAAGGCACTGCTGGTCCGTGACCTTCCCTGGAAATAAAGCCTTCTGTTTGGGCCTCTCATGGCTGCTGTGAGCTCTATGTCCTTCTGATAACCACCTCTTTCCCATCGTCACAGTCCCGCCTGCACACGGGTGCGAGCGGAGCCCGGGAACCTGGCCCGCTTCCTGCGCGTCTCCTGCTCGCGAGGGGCGCACGGCGCAGGGGGAGCCGGCCTAACCACCCCTCCCCCTCGGGCGTGGCAGGCCCCACGGGAGCTCGAAGGCTCCCGCAGGTTCTGTGACGTTGCCCGGGGCTCAGGTGAGGAGGTGACTGGGATGGGCAGAACGAATGAGGCCGGGAGGGCGGGCGAGGGTGCCGGTGATGGCGGCAGAGCCGTGGGAACTGGGCGTGGAGCTGGTGACGTGGGGGGAGTCTGGGGGCCAGGCAAGCCCCACGGGGAGACCAGGCATGTGTCTGGTCTTCCTCCCGAGCTCTGCGGGGGGCAGGGCGGGCTTCATCGGATCCTTTCAAAGCGCAAACTGTCACACGCTAAAATGGAAAAACAAAGGCTGAACTCATTTGAAAACCCAGTTATTTTTAAAAACAACCAGCTGATTGATTAAGTTAAAGGGTCTAATTAAAGCACGTGGCTTTGCCCTCCCAGCAGTGAGAGAAGAGGCTGAATGCAAACACGTGCATTTCCCGTGCTCAGAGCAGGCTGCGCGCACAGGCCGGCGGGGGCTTTCCCGCGGCGGTTTCCAAGGCCATATTTCTTTTGAAGATCGGTTGAATATTTATGTGCGTGTGTTTTTGATGTTAAAATTCCCAGTTCTCACTGTGCCTTCCAGGTTTTCTAGGGCTTTGCACATACACTCCTCAGAGAGCCGGGGACCAGTAGCTCTTTGTAGAAATTCTCTGCGGTTTGGGCCATCTAGCTTTCCTGTGCAAAATGGGGTTTTTACCCAAGTTTTCGTTTCCTTCTTGTCTCATTTCTGTAGCTGGTCAAACCTAGCCCGCCAGATTTTACCTCTGTCCCTCACAAACCCTCCATGTCACGATCCTCAGCCAGCGTGCCACAGGACTGGTTAAAACATGCAATACCCGACTATTTAGTCAGGGGCCCTGACCTCTGGCCCCTTAGATTACCAAACGCAGCAGTGACAGCAGCCAGCACAACAGCAGCCATCCAATGTGAATCGATCAAAAGTCTACCCGATTTTTTTGTAGATCGATCGGCAGCACATGTGTTTTTGGGTGCGCTGCCGAATTTGAGCAAACATGGATGCCCGGAGATGGAAAGGGCTGACATCGCTCTCTGTGTGGCTGACATCACCCACACCCTCTGTGGCCTGGGCTGAGGGAGCTGGCAGAGCGGGTGTGGAGACGGAGGCAGTCGCGGTTATCGTGGCCTTTGAATCACTGGCGACTGTCCGTCGAGACGCAGTTGCGTTTATCCTGCACTGGGGGCTGCCCAGTCCGCGGCCTCCACCGCCCGGTCTGCAGTTTTATGGGAACACGGCCACGCTCACGGGCCACACCGTCTGTGGTGCTTCCGTGTTACAGGACCACGAGCTGTAAACCTGACATATTTCCTCGCTGACCCTTTACGAAAAGAGGTTGCCGACTCCTGTTCTAGAAAGTAGATGAAGCCATTTCTACGTTTTTTTGTGTAAGGACATCTGGTGGGAACAGTACAAGCCCTGCCTCTCCACGGCCATCCCAAAAGGCCCGCATTTCCCAGGGGTCAGGCTAGACCCTGCAAAGGCCTGATCAACCTCAGCAAACGTCACAAAGCATTTACACGTGTCCCCTTGTTACCGGACAGGGCCGGCTGGAACTGTGTGGGTTCTCGACTTCGTGCAGGAAAAATGTCACAACGCACGTCCAGGTGGCCATGCGGGAACCTTGGTCAAAGCTGAGGGTGTAGAACAAGAAAGAGCCCAGCACAGGAGAAGCACCGGGAGAGCCCAGCCGGCCCCCCGCTCGCTGGGAAGTCAGAGCGAAGGGGCTTGGAGTCAGGTCGGGGGGCCTGGGGGGAGCTGCCGCTGCCCGTGCTGCCTGGTTGCAAGCCTGGTGGGTCCTTTGGGGTTAGGAGGTGCCTTTGGGGGAGGCCGAGGGGGGAGAGGAGGGGAAGGGACTGGCGCGGCCGCCCTCCAGAGGGAGAGCAGGCCCTGGTCCTTTGTCTGGAGGCGCTTATTTCTCCTCTGCAGGCGGGAACCTTAGGGGAGGCCAGAGGGGAGGGTTTCGGCAGAACATTCACCAGTTTTCCGGGTGGGCTCCTCCAGGGCCGTGGTCTCCGCCGATGGGTCAGTGTCAGGGCAGGGGGGCGTCAGTCATCACCGCTGGTCCTGGTGCGCCTGGAGCTGAAATACAAGGAGGGTAGCTGTCCGTCATCTCTCGGGAGGGGACCTTCTGCATCTGCTGTGCATTGCTCTGCAGTGGGCTCAGCTCTGCCTCAGTCTCCCTGTCCCACTTGTCCCGGCTCACTGGCCTGTCTCATTCCCCCTCAGAGCCTCCCATCCTTGGAATCTTTTAGGGGTGATGAGGGAGGACAGTCTGTCTTCCGTCACGGCTTCCTGCTGACAAGGGCTGTGGTCCCCGCCTGTGGGGTGTGGCAGTCTCTCCCGCCTGATCTGTGGGGACCAGGGAGTGGGATCGGAGACTGGGACAGAGGGCTGTTAGCTGGTGGTTCCACAGTCGGGTAGGCTGGGTGGAATAACCTGAAGTAGCTTCTTAACGGAATTGTTGTACCATTTCAGAAGCAAAGTTGGTAGGTTGCCTCGTATTTCATTGCCTCCATTATTTAGTCCCGAAAGGAAGTGAGTTCAGTGAAATTGTTGGAGCTGCTTTAGGACAGCGGTCGGCAACCGGTGGTCCGTGAGGTCCGACAGGTGAGCGGCGCTGCTTCGGAGGTGCTGGTGCAGGGGCTCCTGAGTGGGTCCCGCGCAGGGTGCACAGCCGTCGTGTTTAATCGGGAGCCTGTCTGTGGGAACAGAAGCAAAAGCCAGGTCAGTGGTCACAGCACATTGGAGCCCACTGTCCGCCCGCCGACAAGGCTTCGAGGGTCCTGGCTGGGACGGGCGTGCGCATGACGCCTGACGCCGCTTCAACCGCAGGTGGAACACCTCGGCGACGTCCTCCCAAGCCCAGGCGAGTTCCGGGCGGCTGGCCTGCATCAGTGGCTCTCAGCAATTCCAAGTCAAAGGAGGGGGGATGCAGCTGAGAGGAGGGTGGAAGACAGACACAAGAGTCAGGAACCAGCTCAGTTCACAGGGACAAACAAAGCGGTAAACTGCGCAGACAGCCAGTCGCCCTAGAGTCCAACTGGCTGTTGTGATTTCCGTCAAAACACAATTTCCCCCTAAAATTGTTTTTATCAGAGGCTGTGGTAAGCCCGGTTCCAGTTTGGCCAGGTTATTTGTATAAAAACACAAGAATAGCCACTGATCATATAGGCTTCTTCAGAGTGGCTTTGCTGGCATTTCACTCCCCGGGAATCTTTAGATTGAGCCTTAGTCAGCCCCTCAGGGCACAGAAGCCAAGCCACGCAGTTGCCATCTGGCTTAGCCTGCAAGGGTTTGGGCGGATCCCTCAAGTTTTTGAGGCCCCCGAAATGTCTGGGGGTCCTCTCCTTGCCTTGTCTCAGGAAAGCAACCTTTGTTCTTACCCAGAAAGACTGCCATGAACCACTGCCCAGCAGGGCACCAGGCCGCTCCTCCCCAGGACTTTGAGATTGGAGTCAATCTCAATTCCTTCAGTCTTTCTGGTGACACCCAGAGTTCAGCATGTCTCTCTCGGTCCTGACATTCCAGTCAAAAACTTGGTTAATAAAACCACAATTGGAAACTGTTTTTTTGTGTCTTATTATGAAGAGAAAAGATTCTTATTGGATTTATGCAAATAAATATATTGTCATGAAAATAATGCTAACTTATTGAGAGTTGCCAAATGGTGGAGAGATTATGTAGGGAGAAAATATAAATGCTTTAATATTGCTACGAGGATGTAATTACCAAATTGTTCTAGGGAAATACAAACGAGCTTCCTTACATTTGGAAAACAGAAAGACTTTTTTAAACAATCAGCAATATTTTGAACAGTCATAAGAATAATGATTATTCTCAATTCACTTAGTTTCATATAATTAATTTTTGTTTGTCTTGATTATTTGCCGGTATTTACATGAATCCAGTTATTTCTTAGAGTCCATAAATCTTCATTCAAAGAGATGACCTGCTTAGAGGCCTGTAATTTAGAATAAGTTAGCATCCTTTCCACAAACCTTCCCAAAGATGTGACATATTTGCAAATACATCAGAGCAAAACAGTGACTGCCTAGAAATGACAAAACGTAGAATGACATGGTTATAGCCCAGTCGGTGTGGTTCAGTGGTTGAGCGTAGACCCATGCACCAGGAGGTCACCGGTTAGATTCCCGGTCAGGGCATGTGCCCGATTGCAGGCTCATTCCCTGGTATGGGGCATGCAAGAGGCAGCACATCGATGTTCCTCTCTCATCCATGTTTCTATCTCTCTCGTTCTCTTCCTTTCTTTCGCTCTAAAGTCAATAAAAACATATTTTTAAAAAAATGACTTACTAGTGTCACTGCCTGGATACCTGCTACCCCTGAGAGTTTCCTATTTGTGCTTGGCTTTGAATCCTGGCAAGTTCCTTTCTAGAGCAGACTGAAATTTCTAGAACATTCATTTTAATAAAAATATATGTACATAAATAAAATAGTTATTATTATTATTAATTTTTATTTGACAAAGGTTCCCACATAATTTTTCAAGCATGTCAAATAGGCCTGATTAGTTCAAAAGAAACTTAGGAGAGAGAATAAATCCTTGAGATATTCCAGGGCCTATTGGAAAAAGTCATTTCTTGGTTAAAAATCTCTTAAAATTTTAATTTTGGGAAGGTTGTCAAATATACTTAACCAAAAGATCATATTATAAATTCTTTGTAAATCTAGGTGAAGCAAACACACATTTTATGCTAATAACTCTAAAAGACATCAATCAAACTTAAATCTGTTTTAATATCAAATGATTAAACACACTACAGGATTCTGTTTAATCTATGTAAATATTAAATTTTTAGGCCAATAAAATATTACACCTTGTAATGCCATCTTGTAAGAAACATGCCCCTGATTTACCTTCATAGAAAAGAAACAGCATGTGGCCAGGAGGCTGCTGCTGAATTTCCCCAGAGCAATCAGGGTGTGGGGGGTGGGGAGAGGGTGAGCGCTGTACGCGTGGCTGGTAGCACATTTTCCAGGAAGATTCCCCTAGACAAAGGGAGGTGGAGGCGACTAGAAAAGGTCCCAGTCCATTTTTTAAATAACCCAATGGGAGACAGTAAGTCCTGGGTGACCGATTAGGAAACAGGTGACCAAATAGTCCTCAGCCAATGAGGAACCAGAGGAGGGTCTAAATAAACAGGCTGTCCGCTGCCCCATGGGTGATCCTGTACAATGGGTGCCCGCTTTTGAGAGTGCTATTGAAAGTCTCATTTTGCCATGCTTAGTACTCCGTCATTTGACAGGTGAGCCACTTCTCACAATCTGGAGGCAGGAAACACTCCACACATAATACACAGACAAGCACAGATTACACAAGGACCATACACATGAAGACTACATATATGAAGGCCACACACGTAATTCAAAGTACTAATTTTTATAGAGAAGACAAGACTTTTCTCATTTGCTTTTGATGAAAACGTCAATGTGAATGCTCAGTGGAAACAAAGGAAGTCTGGGCTCCAGTCGACGGGATTGAGCAACAGGAGAGGCCTGGCGGGTGCTCCCCAGAAATGAGGTAGAAAAGCGCTGAGCCTGGGTGGGTTGCTTTGGCTCACTGAAAAGTCAGAAACCCCAGTGGCATAAGATGTGACATGACAACAGTGGGTTTGTCAAAATTAATGTCTAGAAATACGAGAAGAAAGCGTGTTTTTGGATGTGTTTGCCCCATGTCCTGAAGGCAGCCTTACCAATGGCCAGGACATTGGCTAGATGCCCTGGGAATGGATTTAACCCGACTCAGGCAGGGGACTCAACTCCTGTCAAACAAACAAGAGAGAAGGGTCCCTTCAGACGTCAGGGGTGATCAGGTCCTGACTCACTGGACCTCATCACCCAGGTGTCACCGGGGGACGTCGTGTGGGCAGGTGACTCCATGTCCAGAGGGCAGGTTTACCTTCCATGTCAACATTGACCAGATGCGTCTTGCTGAAGATGCGTCTTGATTATGGATTTATTCCACAGCTGACAGGTAGCTGTCCCCACCCCCCCAGACGATGAGAAGGGGGAGTGTAGTGAAAACAGTTGTGGGTCCCACTAGAGGCAATGTCACCAGAGAGAAAGCAGGTTGGGGAAGGAGGACTGGAGCCTGACTAGGGTTTTCTTAAAACGTTTACAACCTTCACAACCTTCTACAAATCTGTCTACAATTTTTACCAACCTTTTACCCATTCAGAAATTACCACCAGTAGAATAACTCTATTTCAATTCTTGTCCTACAGAAATGTATCTTTATATCTTATGCCTTCTATTATTAAAACCATACAATTTTTTCCAATCCTACCTAATAAAATAGTAATATGCAAATTGACCGCACCTTTGCTACGCCCAAGCCACACCCACCAGCCAATCAGGGAGAGTATGCAAATTAAACCAACCAAGATGGTGGTTAATTTGTATACGCTGAGGGAGGGAGTTTAGACTGAAGAAAGTGGAAAGCAAGGCAGCGGCGGCAGGCGGGGCAGGGCCGCTGCGGGTGCTGTGCGCAGTGGTGCGCGGGGCCGCAGCAGCTGCAGAGCTGGCGGTGGCAGCAGTGGGCGGGGCACACAGCAGCGGCTGAGGCACGCTTGGCCTTGGCAGCCTCGGAGGCAGCAGGGGTGGCGGGCGGCCTCCTAGGCTGCCAAGGCCACATGCACCTCAGCCGCTGCTGTGTGCCCCGCCCACTGCTGCCGCCGCCAGCTCCGTAGCTGACGCGGCCCCGCGCGCCCGCCGCCCACCCTGCCAGCCCCGCCAGCCCCGAGGAAGCCCTGTACTTGCAGGAATCTTCCTGTAACAGGCTCCTTGTTTAATATAAACTTTTAACTTTTAGAAACCTCAATTTCCAATGATACCCAAAAAGGTAGACAACCAGTGTGAGAGCCACGTCCCGTGTGGTTCAGGGTTTGGGCTCTGGAGAAGGACCACGTGCAAATGACAGAGATGAGACAAAAAATAATAATTTGGAAATTGGGGGGCCAGGCGGGAGCCCAACACAAGGAGAAGGACTCCCCTTCTCCTCTTGTGCTCAGGCCTGGCCATCCTTTTATTCAGTTTGGGATCTACCTATAGCCCTTAGGCAGGCAATTTCCAGTAACAGACTATCTTATCAGTAAGGATTTACATGACTATCTGGTTGGGAAGCTGCTTCAGCTACCATTGTCTTGACTAAACAATTGGTGCATAGCTCTGACCTTTGCCAGAGCTCAAGGGTCACCAGCACTCCTGGCTCCTTGTCCACACCTCTCTGCTAGTGAAGACAATAGGTGGCTTCCCACAAACCAGCATTCCTTAGATTGATGCTTATGAACACATTCTAAACACACTCTCACTCCCAGGAAACACACCTTCAACAAAGCACAAGTCGTTACATCAGCAGCTTCAAATCCACTTTACAGACTTTGCAATAAAAAACCAAAAGCAGGCAGACTTAAGATTTGTATGGCTATCAATGTTTCAGTATTTTGTGTTATTTCAAAATAACTAGATATTCAATAATTTTCAAAATTTACTAATTTAAAAAGAAAAAGTTGAAATTGTTAGGGGCAGGAGGGAGAAATAGAATATTGGGGACCAGCTATAGTTACGTGATTTTAATCATGCTCTGTTAACTGTGATTGTTCTGTTCTGATTAAAGAAAACACATTCTGACCTGGCTGGGAGCTGCAGGCCTGGGAGTTAGCCTGGAAATTTGGTCCATTCTTCTTATCTGAGAACTGCCTATCATCAAAGAGAAAGTAACAACCTTGTTGCCCAAACAATGGAGTCCCCGGGGCCTGCCCTTTGTAACCCCCAGCATGCATTGCCTGTAACCATTAAACCCATTCATATTCCTTCTGCCTACTTCCCCGTGTACTCTTTGTCCTTCTACCCAATATAAGCAGCTGGCTTATGTGGAGGCGGGGAGAGTAGAGCAGATTTTTGTGGATGACCTGCTGCTCTCCCATGCAGCCGGCAATATTGGAAAAGAAATACACTTAATTAAATATGATTCAACCTTGTCTGCTTAATTGGCTCAAGTATTGATAGCCCCTTCGTTGTCCGGTTTCAAAATAAGTTAAATTGATTTGCTTAGGTGGCTAAAGTTTTTTCCCTTTTGATAAAGATCACCTTCCAGAAATTTGTATTTCAAAGGTCCTAGGACTTTGGTTTCATAAAGCTAATTATTTAGAAGCCTTTTGAGATGCACACGGGAGATGTGGGGGAGGTAAAAGGATTTGGTGGGCTGAATTGCTCTGTGAAGACTGCATTGAAAACAAGGACAGTCGTTTTCTGTACCTTAGGGACTGGGTGGCCACCCAAATGTTGGCAATGGACTGACAAATCCATTCACCCACTATTGGAATGTTTCTTTTTATTTGGGTATATTTTTCTAGTTTACAGAAAGCACATCCATTTTCCTTGGGAATGGTGAAAAAGGTCCCAGCTGCAAGATAGTATTGTGGACAGAAGGGGCCACATGCTGACCTGACAAACTTAGGGGAGGACTGCGTGGCGGTCTTGCAAACTCAGACCCAAAGTCACCACAAAGGATGGTCTGAAATTAAACTTGAACTAAAAGTATGTATGGTGGGTAGTCACCTCCTAGGCCGGTATCTTCACTGACAAGGTCAACCTTTACTTTAACTGAGCCTATCTGTCTTTTTGCATCTATAATAACATACCCTTGAAATGTCTGGGTAACTTATAACTTCCTTTTTTCCAGACCCCTTGGGGCACAAACTAATGTGCCTGGGCTCCAGGACAGAGACCACAAATTCCTTCATTGTTACCATATTAACTAGAGGCCTGGTGCATGAATTCGTGCATCAGTGGGGTCCCTCAGCCTGGTCTGTGCCCACTTGCAATCTGGGACCCCTCAGGGGATGGCGGAGAGCCAATTTTGGCCCAATTGGCACAGGCCTGATTCCCACAGGCCTGATCCAGACAGGAGGGAGCCTGATCCTGTGCATTGAGATCTGTCCCCTGGTGGTCAGTGCATGTCATAGCAACCAGTTGACTGGTCATTTGGTCGCTTAGGCTTATATATATATATATAGATTGTTCCTGCACCCACCTAAGTATGTGTCTATCATTTTACTTTTTATCCAATCCCAGGGGTTTCCCCACTTTCCTAATCTCCCTCCCCTCTAGTCTATTATCAATGGAGTTCATGAAACCCACCTACGTCCCCTCCTTTGATTGGAATGTATAAATACAGATGCAACCCGCCATTCTCTGGAGCACTATCTCTGCTTCCTGGCAATTGTCGACAGTTTGGCTCAAATAAACTCACAAAAATACTTCACAGGTTTGACTACATTTTACGTTAACAGTATTAAAATTAATGGTGCCATTAACTGGCTAACCTCTCCATTGTCCACTTTATATTGGGATCAGGCCATGTTACAAAAGAAGATTAGCCTTTTTCTTGAGGTTCAGGGTCAAATATCTCCCAGTTGGTGAGCGTATACCCCAAAGGGGGACTCTGAAGGCCCTGTGGCCAGGTTCCCATCTACAGAGAGGCACGTGTAGCAAGCTGAGAGTTGGAGGCATCTCTGCAGGTCTCTGGGCTGTTTGGGCCATTCTGAGCAGGGCGGGTCTCCTTTAAGACCAGAACATGGACAGAATCACCGGATGAGGAAAGATGGTGAAAGATGAGCTCCTTCCCGCCCCATCTGGCTTCGTTGAACATTTGCATTTCACAGGCAAAACAAATCTCCCAAGGAGAAGGTGCCCAGCCCTGAGGTGGGAGTCCTTGGATGACAGGGGATGCGTGGCCTGCGGCAGACAGAGCCCCTGCCTCTGGGATCGCACCTGCTGATCGGCACACCAGTCACCAACGGCCCTTTAGCACCCGGACCACTTGTCCCTTGTGCACAATCTGGTTGGTGAAAATGAAATCTCTCCGACTCTCAGTGCTTTGGATCCAACAGGTAATTGCCAAACCAGCCAGGCATTTCAGTAATTCGCGTTTCCTCTCCCTTGCAGCAACTCGTTGGAACACATGATCTACTTTTTATGACTCCTCAGAAGGGAGAGAATGGGGCGGCACTCCACTCGGGGCTTTTCCTCACTCAGGAGAAACCAGTTCATTCTCAATCTTTCTGAGCCCAAACAATACTCCATTATTCTGGTCTAGAGACAGGGCGTGAGGGTGGAGGGAGGTGGAAAGTAGGACTTTTAACGTCCCCAACAATGAAACGAACTGCCCAGCAGGGCAGCCGACTCTGGGGAGTCAGTGAGAGCTACTTAGCTGAATAGTATTCACACTAACAAGTCCCACAAGACAGATTTCCACGCCAGCGCATGTCCTCCAATGGCCCTAAACAGAGGGCTCTATCGCTAACTGAAAGAGGGTGGGAGCTTACAAAGTGAGACTGACCGATGAAGCCGCTCAGCTGAAACCGTTCAGCCAGCTCCCGGGGAGTCTCGCCTGGTTTGACCTTTGGGCCCCTGAGGACAGGAATTCCTCTATAGATCCGTCCCTCCCTTCCCTTCCACAAACTCGACATTCCTAGTGCCTCGTGGCCTCATGCGATGAGGGGTGACTGCAGTGGGTGTGCTTAGACCATCTCCCATGACCTGAAGATGGGGTCACCAGACGCGGCTATCCCCGGGGCTAGCTGGCAACTTATTGACCAAACCAAAGCTCACAGACTCTCCCACATGAAACAGGTCCTCCCGTGGGCGATGGTGCACTGTTTGCGTGCAACTTCCACCATGAAGCCACAAGGGGTGGGAAACAACTGCTGGTGTACTGAGCACCTGGCACGCACAGATACTGCCTGCGGCTGCCGGCCCTCAGCCCTCCCAGCAGCCTCGGGGATGAGTGCTCGGTGGGTCACTTCTTACGGACCAGGAGGCTCAGACTCCACAAATCTAAAGTAACTGCCAAGTTCCATAAGGTGACTAGAAGCGGGGACAGGGTTTGAGTACAAGCGTGTGGCACTGGTCGCATTGCTATTTTGCCTTTAGTAAGCACGTACACTACCTGGGAGGCAGATCATGTATGTATGTTATGTTATCTATATATATAAAACCCTAATCCTACCTAATAATAGACAAATATGCAAATTGACCGTACCTTCGCTATGCCCGCAATTGGCCAGGAGGCACGGCGGGGGGGGGGGTGGGGGCGGGACTCGGGGTGGCCGGGGTGGCTGATTGGGCTGGCGGGACGCTGAGCTCGCCTCGCCAGCGGCAGCTCGAGCTCAGCATCTGCGCCATGGCTGTGCTGTGGCACAGAAGGGGCCTCTGGGGCAGTGAGCTCACGTCCTATTGTGGACCATCGAAAGCGGGGGAGCTGGGTGCCTGTCTGCTCAGGCACCAGGCCTTTCAGAAGCCTCCGTGGCGCCGGAGGCTTCTGAAAGGCCTGGTGCACCAGCGGACAGGCACTCAGCTCCCTGCCTAAACGTGCATGATTCAATCATGCACTGGACCTCTACTATACAAATAGACCCAATGCTGGGACAACCGAGAAACCGGTCGCTATGATGTGCGCTGACCACCAGGGGGTGCGCGGAACATAGTGGGCATTGGCCATGGTGGGATGGTGGAGCAGGTGATGGGGGGCGCCAGTCCAAGGTCCCGCCAGGTGCTCCCACCTGCTGCCGGCACTGGTCCCGCTCATACCCCAGTGCCGTCAGTGGGTGTGAGTGGCAGCTGCCGGCCCTGATCGCCCCTGAGGGCTTCTCCACCTCCCCCTGCTCCTGAGGGGTGATTGGGGCAGCAGCTCCTGCTGGTGCCGGCCCCAGTCGCTCTGCACCATTAACAGGTTCGAATGGGCTGAGACCTGCCCCTGTGCCCACTGTAGCCTCGTGGCCCACAGTTCCTTTCAAGGTGCACACATTCGTGCACTGGGCCCCTAGTTTATTTTATATTTATAAAATAACTGTTCTACTTAGCAAATCCAATCCCGCAAACCTTCCCACAGACCAACTCCACAAACACTCCACAGATGACGTTAATGTTGGTGAGCGCTGTGCGGGGCTTGAGGGGAAGGAGAGAGTCAGGACTGTTCCATTCCTGGTGTGTGCGACGTGGTCATTAGTCTCTGAGGCCGAGGCGAGGGGTGAGGGCAGGCAGGGGGCAAGGCCAGTTTGACGGGGGACCCAGGAGGCTGGCGCAGAGGCCTGGGCGGGGGGGTGGGCGCGGGTCCTGCAAGGCTGTGTACCTGGTCTCAATCCCATTGAACAACTTTCCATGATTCAACTAAATGAGTCCATTTACCCAACAGACATATCAGAGAGAGCGGGGCCCACGGGGTAGATTTCCCTGCTCCTCCAGACCCCCTTCTCTCATACCGATGCTGATACTCAGGAAATCAATTAGGCGAGTCAGGAGCAGCATTTGCCTCAGTGAAAGGAGTTCAAACAGGAAACCACAATAGTTAGCAGGCCCGGCCTCGAGATTCCTGTTCTTCCCGGAGCCCACACCCCTCGCAGGAGAGTCACAAGGGTCGGGTCTAGGGTGCAGGCTGTGTGTGCACCGGGTGAAGGGAAGGCTGTTACCAGACATTCGCTTGACGGTGCGTCTTGGTGGGCAACATAAAAGGACTCTCAGACTGTGGCCACGGCCGTAAGGTGTGCTCTGTGTGTGCGTGATGGCTGAGGGTGCTGTCCTCTTCCTAACCAGCCTGGCCACACGCAGCCCCTCCCATCTCTCTGGGCACCGACAGGCCAGACTGGCCTGGCAGGTTTGCGCAGGTCAGCGCGACGCAGATCATGCAGGGGAGCAGGCGACCTGCCGCTGGGTGTCGCCGAGGTCCCTCCCCGGGTGTTTCCTGTGCTTAACTGCGACTGCGCTGACCAGTGTGGCTGCAGGTTGTGTTTCCAATCACCCTCATGCAAACCATGACAATGGTTAGTTCTCCATCCCTAGAGGGATCGGGAGCCCTGCCCACAGCAGCTGCGTGGCTGGGAAGAAGGTCCTACCCGTGTTCCTGTTACACAGATAAACACCCCCCAGGGCAACGGGGACACCCCGCAGCAGCGCTGCCGTGGGCTCGCCCTCCGTGCTTTCCCGGAGGGCTGCTCCGGCTCGCCTTCCTCCTCTGCAGACGCCACCCTGACTGAGAGCTTTGAGGCAGGGATTTACAGCCAGAAGCAGAGAAAGACCCATTTCTCCCACAGATTTGATGGAAGCAGAAAAACATGCAGTAAATTAAACCCAATTTGCATGACACCATGAGCGCATGCGGCCCTTCCTGGGAGCGGGATGGTCTTTGATTGAAATTTCCTGCTTCTCTGTGTGTGTGGTATTCTGGGAGCAATCGGGGAGCCCTCTACTGGCTAATTAACACCTGGAAACTCACATTGCCTGGTGTCTTTCTTGTGTTGCAGAGGTAATGAGCCCCAATCCTGGTAGGGTTGTATTTTTAATAACATTTCTCCGTATCTTTTTTTTTTTCTCATGTCAAACAGATCGCTGCACCATTAACCCTTTTGTGTTCGGTTGTTATCCTGCGACATAAAGTAGGACTTAGAGAGTTCTCATTGTGTTGCTGAGAAGGAGAAATCAGACATCCGGGCATTGTGGCTCATAAAATATGGTGAAGAAATAGTTGGAGATTGACATTCCAGCTAGTTAATCTATTGATCCGTCTATAGGAGGCCAAATACACACTCACAATTCCGTCACAAGTCCTTCTTGAACGACACATACATGGCGAGGAAGGCAGGGTGGGGGAGCGGGCGGACCCAGGCACTGCCCCCCGTCAGTCTGGCCAGAGAACAGTAAGCAAATGCAAAAGTGGCTCATATACAGAATGCACGGGACTATGGGAAAGCAAGCAGGGAGACACAAGTGGGGCTGAGGGACCTGGGGCTTGTGGGAGCAGGTGGCACCTGAGCTGAGTGCTAAAGGGTCTAGGTGGTGCTGAGGTGGGCCACCCCCGAGAGGAAATAACTTGTGCGAGCGCTCTGTCCATGGGGAGCTGGCTGTGTGCACAGTCCCGGGACAGTCCTGACAGCCTCTTCCACGGTGACGGCTCCGGGGGGAAGACCAGCCTGCTCTGCTGACCCTGTGCTGAGAAACCTCCAGGCCACGTGGTCTCATTCCCGGTGGGTCAGCCTGGGCAGTGGCATCCTGACCCGTGCCATGGGGGACGTGTACTTTGCCGACTTACTTGCAGTAATGCCACCTGCCCTGGGAGGAAGGTGCATGCACAGCCGCCGCATCCACCTTCTTCCAGTCTGATGCGGAGTGGGACACTGGACCCACCTATGACGCAAGCTGAGTCTGTTGTGGGTTGATGTACTGGGTCCCACTGTCGACGGGCTCCGTTCTGAGTGGGTCTGTTAAGGGGCACCGTCTGCTGGAGGGATTACTAATGAACGGACCCTTCGGGGGCTTTAGTGTAGAGGACGAAACGCGGAGGTCGATCCTCCTATTGATGAAGTGAACTGGTCGCCATTCAAGTCGGCCATGCATAATGGCTCAAACACAGGGCAGGCTTGCTTTTGATGTGTATCAGGGCTGATAGAAGAACAGGTTGATGGAGGGTGTGCCATTTTCTAACTGTGGCTGCCACGATTATCTTGGGGTTGTCTCCATTTCTGCCAGTTGTAGGGGAGAAGAATGTGCAGGATAGGGGAAGGGAGATTTTTAGGGGACAGAGCTGGAAGGGGAGCCTGTCATATCTATTCACATTTTATTGGCTAGAACCAGTCACATGGCCACATCTAGCCACAAGGGAGTCTGGGAAATGTAGTCTAGCTGTGTGCCCCAAAGAAGAGGGAAATGTGGACTAGAGATGACAGGGGGCATCTTCTGCAATCCCCACCCCATCCATGCCACCTCTTACTATGAGACCTACCTGGATTTGTACCTGGCCCAATAATCACCCTGGACACCAGGATCATGGTTTACTGTGATGTTGCCTGCAAACCATGAGGCCACCCGCTCTAGTCTTCCTTCTGCGAGCCAGGGCAATGTGGCAGTTCATGGTTGGTGGCCACGGCCATGAAAATAAGAGTTGGAGAAGCTTCCCCTGCGTCTCAAGTCTGGAGGTCCACATCGTATTAAAAAGAACAGAAGCTGAAGCTTTTGTCTGCTTTTTTGTTCATAGTTCTTACAACATTATGACTGAACAGAGAGTTCCAAGCAGACAAACAAAAGTGAAAATAGCTGGGCTAGATTTCCTAAGCAATTGCCATGAGCCTTAGATACAGGTTGTGCCACTTAAAAGTTGTGATTGACGAGGCAGCCAGTCATGAGAGATCCACAATTCAATGTTAAGAGATAAGATAGGAAAAGTGCAAGATTCTGTCAGCTCCAATAGTCTTTAGAATTCACTGGAAAATGCACTCATGTGCTGTTGTTTTTTTAATGGGAATGCAGTTTTCTGGGGTAAATGGAGTATATCATGTAATATGTGGACTTCTAGTGCCACTACCAGAGGGTCTGTGAGGCCAGCTGCTGGTGGGTTTTGGTAAAACCTTGGTAAATGGAACCAGGCTGTAAGCACCTACAGAACCCTGGTCCTCACGTAACCTCAGCTGGCTCAGATATTACCCCCAAATTCTGTGGGTAACAAAATTGTTTCTTTACTGTGTAAGCATCTTTAAAAACTCACAAGATTTAGAATTAAGTATTGAAACATTTAAAAGACCAGACCATAGTATTAATGTCTGTCTCAGGAATCTGGAAAGATTTGTAATTTTAGTCACTGGTAATGTTTAGATACTTAGAATGACCTCTTAGAACAACAGTTTAGCTTTGTAACTTCAATTTAAAATAAACAATTGAGTAATTTATTTAGTCCTGTAAATTTAGGTTGAAATCTTACTAATTTTACATATGGTGTTAAGATAATTAAGAGAAGGTAAGGTCCATTGTATTTAAATCTAATTTATTAGATTTATAAGAATTACTTAAGTATGGGGAAAGTTTTTCAGCCAGATAATTGAAGTGTTTAAAGAAGAAATTGAATACATTAGATTTGTAAGTTTGTAAAGAAGCTTAACCAAGTTTGTAAATGGGACCAAACATTCATAATGTCTCCTTCACCCCAAATCTGACTGTTAAGATTTGCTAGACGTAAAAGTAAAATAATAAGATTTGAAAATTGACCCAAAAAACTGAAAATTAGGATTAAGCTTTGGGGTTAGTAATTTGAATAAAGTGAGTAGTAGATACTACTACCAAAAAGATATAGGGTTAGATTTTATGGTACTTAGTCAACTTGGAATAAAGAAAAATAGCCGACCGGCCATTTGATGGAATTGAGGACACTTCCGAGTGAATCGGCCCGTCTTCAGATTCTTATCCCCAAAGTTTCTTGAGACAAACTCAGAGACGGGGCCATTCATTCTGGGCCGTTTTTCAAATGGCAACGTGTCCAGATCCCTTTTAAAGGGAAACAATGCTCAAGGATCCCGTGTTAAATTATGTTCATGTGATCATAGAACTAGATAGAAACAGTTCACATAAGAGCTTAATACACCCAAACAATCACACCAACTAAATACAAATCGAGATGCAAATATAACAATGATGAAATGCATGACATGCAGGTCTGCAGCCCAGCCAGTTTGCTACCGACCCTGGTACTGGCTGTGCAGCCCAAGTGCCTGGCATCTGAGGGCCGTTATCACCCGCATCACCTGCATCACCCGCATCACCTGTATGCTGACTGCACCGCTGCTGCTGGGGACCTGCTCTGCGGCCTGCGGCGTTGTCACGCACACAGGCACTGTTTGTACTCAGCTCATTTCCCCTCTTCCCTCATTGCTGGGAGCTGTTCAAGGACTGCCCGTTGGCGACGAGGTCATCGCAAGCAGAAACAACGGAGGACACTGAAATCTGGGGCAGAGCTTGCTTTTAAGGTGCCTATTGAGATGAGCCAGAATATCCAAACATTAACATTTGAGGATTACCATAAAACTGAAACGGAATTTTAAAACTCATTACAGAAAACCCATGAATTGTCTGGCGAGCTAGTTTGAGAAACACATAGTAAAGTGGAAAGAGCTGAAGCTTTGAAGGAAATCAAATTCTGGTTCAGATCCCAGCTTTTCCACTTACACCCTTACCCACTGTGGCAGACTCTGTCTCCTTCCCCCATTTGTGTAAAAGGATAAGAATCCCAAAGCTCAGGAGAACCAAGAAGGCAGCATAGATAAACTCGGTCCTCACCACCCCTCACAACCACATCAAAATTACAACTAAAATACAGAACAACCATCATTCAGAACCACCTGAAATCTGGCTGAATAGGAGTCCTTCAAGTAGAGAAGTAAAGAAGAAAGTACATTGAGACTGGAAGAAGAAAATGAAGAAGAAGAAGAAGAAGGGCTAAAAATATGGACAATAAAATGGCAATAAATACATATCTATTGACAATTGAATCTAAAAATCAAAATAAATGAACAGAAATCTAATGAACAAAGTAAACTGATGAATAAAATAGAACCAGAGGCATGAAAACATGGAATCAACTGATGAATCTCAGAGAGAAAGGGAAAGGGGAGGGCGGGAAGAGATTAACCAAAGATCTTATATACATTCTAGAGGCCCAGTGCACAGATTTGTGCACCAGTGGGGTCCCTCGGCCTGGCCTGCAGGGATTGGGCTGAAACTGGCCAGGTGCACGGATTTGTTCAGGGCATGTCCGGCCCATCTCTCCTAGTCCCAATTGGGGCCGATTGGGGCCAGCTGGCTGGGGAAGGACCATGGGAGGGTTCCAGGGTGTGTCTGACTCGTCTTGCCCAGTTCTGATCAGCTAGACCCCAGAAGCAAGCTAACCTACTGGTCGGAGAGTCTGCCCCCTGGTGGTCAGTGCACATCATAGTGATTGGTAGAACAGTTGAACGAATGGCCGGACACTTAGCATATTAGGCTTTTATTATATAGGATGCGCATTACTTATGGACACAGACAATAGGGTGGTGAAGGCCTGGGATGAGGTGGGAACCTGGTGGAGGGGGATAAAGGGGAGAAAAAGGGGGGCATCTGTAATACTCTCAACAATAAAGATTTTCTTTTTTAAAAGAAAGATTTTGAAAAAGAAAACCAATCCCACAGGGTTGGAATGAGACTGTTAACGTAAAAAACAGTCAAACCTGTAAAGAATTTTTGTGAGTTAATTTGAGCCAAAATGTCGACAATTGCCAATCATCGATTGCCAATTTGAGCCAAATGTCGACAATCTTGATGGATTGAGATAACGCTCTGGAGAATGGCAGTTTTGCACCTTATACATTACAATCAAAGGAGGAGACCTAAGTGGGTTACTTGAAATCCATTGGTGATGGATTAGGGAGGTGGGAGAAAGCAAAGCAGGGACACCTCTGGGATTGGACAAAAAGTAAAGTGATAGACACATACTTCTTTACTTAGGTGGGTGCAGGACAGTCAACAATTAACTCAGTAAAGTGAGGGGATTTGTGGTCTCTGCAGAGTGGTGCCTGTGTTTTGAGGGGTCTGGGAAAAGGAAAATTACTTTGACATTCCAACAATATGCTATCATAGATGCAAAAATTTTTTAGGGAGACTCAAAGTAAAGATTGACCTTTGTCGGGAAGATACCGCCTAGGACATGACTACCCACCATAACTGGTTTTTAGTTTAAAAATTTGTAATTTCAGACCATCCTTGGTGATTACTTTAGGTCTCTGAGTTTGCAAGGCCACCACACCCTGAGCTTGACAGTTAGCATGTGGCCCCTTTTCGTCCGTAAGACTTAGAGATAAAATGCATCAGGTTAAGAGCAAATGGCAAGTCTTCAGTAAAAGAGAGTTGCTCTTATTGTTAGAGATGAACTGTGCTTAAAGCATTTGCCAAGAAACCTGTTCTGCAATCATGAGTGTATGTGTGAGTGTGTGTGTATGAGTGTGTGTTTTTTTGTGTGTGTGTGTGTGTGTGTGAGTAGGAAGGTTGCGCTATTGGAAGTTTTACCTGCATCAGATACAAATGAAAGATAGTACAGGGATCCCTTGCCTTTTGAAAGTTCAAATTCTTCCTCTTGGTTTTTAGGAAAGTCCTACGTTGGCACCAGTTTCTGCTAATGGAAGGAAACCCAGAGAGGGTTTTCACTTTTACAAAACAACAGGAAAAGCAAGCACTGTGCTCAGCGTGGCTGGCATCAAGCTAGCAAGTAAACTATACTGCATGCACCGTATTTTCCGGCGTATAAGATGACTTTTTAACCCAGGAAAATCTTATATGCCCAGTCGTCTTATACGCCAGAAAATATGGTAATAGCTTTGCTTGTTCTACAACATCATATAAACTGAATAATATACTATGTACCGTATTTTCCAGCGTATAAGACGACTGGGCGAATAAGATTTTCCTGGGTTAAAAAGTCATCTTATACGCTGGAAAATACGGTATGTTCCTTCTGCTTTCTGTAGCTGAGCGTTTACCGACTGCTCCTGCCTTCACCGTGTCTGCATGCTGCTGCGGGTGGCACCCACCGCTCCCGCCTTCACTGCTGGTGAGTGCTCGTGCAGGTTGCCTGTTATCAGGTGTGATTTGGTTGGTTGTTTTTTTGTGTCTGGGAATGCTCAGAACTTTTCCATAAAAATCAGTGGTAATTGCTCCCTTGCTTTGTGCCATTTTGGCTTACAGAAGGTTTCACAGGAACCTCTACTTTCAGGAAGTGAGGAAAACTATATAAAGAGTGATTTCCCCAATATTTTCTATGTAGCCCCAGTGAGGAGGAGAGGTTGGAATTGGGGGGCTGGTGGGGCTCAGGGTCTCTACTCTCTTCAACCAGAGCAATTTTGTTTTACATGTGCACTTCACACACACATGCTTTGCATTTAAGATATTTGACTAAATGAATTTGTGGCTAAAAAGAAAAGAAAAGTTGAAAACCATTCATCTATTTCTTTAATTTTTAAAAATTTCATTAGTATCTCTATATATAAAAGCCTAAGCAACTGGACAACCGGACAACCGGATGACCGGCGGTAGCTATGACACCCACCGACCACCAGCGGGCAGACGCTCAATGCAGGAGCTGCCCCCAGTGGTCAGGCACTCCCACAGTGGGAGCGCGCTCACTGACAGACTGGTGCCAGACACCGGTCTCACGGCTGGCGAGCGCAGCTGTGGTGGCGCAAGCCTCTCCCATGGACACTCCCCCTGTGCGCCTTAGTGGGGTGGCAGCAGGCACAGCTCAGCGCGGCCGGGATGAGTGGGAGCGGCGCAGCACCCAGGCCGGGCTTGGGCTCCTCCCTGGCGGCCTGCCACTTTGCGCACTACTTCGTGCTGTGTGGGATCAATGGGGACAATGGGCTGGAGCCCCACGACCTGACGGGTAAGGCCAGGCTGCGGCAGCACGGAGGGCCACTGATCCCCGAAGGCCAAGCCGAGGGACCCCCCCGGGTGCACGGATCCATGCACCAGGCCTCTAGTATTAGTTTACCGATGAGGATGAAAACCGTTGGCCCAATGTTATGTGGCAGACACAACAATGAGTTAGGTATTATAATTCTTACTCTACTGGTGAAAAAATTAAAAGCCTATGTGTGCATTTGGCCTCCTGAATTACTTTTGAATAAAATGTGTTCTTGGCAGTGTTAAGACACCACCCTGAAATGTCCCTCAGTTTTGGAAGCCCTTGCAAATGGATCTTCCAGGTCTAGACTTAAAATGTAATTCCCAAAACATTAGGCAAAGTCATTTTCTCACCTTTGGAGATACTAGCCCACAGCTGTTCATAGGCATCAGCGAGGAATCACTCCTCTCACTTCAGCTTCCTTAGGAGTCAGCGTCCTTCATTTACTCCTATTAAATAAGGAAGCATGAAACGGTTTCAGGAAAGTTGAGAAAAACAGACTGCCTCCCCATTTTTCACAGTAATTTCATCCCAGGGGCCCTAGAAATGCAGACACATGCAGGCCTACTAGCTAACACACCCCATCACGCATACACACAGGAACGGGCTTATCAATGTTATGCAAATCTGCTTGTTAACTATAGACTGGAATGCCAATTGTCTAAGGAATTTATTAATTCTGAACTCTGAAAAAAATTCAAAATAAGAATGAGAGAAAACAGCCTAAATTTATTTTTTGAAAAAGAATTTAAATTGATTTTCAGAGAGAGAGGGCGGTAGAGAGAGAAACATTGATGTGAGAGTGAAACATAGATTGCCTGCTTACTGGGGCTCAAACCCTCAACTCAGGCATCTACCCAGACCAGGAACTGAACCGGCAACCTTTCTGTGCATTGGACAATGCTCAATCAGCTGAGCCACACTGGCCAGGGCAAATGCCTAAGTTTCTTTTTAAAAAATATTTATTATTTAAAGTACTAGAGGCCCGGTGCATGAAAATTCATGCACTCGGGGTGGGGGGGAGGGTCCCTCAGCCCAGCCTGTGGCCTCTCATAGTTCGGGAGCCCTCAGGGGATGTCCTACTGACAGCTGGGAGCGGGCATAAGCCGCAGTCTGGCCTCCCTCTGCAGGAGATGACCGGGCAGCCGAACAAGGGATGGTGCCCTGTCCCCCCACCTCCGCCCCCATCACCCCTCCACTGCTGCTGGTTGCTGCTGCCTCCCTCCCCCCCCCCCCCCATTGCTATTGCTATACCCTCCCTCTGCCCACTGGCACTCGCCTTGGCTGGCCTGGCACTGCCTGCTCACCGGCCCCTTCCCCACCCCATTCCCCCCGCCCGCCCCCCCGCCCCCCGCCAACTGGTCGTTCTGCTGTTCGGTCAATTTGCATATTATGCTTTTATTATATAGGATTACATGTATTCCTTCTGTCCCCCACCCCCCATTTATTCCTTCTAGCCCACCTTTGACCCCCACCCTAGGCCTTCACCACCCTATTGTATGGTTTGTGCATATATGCATACAAATTATTTGGTTGATCTCTTCCCACTCCCCTCCCTACCCCCACCTTTCCTCTGAGATTTGACAGTATGTTCCATGCTTCCATGTCTCTGGATGTATTTTGTTCATCAGTTTATTTTGTTCATTAGATTCCATATATAAGTGAGACCATGTGGTACTTGCCTTTCTCTGACTGGCTTATTTCACTTAGCATGATACTCTCCAGGTCCTTCCATGCTGTCTCAAAGGGTAAGAGATCCTTCTTTTTACTGCTGCATAGTATTCCCTGGTGTAAATGTACCACAGCTTTTTTATCTGCTTATCTGCTGATGGGCACTTGGGCTGTTTCAAGATCTCAGCTATTGTAAATTGTGCTGCTATGAACATAGGGCTGCATACATTCTTTCTGATTGGTGTTTCGGGTTTCTTAGGATATAGTTCTAGAAGTGGGATCACTGGGTCACATGGTAGTTCCACATTTAATTTTTTGAGGAAACTCCATACCGTTTCCATAATGGCTGCATCAGTCTACATTCCCACCAGGAGACTACTAGGGTACCCTTTTCTCCACATCCTCGCCAGCACTTGTCATTTGTAGATTTGTTGATGGTAGCCATCTGACAGGTGTGAGGTGGTACCTCATTGTTGTTTTAATTTGTATCTCTCAGGGACTTTGAGCATTTTCTCATATGTTTCTGGCCATCTGTCTGTCCCCTTTGGAGAAGTGTCTATTTAGGTCCTTTGCCCATTTTTTAATTGGATTGTTTGTCTTTCTTTTGTTAAGTTGTATGAGTTCTTCATATATTTCAGATATTAACCCTTTATCAGATGTATTATTGCCAAATATGTTCTCCCATACAGTGGGCTCCCTTTTCGTTTTGCTGATGGTTTCTTTTGCTGAGCAGAAGCTTTTTATTTTGATGTAGTCCTATTTGTTTATTTCCTCCTTAGTTTCCTTTGCCCTAGGACCATGGTTGGCAAACTGCAGCTTGCGAGCCACATGCGGCTCTTTGGCCTCTTGAGTGTGGCTCTTCCACAAAATACCACGGCCTGGGTGAGTCTATTTTGAAGAAGTGGTGTTAGAAGAAGTTTAAGTTTAAAAAAATTGGCTCTCAAAAGAAATTTCAATCATTGTACTGTTGATATTTGGCTCTGTTTGCTAATGAGTTTGCCGACCACTGCCCTAGGAGATGTATCTGTAAACATTGCTATGAGAGATGTCTGAGATTTTGCTGTCTATGGTTTCTTCTAGGATTTTTATGGTTTCCCGACTTACATGACTTACATTTAAGTCTTTTATCCTCTTTGAGTTTATTCCTGTGTATGATTTACTAGTAAGTTGGTGATCTAGTTTCATTTCTTTGCATGTACCTGTCCAATTTTCCCAACACCATTTATTGAAGAGACTGTCTTTACTCCATTGTATGCTCTTACCTCCTTTGTCAAATATTGAGTGTAATGGCTGGGGTCAATTTCTGAGGTCTCTGTTCTGTTCCATTGATTTATATGCCTGTTCGTGTCCCAGCCCTAGGCTGTTTTGATTACATGACTTTGTAGTATAACTTGAGATCTGGTGTTGTGATTCCTCCAACTTCGTTCTTCTTTCTCAAGACTGTTGCAGCTATTCCGAACCTTTTTTTTGGTTCCACGTTATTATTGTAAAAGGTTGTTAAAATAAATGAAAATTTTCAAATGATAAAACCTGGGTTTTCTGCAATATAATCACAGCTTGAAGCTCCGTGTGTATGTAATAAAGCAAGGCCATGCCACTGCTGTGACATCATGTCACTCAAATATCCTCTGAATCCAGGAGGGCAGAAATAAGTGAGCTACTTAGTTGGAAAAGGAAAACGTCCAGCTAACACAGCCGAGGGTTGAGGGTGTGCTGTGATGAAACGGCCTTGAACTCAGAGGAAGAAAGCAAGGGTTTTGCTTCTGCTCTCCAGTAGGCAGCTCGATTTTCCCCAAGAGGCACTAACTCCCTCCAAGTCTGGTCCCTCCGGGGCGTCGTTCACAGGCATCTGTGCTCCCCGCCTGGGTGCTGTCTGTACGGCCTCTCTGTGCACAGGCCCCGGAGCTCCCCGCCTGGGTGCTGTCTGTACTGCTCCTCTGTGCACAGGCCCCTGTGCTCCCGCCTGGGTGCTGTCTGTATGGCCTCCTCTGTGCACAGGCCCCTGTGCTCCCGCCTGGGTGCTGTCTGTACTGCTCCTCTGTGCACAGGCCCCTGTGCTCCCGCCTGGGTGCTGTCTGTACTGCTCCTCTGTGCACAGGCCGCTGTGCTCCCCACCTGGGTGCTGTCTGTACTGCTCCTCTGTGCACAGGCAGCTGTGCTCCCCGCCTGGGTGCTGTCTGTACTGCTCCTCTGTGCACAGGCCGCTGTGCTCCCCACCTGGGTGCTGTCAGTACTGCTCCTCTGTGCACAGGCCCCTGTGCTCCCGCCTGGGTGCTGTCTGTACTGCTCCTCTGTGCACAGGCCCCTGTGCTCCCCGCCTGGGTGCTGTCTGTATGGCCTCCTCTGTGCACAGGCCCCTGTGCTCCCCGCCTGGGTGCTGTCTGTATGGCCTCCTCTGTGCACAAAAGGACGTCCAAACCGATAGCACAGACTGCGCAGCACTCATGTAGTCAGCGCCCGGAATCAGGCCTCCAGGGACCGAGGAGGTGCTTGGAAAACGCAGTTCCTTTCCGCATTCAGAGTCAGAGGAGAGGACGTGAGGAAGGTGAGTGAAGTCAATGGCGGGTAGACTGAGGGGGCAGGCGGAAGCCAAGTGGGAAAATCTCTAGGTTTAGATAAAAAGTAAAATGGAGAGACACCCACTTCTTTTACACGCGTGGGTGCAGGACAGTGGGCATCTACAGCACATGGAGATGTATGTGGGCGACAAGGTCACGGGGAGGGCTCTGTGGTCTCCTGCTTCGGAGCCGGCAGCTGAGCCTTCCAGGGTCTAGAAGAGAAAGTGACCGACATCTCAAAGGTGTGTCATCCCAGACGCACAGCCATGGCCAGGGCTCACTCGAGTCAAAGACCAGCCTTTGCTAAGGCAGCTACAGGCCTGGGACGAGCCTGCTCGCCATGACCCGCCGGGTTGGGGATTTGTGATCAGAACATCCTGTGCGGTTACATTTGGTCCCTGAGCTTGTCAGCCTGCCGTGTGGCCACTGGAGCCTGTGCGGGTCGTCACAGAGCCCTCTCTCACTCACACTCACGTTGAGGGTAAGGGTGTCACTTCCAGCCACACACTCTTCTTGCTGCGTCAGGAACTGGAGAAGCTCCCACTGAGATGACATTCTGGCCTCAGTGGGCTGGGTCCCTAAGGGACAATGAGCAGAGCCCCCTTGCTGGACAAGCAGCAAAAGTGAGACTTTTTGTTAGGTTCGGCTTTTGAGAGTTGTTTGTTACTGAAGCATAACCTGGCCTGGCCTGACTAATACAACGCATGCAGGCATTTGGAAAGCATAAGGTTTATTCAAATACAAGAATGAAGAAACCACTCGTTTTGAAAGTCTGAAAGCATTTTATTCTATTTAGGTATTTAAAGAGCTCGAGAGGAAGGTAGAACGTGTTGCCTCTTTAGGAATATCTTGTTAGTGGAAAATGAAGCTCAAATGCAGTCAAGTAGACACCCCCGGTGAGAGAGTGCAGCGCGCGTGCCCACAGGAGAGGCCGCCGCACGGGCAGGCAGCCCTCGCTCAGAGGGCACAGGAGCTTCTGGGTCCATGTTGGTCTTTGCTGGTTTGGGCTTATCTCCACAGCTGTTTTTAGCTGGTCAGGAGAAATGTGGGCTTGGGGTCTCAGGAAAGTAGTTTCATGAGAGACCACGTGGGAGGGCCTGATAGAAACTGAGTTTTGTTGACAGCACGGCGGTGAGTGTTTTTCTTATTTTAATTGGAATGACTTCCTGTGAGCACGGACCTGGCTGAACCCCAGAGCACCCATCGCGCCAGGGCCTTGGGCCTCAGCTCCGCCCTGCGTACAGCTGTGCTCCGCCTGACCCCTGGGATCATTTAGATTTTGCAATCCTTGCACTGAAGCATGTAGATTTCAGAGAGAAATGGCGGCTTATAATAGGAATTAAAAGCTAATACGTCTATACAAAAGTTAAAAACATGTATTCACCTAAAATCTTGTTAAGGCCATACACTACAAGCAGCATGGGAGCCATTGAAACTGGGAACAGACAACAGCTTGAGGTAAGTTAATAACTTTTCCTGTCACCCTGCAAGGAAATGTGAGACTTAAGCAATGATTGCGAATTAAGCAAAGCAACGGACTTAAATGTGATATTTCCTTTAATTTCCCTCCTTTTTAGAAATACTAGGTCCCCATCAAACTGCTTCCTGTCTTGTGTCATTTTGAAGTTTTTAAAAATTAATTTTTGGAGAAAGGAAGGGTGAGAGAGAAACATTGATGTGAGAGAGAAGCATTGAGCTGTGACCGGAGATTCAGCCCAAACCCTAGGTATGTGCCCTGGCCAGGAATGAGCCGGCCACCTTGGGTGGACAGGACGACACTCCCACCCACTGAGCCACCGGCCAGGCTCTGCTATCGTTTTGGATCGTGTGTAAATCAACAGGCGTTGGCGTCTCTCCAAGGGGCTCTTTGTCTATGATAGTCGCCCCTGGGCCATCCTTGGGAAACCGTGTGAAAGGTGCTGCCTCGCACACCTCACCCCGTTACGGCCTGTCACGGGGTGAACCTGGAGGGAGGCTTGGTGGTTGGAGCCCCTGGGACCCTGCCATCGGGGCCGAGTCCTTGATGACGAGTTTGCCTGCCCCGGACACCGGCTCCCCGGCTCCCCGGGCGGGAGCAGTCCCACCGGGGCCACCTGGCAGGCTCAGACTCTTCCTCTCAAAGCCGCCCTTTGGCGCACAGCCTGGAGGCGCTCCGTCCGCACCTCGCTCAGTGTTCAGGGCGGATCTCGGAGGTGGCCACTCCAGAGCTGCTGCTGCTCGAGCCTGGGTCTTCCCATGGCCGCCACCCAGCGGTTCACTCAGGGCCCGGTGGCAGCCACAGACATCTCTGGTCCCCCACCCTCACCCCCACGGACCTCAGTGTGTAATGAGCACAAGGTACAGGTGTGAGGAGGGCAGGGCAGTGAGGGGCGCCCTCCCCCCCACCCCCGCCAGGATCTGGCCGTACACAGTTGGGAGGATGGCCCACCCACAGGGGCAGGATTTCTCCTTTAAATGCGGAGACACACTGACAGTCCTGGCCACGCAGACCTTGTTGAGGACCTTCAGTTTGTGGCGCTCTTTGACCAACATCACGCTGTTAGGGCGAGACCTTTGAGACAGGGAAGAGGAGGGGTGTCATCAGCAGCCCATCACCCCCTTTCTGCACAAGAGGACAGTGAGGCTCCGAAAACGTAGCTAAGTGGCCCAGGTGGTCACAAGTAGGCGTCTCGCTTCACACCCGGGCCCTAAGTTCTCATCGGGGCTCACCCTATTCTTGGGCGAGAAAGGGTGGGTGACGGGGACAGAGGGGTGGAATGGGGACTTGTCGCCTGAGGTCCTGCCATTCCAGTGCCTCCTGCAGGCCGGTGCTTCCTCAGCTGAACAGCACGTCTCCTCAGGGGGGGCGCCTTCAGCCGGGGTGGGGGCTGGACTCTGGATTTGCAGCGTGGCTTGTCCCCTGGCCGTGGCCAGCGAACGGGAACCACAGAGCTGAGCTGGGCTGCACAGAGCAGCCAGCGCCTGGGGCTCACGGACGCCTCTGTGGGGGGCAGCCCAGGCCCCAGGTCTGGAGAGGTTCAGGGCATCGTGCCGACAATGGCTCTTCCCGTCAGTGAGGCTGCACCTGGAAGTCCGGGGTCCTTGGCTCCTGGGCAGGAGGCCATACTTCCTGCTGTAGCCGGGATAGGCCCAGCTTAGTCCTGTTTTCCTGGTGTCAGGATCAGTAACTCCCTCTTTCCATCTGCAATGCGTGCGTGTGTGTGTGTGTGTGTGTGTGTGTGTGTGTGTATGCATGTGTATATGCACATGTGTGCACACACGTTTGTGCATGTGTGTATGCATGTGTGTATGCACCTGTATGTACACACACAGTTCATGTACAAAAGAAGAATTGCTGAGTGCCTAAGAGTGAGCGTTTCTGAGGCTCTCGAGTCCTGCTTTGAAAGTCCTTGACAGGAGGTCTCACCCTGACACAGTGCCCTCTGTGGGGAGTAGACAGCTCACTGGGCAGCAATGCGTGTTGTGATGTAAAGAAATGCGCTCTAACTGATGGATGAAAACAATATCTTGTTTTAATTTTGCATTTTTACAAAAATGGATGGCAAGATCGAACAGGTTCCATGTGTGATTTGTGAGCAGCCTGTGGTCTCTTGTGAATTGCTGGTCTTAGGTGGTCAGTAGCAGGGCGTGTGTTCTCAACGAGAAGCTGCACCTTTACGTCGAGTTGTTAGGCCTTCGGTGTGTTCTGTGGGTGAGGCAGCGTGCCTGGGTGACTCAGGTCAGATCCAAGCAGAGGCCGGTCTGGCCGCAGAGCTGAGCCCTCGGTCCCCTGTCCTTCCTGCCAGCCGGGTGGGGAGAGGCAGCCAGGCCAGGCCTCTGGGAATATGCCACCTAATTACTGGCACGCAGGTCCTGAGATGTCTAGTAAATAATCTCACATTTAACCTCTAAACACTCTGATTAACCAGGAATCAGGGCTAATTATAATATTGACATTTTGTAGATGAAGCTACTGGGGAAAGTGATACCCACGTGCACCAGGCCAAGTGGAGGCCAAATCTAGTCCCAGGCTCAGCACCGTCATTTTATGATAATACATAATGTGCACTTGTCTGTCACCACTGAAGAGGCAGGTCATTGCAGTTAATTTTCAGTGAAATAAAAATTACCCTGTTAAATACCAATTTTTAAAAACGTTTTATCAAACGATTACAGAAATGTGGCTGATTGATGGGCCCATTTAGCTTTGCTGCCTCTTGAGAACCCACTAAAATGGAAGTAAATAAAATGTCCAAAGGTACAAAACACAGCAATGAGGAGAGTGCCACAGGTGAACATTGTAAGTAAATTCCAGAGAGAGAGAGAGAGAGAGAGAGAGAGAGAGAGGTTGGAATTGAGAACGACGAGAGGTGGCCGGGGGGTGGTCAGGATGGCAGGGCCTGGAGCAAGCGGCACTGAGCAGACTGTGGTCTGGGACCAGCAGCACCCGTATCACCCCCAGAATTGTCGGGAAAGTAAATTCATGAGCCGGAGCCAGAGAAGCCCTGGGTGGCACAGCCAGGCGGCTGCTCGCTGCCTCCCTGATCCAGAGAGGCTTGGAGGTGTGCGAGCCCTCCTGCTACTTTGGGGCCCAGAACAGCAGCACAGGTGGGGCCCCTATGTACCTGGGAAGTCAGCCCGGCTGCCCCCGGGGCTCCAACCACACCCCACACAATAGCCATTCGGCACAGTTTGCTGTATAGTTTCTTCCCTTCCCCGTGGCGTCGTCTTGGCAGCTTTGTTGGAAGTCAGTTTACTTGTGTGTGGGGTCTGT
This sequence comes from Cnephaeus nilssonii, assembly GCF_951640355.1. Lineage (NCBI taxonomy): Eukaryota > Metazoa > Chordata > Mammalia > Chiroptera > Vespertilionidae > Cnephaeus > Cnephaeus nilssonii. The sequence continues at coordinate 41,909,355 of NC_137092.1, forward strand.
TCGGGCCTCTCTGTTCCCCTGACCTAGCCCCACGCCAGCGCCCGCGTGCGGATCCTGCGGCTTCATAGGAGGTCTGGGAATCAGGGTTGAGAATCCAACTTTGGTCTCTGTTTTCAGACTGTTTTGGTTACTCTGGGGCTTTGTATTTACACATATATTTTAGACTCACTTATCAATTTTTATGTTTAAAGAACTGTAGGTATTATAATAAGGATTGCATTTAATCTATAGATCATTTTGAAAAAAACTGACATATTTTTAAAAAATATGTTTTTATTGATTTTTGGAGAGAGGAAGGGAGAGGGAGATAGAAACATCAGTGAGAGAGAATCATTGCTCGGCTGCTTCCTGCACGCCCCACACTTGGGATCGAGCCCACACCTGGGTATGTGCCCTGACGGGGAGTCAAATTGTGACCTCCTGGTTCATAGGTCAACGCTCAACCACTGAGCCACACTGGCTGGGTCTGTTCTAAGCATTTTTAAAATCATAGTGATTTCACAGAGCCACACAGAAAGGCACTCTGGGAAACAGAGTTCCTGGTTCGACCAAGCAGACAACAGGTGTCTCTCCTCACCCTGAATTATTCCTAAAATCAATAGGGGTTTCCACGCCCGCCGATGCAGATCTTGCTAATGGACTTTTACGTGCGAAGGGAAAACTTCTAGGTCACTCTGAGGCGAATAGGACAGGTAAGTGATATACACACATCACACTGTCTATGGAGAATTTTAAACTTAATAACTTCCAGCCAGTGTACTGTACACGTCTGTGCCAATCGGATCGATGTTCACACATACATGTGTGTGTATAGGAGGGTGGATTCCATGCAATTTTATTTCTTCCTGGTTAAGTTTTTTATATTGAACATGTATCACTTTATAATCAGACATTCCACAAATAAGAAAACAAATGTATAAATCCTTTTTCTTGGCCTTTAGTTGGGACTAAACGCTGCATGGCTTATGTGTGCACAGTCAGCATTGCATTCAATCCATCGGAACCCGGAGCTGGAACTTCGTAGCACCGGCGTTAGCAGCCGAGTTGCTGGCTCTGAGCTCCGAGTGGCCCGTGGCCCTTTCCCTGGGCTTCCTCCTCCTCCCCGCCCCCGCCCCCGCCCCCGCCCCGCCCCCCACCTTCACAGCGTCACAAAGCAGAGGCCTGGCCACTTCTCCCAGTGCAGCCCCTCCTCTCTGCACCTCCTTACATAAGTGAAAGCATCAACCTTCTCGTTTAATGAAATCACGGCCCGGGGCTCCGGCCCTGTACAAGGCCGGGCGCCTTAGGAAGAGCAGCTGGAGGCTGCCCGCTGGGTCTGTGCACTCCACGTCCCCGCGGATCAGAGCAAGCGCCGGCCTCACCCTGCTCTCTGAATTTGGCTCCTGGGAGGGATGGGAAACGACTAACTGCGTCTTGGTCTCAGCTTCGAGCTGGAGGGTGGGGCCGTGGGTCTCCCTGTCCCTGGGGGGAGAGGAGGGGGGGAACAAAGGGGCCGAGTGGTATTTCATTTCATCACAGGGATCGTCCCCTCTGACCGTCAGGGGCCTGTGCCCGCTGGTCCCGGCCGCCGACTATATTTAGCCCAGTATGAATATGGAATAACCTTGAAAATGATTCGCAGCGACATCCCTCTGTCTCGCCTAGTAACGTCAAAGTCATTAGCAGCAAGCGGACGTTTGCCTGGCAGAGCGAGGTGGAATCGAGCCTTCCCCGTGTCCTCTGCCTGTCTCGGGCCTGGACCCCAGAGCCCGGCAAGAACATCCCTCCGCTGCCCAGGCACCTGCTGCCCCCAGGAGAAGGAAAGGGCATGGAGGCCACGGACAGAAAAGGCCGCTGTGGGCGGGGGGACCTGCTGAGGGGCTGTGGAGCCCACTGGGTCAGACCCGTCACGGAGGAAGGGGAGGAGCCGAGGGCGAACGGAGGCGGTTAGGCCTCTTCCTTCGGGCTGTCACGTCACTGCCACGTCTCTTGCCGTTCACTCTCTGCTCCTCCCCTGAGCTGTCCACGCTCCAGGCTCTGCTCATTCTCACCTGACAATCTTAGCATCGCCATTATTATTACGCTACTCAAGTTTTTCCAACAGAGGACTGGCTGCTCACGAAGAGGCGGGCATCTGCCCTTTGCCTTCACAGCGCTTCGCAGAGTCATTGGCTGAAATAAACACCCACTTCCCGCGCGGCCTGGAGCTCCGGGGGCACAGGGCTGCTTGCCCAGGGCATCCGGGCCTGGGCAGTCTCCCGCAGACGCGGGGTTAAGGAACTAGGAGGGACATCAAGGGGGGAAAGGGGAGAAGGTGAAGGAGGGACAGAGAACTTGAGAGAGGAAATAGGATCAGCACGGACGCCATTTCATAGCAGGAGGACCGGAGGTGCGGAGCCGGAGAGCGTTGGCGTCGGGTCTCCCGGCCACACACGGGAAAGTGAATGAGCTACTGCACCTCACGTCTGGTGTTGGGGTTCCCACCCCGACTCCCACCCAGAAGCCCCCTTTTCTCCTAAAATTAACATCTACCATGTCGGGGTCCGCCCTGCACGTGCCTGTCCCTGCTCTGTGCTCTGGCCTGTGTACCGCTCTCAGCTTCTCAGCCATGCCGGTCCGGGGTCGCTGCATCCCGTGCCGCCCGCCACACCATCCGCCGGTGCAAGAAGGCGGGCAGACGCTCGAGATGGAAACCATTTATTTGTTTGTCTATTTGAGTTGTGGTAAAATACACACACGGCACTTGCCATCGTAACCATTTAAGGGCACGGTTCCATAGTGGTGAGTGTATTTCCATGGTATGCAACCGACCCGAGCTTCCTCAGAGACGGAGAGTCACTCTGAGTCCCCTGCTCATATGTCACCAGAGTGGATAGGTGCCCGCTAAGTTCCCGTGAGCCAGGGCCCCCGGAGGCACAAGTGGGTAAGAGCGTGGACTCCGGAATTACCTTCCCGGTTCACATCAGAGTCGGTCATAGGACGCACCCCGATTCTTCCAGCTGCTCAGAAGGAAAGCAGTGTCCCTAACTAGGGCAGGAGGCGGCACCTCGTGGGGTTCTGCCTGACACGTGTGTCAGCCCGGCAGCCTCTCGTCGCCCTGACGGTTCTTCCTTCTCTTTCAGGGGAGTCTGGCCATTTCCCGCGGGCCTTGCTCGGCGTGATGGGCCTGCACCGTGCTCCGTGGACAGGCCTGCACGTGCCTCGGGGATGCAGGGGAGCTGCTTCAGCTGTTTTCGAGCGCTGCCCGGGAGGCCCCCGAAAGGATGGGCAGTTGTTTTGTAGAAAGTACGGAGCCGCTGCAATTCCGTCAGCGAGAATAGCTGCTTCGCAAAGACCCCGTGTGAGATCTGGCGCTCCCTTCTTGTCTTTCGAGCACACTCACCCTTCACTTTGTTCCGAGTCCTGGGAGACACTTTGGACGATGCTTTAAAGCAGTTAAGCTTGACGCCCGGAACTCGCTGAAGCGGAAGCAGTGACGCTGTGAGCAGCTATGACCAAGGCCACACGCGTGAGGACAGCAGTCATGCAGGTCACACTGCCACCTGCTTGCCAGACACGATCCATGGGATGCAGGGCAGGATGGATCCTGGTGGGTACTGACCTGGTGCCTCAGGCTCCTACGCTATGAGCCAGGTTCACGGAGCACCTGCCTCAGGGGCACCCTGAGAACCCCACAAGACATGTAGCACAAGAAGAGGTGCACAATGAGCACCGGAAATACTAACCACTGCTGTTATTCCTACATCGTCTTAGTTGTGTCTGAGTATCCCCGATACACACTGCTGCCTGACCAATCGCCCCAAACTTAGTGGCTTAAAACAATAGCGTTCATACCTCACAGTGTCCGTGCGTTGGCGTTTTGGCGGCTGAGCTGGTGCTTCGGCGCTGTGGTTGTGGTCAGGGGTCAGCAGGGCCACCGTCACCTGCAGGTTGGACTGCGGTGGGAGGACCCGCTTCCTGGAGGACTAGCTGACAAGGCTGCTGGCTGGAGTCCACGGTGCCCGTCACAGGGGCCTCTCAGAGGCTTGCGTCTTGGTGACATGGCAGCTGGCTTCCCCAGCGCAAGTGACAGAGAGGTCAAGGAGGAGGTCCTGGCGCCTTTCCGACCTCGTCTCAGAAGCGGCCCACTGCCATTTCCACTCTGTTCTACCCGCGAAAGCCAGACCCGCAGCCCGGCCTGCCCTGCAGGAGGGAACGTGATGTTGTTCTCCTGAAGGGAGAGCGTCAGAGAGCTCACGGGCGTTTGAAGATCACCACGCATGGCACGTAGGTTAAAGTCACCACCGTCAGCTTCTCCTTCTTCTGAGTTGTTGGCCACCAACTATCTTAGACGAGGTCCCAGTGAGAAGCAGACAGTCCCCAACTGTGCACGGGTCACCTGTCAGCTGGCTTCACAGCTGAGCTGCTGGGGCCAGGCCACCGCTTCCGCAGGCCAGCTGCCTCTTGAAGTCGGGGCATTTGATAAAACCGCTAATTCTATGCCCGAAAAATATGTCGTTCTCTTATAAAATACGTTTCCTGTTGGAGGGCAATGTTGTGTGAGGTGCTGCGATGATGGGTGAGTCATTTTTAAGTCCACAGATAACACTGTTGACCGAAACACTGGAGGCAGGAAGAGCAAACAGGGTCTGTTCCTGCGAGGACAAGAGACTGCCTCCTGTACAGCAAGCAGGGCCCAGTGGAGCCAGCTGACCTGTCCCTCTGGGGAATGGTGTCACCGAGGACGCAGCATGGGCCTCTGCTGTTGGCCGGGTGGTCACGCGGCCACGATGGTAGCCAGGCTTGCTTTGATGGAGAAAGATGTCATTGCACCCACGTACATGACGCCCTTTCCCTGGGTGGGCTGAGTAAGCGCTGGGTGGCTGAGGAAAGAGGCTGATTGGCTCTTCAGATGTGTCATCTTGTGCATTTATTGCTGGGAATCTCCTTAGCTGTGGGCACCCTCTACTGGGCATTTATCAGGACATTCATTCTCTGTTCATTCTGCGCTCCATTTAAGTTCTCCTTGTCATCACTTTTCCAATTTGGTCCTTTCTAGATTCCTGACCAGCTGGCCAGCCCATTAGCTGCTATCCCTGAGTCAGCATAGGTGTGTGCCTCAGGCCATCGATCTTCTTCCACACCGAGCAGGTAATAGACTACAGTGCATGCCGTGCTGCCCACTGGGAGACTTCCCCTCACCGCTGTCTCTCGGGGCCACCCAGGATGGGGATAGAGGGCAGCACCTGCAGACACGTCACTACTTGCTGTGTAGACCTGTGCACACCCCACACCAAGGTTTTGTCTTCTGTTAATTGGCCGTAGGGAACATCACATGAGGCCAAGGTACGATCTGAGGAAGAGACAATGAAACACAGTCAACCTACTGTGAATGTAACTCATCCAGGAAGTGAGCTTACTGTTTATGTAACTCATCCAGGAAGTCAACCTATTGTGTATACAACTCATCCAGGAGGTCAACCTACTGTGAATGTAACCCATCCAGGAAGTCAACCTATTGTGTATACAACTCGTCCAGGAAGTCAACCTACTGTGTATGCAGCCCATCCAGAAAGCCAAACAATAGCTCCTAGCCATCAGGCCCAAACAGCCAGGGCAGGAGTAATAGACAACTTTCCAATTTTCACCTCCACTTCCAACGTAGCACCAACTAGAGAACAGCAAATGGGCACCTCCAGCCAGTCACACCGATGTCCCCTGCTGGTTAGCCGGCCTGTGCATCTTCAGGAGGGCACGCCTGCAGCCTGCTCTTTGTTCCCACAATGCAAGCGTCCCCACTCTGCCTGTGTGTCTGCCAGAGGCCTGTGACGGTGGCGGACTCCCTCGCTATGGCCAGCTCTGAGCACATTGGCGCTGCTTGTTCTCTTTGGGGCAGTCTTTGTTTATTTCCACAATCAGGCCAACTTGTCTGAAACGCAGGTAATTCAGATAAGGAAGGAGTCAGCGTGAATTCTCCAGATACTTTTGCTGGTGGACCAGCCTCTGAGATTTGAGAGGACTTCTGAATTTAAGTGCTGCGTGTAGAACACCATTTAGTGCCAGGGCAATCTAATGAGGTCGCGTTGGGCGGTCTGATATACATCCCCAGGGGGATTGACGTGATAGGTCATTATGCAGTCACGTTTGCATTTCAATTTTCAAACACAGAACAGGAGAAATGGATGAAGAGGTTGAGTTTGAAAATAGTCCCAAGTTGCTTGTCTTCAAGAAATGTCTCCCAAATTAAATATATACAATTACGTGTGGTTATTTATCTGTAATGGATGTTTCTGCGACAGATGAGAGGGAGGCGACCTGGCTGTTGAGATGGCCTGTCGGGGCCTGTGAGTGGGAAGGACCCACTTTTTTCAAACCATTAATGACCTGTCACTGTCAGCCCATCTCTAACTGTATCATGTGCTTTTTATTCTTTGTGTTAAAAATACGGAAATGAAAAAAGATTATTTCCAGATGCCTCTCATCCTGTTCCTGTAGAAGCAAGCCATGTTCTAACCCCCAGCTTTATTCTTATTTTTTGCTTATTTGTAAATTTCACCATGAAAATGCAAACATCTAAATTTAGGTACATAACAAAAATCACCATGAAGGATTTTCCCTTGTATATTGTCATTTCCAGTCAGATCCTCTAAGTTTCCTGATGATTTAGTGAAATGTTTTCCCTCCCTCCTTCCCTTCCTTCCTTCTTGCCTTCCTCCCTTCCTCTCCCCTTTCTCCATTTCTCTGTTGTTTTTCTTTGAAAGGAGAAAAGCATCTCGTTCTAATTTACTTTTCACCTGGGGCTCAACACTTTCTCACTCAGCTCCCTGATATGCGTCTGTTGAACCTGACTTGGAAAACACGTATTCTTAAGAAACCATGGAGGTGAATCTGGGCCCCAACTCCTGCTGTGGTCCCAGAGCACAAGGTCTGGAGTACTTTTATCAAGTGATTTCTTGATGAAAATTTCTCTGGGTTCAGGTGTCAGCACATGCTTAGCTAAGACAGGACATGTCGGTGTGTGTTTAACTGGATCCTTAATTCAAAGGACGCGCTATGTTCCTGGTGGCTTTGTATGAGAGCAGCCGCCCCTGACCTGGCTCCCTTGAGTTCCTAGCTCCCTCAGGCACACCCTCTGGGCGAAGAGCCATCCACCACGTGTGAGCACCACGGCGCGATCTGTTGAGCCTGGTGCCTAGGCACCATCGCTAGTGGGTAGATCTGGCCAACTTGTGGGAGAGAACGTCAAGTTGGAAACAAAGAAAGGATCAACTGGGGCCTTTTTCTTACAAACTTTGACTTATTTCATTACACTGGGTGGGAAAAGGAATTACAAGAACGTGTTTTGACCCCTAGACCCAGAGGTGGAGAGGATGGATTGTTGGTGGCTCTGGCAGCATCGCCTGGGTGACCTGGGGGGAGGCGGGCGTGAGTGGGACAGTCATTGCTAGAGGCCTGGGCTGGGAGTCTGTGCACCTGGAGTCCAGCTCTGCGTCTGCCCAGCATCCCGGCTGCCGAGCCTCATTCTCAGCTCCTCTGGCAACAGCAACCCCGATGGTGCTGGCAATTAGCCAACCTTGGAACTTACTCGCCAAGGGGGTCGAGGTGCTTGACCTTGTAAACTTACCCACAGCAGCCAACGTGTGTAGGACACTCTGGTGTGCAGGACAGCGCAGGGCAGTGGGCACGTTATTTCCGTTAGTCTTCGATATAACTTCTCAAGGGAGGGGACGTAACACCCCCCTTTTGCCAAAAGATGAAACTGAGGCTCAGGAAACGTCTGAGACTTGCCCAGGTCAGCACGTGTGGCGTGGAGACGGAATGCAAACTTTCTCATGTCCAAACACATGACGTCAATTTCCATGCTATCCGGGAGAAACCCCCACCCAGCCCCCTCCCGCCCCTCTTTGTCTTTTTGGATCCGAGTCCGGCTCCCTGCCTCTCAAAGTGCGAGAATGGCTGTTTCCCGGACAGCACTGAACAAAACCTGGCATTGGGTCTAGATTAGTATTTACCCATCACTCCCGTCCTAATTCTTGGATTTTGGACTCAATTATATATTTTTTCCTAAAGTGAAACAATAAAAATGCTTGGCCTGTCACCCAGTCGTGTCCCTTACCTTTTCCCACTCCCGATTCCGCTTCTCCCGATGCCTACAACCGTTTCCAGTTGGTTTCATAACATCATGTGCCACCAGCCTCGCGCTCACGCCTGCCAGCCCTCGTCTCCGGAGCTCTTTATCCCTCATCCCAACTTTGGAACCATCATCTGTAGCCATTAACTGACTTAACAAACCCTCTGTCAGTGGGGTCCTTCATGGAAATTGAAAACTAATTAACATTTATCTCAGCGGCTAATCACATAAAATCTACCGCCTTCCTATCCCAGGTTCCGAAGTCGTGATTGCTGTGAGCTGAGCAAGGAAGAGCTTGATCTGTGCTGACAGCGCACCAGCTGAGATGAGAGGGACCGGGTTGGCTCCTGCCTCTTCGGCTAATGAGGACCACGGGGGCCACGGGGCTGACAGTCTCCAGGACAAGGGGCCTCACTGCCCGGACAGCTAGTCACCGAGACACAGGCGTGTCCACACACACACACACACACACACACACACATGAATATTACACACCAAAAACTTGTTGATCTCAATGTTTAAAAGCAGTCCTCTTGGAACGAAATATTGAACCATTTATTCATCTATTCATTCATTCACTCGTTCATTTCATAAACATTTATGTCTTTCCCATCACAGGCCCCATTTGTGTGATGTGCTGGGAGAAGGAAGTACGTAAGATGTGGTCCCTGTATCTTTCTTTCCCTTACGTCGTCAGTGACAGAAGCTCAGCAGATGGAAGGAATGGGTGAATGGGACATCCCAGCACAAAAGGGTCAACGGGGCGACACTGGCTCTCTTTTTATCTGGGAAAAAATGAGTTAATTTCTCTGACTGTTCTTCCATTAGCCAGGTTTCTGTACTGCAGGACTCAGCAGAGACTTTGACATGCTAATGTTTCTGTTGATCTCCAAAAGGGCAATAGAATATGCTCTTCTCAGACTTATATGACACAGGCTCATGTGTGTGTGTGTGTGTGTGTGTGTCTGATGTGTATCACACAGGATAAAGTTCCCCAGAATATATTTTGGGACATTCTAACCTAGAGTGGAATCCTTTAAGCAAAATAATTAAAATTAAAAAATAGGTATCAAAAATGTTTAGGTGGGGCCTCGGTGGAGCCGGCCTGGTAATGTGTGACCTGCGGCTGCAGTCGCATGGCTGGACCTGCCACAGGGCTGCACTGGCCCGTCAGAGCCTTGGAGCCCATTTGAAACAGGTGCCCACCCTGTGGGTGACTCAGTCCTGTGCCCGGTGCAGGCTGGAGAGTGGAGCCCGGGCCGGGCTCAGCCCCATGGCCTCCCAGTGGGTGCCCTTGGACAATCTGCCCCTCACACAACAGCACTCTCCTTCCTGTTGACCTCGAACTCCTCAAGGCCACAGCTCAGTCTTCTAAGCAATAAATCAACATGGGATCCCACCAGGATCAATCAAGAAGTTGTGAAAAATAAGATTTCAGGCCCTTCCTCAGACCTGCGGGGCCAGAGACCACGTGTCACAGGAGTGGTCAGTTACGTTTTAGTAAATGGAACATGAGTTTGGATTCTGCGGGGAGTGAGTGATTTAAAGGGATCTTATGGTGAATACTTTCAAATGAGGAAACAGCATTATTTAAGAAGGTTTTGTTGGCTTAGATTCTCTGAAAGCAAGACCACCAAGACTGTCTCCATGCCCCTTCTTCTGAGCCGACTTCTTTCGGAACTGAATGAGGAACTGCAATGGAGCATCGGGGGAGTGACATCTGGGATGGACAAGACCAGGAATGTATAAGGACCAAGGAAGATGGTATTAAAGTCCTCATGTATGACTAGTCTGGAGTGGTTAAAATGGCATTTTGATGAATTTAGATGAAGGATAAAACATTTATGATATATGTGAATCACAGAAGGCTCAACATTTCATTCTTAGTATGATCCCAACTATGTGAAATATGTATATTTGGGGGAGAAATCACCAAAGTATTAAAAATAGTTATAGACGAATAATTATACTCAGGGCTAGTCACATGATTGTGTATATTTCAAAGTGACGTGTCTTATTATTCTACTGGGTTAATATAGTGTTTAGTTATTATTGCTTTTTAACAACAGGCTTTACTCAGATTTAAACCATTTTTCCAATACTGCTCTTTTTGTTTTTTCTTTTTTAATCCTCACTTGAGGATGTTTTTTTTATTATTAATTTTTAGAGAGCATGGAAGAGAGAGAGAGAAAGACAGAGAGAAATATTGATGTGAGAGAAACACATCGTTTGGTTGGTTGCCTCCTGCACGGGCCCAAGAAGAGCCTGCAACCAAGGTATGTGCCCTTGACTGGAATTGAACCTGGGACCCTTCAGTCTGCAGGCCAACGCTCTATCCACTGAGCCAAACCGGATAGGGCTATTTTTAAAGTCTTTATTGTTTTGCCCTGGCTTGGTAGCTCAGCTGGTTAGAGCATCATTCCAATGTGCCAAGGTTGTGGGTTTGATCCCCAGTCAGGGCACATACAAGAAGCAACCAATGAATGCATCAATCAGTGGAACAAATCTTCCCCCCGTCCCCCCCTCACCCCTGCCGGCTCCCCTCTCTCAAGTCAATAAAAAATAAAGACTTTATTGCTTTGAGCAGGTTCAGATTCACACACAAATGGAGCAGAAGGTACTGAGAGCTCCCCCATGCCCCTCCCACCCCAACAGAAAAGAGTTGCTCAGCCTCAAGGAGCCCGGTGGGCAGGGCGGTGGGACATGGGACTCTGAGCCCTCGCACCCCAATTAGGACAGCGAGGCCCAGAGGAAGAAGCAGCTGCCTGGGGTCACACAGGAGTGAGTCTTCCTGAGAAGATACACGTTTTTGGTGCGCTCATTAGTTACTTCTAGGTATTTCTCCGTAACCTAAGGGGTGTCGGTAATAAAAGTGTTAAACACAGAGCATTTTTGCAGGTTTTTAGCTCGTTTCATTACAGAGCTTGGAGAAGGTCCTGGAGCACAGCGGGCAGAGCCCGGGGGAGGGCACAGCATTGTCTGCCTGGGGCTCTGAGACGCCTAAGGAAGGCATCGTGCCTTTGGCCAATGGTTTTCAAATTTGCGAGGGACGCCGGCTCTCTGGCAGTGAAGCCAGCTTCGGTGGTCTGTGACTTGCCATTGTCCGTGCGCTTCCTCTCCCCCCTTCGCACACGTTATTTCTGCTTTCTTGTCCGCATGTGAGCGCGGGGCCTCCTCGTCTCGCAGAGCAGCCGACCCCAGGTCCCGTCAAGGAAATGGCCAGAAGGTCGCCACCACGCATCACAGCTGTGAGGCGCAGGTTTGTCACGTCTTCCCGCCACGGCCCAGCTGAAAAACAACATCGCGATGCCGCAGATTACCTTTGGCTCAAAATATTTATCTCCCGAGAATATAGCAGCAAGAGGAAAAAGGATCAAGCCCACACCTCGTGGATCAAGACCCTGCCGATGCCGCGGCCTCTGCATTCTCTGCCTTCACCGGCGGCTGCCACAGGCATCGCTGCTCTCAGGCCTCAGAGCTGCACAGAGCGTGGGGGAGGCTGTCCCCCCGGGGCCCCTGCTGCTGGGGGGGGGCTCACTGAGGCTGTTCCCCCGGGGCCCCTGCTGCTATGGGGGGGCTCACTGAGGCTGTTCCCTGGGGCCCCTGCTGCTGGGGGGGGGGGCTCACTGAGGCTGTTCCCTGGGGCCTCTGCTATGGGGGGGGGCTCACTGAGGCTGTCCCCTGGGGCCTCTGCTATGGGGGGGGCTCACTGAGGCTGTCCCCTGGGGCCTCTGCTATGGGGGGGGGCTCACTGAGGCTGTTCCCCCGGGGCCCCTGCTATGGGGGTGCTCACTGAGGCTGTTCCCCCGGGGCCCCTGCTGCTGGGGGGGGGTGCTCACTGAGGCTGTTCCCCCGGGGCCCCTGCTATGGGGGTGCTCACTGAGGCTGTCCCCCCGGGGCCCCTGCTATGGGGGGGCTCACTGAGGCTGTTCCCCCGGGGCCTCTGCTACGGGGGGGGGCTCACTGAGGCTGTTCCCCTGGGGCCCCTGCTATGGGGGGGGCTCACTGAGGCTGTCCCCTGGGGCCCCTGCTATGGGGGGGGCTCACTGAGGCTGTCCCCCCGGGGCCCCTGCTGCTGGGGCGCACTGTCGCAGCCGTTTCTGCCACGAAAGGAAAGGCAGTTTCCTTCTCAGAACAGCAGCTCGCTCTCCCTCAGCCTGGCACTTCGTCACCACGGAGGGGTGTGACTCCATTCGTAAACCCGCCCTGTGTCACTTGCAGGTGCAGGTGCGCAGGTGACCTTGAACCAGCAGCCTGAACTGGCTCCATGACCTTCCCGAATTCACAGGTTCAAGGCGCCCTCCTCTTCCCCACCCCCTGCCCTGAGCGTCCCCTCCCCTCCCCTGCCACAGGCCCTTAAGCCCCAGGGCTTTGTTGTGTTGTGTGTCTGTCCTTTAGGGGACTGAGATGCCACTCAAACTCGGACTCAGGTGTTCTGCCGTGACGCCTGGGCATTCCTATCTCACGTACACAGGTGGGGCCCGGAGGGCACAGTTCTGGAGTCTGCCCCTTGATTGGGTTTGGAAGCCCCAGTGTGAGAAGAGAGACCTAGAGTGTGGGCCCTCACAGCGCCTTTACCAGCGTCAGGCAGGTTCCCCTGAAGTGAAGCGTAGGCGACCCCTCACAGAGCAAAGCTCACTTCGGGGCCGCCTGCCTTCATGTTTGGATCTTCCGCCCACCCCCTGCCGCCGGCGTTTTGTTTAAGTGATGCCAGGCATGTGGACGCTCCTGGCTCTTTCAGGGCCGTGCCCAGATGTTGGCACCCTGTGGAGCTGTCAGAGGTTTGTTTGTTCCCATCCCGCTCACAGCCACGCTGTGTCTGCAGAATCCCCGTCCTCCAGGTGAGCACTGGGAGTCGGGCCATCATCCAGATGTCTCCAAACGTCCGGATGTTTGTCATTGCCAAGGAACATCTGGGTGCTCAGTCTCCGTTCCGTGTGCATTCACGTCTCTGGCACAGCCACCGTCTTGGGCTTAGTTGCCCTGGATACAGCACAATAAACAGCCTGAGCGGGGCGCGGGGGGGGGGGGGGGGGCCGGGCATGGAGCAGATGCCTCCTCAGGCTCCATTCCTGCTGCGGGGACGCCAGCCTGGTCTCTGTGGGAGGCGCTCTCTCCCGGGCCCGCAGTGTGGGGCGTCAGGAGGGCATGTGCCACACGCATTCCTGTGGGATGAGCTGCCGAGGCTGGATATGCCACACAGAGAAACAGGAAGAACAACCTTGGCACCAGCTACAGCCCCGCACTGGAGCCGGGCAGTGAGCCGTCCTGAAGTTCAGCAGGTGTCTCCATAGATCTAGGAAAACTGGCCGCCCTTTGGGGGTAACAGGAAAGCGAGGGACCTATGGTCACTAAGTCTCTCAGCTCTGGCCGTCCATCACTGCACGGCACCCGGCGCCATCGCATGAAGGAGGCGAGAACGTGGGCAGCAGAGGGGCTAGCGGTGAAGGGGTGAGCGCAGGCTCAGAAAGGACCCTGTCCGAACCCTAGTGAGGCGGGGAGGAGAGGCGGGCCGGCGCAGTGACAGGACAACCCTGACTCACGTGGCCGGAGCATGAACCCAAAGTGACCGAGTGGACTGGCAGGTGCTGACAGCTGGCTTGGGAAGGCGACGTGTGTGCGGAGGAGAAAGTGGATGGTTATTAGCCGGTGTGAGATACAGTTCAAGGGGAGGTGTTGCCTTAGAGCATGTTTCCATGGTGATTGGAATGACCCACCAGAAGGGGAGAGACCGGCATTGAAGGAGAGAGCGGAGAGCTGAGTGGAGTCCTTGAGAAGGGGCAGGTGTGGGGCGATTTTCTCTTCCCTGGGAGCAAAGGGGAGAGGGTGGGTGCCTGGGCACACCCGCGTTCCACTTCTGGTTTTCCGCATGGACTACGAGGCCGTGCTGTCCGTGCGGGAGGTGGGATGAGACAGAGTGAAGGTCTACGGGTGGAAGAACAGACGCCCCTCTATTTTCGATTTCCCCTCCAACTCTCTCGGCGCGTGTTGCGTTGCCGTCCCCTTCTCACTGAGCTGGACCTTGCTGCCTTGTCCTGGGCACAGGGTTTCCCTGCTGTCCACCCTCAGGACCAGGGTGGGGACAGATGTCCTGCCTGCTCCCCATGGCCACTTCCTGACTTTTATCTTCTGCCTCTGAAGGTCTTGGGTTTGCGTTCGGAAAGACGATGTCGCATTCCCTGTGGCGTCATTCCTCCATCGTTCCTGCTCGGGGACGTCCTTCCGGAAGGGCTCGGCTCTGCGTGCTTCTTCTAGGCAGCGGGAGCCGTTTCTGATGTCACGCGCCTCCTTGTCTCCTCTGGCTGCTCTTCCCCGATGCTGTTGTCTGTCCCTCAGCCTGTTCGCCGTGTGATTTTCTGCTGCGACTTCGGAGGCAATGTATTCTAGACCTCGATTGAGGGCGCCAGTCCGTTTCTGGACGCACAGAAGGTTAGCTTCGGAGAAGTGATCTTCTTCAGCGCCTTCCCCTGGTTGGAAGTGTGGTTTCCACGCCCCCATTTCAGTTTCTTTGTCCTTAGTCATCTCTGAATAAGGCCGCGTCCTTGTCTTTCTCACCGTGTCCACGGAGAAGGCAATGTTTTGGTTCACATCTTGGTTTCCCTATTTGGTGGTTTCAGGCTCTTTTCAAATTCAGCTCTGAAGGGTCAGCTGATGAGCATCACCTGATTTATTTCTCAGTTCCTCAGGAGTTTCAGCTGGGGCCCCTGGCTCTCCTGACCTGCCGGCTGATGTCCACCTGAACGCTTTGCGAGCCACTGTGAACTGAAAAAGGGCTCTTTGTGGTAAGTGTGGCTGCCGGTTATAAAATGACTTTCTGTGGGGTACTATACTTTGATTTATGGCCACCAGCAAGCCCACCCGCATTTCTAACTCAGCCATGTTTTAGGATGGTGGCTCCTGCCCGAAGGAGGACCCACAAGTTGGGTTGGTAGGTTTAGGGGCAGGAATGGTGTTAGAGCAAAGCGGTCTTCCCACCTCACAGAGAAAGCCCGAGGGGAAACGGCTGTCCAGTGTCCAGTCCTCAGCCTGAGTCCGGAGATTCATGGAGAAAGGGCTACAACGCCTATTCGCATGCGCTTTTCTTAGTTTAGGATGCCCGTGGCCCGCAGTGTCAGACTGTGTCACACGGTGAGGTCTGGCGGGGTTTCCTCCACCCAGATCTGAGGGGTTACCACCAGCATCAGCAGCCCCCATCGCCAGTGGGTGGCGCTTCCAGCCTTGTTTCTCAGTGTCCTCTTCTGCTCTGCACCCTCCGATGCTTAGGGAGGACTTGGGAGAGCTGACCTGGGGCCACTCACTCCATTCAGTCTGGACCGGCACTTCCTGTCCCTTGAAATAGAAGTGGCCTGTGGCCCAGCGTTCCTAAGGGGAGCGTGACGGATGGACAGTCAGTGTTGTGGCCGGACATGACTGCGCCCTGGTGTTGATCAGCAATGACCATGTCACAGTTGCCTGGTCTTCAGCTGTCGAATGGGGCTGACAGTATTGACGTCACGGGGTTTATAAAAGGCTTGCATACACTAGTGATACAATTTGGAACACCTAACCCAGTGGGTGACTCATCACTGTGGCTCACGTGACACATTGCAGAAGTCCTTGTCACACACCGCGTTCCAGACTTGGTCAATGGGACCAGCTAAGCTACCCGCTAATAACTCACTTTCTACTGCAACTGTGTGAAGCCTTTAAAACATCTTGCTTTCGCTGACTTCTCTTAAGGACGTGGGGACAGGGAGTTTGCTGTCAACCACCTTCCAGAACGAGGCACGAGAGCTTAGGTGAGTTGGCAATGGGACTAGTCCAGGGCTGGCGGCCCCGAGTCCTCAGACCTGACACCTGGGCTTTGATCATGCGCCGCAGGCACCAGCCCCACAGAGGCCCGCCTGCACCCAGCTGACCCAGCTGGAGAGCATTCCTGAGGCCCATGGGAACCAGCTTGTCCCACTCTGGGCCACATGGGTTCAGCTGCACCTGCTAAGGCTGTGTGAGCTGTTTTATCAGGAGTCCCTGGCACTCCTTTTAGGAAAAGTTTCCCCATGAACGAAGTTCTCCACACGAGGTGCTGCTGCTTGTTCTGTTATTAATGGGCCCCAAGCAGTGACTCCTCCCCGGGGCAGTGTGGCCCCTGAGGTCACTTATGTCTTAGGTTTAGACTAAAAGTAAATGCACAAGCCACTGAGAAAAGGAACAGAACAACCCCGTCTTAGGAGGTGGAGAGGCAGGGCCAGAGAGACTCCTTGTTCTTCTGGACCTTCACTCTGCTTTCCTCCCTGTAATTAATTTGGGCTGGTCATGGGGCTCTGTTTTGGGATCTGAGAAGGAGTCTGTTTAGAGCATTTGAGAAAGATGCTCCTCCCTCTCCTTCCTTCCTACTCTGACATTGTATGTGACAGTGTGATGCTTGGAGATGCAGCTGCTCTCTTGTATCCATGAGGTAAAATATCACTGATGCACTGAAGAGGACAGATGGCAGAGATTATGTCTCCAATGGTGTTATGGAGCTCTCGGGTCAACCTGGGGGCCACGGACCTTTAGCATTATTTAGGAGTAATATATAAAACTAGAGGCCTGGTGCACGACATTCATCCACGCAAGTGGGGGTGGGTTCCCTCAGCCTGGCCTCCGCCCTTTCACAGTCCGGGAGCCCTCGGGGGATTCCGACTGACGGCTCCCCCAGGGAGCGGGCCTAAGTTGCAGTCAGACATCCTTAGCGCTGCCTCGGAGGTGGGCCACTGCACTTGTGCTCGCCAGCCGTCAGCCCGGCTTGTGGCTGAGCTGCGCTCCCCCTGTGGGAGTGCACTGACCACCAGGGGGCAGCTCCTGCATTGAGCGTTGGCCTTCTGGTGGTCAGTGCTTGTCATAGTGACCGGTCATTCCACCGTTCGGTTGATTTGCCTATTAGCCTTTTATTATATAGGATAACTTTCTGTTGGGTATCGGTGACTTGCAGCTAAAACTATCCTAACTGATATGCAAAGAAAATTGGACATTATTGTCATTACAGTGGATTGGAGGGTTTTGAGCAGAGTAGTACTATACTTTGATTTATGGTTTAAAAAAATATTGGCTGCCATTTGTTGAATAGACCAGCGTGGAAACAGGGACAGCAATTAGGACGCAATTGCAGTGGTCAGAACTAGATGGGGCTGTAAAATGGAGCGGAAGATGTTTGGATTTGGGACTAACTGTGGAGATAGGGTTGGAGGACTTGCTGATGCCCTGGTTGGATGTGGAATACGAGGAGAAGATGCCTTCTGCATGTCGGTCCCAAGCACACGGTGGGGGTCGCACTATTTGTCGGAGAGACGGGATATGTCTATGGTTCTATGTGGTCACGCTATTTTTGGGTGTTTATTAAATACCCAAGTGCACATGAAGGCATTGTCCAGTGGACAAATGTATTATAGATGAGAGCCTAGGGGTGAGATTTGGGATGGAGATAGAGAGTCTGCATCATCAGTGGGTAGGAGGGTGTGGATAAGGTCACCTGGGAGGAGTATAAATAGGGAAGTGGGGTGCACAGGAGACAAAGCCAGGGCACTTTATGGTAGAGAAGCGGGGAGAGAGAAGGAAGAAAGCAAGCCAAGGTCACCGGCCAGGAATGGCCAGTGAGGGGGAGTCACCAGAGCCCACGCACACTGTTTCAAGAAGGTGCCGGTGGCCAACTCTGCACGTGTAGCTAAGAGCACTGAGGGCAGATTTGCTTTGGGAAGATCTGAAGTTTCTCAGTCTTTCATGAGCAGAGGGGTTACCTAGGGATCCTATTAAAATCAGATTTTGGCCCGGCTGGCGTGACTCAGTAGTTGAGCATTGACCTATGAACCAGGAGGTCACAGACAGTTTAATTCCTGGTCAGGGCACATGCCCAGGTTTCAGGCTCGATCCCCAGTGCGGGGCATGCAGGAGGCAGCCAATCAATGATTCTCTCTCATCATTGATGTTTCAGTCTCTCTCTCCATCTCCCTTCCTCTCTGAAATCAAGAAAAACATATTTTTTAAAAAAATCAGATTCTGGGGTTGGGCCAAGGACTCTGCATTTCCAACAAGCAGCAGGGCGATGCTGCTGTACTGGTCCTTGGGCCACACTTCTTGAGTATCAAGGGTCTAGGTCATCGGTGACCTTGATGATGGGAGGCAAGTTCCAGCAGAGTGGTGGGGGTGAAAGTCATGCTGGAGTTGGGGGGGGGGCGGCGAGAATGGGAGTTAGGGAGTGGGGACAGGATGTGGACAATTGTCCAAGACTCAGAAGGTCGGTCTCTCTTTCTCTCTCTCTCTCTCTTTCTCTCTCTCTCTCTCTCTCTCTCTCTCTCTCTCTCTCTCTCTCTAGTGTGTGCTCTCTGGATCTGCATCTACGCATGCCTGCACACATTCATCCTCCTGGTTATAGTCCCATGAGGTGATTCTGGGGGGAAGGTCAGATCTGCCCTGCGCAGCCCTGTGATGAGCCCTTGGGCTCAGTCCTGCAGTGACCCTGGCCCCGGAGAGGCAGAGCGTGTGACCGCCAGGCTGCCGTGGCCGTTGTGTGTGTGCACACTGCTGAGGGCACTGCAGAGCCACCCGGCTCACTGCCAATGATGGCATTTCTTTCCAGGGGCCCTTGAGCAGTTATTTTTGTTGCGGGATATTCTTATGAAAATGCTGCATATGAATACGCTGTGTGAACTGTACATTGTTTATTACAAGACCATCTGATGGTTGTATTTTCTTTGGAAGCACATTCTGCTTACTGTCCCCATTCCCCCCACCCCCACCCCTGCCGCCGGGGTTACTAGGACTCCAGTGTCAGATGCTTATGTTCAAAATCCAGCTCCAATATTTATCAGCTGTGTAACCTTGGGCAAATCACTTAATTCCCCTAAACTTCTGTTTCCTCACTCATGATATAAGTACGAAATAGCTTGTTGAAAGAATCAGAGAAGGCAATAAATATAACACTTAGCATAGGAACAGCTTCATAATTTTGGTCTATTATTACAGAATTTAATGCACGCAGCTTGACATAGTCAACGAAGAGAATTGGACCCCTATTAACCATCAAATGAGGTTGACTCTATAATGGTTTTATGGGATGATAAATAAAAGGAGAAAAAGAGATGTTAATGATGATAAAATATAATTTTGAATCCCAAATGAGCAAATGTAAGACCATGTGTGATAATCACAATACTAAGTAGCCAAGTAATTACTAACCGTCCTTTATGAAAAAGAGTGTTCCTCTCTGATTTCTGGACTCAGAGCCCAGGTCCTGCCCTGGTCTGATCCCACCGCAGAGTCATAGAAGTTCAAAGAGAAATGCCCTCGGAGACCACCGTGTCTGCGCTCTTCTTCATAGACAGGGTGCCTGGCTCAGCAATCGGCGGCTCTCCAAGGTCACCTTGGCCATAGGTAAGTGAAAAAGCTAGCGCTTAAATGGAGGTCCTTGAAGAAATGTTGGAGCAGATGCGTGAGGAAGTGCGCAGGGGAGCTATTTGGGTGGAGAACTCTGACTGCTGAGGTGAGCAGGACCGTCAGCGCCACCAGCAGGGACACGCAGACCAAAGCCGTGGCTCCTGTCCTGGCCCACCGGCGCCCTGTGGTGCTGATGGCTGTCCTGCTCGCGCTTCCTGTTCTCCTGCCTCATGGTGGTGCATGGAGCGCCTCCCCCCGCAAAGGCGGCTGTGTGCCTGCTGTGCTGCCTCGGCTCAGCTTCAGAACTCTCCCCAGGGCTCTGCCCCAGGTCCCAGCACCCTTTTCTGACTTCAGGGTTGACCTGGGCACCTCTGACTGTCTTCATCTGCTCACCCAGCCTGTGCAGGTTCACGGGTGCAGTAGGACCGGCTGTGGGGCCTGGGCTGATGCCCGTGGGCAGGGATGGGAAATCGCTTTTGTTGCACATGTAGCTCCAGAAGTCCTGCCCAGGACACTCTGACGCGGGTGACTGGGCCGTCACGGCTAGGAATGCCATGACCAGCAGCTCACGTCTGCCTGTCTCCAACCTCTGCCGGCTGATTGGGCATTTTCTGGGACTTGCTTTGTTCGATGTGCCTTGGGAAGTCAGACATTTTTCTCTGATGCCCGAGTGATAAACTTTGTACCTCTCCCCTTCGTCCTCTCACCACGCCTGGAGAATGTGAGAACTTCCAGAGGAGAAGAAAGACATTACAGTTGCTGAAGGTTTACTGTGTCCTACGTACTTTCATGCACATGACCTTTCTTAGGTATTAGAAATTGTGGGGGGGCGGACAAGGTGGGGGGTATGATCTGCGGGACTGAAGCCGAGACTGCTGGCAGGGGTCAAAGGTCCCGCTGTTGGAAGAAATGGAGCTGGGGTCAGGGAGCCTGCAGGCCCTGACAGGCTTGGTGTCACACTGTCACAGTTAAGTGTCAGAGAACAGAAAGGGACACGGAATAATGAGACAGGAAGAAATAGGAAGCCCATTAGCATATTTTATGAAAATGAACGGCTGTGACCTGTCCCCCTGTGGCACAGGGCTTGAGACCCCAGCGCCGCCTTGAGTAGGAAACGCCCGCAGCACCCGGTTCCTTGCCCTGGCGGGAAACCGGGGTTCCTACGGTGGGGGCCGTGTCCATTTGAGGACACTCCATGGTATTCAGGATGGGGCTAGGGCTCTGTGACAGGTCCAGGCTTGGGTCTGCAGCGCTCTGATGGGCAAACACCAGGTACCTCCTAACACCTCAAACTCCATTTTCTTTACTCAAAATGAGGATCGGCGGCTCCGCTGTGCATGTATGAAGGCTTGGCCCGGAAAGTGCTGGCTGGCTCCTCAGAACCTGTCGGCACTGGGATGATGTACTGGGTCTTTCTGACCTGTTTACCCAGGACTGCTTCCTCGTGGACACAAACACGGGCCTGTGACCTTTAATAACAGGTTTCACTGGCACCCACTCAGGTGGAACTTTGTGCTCAGCACTATCAACCCAAGCACGGACACTCATGCACACACACGCACACCCATGCACATACTGGCATGCACACGTACTTATGCATGCACACGTGAACACACACTACACACATGTATACACACTCACACTCACCTACTTATGCACACACACACACACACCACTTATACACACATATTGGCATGCACACTCATGCGCACACATGTGTGAACGCACACTTGTGCACACACATGCATGCACAGAATCATGCACACATGCATGCACAGACTCATGCACACATGCATGAACACACACGCGCGCACACACATGCATTTCCGTAGCCTCCTGGAGATAGCTCCCATGTACCAGGAATGAATCCAGTCAGTACCCTGTGGTGTCTCCGGGGCATGTCCCACGTCCCCAGGCAAAGCTGACTTTCTAGAATCTAGCCCATTCAGCAAGCTGCTGCCACCGAAAGCACGCCTGCCAATGCCACATCCCTGAAGTTGGTCCCACTACTTCCTGTGAGATGCCCAGGGTCCTACCAGACACTGCTGCCCATCTGTCAACCCTGAGGCTTCTCCCATCTGCAACCACAGCCTGAAACCTGCCAGGAACTGGCCTGGAGTTGGAAGGTACCGTCTTCACTGCGGTTTTGGTTAAATGGGACACTACCTCCCCATTTTTGGTGAGCCAGGACATTAGAGGGCCCTGCGGCAGGTTAGCTCGTGCCCCAAAGGTCACCCAGGAGTTAGCTAAACACGTGTGATATTTTCCTTACACCCTGCTCTCTGACTTAGCCCTCAGCTTGAGCACATGATGGGCTAGGCGTGGATTAGACTGGCCTCACTCCTCCAGCATCCATTGCCTTGATGCTGGGTGTGGCAGAAATTGCTGATAGTTCCAGAACTCACCGCCTCCTTTTCCTTTAGTACCAGAGCCTCACTCCCTGTCTCCAATGAGTTAGCTGGGAACATAGCATTCAGGTAGACACTACAACTCCCAAGCACCCTTGCAACAAAATACGACCATATGACCAAGCTTAGGCCAAAGGTTTCAAGCAGGACTGGAATCTCTCTTTGTGGTTTTGAGGGCTGGGAGGAAGACCACCCTGAGAGAAGGGATGCTTTTCGTTTTTGTTAGAGCACAGACGTGCTGCTGCAACAAACAGACTAAAAAGTACACAGTGGCACAGACAGAGGTTTGTTTTGCCCACGTGATTGGCCTCAAAGCCCTGGGCAGGGCGTGTCCCTCCTGGAGAGCGTTCAGATCTCGGGAGAGAGGAGGATGGCAGGGCCATGCTCTGAGGGTGCGCTCTGTGGAGAAGCGGACGAGTGAGGGTGGAGCGTTCTCCCCAAGAGTCGTGGGCCCTGACTCAACGGGTTAGGAGGCCTACGGACACAGCAAGACCTCCGCCAGGCGGGTGGGCACGGGAGGGGAGGCGGTAGGTTCTATACCGTGATGCTGGTTATGTAAACTAAGCAAATACAGACACAAGCGGACCAGAACGCTCTGACACGTGGCACTTTCTTGGAGAAATATCTTAATCTGTCCGGAAAACAATTTAAAATGTCTTCCTTTAACCAAGGAGGTTTGGCCACATCAGCCCTGGAGTCACTTTCACGGCTAATGTCCCGTGCCCAGTGACCTTCTTTCATTTGTTCACCTCATAGTTTTCAAGCATCTTCCACGTGTCCACGTGTCCGGCAACATCCCAGGTGCCTGGGGTACAGGACAAGAACAGGACAAGAACACAACAGGATAAGAAAGAACCCCCGGCCTTGTGGGCTCTATTCTCTTCAGAGCAGAGAGGCGTAAACGTCATGCCCGGTGCATTGTGGGATGTAGAGAGGGGTCGATATTAAAGGGAAAAGTCAGGCAGAGGAGAGGTCAGGACTGCAGGAGGAGCGTGGCGGGTCGCCACGGCAAGCAGGGTGCTCAAGAGAGGCTCATTTTAAACACAAACATTCGAGCAAATACTTGAAAACGTGGGACGCTCAGCCATGCAGATGTGTGAGAGCAGGCTGCAGGCGGGAGCGCCCGACGCGTGCAAAGAACTGCAGGGAGATCTGGGAATGAGGGCTTTTATCTGGTGAGAGAGCAGCCACTGGAGCTGTGCCGTGGGAGTGCCGCTCAAGCTGCAGGGTCGGGGTGGGAGGTGGAGGCTGGGAGGCCACGGGGGAGGAGGGGGCACAGGTGGAATGCGCATGTGAATGCGTGGCTGGGAGATGGTTGGACAAGAGCAGGAGCAGCGGGTGGTGAGGAGGGAAAGACAACAGGGTTTCCTGGTGGACTGGATGTGGGCGCCCACGGAGAGGGGAGTCAAGAGTGAGTTCGTGATCTTTCATTTGAGCGGCCTTAAGGTGGGGCTGTCGGAACCTGCGACGGGGAGGAAGGCGAGGCTGTGGGTGTCAGGCTGGTGCAGAGTTTATGGGTTCAGACGTGTTGTATTGAGATGCCTCTTAGATGCCCAAGAGGAGGCGCCAAATAGGCCATGGACGCAGGCAGGTGGAGTCAGCAAGAGGTCTGGTTTGGAGAGAAAATGTTCCCAAGTCTCCAGCTGAGAGCCCCGGGGGGCGTAGACTAAGGACCGGGTGTATTTCCCGTTCCCGAGGATTTTGTGTCTGGTGGGTTTACGGTCATCGTTGATGTCACTGTCGCGTTGTGAGCAAGGACAGAGGCATGCTGGCAGCAGTGCTCGCCGTGGAGGAGCGGCTGGGAGGCAGGTGGGGAGGGAGTTCGGGATCAGAATCGGGGGACCTTGCGGGACCACGTCAAGGAGCCAGATTTTCTCCTGCAGGAAAGAGGGACCCAGCACAGTCAGGAGCCTGGGGGCCCGTGCTGGTGCAGGTGGGGTGGTGAGGACATGTTGGGGGCGTGTGGCCCTGGCCCAGGCCTCTCAGCTCTGGCCCCCGCCTGTCCCCACCCTCTCGGTCCCCGACATTGGCACTGCTAACTAGCCACAGCTCTGAAGTCCATCACTGTCTTAGTGGCACCAAGGCTGATCGTCCTAGAGGGTGACGGCAGCGCCTGGGAGCTCCCTGTGGCCAGGACGGGGTGGGGAAGGTGGCTGAGCAGAGTGCCTTCCCGTCGGCAGCTCACAGCAGGGTCCCGGGAGGCTCAGATCCCGAGCCTGGTGCGCAGGGCAGTGCCATCATGAATGGCCGGTTACAGTGAGGGAATGGCTGACCTGTAAGTCAGTGATTAAAGTGCATTTTGATAGCAGAGTGTGGGCATGCCATTAGCTGCAGATGTGTCTGCTATGCCTATCTTCACTGATATGCCAAAGAGCCTAATTAACTCTCCTCCTGTTAGACAGGAGCCGAGGCCCTGAGCACATCGCCACGGGGTCTTTCGAGCATCGGCCGAGCGGCACTCAGCAGCCCCGGCGACATCCGTGCAAATCCTGGTTGATAACGAGGACGGTCTTGGCTTGGACAGTCATGTCGCAATGTGTCGCGATGGCTTCTGCTTCTCTCATTTTCACGTATTCGCCTACAACGCTCTGGGGGCAAGGCTAGCCTGTTTCTGTGTCCAAAACTGCCGCTTTACCTGCTTTTGGGGAGGAAAGAAGCAGCAGCTGCAATGTGGGGGGGTTTTGAGGGCGGTGGGAGCAAAGGCAGAAGGGACGCTGATGAGAAAGCTGAACGGAGCATCACATCTGGTTCTCAGCTCGTTGTCCGACGTGAGCGCCATGTGGGAGATGGTGGTGAATGCACCAGACGCTGGGCCCCGACCTGCAGACCCCTGGCGTGTCCCCTGTTTCCAGGGCAGGAGTGTCAGTCAATCTCTTTCCATCAGCGACCTGGGAGCCTGCAAAAGTCTCCCACACACCCCGAGGAGCGGTCAGGACGGCTGGCCACTTCCTCTGTGGGTCCTATAGTCCTCCCGCCGCGCCCACCCTCCACTAATTACATTTAAATGTAAATGGAAAGGCATCGGCTCAGGCAGTCAGCTTCAATAACACCTCACCCTGGGCTGTTGGGATTTTTATTGGTCGCCATCTAATTGATTTGTGTCCATGTCAATGACTGGTTTCCTCTATGCTCGTCCTTTCCTGCACTCCTTCCTCTGCTCACAGCGTCTTGTCACCAACTACCACCTCAAATGTCTGACAGGGACCTTCCAGAGGGTGCCACTCCCTGATTACTAAAATCAGCCCTTCACAGCCGGGGCGAAGCCACCCCAACAGGCTCCCTCGCTCCCACACTCACCCCTCAGCAGTCCCTGGAGGCCGTGTCCCGTTGCTCCTCAGTGTGTCCTAACTCGGGCACAGCCCTGTTTCATCTCATTCCGCTTCGGCAAGCTCTTCAGGGCAGAGGTAGGCTCAGTGTCTCCCATGTCAGTTTTTCACGATGTGCAATACACACATGCACATACATGCACACCCACCCACATGTGCACACACATGTACATACACTATGGCTATGCTCTGAGTTATCCTCTCACCAAAATTGACCCATCCCCTGTCACTGCATTCTTTCAAGTCTCCTACCAGAGGCCAAAGGTGGCGGCGGCTGGATTCATCAATGAAATACCTTGTTGCTAAGGTGTTAGTGCTGGCATGTGACCCTGTGAGCGTATAGATAGCAGTACGCTCTCAACTAAAAATGCATGAGTCACCTTAAGATGAAAACTAGTTAGTGGAGAAGTGAGGAGCCGCGTGTCAGAGTAGGGGATGCAGAGAATTTGAGCCGGGAGACCCTCCTGGGCCGCAGGAAGCCAGGTGCCCGCTGCGCCCGGCCTCTGAACGCCAGGTTTGTGGCAACTTTGTTTTGAAGACCGGCAGGTGGTGACCATGCAATCAGGCCTAGGGACCCCGCGCACCTGCTTGGGAATATTAGCAGGTGGGAGGTGGCCCTCAGAGACGCAGGGCTTTGGGGCAACTGTGGGATGGAGGCACTGACGGTGCCCCCTCCGTCACCCAGGACACATGCACTTTCCCTTCTCACACTCGCCCTCGCTGCCTTTCACTCTCAGGCAAGGTGCTCCGGCCTCTGGACGCCTCCACCCCCAGGCAGGACGTCTCCACAGCGGCCCGAATCAGACCCGACGTGGCTGCCAAAGAGCCAAAGGAACTGGCTCTGGCCCGTCGCTGCAGGGACGGCAGTGGACAATGTGTTTGTAACAGATCACTGGGCATTTTCCAGGCTGATGCTTCCACTCTGCTGTGTCCTCTGAGCACAGGGAGCAGGAAAGCTGGCAGCCTCGTGCCATGGAGGCTTTGAAAGGCAGCCCTCCCACACGCATGTGGGAAGGAGCCAAGCCCTCGTGCCCTGCCGGATTCATGTGCATGTCCCTGAGTCCCAGGTTATTGTACCAAACAATGGCCCCAACCCATCAGCACAGAAAGAAGGCTGGCAGCTCACAGCGTCTGTTCACTTAACTCACCCTGTGAAGTGTCAAGGTGCTTACATGGCCTGTGCACAGGCAGTGAGCACAGGAATACTTATGGCTGGTGCATATGGACATACATGTGCATCCACATATGTATGTTCATGCACACAAACACACACGTGCATTACAGACACACACACACGGGCTCGACGAAAACTAGATAAATGGTCCATCAGGCTGGCTCTTGTGTCACGCCAACTGGACTTGGCCTTCTCCACCTGCCCAGAGCAGAGTGCAGCGCAGCCAGGTCTGAATAGGAAGCACGCTTACCTGAGCCCCGATTCCTCTCCCCAACACAGCCAGCCACTCTGCTTGGAAAGCCAGCAAGTCCGTGTCCCAGCCATGACATGGCTTGTGTCCAGGAAGCCATGACACTGTCCCCATTGCAGGGAGGTCTGGAGGCCCCAGCCTGGTACCCTTTGCCTCCTGCCACACAGCTCTGTGGCCATGACTCCCACTGTCACTTGGCAATGAGCATCTGTTCACTCCTGCATCCCCTCCTGTTACTTCAGGTGTGTGTCCAGCTGGCAGAGCTGCCACACATGGGCTTGTTTAGGATGCCAAGTGCCTCCTGGGCTCACACCTGAGGCTTCTGCTATACCACACCTGGGGTAGGCAGGAGAGTAAGGGACTCAAGAGCAAGGACATTAGAGAGGAAGGAATCCATTCAGCTATGTGTCCTTGCACATGGTCTCCTTGACCCTCAGTTCTCTTAACTGTGAAGTGTGGATGAGTAATGCCCACTTCCCTGGCTGACTGTGAGGCCTGAGTATGGCAAGAGTACAGTCACATTTTAGGCCCACACCGAGGACCCATAGTCCTGGATGTCACTATCATTATCATCATCACCATCATCATCACAATCTTCCTCCTTATCACCATCACCACCACCACCACCACCATCACCACCATCTTACCATCATCATCATCACCATCACCATCTTTACCATCATCATCAACATCTTCATTATCACCATCTTCGTCATCATCATTACCATCACCATCTTTACCATCATCACCACCATCATCATCTTCACTTCATGCTCTTTGGCAGCAGAAAGTACCAGATCCTCATAATGACCTTTGCCCACTGCCTCTTGCAGATGGCGCCTTAGTAACAGGATGAAGGCTACCATCACCAGTAATGTGTACTGTGTTACCATCGAGTACCTCCTGATCTGACTTCAATTTAATTGTGAGAAAATACCAGACAAACCCAATTGAGGGACATTCTGTAAAATAACTCGCCAGTGACCGCCAACAGTGTCCAAGCCATGGAAGACAAGGAAAGACTGGGTAACGGTCACAGGTTGGACGTGACCATGAGACATGACGATATAATACAGTGTGGGGTCCTGGGTGGGATAACAGAATGGAACCAAAGACATTAATAAGTAAACTGCTGAAATCTAAATAAATTCTACAATTTAGTTAACAGTATTATGCTAAAGTTAATTTTCTGGATTTAATAAACTTTTATCTAAGATGTTACCTGAGAGGAAGCTGAGTGAAGGGTATAGGAGAACTATCTATACTAGTTTGAAATTCTGCTATAAATCTAAAGTATTACTTAAAATTCAACAAATGATAACTGGAAAACAGCACATGTGAGTTGGATTTACTTTACCACCGATTGCCAGTAGAATTCCAGAAACCTGTTATTTGATTCTGATTCTCTGTAAGGTACTGACTGTAACATGTTAGTTATGCATGTCTCCTGCTCTGCTAACATGCTGACAATTGTCATTATCTGTAAATAAACACATAATTTTGCTACTACAATATGTTTCCAAAAACCTTGCATTGACATTTTTCAAATAAATGACATCTTTTGCAAACTTGAGTTACCTCCAGTGTGTATGCTTCATAAATTTAATTTTCACATATCGAATTCTGTAGGTTAATGAGCAGCTACCAGATTGAACACGCTATCCCGGTCGCACCTCAGTGCCTTTGTTCTTGCTGGTTCCTTGGCTGAAACAGACTTTCTCCTGTTGTCTGTGAGTCCTACCTGTCATTCTAGATGCTGATCAACGGCTCTGCTCCCTTCCTCTGTGCTTCCAGGGTCTCATGTCCACCACACCTGTGACCATCAGAATCCTGAAACACTGGCACATCCTGGGCATTTACCTGTTGGGACTGACATTGGCCATAAACATCCAGTTTGGCCAAATTGGTACATACTTGCTAGACACCAGCTCTGCTTTTCCAATTCTACTGAGCCTTGCAATGTTTTAAAAATTATGACCGTCTCTGCCCATTGGGTTGTAACGGACTTAGGAGTAGCTTCCTCATTTCCATCCACCCCCCCCCCCCCAATGCACATGCCCTTCCTTAACACCAGCTCTACGGATCAGAGAGGCTGAGTGACAGCCCCTGAGCCACCCAGAGCCTGTCTCACACGCTCTCTTCCCCCTGCCACCCTCCAGGTGTTGGCTTTTGGTCCTTAGGGTTATCTATTGCCTGATGGTTCCAGAATGGCTCCAGGCACAACAGTCACACATAATAGCATCTCACACAGAAAGAAAATTCCTGCTCCCAAGAGACTGTCCGTCCTGCCTCGGTGTCTGGAGGAGGCTCACATGCCTTCCCGGACCAATCACTGGCGCTAGAAACGAAAGGTCTGTGATTAGCTGTGGCCCATCGCGACCCTTCCTGGGAGCTGGCTAGAAACCCGCATTCCCAGAATGTGAGTAAGCGGTGTCACACCTGAGCACACTTGTGATTCTGTTAGCAAGAAGGAAGGAGGGATGACTGATGGGTGGGCAACTAGCATCTGCCACATATGCTAACTTGAGTTAGGCTTTATTTCTCTATGTGTTTGTATTTCCCCTTTGATTATATTTATT
The DNA here is from genome assembly GCF_951640355.1 of Cnephaeus nilssonii. Classification (NCBI taxonomy): domain Eukaryota; kingdom Metazoa; phylum Chordata; class Mammalia; order Chiroptera; family Vespertilionidae; genus Cnephaeus; species Cnephaeus nilssonii. The sequence goes on from NC_137092.1 coordinate 41,938,569, forward strand.
ATCACGCCAATGGCAGGAATCAAGCCTTAAGTTCTTGGCATTCTCCAAAGAGTCTGGTCCAGAGATGAGCTCAATGAGTATTTGTTGATGGGTTGGAGGAAAAAAATACCCAACCTGAAGTCAGAATCCAAGTCCCGGTCCCTCGCAGGCTTCCACCCTGCGTGCCAGCCTGAGGGTTCCTCCGGGGCCCTTGCAGAGGTTGCCGAGTAGGACACAGGGCACCAGGAATTCTGTGCGGCCATATTCAGCTCACTGGCCGGGCATGGACACGTGCCCCACTATACACCAGGCGGGCACTGGGGCAAAGCACGTCTATTGTGGGATGTGGGATGTGGGTGAGTGGTGATGCCAGTGGCAGAGCTGCCCACATGCATTGCACTGGGTCTCATTCCATTTGCTCATCCTCCTCCTTGCCATGCTCTCTCACCTGCAGAACCTGTCCAGGGCTTTCTCCCCAGACCCCCAGCAGGTGGGGTGAGGGTTTCTCTGGGGTCCTGGGTGTGTGCCCTAAAATCACATGACTCAGATTCTGTGTTACGTAGATACAATAGTATTTGCTATTCAATGAGGGCTTATTACTTTCTAGGCTCATGATACCTTTTCAATATGCTTTCCATCAGAAAAGCCTTATGATGGTGTGAAGTACATCAAGGTGTGGTCACAATGTCTGAAAAAAGCTACGAAGGAAAAGACACAGGGCCGAGATGGTGTCGAAGCAGGTGGCAGACTCAGTCCCCCGCGAGGCAGCACGTTTCTATCGAGAGTGAGGGCTGAGCGGACATTAGCCGGGTCAGGGGGAGAGGGAGAGAGGAGCCAGCAGAGGGCCGAGCATCCGGGGCCTGTGGTGGGGAGAGCATGATGGAGAGACAGGCCCGAGGAAGGAGTGGTCAGGAAGCAGGTGGCTGATGGTCCCGTGGGCCACGTAAAGGGCCTGTGTTGTTTGTCTAGATGCCACTGGGAAGATGCCCAATGGTCTACGATGTCTTAGTGTGTGTGAGGTTTGGGGCAGGTATCAAATGACCAGGAGTCTGTTTGAAAACATTGTTTAGGCTGCCATGTAAAGAAAGATCTCACCGGAGGTGAGCCAGAGCGGTGTGGAGGGAGCTGTTAGCGGCTGCTCCTGGGGTCCAGGCGGGACGTGGCGGTGGCTTAGACTAGGGCAGTGGCCGTGGAGATGGAGCAAGATAGATGGATTAAGGCCTATTCATTTCCTATTGCTGCTGTAACAAACAACACAAACTTGGTGGCTTAAGACAACACCGGTTTCTTATCTCACGCAGGGTCGGAAGTCCAGGCAGAGTTTGCCCGGGTCCTCTGCTCAGGGCCGCCCAAGGCTGAGGTGGTGGTTGGCTGGCCAGGCTCCTCTCCAGGGGCCCTGTTCCCAAACTCATCTCAGGTTGGCGACAGGATTCAGTGGCAGGACTGGGTCTCCGTTTCCTTCATCTTCACACCCGCCAAGGGGCATCCAGCTGTTCTCACGCTGGGTGTCTCCGACCTCTGTCCTCTGACCCGCACAGTTTCCCCTTTTGCTTCCTTTCCGCTTTTATGGGCTCATGTCATCACATAGGGCCCTGAGGGATGGGGATAATCTCTCTAGCTTAAGGCCAGTTGATGAATAACCTTAATTATATCTGCAATGTCCCTTTTTGCCACCTAATATAGCATAACCGTGGGCACAGCACAGAGGGCAGAGGCCACCAGGTCCCAATTCTGCTGACCACACCAGCTCCATTCAGGAGATAAATCCACAGTCCTTGGCAGTGGGTGGGAGGGACAATCACTCTATTCTGGGGGTCAGGTGCAAGCGGGGAGAAGCCCAGGTCAGGTACCAGGCGCTGCTGTTAGTCAGCTTGCACCCTCAGAGGCCTTGCAGGGCGGGTGCTGAATGGTGAGGAACGACACCCGGTCAGCGGAGGGGCGGCCAGGCCTCCGGCCTCAGGGCTGCGTTTCCTGATGTGCGAAAGGAGGATATTCAGCTGAGTGGTTTCCTCCCGCTGCAGCTCTCGAACCCTGAGTTCCTCAGGTGCATTGTCTTCCCACCCTGTGACCTGGTGGGAATGGGCCAGGTGTGGGAGGCGGGACCAGGGAGCCGCCTGCAAATTGCTGGATTCATCACGTCTTTCCAGAGAGTAATGCCGACAGATGTTTCTGAGTCATAATAAAAGGTTAAACATTTTAACAAAAAAGACACATGGTTGACGGTGATTTGCGTTCCTATTAAACTCCCCGATACCCACGATTTTTCCACACATGCAAATGAACTGGAAGCTTATTAATGAGACGAGAGGCTGGAGCCTAATTAGCAACGGGACCGGGAAGGTTACAGGAGCTGATTCAGCAAACTAACTGGATAATTACTGGACTGGACTTTGGCAGCTTCTAGAAAAGCTTATTAATGGCGCTCTCCGAAAACGCCTTGGCGGTGGCCTCTCCAGCAAAGGGCCCTGGTGTTCTGTGGTGGTTCTGCACAGGGAACAGGCTCTCCCGTCAGCCTTGCTGGGCAGGCAGACAACAAGCCATCTTCTTCGGGGCCCCGGCTCCTCGACGGGGAGGCCTGAGTGCATGGGGTGACCCGTCTTTCCCGGAGCCCGCCTTTGTCTGCTCCTGGCTTGGAGGGCACATGGTGATCTTTTCCACACTCGGTGCCTATTTGACAGTAGGAGGCCCAGTATTTTGGATGTTAATTTTCATTAAAACCACACGTATCTGGTGTTTAGCAGGGCAGCCGGTTATAAGTGAGTTCACTTACGGAACCTCATTAAACCTCGCCACGGTCCTGTGAGGCCCGTGCCATGACTGTCCTCGGTTTGCAGAGGAGGAAACTGAGGCACAAGGCGAGACTCCTGAAGTCACACCGGCAGTAAGACACAGACAGCAGAGGAACCCAACACATCGGCCTCCTGAGTCCAGAGGCGCGGCCACGTCCCCATGACGTGCGTGGAGCTTGACGTGGGATGCTTAGCGGGAACTGAGCAAGGATCGCGCTCGGCTGCCAGGCCAAGGCCGGCCCTGCCGCGGGGGCTGCCCACCCAGCATTCCCTGGGTTTGGGAGGAGCACCTGGTGCCATTGGGCTCCCCAGGCCTTGCTTTGTTATCGAACCTTCGTGTCTTTTCTGTGCTTCTGCATCAAACCTGCGAGGCCAGGTGCTTGCAAATTGCAGCTGCTCTGCTGGGTTTGGAAGCTCTTTGCTCCCTGGCTCCCACGGCCGGTGCTGCTAAGTTCGCTTTAGGACCTGAACGGGGCCCGGGAGCCGCTGCCCTGGGGAGCGAAGGAGAGGAAGCCAAGGCTCTCAGCCCCTTCAGGCCTCATCCTGGAGCCCGGGTGCCGGTCTTCCTGCTTCCCCTGGGCCTGAAGCTACCAGCCTCCCCCTCTGTGCTCTGCACCACTGGATGCATCTGGAGAGATGGGGGCGCAGGTCCTGGTGCTGGCGTGTCCTGCCAGGAGCTGAGCTCACTCGGAGCTCGACGCAGGAGCCACAGCTGGATGCTATGGGCGCCTGTGACCGCAGGAGGGGACTGGGCGTAAGGGATGCAGACTGGAGCCACGAGGAGCGGCGAGCTGGTTCCGCAGAGCCTCCTCCGGCAGAAGGCGCGTGGCTGGAGCGAGAACCCGGGCCGCAGGGCTGTGCCGCGGCTGAGCGCCGTCCGACGGCAGAGTGCACTCTACGATCCGTGCCCAGCACTGGGCATTTTCAGAGTCATTTGCTAAAAAACAATTTACCTCGTTGGGAAAGTGAGTTTCGTTTCCTTTCACGAAGATAAAGGGAACGACTTTAAATAACGTGGAGTGATGCAGAGAGAAACGCCGAGGGTGAAACGAAGCGCTGGCTTTAATTAGAGGCGATCAGCTTCAAGGGCAGTGATGGCGTCTGAAGACGGGAGCGAAACCTGCTTGCTTCTCCCCGGGGCGGAAAGGATGGCGTAGGTTTACACCCACACTGAGCACGGGGGACCCCAACAGAAACCGCTGCCCTCCCTCCAGCGTGGCTGGCCAGACCCCTTCCCTCCAGCAGGCGCACGGCCACTCCCGACGTTCGTCCTGAGCGGGCGGAGTCTTTGGGGCCCACCCGTCACCAAAGGAGGAGCTTTCGCGGCTGCTCCCCATCCCCTCACAGCCATGGCCACGGCCACCGCCACGGCCACGGCCACGGCCACCGCCACAGGAGGTTCGGTTTCCTCGTCTCACCCTTGGGGAGTTGCGGGCGCCCACCACTCCGGTCCCAGAGCCCTTGGCTCCTGGCTCACCAACCCCTGGCACTTTGACCCCCTGCACGGCCCTAGTTCCTCCTGCCACCTTCTCCCATTCAGCTCCGGCCGGTCTCCGTGGGACCCCGGGGTTCCATTCCTATCAGGCAGGCGCTCGCTGGTGGGAGGTCTGGGCTTCCCTTCTGGGCCTTGGACTTGAGGAAATTCCTATTCCACTTCCCATGGTGATGAATGTATGAATCACACGTGAGCACAGACCCAGGGCCGGGCACAGGGTCCATACACATATGAACACGTGGCCAGACCTGGGCAGGAAAGGCACTCAGGGACCCACGCTCCTCCCCCTGCCCCCCCCCCCAGCTCTCTCCAGCAGGAGGGCGGGGGCCGGCGGGAGGGGGTGGCGGGCAGGGGGACATCTGTAATGCTTTCAACAACACAGATAACTTTCACCAAAGGAGATGCCCCTCAATATGGCTTCATGGGAAGGGGTGGGCTGCCTCAGAGATGAGATGGCTTATCACTGGAAACAGGATGTTGTTAGGCCTCAGAAAAAGGCCATTGAGAATTGTGCGCCTCAGTGCTGGCCCGGGAAACAGGAGGACAATGGTGACCTGGATAACAAAGGTCCCAGTGTTAATTGGGCACCTAAGCTGGCTGTCACTTTAATTTCCTGCCAGTGGGGTGGTGCCGAGAGATGTGGCTTAGATGGAGGGCAGCCCCTCCGCGGAGTCAGGGGAAGGAGGGAAAGGCGCCTCTGCAGAGACCAAGCAGGCCTTCCAGTTGAGGCTTCTTCCTTAATTTGCATTTTTAATTAGATGGGATCTCCAAGGGCCTCCAGCCTTCCTCTCTCTGCCTTCCCATTGCCTTTTTTGGGTTTTTGCTCCGCAATTAGAATTTGTAACAAATGAGTTGCTGGCATATAAATGTCAGCTCAGGGTAACATATTGCAGCTGCAGGACTGAGCAGGGAGGCCTGACCGTTACTTTAGAAATGAGAGCGCTTTCAAAGGCGAGCACATTCCTTGGCGAGGGGATCTGGGCTGGCGGCAGGGAGGTTTGGGTTTATCTCTGGTTCAAGTTCTTCCTGGAAGCCACCGTCCGCGCACATCTGAACGATTTCTGACGCAGCATGAACTCCCGCTTCGGAGAGCATTTCCTCCTGCCAAGGGGACTGTGGAGGGTCCCCGAGGACAAAGCGGGCCACCAGGAGGAGGGGGCGATGGGTCATTCCTCACAGCGCCTCTGGCCAAAGGCCTGTGCCGGGCCAGACCGTGTTTAGGAATGACGGAGGAAGAGAACCTGCAGTGACCTCGCCACACACCCGTGGACACGTCATTTTACCCAGCGCCCAGCTCCACTCCTTCACTCCCGTTCATTCATCCACTCCCAGAGCGCATGGGCCCGGTAACATTGACTGAGAGGCCTGGCCGCTGCCTCGTGCGCACAGTCCAGGGAAGGACAGCTGGACCCACCGGGCACCTTTACTGTGCAATAGACATGGGCAGGTCACCGAGCCATTTTTGAAGGCTTCTAACGATGAGGACTCGAGCTGCCCAGCACGTGGCCAGGACACCTCCTTCGTCCCACATGGCCCCCCACCCTGCGTTGAGCCAGGGCTCTCAGCTCGCCCTCAGCTGGAGAGCAGACAGCTGCTCCCCGCCTGCCTAGGTGAGCCTTTTATAGACTCGAGACGGTGTCTGCCTTCTGTCTACTTGTGACAGAAAGAAACCGGGCTGCCCACGGCGATAACAATGATAATTTTCCCTTGGAGATGGAGTTGCTATTGCTATGGTTACCAGCACAATCTTTTCCAAAGGGAAAAAGGCAGTTAGTCATGACTCTTCCTGGGACCAGCGCTGACGCAACCCTCCCTTGTGATTCACTGAGAAACGTCGAAGGGGAGCGGGTCACCGCAGGTCACGCTGCCGTTAGGACCGTCTGGAAGACTTGATGGAAACCAGTCCTTTCCTCCGTTTCTGAGCCGCGGAGGTCAGCGCCTGAGCCAAATAGACGCCCCAGTTGATTAAATCAGGGCACTTTCGAGAGGAGCCGGGAAGGAAGAAACAAGGGGTGTGACGTAGACGTTGTAATTGTCTCTCAGACAGAGGGGCCTAACGACTTTGTTTAACCTTGAGAAACCCCAGTGGGCAGGACAGCTCCTGCTTGGTTGCCCAGGTCTTTTATTATTATTTTTTTAATATATCTTTATTGATTTCAGAGAGGAAGGGCGAGGGAGAGAGAGAGAAAGAAACATCAATGACGAGAGGGAATCATTGATCGGCCGCCTCCTGCACACCCCCCACTGGGGATTGGGCCCCCAACCCGGGCACGTGCCCTGACCAGGAATCAAACCCGGACCCTTCAGTGCGCAGGCTGACGCTTTATCCACTGAGCCACCCCGGCCAGGGCAATGTTGGCAGATCTTGAAGCACGCCCCTCACACCTCACTGTCCCTCCGAAAACACGCCCCAGCACCAGCCAGGGCCTGTCATGCTCCCGGTTTTCATTTCTCTGGTTTAAGATGGAAAAGTTGACAATTATATAAAATTGCCTTCTGGGACAACAGAAACATCTAGTTATGGCCAGTTCTAAAATCTTGGGCTCAAGTTAGTTTGTTCAGTTGGTTCCAGCCAAGAGCAGGTCTTTGAGAGAACGGGTGCAGGACAATGCATGCTGTCTGGCTGGGTGTGGGTCCCAGGGGGCTGGGCAAAGACACTGGTCACTTTCTCAGGGCGGAACTGTGCGGGCAGGAGGGGAGCAGAGAGGACCCCTGGAGACGAATCACCAGGTTCCCAATTCGCCTGAGCATAGACCACCCATCCCTCAACACCTGAGTTTCAGTGGGTCCAATTAAATTCAGTAAACAGAAGGTCAGTTGCAAATACTTTTTGCAATTAATAAATATGTTCTTAAGCATTGACCTGTTCATGTGTGTGCTTGCAGCAAAGTGATTTGTGGAGGCTTGGACAATGAAAAGTTAGAATAGAATGGCTTGACAGAGCATTTACGACCATCAGTTGTGGAGAAACATCAGTTGTTAGTTACCACACTGAAGGCATGTGTTTTTCAGCTTTTATGTTATCACCTTTCAGATCTTGCTTGAAGGATGACACACAGAGTCATGCACATAAGATGGACTTTTATAAGCTGAGAAGAGCATGAGCCCAACACCAGGCCATTTTCAGCACCGGAGACAGTCTCCTCTTCCTTCGGTACTAACTCACCCCGGCCCCGGAGGGTCTCCAGAGCCCCGCCCGCCGGGAGCCCCAGGGGAAAGAACGAGGGACCTGGGAGAGGGAGAGGGGAGGAAACAGGCCACACACAAAAGCCAGTGCCGTATCTTTTTAATGTCAGATCCTTGCCTCCAAACTGCTGGCAATAAAACGGGACGCCAGCTCACCTTGGGACGTGCAGACACTTCTGACGCGTGAGAAAGGACAGCTGGAGCAGGGAAGAGCCATTAAGGCAGACGGGCCGGGCGCTTTTGGGAGCTGCCGGGCCGGGACTGGGACCTTCCCTGGCTCACAGCGGGGTCTCTGCTCAGGTCAGCCTCGGGGTCAGCCTGGGGGAGCTCGCCCCACCAAGTCCACCTGCTCTCCCTTCTCTGCACAGCACCCGGCCACAGCCTCCTGACGAAGAGGAAGGTTTCTAACCACCAAGCAGACGCACTTCGGTCACTAGGGTGGTTTGGGGGTGCTGCCACCCCTAGGGACATGTGGTTGTTCTGTGGCATGGTGTCATCCCCAGACCTAAGCTGGGTGTAGCTTCCCTTCACCACAGTCTCACAGCTTCGTTGTTTTCCAAAGGCTGCCATGCTTAACCATTACGTGTGAGATTTGCCCCATCTTCATTACATTTCAGAAAACCTCAGGACTCAGACACAGACATGAATTTTGGGAAAGAGAAGTCATGCCATTTTATCTGCTAGTAAAAAGCCAAAGCTCACTACGCTGTTTCTAAGCCAGGCTCGGGTCAGGACACACAGGTAGGAATCCTAGCTCGAGGGTGTGACTGCTGCTGCCTGCGGACGGGACACCGGGCCCAGCGTCTCAGTGGCCAAGAGTCGGATGAATGGAAGGACTCAAAGCAAAACTCTTCCAACAACGCCCGCCCTCTGCCCCTGCTCCCTCCCTGTCACTCACGAGGCAGCGTCTGCGCTCAGCAGGACTCCTCCTCAGTGTGCTCTGACCCAGGAGCTCCCTGGCCAGGTAAGGAGACCTCTGACCCGGCTCCGTGGGCAGACACCCACATTGAACACCCGCACTCCCTTCCCACTGCTACAAATCCCGGGTAAAACTTCCTGTGTTCAATGAGCGCCCGCACTACTAGGCATCCCTTCTCCTATGTGAGACATGGAACTAAATATTAAACGATTGTAGCAGTGGCATGGACTGAATGTATGTGTGCCCAAAACGCCTATCTTTTCTTAACCCTCGACTGAGGATATGCTTAGATAGAGGAAGGGCGAGAGAGAGGGAAACATGGATCGGTTGCCTTCCATACCCCAACCAGGACCCAACCCGCCACCCAGGCCTGTGTCCTAACCGGGAATCGAACCGGCAGCCTTTCAGTGCCCAGGACGACACTCAACCGACGGAGCCACACTGGCCAGGTCCAGAGTCCATGTCTTAAAACCTCATCCTGGGGTGTTTGTGTTCAGGAACGAGGCCTGTGGGGGTGCTCAGGCCCTGAGGGCAGAGCCCTCATGGTGGGAGACACCAGCGAGCTCCCTGCCCCCCCCCCCCCGCCCCACCTGAAGACTCAGTGGAAAGGGCTCCCTGCGAGCCAGGAAGCAGACCTTGCCGGCACCAAACTTGCAGACTGTGAGGAATAAACTTCTCTTATTTATAAGCTGCCCAGTGTGGGGTATTCGTTATAGCAGCCTGAACAGACTAAGATGTACCTTAAAAGCTCATCATTCTGGGGGTAGGAGAAGCAGGTACGGTGTTCTGAGTTTCTGAGTGATGAAAATGAAGTCCCTTAAGTTAGAGGGAATACAAACCATCTATGTAATAAAAGCCTACGCCACCATTAAGGCGGAATGACCAGAACGACTGGTCGCTATGGTGTGCACTGACCACCAGGGGGCAAACACTCAACGCAGGAGCTGTCCTCTGGTGGTCAGTGCACTCCCACAGGGGGAGCACCGCTCAGCCAGAAGCCGGGCCCGCGGCTGGCAAGCACAGCAGCGGTGGCGGGAGCCTCTCCCGCCTCTGCAGCAGGACTAAGGAGCAGTGAGCCTGGTGGTAAGGAGCAGCGAGCAGGTGGGTGGTAAGAAGCGAGGGGTCCCGGACTGCGAGAGGGATGTCCGGCTGCCAGCTTAGGCGGACATCCCCTGAGGGCTCCCGGACTGTGAGAGGACACAGGCCAGGCTGAGGGACTGCCCCCCTCCAGTACACAAATTTCATGCACCGGGCCTCTAGTGTCATATAAATTGACTTGAAGAAACATACTGGGCCATTTTCTGTCATATGGAGAAAGATCTAAACTGCTACTAAGCACTTGAGAGAGTCGTTCTCACTGAAGCCTGAGACCTCAGCAACCCTACCTTGGAAGTTGGAGGCCAAGTCCGCTGTTCTTCGTTCCCGGGCATCCCCTGCACCATCTAGTATGTCACCCCCCCACCACTTACAACGAACCCCCTTGTGGGAACATCCCACGGAGTTAGACTCTCACAGGAGCTGCTCCCCCTCGGTGGGGACTGGGGCTCGCCCTTCTCGACGCCTTTCTCTGCCTGCTCCTCTGTGAAAGGAGAGAGTGCCATTTGCATTCCGTTCGTGGGGAGATGGGAAGGTGTTAGAGGGACATCTGGGCTCTAATGGAAAAGTTGCTGAACAAGGACAACGGCCTTTTTAAAACCCACGACCCGCCCTCGTAGAGCCAGCCGCTCTACCACCACGTGTCCCTTTTCCCCTGCAAGATGTCACGTCACGTCTTAGCGAGGCTTCCAGTGAGCAGGAGGCTCATCAATTCCCACCGAAGCTATTAAAACGTTACCTGCTTAGCAATAATTAAGGTGTGCAGCCACAGCTCCCACACATCTCACGGAGCCAGGGTCGTATTTTTCTCCTACTGCACCTCAGGTGTCTTAAATTATCAGGAAGTCAGGGGAGGGGGAGCGGGGGCCAGCAGGAGAGGAGAAAGGGAGGGAGATGCTTGCCTTACGCAAAAAAGCAGAAATAACGAACCTTTTCTTAAGAGTTAATCTCCTCATACCAGTTTCTAAAAATATTTTCTTTTAGATTTGACCTGTTGAAATGTTTTAATGAAAATTTGTGTGATTGAAAGCGTTTTTTAATTTGAGTTTTTAGGTCACCAGAGGCATCGCTAAAATTTCCCTTTGACTTTGGCTGAGAAAGTATCTGAGAGGCTACACGCTCCACAGCCAGGCACCGAGAAGCCAGGAAGCTGCAGGCCCGAAGGCCTGTCTCCTCTGGCTGACAGGTTTTTCTTCTTAATCTTGTCCCCTCCCCAGGCTCCGCCTCCTCAGGCTCCGCCTCCTCAGGCTCCGCCTCCGCAGCCCATGGAAGCTCCGCCCTTGTTTGCTTCCTTCCACCTTGTCCTTCCCTCCCACCCAGCTTCTGGTGTCCAACAAAATCGCCCTCACCTGGAGTCTCCAGTAGAGGTCTCCCCGCCTGAAATTCTCTGTGCGTGTGTTCCAATAAAACTTTCCTTGTGTCCACGGAAATGTGAGTCTGTCTAACTACACGTGTCCCACGCTTATTCGTGTGTGTGTTCTGTGGGGAAAGGAAGCTGCCTTGTGGGATGGCCTCCGCCTTTGTTTTCTTTATTTTTTTTGAAAATAACCTTAAGTTTTATTTTTCAATTTCAGTTTCCCTTCAGTGTTGTTTTGCATTAGTTTCTGGTGTCCAGCATATGGTACTTGATATTGTAGTAACTGTGTATGGTGCCAGGTGGGAACTGGACACAGTGGGGGACCCACTTGGTCAAGTTTGTGACTGTCCTTGCCTGGAGGTTTGAGGGCTCTGGACACGGAAAGGCCGGCCAGGGATGGTTGGACAAGCCATGGGAACATGAGAAGCAAACAGGCTAGAACTTGGAGCCCCGAGTAGGAGGGTGGCCATGTGGTATGAGCTGCTTGCTGGTGGCAGTGTTTCTCATGTTCCTGTTACTCCTGCTCACGGGGCGCATCAGACTACCGAGCATTTACCGCACGGTGCACGGGGGTGTCGGTGACCTGGCGGAGACGGGGAGTGCGCCTGCTCCTCTGAACCCGTGGCTGGAGGTTTGTGCATGGAAGTGGCTCCCAACTTGGAGAGGGGAGACCTGGGTCTTAGTAAGGCCTCAACATCTGGAATCCTCCTTTCCTCCATCTGTAAAGAGGAGACTTGTCCTACCTCCGAGCCTTGTTATGAGACTGATGGGACATGTGGGTGAAAGCATTGTAGACTGGGACGAGCTAAGCCAGTGTTATTTTTGTCAAGTTCTCTGGGAGACTGAATGCTGGGCCCCACCTCGTCTCCCTTCTCTGGACCCAGGGCCTGGCCATGTGTGTTGCTTTGGCAAATACATGTGGGCAGACACTCTGTCTGTTGCCTGTAAGCCTTACTCCTCCATTGGCCCTGACCACAAAAACATCATCGCTTCTGGGTGTTTTCGCTGTTCATAAAGTATTCAGGTTGTTCTTTGCAACAACATTGCGATGGAGATGCCCGAGGACTCTCACACCTTTGGAAACTGAGGCGCAGAGAAGGTGAGTAAGCTGCCTGATGTCACACAGGAGCAAGTGGTGATGGGAGACATGTGCTCGGGGTGGGAGTATTGTTTCTTCTCCTCCCTGGAGAGCGGCTCCTTCTGACCACTGGCCCCTCCGTTCCTGCCAGCTGCGTCTCTGGGATGGCGTGCAGAACCTTAATGGCTGTGCTATGCCCGGTGACAAGGCGTCTCCTGCTTCTAGAAGACTCTACAGCTTGCAAAGCATCTTCAGGCACACGGTCCCGTTGACCATGAAGAGCTGTCCCCAGTTAAGCCGAAGGCTTTCTGGGCAGGTTCCTTCCAGTTGTGTAAGGAAAAGGGCCCGGAACATCACTGTGATAAATAGGGCACCTCGATCCTGACACTGCCCACATCCGGGCATCGACGGCTGAGCTGGGCTGCGGCCTGGAAAATGGAAGGTGGTGCTCTGGGTCCCAGCCTGGAGTCTGGAGGCGAGAGGGGGAGATGGAGCAAGAGCAGCAGGGGTGGGAGGTCCGCCCGCCCAGGCACATGCCGGCGGTGCGCAGTAAAGATTTTACTACGAGGCAGATTACTCCAAAGACGGATGGACTCGCTCGGAGACCCACTCCCATTTATGAAGGTCGTAAGTTACAGCTGCCCGGCCCCTCGAAGGAGCGCAGCCGGCACCTTTTATGGGCGAGACTTCCTGCCGTTTATCAGACTCTCCAGAAAGCAGACAGGCTTTATGGCGCGCCATAACTTTAATGCCTGGAAACCATTTGGCGATTTGGGGGGGATTATTAGTAACAAGGGCAAGATGCTGAGCCGATTGCAGGCTTCGGGCCCTCTCCTGCTCGCTCACGTGACAGCTCACCTTTCCCAGGCAGAAAGGGGACCCTGAGCCCTCGGAGGTCAGAGGGTGGGGGGAGCCAGGGCGCCTACACCTCAGACTTGATTGCGTGAAACCTCGTCGCAGCCCTAAGAGAAGAGGTGCCTGATGGGAATCTTAGCTGGAGCACAGACTGTCCCCAGGAGCCCTCTACGGACAGGTGGCCTCCTCCCCCACCCCCCGCCCCCGGCTTGCTCACCTGTCCCCTCGCTCACCTGGCCACCTGCCTGGGGTCGCTCTTACCTCAGTGCCTTGCAGTGGAGGGAGGTGCCGTCTGTGGTCCCAGAGAGGAGCTTCACCAAGAGCAGAGGGAATGAGTTTCCCCATCAAGCTGTCCCTCCCCCGCCCCTCCCACTGCTCTTGGTGAAGCTCTTCTCTGGGACCACAGACGGCACCGCCCTCCACTGCACAAGGCACTGAGATAAGAGCGACCCCAGGCAGGTGGCCAGGTGAGCGAGGGGGCAGGTGAGCGAGCGGGGGGAGGGGGGACGGAGGGGGGCAGGCAGGCTCTGCTAACCACTCCCTGCCAGCAAGCACCCGCCAGCCTCTCAGGGCAAACACATGCTGCAGCCCCAGCTTCCGCCCCTTTTCCTGGCCTCGGCCTCAGGCATGTCCACGCACCCCGGCCTCCGCCCACCTGGGACGGACTGTCTCTGCTCGGGCGCCAGGCTGCCGCTTGCCTGCCTTCAGGAGGAGCCCTGGTGGGGTCCACGGAGCTGGGCCCAGAATCCACTCACCCACCAGGCCGATGTGGGCACACACTCCGCCCGTCTCCCTTTGTCCTGCTGATCTCCAGTCCTAGTTTAAGGGCGCCTTGGCCATCTTGATCTTCCTTGGGACTGTGGGCAGGGGCACCATTGGGGTCTTTACTGGGTGTGGTCACCTCACAACCCCCTCCTCCCAGGAGCCCGGCAGCCTGCGGGCCTACCGACACGTGCTCATCATAATTATGTGTAAACACCTGTACTCGTGTGTTTCACATCTATGGGGTCAACCGACAGCAGGAGGAGGGGTGGGAGGGCGATATTACCGTGAGCTGTGTGCTGTGCGGTCACGCCTGCAATGGTCACCTCCTCACGGAACATGCACACTGTTTCCTCTTGCCATCATTCTCTAAGCCAGTGATGGCGAACCTATGACACGTGTGTCAGCACTGACACGTGTAGCCATTTCTGATGACACGCAGCCGCTGAGGCAGCCGCATGCCGAGGATGAAACATTTGCGAAATAATGTTTTTTCCTCAAAGTGACACACTACCCGAGTTATGCTCAGTTTTTTGGCGAAGTTTGACACACCAAGCTCAAAAGGTTGCCCATCACTGCTCTAAGCACCTGGTATAACCACTGTGCACGCAGCACTTGCAGTCTAGGCATTCGGCGGTCACGTGGGTGTGGAACAGGGGCCAGTGGGGGACGGAGAGGAGGACACCCAGCTTGCGGCTTGGGTCCCGGGGGCACGGGCCGCAGGACCCAGGGGCACGGGGAGCCAGTTCTGTAGCCCGTCGCTGGCGAGCTCCCGCGCAGAGCAATTCCTCAGGTGGCGATCCGACAGCCACCCTCTCGCCACGCCCTCCGCTGGCCGGCGTCTGTCCTCCGTCACAGCAGCGGTCACAGCAGCGGACGCTCCGTTGCGGATGAACTGAGTTGCAAGTCAATCAGACTCACGCTTGATAGACTGCTCGCCCGGCAGCTCGTCTGCTCTCCTCGCGCATTTACAGCGCATGCACATTTCCGTGCTGCGTAGAGCTCCTCGAAACCAGATCACAGACGCCAAGGGTGGGTGCCCACGGCTACTAATACCTGAGAAGCAAGGTCACCTTCTGAGACTGGATAAGGACCAGTGAACACAAGTTCCGCCAGCACGTTCCCTGAGAGGCGACAGACAAACTGCAAAAACTCGCCTGCACCCACGGCCTGGTGCTGCGGGGGCCCTGTGCGCCTCAGTGACCGGGCGCTGCTGTCAGTTGACTCCATAGACGTGAAACACACGAGTACAGGTGTTTACACATTGCTCCAGGCGCGATGCTCTGTTTCTCGAAAGTTCATGGCATGAAAGCCTCACGGGTAGGATCTGCCGAAGGGCACACACACCAGAGCATTCGGCTATGGAACCCCTGGTGGCACTCAGCTGGACCTGGATGTCACACGCCAGTTACCCCGGTGACCACTGTCCCCGCTTTGTCCTTCTCATTCAGATGCTTTCCAAAGGGAGGGACCTTTTGAGTTGGTCAGTTATGAAACTTCTTCCGAGGAGCTGCGCGGGGAGCGAAGGTGGCAGCGTTCCTGGTGCCCACACGCCCGCGGGACGAGCTCGGTGTGAACTCGGCTGTGCCCGCGCCTCCCTTGCCCGCTGCCGTGGCGCACACAGCAAAGCCCAGCCCGGCTTTATCTCAACCGGAGTGAGACCAGGCCGTCCTTACCCTCAGACTGAGCCCGCATTGTTTAACTGTGTGAGAAAACACTCGTTATCCCAATTTTACAGACGGCAAAACAAAGATGCGTAATAAAGCAGTAAAACGCAAATGGCAGTGGACTGAGACCGTCCATATTTCACTCCGAGACTGTCCGTTTGCCCGGCCTTCTGCATGCCCTTCTATCGGGTCGGCAGCACACTCCCCGGCCTGTGGACCGTTCCATCCTCGTTGGCAGACGTGGAAGCTGAGGACAGGGAGGTCAGCTGCAGGACCGGGCAGCGGGTTAGCACAGGGCCTGCCGCAGGCCTGTCTGGGTCCCAAGCCTGTGCTGTGGAACCATCTCACTGTCTCACAAACACTCGCGAATCCAGGACGCACATCCGTCTAAAACACTTCGTGCCCGCCAGGCCTCTCCGTCGCTGCCGGGTGAGTGTCCTCGCCGTTCATCGCCACCGTGGAAAGAAACCTCAGTGACAGTCAGTAGTTTTCGTGCATGAAGGAGACTCGCAATAAAGCAAAACAGCCCATTTGCATAGCACGGTCTGCTGAAATGTCAGCAAACACAAGCTAGCGACAAATCGGAAGACAAGCCGAGGAGGACAAGGCCTGGCTACCTGCCTCCCACCCACCCTGTCCCCTCAGCTTCCCCCTGGCCTGGGACCTGCCGGAAAGTGGGCCTGTCGGCTGGGCCTCAGCCAGACCAGCACTGTCAGCGGCCTCAGCAAGGGCTCTGATGGAGCCTGACAGCCAATCACGAGTGGAATTTGATTTGACAAGTGTCTGGCAGTGAAAGCAAGTGCTCGCCTGCTCCCCTGACCCACTTGACCCCATAGCCTCACGTGTCAGACTGTGACATCCCAGGCATCAGCTGAGACACCAAACGCACGGAGCAGGAGAAAGATGGGCAGTGACAGCTCAGGCCCCGCACCTGGACCAGCCCCTGCCTGGGCGGGGGGCTGGGCTGCAAAGCCCTCGGCCGAGGCTGTGGGGTCCGGATGCCCCACCGGAATATGCCCTTTGCTGAGGCGCTGACCTCTCCTCACAAACGCTGAGTCGGTCCGTGCGGACTTGGATATCAAAGAGCGCTTTTCGGCTGGAAGCAGCCAGGGGTGTAGACATGAGGGCACCAAAGACAAGGCAATTCCCAGTTTTGCTTGCATCTGCCCTGGAGGCAAAGCAGGGAGAGACAGGGAGCAAAGGGAGGTCCCCGCCAGGCCCCAGCCCTGAGTCGGGGACTTGGTCTAAGTTCTCTGACTCCCTCGGCACAGCAGCACTGCAGGGCTCCCAAAGGGACCTGCCGATGACCACACGCCGTGAGGTAAGGGCCCGGACCCAGCCTGGCATCCTCCACACCCTTCCTTCCGTGCTGCGCCTCCCGCTGGCCAGGCACAGCACCAGGGAGGCCTCCATCCTCTGCTCTCTCTGCCTGGCACGAGAGATGGGAAGGACTGGTCAAAGCCAACGTCACATCAGCTCATCTACTTCCCAAGTCCCAGCTCGTGTGGAGAAGGGTCCCCACCCTCACAGATAGCCCAGAGCCCCCTCCCCAGGGCCTCAGAAGGAGCAAGGTGGGCTATCAGCTGCGCCAGGCAGGGCGATGCCGGCGACGTGACGGGACGATGACTCCCAGGCTCGCAGTGGCCTCCTGGCCACCTGCTCACCTTGCTGGCAGCAATGGAAGTGGAATCAGAGGGCACTGCCTGCTCAGCCTCTGGGATTTTTAACTTTTAAAAACACTGACCGTTATGTAATTGCCAATATTTTATTTTGTCAAGCAAGTATGTGAACCTCCCCACTTGTTATTACTTTCATACAGGAGAAAACATAAAATACCAAATGTCGGAACAACATCATCTCATCATGAAAACAGGCTTGTCCGGACAGGAAGTTGGCGAGCTTCATCTGGCATACGTTGTCACAGATGAATGACAGTACCCCGGCCACCAGCAGGAGACTCAGACTGCCGTTCAGGGGCCCCTGGTTCTGGTGGAAAGAGCTTAGTTGGGATTTGGGGTACTTGCCCAGCTCTTGCTTTCTTGACGTTTTATCACATTGGGGGCTGTGAAGTGGTCTCCTCTAGCCAGGCACGCGCTCACGTGGCGGTACAGGGCGGTGCCTAGTAATGCTCACGGGCGATTGTCTGATCGCTGTAACCTTGGAGAAGAGAAAGAAGATGGGGCCCCTGGCCTCTGTGATGCAAAAGTCACCTGCTTATAGCACCCGCCAGCCCCCTCTCCCCAGAGCTGTTACGTCAATAGGGTTGGTCTCTTCCTCCTTCAAAAAGTCAGTGTGGTTGTTTCGTAAGACAGGAGGATTCCTTCTGTCGAGAGGTGAGCAGCCGCCACCACCAGGACACCCACCATCGGTAGGTCAGCAGGTTCTTGCAACTTCCTGGTAAGAAGGCAACATTCCAGTTTAACGCAACGTTAGCACCCTCAGCCCAGGAAGCTCTCATCAGAACGGCTGTCAGAGTCGAGGCCGCAGGGTCTCCATCAGCCGCTGGCCAGCGGGACCTAGCGGACTCAGGAGAGGACTCATCAGCTATCAAGGAATGGAAGTGACTTTCTCATCCCGATAATGGGGAAACTCTCCACCATCAATATTAGGAGCAGTTCAATGAAGTAACCTGTTGATAATTTATTTTTTAATTAATCTAGGGACCCTCTGAAGCGCTTTCTCTGACATCAGCTTGCCGGATCCTCAGCACCCACCCTACAAGCAGTGATTATCACTCAGGCTTTACAGATAAAGCAACTGGTCCAAGTAATAGTAACTTGTCCAGGTGACATAGCTGGTTAATCACGAACCCAGGATGGGCACTCCCTGGTCCTCAGGTGAGCCCATGTTGGGTGGCATAACGGCACCAGGTGTGGGACCAGGGGCTCAGAGCGGACCTGGGTTCAGTGACCTCGGTACTTGGGTTCTGGCCAGGAAAGAACTCAGAGCCAGGACTCAAACCATTAGAGAACATGTATGTAGAAAGTCACAGAGGTGGAAGGAGTAGTTCATAGAAGCAAAGGGCTTAGGGAACAAGTTACAGAGGCAAAGGAAGGCCCTGGGAGCTTAGAAGTGAGGAGGGTAAAGATGGTGTCCCTGAGGGTCTAAGGGTGGAGGCGTTAGGGGAGGCCCCGGGAGGAGCTCCAGGGAAGATCCAGCAGCTTCCAGGTGTGTCCTTTTGGGGTGTGGTCTCCAGGGTTGACTGGCCAGTGCCAGGTTAGGGTCATTATCTAATGCAGCTTTTATGTGATGGAAAGACCACATGTAAGCCCACAAGAGTGAGCTGTCCTCTCCCAGAAAAAGCCCCGCTTCTCTCCTGACTCCGGCAGGATGGGCAACTGGTGGGAGGGGCAGGGAAGGGTTGCCCTGGCTCAGCTGGGTGCCAGGGAGCCGCAGAGCAGCAGCATCCACACTAGTAGAAGCAGCGCCGGGGAGGGCTGGCGCCCCGAGCTGGAGCAGGTGGCCCGGAAACAGTCCACAAGGACCCCTGGGTGCGCTGCCGGTGAGCGGGCTTTCCTTCCACGCCCCCATTAGTACGTTTTCTTGGCGTTGGCCTCCTGGCTGCGGGATGAGGGGCTGTCTTCCCTTTCCAAATGGCCCTTATCAGTAATGCAACAATAGCCTTTTAATTAGCTGACCTGAGCGCCAGCCAGGGGCGCTCATTTGCTTTTGCAGCTGCTCCCTGGTCTGCACAGAACTGATAAGCGGGCTTCCCTCCAGTCCAGCGGGTGTGGAGGGGGCTGTGGGAGGAACGGGTCCCCCCAAGTGTGTCCTGCACCTGTGGGAGGTAGCACTTGACCAAACGTGTTAGCTCCAGCCAGTCTTCCCCAGGGCTGTCAAGCCTGTCAGCGGAAAGATAAAATAGACAACCAGGAAATCGCAAAGGCGGGGCCCCGGTGGGATGCCGGGAAGAGCCCGCCCCTTCGCTGAAAGGATACCGAAAACTGCCTCGTTTACAAAATCTGTGTATCTTTGGGGGTGGTTGCCAGTTTCCAAAGCCAGACCCAGCCTTTCCTTCGTGCCCACTAGGTGCACACTAGTCTATGGACTTCCCCCCAATATTCCTGCATCGAGGCCTTCTTACACCAAGATGAATTTACGTTCTCCCATCCTCTGTTCCTCACTCTAAGCGGGATTTCCCAGAGGCACAGGTGCAGGGTCCGAATGAGGCCGCACCAGGCTCTGCTGCCTGGAGCCAGGGGCGCAGCAGGGGCTGAGGAGGAGGCTATTCTGGGTGTTACCCCGAAGCAGGAAGTCACTCGGTTGTCACAGAGTGTGTGCCCTGGGGGATCCCAGCACTCACTCGGGGCTGCGATCAGTCACTGGGAGCTCCCTGGCTCCCTGGGGCCTCTCCCCATCGCCCCGGTTCCACCCCTGCCCAGAACACGAAAAGCAAAGCGCCGTCACCACGGGTCAGTCCTTCTGCTTTCCTACAGAAACTGCAATGCATCCACTTTGTCCCCATCCGGGTCCCAGAGGCTCTGGCAAATGTCAATTCCCTGCCCCGCCCCTTATATGGTGGACCGGACCTGGCTTCTCAGAAATGCAAACGTGTGCTCTAACCTGAGCCCAGGTCAAACACCCCCACACGGAGCCTGATGGCCCCTTGCAGCTGGGCAGGATCCCTCTTCTGCGCTAATTGTCCCGCAGAGACCGGAGGAAGCCGGCCCCAGGAGCCGGCCTCCGGCAGCACAGCCCTGCGCTATTGAGCTGGGACGCGGACCTCATTCATCCTGCCGACGGCTGCGCCAGCCATTTTAAATGACATGGAAGCCGCCCCGTTTACCAAGATCAGCAAGCTACTATATTATTATGATTATTTAGCATTTACATACACTATTTGCAAAGTGCTTAATCATAACTTATTTATTACTTCATCTCACTGCTCACTAATGGAAAATTCGAGGGCTCGGCCGAGTTCACTGACCTCCCCTCTGGAGACACCTTAGGCCACTTCCAACCGCTGGCCCAGTGCCTGCTGTAAGATATTTTAATGAAAAACGATTTGGCGTGCATATGGACGTATTCTTTTTTGCATTTGCAGTGTATCTATTGCAACAACACTCTCACTTCTCAATGAATGAACAAGCGTTCCTGTGCTGTAAGTCACTGAAATCTTGTCTTTCTAGAACCGATACAGAACCTCTGAGAGTCCATTCCAGCTGCGTGACAGTCGTGGAAATGACTGCACTCTCTCGTTTCCAGAAAGGCCCCTGCCCAGCTCCGTCCCCGGCTGTCACTGCTCAGAGTCCCCCTCAGACCGTGGCTGAGCACAGCGGGTTCGAGGGTCTTCTGCCCCATGTGGGGCTGGTGGAAGGGCGACCCCCGGGTTGTGAAGGCTTCTCTGGGTCTGCCTCACTATTTGACCGCAAAATTCTTGGGCAGGAGTCAGAACTCAGTTGTTTTAACCCATCTCTGCCGAGCGCGTGGGAAGGGGCCTGGAACTCAGGCCAGTGTGAATTTACCAAAACCAGCCACACCACGCTATCGGCATCTCTAATTGGTGGGGGCTCCCAGGCCCGCCCTACATTACCACAGTCACGGCTCTTCACAGCAGCCGTGAGCAAGTCCTCTTATTCCCGGGACAGGGCGGGCGCTGCAGCTGTGACATGCCAACCGAGGGGACAGAATCACAAGGGAGAAGTCAGCCCTCAGCTCTCAGCCCTCAGAGCTCCGTCTGCGCCAGGCCTCGCCAGCCTGTCCACCACGTTAGCGCCGTGGCTGGACGCCGGGCGCCCAGTGCTGCCGGCGTGGCTTCGGACTCGGGCAGAGCTGGGCTCACATCCCGGCTCTGCTAAGATGGGCTGTGCAGCCATGGACCAGTCCCTGGCCCTTTCGGAGTCCCGGGGAGACTCTAGGATGGGGAGAGTGCTTCCTCATGTCCGTGTGCGGGGCGGATGAGGTGCGTAGTGCCGTCGGAGGAAGACTGCAAACACTAGCTCTCTGTCCTGCGTGAAACCGTCTGAGTCACGCCTCTCATGCTGGTGACAGCATCCGGACCCCAGAGGGCTCGCCGAGCTGGCCTGAAGGACCAGATCTGAAAGAACCGCGTTTAACAAGGACGCCCGGGGAGGACTGCGTTAGGTCTGAGCAGCCAGCGCGTGCTGCCAGCGGGCTTCCCGCTAGTGCACGGAGGAGACATAGGGGCTGCGCGACCCTGCTCTGTGGGGTGAGCTCAGGGCCGGGAAGGCAAACCCATGGTCTGAACAAGGGAGAGAATGCCCGTCTCTATGGCCCGCTGCGGACAGCACTTCCACAGGGTACGGATGGCACAGGGTCAGGATGCTGAGGGGACAGCAGCGCCGTGAGAGCACAGAGCAGCGGGGAGGGAGGCCCGGGAGGCTGGGCCACGCATGCACAGCCTAGTGAAGGTCGTGTGTGTGATGAGTCAGAGCCCAGGGGACAGACCCCAGCCCCTACCTTGCGGGAAGTACGAGGGGAGAACCAGACGATGGGGACTCAGGAAGAAGGTCCCACTGAGCATTAACGCCGTCCCGCCGGGAGGGAGCTGGACGTGTCCAGGCTGAGGCGGCAGGAGTGACTATGGGACGTGATCCCCATGTGAGAGCTTGCCCCTGGAGCCGGGCTCAGCCTGCAGCACAGGGGCCCCCAGAATGCATTTACCAAATCCCGTGTGTCCATAGGGCTTGTTCTCTGGGGAGAGGGGTCAGGGCCTCCTTCAAATCCTTTGGGAACCCGAAGCCACCCCAGGAAGATCAAGAGGAGCTGGGCTGGCAGATGGCGGCTCACTACTCACTGAACACCCGCTGTGTGCTGGGTGCTGGGGGCAGGGAGACCAGTAAGATGCTGCCGCTGTTCTTGTGAAGCGAAACTTCGAGTCTGTGTTCTTTAGGCGAGCACGTGCAACAGGCAGGGGTGAGGGCGGGGCAGGGAGGAGAGGGGTCCTGGCCTCCTGGGAGGAGGTGCCCCCACACTTGGCATTTGGGGAAACTGACAGGCAGGGGCAAGAGGCCCATTGCCCCCTTCGCCGCTCTGGAGGGAGGTTATGCTCACAGACTCACCAAGGACCCAGGGACACGGAGATTTGGAAAACAGTAGACTCCTGAGAGACCAGCACGGTCCAGGGGTCACTGGCTTGCAGGCCTGAGCTCCCCCAGATCTAGCCCATCGCCTGTGCGAGGCAGGCCCAGGACCGTGTCCTCAAACGTGGAGCATGACCTCTGCACGGCTATGTTTCCGAATCCCCGGCTGCCCATGTGTGTGGCACAGATGTCAAGCTGCCAGCCTGCTTTACCCTCATTGACTCACAGATACCTGCGTTAGTGGGCCCTTAGTTACAGGCAGCAAACCCGCCCCCCAGGATCCCTCCTGCAGCCAGGCCGGGCTCTCACCGCGTCCCTCCCGGTTCCCTGCCCTCTGCCTGCTGAGAACACTCCGTCCCCCGAACCCGGCAGCAGCCCCGTGGGCACCTCTCCTCAGGCACCTACCGTGCACCACTCTGCCCTGGACCCTGGAGCACATTTGTCTTGGTTCAGACAGACACGCTCTGCCTGGTAGACCATCGGCTGCAGGGAGGGGAGCCGTCTGTGTCCCGGGAGCTCTCCCCCGCAGGTGCCACAGCTCACGGCCAGGAAGGCGTCCCGGTGAGAACACTGGAGCGTCTCAGGCAATGAGCCCGGCCTGGCAGACACGTGCGTGTGAACAGGGAGTGGACTTGAGACCCCACAGAGACGCAGGTGAGTTCTCCATCCCCCAGCGGTCCCCACATTCTGAACTAAACAGATGAGGACTGAGGTCCCGGTCTGTCCTTGTGACCTGTGCCGAGGCCCCGGGCGAGGAAGGAGAGGAGAGGCCCCCTTCCGATGCCAACGAACGCTCCCTTGGTTTCCTGTAATCTGCCCATTGGCTAAAACCACAGGAGGTTAGAGCTGGGAAGAGGGTGGATTCAGAGTGCACACTCCTCATTTAAAGGTGATGGAGCCAAGGTCAATGCAAGTGCAGTTGTTTTCAGGTGAGAATAATTAACATTACATGGTCATGGAGCTTGTAAGTAGCAGAACCGAGACGAGGACCTAGACGGCCTGAGTTCAAGTAAGTGATCTTCCGACCAACCCCGGGGGCTGCTACTTACAGGAGAAGCCGAGCCCCTGCAATGGCCTAGGGCCCCCATGTCACCACACGCACTGCGCCCTCTGCTCCAGCCAGGCGGGCCTCCAGGCTGCTCCTTCAATGCCAGGCACGCTGCGGCCCCAGGGCCTTGGAACAGGCCGTATCTGCCGGGATTGCTTTATCCAAAGCCCACGGGCCTTGCTGCCTCGCCTCTTTTAGATCTCGTTCAGTGTCACCTGCTTAGAGACACCTCCCCTGGCCAACCCACCAACATGACACGTGCCTCCCGCCGGCCGGGCCGACGTTCGCTCTCCCGGGTGCTAACGTTCTCCTCAGCTCTGACGACTGGCATCCTAACGAGTCTCTCCCTGTGTGTCTGCGCGGCACGGCGAGCTGTGCTCTCAAAGTCCCGGTGCTTGAAACAGGCCCCGTGCGCGGCAGGTGTCTGTAAGTCTTGTTCCGTGAGTGACAGCGGCGATGACGGGACAGAAGCCAGAGTCCAGGGCGCCGTGGGGGCATTCAGGAGCCGGACGCCAGGGCCAGACCAGCAGCCGCACCCCAGTCCTTGAGTTTTTCCAGAACCGTCCCGAGCCACGTGGCGTCAAATCTGGGAGTTCCCACCTCCTGCAGTTCTCCAGGCTCCCGGCCAGAGGAGCCGAGGAGGCAGGTGGCTCGGTCTTGGGAGGATCTGCGGGGGAGGCCGCGTTCACAGCGCACTGGAGGCCCACGGACGGCCCTGTCGGCTGCCACAGAGCTCTCACCAGACCAGCAAACCGACAGAGCGTCCCGGGCTGTTTGAGGGGATGTTCAGGTTTTACCAAATTAAAAGCTCATTATTAATTCACGCCAGAGACAAGAGCCAGAATTCACACTGCCGGAGGAGACCCACTCATCTGCCAGCCAGGGTCCCTCACCAGGGCCCCCCAGGGCACTCCCCGAGGTTAACCCCAGCCAGGGTACCCCCGCCAGGGTCCCCCACCAGGGCCCCCCCGCCAGGGTTCCCTCTGAGAGAACTGCTGACATGGGTGAGGCAGTGTTGGGGCGGTGACTCGGCAGCTGCCCTTGTGCCGAAGGCCTCCCACCCAGGCCTCCGGGGTCCAGGCTGTAAGTGGCCCTTAGGAGGACTCAGGGAATCGAGTCATGTCCACACAGGCCTCCCGCTGCGCAACCCGGGGTGCCAGGCCCCAGACGGCGGGGCCCTGTGTGTGAGCCCAGACCTTCCCTCAGAGCCCCCTCTCGTCTCCCAGCAAGCGCGATCTTTAGGAAACCCAGGACAGAGAGTCCGTACGCCCTGTCCCATCGCTGCGCATTTTCCAAGTTGGAATGTCATGTGACTCTCCCTTTGCCCCACCCACCCCGTGGACCATGTTATTTGCAAATACACTGGGTCTCAGGGCTCATGGAGCCCCCCCCCCCCATTCTCACACCCCACAGCGTCTGTGGGGGGCTCACAGGACTCAGGTCAAACACCGCCTCAGAGCGGGAAGCTTTCCCAGCGGCAGCCTGAACCCTTCGCCACGGTGCCACGCTGCCCTGGACCCCAGAGCCCTCCCTGCGCGGGGCCACTCTGGGACCCGAGACTGCACGGACGGAAGGAAGGACAGCTCAGTGTGGACGCACACTGTGACAGCGGCCGCCCTTCGAAGGCTGACCTTGCAGCCCTCGGCCGCCTCGGAGCTGCTGTGCCCGAGGGCACCCGGAGCCAGCGGCCAGCGGCCCTCTGTCCTCCCACTGCTTCTCCGCCCGCCCAAGTGCTGGGCCCACCGAGACCTAACATTTGTCTGTTTTGCGAATAGATGAGTATTTATTAGACTGAAACAGCTGGGAGCTCCGTGATATTTAGACGGGATTAGGCGGTGTGTGAGATAATGCGGCTTTTCTATAACCAGCCTGGGCTTAGTTACTGAGGGGATTTCTGGGGTCCCTGTGAGAGCGAGATACAGTTAATTTCCTGCAGAAGCTGTGAGCTGGGCCGCGCTGATATTGCTGTGTTATTTAGAATAGAAAGGTCAGGCCTGAGATTGAATAATCAATGACGAGAAACCCGTGGGGAGACGAGGTGGTTGGTGAGCAGTGACTGAAACCAGCCTGCTCCCCTGCCCTTCCCGCCCGGGCATCTGGCTGCCTCTGTTCTTTCTGCAAAATGTATCCCAAACCCTCAGAGCTGGTGGGGAGGGTGCGTGGGCAGGGCCAGGCGGTGGGAGGTGGTCTTACCCACCCACCAGCTCCTGGCCACCGGCCTGGCCACCTCCTGCGCAGGAATTTTCAAATTGCAAATGGTGGCTTTCTCCTTGGCACCTGGCACCTTTGTCCCCTCGGGGCATTGGTCTGCGTGGTTGCTGAGATATGACTCGGAGCCCACCCTCACCGCCTGTCTTGAGTGGGACACCAGCGTGGAAGGTCGGGAATGCTCAGGCATCGGGTGCCCGGCCTGGGGTGGTGTCCCGTCCTTGGAAGGCAGTGCCTCCCTCATCCTGGCGGCCCCTTCACGGATGAGGAGCAGACCCTGCGGCTCAGAGAGGCTGGGTCACTTGCTCAAGAGTGTCCAGCCCGAGCGGTGGAACAGGCTTCCCGAGCCAGCGCTCTCCGGAGCCGTGTGCAAGCCCTTTGTCTGTGCTGCGTGGGCGCGGGGAGCCCCTAATATCACGGAGGACTTCCTGGTGCCGTCCTCCTTCCCTTTAGTCCAGTCACCCCCGGGGGTGCTCAGAAACCCAGGTTTTCAGTAAAAGCCTCTCTCTTGCTGGAAACCACCAGTCACCACTGTCCGTGGGCGGAGCCCACACGCTGAAGGGCAAGCTGTGTCCAGCTCCGCGGAGGAGGGGCGGGCCAGGGCTTTCTGAGTCCCTTTCGAACCTCAGGTGCCATGCAGTTGATTTCTTTTTAAATGAGATTTCAGTTGGCACTTGAACAGCACAGGTTTGAACCGTGCGGGTCCATGTATATGCGGATATTTTTTCAATTGACCGAAGTTCAACTGGCAGTTCCATCCACGCTGTTCCAGGGTGAGCTCCGCGCCCGGGAGCCTTTACCGCGGGCACACTTCGGGAACCGGGGGCTGCCCTGCCCTCCCAGCACCCGTTCCTCAGGCCACAGAGGCCACAGGTGCTGCCAGGGGAACCCGGCCACTCGAGCTACCGGGGTCGGTCAGGATGAGCCGGGGCAACGGTGACAGAGCCAAGGCCCCGCCAGGTGCCCTGTCTTTCTGCACCCCGCCCCCGCCCAGGTGCCCTGTCTTTCTGCACCCCGCCCCCGCCCAGGTGCCCTGTCTTTCTGCACCCGCCCCCACCCAGGTGCCCTGTCTTTCTGCACCCCGCCCCCACCCAGGTTGCAGCGGCAGCTGCCATCCTGAAGTTTATAGGTATCATTACCTATGAAAAATCTGCTCCATGGGAAGACGGCCAGGGTTGGAGATGGGTGGCAGATTGCGATTTAACGATCAGATTAAAATATGCGAAAGCAAACAAATAAATAAGTAAGGTGCCGGCAGCCGGGAGCCCCACAATTCATGCCGTGGGCACAGGCTGGGGCTCCGGGGACCAGCTCGTATCTCACCCACAGGCAGGCTGGGCGGCCTGTTCCCGTGCCCACAGGAGACGCAGTTCTCCCGGAAAGATTTACACCCCGCGCCGCACACAGGCTGAAGGGCCAGGCCCGGGAGGCAGCGCCCTGGGGACTCACAGGCTCTGGCGCTCAGGTGGAGCGGAGGCCAGCCCAGCCCACGTCAATGCAACGGCCGCGATTCCCCTCCCCCAGCCCCTCTACACTCACCAGTCTCGAGTCAACTTGGCCGCACGGCGGTCAGCCACAGCGCGGGCATGCTACAGCGTGGGCCCGGCCCTGCTCCACACGTCCCCGCCTGTGACTTCACGGGGGCCAGTGAGTTACTCACCGTGTCA
The DNA here is from genome assembly GCF_951640355.1 of Cnephaeus nilssonii. NCBI lineage: Eukaryota > Metazoa > Chordata > Mammalia > Chiroptera > Vespertilionidae > Cnephaeus > Cnephaeus nilssonii. Next base: position 41,965,717 of record NC_137092.1, read on the forward strand.
TTCCCACTTCCAGGCACAGAGCTGCCGCTCAGAGGTGCATGCTGGGGATGGATGGCCCAGTCATTCCTCTGCCCCAGCCATGCTCCGCACCCATCAGCTTCCGAGTAGCCTCGGGAACAGGGTGAGGCGGTGGTGGCTGTGGCACCGGCGCCCGCGAGCTCCCCCACCCCGTCTCCTTGGGACCCTGGGTGCTCTCTGGCCTGTGTTCAGGGGCTGGTCCCGGCCCGGCTCCCTCCTCCTGCAGCAGGTCCTTTGTACCGACGCCCCTGCCTGGAGCTGCCTCCCTCCGGCATCGGAGCGAATCCTGCCGTTGGCGGGAGAGGCAGCTCCTCGGAGGCAGCGCTGAGCCGTGACGCCCCTTCTCTTCCCAAGACTCTCCCAGCGCCCCGTCCTCTATTCGTGCTGCAGACGCAGGTGTGAATGAGGCCGGGCTCCCCCACGGGACAGGAAGTACCTGAGAGCGGGGACGAGGACGCTTTCTCTGACTGGTGACTCCGGCCCCGAGAGCAGGGCCCAGCACACCGGAGCTCCCCGGAAACATCTGACTGGAGGACCAGAGCCTGTCTTAGGGCTCTCGTCACCCTATAAGGCAAGGTCGTGACCTCACCACATGCTATTACCCCACAACCCATACCCGTTGGCCCCCCATAGCCAGAGGTGGGTGATCATAGCCACAGATCCACAGCAGAAAGCACAGCAATCGGCGGCTCGCTGCGCGGCCCGAGGTGGCTGCGGCTGCTGTCGCGGCTGGAGGAAGAGGAAAGCGGGAGGCGATCGGAGATCATCAGTCATTCCCCCCCTGGGAAACCTTTTCCCCCACTCAGCAAATGATGCTGTTGTACCAATAACAAATGTCAAACGCTCTGCCTGGGACTCGGGGAGACAGACATTAGCGAAGGAGAGCAATTCAGTGAAAAGCAGAGAATTTCTGCTTAAGGACTGAAATGCCAAGTAACAAATGTCACAAGAGACTCCAGGGAGACAGGTCTGCATCCGCAAGCAGGACTCAGAGCGGTGGACGCGTCCACGAGGCGGCAATTATCCGCCCCGCCCCGCCCCGCTCCGGAACCTGCCGGCTCAGTGCGCGGCCCCTGTGGGCTGCCATCCCAGCTGGACGGGCACCGGGCGGGGCTCCTGAGACACCCTGCAGGCGGGACCCCCTTCAGCCATGGCGGCGTGGCTCCTGGTAGATTTCTTTGTCCACTTACCACGTGGCAGCTGGAGCCACATGGCGTGAGGAGTGTAGGCGTCATTACAGGGTCTTCTCCGGACTTGATTGCCATCGAGCGACAGTTGTGCACCTTCCAGTCCCACTGCGTGACCCCAGCTGAAACCACACTTTAGACCAGAAGCAGAAGGAAGCGAGTAATTGGGACACAACTGGGGTGTAAACAGAATGGGCGACGTGGGCACGGAGCCCTAGCACGGGAGGCGTTCGAGCGGGAGAGGCTTCGCAGGCCCAGGGGGTGCTGGGCAAAGGCAGCCCCCGAGGAGGGCCTGCACGGCTTCTCTGCGTCCGCCGCCATCGGCTCCCACAGCACCGAGGTCACCTTCCAACCGGACTCCGTTTCCGGGCGGGTTTTCTGTTGCCAGTGTCATGCTGAGAAACTTAAATGGCATGATGTCATTCTTCGGCCTTGGGCCCTCCAGGCCGCCAGGCTCACTCGGGGACAGCCGGGTCCTGACCAAGCCGCACAAGAGGCTACTGGCCTGGGCCACCCGCCTGCTCCCCCCGTGACTTTTCCGACCCTCTGGCTCTCTGTCCCATTCAGCTGCCCGGGGCAGTTCCTCAGACGCAGGTGTGCTCCAGCCACAGGACCTTTGCACAGGCTGCCCTGCTGCCTGAAACCATCTTCTCAGATACCGAGGGTCGCAGCGCCGTGCAGCGCCCTCTCAGCCGGCCCCCAGGCCGCCGTCAGCACTCACAGGAGCACGCGGTCCCCCTTTCTCCAGCACAGCACGCCCCCCCACCCCTCATCGTACTCCTGCATTTTGTTTGCTGCCTGTCCCCGACCCCTGGACCTCAGCTCCCTCGCCACAGAGATTTGGGGCCATGTTGGGGCCCTCATTTCCAGACTGGCACTGGCACAAGTGCCTTCAGCGTTTGCTGGATGAGATAAATGTACGGGTAGTTGCAAAAACCATGCGTGCAAACCAAACCCGGCCAATACAGGCCTGCTACACACCCAGGGCTCCTGCCCTAGAGTTATTAGCGATCTGGAAATGAACCACAGACCTGCTGTTCAGAAACGGGTCAGCAGAGCGGCTCTGCAGTGACGCCGTGAGGTCACCTGACAGGCTGTCCTCACACCTGCTGGGCACTGTATTGGGGACCTTTTTCTCTCTTCTACTCCCCCCCCCCCTTTCTGGCTTCTTCCTACCCACAGGCTAGGGACCTCACTTTAGGGAGAAGGATGTGACGTGACCCCGAGGTCTTACCTGAATGGCCTCATTCCCCCTCTAATTCTCCCTTCCTCCTCTCATACTCCTCCTCGCTTTCCTCCTCCCATTTTCCCTCCTTCTGTCCCTCTTCTGTGCTTCAGTTTCCCCTTCTTTCCTTGCCTGTCTCTCTCCCTCCCTGTTCCCTGGGCACCTATCTGTGTAGGTAACACGGTCCTTCCTTCTGAGACAGCTCTGGCCCCTTAGCCAACAATTGACATGGGGAGATGAGACACTGAGTCACAACGGGAGGCTGGGCCGAGACACACTGAGGATCTGGGAGGGACAGGTGGGTGCAGGGAGAGACACACCTGCTTCAAGAATGAGTGTGTGAGGGTCTGCGGATGGGGCCATCCTCCGGGCACGGTGCGTGGTTTGCAGGCAGGAAGAAGAAAGGAATTTCGGGGTGCTATTTCAGCCTGTGGGAAAAGGACGATAGATTAAGAAGCGTCCACCCAAATTCAGAATATTTATTTTTCTATCCTTCTAACATTGTTTCTTTACCTCAACAGAGCTACCACATTTACATGCATACTTTGTAAGGAAGCAGTTGCTAGCCCTAGCTGGTTTGGCTAAGTGGGTAGAGCATTGGCCTGCAGGCTGAAGAGCCCTGGGTTCGATTCCGGTCAAGGGCACATGCCCCGGTTGCAGGCTTGATCCTCAGTAGGGAGCATGCAGGACGCAGCCAATCAATGATTCCCTCTTATCATTGATGTTTCTATCTCTCTCTCTCTCCCTTCATCTCTGAAATCAATAATCCTCTCTAATAAAATGGTAATATGCAAATTAACCATCACTCCGCTACATAAGCCACGCCCACCAGCCAAGCCACGCCCACCAGCCAATCAGGGCGAGTATACAAATTAACCCCAATCCAAGATGGCTACAGCCACAGAGAGCAAGGTTTCCCAGGTAACAGAGGAAGCCAAGCTTTCCATAGCCGTTGCAGGCCTAAGCCTCCACTCAAGCTACAAAGTTTCAATTATAGAAGGTAAACAAATTCAAACAAATGGCGGCAGAATGGAGCTTGAGAGAGCAGGCCAGGGTTGCTGCCAGCAACAGGGGAAGCAAAGCTTTCTGCACACCCTGGCTGGGCTCACCTGCTTAAGGCTACAAAGTTTCAATTGTAGAAGGTGAATTAACTGCCACAGAAATGGCTGCCACCCCGGAGGGAGCAGCAGTCTTGGCTCCGCCCCAGCCTACAAAGTTTCAATTGTAGAAGGAAAATAAATTCCAGATACCAGGGCCTCCGCTTGGGTCGCCAAGGGGCATGGCCAGCCTGCAAACCACCACAGGCCCCTCGCTCAGGCTGCCCCACACCCCAAGGGAACACCCACCCTTATCTGTGACACCCTTCAGGGCAAACCAGCTGGCCCCCACCCCTGTACCAGGCCTCTATCCTATCTAATAAAAGAGTAATATACAGATTGATCATCACTGCAACACACAATATAGCTGCCCCCATGTGGTCAAAGATCCTGCCCCCATGTGGACACAAGATAGCCACTACAAGATGGCCAGCAGGAGAGGGCAGTTGGGAGGCACCCGGCCTGCAAGGGAGGGCAGTTGGAGGTGATCAACCCTGCAGGAGAGGGCAGTTAGGGGTGACCAGGCTGGCAGAGGAGGGAAGTTGGGGGCAAACAGGCTGGCAGGGGAGTGGTCAAGCATCAACCAGGCTGGCAGCGGAGTGGTTAGGGGTGATCAGGCTGACAGGCAGAAGCGCTTAGGGTCAATCAGGAAGGCAGGCAGGCAAGCAGTTGGGAGCCAGCAGTCCTGGATTGTGAGAGGGGGGATCGGGCCTAAACGGGCAGTCGGACATCCCTCCAGGAGTCCCAGATTGGAGAGGGTACAGGCTGGGCTGAGGGACAACCCCCCGCCATGCACGAATTTCGTGCACCGGGCTTCTAGTATATATGTATATATATATATATATATATATATATATATATATATATATATATATATATATATATATGTATGTATATATATACACACACACACACACTAGGGGCCTGGGGCACGAAATTCATGCACTGGGGAGGGGTCCCTCAGCCCAGCCTGCCCCCTCTCACATACTGGGAGCCCTCAGGGGATGTCCTATGGATGGCTTAGACCTGCTCCCCATTGGGAGTGGACCTAAGCCTCAGTCTGGCCTCCCTTTGCTTGAGGCGACTGGGCTGATCAGGGGAAGGCGCCTGCCCCATCACCCCACTGCTGCAGCCACTGCCAGTCACCGCAGCCGCTCAGGTATTTTCATCAACACGGACTCCAGTCCCTTCACCATGAAAAAATGACAACTTTCTTTAAGCATTTTCAAGATGTGTCTTTCATAGGATATGACATTTCTTTCTTTCTTTTTCTTTTTATCCTCACCTAAGGATATGTTTCTATTGATATTTTCCCCTTCTCTCTGATCCCAGGCTCAGCACCTCCCCAAGCCTAAAGCCTCCACCGCAGGCTTTAGGCTTGGGAAGGGGTTCCCCCCTGGCACCTCTGATCATAGGCTTGGTCACTTCCTAAGCCTAAAGCCACCACCCCAGGCTTTAGGCTTGGGAAGGGGTCTTTCCTCCCCCCCTCGCCAGAACCTCCGATCACAGGCTCAGCACATCCCCAAGCCAAAAGCCTCTGCCCCAGGTTTAGGCTTGGGAAAAAGTTCCCCACCCACACCTCTGATCGCAGGTTTGGCCCCTTCCCAAGCTTAAAGCCTCCACCCCAGGCTTTAGGCTTGGGAAGGGGTTCCACCCCCGACACTTCTGATCGATCGTAGACTTGGCCCCTTCCTAAGCCTAAAGCCTCCACCCCAGGCTTTAGGCTTGGGAAGGGGTCCCCCCCCCCCAGAACCTCCGATCACAGGCTCGGCACCTCCCCAAGCTTAAAGCCTCTGTCCCAGGCTTTAGGCTTGTGAAGGGGTCGTCCCCTCAACCCACCCACCTGGAACCTCCGATCACAGGCTCGGCCCCTTCCCAAGCCTAAAGCCTAAAGCACCAGGCCGAAGCAACCCCCAGCTCCCTGTGATTGATTGCAAGGGGTCCGCTCCGGCACCAGCTCCCTGCGATCTGTCGCAGGGGGTCCGCTCAGGGTGCCTATGTATGCAAATTAACTGCCATATTGGTTGGTTTAATTTGCATACCCGCCCTGATTGGCTGGTGGGCGTGGCCTTGGCGTAGCTAAGGTGTGGTCAATTTGCATATTACTCTTTTATTAGGTAGGATACACACATATATAAAGCAATTGTAACTGATCTTACTGATCTCGTTTCCTGCGTAACCCAGCACTCAGCTGCCAGGAGGTTTTGGTTGGGTGGGATGGAACTGGGTCCCTGCATAACAGGGCAGGTGGAGAAACCATAGTCCCGACTTGGGGAGGCCAACACCGTCCTGCTCCTGGGTTAGGGGTTCCCACCCACTTCCACGCCCACCCCCCCTCCCCCCGCACCCGAAGCCCAATCTAATCTAATAATAGATAAATATGCAAATTGACCGCACCTTCGCTACGCCCAAGCCACGCCCACCAGCCAAGCCACGCCCACCAACCAATCAGGATGAATATGCAAATTATCAAAACAAAGATGGCGGCTAATTTGCATATCGCGACAGCATAGAAAGAAGCCAAGAGCTGCAGAAGGGAGCAAAGCTGCAGAGAAGCAAGCAAGCCGGGGGGAGGAGAAGGGAGGAGCGGAGGCAGGGCCGGGGGAGAAGGAAGTTGAGCAGGCGGGGCCGGAGGAGAAGGGGCGGGGCTGGGGGAGAAGGGAGGAGCGGAGGCGGGGCCGGGGGAGAAGGGAAGAGCGGAGGCGGGGCCGGGGGAGAAGGGAAAAACAGGCGGGCTGGCAGAGAAGGCGAGCCAGGGAAGAAGGAAGGAGAGCAGGCTGGCGGAGAAGTTACAAAAGCAGGGGGGCTGGCGGAGATCATGGGGCGGGGGATAAGGGAGGAGAGCAGGCAGGGTGGGGTAGAGTGCAGCAGGAAACCCTATTGCAGGATTTTTCCTGCAACGGGAATGCTAGTGTTCTAAATAATTGGCCCCACATCCCGGCAGCGGCTTCTAGAGCTTCCTATTGTTCTGCTTTCTGGGGATTCGCTGCCTCAAGTCCGTCCACATCTGTTCCAGAGCCCAGCTCGCTCTGTCCCCCAGCTGAGGGCTTTGTGAGTGGACGTTGACTGTAAGCTCTTGCCCACGCTTGTAAATTGAGGACTACATTTGTAGTCATCAACAAAGACTTAGAGGTTCGGGTTGTTGTTTTTTGTCTAATTGTTTGTCTTCCGGAAAAAGTCATGCCGTGCGGGTGCCGCTGGAGGTGAGGGTCCTGAAGGCTGGCCCGCTGCTCAGACCGCTCAGTCCAGGACCGTCTGTAACGAGCATGCCACCCCCGGGACAGGAGCCGGGACCTTCAGAGAGAGAGCTCCTTACAAGCCCAGAGGGATGGAACCCAGGGCGGCTGGTGGGCAGTTTTAAACTTGGCTGGCTCTGCTTGAAAGGAGTTGGGGGACAATAGAAGAGAAACCTCAGGCAGACCCCCAAGAGATGGCGGGAAGGAGAGTTCCTGCTGCTTCGTAAGAACTGGGATCCCCAGGTTAAGGGGTGCAGGGATCTATGGGCGGATGGCCCCTCGGGCAACAGTGGTGCCTGCGGCGGGGGAAGTCACGCCAGTTAAGACAGAAGCTCGGCACAGACAATGGTAGGGCCACCGCGGCTGCAGGCCTGGGAGTAGGAAGGCAGGGCTGGAGGGGGAGGGGGGCTGGGGATATGTCTTGAATATGTATGTGAGCACCCAGGGTGTGACCGCGGGCGAGGGGCCCCTTGCAGGAAGGAAGTCCGCCTCTCTCAGAGCTGGCTCTTGGAGTGAGAGGGTGGAGCAGAGGCTGCTGTCCCGTCCCCGCCGGACTCGGAGGCCTGTCCTCAGTTCCAGGGGGTGACCCTCACCCGTCACCCACGCGCGAGGGCTGAGGTTTAGTTCCCTCTTCCTCCCCAGACGCCGTCTCCCCAGACGGCCATTTGTGGGCGCGGTCACGTGGCTGTGATCTGGGGTAGGGAACCTCTCGGAGCCTGGTTTGCGGTGCTTTCCAAAGTCTTTTTGGAAAACGTGGGCACTGGTGAGATGCAAGGCTGGAGGAACTGGACAAGGAGGGGCTGGCGTGGCCACCCCATTCGATGGGGGGGGGGGCGTCCCTGCTTCTGGGGACAGAGCAGGAGATCTGGTTGGGAATACACAGTGGGGGTCAGGGACGGGACAGCTGTGGACTGGCATTGCCTCGAACTTGAACTTAGAAGGAGGGAAGCGTTTTATTATGAACTCCAATTTCTCTCTGGGTACTCAGTAATGAAGTGCACGCCAGCCCCTGGGCCTGTGTGCCATCCGGCGGCGCGGCGAGGAGCCTGGGAGCTGCCCTGGACGTGCGGTGGGCGTCAGGGCAGAGAGTGACTTCGGCTCCGGGCACAGCGTCACCTGGACGTTAACAAGTGGACCCTACTGACCTGACCTGGGCGTCCAGGGATCCAGGCCACCTGCCTTTTGCATGGCCCAGGAGGTCCGCAAGGACGGCAGTGGTCCCAGGCGTGTGGCGTGGGCGTGGTCACTGCCACCGCCCTTTATACTCACCTTCCCACCCACACGGCCCAGAGGGCCTCCAAGTTTGCCCGAGGCCAGACGTCGCCGGCAGCCAGCTGCGCCTCAGTGGCCCAGGGCTGGCGACCTGCCGCCCTCTACTGCACCGTGAGCTTCTCTGGGAGTCAGGAGAGTGGGGCGCCCACCCCCACTCCAGCCGCCGGTCCAGACATCAGGTTAAATGGAGCACCCTCCTGGGCTCATGCACCGAGTGGGCTCAGAAGACCCGCGCTCCTGCGTGTCCATGTGGCCGTTCCAGAGGAGGCTACGTTCGGGATGACTCATGGAGGCCACACACTGCTACCTGCTCTGGTCACCCGCTGCAGCCGGGGAGGCGGGAGGACCGCGAGGACCGCGGGCAGGAGTCACGATGGGGGAGCACGTCAGATTTTGTGCGTTTAAGCCTTGGAACGCGGCTCTCCAGGCAGCGATTAAGCCGTGGAGTGACCGCCCAAGGTGGACGGCTGCTTCCATTGACCACAGGCTGGTGCTGAGCCCCGAGTTTAGACAGCACCCCCATTAATGCATGTTGTGGGGAGGGAGAGTGTTGGGCGGACAGGCCGGGCCCTGGGCCACACCCTTTCCGGACCTTCCCCACGGAGAGCCAGGAAGCCGCCGGGAAGGGACGATGCGCTTTCCTGTGGGTCCCGTGCGGGGAGCAACATGGGCTTGTCTTTTGCTCTTGCTTCTTCTTTTTGGCCACGAAGTGTGACAGGTGGCCCGCTATTCAGAATGTGGTGAGTGCCAGGGAGGGGCTGCCTAGCCAGACTGCCCGCCAGGGCATTTAGGAAGGTGAGAGGAAGGAGAGGTGAGCCCTCACTCCTGTCCCCTCTGGGACCCGAGGGGGAGGAGGGCACCTTCCTGGGGGCGGGGCACAGCCCGGGAGGAGCCGGATCCCTGAGGCACCGCCTGGACACGAGACCAGCGCTGAGTGTGGCTCCGGCTCCCAGATGAAACAGACTGGAGTCCTGCTTTGGACACAGTGTGCCCTCTGGCCTCTTGCTGTGACAGGTCAGTGATCGCTCTAATTGTGAGCTGGGGTGAGTAGGTCCACGAAGCCCGGGCAGCCGAGGAGGGAAATGGCCTGAAGCCGCCCTGCACACCGGACCCCGTGCCCCAATGTTCCGATCGGAAGAGGGGACCCGAGGCCTCTGACCTCATGCTGGCCATGTTCTCAACACCAGCATTCGCAGGTGAACTTACACTTTGAGGCCATGGAGCCCTCAGGCTGGCCCTTCACAAAAACGATAGTTTGATCCCATCGACTCTCCATTCCTTTGCTGTTTTCAGTTGATTGGAATCCAATGTGATGAGGGTGAGAGGGTGGTGGGGACCCTCAGTACATGCCTGCCTCCCTGGGCCCTGGACGGAGCCCTGGAAACAATGCAGGTGATGCCCAGGGGCACAGGTGGGCTGCCAGAGCACAAGTCCCACCTCTGCTTGGCGCTGCGGGCTGAGCGCTGTCCCAGCCAGGACACCGGACGCCACTTCTAACAGACCCTGACCCCAAAGGTCGGGGCTCAGGGAGTGCGACAGCGGGGGAGAGGCGTTTCCGTGGGGAGCAGACACAACTCGGGGAGGTGTGCTGACCTGGGCACGGCTCCCCTGCTTCTGAGGGCTGAGCCCTTCCAACCTGGGTCCCTTCTCTGGGGACATCTCTTGGGTCCCACGATTTTCCTGGGACCAAATCACAAAGAGAAGGGAATTGGAGTCGCTGGCAAAGAGCTGACTCACAGACTTAAACTTTGCGTGAACACCTGCCTAGACTTGTAGCTGGTGCTTGGGGGAGGGGGCGCACCAACCACAGACAAGCAGAAAAGATGGGGCGCTCTGCCCACCTGCAGTACGGCTACTTTTCCCATACAAGGGCCTCCCTTCCACCCTGGCTGGGGTGGCTCAGTGGGTTGGGCATCCTCCCATGCACTGAAAGGTCGCCGGTTCGATTCCCAGTCAGGGCACAAGCCTAGGTTTCAGGCTCAATCCCCAGTTGGGGGCGTGCAGGAGGCAGCTGATGGATGTTTCATGATGTTTCTCTTTCTCTCTCTCAAATCAACAAACAGCATCCTCAGGTGAGGATAAAAAATCCGTCCCTTCCTGGGTGAGGTCCGTGGCCCGAGTCCTCCGCCCCAGGGCCACGCACTAGGCTGTAAGATGATCAGGGTGACGGGCCACATTCCAAACAAACGCCCTCCTTGGGGGAAGACCAGGGCCAGCATGTGAAAGAGAACATTTACACCACACACAAGTATATTTTTTGCAACAAAAGAAACTATTTATTTGGAATATGCATTACCAGTACAAATTAGGAGACTGTAAAATCTACACCGTGTTAGTATCATCATCGAGAACACAGAGCTTCCGTCGATCAAAGGAACGAAGCCAGTGCTCACAGAAGCAGAAAAGCTTAACTTTCAAACCAAACAGGGCAGAGCTTCGCAGGTTACACTCTGAATATAAGAGCAGGGTAGGGAGCAGAGATAAAACCAACAGCCGAGGGAAACACTTCAAAATAACTGGAAGCGCCAAAGGGAAGGGAAGGAAGGAGTAAGCGAGAAAAGGGGGAAAACATTGAATGTTTCATTTATTTTAACAAAAGGCAAAACAAAACAAAACAAAAAAAGGTTACAAAAAATAAGATTCCAGAAAGCTTTGTGCAAGGGATTGAAACCATCAAGGTGATGTGAAAAGCGCGTTGCTGTTCGGCTGTGACTTCAAACAAGCGGGCGGCGGTTTGGGTAGAAACCGTCAGAAAGCGCCGCTGCCGGCTCTGCCTCTCCTCTGTCCTGGCCTGAGAGCTGGGGAAAGAGCTGGTGCCGGCTGCTCTCCGAACTCTCGGTCGTTGGTTAAAGGACAGAGGTTAAAAGAGAGTTCCTTCCTGATAACACCGCCTTCTTTTCTCCTGGAACTAATAAAAGCATCCGGGTCCAGCCGGTCTCACCGTGAGCTGCACGGCGGCCGAAAGGCTGCGTGAGAATAGCATCCGGGACCCGGACCAAAATCAGGACCCCCAGCCCCTCCCGGTGCCCATCCAGTGCCATCCCCAGCCGCCGGGAGTCTGCTGCTGCTGGAGGGGGCATCCTGGCCACCCCAGCCTCCCTCCTCAGGGTGCAAGGAAAGAAAGCGGCTCCTTGGCATTCACACCCAGCAAGGCAAAAACTGCTCCCTCCGAGGGAGGAGAACCGGAGCCCTGGACCTTCCTCAGCCTGCGGCGTCCCGCACTCCGGGCGCGGGGAGTCACCTGGCGCCCACCTGGGCCTGATCGGTGACGTCAGCCCGATTCTGGGACAAAACCGAAGCAGCGAGAAACAGCCTCTGCGCGGCTGCCACCTTTTCACATCGCCTTGGTACATGTGTAAGGAATAAACACAGCAAGACCACGGTCCTGACAATTTAAAAAAGCACCCCATAAACAAACCAAAAATAACACAAAACAAAGCATCATTCTTTTTTTTGTTATATTTTCAAGAGCAGGAATAAAGGGAAAAAAAGAATTCATTTCTGGGTCTCAGAGTTAAGAAACATAATAATGTGTTAGGTTGTACCTCTATGATGCTCACTATCCCAACTTTTTTTTTTTCCTTTTTTTCCTTTTTTTAGTTTACAAAATGAATTACGGTCACTTTTAAACATCGTGGAACAGGAAATGGGTGTGCACAACTCGACACTGGTCTAGCATTCTTGAACTAATTCACAAATGCGGGAACAGAAAAGAGCGGTGGGAGCATGGCCAATGCGGGTCGTTCCGTGCGAAAACAAACGTGGCGATGAGGGCGAGGGCACGGAGGCGACCCGTCCTGCTTTTCGTGCTGTGAGGGTCATTTTTAAAACTTTCATTATAAACACTATTAAATCCAGACCGCTTTTTTGGTTTTTTTCCCTTTATCTGAATATACAAGAACATTCATTATCAAATGTTCGTCATCAGTACTACAAAGAACAAGACACGAGTCGCAAGAAACAATGGAAAATGTTAATAAAGCTGAGAGGATTGTTGAGTATTTTTTTAAAAAGTTTTCTTTAAATTTGAGTTTCTGTAGTTTTATCTTTTTTTGGTATCGAAGTCAGGTTTTTCTGGGCAGAAAAATAAAACTCAGAAGGAAAGGGGGGAGGGGAAGTGAGAGAAAAGGCAACCAGCAGCCAAATAAAACCATGTCACGAAGGTGCCACCAGACAGAAGCGTGTGCGGGGTCCACCCCACCCAGGGAGCGAGGGACGGCAAGGGGGCGATGAGCAGTTACAGGTGGGCAAACCCCAGGTGGGCAAAAGCCGCGGCCAGGACACTGCGCTCCCATGTCCCTAGCACGTGGGGGCGGGACTGAGGGGGAGGAGCTCCCAGGGCGCTGCCGGTGCCCACCGCCCTCTGGCTGACTGCGCTCACATTTCGCTGAACTGGAGAGGCCGCATGGCGCCGCGTTGGATGTGTGCGTGGCCGTGGAGGGAGAAAGGGGAAGGTGCAGAGAGGGCTGCGTGGGACGGTGACAGAGAGTGCGCTGCCACAGGGCGGGCACCACGCTCTGCTCCCCTTTCCACCGACCCGAAATGGAAACCCTGCAACCCAAACCCGCCTTCCTGCGGCTCCAGGAGAACCTGCGCCCGAGGCCAGGCGTCTGCGAGGTATCCCTGGCCTGCGTCCGCGTCCCTGCCCGAGACCGGCCTCCGCAGCTGGATGGAGACGCGGTGCCCTCGGCATCCTGCATGGAGCCCGACCTGGTGACGGCTCAGCGGCACACGGGCCCCACGTGGCTTTCTCATGCTCCTCATCAGCATAATCCCAGCATCTCCCACCTGTTCTCCCTTCCAACACACGTGCCCGCCAGCAACGCGGGAGCAGTTTCTGCCCAGTGGGCCGCGCCACGCGGAGCCGCTCGCAGGGCCACACCTCCGGCAGCGTGGCCGGGCGGGGCCTGGGCCCTGGCAAGGCCCACATTAGATTTAAGCACCAGCTGAGAGCCAGGCCCGGTGTTTCTGGTTTGGGAGGTTATCGCTATCCTAAGGAACCGAACAGACCAAAGCAACCGAACTAGCAACAGCCACGACCCTTCCTTTTGCCATCACGGTGGTGGTGACGGCAGGTCCGATGTGACCAGACGTTAGACAGGAAAGCCGCTGCCCGCCTGACCTGAGCGTTTTTCTCGGAGTCGCTGCTCCCGACCTCGCCCTGTAGCTCGGGGAGAAGGACCCCCACGTCCTGTCCCACAAGCCCGGCCAGCCCGGCAGAACCGTCTGCGTGTCACAGATCCGGGAGCGAGGCCCTGAGAGCTGAGCACCGCCCCCTCGACAGGCGACATCGGAGAACAGCTTCCCTGGGCATCTCCCTGGGCATGCCCGCAGCGTGACTGTCACCTGAGGAGTACACTGAGACCGTGACCTCCGCCTCCGTCACTCGCAGGTCCTCAGACAAGCCAGCAAACAGGTACCGAGCCAAGCGCTCACGCCACCGCGTCCTCCAGTGCCAGATGCGGCGCACAGAACTGGACAGGTCACCACACGTCCCTAGCGCCCGGACAAAACAGAACAGAGCACTCCAGCGCACGCGTGCCCGCGCCTGAGGCTCGGGCAGAGCCAGCAGAGAGGGACCCTGGGAGCTGGCCTGCCCTGTGGGGGTGGTTCTGGCGTGTGTGCGTGCATGCGTGCGTGTGTGTGCGCATGTGCGTGCTGGGGCCGCCGGTCCTGGACCCTGTGGGCTGCTTGCCTGTGTCCTTCAGAGTCCCTCTCATGGGCTCACAAGGCGGATGACACGGTTACTAATGTAGGCATCTGTATGAGGCATGTGGCTGATCGTGGGGTGGGCATGTGCCTACAGGTGTGTGTGCACGTGCATGTGTGGGAGGGGTTCAGGAGAGAACCCCCCCTCCTCTGTGATGTTGGCACCGCGCTGACCCACACCTGGCTCCGCAGCGTCTGGCCCCAAGTCCGCCTCTGAAACCAGGAGCTGTCCGAGGACAACGAGAAGCCGGGACGCTGCCTCTCAGGCTGCACCCTCTCCTGTCGCTGACTGCCTGCCTGGCATCCACCTGGCGGAGCTGAGCCCAGGACAGAGCGCCCTCAGAGCCCGGCTGTGGCAGGAGCCAGGGAAGCCGGGCTGGGAGGCAGCGGGCGGTTCCTGCGAGAGGTAGTGAGTGACGGGAGACAGGGCTGCCTGGCACGGGGCTCGATGAGGTAACGTGGCTCCTCATACCACCAGCGTGAAAACATACAAATGCTTTTATTGTTTTCTTTGCATTTTTCTCTTTAAATTCCCCTAATTGTTGAAAATATCCTTCAGTGACATGTAGAGGGCAGGGGCCCAGGGAGTGGAGGGCAGGGGCGGGGCGGTGAGGGCACAGGCTGACGCTGCTGGCAGGGAAGGCTGGCTTCTACCCAGAAAAAGGGGACAGAGTATAAAGAAGTGTCCAGATTGGCCGGAGGGGCATCCCAGGAGGAGAGGGAGGAGCTCATGGTGGCTGCTGATTGCTGCGCCTCCGGTCTGACCGCTTCAGCGTGGAGACCCTCCCTCCGGCCCCGCCCGCCGGGCGCAGGGTCAGCCGGGATGCGCGTGTGGGGAGGTCAGTTGGAGGTGTCGGAGTGAACGCTGCCAGGGCCTTCTGTAGGGGACGTCACTGATGAGGGGGTAGTCGCATCCTGCCAACCTCCATTAGCCTAGAAGGGAAGAAGGAGAGAAGTCAGGCCTGCGAGGGGCGGTGGGAGCACACGATGACGGTGACGGTGACGGTGATGATGACGGTGACGGTGACGATGACAAGGAGCTGTGAGGTGGCAGCTCAGGGCCTGCAAGGGGGCACTCGACAGCAGGCTGTCCTTGTGGCCGCTCCCCCTCCCCCTCAGTGACTGGGGCCTCCCCTGTGCCGGTGACACAGAGTCCCCCCCTCCGTCAGGTGAGACGGCCTGCCCTGCAGGTCCAGAGGCCCGAGTCCCGGTGCTGACTCTGGCCGGGCACTCCCTCCCCTTTGGCCTCGAGTTCCCCTCGAGAAAAACAAAAAGGCTGCCCTCTGCCTCCGAAGGGCCCCTCCAGCCCGGAGTTCCCTACGTCCCGGGCCCCCGGCGCCTCCGGCACATGTCCACGGCGGGGCCGTTCCTGTCCTCAGCGGGGCACTGACCACACCTGGGTGAACTATGGCTCAAGGCAGGACCTAAGCAAGGCACAGCCCGGCTGCGAGGAAGGTTCCATGAAGGCGAACCCCGTCTGTGGGAGCGTCAGGAGGCTTCATGGAGGATGTGCAAGGGCGGCCCGGGAGAAGAGGGCGCTCACGCCAGAGCCTCGGCCTGGCCTGTGGGAAGTGTCTCGAGGGGGTGAGCCGGGAGCCGACGCTTGGTCTCCATTTGTACATCCTTTTCCTAACACTCAATCCAGAGCATCCAAACCGCAACACTGTTCCGACAGGACCTGCCTTACTGAGCGCCCCCACGAGGATCCCAGGCTGGAGGTGCTGCGGCGGTGACCTCATGACCCCGCCCTCGATCGCCCACAGACTGTGTCTGCTACAGTGTGAGTGTGCGGAAGGCACTAATCGTGTTCCCTCCCAGGTAACAGCCCTCTGCTCCAAACACACAACTGAGGCCCAGACCAGGCCGGACGCTCCTGGAATATCTGGGGTCACGGGGCAGGGGTGACTATGGCATTTGAGCGGGGGAGGGGGACAGCTCCTCCCCGCAGCATGAGGGGAGGTCCCCACCATCGCAAAAGAGCAGATCTGGACACGTTTCCTAGACCAGAAAAACTAGGCCTTCAAAACAGTCACGGTATTTGGGAACCAAACGTTTCAGCACTGATCCCCTCTCCTGCCACCTGCCCTGATCCCCTCTCCTGCCACCTGCCCTGATCCCCTCTCCTGCCACCTGCCCTGATCCCCTCTCCTGCCACCTGCCCTGATCCCCTCTCCTGCCACCTGCCCTGATCCCCTCTCCTGCCACCTGCCCTGATCCCCTCTCCTGCCACCTGCCCTGATCCCCTCTCCTGCCACCTGCCCTGATCCTCTCTCCCTGCCACCTGCCCTGATCCCCTCTCCTGCCACCTGCCCTGATCCTCTCTCCTGCCACCTGCCCTGATCCCCTCTCCTGCCACCTGCCCTGATCCCCTCTCCTGCCACCTGCCCTGATCCCCTCTCCTGCCACCTGCCCTGATCCCCTCTCCTGCTACCTGCCCTGAGCTGGCTCAGGGGCCGCCTGCCTGGGTCCCGAGCAATATATCCAGCTGGCTTTGAGCCCAGAGCAGTGCTGGCTGGGCTGAGGCCCGGCCCACCCTCCCCTCCTTCCTCTGACTCACCTTAGTAGCACAGGGTTGATGCAGAGAATTCATCACCGAATGTGACAGTCTAAGTGAGCTGGGCACTAAGAAACTCTCATTTGCAACCCAGAGCTATGCTGAGGTGCCACAAAGCGGCTGATGTCAGCACGCTGAGGGGCTCGGTCCGCACACAGCCAGATGCTAGCAGCCCAGACACGGGTGTGGCTGGGAGGGGAGCTCAGGGCTGTCCCCCGGCACTGGTGGGCCGGCCAGGGAGGGAAACACAGAGACACAGAGGCACCTCCGCCCCCGTGACACGCACAAGCACCCACACGCTCACCAGGGCAGTCACAGCAGAGCCACCGTTTCCCACCAAGGTGGATGGAGCAACCAGGCTCCCTGGCAGGCACAGTTTTCCCAGCACTTACAGGGAGCGCTTTCCGAGAGCTGCTCCGAGTTGCCAGGATGCTCCCTGGGAAATTTCAGCCTGGCCACTGCAGTCCCATCTCGAGCTGTGACCTTAAAAAATGCAGTCTGACCTCCTCCCCACCCCTCCCCCACCTTCAGTGGCTTCGAGAGGAGGGTCCCTGTCCTCCTCAGGCCTGGGCTTCCTGCCTGCTCAATGCTCGTGGCTGATGCTCCAACACCCCCTCCCGCTACTCAGGGGTTCCCACAGCAGAGAGCCACTCACCCAGTCCCCACCACCCACACCTGCTGTCTCCAACCTTGAGGGGGCGCAAGTGTCCCATGTGCCCCTAGCATGGTCTCCTGGGGGCAGGCCTGTCCTCTGTCCCATCACAAGGCACTGGTGCTGCCACGGGGCATGTCCTTGCCCACTTCCGCGTCACCCACCATGCCAACCATGAGCACCACTGCGGGGCTCCTGGCCGATTCCAAGCTGCCTACCAGTGCCTGCACCTCACAGATGTTAGACAATGTCCGAGAGGAACAAATGAAGCGTGAGGGAACATGCAGTGGCACTGGCTGTGGAGAGATACGTGGTCTCAGGTCAGTGACCTCCATGACCATTTATACCAAGCCATGTACACCCAGGAAACAGCCAACACAGAGCCTGGCTGCCTGTACTTGGCCACGTACACCCAGGAAACAGCCGAGAGAGAGCCTGGCCGCCTGTACTTGGCCATGTACACCCAGGAAACAGCCGAGAGAGAGCCTGGACGCCTGTACTTGGCCATGTACACCCAGGAAACAGCCGAAAGAGAGCCTGGCCGCCTGTACTTGGCCATGTACACCCAGGAAACAGCCGAGAGAGAGCCTGGACGCCTTACTTGGCCACGTACACCCAGGAAACAGCCGAGAGAGAGCTTGGCCGCCTGTACTTGGCCATGTACACCCAGGAAACAGCCGAGAGAGAGCCTTGACGGCCTGCACTGAGACATATACACCCAGTTTTACCTCCCGACATGCCACCCTGTGCAGGACCACACCGCTGGTCAGCTCGGCTTATCTTACACCGCACCGCGGGGTCCTGGCCGAGACTGTACAGTAAGACGGTCAACCTGCCCTATGTCCATTGGTAACACGTGACCTCTCTTGTTACAAGTCACTTCTTCAACCTTCTGTGCCATGCACTCTGCCATCTAGGGGTGCCCTGTCACAATCCAGACACAACCCTACCTGCCACTGTGCCCACCCCGCACCATCCTGCCAGCACCTAGCGCCATGCAACTGAAGGGCACCTGTCAGTGGGCTCTGGGATCAAGATCTACCCTGGCACCTTCTTAGCGCCATTCTTTTCTATTTCACCTGTTGCGAACACCAGCATTCATGCCGCCATGTGAGGCACGTGGGACACGAGAGGGGCTGGTTGAGGCCGTCCCCTCACACGGTACAGTTCCCAGCTTTAGGGTCAGGTGCTTTCTTATTTCTATTAAAAGTGCAAATGTGACTGTTACGCATAACGTTTCCACATCTTGCAGACGCGGGGACTCCGTAGGTTTGATGTATACACAGGAAGTTAAAACTTACGATTTGTCTGATTTAACTTTTCAGAGAAAAAAACAACAACAAAAGCTCAGTTTGCCTGAGCTAAATAGAGGTGTCTCAGGGCAGAAAACTATTTCTATCTGAATAAATACCCTCCGCACTCAGACTTGCAAAACCCCAGACACGTCTCTTTACACACATCAGCACAGTGTGCAAAACACACAATGCATGTACTCTCATAGACTGAGCACACGTTCAGAACATACAGCACCTCAGGAATGAGTGTGCGCATGCACACGCGTACACACACACACACACACACACACACACACACACGCTGCGGGAAGAAAGCTGTAAGAGACTATTACGTTTACTCATATAGCCAAATCTGGATAATTCAAGCAAAAGGTATTTGTTTTACTCTCAGTAAAAATGATCTGATGGGCTGACTCTATACAGCCCTAAGTTCTTCGTTTTATTTTTATAACCTCTGAGTTTGCTTTCCTTTGTTGAAAGGTATCTTTCACTCACGGTGCACACAGAGGCTAACACACACACCTCCACGTGATGGGATCTCCACGGAGCATGCACACCACTCGGGGCGGACACCTCAAGGCCACTGACCGTCACGCGGAAGCTGAAGCCCCTCTCGCTCATCTGCCGTCCACACAGCCATCACCCCAGATAACCAGACCCACAGTGACATGCCGCGGAGAGACACGGAGCCAACCCCACACCCAGAGACTGGCATATTCAAGTACACCGAGGACAGTAATAGCAACTTACATGCCACCACTGAGACAAAGCCACAAAGGCCGCGCTGGCAGCCTCTTATTTTGAAGCCTATTATTTGTGGGAGGTACAAGCTATAATCACAACAGAAACTTTCAAAAGCCTTATCCTCCGTGACGCACCAAATCTATTTCCGAGCCCTAATTGCTATGTCACCAGAGAGCTGGCTGCTTAATGCGCTCAAATGGCGCTGAGAGCTTGCAGGGCTGCGGCCGACAGAGCGTGCGGGGTGGGGGTGGGGGGGTGCAGGGGCACAGCCTTCCTGATGCCTTGTTCATCCAGGGAGGCGTCTCGCTCAGAACTGCTTACAGGTGACGCGAGAGAAAGGCTTGAAGACCGCCAGCATCCAGACTGCGAACGCACCCGCCCACCCACAGCACATCCTTGATGCGGGCACACCCTCGTTAGGCTGGATTCTTGTCCACATGGAACGTGGGTTGACTCTTTAAATTTTAGTTTTTTCCCTTTTATATTGTCCCAGAAATGTGTGCGGTGGAAATACCCCAGCTGTGTGGCGGGCTAGGGGGTCCGGAGAAGCCAGGGCAATGACTAGACGGAGAGAGAAGGTATTCTATATTCCCACTGCAGCTTGGTTCTTTTCTTTTTAAGATCAATAATAGTACCACTAACAGATCTGCCTCTAGATTTCCTAGGATAGCAACGGCTTTCCTGCTGAAGAACTTTCCACTGAGATAAACAGAATGAGATGTGGGGTGGGGAGGCCTCCTTCAAGGGCGTCCCACCATTTAGAAGCAGAGTTTTCTCCATTTCCAAACACCCTCAGGGCAGTGGCAGGGCATCGTCCTGTGGAAGAGTTCGGGAGGTCACTGAGAAAAAGGTGGACATTTCAAGGCTAATAAACATGAAGAAATTCACTAGTAATCAAAGAGAAACAAATTAAAGTCAAGTAAAAGCGAGACACCCTTTTATGATTTAACTAGTGGCCAAGTGCACAAATTCATGCACATTGAAAGGAAATTAATTAGAATAAATATTTTAATATCGCTATTCACCCTTTCTCTATAATAGAAGTGTCAACCAAATTCATGATCGACAATGACAGATTGAAACACGCATGTGCGACTGGCGCCAGCTAGAGCTTTATATGCATCGTGCATGCATGAGTCAACTTAGCCTTTTACAGATATAATAAACTTGCTTCATTAGACCTGCTTTCTGATGTATCTAAACTTTTTCCAGCCCAGTGAAGCACCCCAACTTCTCTTTCAGGTAATTGTCAGCAACACAGCAGTAAATATCAACATGAAGCAGATTATTATTGTAGATCACACAGGGAGAACAAAGGGTAAAATATTTAACGGCAGCAGTGTTTGACTATATTCTGCACAGTGAGAAAACCTGAAGTCATTTTCAAGGTCCACCATTTCTTACTTCTTTTCATCGGGTCAAGTTTCTAAGCTTTCTAAATCTCCATTTTCTGGCTAATGAAAAGAAAATAGGATTCCATCGAGTCTCCTATCTACCTACTCCAGGACTTCTGTGAGGATCGAATGAGATGAGGCACGGGAAAACGCTTCACAGACATTTGGTTACAGTGTAAAGTGTTTCCACCTGGCTATAAAGCAAGTTGTGTTCCTGGGCTGAAGAAACTGCAAGGAGGCTAGTCATCACTAGGGAGAGGAAGCCGGGCGTTGCTATGTGATGTCATTACTTGGACGGACACTTAGCATATTATCCTTTTATATAGATAGAAAATTGACAAATCTGAAACACGGCTAAGTCACTGTCATTGAGCTTGTGAGGGATTGGGAACCACCATGAGCTGCTGCTGGGAAGAACCAATGCATAGATATTTCCACGAGAAAAGGGTTAGACATCTTCTGCCCTTCGCTCTGTGGACTCCATTTCCAGAAATGTGTCCAAGGAGTAACGGAAACATGCACTTAATTCCCTGAACTAGGATGTTTGGCATAGAATTATTAAAATTGTAAAAGAGAAAGCAGCTTAAATGTCCACAGTAGAGACTGCTTAAATAAATTACGGACATTCCCTATCACAGGTTCCTGATGTAGTTACTAAAGTTATGCTTGATATGTTTAATGATAAGAAAAACACTCATAATGTATTTTTAGTAAAATAAGTAGGTTACAAAATGACATTTTTGATATGATCACCACGTTTCCACATGCACCACACACACTTGCACACACAATGCCAGGAGGCTGCTGAGAAAGGAGTTAGCAGTCCTTCTCTTCCGCGTGACTTTCCTGCACTCCCCAAATGTTCCCCATCACATGTTAATCTGTAACGCTGAAACAAAGCGTGTGAAGGGAAGCCCACAGCTAATGTAGGTCTTGGCGTGTGAGGCACCCTGGCCAATCCCAGAGCTGCGGGTGAGGACCAGTCCCTGGTGCCTCAGGCCCGGGTAGAGCAGCCGCCGGACCCGCCCAGCACGGGGGTCAGCAAGGGATTCCCAGCTCTCTCCAGAATACAGGGCCTTGAAGAGTTCAATGGTTGCTGTCCCTTTAAAGGGTAAAGGACACCGCTCAACATAGCCCTCAGCTTAGACGAGATGGGCATTGCTTGGGGATAGGCAGATCTTTTATTTCCCTGCCCTCATGTCCAATGGTCACTACCAAGTCCAAGCAAATTCCTGCTGAATAAATGAGTGAATGAGGGAATGACCGTGGGCCACGCTCCAGGCCACTGAGACAGACCTGTCCCAGAAAAGAAGAGTGAGGAAGAGAAGGAAGAAGACCCACTGCTCTGGCCTCTGAGTACACACCCACAGAAGGCTTCTGGTGGGAGTTGGCTAGATAGAGGGTACAAGGTTTAGAGAAGGTGGGGTTCAAATATGGGCATCAGGCTGTGAAAAATGGAAAAAAAAAAAAAAAGTCATTCTTTTGTGGGAAAGACTCTCCGAATAATGAAAACACAAAAATGCAAAAGTCTTTGGGGGCAGGCAGACAATTCAGCCACAAGTCAGCCACAGCCTGCCCGCTGGTTAGGGAGGAAAGGAGAGGGAAGGGAGGGAGGGAGGGAGGGAGGGAGGGGAGGGAGGAGAAGAAAGACCTCTTGACAAAGGTTGGAGTAGGCTCCTTTCAAAAGGTAGGCATTAAGCACCTACTATGTATCAGGCCTGGTTACAAAACCAGGACCCTTGTCATCAGAACCAGGGCCTGGAGAGGAAGTAAAGCAAGAATCCGAGAAGAACCGCACGCAGGCGTGGTCTGCAGGACCTGGCGGTGCTCAGGGAGCAGGGCTGTGGCAGGACTGCCCCTGACCTCTGGCCGGAACCTTGTAACTGCTGGGCATGGCTCCAGGAACCTCCCCTCATGACAGGACAGGCGGGAGAACCGCCAGGCGCCTCTGCACACTGTCCAGACAGGAAGGCCGGGGTCCTGGGGCCGGCGCACAGCGGAGGCACGCACCGCACACAGGGCGGGAAGCCCCCGTCGGCAGGTCTGTCTCACGCACCTTCAGTCTTGTTGTTACTGTTCTGATGCCTCTTAACTTCCTTGTTTACATTTTAAAACAACCTAATTGTGTTAATAAACTTGAATTACATAAGTTAATGCATATAAACTGCCTCGCACAGGGGACCAAGTCAATAAGTGTTAGTTATTAATGCAATTATTAAACGTCGTTTTAGCCTGTTAATTTTCTACCCATATTGTTTTTAATTGTTCTTTAATTTCCTGCTTTACGGCACTTGCTCAGTTTATTACTACTCGATCTGTTTTATAATCTCTGTAAGGACGTTCTTCGAGGCTGTGATTCTAACCACGCGCCCTCGCTCGTTTTGTTTGTACTGTTCTCCGTAGTATTTGTGTACTTCCTCTCGCCACGTCCCAGGCACTCTCATCGTTCTGCCATCTTCATCCTTCCACAGGCTTGTGGTTTAATAGTACATTGTTTCTTCCTACTTCTCTATTTTTCTTATTTCCTGGCTCTTTTACATTTACTTTTTGCCATGGCTTTTCTATTTTCTATTTCTCTGTCTAAGCTGGTTCATACTGTGTTATCTGTGCAGTCAGTCCGTCGCAGTAACGCTTTCACTCAGCGAAGAAGCTCTGTGTTAAGAGCTGACAATGGGCGGCAGGATGGCAGTCCTGGCCCGGCTGCGACCGGCCCTGCTCAGCCTCCTGGAGGCTCGGAGAGCCTGCTGCCTCCAGAGCCTCTTCAATACTGTCTAGGCTATTAAACAGGCAAAACTGGCCTCTTCTCCCACTTGGCTGTCCCCCGAATTTTTGTTGTTGTCGTATTTGGTTAATCCTCACCCGAATCCATTGATTTTTTAGAGACAGTGAAAGGGAGGGAGGGGGAGAGAGAAAGAGAGAGGAAAACATCATGTGAGAGAGACACATCGATTGGTTGCCTCCTGCACACACCCCAAGTGGGGCCGGGATGGAGGCTGCAACCGAGGTATGTGCCCTTGACCATGAATTGAATCTGCAACCCCTCAACGCACAGCCAATGCTCTAACCTTGAGCCACGCCGGCCAGGGCGGTCCCAGAGTTTTAAAAAAGGTCACCTATGTTGCTGTTTGGCACCTAGATTCCTAGAACAGTTTTGCCATCTGTGGTAATGAACTGCCAAGTCTCTCCACGGCGACACTGGGCCTGAGGTCTGCCCTGCCGCACGTGACCACTGGGCCCGGCTTGGGCTTAAGAAGTTATTGGGTTCGATGAATTAGTGGCTGACTGAGCTGGCCATTGCTAATAATAGATGTAGGCGTTTATGTATTTACTAGAGGCCTGATGCACAGAATGCGTGCCAGGGCTCAGTCCCCCCCTCCCCCACCCCTCGCTGCAGCCGCCTCTGTCTCAGCCCCCACCCGCTTCGACTTCATCTGGAAGGTCATCCGGAAGGACAGCCGGTCTAATTAGCATATTATGATTTTATTATTATAGAAGATATCTGAAATCCTCCCTCCGTATTATTTCAGTGTTTAGAGCAAATATATGCTAATCTGAGCTAACTTCTTGTACACAGTTAATTTTTAATAAGGAGTTAGGTTTTTATGAGGAAAGACGTACTTAAGCAGAAAGTGGTTTTCTGTGTTCTGTGTGAGGACGGCGCTGTTCCCACGCGGTGCCCAGCTCCCTGACACCATCGTCCCGCCTTTGGTGGCCACTAAAGGAGCGTCAGGGCCCTGGAACCGCTCATCCAACACGGCAGCCACCAGCCACACGAAGCGGATTTTTCTATCAACTCACTCAGGTCTAAATGAAAACGCACTGTCTCGGCCACACTCGCCACGTCTCAGGTGCCCACCAGCCTCGTGTGGCGAACGGCGCGTGTGGGACAGCAGTGACCAGAGTTCCCACCCGTGGCAGGACCTTCGGACCCCACGTGCCAGGGAAAGGGGCTTGTGGTGCAGCCATTTGCGACATTTATGAGGAACAGCAGTGCCAGCGCCTGCTTGTACGAACGCTGCATTTTTAGTTGATGGCGTTAGATGTAAGTCCTCTTAAAGGGCCACTCCCCAGGTGCTTCCAAAATAACATGACCTTGACTCCTGGGTGGTGTGGTCCTTCCCTGGGGGAGGCACAGGGCTGCGCTAGGCACCTCCCACCTGCCGGCTGCTGCAGGTGTGCGAGGGCAAGGACCAGCGGGGCTGAGGCTGCCACGCTCCAGGTGCTGTAGCCAGGCGCCCAGGGAGCACCCGCTCCAGGAGCCACAGCCAGGCCCTCAGGGAGCACCCGCTCCAGGGGCCGCAGCCAGGCCCTCAGGGAGCACCCGCTCCAGGCGCCCAGGGAGCACTCGGATGAACAGGCGTCTCTTCACTTCCTTCCTCCTCTCGTACTTGTCCCAGATGCAGGTCGGTCCTGCCTTCTGCTTCTTCTCTATCAGATCGACTGTGTACAGGAACGTGGAAAAGAGTCGTCCCAAATTCAAATGCAGCCAGAGATAAGTAGTTTCAGAAATGTACCAAATTTAAAAACAATGCTTGACTTTTCCTAAGAGAGAGGTCCATTATTGTATCCAAAGTCAAGCTTGCGGGAGAACGAGGCCCTCCTTCCGAGGAGGTGAGAGGCGTCTTCGGGAATCGGCTCTGATGGCCCCATTAACTCCAACAAGTCCACTCGCTCACTGTTTCCTGAGTGTGGAGGGGCCAGGCCACTTGCGGGGCAACCCCGAGCACGAGCTGCCCTTTGGGGGGTGAGTTTCTTCTTTGTAGAGCAGAAGGCAGGACCGACTTGCGTCGGCACAACCGACGCGATCCTGTCCCAGGGGCAGTTCTAGTCCCCGGCCTGGCGGATGGGACGGCGACCACCTGGGGAAACGCCGCCATGTCGCTACCCAGTGGGAGGCACAGGCCGCTCTGGGACGGGAGGAGCCGAGGCTCCAGGGAGGGCCCTCTGGGCCACATGGTCACTCCCCCTCCCACGGTTAATGCAGGTTTGAATCTTATTCCCCGAGAACACGCACTGGCCAGAAAGCTTGGAAACCTCTTACAGAAACAAGACAGAAGAGCCTTTTACAATTACAAAGGGAGTATTGTGGGTTAGTAAACACTTAAGAGTAAAAGCATCACTGCATACTGCACAGCTGAATGGAGGAGCGCCGGTAATTACATCCTGAGCGGGGAGCTGGCCACACTGACCGGCACCCCAGGCCGCGGGGCTGTAGGCAACGGCCAGGCGGGGGTCTCAGGCTGAACGTGCGCAGGCGGCAACGGAGAGGCGCGAGGACTGCGGGCAGGGAAGGCCAGAGTTCAGGGGCCGCCGGGGACAGCAGCGAGAGGCAGGGACAGGACTAGGAAACACACAGCCGTCCAGCTAACGCACTGTTCTAACCTCGCGGGTGATGGGACCAGAGAGGGCGTGTGAGCGGCAGGCGCCTGGAGTCTCGTCCCTGACTCCCCGCCACGCCCACCCAGCACGGTCGCCCTTGTCGTGGGACACAAGCAGGCCAGCGGTGTCATGTCCCGTCACGTGCTGAGGAGGGCCGAGGTAGCTCCATCCCCAGAAGCACACCTCCCTCAGGACAGTCAGTGACCCCCTCACCACCTCCCGGGGAACACCCACCCGTGCCCACGAGGAGAAGAGGCCAATGAGCACACTATGCCTGTGATGCTGCAGACGGCACCCCAGGGGCCGGGGACGCCCACCCACAGTCTCTGGCCGCGGGCAGCGCTGGAGGCACCAGGGTGGAACCAGCGCCCATCTTCTGGAGGACGCTCCTCGCCTCTGGACACACAGGAGGGCCGCCCCTCGGCCCCCTTGCTCCTCAGCCTCACTAACGGCAGGTGGTGTGGCTCCACGGATTTCCACGGACGCTGGCTGTAACACAGGGAGCTGCGGAATCGCCCGGGAGCGAGGAGGCTGCCAGGAAACGTCCGGCTCGGATGAAACACGGCCGGGGCCCAGCTGGGCTCCAGTGCTGCGGGGCTGCGGGCGTTCATTTCACTTCTTGGCTGGAACCTTTCACTCCTGTCCCGTTTCTTCTGGTCCCCGCCCTCTCTGTCTCCCTCCTTCTCCTGGCAGCCACAGCCCCACGCTGCCGCACACACACGCACCCACCCACATGAACACACACAACACGTGCACACACACAGCGCACACACTCACACACAACACATGCACACACGCAACACATACGCACACACAAACAAACATGCACACACAACACATGCACACACAAGGACACACAACACACGCACACACAAGAACATACACAACACATGTGCACACACATAAGGACATACACCACACACACAAGAACACACACAACACTTGCATGTACACAACACAGACACTCACACACACAACATACACATAACAGAGACACATAAGGACACATACTCACACACAGAACACACATAAGGACACACACACATAAGGACACACAACGCATACATGCACCCAAGAACACACACTCACACACACAACACATGCATGCACACAAGAACACACACTCACACACACACCACATGCACACACACACACTACAGACACACTCACACACACAACAGACACACAACAGACACACAAGAACACACACAGGGCACACACACAATACATGCACACACACATGCGTGTGCAAGGATACACACACACATGGACATGTACACATCCCAGCTCATTCCACCACTAACAGTCACCTCGCCCTAACACGCTTGGTCTCGGCAGGCGCACAATTTAAAACTGACACGGAAGGAACACACCTGTCGGGCCGGCCTTTGCTTCACCCACCCGCACGCTAAAGACCCAGAAACAATAACCAAGTTCACGGGGAGCCAGCGAGAGGCTCTCACGCTGCGTGTTGAAGCCGTGTCTGCGCGGTTGTGCCATCAGACGTGATTGTCTGCACATGTGCGGTTACGACACTCCAGAAACGGTGCCCAGCCCACAGGGTGACGTCGGAGGGGAGTGCTGCCTCCCGGCCCGAGGCCGTGCTCCCCGCTTAGGGAAGATGCCAACGCGGGCTGCCCGCCCGCTTCCTGCCCGTCACGCAGACTCCTCGACTCCTTTGTGAACGTGCCACATTCTCGTCCCCACACTCACACAGAGCAAAGCTCTTTCTGGAAAAATCTGTCAGGAAGTGGGTAAATGCATATGGGCTGGAGCCCCCCACAGCCCCTTAGTTCATCTGGAACCCATTTCTGAGCACACACTTCTCCCCAGGATCGGTGGTTTCTAGGGGGGCACGGGCGACTCACCAGCTCCTACGGGAAGAGCAACTCGCCTGAGCACCAGAGGACCAGGGTCTTCCACTGCCCAGAGCACACCGGGGCCAGCTCTGGCTCCCTGCCCGCTTTGAACTCTGACCGAGACGGCCCTGCCCGTTGGCGTGGGTGCTGCCTCTGGGCCTGCCCCCAGCGGCCCCGGCCCCTCTAGTGGATCCTTTGTGGTGAGCCCGGACTCTCAGGGGCCAGGACGTCCCAGCCAGCACCCCCCTCTCCTTGAGTCTGGGCTGACTCCTCGCCCTCTCACCCAGGCCGCCTCTGACGGAGAAGCTGGGGTTCCCTGGTCCGCAGTTCATGCCACTGGCCATCACGGAGCGGAGGGACCGTCACCTCCATGGCAGACGAACACCTCAGTCAGCACAGCGAGGATGACGTGCCATGCCTACTTTCCCTTCCTTCCTTCCTTCCCCAGTTTAGTCTAATCATCCCAACGGAACAACAAAGCCATCCCCCCCGCCCACCACAGGCCCGGCCAGCAGTGCCCCGGCCTCGGGGCTCCAGGCCCAGGACCCTCCGCCGAGGGGCAGCCGCCTCTGCAAGGCCGTCCTGTCCCAGCCTGCTGTCACGCTGCTGAGGGAGCGGACGGCTGATCTGAGAAATCGAGTTGGATTGCTGTCCCAAATCCACACTCGGTTCTCCTGTGTCTGTCTGATCGATTTCACTCTGTGCGACACAGCTTGTCGCTACGGATTTTCATGCTGGTCGGGAGCCGCGGGGACCCAAGGACCCATGGACGATGCTCAGCACCCGCCCGTCCCTCTGCAAACCCCGCCTCTGCGTTGATGGCTTTTTAGCGGGCCTCCGACAGGCCGGAGAAAGGGTTCTTCTTCAGACCACACACCTGATGCAATGGACACGGCTCCAGCTTTGCTCCCGTTCCCAGGCCGGCTTCGGCCACCTTCCCACCCCTGGCGTCGGCCACCTGTGCAGCTGCTCCCCGCAGCGGACGCATGTGGCCGCAGGTGCCTGCCAACGCTGATTGTGTCTGGCAGCCCCGGACGCCCGCCCCAGCGCCTCGGTTTTGTGGACAGAATGCCGCCGGCGGCGTCACCGAAAGACACGAGAAACTAAGCTCAGATGGGTCCCACTAAGTGTCACTGTGAGCCCGGTGGCTGTGAAATAATTGGCAGGGAGAGGACGGAGGGGACTTGTGTTCTTACACTGATGCCCTGGGGACTGTACATCTGACTGGCCGCCAGTCCGTCACTGTATCCTCCTGTCTGGCTGATAACATGGCGAAGGGTATCCACCTGCGGGAGGAACGAGAGAGGAGGTTAGTCAGGGCGCCACCGCTCGGCATGCCAGGTCACGCCATAGCTCGGAGACGCTCCTCTGGGGGTCCACGAGGAGGAGGCTGGCTCCTCTCTAAGCCAACCCAGTCTCCCCTCGAGCTCCGTGAGGTGACAGGAACACGGTAACAGAAAGGGGGCACCCACTGAGCTTCCGGGAAGCTGCACAAGGCGGTGGAGGAGGTGGGGGGGCACCACGGGAGAGGGAGGACTGACCCCCCACATCTCCGTGCAGCTTCTCCCCGGCTGGTGTCCCATAGAGGGCACCCGGCCAGCCACTGCCCGAGAGCAGGCATGGCTGGCACGCATCTGTCTGGGGACACATGATGGCCAGCGCTGCTACCTGGCCGGAGTGTGACCGTATCTCCTCACACGTGACCCAGGCTTCCTGAGCGAGGGCTGGAGCGCCAGCCTGCGGTCTATTCTGGGCACGTCGTGCTTCCTGGCCACATGCCGATGACACAGGTGGGCATGGCTGGTAAAGCCTGGGCAGTTCTGACCCAGAGCCCCCCGCCGCCCCTCGCCCATCAGGGGTGGGAGGGTGAGCTGCCCGGGACCCTGGGCTACCCCACGTGCTTCACTTTCGCTTCCCAGCATGGACTTGGACTTGGCACCAGAACGGGTCCCTGGACCCTCCAGAAGGCTGGGAGATGGGCCCGGTCAGCCGGCGGGGTCTCCCAGAGGTTCACCTGGAAGCGGGAGACGCTCAGCGCCTGCCTCCCAGGACTCAGCTCCATGTCAGGCAGATAGTGAGTGGAAGCCCGGAGAGGGAGACCCGGAGAGTGAGCCGATGCCCGAGCAGCCCCTGTGTCCCGGGCAGTGAGCACAGAGCGCCGAGTCCCCTCGCTCCTGCCCCGCCTTCCCAGTGTGATTGACAAGCCAGAGCCAAATGCATTCACCAAGTGTGGACGAGATTCCCCACGACAATGGTTGTCTCTGTTTCGGTTTGGTTTGGTTGTTGCTAAGGTTTGTATCTACGTGTCCCTCTGAAGCGGTAAGTGCCGACACGACCAGGAAGTGCCCACAGGACCGAGGGCTCTGGGCTCCAGGTGCCCCTGCTGGCACAGTGGCTGGTCCCTACCTGTGACTGCACGTTGGCTCCAACCTGGGCCCCTTGGTAAGAATCCCCATTGAGTGACTGCACGCTCATGAACAAATCTCCAGAGTTTGACATGTTAAAAGAGCTGGAAGAACCTGGAAAGGAAAGGATGAGGCACCTGAATCACAGAAAGGAAAAGGCTCCGCCCGCAACTGACAGCGAGAGGAAGAGCGACATGCAAAGCAACCCCCAAACGAAACTGCACCCACACCCCTCCCCCCTGGTTAGTAGCATGGAGAACAGAGCAGACAGAGGTGCAGGGGTCCTCGGTGCGGGGGAGCCACAGTGGGCAGGCGCCCCAGGCCCGCCCCGCAGCAGCTCCCAGTTGGGGGAGGGGCCGCACATTCTTGTCCGCTCATCTAGTGGGGCTGGGCAGTCTCCAGGCCTAAGGCCTCCCTTCCCGCCTCTGAGGTCTAGGGCTGGCCAGGGGACTGCACGCGGGAGAACGTGGGCTGGTCCACGCCATGTCCGCACGAGCTGGGCAGCTGCATCCGAACACGCTGCTGTCGGCCCACCCGCCTGCACTGGGGCCGCGGGGCGGGGTGCATGACGCGGCGCCCTCGTGGGCGGGACCCAGGGCTGATTCTGCTGACATTCCTGATTTCTAGAAAGCAGGCGAAGTTCCTGGTTGGGTGGCAAACAGCCCAAGAAAGCCTCCGGGGTGGGGAGACGTGTGAGAATGCGCTACCCTCCCCTGCTACCTGCCGCTATGGAGGAAGAGGAAGCAGGGTTAATGGGCCAGGAACGGTGAGCATGCGTGAGTATGGCGTGCTGATAACAACAGTGATAATAGCACAGGGCCCACAGGGGGCAGGTGAGCATCTGCCCGAGATGGAGCATTTCCCCGGAGTTTGCCCTGAGGTCCATCCTGGCCCCACCCCGGCTCCCCTGGGAAAACCCACCCCCACAACCTAAACACGAGGGTGTGGGAGCTTATGATTATTCTGAAGTCAGCGTGCAGCTCAGCGCATTAGGAAAGGAAGCCCGACGTGCAAGGTTTGGTTAAGTCATGACGTTAGCCTGGAAGAGGAGACGCAGGGACCAGGTCCTTCCACTCTGTGCTTTCCAGCCAGACGCGCTGGCTGCTCTCGCCGCGTGCTCTCGGCAGCACCGCCGTGTGGAGTCGCCCAACAAGGATTCCTGCCTGAGCTCGGGCTCCTTCCTGGCTCTGCAGGAGCGCCCTGCCTCCCGCCGGAGGGCTCTGCCACGCGGGCCGGAGCTCCGGTTTTCTCCGCGGAAGGACGCCTTCTAGCAGCGCATCCTACGCTAACTAGCCGTCCTATCCTCACGCTTCGAGAACC
Organism: Cnephaeus nilssonii; assembly: GCF_951640355.1. Lineage (NCBI taxonomy): Eukaryota > Metazoa > Chordata > Mammalia > Chiroptera > Vespertilionidae > Cnephaeus > Cnephaeus nilssonii. The sequence goes on from NC_137092.1 coordinate 41,997,063, forward strand.
CTGAGAGGAACCAAGACTGAGCTGAGCATGCTCGCCTGGGGACGACCTTGAGACAGGAAACAGCGTCTTCCTGGGTTCTGTGGGACGTCCCTCGACATGCAAGGACCCAGCTACTTTGCTGCATGAACTGAGCTCGAGCTCGCTCCCTTCTGGTGGGAAACGGGGAGTTCCTTCTTTGGGGGTGGGCACCCCGACACTGCCCGGAGACTATGGCCTTGCCACAGCTCTGCACACATCCTGTGTCGCCTGGCACGTTTCTCTGTGTGGCTCATCCCAAAGAAATTAGAAAAGTTGGGTCTTAGGCAAAATAGGCAACATAGGCCCCAGGTCTGCGTGGTTCCGGCTCTGGTCTCCCAACTGGGGTGATGCCCAGGCCCCCCATCCCCAGTCAGCCTCACGGTGACCTGTCAATCCCAGGCCTCCATGCCCTAGTTATTCCCCTTAAATTTTCCTTTGAATCCCAGAAATAGAAGCTAAATAATAAAAGCCACTTTGCCGTAAGGGTGACAGCATGCACTCCCGTGCCAACACCATCAGCACCCAGGACCGGCCACTCTGAGAACCAGCGGGAGTGGCTCACCGGCTCTTGGCTTTCCCGGGAGTGCGCAGTCTGAGCGCAGGGGCGTGACCCTCCCCAGTCCAATAGCAGGAACACTACCCTCCAGATGCTGGCTGGTGGCCCACACACCGAGAACCGTTAGAACCCCAAGGGGTACCCGATGCCAGGGAATGTGGCATCCATGACCACGAAGGCCCAGGATGTGCCAGGTACAAGGCATACGCTGCCATCAACACACTGTTTCAGAAATACACGAGCATAGAGTAACGGTAACGTGCCTGGGCCGCACGGACACAGCGAGGACTCGCGCAGGGCAGGACTCAGAGCAGTAACTGGGGCTCCCGTGTGTGGGGCTGCCTCCTGCACGCGTGTCACACAACCAGGGCTCCTGACTCCTGTGTGTCTGGAGGTGGCCGCTGCCCTCAGGGAAGGTCACACCGACATCTCAGTAACAGAAGACAGTTCTTCCTCCTGCGCTGGAGCCGGGGAGGGGTGGGGGCACAGCCCGTGGGGCGGCTCCGCGGTGCTGCGGCCTCCCCATTCCCACAGAAGCACCTGCTTGCTCAGCCACGGGCCTTCCCTGCGGGCGGCGGTAACATCACCGCCACTTAGTCAAGCACGCTGCGCCACGCACTGGCCCGCCCACAGGCTCAGCCTGGACTGGGGAAGGGGCGAGGTTCCAGCTGCCACCCCGACATTCCGGGCTCCTATGGAGCTCCACTGCCTGAAGGAGACCGAGAGGGAGCCCAGGTCCCCGTGGGCGCCACGCGTTGGCGCAGGCAGACGTGTGAGTGCGGGGATCCCGGGACTGCACGTCTAGAGTCTCCAGGACACGTAAATTTGTGCAGGAAGAAGGAAACCAGTCACCTTCATCTCCCAAAACAGAGGATGCTAATGATGAAATCGCAATGCTGCGCGGGGTTACGGACCCGGCACCGCTGACCTCTCACCCCACTCTTCCTGTGGGCAGGTGTTCCGGACTGGCACTGCGGAACGGTCACCCATGGCCCTGGCCTCGGCCGCCCTCCCAAAGGGGACAGCGCCAAGTGTCTGCAGACAGTCCAGTGTCCTGGACGCAAGCTCGCGCTGAGCGCGGTGACAGGACGGCGTGCGGTCCTCCCAGAGGAGCCGTGGCGTCCCCTCCACTGAGTCTGTGTGAGGCTGCGGCAGGGAGATCGGCCTCCGTCTGCAGACAGAGGAGGGGCCCCTGTCAGGCCCCACCAGGTGGGGCTCGAGGAAGGCTGAGTGTCACAGGCCGGCCTCTCTCTTCTCCAGGACTCCTCCTCCGCCCAATTCGAAAGCCCTGCTTCTTCCCGCTCAGGGCCAAGCAGAAAGGGGAAAGGTCGTCTGGCTGCTGGGAGGCCGCGGCAGGTGCTGGGAGCCCGCGGCAGGTGTGGGTCAAGGTTCTGAGCCCCAATCCCGAGAGGCTGTGTTGTCGTTCTGCACTGAGGCGGGAGGGGAGGGCACTGGACGAGAGAACTCAACAGAACCACCACCGGGGGAGCCTTCCTCTGGGCTTTGGAACACCAAGGACAAGGGTTCTGGGGATGCCTGGTCCGGCCAGGCACCCTCCCTGGCCGTGGCCTTCTCTCTGGCCATGGGACTGCACTGATCTCCTCTCAGGAAGCCGGGGTCAGGGCTTTAACATGACAATCCTCCACCACCCGCAAAGCACCAGGCCTCCTATTTCCGGTGGAATGCGAACACGAACCTGGGCTCCCACTAACTAAACGGGGCCGGAGGGCTTCCTGCCACGGCGGGGCCTGCCGCCACCCACGGCACATCCGTGCAGCTGAGCAGAAGGCTGCCACCTGGGCGTGCTTCGCTGGTCACAGATCCGGATCCCATGCTGATGTCGGTGCTGCCACATGGACACCGGCAAAGCACAGCCAATTTCTTCTTTCCTGGATGCGGAAACGTCCTCCAAACTTCCCAAAAGATAATCCTACCTTCCCCGAAGGGCCCCCTCTATCTGGGAGATCAGCTCTTGCCTGTAATCTCATCATCCAGAGTCCTGGGGACTGTCCCTCAAGGTCTTCCCAGAGGAATTTTTGGGACCCAGGGTTATAATTATTACTTCAATGGGCCCCCACTTTTGCATTTTTTTTTTTTTTACATTTTCTTTTTTCCTTCTATTCTTCCTCTGCATCCACTTGCCAACCCTGCTGGTATAAAATATGGCATTTGCCAGGCATGCTCACTGATCTAGATGCTCACTATCCACCACAGGTCCCAGTTCTAAGTGATTTTATGAAATAAGCTTAAGGAAGCAGACCTGCGTCTCAGCCAACAGGGACACTCAGAAGTGGCTGGACAATGGGAGAAGAGCAGCTCTGGAGGGAAGCCTCGGAGAGCCGCTGGCCCAGCGTCGTCCTTGCAGGAGGAATGCAATTTACAGCGAGCAAACCTCCGACACAACTCCCGCCTCGACAGGGACCAGAAGGCTCCAAGGTCCCGGAGCAGGAGGCTTCCAACCAGCCCAGCGCATTTCCAGATTTTCTTTGGTCTAAAACCTGCCGTCTGCTTTCACCGTCACGTCTGCGTTAGGCTTATCGAAGAGCCCGTGGTCGGCAAACTGCGGCTCGCGAGCCACATGCGGCTCTTTGGCCCCTTGAGTGTGGCTCTTCCACAAAATACCACGGCCTGGGAGAGTCTATTTTGAAGAAGTGGCGTTAGAAGAAGTTTAAGTTTAAAAAAATTTGGCTCTCAAAAGAAATTTCAATTGTTGTACTGTTGATATTTGGCTCTGTGGACTAATGAGTTTGCCGACCACTGGAAGAGCTAACGGCAGCATTAGAAACACCGGCTGTGGCCGCTCGGCCTCCTCAGCGTTCTCCCGGCTCGGTGCAGCGATGTGGGCTGTGCAGGAGCCGGAGAGCACAGACACGCCGCGGTGTCTCGTGTTGACACGTGTGTCCGGTAGGAGGCCCGCTGCTGCCCACACAGCACGCTCCCTTTGCTCTGCTTCAGGGGAAGCCGCGCAGGGGCGCCTCGGCACGTTCTTTCCAGGGACTTCAGCACACCCGCAGGCCGTGGCTCCGCTTTCCCGGGATCACTTACTTTGTGTCAGAATAGTCACATGACGTTGAAGCCACCAGAAAAACGTCAGGAGACCGTAATCACAGGGACATTCCGAGAGGCCAGAGGCCCCTCGCCCCCCCCCCCCCCCGCAGGGCTGAGTGCTGCCTGCTCTCTCCGCTCCTCCAGGAAAGGAGGAAAGTCACCGAGTCGTGACGAGGGGAGTCACAGGGCCCGTCCGAGGACGCGCCATAAATCCCGCCGCCATCTGCGGGGCAGATCTACGGGAGAGGAAAGCCGTCTCCCCTCTGCTTTGCGTTACGATAACCTTTGCGGAGTGCGGAGTGGAGTGCGCTTTGCTGACAAACTGTCCTTCTCCCAAAGAGGCCGCGAAACCGCCTGCTCATGGCGCACGCCCACCGGGTCGCTGGGTCCGACACGCTCCATCACGGCCAGCGGGGCGGGAGGAAGCTCTGGTTCTTAACCTGTTGGCTTCGATCCTCAGTCAGTCACACCACAACGAGAAGGAGACACACAGAACCTCCACAGCACGCACGCCCCGCTCCCCTCCTGGGGTGCCGGGAGGAACAGCTGGGCCGATGGCCCTCCACGCGGGTCCCGTTTAAAGAAAGGGAGGCCGTGCTGGCACCACCCCGAGATGTGGAGAACCTCATGGCGATAGATCTGTGCGTCCAGGGCCTCGTGTCTCCAAGAACAACTGTCACAGCGGGGAGGGGACCTCAGTGGACAAACAAGCTTTGGGGTCAGAGGTCCCACGTGCCCCCAGAAAGGCTGGGCGTTAGATTTTCAACATTAAGAGCTCACATATTTAAATGTGCGACTCTTTACAATTGGAGGCATTGATTTTCTCACACGTGCACCCCCAGCCATGGGGTAAACTGCCATAATCTGAGGTCAAACTCATTTCATTAGGAAATATTTCTGGTTTTTCCCTTAGAAAAAAGCACCAACATATCCTCAGAGCACACAAACACTAAGGTTATATTTTATGCATTGTGACTATGTTTTTTCCACAGGGGGAGGAAGTTCAGGCTGGATGAGATAAAGCACACCCCAAAATGTAAGTTGTGAGCCTAAACTCTGGAACCAGAGTGACGGTGCATAAAACCAGGAACACAGCACAGGACTGAGTATAACGTGAAGACCGAAATCGGAATCATCTGAATTAATGACTGGCAATATCCTTGTGTACTTTACATATAAAAACCGAACAAAATAAAATGGTAAAGAATAACAACTATCAGAAGTATAGATATTACAGTCTGACTTTGCAGAACTGAACACCCACTGAGATGTCGGCTGGAAGAGTGAATATTCACGCGTGGAACCTGGCTCGTAGGTGACCGTGACCCGGCCTGTATGTGATGCAGCAATCGGACAAGCATCAGGTTCCATGAAACAGACCAAGTGCTAGGACCCGGGACCATGTCCACGTACCCACGAGCCATCGAGCTTCCTCACGGCATCTCTGAAGGGGGAACGTGGCGTCACCTCCTCAAAACCAACCGATTTACCTTAAACAGACACACCTGTGCCCACCTCCAGGCAAGCCCTTCGTGTGAGCAGCGGAACACACCCCTCTTTGGAAATGAAAGGGAACCCTCGGGGCACTGACAGCCAAAAGGACACGCAGATTCACAAATGGAGAAGCCGGAAGGCTTGGAGAAAACCCGGTGCAGAAAAAGCGAGTACAACACGGAGCCCAGTCCCCCCAGATCAAAGAGGAAACTAACCGGCCGAGTTGGGAGTTGAGGGTGAGTTAGCCTGGCTTCCGTGGGCTGACACATTGGTGGCAGTGACAGCCGTTTTGGCAGCATAAATATTGGCTTCCTCTTGAAATTTACCTATGTTCTTCTTGTACCGGATTCGCTTATTTCCAAACCAGTTTGATACCTAGAGCGTGTGAGAGAAGATGAGAAGGTTAGCGTTTCCTCCTCCACAACAGGGCCATTGTGGGGGGGAGGGGAAGCCGAAGAGATTGGGGTGGGGGGAGGGCGGTTCTCCAGTTAAGATTTCACAACCTCGAGGAAAAGGTCGGAAGTAAGAGCTTGAGAGCAGCAACGATAAAACAAGACTCTCTCGCTGAACCCAACACAATTCCCACAACCACAGCGACAAAAACTCCCCTGGCAGGAGCCACTCTTTAAACCAGGACCCTCAGGCCAGGCAAGCGTCGGGAATTTGCTGACCTGTTAAGTATGACACTAAAACAACATGCTTTTAAAATTAAGTGTAGTTTTGGCCCTGGCTGGTGTGGCTCAGTTGGTTGCGCGTTGTCCTGGGCACTGGGAGGTCGCCGGTTGGATTCCTGGTTAGGGCACATGCCTGGGTTTGGGGCTCCATCCCCAGTAGGGGGCAACTGATCAATGATTCTCTCATCAATGTTTCTTTCTCTCTCTCTCAAATAAAATAAAAACATGTTTTTTAAAAATAAAAATAAAAAACTAAAAAACAATGAGTGCAGTGTTTGCAAGAATTTTCTTTGTCATAGCAATGCTAACGCTGACTTTGGGCAATAAACATACGCCGACCTTTCAATATCCATGTAAATCTCGGTCAGCCTTGATGGGTTAGATGCAGACTTTTCGGGGTTAGGTAACTTTCACGTGGACTAGATGCTCAGCCGTGGTGCTCAGACCACATCAGCATCCATGGGGTCAGGCCCACAGGCTTCGCTGTGTGTGCAAGGCCCGCCCTCCTGACCTGGGGAGAAACTGGGGCTCCAGGCTCCCGCGTGCAAGCCAACACTCAGAATAAACCTGGTTTCCGTTCGCTGTGAATTCAGTCCCTTGGCGAGGCTCACAGCAGCTGTCCCGGCCTCTGCCAGACTCAAGTGGGGCAGCGCCCGTGAGCCTCCCTCCCCAGTCCCGGCCTAGGAAGGTTCGTGCATGCCCCAGATTCCAGATGTGACTTAGCACTAAAATGCGGGGGCTTACATAACTACAAAGCGGACTCTGAGCCTGGCGAGGGGGGCGGCGGCTCCTGCGCCTCAGCACACACAGCGTCTAGGCCGAAGGCAGACAAAGGGAATTCTTGCAAGTGACACCGACTTTTGAATCCATGAGCAAGATTCACAGTCTCTCACGCTGACCCCCATCGCTCTATGCAGCGTGTGATACAGCAGACACGCCCAGGCTTTGCTGTGAAAATCAAACCGTGCCATTGCGGGATTAGTAAACACGAGAGACAGCCAATGAGAAAACGCCCTGTGTGTTGTAAGTGCTTGTGCAACAGAAAAACAGAGGTAAGCCAGAAGGGGGCACAGTGGGCCATTCACCCACACTGTCCAGTCCACCCCAAACCCGTTCTCCCTGGACAGCGCCCCACTGTCCATGTGCATCAACGTAACCTGGCTGCCTTTGACTGCTGGTGGCACAGGGCAATAAACACACACTGACCTTGGGGGGGCCTGGATGAGCTGAGAAATGGGGGGATGATGGTGTTTGGGGGACTTTTGAGGAAGAAAGGACACGCCTGAGGGATGATGAAATCAGCTACAAGTGAGAAAACAGGAGAAGGAAGAGGTGCAGGGGGACGTGTTGGGGACAGTTCCCTTCTAGGCGGGAACAGCTGAACGGGAGGGAAGGTGCCAGGTCCGTCCGGAATGCCTGGTCGCCCACCAGGGGCTGTCGCATGCCCTGGGCGACATGTAGAACCCGTGTCTCACTAATGACCTCACTGCTCAGCATCACGGCCTGAGGGGCTGACAGGCACCGTCCCAGGAAGGTGGAGCCCTCGCTCCTCTGGAGAGACTCCGAGGGCATGTGAACCTGTGCCGCCTCCAGAGCCTGTGGGCACCGCGTGGAGCGTCCCTGTGAGGCTGATGCTCGGGGGAGTAGGTATGTCTGCGGCCGTGAACGTGGATGAGGTCACTCAGCACGCAGAACAGTGCTCGCCAAGCCCAGTGCAGGGAGAGCTGCTGGAACAGGTGCCCAGCCTCCCCGCCGCCCCTGAGATTTTGATTCAGGATTGGGAGGGGCAATTGTTAACGAAGAAAGAAGGGAGGGAGGGAGGGAGGGAGGGAGGGAGGGAGGGAGGGAGGGAGGGAGAGCCCTGGCTGGGAGTTAGGGACCTGGTCCACAGCTGGCGCCTGCCAAACACCCAGCAAACGCCGAGAAGTCACTTCTCCTTCCCCGTGGACCGAGGGTCTAGGTGCAGAGGAGAAGGGTTGGAGACGCAGACAAAGGACCCACCGCCCTTGCCCCCGGAGGGTGCTTCCTGGGCTGTCAGGACTGGAGATGACCTTCCTGGGTCAGTGCCTAAGGAAGGGGGAGCAGAAAAGGAGTGGGTCTTCCCACCTTATCTCGCTGGAAGGGTGTTGCTAACGCTGCTGCAAAATCACACAGCGTGTGGGGGAGCCCCTGGTGAGCTCGTCATCGGGATCCCCGGGGTGGAGACCGTGCTCTGGCCAGGCCTAATTCCGCTTGGCTAACCGCAGGCTGATGGGAGTGCGCCCTGCAGGGAGCACCGGGAGCCAGGACTCCGTTCAGGCAAGTACAGCGGCACAGCTTGTTCAAGAGGCCTGGCAGCTGTCCAGCGAACTCCCCACTACATCAGTTCCCCGCCCCACCCGCTACGGAGACCCATGTGGGTCTCTTCACGTGACATAATTCTGAGGAAATCTTTCTGCGGTAGATTTCAGACTCTCCCTCCTGGTCCCAGCTAGAGACCGGGGGTGGAATCCGAGGTTCCAACTGAGCGAGAAGTTCGCACGGACCCTCTTACATATGAATATTGCCCCCTCTCCTTCTCACACGAAGGAAGACTCGGGTCTGTGAACATCCCATATCCTGCATCTTGCCCTGACAACGGACACCTGTCACGTCATCGCTCCCGGGGGAGGAGCACTCGGAGGCGTGTGCGACCACTCCAGTGCACACCGGGGCGTTCATTCCCCACACCTTCGTCGGTGAGCAGAGAGAAGGCGCGTCTGTCCCTTTCACGTGAAAGTTCGTCCCCTGGCTCGCGGAGGTCCTGGGTGGGGCAGAAAGCGGGCTAAGGAATGGCCTGTGGCTGAGAAACTACAGGAGAGCTTTCCAAGGTCAAGTAAGCACCTCCGTGTGGAGGCAGCGGGCTGTCGGGGGAGGAACCCGAGCCCCGTTTCACAGCCCTCCACCGGGTCTTTGGTTCCAGCTGGTCCCTGGCCAGTCCCCCAGGCCCTGGCCGAAGCGCCCTATTCACACAGAGCAGGCTGACCCCGCTGTCTCCGGGCTTCAGCTGCGAGAGCCTGCGGACCCCGAGGCTGAGTGCCGCCCCCAGGCGCAGGCTGAGCCGGCCTCACCTGGGACACGGTGATGCCGCACTTCTTGGCCAGCTCCTCTTTGGCTTCCTCACTGGGGTAAGGGTTGCTGAGATGGGAATAGAAATATTCATTCAGGATTTCCGTCGCCTGCTTGTTGAAATTCCGTCTCTTCCGCCTGCATGGGAGAAAGGGAGCAGAGAGACACAAAAACGCGTTCACACCAAATTCACACCCACAGGGAGAGGAGGGTCCACGGGGAGAAGACACGGTTTCGGGCGGCTGTGCCCAGGGGCTGGCTGCCACAACCATCACACACCCACCCACTGTGAGACACCACGGGGCCCAGAGGAGGGCCTGGCGCGCAGAAGGGCCCCGGAGCGAAGCGGCACCTCCAGGTACGAACAGCCCTAAATGGCAGAGGAGACGCCCCTGACTTCTTTCCTGCCACACAGGTGGCTGAGCGGGACCACTTTTTGAATAAAAGCGTTTTTCTGCCCTTAAAAAAAGTGCTAATCGAACTAATTTAAAGTGAGAATTCCTTCACTGCCTCCTCCCGGAAGGCCTTGGGCGGGGACACGGCCACTGCAGACTGGGTCGTCCCCCCACCTGAGCGGGGTCTCCTTCTTTGGATAAAATGAGCTCATTTGCTTTTCTTGCTTCTGTCAAAAGCTTTTCCTTATGGACAAGATGCCCAGAACGGCCCTGGTTGTGCCAGGATAGAATTTCCCAATTTAGCCAACAGAAAGCGCGTACCACCTTGCTAGACAGGAAATTCAGCTAATATTGTGTTTTCAGGGTCCCGCGTGGATTAATTAACACAATGAAGTGCCTGATTTTACCGGGTGAGCACCATCTGTCCACAGGTATGAGCCACATCTGTCCAGACACTGGCAAGACCGAGCCACTCTCCCAATCACGCTGGGTTTCTGGGTCACCCGCCTCAGAACTGGGCAGATTGAATTAGAAACCCAACTGAAAAGCAGGCAAGTGTCTGAAGCTCCCGCATGATGGGATCTGGGGGAAGGGCCGTGCTACCTCGCTCCCTAGCTTGTCCTGGCATCACCTCTGGCTTCCTCTTGGCCGGAGAAGACAGCTGTCCGGGCCGGGGCCCTGCGCCCCGAGGGCTGCCCTGATGGGGAGAGCCTGAGCCTCGCTGTGTGAATGAGGGGTAATCTCCCGGAGGCCTCACCCGTGGTAGGCCTGCTCTGCTCCTTCCCGGCGGTGTCAGCCTAGGCCACACAGCCCAGGCCGGCGAACCCCGGGGCCAGGATTGGTCAGGATCTAAGAAACCGAGTGAAATGACACACTTCCTGGGATAGGTGCTCGGCCGCAGACACCGGCTACTCGCTTTGGCTTGAAGTGCTATCAGCCAATCAAACCTCGGAGAGTCGGTCTTTAGGTTTTGAATTTAAGGAATATGGACATGGGTGATTTATTCCCAGATAAATGCAGCATATTAGGGAAAAACTCCTTGAATCTGAGAGATTTTAGAGTGGGACACGTAGGCACTGTGGACTTATGCTGCTAAGCACCATACATGCTGTCCCCTAACCAAAACCCTACCCCTAACACTACCCTTGACTCTACCCTGACTCTACCCCAACCCTAACCCTACCCCTAACACTACCCCTGACTCTACCCCTACCCCAACCCTAACCCTAGCCTTAGCCCTACCCTTAACACTACCCCTAGCCCTACCCCTAACACTACCCCAGACTCTACCCCAATCCCAACCCTAACCCTACTCCTACCCCTAACACTACCCCTAGCCCTACCCCTAACACTACCCCAGACTCTACCCCTACCCCAACCCTAACCCTACCCCTACCCCTAACACTACCCCTGACTCTACCCCAACCCTAACCTTAACCCTAGCCTTACCCTTACCCCTAACACTACCCCTACTCCTATCCCTAACACTACCCCTGACTCTACTCCTACCCAACCCTAACTCTAGCCCTACCCCTACCCCTTAACAGCTCTGGCTTTCCAGGGGGTTCCATCCTGTCCCTGGTGCCATTCCCCTCAATCCTAGCCCTGCTCACACAACTTCGCCCAGCCACACCACATGTGCCCTGCTCCCCAAAGACACTCCTGGCTTCCACACTCTGCCTTCCCACCCACCGTGCCTTTCGCACCAGCCTGTGCACAGGTGTGTGTCTCCCAACTGCCGGCAGCCCCACAGGGAGGGGCTGTTCCATGCTCATCTGAAACCGAGGGCCCAGGCCAGTGAGCACTCAGGCAGCGCTGCGTGGCCGCTGCAGGGCACTGCCGTCCACGGCTCCTGCCACGCTGACCTCACGCTTCTCTGAGACTCAGGACGGTGCCCCCCCCCCGGCCCCTCCCGGGCACGCGGGGTTGGCAGTTGTGTCCCAGGATTCACGGGCGGTTCTGCGTGGCATCTAAGAGCCCCTGTGCCGTGAGTGAGCTCCCGAAGGCTGGACCCACGTAGCCTTTCTCATCTTTGCTGCTCCAGTGCTAACTCAGCAGCTGGCTGCGAGCAAGAACTCTGTTCGATGAACAACTCCACCTCTGCAGAGCCCTTCTGGCGGCCTCCCGGTCCCTCCTCTTCCACGGCCCCGTCCCGGGTCCCTTTCTGCAGCCCCTCTCTCGGGGGAGGCGCACACGACACCTCGCACCATGGTGACGTTCTTGCTGTTCTCGCCAGCAAAATGGTATCGAAAAGATTCCAGACAGTCATTAAGAGCAGTGGTCGCCAACCTTTCGGACCTCACGGACCACCGGTCGGCGACTGCTGATTAAGAGGGTTTACAAGTTCTCTCTCTTTTAACTACAAAGAAAAGGAGGAGAGTTCGGATTCTGAGCGCTAGCTTGCTAGGTCTTCTAGGTCTTCGTGCTTGGCGCCCTGTCCATAAACCGCTTTAATCTCCACACTTTCCCAGCACGAGGCGTGGTACAGGGCATGAGACGATGAACACTGAATGGATGAGTGAATTAATGGGTGAGTGGAGTTTTTAAGCCACCATTTTCTGGCTCAGTTAAGCCAACGTAAGGCAGAGAAAAAGGAAATGACTTGCGTGGATGAAACCTGGGCAGAGCTCAGGGAAGAGGGGGAAGGCGGATTCTACGGAGCCTGTGGGACCCGCGCCCACAGCTCCTGGGAGTGGGAGGGGGGGTGAGGGGGGGTGCTGAGAGCAGCGCAGGCTCTGGTCCTCGGATGGGAGTCCATGGAGAGGGGCCCTGGGCTAACGCTTGCCACGGCAGGACCCTCCTGCGGCCGGCTGTGTGGGCCGCCTGCTGGAGGGGCGGCTCCCAGAGCCTGGACCTGCCCCCGAGTTGTGGGAATGAACTCCGCTCCGTGGAGCGGGTTTGGAAGAGACCCCGCGCCTCAGGTGAGTCTGGCCTCGGCCGGCACCTGGGTCACAGCTTGGCGACCCCAGGCAGCAGGGACGGTGAGGCATGTGCCATGTTAGGGGACAACAGAGAGCGAACACAGGGGTGTACACAGCACAGCAGGAACGCTCATGTCTACATGTATGGTGACCTAGCACACACGCGTCCCCCTTGCATGTTCCCCTCCCTGGGGACCTCTCTGCTGAGCCCCGCAGCCTGGCCCGCTGCAGCGGGAAGAGGCCACGGCTGCCCGGCAGGCCGCCGCACGCTGTGTTTGCGCTCGGAAAGCCATTGGCTCGGCCCGGGACGGCGTTGGGGTTACATTCTTTCACTGACACCAAATACCCCCCAGAATAAACGCCAAGGACGGCTGGCTCAGCTGTGCTCGCTGGGACCGTGGCTCAGAGGCCACGACTCAGAGGTCGCAACCCAAGCAGGAAGACGTCCCCGGGAGGGACGGTCCCGGGCCGAAGGGAACGTCGGCGTGAAGGCCATGGGCGCCGAGGCCCTGGCTTTGCAGCAGGATTGCGGCAAGAACAGTCTGGGCACCGGCCTGCCCCTCCCCCGCCTCCTTTCTTGAAAAGAACTCAGTTTGGGTCCAACTTCTCCTTTTTCAGGATCTGCCAACGTAAATACCAACTCCGGCCTTCTAACGAGGGGCGTTGCCATGGGGATGGCAGAGTGCGGCTGCACTCAGGGAGGGACCTCACAGGCCGCCCTGCGAGGAACAGCCCGCGTGAGAGAAGCCGGGCTGGCGGCCTTGGAGGAGGGGGACGCAGGGTCCTGCCTCGGGGACCCCCCTCCCCACTCGTCGGCACGCCCGGCCGGGAAAAGCCATCCTCAGTTTTACTTTCTCGTGGCTATTCCGCCGGCCCAGAGGCAGGCTGCTGGCTGGCGTCCTCACACTACGCTCCAGGGCCCACAACACACCGAACAACAGGGAGTGAGGAGAGGCCCGGCCCGTGGGCGGCAAAGGCCACGATGGAGCGGAAACACACGATTCCAGGGGAGACAAATGCAAAGACAGCAGCCAGTCTGTCTGAAAAAACTGTGACCGTGAAACGGTGCACCCCCCCGCCCCCCTGACACATCTGACTGTTGATTAATAAAAATCGGGGATTGGGCTTGTCTTCCGAAAATGACACAAGGAAGGTGACTGCCTTCGTGGGAGAGGCCCCTGGGGACGAGGTGCAGCCAGCAAGGCAGCCTCTCGAGGGGCGCCTGCGAGGTCACACGGTGCCCCCCGCAGCAGGCGCAATCCCCACGCCGTCCGGCGGGGAACGTGCGCCGGGGAAGTCCAGCGCTGCCCGAACCCTCTGGTCTGGGGAGGAGAGGCTGAGAGCCTGTGGCTTGTCACCTGTTCTCAGGTTCAGTCTTAAAGGGCCTTTGCATCCATGGTTTCAACTGAATTATTTGAACTCACACGAGGTCCTGAGCAGCAATCCCAAATGAAACAAGGGCCTGAGCCACGGTTCGGCCCCTGGACCAGTCCTCGCTCCCTGTGCCCCCGGGACCGGGTCTCACCGTCTGTTCTCCTAGCCTCAGCCTGGAGCATGGCACGTGGGGATTGGCCTGCACATGGCCGGGAGGGATCCCAGCTCTCAAACGGAACTGCCTTATGGGCCCACAGAGCCGGTCCCTGCCTGGCCGGGCGCTCAGGGGGTGAGAGCGTCGTACCCCATACACCAAGGTTGTGGGTTCCATCCCTGGTCAGGGCACATACAGAATCAACTAATGGATCAAGTATGAATATGCAAAAATGGGTGGAACAACAAATCAATCTCTCTCTCTCTCTCTCTCTCTCTCTCTCTCTCTCAAATCAATAAATTAAAAAGAGGAGGTCCCCAGTGGTAGGACAAAGTCCTGCCTTTGCTGTCACTGTAGCCACGTTGTCCTTGCTCCGGGATGGACACCCCCCCCCCCCCCCCCCCCGCCAGCCCCACGCTTCCTGCAGCTCTGGCCACAGCGGCCTCCCTGGCCCACGCCCTTCCTCGGCTCCCTGGGGAAACCGGGGCCTGGAGCAGGACCCAGCCCCAGCCCCCTGGACACTCCCAGAGGCCAGGCCGAGGGCGACTCACCGCGCGTCCAGGAACCGGGAGCGCAGGATCATGACGGCCTCGCACGTGCTCTGCTTGAGCTGCATCTGGATGGAGCTGAACTTGCGGTGGATGATGCTCACCATCCGCTCGATCTCCTTCGGGGAGATGGGCCTGGTCCGGCTCTGCTCGCGCAGCAGGTTCATCACGTGGGTGGTGAACTCGTTGCAGGCCTGCGGGGACAGGACACACAGGTGAGGGGTGGGGGGGGGGGCTGTGCGGCACCCCGGGGTGTGTGTGCAGGGACGCTGCGGGGACAGGACACTCAGGTGAGGGGTGGGAGGGGGGAGGGCTGTGCGGCACCCCGGGGTGTGTGTGCAGGGACGCTGCGGGGACAGGACACGCAGGTGAGGGGTGGGAGGGGGGAGGGCTGTGCGGCACCCCGGGGTGTGTGTGCAGGGACGCTGCGGGGACAGGACACGCAGGTGAGGGGTGGGAGGGGGGAGGGCTGTGCGGCACCCCGGGGTGTGTGTGCAGGGACGCTGCGGGGACAGGACACGCAGGTGAGGGGTGGGAGGGGGGAGGGCTGTGCGGCACCCCGGGGTGTGTGTGCAGGGACGCTGCGGGGACAGGACACGCAGGTGAGGGGTGGGAGGGGGGAGGGCTGTGCGGCACCCCGGGGTGTGTGTGCAGGGACGCTGCGGGGACAGGACACGCAGGTGAGGGGTGGGAGGGGGGAGGGCTGTGCGGCACCCCGGGGTGTGTGTGCAGGGACGCTGCGGGGACAGGACACGCAGGTGAGGGGTGGGAGGGGGGAGGGATGTGCGGCACCCCGGGATGTGTGTGCAGGGACGCACTGGGTGTTGGTGGCATTTTGACAAATCGGAGGCACAGACTAAGTGACGGCTGGAAACCCATCAGCCCTGACGCTAACCTTGGGCCACATATAGATTTTAAGAGAAAAGAAAATTCTTAATCATGATTTTTTTCCTCATGATTTTACTACTGTGAAAGACAAGAAGATAACTTCAGTGTAAAATGCACGTCACAACCCTTCACCCCGGTGTTCACAGCCACAGAGAGTTTGGGGTCACAAAAGCACGTCCTGCCTTGTCCACGGAAGGGTAGGATCCTGGGATTCTAAGCTTTTCCATCAATCCATTTCCACTCCTACTTTCATTACGAGGAGTCCCTCCTCGCTGGCTCTGGGAGGCCCCGTGTCCACAACGCGGGGGGCCCACAGGCACAGCCTCACCACGGGGCTTGGAGGGTTCAGGGGCTCGCCCTGCAGACAAGAGCCTAGCAGGGTGTGACCGCGGTGCCCTCGGGCGCAGGCATCCTGGCCCGCCCCTCTGACTCGCTGCCCTTTCTTTCAGTTTCGGTCCTTATCCCCTGCAGCCAGGTATCCCAGCTCGGCACTCAGTAAAGCACTCTCGTCAGCACCTGCTCCCAGGTGAGCTCACGCACTGTCGTCAAAGCGGATTCCCTGTGCACAGGAAAAGGCAGCAGGCTGCTGTGGGAACCCGAGACTCAGAGGTGCAGCCCCATCTTAACCACGGAATGCATTCGTGATCGGCAACAGGCGTTGCCACGTTTCGGCAGCACGAAGCCCTCCTGTTGGTCAGTGATGCAGCGACAGTCCCGGCCGCTGCCCCTCCCCGAGCGATCCTCTGAGCGTGGCTGCCCAAAGCTACGCAGAGATGCATCCTCTGGGCCTGGGAGGCTGGCCTTGACCTGCCTCCTTGCAGATTTGGGTGAACCCTGTCGCCACCCAGAGCTCCTCTATTCGTTTGGGTGGGCACGATCATTCCTGACCCTCTAGCGAGCCTGGCAGTGCCCACACTCCTGAGCCGTGCCCTGCGGATGGGGCCCGTCGCTGGGACACAGCTGAGGCCGAGGAGGAGTCCCCTCCGGCTCCCTTGGCTGAGGGCCTTCGGGAGTCACCCAACTTCACGTCTCTGCCTCATCTTCCTGATGAGGGACGTGGGTGACAACACCCCCCTCGGAGGCGGCGAGCATGAACTGAGCTACTGTATTCGTGTAGGGCCATCTCAACGTGTATCACCATCTCTTCAAAGACCGATACCTCAGGGACCCGATGTATTATCACAGCTGGGTGAGCTCCTCCAGCCCTCAGCCTCCCTCCTGGTAAAACAAAAGGGCTTCTACTCTGCAGACACCTGCTGAGGACAAATCCATGGACAATGGGGTCCAGGTGGCCTCTGCTCGCCACTAAGATGCTACCATAGAAACAGGCTCTATATTATAAGTTTCTTCTGCCCTGAACCACCCCACTCCGTGTACAGAAAAGGGGGTAAACCCGGCAGTGAGCTGTGGGACTCCAGGAGGCTCGGGGTGGGGTGCGGGTTTGGGGCAGCAGCCGCAGCTTTCCACAGCCCCACCTTGGGGGCCGGTGAGGAGGCATTGCCAAGGGCACTGGCTCCCACCATGAAGCTACAGGGCGCGGCCAAAATGAATGTCTTCGTTGCTGAGGATAAAAGTACTCACACTGCCTTTCCCGGGCCTCCCGCTCAGACACAGGCAGACAGGGGGCCCCCACCGATTGCCCAGGGGCAGCCACACAGCTGCTGGCCAGCTGCTTGGACGTGCAGCCAGCAGCGTACGGCGTTCCAAGTCCGGGAAGACGGACAGAACATCCCGGCCCAGATCTCTCCAGACTTCAACTGCCTGCACGCCTTCTCCATCCCCCAGACTCAGCCCTGGTGCTGGGCTGCCCCCTCAGAACCAGGGCCGGTTACAAAGGCCAATCAGTGCAACCCACACAGGTGGGCGGTTTCTGGGACGGAGGGCACTGCTGGAGGTCAAGGTCGGTCCCTTCCCGGAGCCAGCGCTGCAGCGGCCCCCGGGTGGCGGTCTCTGAAAGGCTGTTCCTGGGAGAGCAAAGGCCTCTGAGAAAGTCTGGCTCCGCCCTGGATCCGCCTTACATCCACCTTCTCCCCTTAGCCCTTCCCGGGAGGGGAGGCCACTCTCATCGGGGTGCGAGTGACCAGCCCAGGTCAGCCTTGGAGACTGGCCGTCCACGTCCCGGCAGCACTGCTTACAGAAGCTGGGAGCCTGCAAAGCCAAGGGAGCCCCATTTTCTGAAGAAAGCACACGGGCCAACCCCCAGGTTCCCGCCATGGCGGTTTTGTCAGAACAGCCAGCTCCCCAGGCCTCCGCCTCAGAGTGGCTGCTGAAACCGTGTACCAACCCCGTCTCACGAACAAGACAATTCCTCCCCTTCTTTCTGAGGAGCCCTCCAGCAGCTGCCGGACCAGTCATCGGTGGGCAGTGCGTGCAGGCCGCTGTGGTGGCTGGAGGGGTGGGGCGCGAGGGGGAGGGGCGTTACGGGAAGCCCTCAGGGCTCCTTACACCTGGTTCTCTACCAGCAACAAACTAAAATCAAAACAACACACACAACAAAAGCAGCTGTTAAAGAGTCAACTTGATCATTGCATCCAGGTACCAACACAATTTCCTCTGCTGAGCTGTCCTATTTTTCAAAAAGCCGCCAGGAGGAATGGCCACAGAAAAACGAGTGAGATGGGTCTCAGTGAGACCAGCTAGAAGGCCAACGGCACAGGCATAGTCCCCTGCGAGCTGCTATTCGCTATAATAAACAACACAACTAATCTGAATGCGAGATCAGGCACCCAGAGTGTGCTAAGCGGTATTGGCTCTCACCGGAAATGCCCACGTGATCAGGCGGTGATTTCTTAGTCCTTCTTGAGAGTGATGACCAGGGACCATTCCCACCACACGTGAGCGCGGACTCTGTGACGGCGGGCTCCCCGGGAGCGCCCAGGACCCAGCACCTCTGTCAGGGGGTGCAGGTACCTGCCTGAGGAGCTGCTGAGGGCCTGGGGCCAGCAAGCAGTTCACAGAGCCACAGAGGGCAGGCTGACCCCTTCGTGGTCATAGCCCGGCCCCGGGGCAACCTGCCCACGCGGGCTGAGCCCCAGGCACATCACCTGACCTTTGACCTCCGTTTCCTCACTGTACCAAAGGAGAGGATGACAGTACCTGTCCCGGGCCCCCAAGCACAGAATTCCCTGGAGGAAATGCGGTAGCCGTGGCTTCCTCGCTTGGGGTGACAGAGGGGTGATGGGTTAAATCAGGAAGTCAGTTCTGTGCTGAGAACAAAGCCAGTTCCCAATACCTTCCCGTCTAACATCCACTCCAGGGCTGGTGCAGGGGGGCGGGGGGGGGGGGGGCGCACTCCGGGCTCTCCTGGGCCCGGGAGCTCGGAGTGAGTTCCCTGGATGCCAGGCCAGGCAGTTATGCCAGAGACAGGCTGACTGGTGGAGGGAAGGAGGCAGCCAGAGCCGGGAACCTTGGTAGGAAATGTCCCGTGTCTTCCCCAGGTGCCCCATTGCTCAGGGCGACTGCCCTCTGGCTCCTGCGTCAGCCAGCTCTCCACGCACACCCTGGGCTCAGAGTGTACACAAGCCAACCCGTGGAGGGCCGTGGTTCTGTCCGAGAAGGCAGGGTGACCGCTGGCTCCCTGGCTGAGCCTCCCACCCGTCTGCTTCACCAGGCCTGGCCCCAGCGCCAGTTTATCTCATTAACGAAGGTTCTTAGCAGAAATCCAATTCAAAGGTAGGTAGGTCTGAGTACAACAATGAAACTTCTTCACTTTAACTTTTTAAATACTTATTTCTACTTTAAAATTTAAATTGTCTATTAAGTTTGCATCTGCCTTCCACCTAGACAGTCATAAGTGGACTGGAGGGCAGGATCTTTCCCTTTTGCTCTTCCTCCCTCTTCCTGTGGGACCCGAGGAAGGAGAGGAAGCCCGGGACCTGACAGTCAAGGGAGGAAGTCAGCTGTGGTGTCAGGACAAGGCTGCCGCCAAGGCGGGAAACAGACATCTGTCAATCAATGAGGGAAGGCTGGTCTGGGGACTCCTGGACGTGGGACTGCTCCTGCCAGCCATGGAGACAGCGTGATGTGTGAGTGTGTCACTGGTCAGCCAGTGTGAGTGTGTATGAGTAACTGTGTCTGTGAGTGTGTGTGTGAATGCGTGTGTGTGAGTGCATGTGTGTGTGAGCATGTGTGACTGCGTCTGTGAGAGACTGAGTGTGAGTGCATGTGTGTGAGATTGTGATTGTGTGTGTGACTGAGTGTGTGAGAGTGTATAAGTGTGTGTGTGAGATTGTGACATTTTGTGTGTGACTGAGTGTGAGTGTGTGAGTGAATGCATGTGTGTGAGATTGTGAGGTTGTGTGCGTGTGTGACTGAGTGTGAGTGTGTGAGAGTGAATGCATGTGTGTGAGATTGTGAGGTTATATGTGTGACTGGCTGTGAGTGTGAGAGAGTGAGTGTATGTGTGTGCAAGTGCATGTGTGTGTGTGAGCATGCGGTGTGCAGAGGGAGGGTCTCAGCTGGAGGAGCCCTCTCGATGAGAATCCTTACCCTCACTGATGCCTCTGCCCTCGCAGCCGCTCCCACCCTTTCCTGTAACAGCTCGACTCCAAGTGCTCAGCTCTTTGCACAACCGCCACCTGGGGCAGTTGTGGAACACTGGGTCCTGCACACCACTGCAGGGAACACACTCACTCCCACACACACGCACACACGGTCACACAGGCCCCACACCACTGCAGGGAACACACTCACTCCCACACACACGCACACACGGTCACACAGGCCCCACACCACTGCAGGGAACACACTCACTCCCACACACACGCACACACGGTCACACAGGCCCCACACCACTGCAGGGAACACACTCACTCCCACACACACGCACACACGGTCACACAGGCCCCACACCACTGCAGGGGACACACTCACTCCCACACACACACACACACACGGTCACACAGGCCCCACACCACTGCAGGGGACACACTCACTCCCACACACATGCACACACGGTCACACAGGCCCCACACCATTGCAGGGGGCAGGATTGGAATCCACGTCAGTCTGACTCCAGGATCCCAGAGACCCTGCTCTGTTCAGGGGGCGGGGAAGTGCCCACCCGCGCATGCCCTGCGTGATGTGGAAGGAAGGCGTGCTGGACTGCAGGTGACGGAGTCTGGGCGGAGGAGGCCCGGCGGGCATTACCTGCTCGTACTTCTCCAGCTCCGTGTGGTAGATCTGTCGGATCTGCGACAGCTTGGCTCTGTAGTCCGAGTGCTCCACCGAGTTGTCAGAACCGGCCCCTCCAGAGGCCGCTGCGGCCGCCGCTGCCGCCGCCGAGCCGCCCCCCTTCTCGGGACCCGCCACGCCCTCTGCCAGCAGCATGTTGTCCAGTCGCATCAGCTGGGGGTCTGTGGGCTCCTCTTCCTGGGCGCCCCGGATGCTCAGAACTGCAGGGAGACAGAGAGGGGCGTTAGTGGGCACCAAACGGGGAAAACCAGAGCTGAAAGCACCCACAGTGCCTGGGGCGGCGAAGGGCGGGGCTGCGGGCGCCTGCAGTGTGGGGCCCGGGCGGTGAAGGGCGGGGCTGCGGGCGCCTGCAGTGTGGGGCCCGGGCGGTGAAGGGCGGGGCTGCGGGCGCCTGCAGTGTGGGGCCGGGCAGTGAA
Source organism: Cnephaeus nilssonii (assembly GCF_951640355.1). Classification (NCBI taxonomy): domain Eukaryota; kingdom Metazoa; phylum Chordata; class Mammalia; order Chiroptera; family Vespertilionidae; genus Cnephaeus; species Cnephaeus nilssonii. Next base: position 42,017,829 of record NC_137092.1, read on the forward strand.
GGGCAGGGCTGCGGGCGCCTGCAGTGTGGTGTCCGGGCAGTGAAGGGCGGGGCTGCGGGCGCCTGCAGTGTGGGGCCCAGGCAGGTGAAGGGCGGGGCTGCGGGCGCCTGCAGTGTGGTGCCCGGGCAGTGAAGGGCAGGGCTGCGGGCGCCTGCAGTGTGGGGCCCGGGCAGTGAAGGGCGGGGCTGCGGGCGCCTGCAGTGTGGGGCCCGGGCGGTGAAGGGCGGGGCTGCGGGCGCCTGCAGTGTGGTGCCCGGGCAGTGAAGGGCGGGGCTGCGGGCGCCTGCAGTGTGGGGCCGGGCAGTGAAGGGCGGGGCTGCGGGCGCCTGCAGTGTGGGGCCCGGGCGGCGAAGGGCGGGGCTGCGGGCGCCTGCAGTGTGGGGCGCCTGCAGTGTGGGGCCGGGCAGTGAAGGGCGGGGCTGCGGGCGCCTGCAGTGTGGGGCCCGGGCAGTGAAGGGTGGGGAGAGGGTGGACTAAGGGACGGAGTGATCTAGTTGGTCAGCAGGGCAGCGGGTGGTTCCTTCACCCCTGGCACACCCTGCACCCGACAGACACACAGCTCAGTGCACCCAGCAAGGGTGCCCGCAGCCAGGTCTTTGTGGAGAGGGAACCTGGGAAGAACGTCCAGTGAGCAAACATGGGAAGCCGCTGGATGGCGCAGGAAAGGAGGGGAGTGACGGAGGCCCGCGGGGCAGCAGTCCCGTTTGTCCACACGTTGGGGATGGGCTGGCAGGGTCCCGTGACCCATGGAGACGAGCCACTGGACCAGCGGGGGCAAGAGCTGGCTCAGGGAGGGGAGGGGTGCGCCTGGTGAGCCCAGGGGGTGTGCCGGGGAAGGGCTGTATCTAACGCAGCGAGAACCAGCCAGAAGGGTGGCTCTCAGGAAGCCCGCTCCTGCATCACACCCTGAGGCACGCCGGCCGTGCAGTGGGCCGCGCGGACCCGGGTGGCCCTCGGAGCGGGGGGTAAGAGGCGTGATAGAGAAACAGCAGTCAGCTGCCTCCCATACATGCCCCGACCAAGATCGAACCCGCAATCTAGGAATATGCCCCGACCGACCGGGACGCGAATCTTTCGGTGCGTGGGACGCCGCTCCAGCCACTGAGCGGGCGGCCAGGGCGCTTCCCCTTTAACAACCAGCGGGAAGCACAGCGGGGCACAGACCCCCACGCCGACCTAATCACTGTTTTCCTTGGTCTGGACAACGGCCTGGTGCTCAATAAAACAAGGAAGGAATGCCTATGGCTGGGAAGGGACCTGGGAGGAAGCCGTGCCCGCTGCCGAGGGTCAGATGGACAAGGGTGTGACGCCCGAACGCATGAAGGATCCAGTTAGTTGAGGGAGAATTAAAAAATCACCGTAGAAGTGTGAGCGTTTCACTTAGATTCTATCCTTTCCCGAGTCCTATGAAAATACTTTTCAAAAAGAAATTAGGCCCCACTGAGATGTAATATAACTGGTTTCTAAATGTGGACAATAAGCAATGGTATGATAAAAATATGAGGCACCAGACAAGCTGGGGGCTCCGGTAAAAAATTTCAGAGAAAAAAATGGTACTGATGGGAACAGCAAGGATAGGAGACAGCCTTCGCCTCCACTCTGTTCCGTGGCAGATTCTGCCTCCAGCGGCCGGGGCTGCCACGTGGGCGTGAGGGCGGCACAATGCCCGCTCACACCCTACACGCACATATGGGCCCACGACTCACAGGAAAACCCGCAGTTAAACAAACGCCACCAATGTGAAATAAACGAGAAGGGCGATGGCCTAAGCAGAACGACGCTTCCTCCTCTGGCGATAGGAGACAAAATGATTATTTAAAAGGTCCCCTTTATCTCCGGGCACCCTGCAGCACTCAAATGAGCCCTCCAGATCCAATTCCACGGCGGAGCTGTTACCTAATCCGCAGCCATCACATGCGATCAGGTTCCGTCCCTGACGGCGCCGCCGCCTCCCGCGCTCCCAGCCCAGCAGCATCACTGAAGCTGGCCTTAAAGGGCCAATCCCCGTTGCTGCCCGTAAGTGATTTCTACAGAAACTGTCACACCCCTTTACAATGCATCTGAGGTCACACCCACCCTTCCACCACTGGCCCTGGGTTAATCCTTTACTGAAACCAAGATTAGAGGACCCCCTTGTTCTTACTCCGCTTTTCCTCTCAAGGAGAAAACACACCAGCGCAAGGCTCAGCGCGGGAGTGGGTTGTCTGGCCTGAGCCATGACCGGGCCGGAGCAGCTCCCCGCAGGGCCCACCAGAGGGCACTGTTTCCTCACCGAGGACAGGTGGCTGGGAGGCCCAGGTTACTGCCCGGCTGGATTCACACCCACGGGTGGGGAGGAGGCCGGAGCAGAGCACACTGTCCTGGGATGTGAGCAGCAGCGCAGGGACCAGACCTGGGCTGAGAGGCAGACCCACAGCAGACAGGTGTTCGGGGGCAGGTGTGAGGCGACCGCCCCGGGGCCACTCTCTCTGCCTGATGTGAAGGCACAGGGCTTCCCCTCCACGCAGGGAGTCCCACGGTCCACGAGCCGGGCTTCACGACCCCCGGCGGGAGGCAGGGCTCTCCGCCTCGCCCCAGGCTGCTCTGCCGCCCCGTCCGTTTGTCAGCACTCGGACAGGAGTCGGATGGAGATAGGATGCCCTTGCGTTCTTACAGAAAGAGCAAAGTGCGTGCCCCCGAAATACCAGTTACGCCTTTTATTTGTTCACGAGCGCGCGCACCGCCGAGTCGAATCACCTCCTGAAAGGTGAAGTAAACTCCAAAGTCAGAGCAGAGGACGGAAGGCAAGGGCCGAGCCAGGGCAGGGCGGCCTAGACCACCCACGTGGGAGCCACGTGCGGGAAACGGTTTCCTGCCGAGTCGTACGTACAAAGCGTGAGAAGTGCGTCACTCCGTTAGTGTGCTGTGTCCCCTGGACGGAGATGCCTCGGTGGCCGGGGGGAAGCAGGAGAAGTCTCCATATTCGTTTGCCTCGAGATGAACCTATCCTGTGGCTGAGGTCACACTGCCTGCTTCCCCCCGGGAGCAAATTCAGGACAGATTTCCTCCGGTGGCCCCGGAACGTGAAGAGGGGCGCAGGCTCTCCTGCCAGCCCGGCGGCACGGCGCACAGGAGCGCGGTGGGACACAGCCGGTCCCAGATGCCCCCGCGTGACCGTGTCCCTCCTCTGGTTCCCTTACCACTCAATGTCCACAACTCCAAGCACACTGTAGCTCTCGTCAGGATGCCATCGGGATGTTCTTATAAAAGCGCGTGTCAGTGCTGGTAACGGGCCTTTTTGGTTGCTGGTTGGATCTCAATCAGCCCACTGACGAAGGCCCGGGGAGCACAGAGCACCGAGCCATGCAGGGCTGAGGTTTTGTCTGTGTGCGGGGGTCTGTGCCCCCCCACCACCACCACCACACAGGTGGGGACCTGAGGCCAGCGGGGGGCTCAGTGTCCTCTCCCAGGTCACCTCTTTCTCCTCCTTCGGGCCTTTCCCGCTCCTCCTCCCAGAGCCCAGGAGCAGGTGTGCGCCCTCCGCGCTCCGGAGTCCGGGACGCCTCCGGCTGAGCAGAGCCCCAGCTGGCCTTCCTGGGCCGGGGAGCGTCCAGGTGGCCGACCTGGCGCAGTTCCCCCGGAAGACGCGTCCTGGAAGCTGAGACCCTTCTGGGAACCACTTAGCTTGAGGCAATCTCACCTGGTGTCAGACGAGCTGGCCTGCCAGCCATCTCTAATAGCTGCTTTCAACTTTCCATTAAAAAATAAATAAATTATAACCAGGAGAGCCGAGAGCCTCCATTCAGAGCTGGGTTTGAGGAAGCGGACGGGAATCGAACGTGGGAGTGAAAGGAGGCTTTTCCAGTGAGCAGGCAAGAAGGACGCGCTGACCTCACACTGACCCTGCCCACTGCCGCCCGCTGACAATAACACGGCTACTTCGTGTACATGTGCACTTGACCTCTAATATTTATGTCGGGATATGGGCTCAGAATGTGTCTCTCTCCTGTCTGGGACCTGCACAGAGATGAAGGGAAAGGTTGATCTGTTGGTTTCTTCCAACACCCCCCTCCGTAGACTAACAGAGCCCTGATTTTTAGGGGAGCTCATGGCCACTGGGCGGAGAGGAACTTTCTTGCCCCCCATCAGTGGTCATGTCTCTGGTGACAAAATTCTGGTCAGTGGAGGTTGGACATAAAGCTCCTAGGAATGTCCGAACACAGGAAGGCATTTCTTCCCCCCGCCCTTCTTCTGCCAGCTGGAAGGTGAATGCAATGGCTGGTGCTCTAGCAGCCACTCTGGGCCATGAGTCGGCCTGAGGGAGAGGGAATGGGAGCCACCTGAGGGAGAGAAACCAGATAGAAAATGTATATGACAGGGAGAGAGAACTTGAATTTTTTTTAAGCAGAGCCCTTCTGGGGTTTGGGGAGGGTTGTTTTGTTTTCGGCAGCTTAACCAACCCAAGCAAATACAAGCTGCAGAGAGAAAGGAAGGAAGGAAGGGAGAGAGAACCCTAAAGGCAGAGTGATTTCACGGTGGCTAACGTCACAGGGAAACTAGAAAGCGGCGGGTCCGTAACTAGAGGCGAGTCACACAGAAGCCCGAGCAGCCGCGGGAGAGCTGCAGAGAGAGGCGGTCTGCGCGGACAGAGGAGCCTCAGTCGTTAGAGGGGCCGCTCTGGGTCCTGCCGGGCACGTGGCTGAGTTGGGAGACGGGACGTCTGGGTGAGCAACAGGGTGCTGGGTGGTCAGTGCAGCCTGGACAGGGAAGGCTGGGGGGCTGCAGGTAGAGAGCCAGGAGAGGGTGCTGCCGGGACCTGCAGGAGGCTGAGGAGGGCTCCCCAGGGCTGGAGGCAGGGGTGTGGCTTGCCAGTCTCTGAGCCTGGGAGAGAGACACCAGAGGGGAGATCCCACAGCCGCCTTGGAGAAGACCCCGGCACGCGGAACGGAAGGTCACCGGGTGAATCTACGAGCATCGCGTCCATTTCAAAACACGCCGATTCGCCCTCCTTTGTCCTTGGCCATCTCTGCCCCTGTGACCCAGCCAGTCCTTTCTCCCGCACATGAGGTCAGGGGTCCTTCAGGGACAGCCTGCGACGGCCCCTCACCCTGCGTGACAAAGCGCCTCCATCCCACACCCTGCCCCGAGAGGCCCGTGCGGCTCAGTGGCACGGGGCTGGGGCTGTGGGGCCGGGCGGACAGGGCTCTGCGCTGCTCAGACGTCCCAGCAGCTGGAGGCGCGAAGCCTGTGACCTGTGACGGGCGGGAAGGTGGGTGTTAGGCTGCACCCGGGCAGGTGTGCTAGACTCACGCCGGGGGTGCTGGGGGGGAGGGACGCGCGGGGGCTAAGGGCTCCATGGCAGACCTGCCTCGGGCCTGGCTCTCCAGCCTCCACATCTGAGAGAACCAGCTCCTGGGACAGGAGAAGCCAGAGCGGTGACTGGGGGGACGCGGGGTGGGGGGTGGGGGTGCAACGTCTCCGCTTTGGGGAAGAGTCCGCGGAGCCCTTGCTCCCCGTCTTTCCCGTCTCCAATGGGGGCCTTTCCTCTGGAGCTGAGACGGGCCGGAGCTGGGTGTCCTGCGCGGCGCCCCCTCTCCCCCAGCGCCATCCAAGGGGCTAGACCCCCGAAGACAGAAACACCTGGCGGCCCCGGGGCTTTGGTTTCTCGATTCGTCAAGCTCCATCCTGAACAGGCTCCCCAGACGCCACGCCCGGTTTCCAGGCGACACCGGGCAGGAGCCGGCTCCGGTAAATGATGGCAACTCGGTGGGAATAACGGGCTGCGGCCGTGGGAGCCGATGGGCTCGGAATTTCTGCCGGCGCCCTCATCTATGCTGCCATGCACATCCTGGCAGGGCCAGGGATCGGGGAGGAGGGAGCACGGAGACTCCCGCGGGGCAGCGTGCCCACCACCGCCGAGAGCATCGAGCAGCGCCAGGCGCGGGCTGACGGAGAGGACAGGTTCTCCCTCCCCCTCTAGGTCCTGCCCCCGGGGCCGGGCCTTAGCTACTGGGGCTCTTACTCATTTTGCCTGCAAACGTGTCTTGTTCTCCTCGAGTTGGCAACATCTCTCGGCCCACAGACCGTCTGCCCTCCAGCCCCCGCGGAGTCTGCTCGGATGAGGACATGGAGGCCGTGCGGGATGGAGAGGGGCCCCCTTGGGATGGAGAGGGGCCCCCTTGGGATGGAGAGGGGCCCCCTCGGGATGGATGGGGCCCCCGGCCCCTCAGCAGAGGCCGCTGTGGGATAGGCAGTGGGACGTAGAGACCCAGCAGGGAACAGGGGCCAACTGGGCTCCCGCGCTGACCCACTGTGCAGCTCACTCCGCCGGGCGTGCGGACGGGTCGGGTCCACTTTGCTAAGTGAAGCCTCGCAGCGCAGCTGAAATACACCTGGGTGCCCAGCTTCTCTCCGCCTCCCTCTGCCTGTGTGCGGCGGCTGGTGCGGCTCGTGCCTGGAGGACCCTGGGGGCCCACAGCAGTCGGTCTGTCCGTCCTTGGAGAAGAGCCATCAGCGCCCGTCAGGGCTGGGAGGCATCAGTCACCGTACTCCCGAGAGTTTTTCCAGGGGCTTCAGGGTGGCTTTCCCGGAAGGGGTTCCTGTGAGATCCAGGCGCTCTCCGGGCCACGCGTGGAGAGAGAAGGCTCCCTACCCACGGCCCCTCCACCCGCCACACGACCGCACACCCTCCTGCCGAACCCAGGACACAGACCTGGGGCCCACCGTGAGCTCTGGAAGCTCAAGCCGTACACACAGGAGGGGCTGTCGGGCCGCATGGACGCGCCATTCACTGAAGAGATCAGCCACCGCACGCCGAGGGAGCGTCCTGGTCCCAGTGGGTCCGGGCTTTGCGGCTTTGAGGACAGCTCTGGGCCCTGAGCAAGCCTTCGAGGCCCCTGTGCCCCCTGCCCCATGGGCAGGCCTGGGGGGGGCTGCTGAGTCCACCACACTCTCCCCCCGCTGCCCCCTCTCCCCCCCACACGCAGGACGTGCAGTCGGGGGGTGACCTTCGGCAGCGGTGCTGGGGGCGAGGCCCCAGGCTCCTAGAACAGGGTCTGCTCCTTCCCTGAACCGGGAGAAGCAGCATTTAGCGTCTGGTGCGGAGGCTGAGAGACGAGCAGCTGAAATCAAGACCTCACGCCCTCCTGGGTCTGAGCTGGAGCCCCTGAGGCCCGAGCGGAGCGACCAGCAACGGGCCCACGGAGGAGGCCCTGCTGGCTCGAGCTCACAGCTGACAGCAGCCAGCGCATCCTGAGCGGCCTCCCCGGAGGGGGAGCAGCTGAATCACACGAGGGTCCTCAGGCCGCTCTGGCGCGGGGCTCCTGCGGGCCGCGGTCTTTGGTGCACCGGGCGCCTCCAGGGAGGGACAGGGGATGCCTGTGCTGGCGGCCACACGGAAGACGGCCGTGGAGAAGGGGGAAACCCAGGTTTTTATGGGACAAAACCTGCTCCTCCTGTCCTTGGGAAAGTCTGGACGTCGCTGCAGTTGAGCACGTTTTTCGGGTGCATCACACACAGTGTCCCCAGATCACAACCAAGGGGACACCCCCTCCCCTGGCCAGGGCAGCGCCTCAGAGCCTGCGAACTCTGCCGCAGTGATGGCCACGGCCACGCGGAGGACACGGGATCACGGAGGCATGTGGCCCGGCCTTGGGAATCCAAGTCAATCACGTAAGAACCCCCCTCACCTTGACGCGAGAAGAGCTGTGTGTCTCCCGGCTGAGACCCGTCACCCACCAGCCAGCCCTTCCTGGCGCCCAGCGGAGGGCGAGTCAATTCCAGGGGAGGAGACAGCACGGCCTCCCACAGCCTGCGCCTGCCTGAAGAGGGCACTGTTTCAGGTTCATTCTTATTCTGCCTCGTGTGGCCATGAACCTGACCCCAGTCACAGCCCACGTGGCCCAAGACTCCCCCGTCTCCTCCTGTGAGAAAGAAACCGTGGCGCCCCTTGGAATTCCTCACCCACCATGCCCTCCGCCTTCCTCCTGCCCACGTTTCCAAATGGACAGGACACCTCAGGAAACTGCTCCTCGATCGTGGGGGACCGGGGACGCGTGCCCCTACCTCTCTGGAGGCTGCTGCCCTGCGCAGACGCGCTCGCCTGCCCGCCGCTCCCCCCCCCCCCCCCCACCGTTCCCCCCACCACTGCTCTTCCGTAAGTCTCCCTCCAGGCACTCCTCCCGGACCTGCCTGCCCCGGACCTCCTGCCCCGGACCTGCCTGCCCAGGACCTGTCTGCCAGGACCTGCCTGCCCAGGACCTGTCTGCCAGGACCTGCCTGCCCAGGACCTGCCTGCCCTGGACCTGCCTGCCCCGGGCCTGTCTGCCCAGGACCTGCCTGCCCCGGACCTGCCTGCCCCGGACCTGCCTGCCCAGGACCTGCCTGCCCCGGGCCTGTCTGCCCAGGACCTGCCTGCCCCGGACCTCCTGCCCCGCATTAGCAGGTGCTCCGGCTGCATCAGGAGCCCTCTGGGGGAGGCCAAGGTGAGAAGGAGCCGTGCCCGCGCGAGTGGGGGTAGAAGGGCTCTGAGACGCTGGGCCTGGACCACCTGTGCCCCTGTCCCAGCGACCCTCACTATCTTAGTCCTTACAACACCCCCCCACACCCCAAGCACTCCCCACGCAGCCTGTGGGAACCTCCGTGGAGGCTTTCCTCGCGACAGGAGATCCCGAGACCAAAACTGCCGGGCTCGGGAAAACTGACAGGCCAACAGACCCGTGTCACTGCTGACACGCACACGACACGGGGTGTCGCCGTGTCCCTAGGCGACTGGGAGCCAGCGGGCCACCCAGTTCTGTCGATCAGGGTCCAATCTGTCTGCCCAGAGCCGAAGGCAAGACAGCGGGGTCACGTGGGAACTGAAAGGTCACATGGGAAGGGCTGGTCGGGGAGGAAGTGGTTGCTTTCTGTGAGCGACATGAGCTGAAGACGCTCCGAGGGAGCTTACATTCACTCTAGCGTGCAACCAGAATGATGCTAGGGTTCACAACTGCGCCCCAACACACAGGCTGCTCTCAGGGCAAAGCCAGCAAACGCAGGCGGCCACGCTCCCCCGCTCGGTGGTGAGTGCCGCTGCTGGAACGGCCCCCGGTTTGGTAGCCAAGGCAGAGGGGGCTGGGCCCAGAACGGGCGTGGCCACCTCTGAGAGCCGATACTGAGCACAGCGCCCCTCACGGGTCTGCCCGCAGCTCTGCCCTCAGGTGGCCCGGGCACTCAGGAGCTGTCCGATTCGGAAGTTCTGCCAGATCAGCTCAGACAGACAGACAGCCCGAGGTCACCGCAGGGCCAGCCACCTCGCCTTTCCAATGCCACCCAGCGTCTCACTGCATTCTAATACCACGCCCAAAAGGTGTGAGGCTATAGGGTGGCAGGTGGGGGCTGGGCAGCGCTGTGCAGGGCCACACTCCCAGGCAACGTCCATTCCACACAGGATCCTGCACACAGCCCCTCCCCACACCCATGTGCAGCAGGACCCCCTGCAAAAGGGGCCTGCCTTCTTCAAACTGCTCTGAGCTGTGCAAGCACCCCCCAGACCCCGCAGACACGTCCCCCGCCGCCAACGACGCCCCATGAACACGTGCACTTTGAGAGCGGCTGTCAGACTGGGGTAAGCAGGTTGCATGTCAGGTTATGACTTAAAACATATGAAAGGATTTAAAATCATATGCTTTTTACAAATAAAAATATTGCATTGCCGAGCCCCAAAGTCTACATGGCAGAGTCTTGGCCGGTGTGGCCAACCTGTGACCTTGTATCCTACAGGAGCTCGGTGGCACTGGAAGGCGCTGCCCCACCCCACTCCCTGCTGAGCGTCCTGTCCCTAAGCGAACCGGCGGCTGGCCTTGGGTGAAAGCGGTCATGGGAAGGAGGAAGACACAGATGCTGCCTGGGTTCTGGGGACCAATGGGGTGTCTATTCCTGGGATGGGGCCCAAACTTGAATCCAGCTCCCTGTTCCCTTGCTCTGAGCCCGGGTTTCTGCAATACATCCTCTTCCCGCCCACCCAGCCCAGGCCAGAGCCTCGCAGACGGGCGGCGGGGCAGGTGGGCGAGCGGCCTCTCAGCGGTAATGGCCGCTATTACCAAGGCCTCGCCCTGCCCACGGATGGCTCTGCCTCCAGCTTTCCTGATTGCCTCTGAGTCACATGAGCTGTGTTTAACAGAGGTGTAATAAATGCCGAGGAGGAAATATTGCCCCAAATAAAAAATAGTTTGTCCCCATGTGGCCAGGATCCCATGACTCACAGCAACGTTCCTCCAGCTCCAGGACAATTTCCATTTGCATTCTTTTTTTACGGGTCCCTTGGGGCTTTAAACAAGCTGTTTCGGAGAAAAGGCAGAAAGACTGTACAGTTGTCAAGTGCAGAGGGCTGTGTGTTCCGGACAACAAGTGCCCGTGCAGACAACACAGGCGGGAGCGCCCTGGGCGCAGGGACACGGCCCGGGGCGGGAGAGCCAGGCACGGAGCTGCCTGTCCGTGGGGAAAAGCAGCCGGCCCTCCTGCTGTGGTTCAGCGGCGGCTGCGGGAGACGGATGGAGGCAGCGAGGGCTGGACACACCACTCCTGCCAGTGCACACACACACTTGCACTCACACACACACACACAAGCACCCACACAGACTCATGCACACACACATACTCACTCATGCACACACATGCACAAACTAATGCACACATATACAGACACGTGCACACACACATATACACACACTTGCACTCACACACATGCAAGCGTGCACAGACACACACTCAGGCACAGGCACACACATAACGCACACATATACACCAACACTCACATAAACTTGCACTCATGTGCAATCACAAGCACACACATACGCACATGCATGCACACAGGCACACACATATACATGAACATAGGCTCACACACACAAGCATATGCACACACACGCACACACACAGGCATACACACCCATCAGGGCAACAAAGATAACAATTTCTCATTTAGCTACAAGAGAATTCCCTTCTCCTTTGGATAATAAGCAAAAAATATGTTTTTCAAATAGTAGCTGTCCGGAGCTGTTTCCATCCCGGGGCAGAAAGCAATAAATGCTGAACCCCCGAGGCCCCTTAGTTGAAGATATGGGCAGGAAGTTCCCAATTCCTCAAGGTTTTCGGGTGAAGGAGGGTGGCGGTGGGGATAGAGGCCCCCGGGCTGGAGGTGGGCGCTCCTGACAGCTGATCTCCAGGCGCCAGGACACACCTACTTCCCAGCCGGCCTTGCTGGACAGACCTTTGTGATGAGTGTGTGTGGGTGCTGCTGGCGCTGGCTCATGCCTCTCCCTCGGAGGCACAGCCCTCCTCATCCCTGCCCTGCACCCCTCCCACATCCCTGGAACGAACACCATCTCAGTAAAAGGGTTTGGGGGCGTCAAAGACTCGGGGTGCTGGGACTCGGCTCAGACCGCACTTGCTCATGGACAGTGTGTGAGCCACAAGCGTAACAGGCGGCGATGGTGATGGCCTCCAAGGTCACGGCAGAAAGTGGACAACGGCCTGGCCACGCCCCGAGGAGAGGGTCTGGCACTGGGAGCAGCCGCGGAGGCCGGGGGAGGGACCGCCACCCTCCTGAGGCCGGGCAGCGGGGCCCCGTGTGGCTCCTGTGGGAAAAGCACGGGTTCCCAGGGAGGTCGATGCCCCTGGTCTGCTGCTTGGCCTGGGGACCCGGGCAGAGCGAAGGAGGCTCAGCGTCCTGGGGCCGTTTCTGACCGGAAGAGCAGACAGACAGCCTGCAGCAGATTCGGACTGCGCCTCCAGGACTCTCGGTGCCCTACCGCGGCTTTCCTGCGAGCTCGCCCCCATCAGCGCCTCGGACCCTGACGTCGGTCTTCAGAAGGAGATCTTGGACTTTTTTTTTTTTTTTTTTTTTTTTTACGCATTGGCTCACAGGCGTTGAACTCAGCCCAGGGTTCCACAGATGACTCGAGTCCGGTCCATCCAGATCATGCTCTTTGCACCAGCCTGGGCTGCTGGGCTGGTCCCCAGAGACATGTCCGCTGCTTGTCGTCTGCGTGACCCCTGGTCCCAAGCCAGTCACCTGCTGTGAGCTGGGGAGGCAGTGGAAAGGGGTGGAACGGGCCGCCGCGAGGGAGGGGCAGGTGACAGGCGTGGACGGAGGGAACGGCTGATGGCAGAGCCGGGCCCAAACCCCTGTCAGTAACAAAGTGTCTCATCACGCACACATATTCATCAACCACCCCATTTGGGCCACGGCACTAAACTCCGGCTCAAGGCCGCCACTCGGCACGTGGCTTCTGGGAGCCAGGCCACACGCTCACTCCGATGCCGGCACCAGCGCCTGCGCAGCACAGACAAGCTCCTGACCCACGAGGACGAGGACCATAAAGTTCACGACAAGGAGACTCTGTCGGGGGAGTTGATCGGGGACCACGGGGTTCCCCCAGGAGAGGTGACGGAAGCTACAAATCCAAGTCACATTTCCAAAACACTTGAGGGGCACAAGTGAAGGTATTTTTTAGTTTTTGATTATTCCACAAGCGAAGCGATAAAGCACCGCAGCCCCCAGGACCCAGCGAACGCTAACGGCAGGCCCCGGGGCCGGTCCTCTCCCTCGACCAGCTCTGCCCTGGGAACCGGAACCGGACGGGCCCTGCTGTGGGGAGCACAGGCTCGGCATCCCAGCCCTGCCTTCGCCACCCCCCATGGGCGGGAGGCCCGGATGACGATCCAGAGCAGTTCCTTCAACTGTTCTCCGGCCTCACAGGCGGCTGGAGGGAAGTACATGTTTGCTTTCCCCTCCTCATGTCCCTCCTGACAGATGGTTCAGAAGAGAAGTACGTCCTGGGGAGTGTCGATGTGTACATATACATGGAGAAAGGCCTGCATACATGGAGAAAGGCCCGCTTACATGGAGAAAGGCCCGCGTACATGGAGAAAGGCCCGTGTACATGGAGAAAGGCCCGTACACATGGAGAAAGGCCCGCATACACGGAGAAAGGCCCGCGTACATGGAGAAAGGCCCGCGTACACGGAGAAAGGCCCGTGTGCATGGAGAAAGGCCCGCATACATGGAGAAAGGCCCGCGTACATGGAGAAAGGCCCGTATACATGGAGAAAGGCCCGCGTACATGGAGAAAGGCCCGCATACATGGAGAAAGGCCCGTGTGCATGGAGAAAGGCCCGCATACATGGAGAAAGGCCCGCGTACTTGGAGAAAGGCCCGTATACATGGAGAAAGGCCCGCGTACATGGAGAAAGGCCCGCGTACATGGAGAAAGGCCCGCGTACATGGAGAAAGGCCCACATACATGGAGAAAGGCCCGCGTACATGGAGAAAGGCCCACATACATGGAGAAAGGCCCGTGTGCATGGAGAAAGGCCCGCATACATGGAGAAAGGCCCGCGTACTTGGAGAAAGGCCCGTATACATGGAGAAAGGCCCGCGTACATGGAGAAAGGCCCGCATACATGGAGAAAGGCCCGCGTACATGGAGAAAGGCCCACATACATGGAGAAAGGCCCGCGTACATGGAGAAAGGCCCACATACATGGAGAAAGGCCCGCGTACATGGAGAAAGGCCCGCGTACACGGAGAAAGGCCCGCATACATGGAGAAAGGCCCACATACATGGAGAAAGGCCCGCGTACATGGAGAAAGGCCCACATACATGGAGAAAGGCCCACGTACACGGAGAAAGGCCCGCGTACACGGAGAAAGGCCCGCGTACATGGAGAAAGGCCCACGGCCGCCCTCCTTAGAGGACGCAGAGCTAACCACGTGCTCTGGTGCCACAGCGGGTCCTTCCTGGGGACTGCTCTGTGCGGACGCCTATGTTGGCGGCGGGATGCTCTCGGCCCTCGAGGCGCCCAGAGCCGCAGCCCGACGTCTGAGTGGGCCTCCATCCTCCCTGCTTTTGTGCCACAAATATGCGTGGAAGGCACTGGGACGTGTCCGTGAGGATGGCTTATCCACACTTACAAGAATAAACTCACCAACTCGACAATGAGCCGAACCCGGGGTGGCAGCGAGGACAGAGGCCCCGTTTCTGTGTCTGTGCTGCCTCCCACGTGTCCATTCGCCGCGGCTCCAGGTCGGAATCCTTCAAGAATGAGTGATACAGAGTTCTCTCCTCGTGTGGTGGGAGTTAGCTCGCTCCTGCATCACCCCCAGCTGGGCAGATGGAGAGGCCGCCTGCACCCACGCCCTGCCCCTCTGCAGCCCCCGTGGGAATGCCGCCTCCCACACCGTCCAGGCCCCCCAAGGCCACACCGTCCAGGCCCCCCCGAGGAAGCGTCCAGGACTAAAGGTCGCCCTGTATTCCGAGCCAAACCTCCCGCTCCAGGGACGAGCGGCTGGGGCCGTCCCACGGGCCCCGCCTCCAGAGGACCTGCCCTGGGTTTAATGCGCTGACGCCACAGGTTGAATTTAGAATTTTTGAACGAGGGGTCTGCGCTTTCATTTTGCCCTGAGCCCACACGTTACAGAGTCCGTCCCGCCTCAGAATGCATTTTCTTACTAAATTGTCTGTTCTGGAAACAATGACCAGATGTGCCTGACTAGAACCAGCACAGCGTCCTCAGGGCAGGCCCGGGAGCAAACTGGGCAGAAGCCGTCGTCCCGCAGGGCGGCCGGCAGGGCCACACGCGTGCAAGCATGAGCCAGCACGTGGCACAGAGGAGGCCAGAGCGTGCCGCCTCCCCGCCACCAGCACTGGGCGCAGCCGCGCCCCTCCGGCCCCGAAGGCAGCTGTGACCAGGGCCAGTCTGCACAGGCAAGCCGTTCCCTGTGCCTGATCCACGTTCCCAAACAAATCAGAGCAAAAAGGGTCCTGATTTCTCCCGTCAGGACAGACGCTTTAATGCCCACTCTACCGCACATGCACGCACACACACGCACACCCTTGTATATGCACATGTACACGCAGGCACATGCACACGTACACACACAAACACGCACATAGGCACACATAACCACCCGAGATGAGTTTTAAAGCTAACATCTAATCTTGCCGGGCAGAGACTCGGGGGCATTAGGAGCGGGCTGTGGGCACCGTGTCTCCCGACACCGGCCATGTCTGGCCCAGGCGCCCTCCCCTTGTGCCTGAGTGGGGGCTACGTCTGCCCCACACACCACTGGCCCCTCGGCGGGGAGGCGGGCGTGGAGGGAGGCATCCTCATCTCCACCCCATGGACATCCGCCTCCTGATGCAGAGCCCTTTCCGAGTGAGGAGCCGCTCACAGAGCCGTGATGCTGGCAGGGCGGCTGGCACAAAGGACGCCGAAGCCTTAGCGTGGAGTGCGGTGTCCTTAGGCGGAACGGCGGAGAGCCGCTCCGGTGCGGCCAGGGAGCAGGCTGCCTGCTGCCCATCGGAAGCGTGGAGCTCCCACAACACCATCTCGCCCTGCCCTCCAGCTGGCCCTGCACCGAGGCCTGAGACCAATGTTGCCACAATTACGTCTTTTTCCAGGTAGTGGACTAGCGCTCTTTAGACGAATTCCAATAGGATTACAGGGTGAGCTGAAAGAAAGAAGACACCGCCGAAAATGTAACAAAATAAGACGGCTAAATTATGGCTCGGAACACCGAGGGCCTAAGTAAAATATGCGCTGGGCAGGTGGCCCCAGAACGTTCCTCCTGAGGTCCCGGAGAGACCGGGGCGCCCTCTGACGGACGTGGTCAGCCCGTGTCACGGCGACAACAGAGCAGCCGTCAAACGTTCCATGTGGACGTGTGAACTTAGGAAACACAGTAAGAGGCTAACGTGACGTACACCATGGGCAACGGCTCAGAGATACACACAAACACACGCCACATGCCTCCCGTCATGGACACAGGGCGCCCCTCTCGTTCCTTAACAACAACGAACACACGAGAGCGCCTCGGCCTCGGTCAGTGCCTGCGACGTGCCCTGGGCAGCGAGGGAAGCCGCCCGCCGGCGCTGCTCTGACGAAAGGAGTGGGATCTGGGCTCCTCAGCAAAATGTACCCGCCCCTCGAACGCGAAACCTGGATGTTCTCCCAGGAGTGAAGGCGGCAGTGGGAGCCCCTCCCGGGCCCGCCCTGTCGCTAAGAGACCATTTCACCCAAGGCTCTCTCGTAACGGAGTGTGGCCATATCAGGAAGTCCCCATTGAACACACAAACACATAGGCACGCAAGCACACACAAACATGCACACACATGCATGTGCACACACACACAAACACACCTCACGTCTAATAAATGTATGCATATGCGATTCACTCCCAAGTTTGCATAGTCCACTGTCCACATGTCCTCTATTTCCATGTGCTGAGCCGCTCAGCCCGGCAGGTCTGCGTGTCTCAATGTGAAGAGCAGCCTGGGCCGGCCACCAGCGTGTCCCCGAGCAGCGTGTCCCCGAGCAGCGTGCTGACGGACAGAGGCCATTGGTTTCCCTCTAGGTTCCGGCACAAATCATGATGCCAGTCAGGAATCGACAACAAACAGAAACCAAAAAGGAAAGGCTCGGTGGGGGGCGGGCACTTCAGCTTTCAGAATGCGGCCCCCTGAGAGGACAGGACCCCCGGCCCCACGCCCGGCGCCCGCGGAGCACAGCACACGGCCGGAGGGACTAATCGGGACCCACCGAGGCGGCGGCAGAGGTGGCAGCGGGAGACGTTCCTAACCCCTTCGCTGTGCTGTTCAGCTAAGCGGACAAAACGGCGCACCTCAGCTCCTACTTTCATCCATAACTGAACCGGGTCCAGGAGGAGACGCCAGCCCAGCGCAGCCGGGATGAAATAGTCGAACGGCTGCAGGCTGCTGCTGGTGGCTGCGGGCACGGGAAAGTGGTGTTGGGTTTTGTCGTGTTTTTGCTGTTGTTTTGGGGTCTTCAATTAACCTAACAAAATGTGATTCTCAAAGAGAGAGAGAGAATGTATATCGAACACGCTCTGGGGAATAAAGAGGGACCTTTACTTTTTTTTTTTTTCAGAACCGCTAAAGAAAAAAGGGGAGAGAAGGAAGGAGACAGAGAGAGAGAGAGAGATGCTTCCTCACTCCACGCACTCAGAGCCCTCTCACTTTAGATGCTGGGCCCTATTGTTCCACAATCTTCCTGCATGAAAACCGGGACCCTGTGTAGGGGGTGGAGCCGGAGCTGCTGTTCCGACCCCCAATCAGGCTGCCTAATGTGTGACATGGGAGCCGCGCGAGCCCCTCGCAGAGGCTCGCGGGGTGACAGGCTCTATTTAAGATGTCACTGCACATAACAGAGTGTGAAACTACACTTAAATAGAGAGGTGGGAACAAGAGCCTCACTGGGTATTTGAACCCCACCGACGCCGGAGCCGGGGCAGGAAGCTCTGGGCACTGGGACTCCGGGCTGCTGCTGTTAGGGCGTCTGGTCAGGCTCCAAGCGGCCGGGTCTCAGCCACTGGCCACTGACCAGCTCCGTCGGAAGCCCGAGCGGTCAGCCACCGCCTCTTCACCAGCCAGGCCGAGGCCCTGGCCCTGGCCCTGGCCCTGGAGGACGCCCAGAAGGGCAGCTGGGCTGCCGTTGGTCTCTGGCTCCGGGAGCTCCCCCTGCTCCGGTCTCACCCGCCTGCCCACCTGTGCCAGGCAGCCCGGCGTCGCCGCGGAAGGTTTAACGAAGTTGTCAGGGCTGGTTGGCCCCAAATTGGCACGATACTTTTTTCCTGAAGGCCCTGCAATTACTGCTCCATGTGGGGGTGCACTCAATGTCAAAGCAAATGTTTTCCTTATGTTTCTTTCTCCACAAAAGAAAACGCTCAAATGGAAGCCAGCAGACGCCTCTGAAGCAGCCCGGCTCCCGCGCCATCGGAGGCACAGATGTGGGCGCCTCAGGCATGGGTGGGGGCTGCAGGAGGGACCCAGCCCCGAAATCCATGTGAACGCCACCCGTGCCATAGAGCTGGAGGGCCCGCAGTGCCCGCCACCACGGCGCGGGCTGGAACGCGGGTTTGGCGGGTAATCTGATAATCCGTGGCCTGCACTCGGTTGCTGCCTCCCGCCCCCACCGCGTGGAACCACACACACTGCCCTTTACATTTACTTTCCTTGCAGGGCAGGACGCATTAAGCAGACGCACACAGACCACAGCCTCTTGGTGGTGGGTTTCCACGGTGCACGAAGCCCAGAGCCCAGAGCCGGGTCGGGGGAGGCCCTCTCAGCAGCACCAAGCCTAGCCGCCCGCCTGCCGCCAGCGGGCCGCCCCAGCGGGGCCATCCCCGGCCAGCAGTACAGCCAGCCCTCCGGAGCGCAGGCTCTTTGTGCTGCATCTGAACCGAATTTCCCTTCCTCCCTCTCCTCCTCACGCCCGTGGGGCCTCCACACGTATGTGAAGCACTGCACGCCGCCTAGGCCTGGTGGCACCAGAAGCAGGAATACGGGGGGGAGGGGGCGGGGGACTAAACTGGATGGAAAGCAGCCATGCCCGGTTCCCAGCGTGGCCGCAGGCGTGGAGGAAGACAGGACAGGCGAGCAGGCTTCGAGGGGTCGTTTACATCGGAGCCCGCGGCTGGCCCTGCCCTTGCTGGTGGGAAGGAACAGACAGGCTGCGGGTGGGTTCTGACGGGGATGGAGAAGAAAGAGGGGGGCCGTCCCACCAGAGCACGGGCCCATCATCGGCCCTCCCATCGTCCTCCTGACCGTGCTGCCGAGCTCACCCCTTGCCTCACCTAAAACCGGCCCCGCGCCAGCCTGCCTGCCACCCGCGAGGCACTTCCCACCCGGCCGGGCCGCAATCACTCGCGTGGAGCCATCAGCGTGAGCCGTGACTCCCCCTGCGATGATGCCTTGAAGCCATAACAAACTGGGAGGTGGAGGCTGTCTCGGACAACCACTGAAATGGTCAACACAACCAGCAGAGAGGTGGCACGGAGCCCACGGCAGCCCTGTGATTCCACACACGGTGACAGTCACACAGGACACGCTGGATCAGAGGCCGCATCCTGCTGTGACAGAGGTGTCATGTCAACACACGAGGGTTGACATGTTGGCTGTGAGCTGACCCGGCAATGACATCACAGAGTTCAGCTTGGCCCCGAAGCCCGATCACCTCCAAAGCCGAGCAGTGCCCTCTCACAGCACAAAACGCGGGTGTCAGGTGCAGCACGAAGCGCAGGAGCACTGAGACCCACAGCAAAGGCGAACCAGGGCTGGCGGTGAGCAAAGCCGGCCGGTGCTCCTGGGTCAACACGGCCTGGTGACCGCCAGCCGGAAGCACGTGGGGCACAAAGGAGTGAGAGTGTGACATAGAGGTTACAGAAAAGGCTGGCAATGTCCTGTGAACTCGCCTTCGCTCTCTGCCAGCACCCAGGGGACTCGGGGGCCCCTGACTTCAGTGCCTCTGTTAAATGGTAATGAATGTATGTGGCTAAAAGGGTGGCTGACACCACTCCAGGCCCTAAACCTTTCAGTCATTGGAAAGTTAAAGTGTCACTGTGGGGTTCAACTCCTCTGACTTCATCCCTATTTCCTCTGATTTCAGACAATAACAAAAAAAATATGAATCTGAAGAGTTAAGAATCTAAAGTTAGGACCAATAATTATCTATATACTAGAGGCCCTGTGCATGAAATTTGTGCAGGGGGGGCGGAGCGGGTCCCCTCAGCCCAGCCTGCACCCTCTCCAATCCAGGACCCCTCAGGATGTCCGACTGTCGGTTTAGGCCCGATCCCGGGGATTGGGCCTAAACCGGCAGTCGGACATCCCTCTCACAATCTGGGACCACTGGCTCCTAATTGCTCACCTGCCTGCCTGCCTGATCACCCCTAACTACCCCCCCTGCTGGCCTGGACACCCACAACTGTCCCCCTGCCAGCCTGGTCATCCACAACTGCCCCCCTGCCAGCCTGGTCACCCCTAACTGCCCCCTGCCAGCCTGGTTGCCCCCAACTGCACCCCCCCCACTGGTCTGGTTGCCCCTAACTGCCCCCCCACCGCCCCCCTGCCAGCCTGGTTGCCCCCAACTGCCCCCCCACCAGCCTGGTCACCCCTCACTGCCCCCCTCTGCCGGCCTGGTTGCCCCTCACTTCCTCCCCCCTGCCTGCCTGGTTGTCCCAACTGCCCCCCCTGTGGGCCTGGTTGCCTTATGCAGCCGGCTGTTAGGTCGTTTGTTCACCCTTCACTAAGCCCCCTGCCTGCCTGGTTGTCCCAACTGCCCCCCCTGTGGGCCTGGTTGCCTTATGCAGCCAGCTGTTAGGTCGTTTGTTCACCCTTCACTAAGCCCCCTGCCGGCCTGGTTGCCCCATGCAGCCTGCTGCTCAGTCATTTGGTCGTCCCTCACTAACCCTCTGCCGGCCTAGTCGCCCCACACAGGCTGTTTGGTCGTCCGTTTGGTTGTGATGGTCGCTTAGGCATATATATATATATATATATATATATATATATATATATATATACACACACACTAGAGGCCCGGTGCATGAAATTCATGCACCGGAGGTGGGGGGGGGGGTGTCCCTCAGCCAACCTGGCACCTTCTCCAATCTGAGACCCCTAGAGGGATGTCCGACTGCCCGTTTAGGCCCGATCCCTGTGGGGATCCAGGCTGCTGGCTCCCAACTGCTCACCTGCCTCTGCCTGATTGCCCCTAACCACTTCTGTCTGCCAGCCTGATCACCCGCTAACCACTCCCCTGCCAGCCTGATTGACGCCTAACTGCTCCCTGGCCAGCCCGATTGCCCCTAACTGCCCTCCCCTGCCGACCTGGTCACCCTGAACTGCCCTCCCCTGCCGACCTGGTCACCCTGAACTGTCCTCCCCTGCCAGTCTGGTAACCCCTAACTATCCTCCCCTGCAGGTCTGGTCGCCCCCAACTGCCCTCCCCTGCAGGCCTAACTGGCCACCCTGCTGGCCTGATTGCCCACAACTTCCCTCCCCTGCAGACCCGGTCACCCCTAACTGCCCTACTCTGCTGGCGCAGTCACCCCTAACTGCCCTCCTCTGCTGGCCTGGTCACCCCTAACTGCCCTCCCGTGCAGGCCATCTTGTGTCCATACGGGGGCAGCCATCTTTGACTACATGGGGGCGGCCATCTTGTGTCTTGGGGTGATGGTCAATTTGCATATTACTTTTTTATTAGATAGGATATAAAAGCCTAAGCAACCATTTGACCATTTGGCCAGTAGCTATGATGTGCACTGACCACCAGGGGGCAGATGCTCCAACTGCTAGGTTAGCTTGCTGCTGGGGTCCGGCCAAATGGGACTGAACGAGACAGGCCAGACATGCCCTGGAGCCCTCCCGTGGCCCCTCCCCCACCTGGAATGTGCACAGGTGGGGTCCCTCGGCCTGGCGAGTGCCTTCTGGCATCCGGGACCCCTCAGGGGATGTCCGCAGGCCAGGCTGAAGGACCCCACTGGTGCATGAATCTGGGCACTGGGCCTCTAGTTAGATTATAATGGCATTCCTGTAGACCTTTCCAGGGGTCATGTTAATAAAAAACAAAACAAAAAAGATTTCAGGACTTTTTTCCATTTGTACCCTTTGAAGTTGAACCTTCAAAGTCATGGTCCAGCCATCAAGAACATCACTGTGCCCATCATGTCCTGCCCTTGGACCCAGCATCGTTTATACAGGGCTTCTCTACAAGCGCCTGGGTCCCCAGGGGCGGGGACGTCCTCCGTCTTATTCGTCACTATACCTTGTTCTTGGTGCAAAAAGAAGCATCTTTCTTCTGACCAACCCCCACTGAAAGAACAAAACCAAAACAGAACAAACAACCTCTAGGTCAATTAGTTTCAGAAAAATCGCTAAGTATCCCCTCTGCTCCTCCAACTGCAAACTCCCCCTCACCACTCCCATGTATCGTCCAGCAAGAGTGTGAGCTCTTCAATGAGCTGCTATATAAATATACACTGTTTCCCTTCATCCTTGACAACATTTGCATGACGATTTTTGCTACATTATCACAGGAGGAACTGTCTGGGTTTCCATCTACACCCTCCCCTGTGCACGTCATGATACGTCTACCGGCATGTGTTCATACATAAGTATCCAGACACCTGGAGCCTGTGCTGAACGCATCGCTGTCCTCCATTTGTCTCATAAACACTGAGTCTGGGAGCACAGACCAGGAATTCTCAGATCCGTTTTCCTCTCGTGTGTAGATTCCATGGTGCTGGGATTTTCACGATTCTGAATTACCAAAATTTATGAGATGCTTTTATTTTCTGGACTCTGTACCCAATATTTATGGGGCCTTAAGACCTTGTAGCCAAATACATGTTTACATTGCAGCAAAGAAAAAGTATTTATAAATATGATTGTCAGCTATGTGTACAGCATTTCAATGTAAAATGTGTAAGTTATCTCTCTGAAAAAGACACTCTTCCAATTTTTAACATGTTTTGCAAATGCCCAAATTAAAGGGGCCTTTTAAAAAACGGAAGTTTCCAACAGAGGCCATATTTTCCATAAGCCTACCTCTGCGGGTCAAGGAAACCCGTAAGCCCGCTGGGGACATGAACTTGGGTTACACGGGGCAGCGTGAAGGCGGACGGGGCCCAGTCTGTGCTTGGCCATCCCTCTGCAATGCTATTCACAGACGATGACAACGATGGCTCACATCAAAGCCACAGTGCACATAATCCCCTTCTCCATGCCATCCCAAAGCAAAGCCAGTCCCAAACCAGGCCGTGTGCCAGCCAGCTGTGCAGAGGGAAAGCGGGGGGAGAGGGGGCAGGGGCGGCTCTGAGCCCGGCTTTACAATGAATGCTGACTGGCACCAGGGGGCTACCGGGGGCCCCAGAGCCTTCTTAAGACCCTGGCCGGCTGCCAGGAGAGCTGTCAGGCCGGGAGTTACATGGCGCCCTGGGGGTAATAATGTTTGCTAGAACGCTCAAGCTAATAGTCCCACGATGGGCGAGCGCAGGGACCACAGGTACGCGCTCCCACCCTAGTCCGGAGCCCTCGTCCATCTCTGCAAGGGGCACCATCGCGCCGCCCACCTTCCTGGCGGCGGCGGGGACACGGTCCTTTGTTCCGCTGGGCCTCTCTGCCGAGGGTGTCCCGTGCAAGCCAAGTCTGCCTTCTACGCACTGTCACACTCGGGATTCTTTTATTTAAGGGAAGAATATGCTGTACATGTACCTGGAGGCAGGCTGGCACTGAGGGCATTTTTATATCTTCTTTAAAAGTCCAGAGTGGAGACCACACAAACGCATGTCAGCCACCCACGCCAGGGCCTCACACCAGCCTCACCAAGCCACGATGGGACCCTCTGCCGACCGGTCTTTGCTCCTCCTCCAAGGGCCCAGGGGAGGGAAGCCGTGCTTCTCGTTTCTCAAAATCCACCCTCAGCTCCTCGCTTTTCTCTCTCTCAATTTCTCCCACGGGGTGGCCTTGCCATCGCATTGAATAGCAGAGAGAAACGCGTGGCTCCCGTGCGCATTTCCTGGATCCCAGAGAGAACGACGGAATAATGGGGCGATTCTTCCGAGCTTCCAGGTGAAGGAGAAGCGCTGGGTTGGGCCCCGGCTCAGGCTCCCCAGCCATCGCGCCCTGAAGGGGTGCCAGGCCCCTGGACCCCCATGTGGTCCCCGTGGTCCACCTGCCCGCCCTGAGCTCAGTCCCCCTTGGAAGGTGGGGTAGCCATTCCTCCTTACGCCACGACCTTGTCCAGGCCCCGAAACGCGGCAGCGATGAAACCGCACACAGGTCGCTGCCGCTCCGCGTGCGCAAACAGCCCAGCCTCCTCCTGCTAGCAGTTAAATGAGAGGATTCAATTAATAACAGCTGAGTGTTCTGTCACGTTTAGGAAGATGTATGGGGAGACAAGCGAGTTGTGATGTAACTGACAGGAATGATAAAGGTGCTCCCGACGAGCCTGGCAGATCCTTGGCTCCCGCCGTCCGCCCACGTGTCTGAGCGTGGGCAGCGCAGGCCCAGGACCCAGCGCCGCGTCCTGGAGGACCCTCCGCCGCGAGCCGGGCACGTACGAGGCAGGACAGCGGGCTCACTGTCACAAGAAAGGCCGGGCAGGTGGGGGGGCCGGGCCGAACCCCTCACTGCCCAGTACAGCCTGCCAGGATCGCCCCCGAGCCCACCCCGTGCCAGGACGGTGCCTCCTGTTCCACACACCCTAGGCGGAACCCCCTCGGGGCCCCATCACAGGGGCGACTGCTCCCCCGCTTGCTTCCCGCTCCAACCCAGACAGCCTGCACCCACATTCCTTCGGGAAAGCGCTCAGGCCCCAATTGAAAAGGAAATGAGAGACCACAGAAAAATTGTTAACATACGGGAGTGACATGTTAGTCCACTCCCCCAGCCAGACACCGCCAGCGCCCCCCGGGGTAGCCACCGCACTGCCAAGACCGGCGGGTTCCGGCCAAGCACAGGCTGGGGCACTCGGGACGGGGGAGGGGGGCTGGCAGAGCCTGGCAGAAAGCACGGTTACATCCCGAGGAAGTCCTGCCCTAAGCTAAACCGCCGTCTCCCAGCCTGGGGGACTGAGGCCCAGAGGTGGTATAAAACCAGGAAGCGGGAGAGCCCGCCCTGCACCATCGCGCCCTCACGGAACGTCAGGGGCCTGGGGCCCGCGGGGCAGCCGCTGTCCACACGGGTTTCCACTCTCAGGGCCACGCTAAATGCTTTCTAAAAGGAGAAGGAAGTCCCGCCACGGGAGGGCAACGCAGACCAAGGGAACCCGGGCAGTCAGGTGCCCCCTTCGCACAGACGCCGCCGCACACTGGTCCGGAGGCTTTAAGAATGGGGACTAAGAGTTGCTGTTTAACTTGCGGTCATTATTTTCAAAACTGAGTTCTATCACCTAAAATCTCCAAACCCCCGAGTGCACGCCCCTAAAATCAGACATAATTGGAAGCAAGAGCCGCGCCGACAGCAGTGGGCGCTTTCTGACTCTCCCGGACGCCCGGCTGGAAGAGGCGGGAGGCAGGTTCCCAGCGGGAGGGCGGGGCGGGCAGGTCACAGGCCCACGCTGTTCTGGCCCGAAAAGGTATTTAATCTCTTCCATAAAAATACGTCAAGTGTACTAAACAGGTCACTAAAGCCAGTGCATTGGATCCAAAGCCCTCAGGACGATGAGATAAACACACGCCCGGACAACCGTGGGGCATCAGGCCCCACCACCCATTAGCTTCCACCACTGCCAGGAGTTGGTGAGGTTTTGAATTTATATTTTAATTAATGTTTATAGAGCTTAATTCACAATTCCCCTCTCCTCTTCCACACTCAGCTCCCCCCTCGGCGGCGAGGCTCAGGCGCTCTGCCGTGGGATCGGGCTCGCGGTGTTTGGCAGGGGCACCTGTGCCCTGGAGGCCACTGTCCTTAGAGGAAGAAAATGACAGGCAGAGGTAGGTCTTAAAAGAGCTGATTATCTGCCGGAAAGTCCGGGAAAAGACTTGAAGGGCGTATGTGGACACACGAACTTGCTCATCTGGGGGAGCCATTTCGAATGCTGCTCTGGTCCCGGAGACGCCCCAGCCCACGAGTCCCCGCGGCACAGACAGCCAGGGCGGAGGAAGTGACTCTCAGGGGTCGGGGCTTGCGAGCCTCTTACACTCCACGTTCTGGGGCCCCAAGGAGCTGCTGTTTCTGTTGACTCACTACTCACTGTCAGAAATTCGAAACTAAGAAAGGGTTCATGTCTAATTCCCTCTAAAACAAGCCCGTTTCACATTAATGTAAACAACATGTTTTTATGAAGTACTAGAGGCCCGATGCACGAACTTTGTGCAAGGGCCTTGGCCCCGGCCCCCACTTGCTGTGGCTTTGTCGGAAGGAAGAACACCCGGTCTAATTAGCATATTTATTGTTATAGATACTATTTTTGATACAAAAAAAATGAGTAGGTTTGTTTTGCTTTTTGCAAATCTTTTCAATGTCTGACAACAGGGTTAGGTGGCAATGCCACAGCTCACAGCCTAGAAAACCACTGTGCACGCAGGAAAGACGCGGCAGGAGAAAGAAAACAGCGCCCACATTATCATCGAAACAGCTCTGTGGTCCCGGGAAGGGCTGGGGACCCCCACCATCCTCTGAGAACGGGCACTCAGTGATCTCCCTGCTTCCCGGACATCGAGCCGCAGCCTGGAGTAGGGGGACCCCTCTCTGTTCCCCGGCAGGGCTGGCAGCCACTGGCAACTGGCACCGTGAAGACCGATCGGAACACAGGCTGCCATTCCCGAGCTGACGCTCCCTCTCACTGAACTTTCTTACCTCGCATATAAGAAACGGCGCTGTTTAAAGTGAAACGCCGTCCAGGGGAAGACAAAAAAGAACAATGAGCCTTCCCCACGCCTCCGCATCGACTCTGAGACATGCCGGGCGGCGGTGCGGCCGAGGAGCCGCCGGCAAGCGCCTGCGTTCCCACCCGGCCCAGATTTCAACTGCGCATATGGTTTCTTTTGTGGGAGTTTTTTTTTTTTCTTTTTAATGCTCTTGTTTGAGGATGTATTTTAGTTGCTAAGAAACAAGTTTCTTATTGCAGATGCAGTAAGAGTAAAGATAAAGCAACTGTCAAAATAGCATGTTATTTTGACAGTAGCCATATCATAAGCATAATTGATACAGCTTATCTGTACATTTTACCCTCACTAATGGGGTCTAAATACTGTATGCTCAGATATTTCACACGTACACAAAGACACACACACATGCATTTTAGTAAGAAAGGCCAACACACACTTAGCAATGAGCATCCAGGGACCACACACACACACCCCACCCAGCCCCAATATGAAAGCTCCTTTTAAACGAACTCCAATGTACTGGCTTTAGTGACGTGTTTACTACACTTGAAGTATTTTTATGGAAGAGATTAAATACCTTTTCTAAAAAGATAATATGTGGTTTCTTCTCTACAGTAATGTTCTTATTTCAGTCCTAACTTTTTAAGTAAAGCAAAAATGGCTTGGGCATGTCTGTATTCATTCAAACTAACATTCCCAGATACTGATTCTTGATCTCTCAGATGGTGGTAACCACCACCAGACAGGGGAGACCTTCCACTGGCCGGTTTGGTCCATGGTTCTCCTAATCCGGGTATCGGTGCTTTCATCAATGACACTCAAATCCTCCCAATCTTCCTGCCCTCCCCACCCATCCATCCATCAACCTCCCCACCCACCAACCCATCTACCTATCCATCCACCCATCCATCCGTCCAGCTACCAAACAACCCATCCACCTATCCATCTATCCACCCACCTACCCACCAACCCATCCATCCATCCATCCATCCATCCATCCATCCATCCATCCATCCATCCATCCATCTACCTACCCATCCACCCATCCACCCATCCATCCACCCATCCATCCACTCATCCAACCTATCCATCTACCCATCCACCCACTTACCCATCTCCAGACCCATCCAATCATCCCCTAGCTACTGTTCTTCTATGAAGTGTTGGGATAATGAAAGGGTCAAAGCCTTGCTAATCACAATAAGTTCATGTGAAGAATAAAATCTACCAAAAACATCCAGCAGCTCAAACCACCGACCTGACTATACTTTTGCTCCACTGACAAGCAGTGTTTGGTAGAATTTGAAGAAGGAAAAACCACAAATAGGTCATTATCTCCTGTGCCTGCCCAGGACTGACAACAGTAATAAATGCTATTCACCCTACTTTATCCTCTTTCTTGGGTAATGACCCTTAAACCTCTATCTAAGGAACAGAATATTAAGCAGTTGTTAAAAATAATTTTTTGAAAGTGATAGAGCAACATGAAAACCTCCTATACTGTTTTAAGTTGTGAGTTTGATTAGCAAGGTACTTGTGTATGTTCCAAGTTTAGCTATCTAATCTATATATCTATCTGTCTCTCATGGCCATTGTATCTCTATCTCTATCTCTATCTCTATCTCTATCTCTATCTCTATCTATCTCTATCTCTATCTCTATCTTTCTGTCTCAATCTCTACCTACCCACCTTCCTACCAGTCCACAAATGAATAAAAATGGGAGGGGGTACTAAAACATGTGGGATAGATTATCAGTATTCCTCCCTTTGTTTTCTAAGCTTACCATGCTGCTTTAACATTGCCTTGGCACGCATGAAGAGAAGAACGGGCATCCTAAAAGGCTCTGGTTGTGCTCAATTTCTCTACGTTTGATGGCTTAGAAGGTCTCCCCATTCCCACTCCATCCATAGGGTGCGGGTGTGGCTTTCATGACCCCGTTGGAGACTGATGCCCTGGCTGGCCCGCTCCTCATCCAGAGTGAAGGGCAGGGCCACGGACGTTGGCACCTGTGACCGCGGTCCCCATTCTCTCAGTCAGGAGCGCCTCTTCCAGGCTTGCTGAACGGCAGGGCGCAGACATCTCTGCAGAGAGCTCGGAACGCGCGATAGAAATTCCAGGAAGCCAGAGGCTCCTGCAGAATACGTGAGTCACAGGGAAGGAACTGCTGTTCCTGACGTATTACTTAACCTCAGATGATAGGGAGCACAGAGCGGCCGCCTCTTCTAATGACTGCTGGGCTGACCTTAGGCAACAAGCCAGGAGTCAGAACTGACGAGGAGCCTGCTACGTCCATCTGAACAGCCAATGGAGAGTCCTTATTTCCACTTAATTATCTCTCGGCCCGTCCTCGGATGCACACGAGTGCTTCTCAGAGCCAACGGGAGACAGCAGCAGGAGTCAGCGGAACCCCATGAATGACTGTCCCTGCAGTCCCTGGAGACACACGGGAGCACACACAGCAAGGCATACTCGCACTCATGTACACATGTGCACACACATGCACAGAGAACACATTCATGCACACAGACACATGTATATACTAAATCTACACAGAGACACACAGGCACATACAGGGGCACAATGCACATACATACAAACACATGTCTGTACACATGCACATACATGCAGATACAGATGTACACACATATGCACACACCCTTTGTGTTGTACAATAACTATTTATGATGTGTTATGATCTCTCTGTATCTTGTATGTTGAATAAAGGATTTGGATTTGATGCTCTTAGCTTCAAACACTTTGCATCTCAAATCCTGCTCATCTGTTGGTATTATTGACAGTTAATAATAGTATCATTTTCCCTGTCGGAGGAGAACGGGACTCAGGCAGGTGATGGTAGTGACTCTGGGTCACCCAGGGATGTTCGACGGCACGCAGGGATCCACTAGCTTCTCTGCAGACCCTGGAAGTCTGACCCGGATGGGCTCCCACTCTGCTGACACGGTGAGACACGTCCCAGCGGAAGCAAACCCGCCCACACAAAACGCACCGAGCCCGGGCCTCGCCCGCGGCCGGTCCCCTCGGCTCATCAGCAGTCACTACCGAATCGATATTGCTACTGCTACTGCGTCCTTCTTGGTGCTGTACATTGAAATGATGCAGCTCGACCGGGAGGTCCAAAATCACGTTCCAAATGCTCCGCTGTGGGTGTAAAAGGCATGTGTCTCGTCTGTAGTTGTGAGCGCCTCCGACATGCTCATTCCATAGCACTCGGCGCAGAAACGGTGCTATCAGCCCGATTTCACGAGGGCAGGACGTGGGTAAAGACACTGCTGTTCCCGAGATGAAAGGGCACCTGCAGAGGGCTCAGTCCTCAAAAGCACGCTGACCCCCGCTGGGGCGACGGAGCCGGGCAGCATCCGAGACGGGATCCCGCCACCATTTCCGGCGGCCGCTCCGCCTGCGGCCGCGCACTCCTGCCTTTCTCTGTGAAGCTTCAGCTTCCTGCTGTGATATTTCTCCTTGGAGAGGCAATGCGGCCGAGGGGAAGAAATATGGATTTCAATATCAGCTCTGCCACTCGCGGACATGTGACCTTGAGCAACTTCCTTGACCTCTCGGAGTCCAATTCCCGATTTAAAGTGAGAATGCAAGTAGTAACTGCGGAGGCTAAAACCCGGCCGTGTAAGTCTGGATGTTCCCTGGACTCGAGCCCAGCAGGTGACAGGCACTCAGCGCCGTGCAGGCCCTGCGCTCTCCGCCCGCCCGCACCCGACTTCTGGGAGAGCGGACTTGCCCCAAACCTCAACTCAGACCTGGGACCCATGCAGCATTTCTGCTTGTGCTGCCGAGTACAGTCTCCTGAGGTTACCTACGTACCTCCTACCTCCTGGTCAACAGCTAACGCAGAGCAGAGGCCACGCCTGCAACCTGCGGCCAGCAGACCCGGCCGCAGGGAGCCAGAGATGCCAGCGCTGGGCCCGTGACGGCCGCGCACACGAGAGGCTGCTTGGCGGTGGCTCGCTCACCGGACAGACGCGAGATGTTGAGGTTGGACGTTCTCCAGCAGCAAGTACAGGGGATCTCGATGCAAACAGAGAGAAGTGAGGAGCTTCGTGCAAACACGACGTGGGACCCCTCCCCGGGTGCGTATTCTGACGCTGTGAGGTGAGTTGAAGTGAAGTGATCAAGATCGAAGAGTGTGTTGTGGTCCCAGCAGACACCCAGATGCCCAGTCCCCAGCCAATGTCCACTCTACCTTCCCACTTTAGGGACGGAATCCTGTCCATTCAGAGAGCATGCCCGGGGGAGGGTGGGGGTCGCATCTCAGCGCCCGACACCAGGAGAAGATGGTGTACGGAGGGACGCACGGACGGATGGGCGGGCAGATGGATGACATGGAGTTTCACGAAGGCTCCGTGAAGGGAAGTAACCGGGATGAGACGTACGCCCTTCACCGTTTCTTCCTCTCCTTCCTGCTGGAGCGGCGATGCGATGCCTGCAGACCCAGCAGGGACGTGGGATAGGAGGGGCCTTGAGGCCGGAAGTTAGAGGCAGGCCTCGGAGGCCCTGGTCCCCGGGGCGCTCCTGCCAGGGGTGTCGTTTGACACCACACACTGAGTGCTGCCGGCGACAGGGTGGTCCTGGGCGATCCAGGGTTCGTTTGTCTGACAGAAGCCCGACTGCTGTGGATCCGTTTGGGGAACGCGCATGCAGGCGAGGCAGCCTCGGGGCAGCACCTAATGAAGGCGGAGGGTCCAGCACGTGTGTTTTTGCCAAAGTGCGGCTGCACCTACATCATCCCCAACAGGAGCAGGGGGAGGAAGGAGCTCAGGCCACACCAACACAGTGGATGGGAGTGGGGGAGAGGAGGGAGAGAGAGAGAGAGACAGAGAGAGAGAGGGAGGAGAGAGGAGGGAGGAAAGGGGAGAAAGAAAGAGAGAGAGACAGAGAAGAGAGAGAGAAAAGGAGCCATTCAGCACTTTAGGGTCAACCAGGATCTGACCTCAGTGAGGAGGGAATGAACGAATGCGATCACTAGAACCCTTACTAATTCTGTTACCGTGGTGATAGGTATTGCCATCACGGCCATCCTATCATGTCCACCGACTGCACGTGCGTGTGGAGAGGGTGTCACAGCTGAAGTGCGGCCGGCACCGCGAGGTGAGCGTGTGGCTCTGTCTCTGTCCGTCCCGCTCTCGCCCGGAACCTCTCCTCTGGCTGACACCGCTGTTGGCAGGGACGCACCCCGCAGCGGGACAGTCACCTGATGGGAGTCGGGGCTGGGGCCCCTCTTGTCCAGGAACCAGGACGCCAGGCGTGTCGTCGGCTCTGCTGTGAAGCTGTTCGTTCCTATGGCACATCCATCACTGTCGGGGCTCCGGGCACCTTGGGCAGCCTGCCCCCAGCGTTCCCCGCAGCCAGCGGGCCTGCCGCCTCCCGTGGTGTGGATCGCCACATGGACACCCCCTGGGTCCAAGGGGTCTCCGTGGGCTCTGCTCTGGGGCCAGGGCAGCCCTCTGATTCCATGTTGTAAGTCAGAGGCC
The DNA here is from genome assembly GCF_951640355.1 of Cnephaeus nilssonii. Taxonomy (NCBI): domain Eukaryota; kingdom Metazoa; phylum Chordata; class Mammalia; order Chiroptera; family Vespertilionidae; genus Cnephaeus; species Cnephaeus nilssonii. Next base: position 42,049,487 of record NC_137092.1, read on the forward strand.
AAACAAGTGGTTAAAAACAAACTGTTTCTATAGCGGGTTCCTGAAAGACGCGGGAGATGCAGGCAGACACTGGCCGCCATGCACCACTCCCGCTCACTCACTTGGTGTAAAGGAGCCCAGTGCTGCCCGGCACCAGGGTCGGGGTGCTCAGTGTCCAATACGTGCGGGTCTCCAGACCCTACAAGCGCCTGCCTGGAAGGCGCTGAAGCCTCTTCCCTGGGCTCAGAGCCAACACCGCTCCCGCCGCTCGCTCCGCCTGCCGCTGCCCTGGGCCTGGCCGCTGGGGGAGGACACCGCCCAGGCCCCAAGACCCTCAGCGGGTGTGTCTCATGGGCTCTCGAGGGAACGACCACTCTGGCTTTCCTTCCTGCTCACGGATTTGTGTTCTTTCCAGGCAGAACACTGTTCCCGCGAGAGGCTAACGAACGTTCTATTTAAAAGCATTAAACCACTGGCTGTTGGCTCTGGGTTTACAAGTCCCTCTTGCAATTTCTTTGTTAACGGAGGTAGTTTTCACCTCCTACTTTATTGTAGCTTTGGTGGTTTATAAGTCAAGTGCACACGTGCACACACACAAGTACACACACGCACATACATGCACACATGTGCACGGACATCCACACACCTTTATAATACATACATGAATACACACGGATACACACAGACCCAGATGCACCCGCACAGCCAGCGGGGACGCCGGCCACGCCTGCAGTGACCGCCTGTGCAGCTACCACTTTCAAAGCACAGGAGCCAGAGATGGCGGCCCGTGGGCATCCTTCCTCTCTCTGGTCTGAAACACAGTTACCTCCGGGCCCTTCCGGCTGCTTGGTCACAGCAATAGCAGGTATGACACGAGACCCCCCAGCAGGCGTCAGCACAGCAGGTGCGTCTGGGCCCAGGGTCTGGGTCACCAAGCATCGTTCCGGAGGTCCTGCTGGCCCAGCAGGTGCAGTGCTATCCCCCCGGGGCCCATGGGGGCCGGCTTCTCGCCACGAAGTCCACTTGGGCACCTTCTCTGCTTATTCTCAGAAGCTGTGCCGCTCAGTCTAGACCTCAGCGAGGATGGGCAAGCCGCTGATCCTGCCCAGCGAAGGAGAAGGGGAGAAGTAGCCGCTGCTCATGCAAATGCCCATGCTCGCACATGTACATTAGGGGCGCGTGAGATTTGCACGTGTATATTTGCTTTGGCTGCCATAGCTAACAACGCTCAGGCCTGACGGTGTCCAGTCTTTATCCTGCACCCAGTCACCGCCACGCGGATCAAGCCCACAGGCGGCCTCCTTGCCTTTCCTGCTTCCCACACTCGTCTGAAACCTGCATCACAAAGCACTATTATTACGTGCTGAGAAGAGTTGGTTACGTGTCGGTCTCTGCATTAACCGAGTTCCATGAGAGCAGCGATGTCGCATGCATGCCTGGCACGTACACACACACACTCAATATTTCATGAATTCATTCACGAATCCATCTTTGTATCCCAAACACCTCCTACAGGCGCCTGCGCACACGGGGCGCTCAGCACACACACTAACCCCATGTTACCAAGCAGGGCGGGCCCCGGGTTCATCTCCCACCCAGGAGCCCTCCCCGACAAGGTCGCCTATTGGAGGCACAGCTGGCTCCTTTGGGGGTGAAGTTCACGGCCACAAGGCTGTGAGTTTCCTGAAAACAGAATGGAGTCTGTTCACATTTTTCATCCTCCCCATCAATGATTTAAAACGAATTCTCCTCATCACATGATTCAGCACATAGAAAGCACATGGCAGGAAGGAATGGCCCGAGATGTTCCGTTGCCATGGTCACAGATCACAGTAAAGAAAACTGTGAACCACAGAAACAGGGCCGCGACTAAGATGCTCACGCTTGTGCCAACTGGCCACAGCCTTTCGTCACCACCACGCTGTCCACCGTGTCCCCGTCCCATTCTTCCCTCGCCCCTCTGGGTCCTGGCCCCACCCGCACAGCGGACACTCTGTTCTCCAGGTGCAAAATCCCCAGAACAGCACGGAGCATGCCTGCTCCGAGCCTCGGAGGCGACTGGCCGCAGGTCTTCTTTCACAAGGAGGCAGAGATTTCTGTAGCTTTTTATTTTTTCATTAAATATTTTTATTGATTTCAGAGAGGAAGGGAAAGGGAGAGAGAGAAACCTCAATGATGAGAGAGAATCATTGATCAGCTGCCTCCTGCACGCCCTGCACTGGGGATTGAGCTGCAATCCAGGAATGTGCCCTAACCGGGAGTCTAACCATGACCTCCTGGATCATAGGTTGAATGCTCAACCACTAAGCCATGCCGGCAGACTATTTTTTATTTTTGTTTTGTGTGTTTTTTTCTTTTCTTTTCTTTTTCTTTCTTCTTTTTTCTTTTGCTATCAGCCTTTAGTATTTGTCTCTCCAAAAACATGGTCCTTAGAATTAAAATATAAAATGTTAACCAAGAATTTCAATAGAATCTAATTTCATCTCTGAGATCTTAGATAAAAGAATGCTAATGTGTGAGGACACACATGCCACACAGACAAACACGTACATACAGAGACACTCATGTACACACAGGCACATAGACATGCACATAAATGCATGCATACACACAGGCATGCATACACGCTCTCAGACACTACACACAGAGACATGCACACAGAGAAACATACATAGACACATGCACACGCACACACAGACACATACAGACATTCAGACATATGTGCAGACATGCATGCACACACAGAGAGACACATATTAGCACACACACACAAACACACATATGCACAGATACAGACAGGCACACATGTATACAGACACATATGCACACAGAGACTCACACATATGCATGCAAAGACATACATGTACATATGCACACAGAGACACACTTGCACACAGGGACACTCACAGACACAGATACATGCACACAGACACGCACACACAGACATGCACAGCCCCTTCATAAATGCTGCAGCAGGAACTGCGTCTAATCCCGGAAAAAGAGACACCGCTGTGCTGCTTAAATGAAAAGAAGGAAAAAGGCAAGAGGGGGAAGTATAATCATCTAAACTTTAAAGACAGCAATTTAAGCAAATTGCCATCTCTGCTTTTAGAAAGGAACGGGGAAGAAAAGGCTCATTTCTTCCGAAGTCAAATTGAGAAGGTCAGTGGCTGGGACAATCCTCTCAATAACCCTAACAAAGACTGCGGGGCGGGGCGGGGCGGGGAGCTGCTCAGTAGCAGATTTTCACCGAGTCTCGGAATAAATGTGCTCCCACAGGCGGGGGAGTGAGCCCCGCTTTGTGCAGATTGGCCTGCGAGGCAACATGCCAGCAGCCGAGGTGACGAATAAAACCGTCAACCGAATACTTTTGAGCTTTCCTGCACAGGCAGGGGGTGGCTATGGAGCCCATGCCAGGCACATGAGCAGGCGAGGTGGTTTCCTAACGCACCCGGAGATGGAGCACACGTGTCAGAGACGGAGCACGCGTGTGAGCGTCCAGGACGAATTCCTCCAGGGGACACTACGTGTGCTTTCGGACATTCTACCTTAGACGACAGAGTGGTAGGGAGTTTCCTGAACTATAGCTTCTGGGGACCATGTTCACCATGCGAGTATTTATTGGGCGCCGCTGGTATGCGCGACAGTAGTACATTGCATGGTGACCATCAAGAGGACGTGCACCTACATGGGTGTCACCAAACAGACCAACATCACACCCACTCGGAACAATTGCACGCTTACAAGAACACGCCCCCTCAGTCTAATCTGCATAAATAATAGTGGGGAGAATGAGAATTTGGGGAGTTCAGGGTGGAATTATTTAGGGGGTGTTTACCGGAGAGCTGGAGAAACTGAGCCTAACACATCAGGTAGAGAACCGTGTTCTCTCTCCTTAAGCGACTGCGCGATTCAGCTCAGCAACTAACCAGCAAGGCCTGCGGTTCAGGCAGGATGTGTTCAGTCGTAAACAAGGAGGAACTTGACCTACTAGTACGCATCTGGGTATGAAGACAGCTTTGTAAAGCAGAGGGCGCCTATATCAACTGGCCATGCCTATTTCTGTCACTATGTGTAATATCTGATCTTTTCTTTGTGGAAAGGATGGTTTGATCTCACTCAAGAAGAGCTGGAGATATAACCACCTTGTAAAACAATTTAATGTGTGTGTTTTTTTTTTAACGAATTAAATATATAATTACCCCAGGTCTTGGGAATATAAGTCCTAGATGTTCACATAACAGAAGTGAAAATATTATGTCACACGAAGATTTAGACTCAAATGTCCACCTACCCATTATTCATAAGACCCTCAAACTGGAAATAACCCGTGTCCCCCGGAGGGTGATCATAAACGAAACCGTGGCATGGCCCACAATGGAATCCTACTTGGCAATGAAAGAAACAATCCCAGAGCCAAGTGCCGAGGCTGATGAGGTTAAATGCTGTTCTGGGCCCTTAAAGTGAGAAGCCTGCCACAGAAGACAATGCTCCCTGTCACTTCACCCACAGGGATTCTGGGAGAGCGAACTGACCTGCAACGGCAGCAGGCAGACCGGTCCCCAGGACAGCGACGTGCTGGGCGTGGCTGCGAGGGGTGCTGGGAACTTCTGGGGTGACAGAAATGCCCTTGTCTTGATCAGGATGGTGGTTTGGGGAGACACATATATTTGTCACAGCTCATGGAACTGAATGCAAAAGTAGGTGTGTTTCTCTATGTAAATTATACCTTGCGTGCATTAAAAATAACTAAAAAGGAAACAAGAGATATCAGTAACTCTGGTCTCTTTCCCTAACTCCATCCCAATTTATTTCTTGACAGGGGCGGACGCAGTCCACCTCTCAACACCACTAACGCCGCATGTGACGGTGCCAAGGAGCTGCACCCAGATGCTGGGCAGGCCCAGCGGGCGGGTCCCAGGGCTGCGGGAGCCCAGGCGGCAGCCGTCGGGCACTCTGGGGGAGCCACCTGGACACCCCTCTCCTCCCATCTCCCTGAGGCTGTGAAGTACCACCTCCCCTTTCAGCTCACAACCGGAAACCCACAGGGAGGGCTTATGAACGAACCAGGCCACCGCTGAGACCCTGCGCGCTGCTGCGTGCTCCCCTCGCCTCCGCCACGGTGGGCTCCGGGGCAGTCACCCGGGCGAGGACCCTGAGGACCCGGACGCAGGGTTCTTTCTCATGGGCTCCTCCAGCTCCTCCCTCGCGGTGTTCAGGGGAAGTCTTTTTTCTTTCCTCTTTCTTCCCATCCTGCTTTGGCGATGTGTTTTCTGTCTCTCTCCTCCATCTGTCCATCGCCTCTGCCTCATATTTGGTTGACAATCTTTTTCTGACTTGAGCGCGTTTCCCGGCTTGTGCCTTTGTTAAAATCTATGTATTTTCTGGAGGACAATGCGTCTGTCATTGTTCCTCATGTGGCTTTTCCCCTTTTCTTTCCCCGGGAGCAGGGGATGGATTTTCCTCAAAGCAGGGAGATGAAAGGGGAGTCGGGCTGAGACGGCAGAGCGTGCGATGAGAGAGGAAGGTGTCAATTAAAAGAATGAACCCTGCCGCGTCGCCCTCCTGACAGGCGGGGCGAGTGGAGCTGACAGCCGTCGCGCTCGCTGGCCCTGCCGGAGCCCGTGCCTGTGGTCCCCTGAGCTCAGAGCCGTGGCTCCGGGACCGGCGGCCACACTCCCACACTTGACTCGGTGTCCCGCGGCCCCTGCAGCCCTTCTGATACCGGTGATTATAACGATCTGAGGCTCGGCAGGGCCAGGGCCGCCTGAGGCTGACTAATGAAGAGTGGGGGGGCGGGGGGGGGGCAGCGGGAAGGGGCTGCACGGGCGCTTCCAGACCTCAGCCCAGCGCCACCCGGGCGGCCGTCCCCTCCCAGCCCCACGTTTGTCCCGAAACCAGCTTCTGCTGCGGAAGGAGGGCCCCTCCACCCAGAAAGGCCACCTGACTCCGGGCCCACAGCGCAGCCCGTGGCCCTGGCACCTGCTCTCCCTCCTGGCGGGGCTCGGACCAGCCCTCTGCTCGGCCGGCCCCTCCCTCCGCCTCACCCCGATACTCCTCAGAGGCCAGGCCAGAATCCGATTAGGACTGATCTGCATCTTCCCTGCCTCCACGACTCCTCCGCTGCAGGCGGGAAGGAGGCCCTGCAGCCGAGACCTGTCCTCTCCGCAGAGGTCGCGGCATGTGGTCCTGGCGCAGATGGAATGGCCTGAGGGGGCCTTGGTGGGCCTCTCCAGTGACCGGTGTCACCCCACCTTCGCTCTGCCCTTATTAAAGCCATCCGTTCTGAAGGCTAAAGGAACGTTTCATCTCCAAGTCGGGAAACAACAGCAGGCGGCGGGGACGGGCCAAACAATGCCGGCTCGCCCGCTGCGCGGCCCTCCCTCCCTCACGCCGCTCCCTCTGCAGCGCGGCCCCCACCGCCCCCTGCGGCCAGCGCATCCCCGGTCCTGCCGCAGCACGCGTGCAGCACAGCCATCTTCCACACTCACGCCAATTCCTGAGGTGCAACAACATGCACATTCTCCATATTATAACAGAAATCATTTACTCTCACTGTATCCAGGTCACGCATGTCTGTGCGTGTTTATTTTTGTCCTCTCTATGCATGTGATAAGTTCTTATGCTGCCGAATGTCAAATGGAGGCTTATATCGAAACGCTTCAAGTTACAAAACGATACGTATTTTTTAAGTGATAGTGGGGTTGCAAATACAGAATCCATGTATGTTGTTGTAACAGATGAGCTCAAACTATGGTGTATGTACAGCTTATGCGACATAGTGTAAATGACTGCACGACACATACAAACACACTGAGCATCTGCATCACGTCGTAACAAGATGCGTATTTCTGATCTCTTGGCGTCGATGGGTGTAGAAGCATGTGGAATGGCCTGGGTCTCCTGTCCACCCAAAACCTCGCCACCTGGAAACAATGTCCTGATGTCACCTGCTCACTCCCCCTCCTGCAGAGCGTCCTGGAGTGGCTGGCTTCACTGGCAGGAAGGTGGTCCATGAGACTCTCCTGGGTCATGGCACCCACACCCCAAGGCCATCTTCCCCTCCCTTGCCTGGACTGCTCTCCGGGCACTTAAGCAAATACCACCCTGATGGGGAAAATGTTCCCATGTCCAACTGTACGTGTCACTCCTGGAAACGGCCTAGTGTCCCTTTACACACCGGCTCATCACCGCCGATGATCCACTTGACACCACGCTGTCCTCTGGGTCTAGCACTGCCGTGGCATCCGGCAGGCATGCCTGTGTGCGGGAGGCCTGACATGTCTGCACTGTACGTAAAGTGCACACCCACTGAGACCACACGCATCTGAGTGTCCGTGAAAATCAGTCTGCACACGCAGAGAAAAACACGAGCACTCCATGAAGCCACGCGTGAGAGCAGCAGTACACAGTACGCAACACACTGAAGGCCAACAGCCCATTTGCAAAGTAACTAGAGAAAAATTAATAGTGTTTCTGTGGACTCAGCCACAAAAAAAGTTTTTTAAAAAAATTGGTTCAATTATATGTCATTCCCTTTAAGTAATTGCTAAGTTTAGTATAAGATTTAAAAACATTTAATAAAAGTTAAAATCTCACTTATAATTGGCTCAACTATTAAGCTGTTTAATATTCTTATTTTTGAATGTATTGAAACGTTTAATCGGATAGAGTAAAATGTTAATTTGTTTCTTTAGCACCAAATTATGTTCCCTTTACACGGCGGCAGCATCCTCGCCCAGCGCCGGCAGCGTCCTGAGTGCAGGAGGCCGGAGGCCGTCCTTACAACAGGCGCTGCGCCAGTGGGGACACGCCCAGCGCCCCGGGCGCTGCTGCACCGCCTGCAGCCTTTGGGATGTCACAGTAGAGAAAGACCCTCTCTGGGCCCCACTTTGAAACAATCCAGTCCTAGGATTTTCTTAAAAGATAAGCGGGGTCCTGGTGGCCCTCAGACACAGGACCCAGGAGCCACGCCCATGTGCTCGGCGGCTCTGACCCCGGGGGAGAGGGCAATGACGCGGGGATCACAGCTCCCTGAGACTGACAGGTCACCCAACAAGCGAGCAGGATGAGCTCCATCCACCCGTCAGGGGTCAGAGCTGCGGCAACACCGACCCTGGAGGCCTGATGGAGAAAGGGAAGCCCGGGGCGGGGGGGCAGAGCCCCCAGCACACAGGTCCCGCAGGAGCGGAGGGGCTCAGGGAGCAAGGTCAACACAAGGAAGAAACGAGTCCCATGAGACGAGGATGGGGAAGTCCTCACTGCGTCAGCGCTGCGGCCGGGGAGACACTCCCTGGGCGTCGTGGACAGCTGAGGGACAAGGGGAAGAACAGGAGCGTGCACAGCAGGAGAGGGCTGGCACCAGGGCAGGGCTGAGGACTGACGGAGACACGAGGTCCATGGCTGCAGGGACCACAGCTGGGAGAGCGCGGCGGCGGAGAGACAGTGACGGCCAGACTCTCGGGGCATCTCGCTGAGGAAGCGGGCAAGGACGTCGGGACGGACACAGGCGGAGCCATGTGGGACTCAGAGGGACCTCAACATCCAGGGGAAGGCAGGTCACTGCGGCGGGGCTGCCCGGGACGTGCGGAGAGGACATGTTTTAAGTCACGAGCGGAACCCAGATTCGCTCTAACAAGTGAAAGTATGAACTGGCCGGGCCGAGGGCCAGGGGCCGGGGCACAGGTGCGGGGGCCCCACCCCTCGGATCTGTGGGATTCGGGATGTGCAATACTTAGCCAGCCCTTGCCCGTTCCTGACTCCTGGACAAGACCGCGCTGTCAGGGAAGGCGGTACCTGGATGGAGCGGCAGGCCTGCCCTGGCCTCCGCCTCCTGCTCTATCTCTGCTCCAATTACCTGTGATGGACATCGCCACGCTCAGCGCCAAGATGGGATGCTGGCCTCTCACGAGCTCACAACACCAACCGTGTAATCACAGGAAAAGCAGCGCCATGCCGGCTCCCGCAGGCCTGGCAGGCCCTGTCCCCGGCATGGTCCCTGTCCTGCCCGTGGAGGCCCTGTGAGGGCCGGAGCGCTGACCCCTCCTGCGCCTTCAGCCCTCCCATCCCGCGGGCGATGCTGGAGGTCGCGGGGTTTGTGAAGGTCTGTGGCCGCGGGGCCTGCCCCACGCAGACCGCAGGGCTCACGCAGGCCGCCGAGCCGCGCACTTCTGTGGCAGACTTCATCAGGCTCCGCTCTTTGACTGGCGTTGAGTTTATGTGAAAGTAATTAACAGTAATTAATCCTTAATTACAGTAATTAGCCAAGTCGCAGTAAATTAAACCACATCTGGAGCAGATGAGGGCTTCCGAACGGGAGGCACGGAGAGGCGACAATCAGAGACGCTGAATCCACCGACAGCCCTGATTAAGCCTACCTGTTGGCCTCATCTGCATGTGGCTTTTGTTTGCCTTCCCGTAACCCTTCCCACGCGGCCACGGAGCGCCCGGTGCGCAGCCATGGCTTTTGTTTGCCTTCCCGTAACCCTTCCCACGCGGCCACGGAGCGCCCGGTGCACAGCCACACCGCCAGCGCAGCGCACGTCGCCCGGCTCTATTGATGTGCCCCCTCCCTCCTCACCAACAAAATATAAATAATATAAATAGCAGGGCCTCATCAAGTGACAGGCTGAAATCAGAGAAGCCGCGCGGGGTGTTTTTTGGCTGATGAAAAGGAAAGATGATAGGAGCCATTACCATGTCTGAGGGGGAGGCAGAGGGTGGAAAAGGCAGACACTTGACAGCACAGGTCAGGGGGGGCCAAGTCCCTGCGGAGCCTCCGGGAGCATGGCCCCGGGTCACAGACTCGGGCGTGCGCGTGCGCGCGCACACACACACGTGCACATGCATGTGCATGCACACACATGCACACACGTGCAGACACACACATGCACACACGTGCATGCACGCACACACACATGCACGCACGCACGCACACACAATAAATGCATTGGCAGCATAACACTGGAGTCCGACACCTTTCTGGCCTCACCTAGGTGAGTGCTACCCACCCCAGCATCAGGTTTCTGCTCATTGAAACAAGGGCATACACTCAAAACCCTTCACAGGAGAGAAAATATGGCAAAATGTGGCAATAAATGGTTCTCCTGGCTGCTTCATCCACAGCAGGGCCAGAGCCAGCACTGGTGGAGTTCCCTGGCCTGGGCCTCCGCGGCACCTCTCGCCCACACCGCGCGGAGCAGCAGGCCTGGGTGGAGAATCTGGAGCTGACCTCCCAGGCCGGTCAGATCCCAATTGAGCTGCGGGGGCTGAAGCAAGGGGAGGCATACAGGCCTTTGATTCAGCAAAATACTTGGGGGCAGGAGAAGGCTTGGGAGAAGGTGAGAGCACAGAATCGTCTCCCCCGTTCTGACACCTAACTCGCCCTAAGACTGAGGCTGAGACGGTGACACCATTTCATCATCACCATACGTGGAGCCGCCCAGACCCACGCTTCCCACTCCATGCAGCCAGCGCTGCGGAGGTCAGGATCCACGCGCCTGGCACTGGGGGCACAGCTGGCCTCGCCAGGTCACAGCCACTGATCTGGCTGGGGGATGGTCTGTGCCATTCCACCCGCACCGCTTTCCTCACAACGCCATCAGCACCGGACGGACAGCCAGGGCCACGTCCTGAACAGCAGTGCCACGGATCCACGCTCTTGCCGGCCGGCCAGCTCCTCCAGCAGCCACGCTGCCTCCGGCACCCTCACTGTTTATGGAGGCCTGTAGATGTCCCAAAGGCCTCCCTAGTATCCCAGGAAAACCAGCGGCTCTGCAGCTCACCAGATGTAGGAGATGAGGCCAGGGGAGAAGCTAAGCAGTTTCTAAATGTGCTCAGTGGGGTACACTAATGCACCTACATCATCAACTTACTGGGAGGATTAATAAGGTCATGATGCTGATGCACCGGAAATATTCAGTTTGTTAATTATTATTACTACTAGAGGCCCAATGCACAAAGATTTGTGCAAGAATGGGCCTTCCTTCCCCTGGCTGCCGCCTTTCGGCCTTTGTTCCGGACTGGAGCAGCCTTTCCGCCTTTGCTCCGGCCCAGAGCCACCTTTCTGTCTTCCCACGCTGCCCAGAGGCCGCTCAGCGCCTGTGTATGCAAATTAACCTGCCAGCTTTCTTGGGTTAATTTGCATACTCACTCCTGATTGGCTGGTGGTTGTCGTGAAAGTACGGTCAATTTGCATCTTTCTCTTTATTAGTGTAGATTATTATTTTTATTATCTGTCCTTTGCTTATGCACGTAACTGACAAACAGCGCATGTGCTGGTTAAAGCATGGGCTGGAGAGCCAGACTGCCTGCCTACATTAACTAAATACACCACTTATGAGCTGTGTGACCTTGGATAAATTAGTTAACCTCTCTGGGCCTCATGTTCTTTAACTGGAAAAGAGGGGTAATACTTGTACCTACTTTATCTGCTTCTTTGAAATAAATTGCCTAAAAAATGCTGAGTGTAGTGCCAGGCATATGTAAGTGCTATATAAATGCCGCCTACTATGTATTAAAAATAATATGTATTATATATGAAGGTATATTACATTATCTTTTGGCAATACCTTTGAAATCTTTATATCCATGTAAAAAGCATTTGTATTACCGTTCAAGTCCCTAGAAAGCAAGCCCAACCTACCTACCTTCATAGATGGATTCTTAATGAATTCTTTTTGATGATAAAGATGAGGAAAAGGAGGGGAAAAATGAAGGCGAACGTAGAAGCATGTGCATAAAGGGCAGAAGAAACTTCAGTAGGTCAAACCTCACCACTTCACCACAAGCCGAAGCTATCAATAGGACATCTTTTAGGGAACATTCACTTTTTATCAACGAAGGTTCTGCGATGATGGGAAGGAGGCTGTCCAAGATTTATCCAAGATCTATTCCTCCTGCCAGCCCTCAGACACACACTTTATTCCCGCTGTCTTCCCTCTGCAGTCAGCTACAACCTCCGCCTCGCAGGTGCACACCGCCGCCCTTACCCGGGGCCTGTGAACCGCACGGAGAGGAGCAGCCATTGGCAGTCGCGCAGGAGCAGTGACCACAAAGGAGCCGGGGCGCCTCCCACCAGCGACGCCACAGTGACCTGTGGTTTCCTGGAGGTTTGCACACTGACCCACGCGGCGTCGGTGGGATTTCTTCCGGTGGCTTTTGTACTTCTCAGCTCCACGCGGAACGCCAGGCCTTTCAGCCCGAAGTGCGCGGCTGCGGGAGGGAGACATCGGGACGGAGACACAGTGCCACCGCGGGCGCAGCTCAGCGCCTCCGCTCGGCGGTGAGAAGTGAAAATGCAGAGGCCTGAGCAACGCATACGCCTTTGGGGGAAAGAGACAGGTCTTCCCGTTGAGTGAGGCGTGTTCAGTGACACGAACACCCACGTCCTCCTCGTTCCTCTGACCTCACCGCTCAGGCCGCGTCTGACTCCAGGGAGGGCATCGTCCGAAGAACGGGCGGTGCTGCCTGGGGACATGCTCTCAGGGCAGTCAATAGTTTCTGAAAATTGCCAATTACGGCTCTGCCTCTGGCTTCTTTGTGGAAAACAAGTAAAGGATTGGTTTGCAGAAGGAACAGACCCGCATTCACGCAGGCCGTCTCCCTCCTGGGCTCACCCGTCTGAACCAGAAGGGCCAGCGCGAGGGACGCCACCCTGTCCTGAACCCGCAGCAGAGGAGGGAGGCCCGCCCACAGGAACACCGCGGGGTCCGGCCCGCGCAGGGGCAGGCGCCCCTCAGCCCAGGGCAGACCAGTGGGCACACGCCCCTGCCAGGCTGGGGGAGGAGTGCCCACTGCTCACTCGGAAGTTGCGGCAAAGACCCCACAGATGGAAAGCCCGTGCCCGGGCGCCGGCACCTCCGGCCTGGCAGCGACACGGGCAGCGCTCACGGCGCGTGTGGCCCAAGGACGGCGGCCACGCGTCACCGCTGAGGCGGGAGGAGACTGCTGACCCCTGTTCCAGATCAACTCGATTCCCCTAACCACTGCGGTGTGCACACCTCAGCAATGAGGCCAGGGCATTTGTGGGAGCGGACGGGGCGGCGGCCACCTCCCTGCAGAAAGGCCAGCCCGCGCAGAGCTGCCAGCGAAGGGCGTTTGCCTACTCGCCTCTGGACCTCTGAAGCTCTGACAAAGGAGCTGACCACATGCCGTGTGGAAGTGGACTCCTTGAGTCATAACCAAGTGTGGCTTCACCCACACGCGAGGGGCGTCCCCAGGCAGGATCCCCCATCTCCCAGGATCTTGCCACCCAGACCCCCACAACTGCCGCCGTTTCCCACGATCAGGACAGGCCATCAGGGCGCAGCTTAAACAAGGACGTCAGTTCAGGGAGCAACTGCTGGGCGTCGCGCACGCTCCTTCCGCGCAGCCAGGGCGTGTCCGCACTCACGCGGGAGCTGAAGGGCCAGACCCCCGCCCCCGGGACCTGCCTCCTGACCGCCCCGTGTGGGGTGAGCCTCAGCAAACGGGAAACCGCACACTGCACGGCTCGGGTCTGACAGGGGAAGGGACCGGATCCGCAGCTGGAGGGAACCCCACCCCGAGGGAAGCCCTGCGGACGGCGGAGGCGCAGAGCGGCTCTGGGGAGGCGGGGAGCGGGGCGGCTGCGTGCCCCACTCAGAGGAGTCTGGGTCCGGCCCCTGTCCTGTCCGTCCTCTACACGGAGCCCGTGGAGGAGCCGTACAAGCAACCATGGAGAATGCCTAAGACCCACTCACTCAGGCAGCCACTACTGTCTACTGAACACCAGAGGAAAATTCCAGAAGCTCTCGGGTGGTTACATTTCACTTCCAAATCCTGGGGTTGCCGAGGAGTCCGGCCACCCACTGAGAAGAGACGGAGCAAACCCCGCCCTGGCGGTCCCCAGGCGACCTGCCGAGTCCCTGTCGCTGCGTCTTGGCTCTCCTGCCTCATCATGGCAGACCGCGTCCGCAGGAAGGGCCCGCCTTCGCCTTCACCTTCGCGTGGGCCGTGCACAGAGAGGAAGCAGACACACCACAGGGCCCTGTCTTTCCCCGAACCGTGTCCGTCACGGATGTCTTTCCCCGAACCGCATCCGTCACGAGGTGGGCACCGGATGTCCCTGACTGCATTGTGAGGCTGTCCGACGCCATGCTCAGGACGCCCAGGGCAGGCGGGACCTTGTGTGGTCTGGTCAGCGTCTGGCAAGCAGGGTGTGAGCCCGCACTGCGGCAGCAGGGGGCGCTGCGGAGGCCCGGCCAGTGAGCAAGGCGGGACCAGGAAGCGCATGACTGAGTGAGGAGTAGAGACCCGGGGTGCAGATGTGGCTGAAGGCTGGGCCCTGAGACCCCAGGGGTCCCCGCTGCTGTGACTGCAGAGGCAGGCAGAGCAAGCCCCGGAGGAGGGAGGAGGGGCGAAGCTCTCTCAGGACCCAGGCTGTGAAGTCAGCAGAGCCAGTCAACCCCCACCATGGGGTCTCTGAGGGGCAAGGCCTCAGGCCAGCCATGTGCCCTTTAGAGTGCGGACTCTCCGGGCCTGCGAAGGGGCGGGGCCGCTTCCCCTAGCTCTGAGTCTCCGCCTGGGAGGCTGCAGCACCGGGATTTTCCAGGGAGAGGCATAACCCAAAGGTCCCGCTGCTCCTCGGCATCCAAACCGAGGGCACCACGGGCAGCGAGGTGCCTCCCTGCCACGCGCCCGGCAGGTAACCAGCATCACCAGGACGAGCAGGAGCCTGCTCTCGCCTGGAGAGGCCACCGGGGCGAGAGGAAGCCGGAGGTGCCCGGACCCGGCGTCCCAGGGAGGCAGGCAGGGGTCCGCGATCGCGGGCTCCTCCCCTCCCTTGGAGGCTGAGAGTGACACCCCAGGCCACTGCCCAGGGCACGGTGAGGGCCCCTCGGGCACTCGAGGTGCCACACCATTGCTGCCATCCGCGGAGCCAGTCACGTCCGCCGTGTGCTGCGTGTCTGTGTGTGCGACCCAGAAACCAAGGGGCCCCGAGATCAGAAAACCTCTGACTTCTGGGATGTGACTGACGTCCCTGCAACGTGGAAGCGTGAAGGTCTGACAGCTGTCAGCGGCCCCCACACTGCACACACCTGCACCCTCCCTTCCCTCCGGAGCAAGGTCCCTGGGCCGGGGAGGGAGCGACAACCCGCCAGGCTTCGGAGACCTGAGGAGGCGGGTCCCGTCTCAGGTGCAGGTACCTGGTTCAGGTGCGCACCTGTGCCGGTCGGCGGGCCCGGGCCCTGCTCCACCGAGCCGGACCGAGCCATGTTCAGCAAACGGCCCCCACTCTGCCCTCCCGGGCTGTGGGCTCCAGCCCTTCCTCTCATCTGCACGGTTCAAATTAATTATACACTTTAATTTCATGAATTATTAATTTGATTCTGACTCGGCAGCTTATGATTCTCTAGTGCCAGACTCGACAATTCCAGCTTCATTAAAACATCCCCAGCTGCCTGGGAGACAGGCTCTAGTGGGGGAGAGAGATCCGCGCAGCAACAGCCCCGCCTCGCCCCGCAGAAGGCCCCCCCAAACCCTTCTCCTCCGTGCCCAAACTCCCCAGGGCAGGGGCACCAGGGCTCCTGTCTCTCCCTCCAGGCCCCCTTCCCACCAGCCACACTCACCCACAGTGACGCCTGGGGACGGCAATGCTCCGGGCACGACGCGCCGGCCAGCACCCGGCTTTGGCGCCCAGACCCTGAGGACGGCCACAGTTGCCGCTAACTGAGCGGCAGAGCGGAGCGCAGCCCCTGAGGACAGAGCCTCTCCGTCCGTCTGGGGTCTGGTTTAGGAGGAGATGGGAAGGGACTGGGGCTCGGCTGCAGCTGGTGGCATGCCCGGTGCTCCTCACAGTCCCACAGTCCCAGCGCCGCCCAGGGCCTGGCACGTGGGGGGCCAAGGCCCTGACCCCCGTTCGCATTTCCCCAATGAGGAGATTGGCCATCCCACGGCCCCTCAGAGGCTGACCTCGCATGTAAACCTCGCAGGAGCCCAACGCGGCCTGGGCTCAGGACTGAGGGAGCGCCTGCCTCAGGGGAGAAACCTCAGCCGCAGCAGCCACCTCGCAGGGGCGGCTCCTTACCTTCACGGCCGCTCCCCACCCCCTGCCCAGCACCACTGGCTGCGCCTGCTGCAGGAGGCATGGCCGTCCTGGGACAGTCCTTCTCCTGAGCCCGTCTGGGCACCGGACAGGCCTCCAGGGGCTCCCGATCACAGCAGACGTCAGCCCGAGAAGCGGCAGCTTGAGTTCCTGTGACCTTCTGGGCCCTGGGACACGTCCTGCCGTCCTGGGAGCAGCGCGGCTCGGTGGCCGTGTGGCCTGAGAGGCCTCTGGCGCGAGCGCAAATGTCACCACGTCTCCAGAGGCGCTCGGAGGGGTCAGCTGTGCACACCCAGGTCCCTGGCACATGTACTTCACGCACAGTCCCCGCCCGGGGGTTCTGCCACGGGAGCTGAGCCTCCACGCGGGCCTCTCCCGGAGCCCGAGGCTGCAGAAACGCCTGCTGTCATTAGGCCCAGGGGACTGAGGGAAATGCAGGGCAGCGGCGGCAGGTGTTCTGAAGCAGAAAACACAGCCTCTCATCGTCGGCCTGTCGTTCCAATGAAGACGCGGTGTTGGACCCGCCTGGACATGGGCCTTTCTGGTTTCCTGTGAGGCTGGACACTTTGCATTCGATACAAATTAGGGCCTCGGAATCAGAACCCATTGTCATAAACGCGGGGAAGTGCTCTCCCGAGGGGCGGGCGGCTGGGACGCTGGGAATGCGCGGCTTGACTGTAATGCTCCCTGAAAGGGCAGCTGGACACGATCCCGCCTGGGGCTGTTCGGCACATGCGCCCCCGTGTCCCCGAAGTCAAAGACAGGCAGACGGGGCCAGCACTGGCGTGTCCGACGAGCAGGACATACGGACACTGGGGGTAGAAGGATCCACAGAATGGGTCTCAGTTCAGCGGGGAGGGGCACGCGCCCAGGCCTCCCCACGACCAGAGAGTATGACCCCGACACGTAGCGCTCACAGGTCTCCAGGCAACGCCAGCGAGCGCACCCCGGGCGCTGTGAACACTGTACCTATGATCCAGTTCGCAGCCCCCAGTGTCCACACGTCAGGCCCACGTGGTGGCGCACGGTGTCAGGGGCAGCAGCACCTGGGGTCCCGCTCACATCACCTTTCACCTGAGATGTGAGGCCGCTGCTGCCTGCCGCCCTCTCGCAGGACGGAACCCTGGCAGCATCCTCCTCACCCACCTGAGTTACACCGACTGGGAGCGGATGGAATATGGCTCCGCGTGGAGTCGCCAGCTCCCGGGACGTGGCCCACGTGGCCCGAGGACCACACCCTGCTCAGCCTCCCTGCCGCTCCGATCCAGCCCGCCCAGGGCATCAGATCTGACAGGGTCACTGGCCTGGGGCGAGGCTGAGCAGAAGTCTGAGAGGCTTTCTTATCAGCCCAAAGTAGTCATTTGGCCAGCTCCCCGGGGCCAGCCGCTCCTCTTTCCGTAAATGCAAGTGCGATTTAACCGGGGGAGGGGCCTCCGCAGAGACGGAAAACAGGACTCCAGTCCCAGATTCAAGAGCTAAACCATGCCTTCCTTGCAGGCACATTTTTTAAATTTTTTTTTTGCATTTTAAATCTGATGTTCTGAACAGATTGCTTTTTCTAAACCAGTCCCTGCCATGAAGGCAGAAGGCTGCCTACATCTCCAGCATCTTTATACCAAGTCTGGAGGGTCAGAGGCAGAAGCGTGAGTCTCGGGTGACTTCAGCCGGGCCACCCGGTCATCAGCGCTGATTTCACTGTAACCGGGGCCTAGCTCCTGCCCAGAGCCTGGCATTCAGTCCACACCCCACGGTTCGCACTGTAGCAGCAATGAGCACAGTGAGCCTGCGGGAACCACTTTAACGATGACATCTGCCACCCAAATGCTAAACACTCCTGGTGGTCAAATACTCCTCTTAGACCGGCACGCACCGAGGGAGCCCCACGGAGCAGCGTCCTAGCCGAGGACTGTCACCGGATGGTGGCCTCGCAGGGTCGGGCCCCAGGATCTCGGAGTGTGGCCCCCCCGGAGCTGCCCCGGGCAGCACTCGGCTTCCCTCCAGGTAAGGCTGAGACGACAGAGCCTTTTGCAAAAGATAATCTGGGTTCCCCAAAATTAGTCCGAACTCGCTACAGGGCCAGCACCACGGCACATTATTACACATGAGCTTACATGTATAAGGTCAGAGTCAACAAATGTAAGACACGCCGTCACTGACGAACTCACTTGGAACTCCAAGTCACAATCAGACTGGACCAAACTCCCAGCCCGGGGGCCCTCGGTGTCTGAATCTATGCAATTGGGGATATTGCCTACCTTGGTATTCACCTGAGGATTAACTAAACAACCGAGACGTGTCTGGCGCGTGGTAAGTGCTGAGTAAAAGGCTGCTATCTGTTCAGTTATTGTTACGATTGCTGCTAGAGGGGCACCTCCCTGAGGCTCGGCAGGCCTGTTAGTGACGGAGGAGAACAGGGCAGGGAGCGGAAAATGGGATTCTGACCAGCGCTCTGAGACCACAGTGCCCCCTAGTGGACGCCTCTGGACTCGTGTGGTTTGACCTTGCCTGTGTGGGGCCCAGCCAAGGCCCGCCTATCCCAGGCAGGTCTGCAGGGAAGAGATACTGTTTGTTTCTCTGGGGACAGGCCCTGGGCCCTGCAGGAGATGTGTCTGGGGGGTGTTCGCTCTCCTCTTCTGGAGCCCACACCTGCCCCGATGGCTGGGGTGTTGTGCTCCCTCCATCCCAGAGCTACTCAGACAGTCCCAGGTGCCGGGCAAGTATTTTTAGCCGCATTATTCATTCGAACGCCTGCCTGACAATCCTAGACAGAGCCCAGTTCGGGGAGGGAGGGCCACGGGAGCTCCATGCCCCCCCACCCCCAACCTGGTTTGCTGGTCTGTCTTCTCGGTGGCCCAGGAGCCTCCGGCGGCCCTGGGTCTGGCTCAGCATCTACAGCAGGTGGGTGGAGGAAGCCCCTCCAATGTCGAGTTCTTAGCCAGAGGCCCCGGGGAAACCCGGAGCCCAACGCCAGCCGGGCCGAGGCAGGTGGAGCCGGGCGCCGCCCTGGCTGCTAACAGGGCGCCACCCAGCCTTGCTGCCCGTGTGGGCATTGCTTCCCCTCCTCCCACCGGGGATGCCGTGAGCACGCCACCCTCCTTCCTACCGGCCTCCGTCTGCTTGGTTCTTCTCAAATGTCATGTCCATGCTGTTTCCTCCTACCGAATCCTATCCCCATTTTCCACCCGCGCCCGCCTCCCTCCCTGCCAACAGCCCCAGCCGCGCCCGGAGCTTCCCTGTGTCTCACGAACAGGATATTCCCGCCACGTCCCGAGGGGACGGCGCCGTCCAGGTCTTGTGAGAAGGACTCACGTACGTCCTGTGCTTCTTCCTTTTCATCGTCTCACTCAGTGCCAGGTGCGCGCCGGGTGGGGGCAAAGGCCTGGGAGCTGCCGAGAGCGCCCCGCACAGCCCAGCCGGTCGCAGCTGCGGGTGCAGAAACTTCGCCCCTTAGGCCCGGCTGCCGGCGCTCGGCTCGTCCCCCGCATGCTGCGTCTGCACATTCGCCTCGGGCCAAAGTGCCTAACTTTTCAGTATTTAGGCTTCCAATCCCGTTCGGGGCCAGGGTCCTGTTATCTATTTAACGCACAGGCGCCGTGAGTGACGGGGGCTTGGGAAGGCTTGCTCTCCCGAGCGAATGCTGCTGCCCTTAGGGCGCGAGCACGGCCTGCACAGCGCCGAGGGGGCGTGGGGACTCACACGCGAGTCACCGCACCACGTGCCGGCATACTTCACAAGCAGAATGTCTTCATGGCCAATGACCCATGTCCTGTGTCTCTGAGAAGCAAGTTAGAGCCAATGAAACTGGAATTTCGGTATAACCCAATCGCCCCTCCACCCCCTGCCCAGATCTCCCGCCTTGGATTGGACATCCGTGAATGGCGGCTTCCGGAAGTGGGCGGCGGCTTTGTGGGCTGTCACCTCACGCTGGTGATGAGAGCAGCCTCCGGGTACACGGGCCTGGCAGGGTGAATGCTGCTCCAGAGATCCAGCTTTGTGATGGGCTGATGGAATTACGCTCTGAGGGTAGAGTTTGTCCTGGCAGGATCCCTAATCAGAGGCACAGACCCCATAACTCCACACTGGGAAAGGAACCAGAGGCCTCGCCCAGTCCGGCTCCCCACGCTGGCGGCCTCGGCTTCTCGCACAAAAGCAGAGCGTGCACACGGATCACTCCCTGCGGTGACCCGGTGGCACGCAGGCACTCACTGCAGCGGAACACAGGTTATGAGGTCCCCACCCACGACCCACGTGGCTTCTCCTTCCGTCCTCAGACCAATGAATGAGACGACCCGCAGCACTGCCCTGGAGAGCGACCCCTGCTGCTGAGACCCTCCAAGTCAAGGGCCTGAGGACCAGGCTTCCTGAGGTTCCCGAACCACCGTCGCACAGAAAACCCACAACCACAACGCCGGGACCCTAAAGGGCCACGGAGAGGCGTCCCATCGCATCTACAAGGCATCGTCCTCGTTACCACTGCTCCAGAGACACTTGGGAAAGGAATGGCTGAGACTGTGCACACAGCCAGAAAGTCACTCATGAAAGAGCCGGCACGTGAGAAGTCCAATGGAAGAGTCCTGGCCATTCGTTCCTTCAACTATTCAGTAGTCAGCACGCATCGCGCTGCTCCGTGTGCAAAGCAGTGTACGAGCTGGCGCCTTGGGACACGCAGAGACGGACATCACAGTCGCGGCCTGAGGGGAACTTGAGAATCAGCTGTGAAGTTACGATCCTCATTTTACAGATGAGCAGACAGGGGCATGGGCAGTGAGGGATTTATTTTAAATACTTCATCCTGTAACTGAACCATCATACAGTCGTCAGAGAGATGGAAAAGCATGAGCTAGAAGGTGGGCACTCCAGTTCAGTCCTGGTCGGCGTGCTGGGCAGGCCCAGCCCCTCCCCAGGGCTTCGATCTGCCCCCCGATGTCTTTAGAGCGGCCCTCCAGCTCCGGGGCCTCTGGTCAAACGCTGTTCCCAGAGAGGCCTGGAGGTCAGAACTAAAGACCTGGACAAAGGGAACCGCATGAATGCGAACTGTGGCTGAGCTAACTCATAAGGTCCTAGCAGGGGGACATGGCGGCCGCTCCTCACGTTGCTGTTGTTTCCTTCTTAGAAGACGCTGAGGCCTACGTGGGTACGTCCCCTTCTGTGGACTTTGTAACGGGCATCTCTGCCATCTTAGCAACAACGGCGAAGCAGTCCCCAGCCCGCCCCTGCCTCTGCCTTCAGCGAACTGTCTGTGACACAGGGTCACGCGTGTCTGCAGGGCAGTGGCTCCCTGTGGAAACTGCTGCCCCCAGAGATGGAACAGTCACGTGTGAGGTGACCCACGGGGCTAGGGCTGTGGTAACAGACTCTTAATTAACGGCGTCACAGCCACCGAGAGGACTGAGCTACATCCTGGAGGGCCCTTCCAGCTTTCGCCTTCTACAGTATATTCTACGCAGTTAGTGAAGATAATGGGAAGACTCCTTTATGGACTCAACCAGAGAATCAAAAGCATCAACTCGAATCACTGTCTCCCATGTATGGGTACTGACTTCCAAAAGAAGAATGGAAATTAGTATAGAAAAACCTGTTTGTCCTGGGCCAGATGGCTTCACAGGGGAGTTTTACCAAACATTTAAAGAAGAAATCACACCTATCCTTCTCAAACTATTCCAAAACATTCAAGAGGAGGGAAGACTCCCAAGCTCATTTTACAAGGCCAATATTATCCTAATTGCAAAGCCACGTAAAGACACTACGAAGAAAGAGAATTACAGGCCAATATCCCTGATGAAGATAGATGCTAAATTCCTCAACAAAATATTAGCAAACTGGATCCAGCAATATATTAAAAAGATCATACACCATGACCAAGTGGGATTTATTCCAGGGGTGCAAGGCTGGTATAATATGTACAAATCAATAAAGGTGATACATCACATAAACAAAATGAAGAATAAAAATCACATGATCATATCAATAGATGTAGAAAAAGCATTTATGCCGAAACCGGTTTGGCTCAGTGGATAGAGCGTCGGCCTGTGGACTCAAAGGTCCCGGGTTCGATTCCGGTCAAGGGCATGTACCTTGGTTGCGGGCACATCCCCAGTAGGGGGTGTGCAAGAGGCAGCTGATCGATGTTTCTCTCTCATCGATGTTTCTAACTCTCTATCCCTCTCTCTTCCTCTCTGTAAAAAATCAATAAAATATATTTTAAAAAAGAAAAAAAAGAAAAAGCATTTAAATAAAACCCAGCAACCATTTATGATAAAAACTCTCAGCAAAATGGGAATAGAAAGAATATACCTCAACATAATAAAGGCCATATATGACAAACCCACCGCCAACATCATACTCAATGGGCAAAAACTAAAAAGAAGTGTTTTCCTTAAGATCAGGAATAAAACCTGGACAGCTCCTTTCACCACTCTTATTCAACATAGCACTGGAAGTCTTGGCCACAGCAATCAGACAAGAAGAAGAAATAAAAGGCATCCAAGTTGGAAAGGAAGTAACACTGTCATTATATGCAGAAGGCATGGTACTGTGTATAGAGAACCCTAAAGAATCCACCAGAAACTACTAGAACTGATACATGCATTCAGTTAAGTAGCAGAATGCAACGTAAATATCCAGAAATCAGTTGCATTGATATACACCAAGAATGAACTATCTCAGAAGAGGAAACTAAAAAAACAATCCCATTCACAATCGCCTCAAAAAAACAACAACCTATTAATAAATTTCACCAAGGATATAAAAGACTTGTACTCAGAAAAGTATAAGACACTGAAGAAATAAACTGAAGAAGATTCAAATAAGTGAAAGTATACACTATATTCACGGATAGGAAGAATTAACGTCATTAAAATGTCCATACTACCAAAGTAATCTGTAGATTCAATGCAATTCCTATCAAGACACCAATGGTGTATTTCACAGATCTAGAACAAACATTCCAAAATTTTATATGGAACCACAAAAGATCTCAACTAGCCACAGCAATGTTGAGAAAGAAGAACAATACCAGATATCAAAACTATACTACAAGGCCATAGTAATCAAAACAGCATGGCATGGACATAAAAACAGACATATAGATCAATAGAACAGAATAGAGAGCCCAGATATAAAGCCACGCCTATATGGTCAATTAATATTTGTTCTTGCCTCCTCTTGACAAAGGAGGCAAGAACATATAATGGAATAAAGATAATCTATTCAATAAATCTATTCAATAAATTGGCAAAATTGAACAGATACATGCAAAAAAAGAAAACTAAACCATGTTCTTATACCATACACAGGAATAAACTCAAAGTGGATTAAAGATTTAAATGTTAGACTCGAAACCATAAAAATTCTAGAAGAAAGCACAGGCATTAAAATCATGGAAATTTCTCAAAGCAATGTTTTTTTCTGATATATCTCCTCAGGCAAGGGAAACAAAAGAAAAAAATCAACATATGGGACTACATCAAACTAAAAAGGTTTTGTACTGCAAAGGAAACCATCAATGAAATGAAAAGGAAACCCACTGAATGGGAGAACATATTTGCCAATGATACATCAGATAAAGGGTTAATATCCAAAATTTATAAAGAACTTATAGAACTCAACACCAAAAAAAGAAACAATCCAATTAAAAAATGGGCAGAGGACCTGAACAGACACTTCTCCAAAGAGGACATACAGATAGATGGCAATGGACATATGAAAAGATGCTCAATGTCACTAAACATCAGAGAGATGCAGATTAAAACCACAATGAGATATCACCTCACACCTGTCAGAATGGCTATCATCAACAAATCAACAAAAGACAAGCACTGGTGAGCATGTGGAGAAAAGGGAACCCTAGTGCATTGATGGTAAGGACCATGGACTGGTGCAGCCACTGTGGGAAACAGTATGGTTTCCTGAAAAAATTGAAAATTGAACTGCCTTGTGGCCCAGTGATTCCACTCCTGGGTATATATCCGAAGAATCCTGAAACACTAATTCGAAAGCATATAAGCACCCCTATGTTCATAGCAGCATTGTTTACCATAGCTAAGATATGGAAGCAGCCCAAGTGCCCATCAGCAGATAAGTGGATAAAAAAGTTGTGGTACATTTACACTATGGAATCCTACTGGGCAGGAAAAAAAAATTCTTATTTTTTTGTGGCTGCATGGATGGACCTAGAGGGTATTATGCTAAGTGAAATAAGCCAGTCAGAGAAAGACAAATAACATATGATTTCACTTGTATATAGAATCTAATGAACAAATAAACTAACAAACAAAATAGAAACAGACTAATAGAGACAGAAAAGACTGACAGGTGTCAGAGGGGTGAGGTTTGGGGGCTGAATGAAAAAGCTGACGGGATTAAGCAAAAGATAACTCACAGCCCTAGCTGGTTTGGCTCAGTGGATAGAGTGTCGGCCCACAGACTGAAGGGTCCCAGGTACAGATACAGACAAAAGTATGGTCATTACCAGAGGAAAAGGGGGCGGGGAAGGTAAAGGGGGGTAAATGGTAAAGAAAGGAGACTTGACTTGGGGTGGTGGACACACAGGACAGGATACAGGTGATGTATTATAGAATCATACCCCTGAAACCTGTTTAATTTTATTAACCAATGTCTCTCAATAAATTCAATTTCAATAAAGAAAAACCTCTGTTTAGGTTTTTTTAAAGACAAACTAAAAATTTCATTTCACTGTGGACCCTCCCTGAGATTTTCTCTCAACCTGGGGGTGTCTCCTGAACCACCAATCAGCTGGCTGCTTTGTGGCACGTGAGCTGTGAGGTCACCTGTGGGAGATGTCAGGACAGAGCGGGGTGTGGGTCCTGTGATACTGAGTCCTTCCCTCCCATCCCCACACTCAGGTCTGTGGTCCTGGAGGCACAGGTGGTCATTTCGGGCTGTGAGGGGTTCTAGTCCAAGATTAATGACTAACGGGGCCTGGTCAACAGGTCAGCAAAATAACGGGCAGGAGGCTTTCTGCGGCTCTCTGCCTTCTGGATCAGCCTCAGCCTGGGTGCCCCTGAAAATGCTCCCTTTCTCTGGGGCCCACAACAGGGAGTCGGGGGTCAGGTGGCAGCACAGAGGGCAGAGGCGGACAGGAAGGAGGGGAGCCCAGAGATGGACACAGACAGACAAATAGACAGGCAGACAGACAAGCAGTCAAAGCCGAATGCACTCAGCGGTCGGAAGGATTTTGAAAATGAACAGGAAATACAAGTCTTGCTGTTTAATGCAAACAACACCCCAAATTCCCTCCTCCTTTGTGCTGGTCACATGCTTGACCTCAGCTGGTGCCTTCGCAGCGCGTTCCTAACTGCTCTAGAGCCACCCGGTCAGGGCCCAGATGGGACCGTCGTTGGGAGAATCAGGTCCTGAAGCAAAAGCGGGCTGTAGGTTTCTCCGTGCCAGGGTCCAGGGACAAGTTCAAAGGGCCTTGAGGCTCCCCCAGAGGGAGAAACCGGGACTTCTGGGCTGACGCGGCTCCTCCCAGGGTCAGAGTTTCCATTATCCACACAGGCCTTTCCGGGGCCTGGTGCCCCCCCTGACCTGTCGCCCTGCCCCAGGCCTGGTCTCCAAGCCCCAGCCAGGAGGGTGAGTCGGGGGGGAGGGGAGGCAGCGAGGGTCCTGGCGGGAAGCCATGGGGACCGAACGCAGACAGGCCCTGCAGCGGAGCGGTGGGAAGCCGGCACCCAGGCCTGCGGCTCTGAGGGAGCCGGGCCCACACACAGGCCCTCCCTGCCTTTGTCTCCCTGGACCCGCACGAGTTCTCCCTCATTTGAAGGGCGACCCTCTGCCTCCGCGCTGATTAAACATCCCCTGGCCTCATTCTGACCCCCGGGGGGCACATGACCACCCACCCCCCTTCTTCCTCTGAGCGCGGCCTGGAAAGGATCTAAAAATAAAGCGGCAGAGTGCGTGCCCCGCTGGGCTCCGGCGCTGGCAGCGCTGCGCGGCCTATCTCTCCCCGGCGATAAGGCTGCGAACAGCCTGTTATCAGCCAGTCGCTGGAAATGTGCGCCGGTCTGATTAGGCCGCAGTCTTTGCCAAGGTTATAAACAGCCGTTATCGTCCTCCCGAACAGAATAATCCGGACAGTATCAGCTCAGAAACATATGGGCCACACAGAGAAGATAGCCGCTGACGGACACTTCATTTTAATTGTAACGAGTGGGTCGCCGCAGACGGCAGGCAGCGCTGGCCGCCTGGCAGCCGCCCCGGCTTTAATCCTCGTCCTCCCTGTTCCAAGGCCTGAACCGCGGGTGCTCCGGGCCGTAAGGACGGGCCCGGCCCTGATGTGCCGTCACCACGCGTGACCCTTCCCTGACAGGCAGGTGGGGCCTTCTGATTCTCTTACAGAAAAAACACACCCACCAGCACAAGGGGGGTTGGGGGACTCCCTCCTTTCAGCCCCCACGTCCGGATCAGAGCCGGGCCTGTCACCGCCTCACCTTGTCCCCCAGGGCCACGTCCTCAGAACCCCTACTCAGCCGTCACTGATCCCCCTTCCTCATCCCATGCTCTCAATATTTCCAATAATGACACCCTCAGCGTGGCCTCCGTCCTGCCTCCTCTCTGCCCGCCTCTCCGTAAAGCCTCGGCTTCCCCTTCCCCACGGAGAGCCACGCTCAGCCCCAGGCACTCGGTGCAGGCGCCGCCCGGTCAATTCCACCAGCGGCTTCCTGATCCAGAGGAAGGAGAGGAGGCGGAGGGGAGGAGGGGACCCCTTGTCCTGACACCTTCTCCAGTTGGGCAGAGATGGGGGCGCTGCTGCTTGCCCGGGAGGACGGGGCAGTGGCGTATATTTCCCGAGCACCGTGCATGTGCCAGCACCAATCTGGCATTCTCCATAAACCTGCTGATTAATCCTCAACACAAGTAATGCCACGATCCCACCTAAGTGACCTCCTGGCTCAGCTACACAATCCCAGGGTCCCCTTCGCCGGTGGCTCACACCAGGGAGCGCTGTCTCAGGGCCTCTGTGGTCGGTGCGGGGCCCGCCACCCCTGTCCAGGGGCCCAGGGAGGCCCCGCAGGACCACAGAGCACGGCAGCCGCTTCCGCAGCCCACCTTCAAGTGGAGACCGAGCCACGGCAACGCCCCGGTAACAGCATCCCGTTCGGGGAGAGGCCTCTGCTGCCGTGAACTGAGCCCAGCGTGAACTGAGCCCGGCAGGTTCAGTTTTAGCTCCTCTTTGTGTGACTTTTCAGCACCTGCCTGACTCTGGCGCTCTCCCACAATACGGCGAGGATGCGGCCCTGGTGGTCAGGGCGATGTCCTGGTGCTTGGGGGGACCTGGTGGTGGGGGTGGGGACCTGGTGGTTGGGCGGGTACCTGGTGGGCGCGGGGGGGGGGGGGGCGGACTTGTTGGGGGGGTACCTGGTGGGGGGAGACCTGGTGGTTGGGCGGGCACCTGGTGGGCGGGGCAGGGGCCTGGTGGGTGGGTGGGGCCTGGAGGGGGGGCCTGGTGGGCGGGGCGGGGGCCTGGTGGTCTGGAGCTCAGGCCGGATGGTGACAAGGTGGCAGCCTTCTTTCCCTAATTGGCGTCGGTATCTGAAATATCCTGGAAACCTGAGCCCTGAGCTCAGGCAGCTCAGAGGTAGTTTATTCAACTGAACGTTCTCCCCCCTTTTCTTCTTGTTTTCTTATTCTCTTTGTTCCGATGGACCCAGCTTTGTTCTCCGGTTTCGGGCTAATGAGACGGAGCGGCTGTTTCTCGGGGGGTCTGCTCCCCACTCGCCAGGACCCCTGCTTCTGAGAAGGTTGCACTGTCACAGACAGAGGCCGGCTCCCTCGGCGTCCCGCCTGGAGGCAGGGGGAGCCGCAGGGCCACAGGTGGGGACAGTGACCCCGACGTGGGTGGCTGCAGCCTCCTGCTCTGTCTGCTGTTGCGGCCACAAGGGGCTGGCGGCCCTGAGAGCCCTGGTCCCGCCTTCCCTCGCCATCACGGGGCGGTGTGGGTGGCCCGGGACGGAGCCCAAGGACCAGGGCGCTGCCTCCTCCTCCGCTGCCTCCCGGCGCCCAGCTGCAGCCTGGCATGCAGTCGGCCCTCGACAAATGATGGCTGAGATGAAGGGGTATGCGCAGCCCACACCTGCCAGGTGGGTGTTCAAGGCCACGTACTGGGAAGGAGCCTAGACTCAAACCCCGAGGCTTTCTCTCGCTCCTCCCGCTGGGCCTCAGTCCCCCTCCCCGCCTCTGGAACCGGAGATGGGCCTGAGCACTGACCTGCAGGCCTGCGTGTGGGAAGCATGCCCAGCACCCCCACAGCAGCCACCTGGTGAGTATTTCTCACCCCCCAGGGATGCCCCTCACTCTTGCCCAGCTGCCCCTCACGGAGCTGCTGTCTGGTTGACTTGCCCCGACAGGTTCCGATCCAGCTGTCCTAGGACACACGGCCACCTGGCCACTCAGCCTCGCTGTGGCTGCCCCGGCGACCTGCAGATGGGCCAGGAGACGGCATGGCCCCCGATGGGGACACGCGAGGAAGAGCAAGACCCAGGCCCTCCAGAGGGAGGCCGTCATGCTCTGGGGAGGCAGGTCCAGGCCTGGTGCTGCAGGACCCTGCACACCGCCCCCCACACCCCTGCACACACCTCAGAACACCCACATACCCATGCACACACCTCAGTACACCCACACACACCCCTGCACACACCTCAGAACACCCACACACACCCCTGCACACCTCAGAACACCCACACACACCCCTGCACACACCTCAGAACACCCACATACCCATGCACACACCTCAGTACACCTACACACACCTGCACACACCTCAGTACACCTACACACCCCTGCACACACCTCCGTACACCCACACACACCCCTGCACACACCTCCGTACACCCACACACACCCCTGCACACCTCAATACACCCACACACACCCCTGCACACCTCAGAACACCTACACACACCCCTGCACACACCTCAGAACACCCACATACCCATGCACACACCTCAGTACACCTACACACACCTGCACACACCTCAGTACACCTACACACCCCTGCACACACCTCCGTACACCCACACACACCCCTGCACACACCTCCGTACACCCACACACACCCCTGCACACCTCAATACACCCACACACACCCCTGCACACCTCAGAACACCCACACACACCCCTGCACACACCTCAGAACACCCACATACCCATGCACACACCTCAGTACACCTACACACACCTGCACACACCTCAGTACACCTACACACCCCTGCACACACCTCAGTACACCCACACACACCCCTGCACACCTCAATACACCCACACACACACCTCAGTACATCCACACACACCCATGCACACACCTCAGAACACCTACACACACCCCTGCACACACCTCAGTACACCCACACACACCCCTGCACACATCTCCGTACACCCACACACACCCCTGCACACACCTCAGAACACCCACACACACCCCTGCACACACCTCAGTACACCCACACACACCTGCACACACCTCAGTACACCCACACACCCGTGCACACACCTCAGTACACCTACACACACCCCTGCACACCTCAGAACACCCACACACACCCCTGCACACACCTCAGAACACCCACATACCCATGCACACACCTCAGTACACCTACACACACCTGCACACACCTCAGTACACCTACACACCCCTGCACACACCTCCGTACACCCACACACACCCCTGCACACACCTCCGTACACCCACACACACCCCTGCACACCTCAATACACCCACACACACCCCTGCACACCTCAGAACACCTACACACACCCCTGCACACACCTCAGAACACCCACATACCCATGCACACACCTCAGTACACCTACACACACCTGCACACACCTCAGTACACCTACACACCCCTGCACACACCTCCGTACACCCACACACACCCCTGCACACACCTCCGTACACCCACACACACCCCTGCACACCTCAATACACCCACACACACCCCTGCACACCTCAGAACACCCACACACACCCCTGCACACACCTCAGAACACCCACATACCCATGCACACACCTCAGTACACCTACACACACCTGCACACACCTCAGTACACCTACACACCCCTGCACACACCTCAGTACACCCACACACACCCCTGCACACCTCAATACACCCACACACACACCTCAGTACATCCACACACACCCATGCACACACCTCAGAACACCTACACACACCCCTGCACACACCTCAGTACACCCACACACACCCCTGCACACATCTCCGTACACCCACACACACCCCTGCACACACCTCAGAACACCCACACACACCCCTGCACACACCTCAGTACACCCACACACACCTGCACACACCTCAGTACACCCACACACCCGTGCACACACCTCAGTACACCTACACACACCCCTGCACAAACCTCAGTACACCTACACACCCTTGCACACACATCAGTACACCTACATACACCCCTGCACACACCTCAGAACACTCATACACACCCCTGCACACACCTCAATACACCCACACACACCCCTGCACACACCTCAGTACACCCACACACACCTGCACACACCTCCGTACACCCACACACACCTCTGTACACACCTCCGTACACCCACACACACCCCTGCACACACCTCAATACACCCCCACACACTTCAATATACCCACACACACCTCTGTACACACCTCAATACACCCACACACCCCTGCACACCTCAATATACCCCTGCACACACCCTCTGCACACACCCTCAGCACACACCCCTGCACACACCCCAGCACACACCCCTGCACACACCCCAGCACACACCCTTAGCATGCACCCCCACACCCTCAGCACACACACTCCTGCATACACCCCCCACACCCTCAGCACACACCCCCACACACACCCCCGCACACACCCTGCACCGCTCTGCAGGCCCTGCCTGTGCCCTCACCCAACACCAGGGCCTCAGTCCGCTCCGTGCGGCCCTGCACAGCCTGTGCTGGAAATGGAGCCCCTTCGGGGCTGGCGCCCGACAGGCCTGCCCACAGGTCACTGCGGCAGGACCGGAGGGGCCGCTTCTCAGGGCCGCTTCCTCCCACTGGCCTCCAGTCTCCCACGTGACGTGGTTTCCCCTTTTCCCAAAACAGGGCACCTCCGTTTTCTCCCCAAGACAAGCTCTTAGGCACAAAATTCATCGGCTCTGGCGCGGGGCTTCCTCCTTCCTCGCCTCTCCTCGCTGTGAAGCCACCGCGAGTTCACACGCCGCACCTGGCTCAGCATCGGCGCTCCCTCTGCGACCCGTGTCCAACCTTGGCGACCGTCCGCCGAGCTGGGACACAACATCGCGGTCCCGTGAAGCATCCAGGGCCCCGCAGCCTGCTGCTCGCTGCTGCCTGTCCTTCCTGCTCCGTCCCCTGCAGCCCCTCAGCCTCCTGAGCCCTCGGTCCCCTTCCAGCTCCCCGCTGCCCACTCGCCAAGAGGCCCCAGTCCCCAGGACGGCCACCTGCACCTGCCTCCGAGCCTCTGAGTCCCTGAGCCTCCTGCTGCCGCATCCCCAGTCCCCAGTCTCCAGTCCCAGAAAGGGGCTCGGGTCCCGGGAAAGGGGCTCGGTCCGGAGGCTGAGGGGCCGACGGAGCCGCCTCCTCACCGCATGCTTGGGGTCACCCCCAGGCCGTGAGACCAGGGAAGCCACAGGCTGTGCGAGTTTCCTGCAGACCCCACAGGGCCACGCACGTTCCCGCAGCCACACTCAAAGGCAGGACGTTACCCACGTCCGTGTGTCCATGGGTGAGACTCCACAGCTGCCATGCACCACGAATGCCACCGCATGTTTCCAGGTTAGAAACTGAGCCAGGTGCGCCGGGATTTCAGAGCCGGGCATGAGTCAGGCCATGGGGCTGGGTCCCGGGCCATTGGAAGGATCCCTGTGGGCGGCAGGCCAGACCCCCGCTTTGCTAATGACATTTGCTGCCCCGTCACAGTGCTCGCCGTGTACCAGAACGGCAGCCAGTGACCAAGTGAGGGAGGCTGACTCGCCACGCAGCTTCCCCAGGGCCCGGGGCGGCTCCGGGCGGGCTCAGCGGCGCGTGGCTGGCACGAACAGGCGGAAAGGCCGTGTCTCCCGCCCTCACCAGCCAGGGCACCTCAGGAACAGGAATGGGCGAGGCACCACAAAGTCACAGAATTGAGGCCCTGTCACAAAACCCCTGCGAAAGTCAGTGTCTAGAATTTTTAAAAAGCAGGGGAAGAAACAAACACAGAAACACAGGCTTCCAAAACGCGGGCAGTGAGAAGCGGGAGGCCGGTCATGCTCTAATCTCTCTGGAACAACATTACCTCAATTATTTCTGTAAATGTGGCGGCCACTGGGCCAGCGAACACAGCATCCTAGATCAAAGCACCGTTCGCACCCAGATGCGTCCGTGACGGGAGGCGGCGGGCCGAGCAGGTGCGTGAACAGGCCTGGGTGTTGCTCATGTGTCCACTCGTCACACCTCCGCAGGATCAGGCACCGCAGTGCACAACCTGAGAATTAAAGGGCGCTGACGGAGCTCGGGGGAGAGCACGCCAACCCACGTGGTCTCTGTGCTTCTCCAACCCTTCGCCGTGCGGCCCCGATGGGAACACGTACATGTCTGTATCCCTAAGTCTGCACGTGCACCTGGAAAGCCAGAGGCAGAGCCTGGAGGGGCCCATGGGGAGGCAGGGCGAAAAGCAGGTGCAGTTGGGGCCGTAAGAGGATGTCCCCACAGCACAGGCCCTCGGACTGCGGCAGCAGCGGGGACTCCCCGCGGCCGGGTGGTCCCCACAATCACAGGCATGGGAGCCGAGCGACATTCCTTCAGGAGCACACGATTCATAAGTCCGTGGTCAGACCTGTTTCTGAATCAGAATAACCCTGTTTCACCGTATTTGGTGACTACAGCATTCCTATTGCCAGATGCGGCCTGTATCGCCCCTTTGTGATAAGATGTATTATGTCCAGGGCACACTATGCTTCTGCCTGAATGGGTGCTTCTCTAAGGGGACGGGCTGCCCGGGAGGTCTGCAAGGTCTGGAGCTAGTTGTGGCCGCCCCAGCGGAGGGGTGGGGGGTGCCAGCGTTGGAGGTGAAGAAGGGGTGCTGCTGAGCACCCCTCGGTGGGCAGGGCACCCTACAACAAAGAATTCTCTGGCCCCAAACCTCAACGGTGCAAAGGTCAAAACCCTGGTGCAGATTCTCACAAGCATTACAAGATCCCTCAAATCAGGTCCCTGGAAGACTGTGAAGAAATAAAAAACAAGGAGTTGGAAAACATGAAGGAGACCTTTTAGCCACACTTTGATGAGCAAAAGTATAGCTGCTTCTCTGCTGCTGCAGCACAGGACTTCCTGAGGCACGCCCGTCGGGCCGCCTGCACCTGCCTCCGAGCCCCCCGAGCTCCTGAGAGGAGGGCGTCCTTCCCCTGTGACACCCTCCCGGGGCAGAGGTGCCTGACCTGGGCACGGTCAAGCCCAGTGAGATACAGCGAAAGCTAACTTTTCGGCTCGTAGAAAGTCAACGCCTCTGGTACTGACAGTCTCCACGTAAGCCCCCAGCCACCGCGACAGCCTCAGGTCCCTGACGCTCAGTAATGCTGTTATTTTTGAGCTCGGTTAAGGTATAAGTGTGCGCACTCCCAGCCTTTCATATTAATAAGTCCTGTAACTAGCCATTTCTCACCGCTCCGAATTCTTGAGCACAACTAGAAAGGGCACTTATCCTGAAAAATCTAATAAATTTACAGTTTTATATACTTCCTTCAATTGTAAAAGTCTTGTTCAATAAACTTTAAAATGCCACTACAGAGCAATAACACAGACAGTATAACCCAGCCCTGGGAAAGCTGTGTAGCCAGAAATTGTTCCCCTTTCTACTAGAGCAATAAAGTTTTATATGTTTGAACTGACTGTAAAAAGGTTTGAATGTTGGCAACTGGGGAATAATCTGTCTTCTTTATAGTTATTATCATATTTCCCACAAGACCCCTTGGTCTGTGTCAATCCTTTCTGTATGTGACACCTTTGTACTGTCAGCAAAAGCAAGACTATTTCCTTTTTTTAACTATAGGACTTGTATCTGTTTTCCTTCAGATTACAGCTAACAGGAATAAATTATTTCTGACAACCGTCTATTGCAGCGTTTTACCAAATCAAGCTGGTTGTGAGCTGCCTCTCCCGGAGCGAGGGGGCTCTTCCCTCTGCTCCTCGCCGTCCCTCGGCTGATTCGGATGCGGTGCAGGGCCGCCTGCACCGGGGAACGCCAATAAAAGCAGATTTGTGGGAAAGGTGCTCTGAGTGCTGGAGCCCCCTGGGACGCGGCGGCTGGGTCCTCGAGGGCGCCGTTGGCTGTGCGTGGGGGCGAGGCTCAGGAGCAGGAGGGGCGGCCCTGCTCCTTCCTGCCCCATCTCAGGGTGAGGGTAGCTGTGCTCTTGGCTCAGAGGGGAGGCCGAGTCCAGCAGGCGGAAGTGGCCATTTCCCAGCCTCTGATGAACAGCCTGGGGGGGGGGGGGCGCGGCCAGGACCAGCAGGGACAGACCCCGAGCTGTCCACCCAGCGTGGGCTCCTGGGAGCAGGACCCCCCTGCTGAAATGAGTTTGGCTCAGAATAACCAGCAAAGAGCCTGTGCACAGTGCATGTGTGTGTGCATGTGTGTGTATGTGCATGTGTGTGCACGTGTGTGCGTGCGTGTGCATGCGTGCGTGTGTGTGCGCGCGTGCATGCACACACAGGCTCCACTTTCCCTCCCCTGGCATCCCCCCGCCCCCGGCCCAGCCCAACAACAGGTACAGGACTCTGCGCTGGGTCCCTCCAGCAGCTGCCTGCTGAGGGCCCCGGCCCGTGAGCCGGTTCTTCACTCCTCGCTGTGGTTCCCATGCGGGTCAGAGGCTCTTGGGCTGGGGCATGTGCACAGCGACACTAGTGAAAGGACAATCACATGCAATGGGTGCGATTTTCTTAAACCGGCAGACACGCAGGCAGAGCAGTCCGCACACCGCAGCTGCCAGCGCGGAGGGATGTTCAATGCCCACCCACGGTGCGCCTCCCCGCGCACGGCCCCGGCCTCCCCGCGCACGGCCCCCGGCCTCCCCGCGCACGGCCCCCGGCCTCCCCGCGCACGGCCCCCGGCCTCCCCGCGCACGGCCCCCGGCCTCCCCGCGCCTCCCCACGCCAGGCCCGCCAACCTCCCTCCCGTGCCCACGTGTCAGAGGCGGGAGCTCCCCCACAGCAGCCGGGCAGACGGGGCAGAAGCTTCCGGAGAGTGAGGTGTGCAGATGCCCAAGACACACCAGCCCCTCAGGCAGGGCTGTGAGTCCCACTTCACAAACACCCGGGTGACTCCTGAGGACGGGGTGGCCTGGGATCCCCAATTCACCCCTTTTAAAAAATGTCGGGCCTCAGCACGTGCAGTTCTGAGGTAACAGCCAGTGACTTCCAAACTCTGAGACTGTTTTCACACAGAAAAGAAAGGGGTTTAAAGAAATAACTGGTCAGCAAGGGGCAGGCCTGGCCTGGAGGGCCGCGTTCTCCTGCCCCCCACTCCCCCCCGCTCCCCCCTCCCTCCCCCGGCCTGCTGCTCTGCGCTTCCGGAGGTTTTTAGAAATTCCAGAAAGGCAAGGAGTTTCCTGAAAAGGCCAGGGTTTAGCTCTCTCCTCTTCGTTTATTACTGTCCTTATAAATTTCAAACCAACCGGAACCTGTACCTCACTGCACCCTAAAATAGGCCTCCCTCAGGAACCGCACGGGGACACGTCAGAGCGCCCCGCAATGCCATGGGCACCCCGATGGGTCCCTGCCTCCTGGACAAGCAAGGGCAAAAGACACCAGCGAAGAGAGTGTGCGGGAGGGGCGGGGAGGGAGAGGGGAGGCTGGGGTCCCTGTTCCCCAGCATCGGGGTCCATCCGCTACGTGAGGCCATGTGGATGGAACGCTGCCCAATATAAATGGAGCCATTGCACCCCCCAGTGTCGCCATAACGACCGCGCTGACGGGCTCATCTGATGGCCACAGGCCAGGCTCCACGCTGCACGGGGCAGAGGCAGCCGCAGATGCTCGTCTCAGAGCTCCTTTCTCAAAGGTGCCAACAACATTGTTTGGGGCGAGATGAGACGGGGCACAGGCTGGCACAACCTTTGACTCACACGGCCCTTCCCGGGCTGAGCTGGGAGAGGGGGTGGGGCAGGGAGAGGGCGCTCCTGTGGAACCGCCAATAATTTGAAGAAACAGGAGGCCACCCACTGGATGTGGAGCGGGGGAGGGGTGGGGGGGGGGAGGGGACAGAAGGCACGGTGCCTGCTCCGGGCAGGACTGCCAGGCTCGCGAGGAAGACGGGACCAGCAAGAGACAGCTTCCGACGGCAGAGCACGACGGCGGGACGGCGGGCAGAGGCAGAGGGAGGCCCGTGGGAACCGCACACAGGACGCCGCTCTGGAGAACAGTGTACCGTCCTGGGGAGACCAGAGACTGCCACGGAAGGAACAGAGAAACCCACGCGGCCTCGCCGGCTCTCCCGCCGCGGGACCGGCTCCTGGAAGCAGGAAAGCGAGGGCGCGACGCGAGCCCTGGTGTTGCCGCCACAGCAGCGACGGGTGAAGGGTGGGGAGAGACTAGATCTATGTGCACAGCGGACAGGGCCGGGGAGGGGCGGGGGGGCCAGAGGCAGGAACCGGGAAAAGGAAGCGAGGACCTGCCGGCCACGTGCTCACCCGAGGCCGGAGCAGAGTGCTGACCACGGCTCACTGCGCAGCCGGCCTGGGCTCGGCTCCTGGGTGGACCGAGGAGCCGGGCAAGCAAACGACCAGCAAACCCCGGGATGTGGCCGTCCCGTCGTCTCAGGAGGAAGGGCTCAGGGGCTCGACCTCAGGAGGCTGAGGAGGAAAGACCAAGGGCTGTGGAGGCGGGGCTGGGCTGCTGGGCTCCACGGCCCCACGGCCCCACGGGTCCACGGCCCCACGGCCCCACGGCCACACAGCCCCACGGCCCCCACGGCCCCACGGCCCACGGCCCCCACGGCCCCACGGCCACGACCCCAGTGCTAACAGTGCACACACCGGCCGGCGTCCCCAGCGAGAGCCCCTGAGAGCAGGGCCGCGCTCGGCGTCGGAGCAGCACAGCGAGGTCTGGAGGAGCAGGGGCGGGAAGCAGCACTTCGTGGCGAGGTTCTTATCACCGCACACACACTCGCCGTCTGGTTTCTAACAGCGGAAGCCACGGCAGCCCTGTGGTCTGTGTGCAATGTCTAAGCTGCCAACACTTTCCCAAGGACTGATGCTCCGTCGTGGGTGACGTGTTATTATAGACGAGGAAACAGCGCCCAGAGAGAGCAAGTGACCTGCTCGAGGTCACACAGCAGGTCACCGCAAGCCTGGATGGGGCCCATGTCAGCGGGTCCTCAGAACTGAGTACCTGCTTGTCCTACGCAAGGCACGGGGCCGGCCACCTCAGGACAGGTGGTGACAGGTCACCGGAGCCCGAGACAAAGGAGCAGCAGCTTATCCCGTGAGCCTGAGGCCTGTCCACTCCCCTCCCTGGGCCGCCTGGGCCCTGCCGTCATCCCACGTGATGCAGGGTCCCCGGCCGGCCCTGCCGTGCTACCTTGCTCGCCTTCGTCACCTGGACAGCACGCACCGCCCTGACGAGGCGTGATATCTGCCCCTCTGCCCCACCCACCTCTCAGCAGCCCTCCCGCCCCCCGTGATGGACTCGGAAACCAAGAGCCAGGAAACCTTCGGTGCCACCAAGGGAGACGAGTCACCTGAACGTGCTTCTCCCGCCAGTGACCAGAGCCTCCTCCCGAGTCTGCAGGGCAGGAACGCGCAGCCTCCAGCCGACAGCCCCGTCTCCCCGCCCGCCTCCGGACACCGTGTCCCAGCAGCCCCGGGGGCTGCTCAGAGCCTCGTGAGGACCACGTGGTCCCCGTGGTGCGGAGGGCAGCCGAGAGCCCAGGGGAGGCCCGCGAGGAGCGTCCCTGCGCGGCCGGCCGTCGGAGACACATTACCTCATTCATTTCTCTGCGCGGCTGGCTTCCCTTCCCATGAGCACCCTGGTCTCAGGATGCGGTCCCCTCCTTCGCCTGCTTCTCTATCCATCACATTTAACACCCTGACAGTAACAGTCTATAATGTTTCTATTCTACAAAACCGCTCTGTCAACTCCAGCCTCCAGAGCAGCAACTGAGGAAAATAAATAACATCAAGGCAGGACGGTGCCGCGCAGCCCTGTGCTGGGCGTGCGCTTCAGAGGCCCGCGAGGGAGGGGATGAAGGGAGGCGCTGGGGCCACGGGGAGCGTCCTCCTGGCCCCGGACGCTGCCCAGGCTGAGCGGCAGCCCTGGCTCTTCCCTTCACACCAAGGGGCTCCGTGTCCCCTCAGAGCGCCTGCCTGCCCCCAACACCGTGTTCACTTTCATCCTTTTGGATGTAGATCCACGGAGCTTCCTTAAGAGCTGCCCCGAGGGAGAGGGTGGTGGCCCAGGCGTGCGGAGGCTTCCTCTCCGTGCCAAGCCTCCCCTCACCGCATGCCCCGGCTGCTGGGCACCAGGGTCCCGTAGGAACCCGTCGGCCAGGCTCTCATTCACGGCTGTGGGTCCTTGTTCCCGAACCTGACATAAAGGCAAGCGTGTCGCCGAGCTCCGGTGGCGGTAAGGGTCGCTGAACCGGCGCCTGCGGCTGAGGACGGTGCCTTCCCTTCGTGGTGCTGGGGGTGAGCGCGCAGGTGTGGTGGCTGGAGCTGGGGGACCCGACGGCCGTGCAGTGAGAATCCGTGTGAACGGAGAGGGAAGGGGCCTGGGCGGCCCTGGGCTCGCTAACAAGCCACCTGCACAGGCCGGCGTGTGTGAGCCGCACTCCGGTCACGTAGAGACCTTCGGGACTAGTGTCCGGCGCCCCGCAGCTGCCGAGTTCTGACGGTGAGATGTAGGCACAGACCCACTTGGGAAAGGAAGGACGGGGCGGGGACACAATGAGGAGACAGCGCCTTCATGAACTCCGCACAGAACTCGGGGCCTTTGGCCGGGCGCCCGGGCTGCCCACAGACAGCAGGGCGCTGGGCACGGGGGGCCTGGATACGTGGGAATTCCTGGCACCTCCCTCACCCGGGACCATCTTCTCACTGGACTCTGCGCCCAGGCAGCCTCCGGGCGCTGCTACACCCAGAGGAGGGGGTCCTCCTCTCCCCCCATCCCCCCCGCTGTCCCTCAGGTGCCTGGACGGAGAAAGGGGCAGGTGTGGGGCCCCGCCCTCTTGACAATGGGAACGCTGGGGACGCACCCTCCCCAGCCCGCTCCCATCCCCTTCATTTCCTGTCCCCTTGCAGCACGTCGAAGGCGCTCACGGCGCAGCTTCAGAATGACGTGCGCGGCCAGTGGCCCCGGGAGCAGCAAGGACGCAGGGCTGCAGCGGGCCTGGCGCCGAGGCCGCGGGGACTCTCCCTTCCCTGTGCACCCCCAAACCACCAGCAACCCTCTCCCGGGAAGGTCATCCTGCCTTCACGACAGTTTCCGGGGTGGATGTCAGGACAGGCCCATGTCTGGCTCCGTGGCGGGTTTCATTACTTCACGTGAGGACACCTCCCGTGCCGCCCACAGTACTCCCGGACACTCATTTTTCTGTTTTGGGACAGAAAGGCAAAGGCGGCCTCCTGGCATCCAAGGCGTCCCGGGGACGGAGGAGCGTTCACATAACTCCTTTCCTGTGGATTGACATGACGACCCACATGTGTAGAGGAGGCATCGCAGGGAATACGGAGGCTGGTCGGCACAGTTCCTGCATCAGAAGTTTATAATTTAGTGAAGAGCGGAATACAGGAACAAATGGCTAAAATGAATGGTTGAGTAAAGGGTAGAAAACGATGAAATACACGCTAATTAAAGCTGCAGGCGCGTTGTTATAGAACGTGGGAGAGGCGTGAGTAAGCGGAACGGCTTAGCGGGCTTCCACACTCCACAGAGAGTGGCATTCGCGAGAGGGGCGCGCTCAGGCCCAAAGGGCTCAGCGGCTGGTCATTCAACCCAGTTCTGCCCCGCGGTTCTGCCCCGCAGTTCTGCCCCGCGGTTCTTCTCATGTTTCTGCCCCACGGTCTGTCCCGCGGTTCTGCCCCGTGGTTCTTCTCATGTTTCTGCCCCGCAGTTCTGCCCTGTGGTTCTGTGCCATGGTTCGGCCCTGTGGTTCTTCCCGTGGTTCTGCCCTGTGGTTCTTCTCATATTTCTGTCCTGTGGTTCTGTCCTGTGGTTCTGTCCCATGGTTCTGTCCTGTGGTTCTGTCCTGTGGTTCTGTCCCGTGGTTCTGTCCTGTGGTTCTGTCCCATGGTTCTGTCCTGTGGTTCTGTCCCGTGGTTCTGTCCCGTGGTTCTGTCCTGTGGTTCTGTCCTGTGGTTCTGTCCCGTAGTTCTGTCCCGTGGTCCTGTCCCGTGGTTCTGTCCCGTGGTTCTGCCCTGTGGTTCTGCCCCGCGGAGGCCGTTCCTCCCGGTAACTCAGAGCCAGTTGCTTCCCCTCTCAGCTCAGTCTACTTGCCGAGTAACAGAGGCCATTGACGGTGCAGCCGCCACCAGTGGTGCAGCAGGACGTAAGAAACACTGAGCGTGTTAGCAGTGCCCGACACAGCCCTGATTAATGCCTCCCCCAGCCCTCGGAAGCAGGTCGAACTATGGTGTCCTCTCCTGGTAGTGAGAAAACAGACCTGAGAGAAGGTAGGGACCTGCCCCAGGTCACACAGTGGGGGGAGGACAGGGGACAGAGGCCCAGGGTGTCCATTCTGGTCCCCAACCAGGTCTGGCCCCTCCCAGAAGGGATGTCCTGGAACCAGAGGCTCAGCCTCGGAACCCTAAAATCGAGCCCGGGTCTAGCCCACCACGCTTCGTCGCCGAGACAAGCCAGATGCACGTCAGAGAAACGGTTGTAGGAAAACCAGCAGTTATACAGACGTGGTCACAACTGACCGTGAGGCCCAGATCCGCAGACCTATCAACAGACATCACAGGGCGGGAGACACGGATCTGGTTCGGGCTCACACAGGACGTGGGCCACGCCTCTCCGGCGGCCGGCCCAGTCTCGCCCCTGATGGTCACAGCGGAGCAGGCTCCGTGGCCACCTGGACCGTCTGGGGCAGCTGTGACCGCCAAACAGGTCTTCCCTGCACTGAGTCACCGTCAGCTCAGGCTGCGGGGACTCGGAATTCATAAATGAATTAGATGCTGTCATCCATGACTCACACCTGTCCTTCCCCGCCCCCTGCAGCTGCCCGGCTCTGTCCATCTTTCCTTCAGAACAGTCTGACCCCTCTCGTCCCAAACACCCTCATCTGCCCGGCTCAGGCCCCTGGTCTCCGCCTGGCACCTCTACGCAGGTTCCCGTGAAGAGCCCGCCGCTCCGGGACCAGTGGGTCTCTTACACAGCCTACCCTCTGCCAACACTCAGGGCCACCTTCAACGCCAGCCCCCGGAGCTCCCGGGACCTACTACGCGCCAGCTCCCATCCTTCCAGCAACAGCCTTCCCCGGGCCAAGCAGCCGCCTCCCGGGCCTACAGCAGACCGTGCACGAGCGTCCAGGGCCGCACGGCCACTCGTGGTGAGCTGGCCTGGCCCCGGTGCCCTGTCGCCGGCTCTCTCTGGTCCGTCAAGGCGTGACTCGTACTAATGTGCCCTGCGTCTGGAGAACGTTGCACAGTGGGTAAGACGTTCTCCACGTGACCCCAGTGCATACGAGGAGTGACTACGGAACACCGACTGTACACCCAGGCCCTCCTAAAACACTGGGAGGATATAAAAAAGCATTAACCTCAAAGGGTTAAAATCCAATGGGAGAATAAACGGGTAAAAATAAAATGACAAAGACTGGGGACTAGAAGTTAGAATGGAGGGAGACAGTAAAGTGCACACCAAGCCGGCGCCGGCGGGCAGGCAGAGTGCTGCTGGGACCTGAGCGCGCAGGAGCTCGCGGCGGGCACGGTAGGTACAGGGGGTCCCAGGAGAAGAGACAAAGGTGTAGGGGGGCAGGCTTCGAGCTGCGGGTCACTTAGCGTGTCCGTGGGGAGCGAGGAGAGAAGATGGTAGGAAACGGCTCCGGGGAGCAGGCACAGCTGGACCGCAGGGTCACAGTCGGCCCAGGGCTTCGGGTTCACCCGCAGCCTCAGCCTCTGTGCTCACACGTGCTCGCCGACATCAGATCGAGGCCCCTCCGGAGGGCGAGAAGGGAAGGCGCCAGGCCCGCAGCCGCCTCTGCCTGGCTCCTCCGCTCGGGAAGCGGGCGGGCACTGAAGGGAGTGGAAGTGACAGAAGTGGCTTAAAATTCTAAAGACTGTCAACCTCAGGCCGTGGACTATTTGAGGGTCACAATGGGCTGATGGCGGCACGGGGTTTTGAGATGGGGGCCTGCACGTTGGCACTGGGCTGCCGGCGGGGTGGTGAGCGGGTCTGCAGCTGAGCCGTGGGCCTCGCGGGGGACGGATGGCGGAGGGATCAGGGCAGGGACACGAGGAGGGCCAGCGCACAATCCGGTGACATCGGGGAGGCTCGACCTCACGCTGACGGACGGGGAGCAGACGACGTGGCCCGTAGCTGGGTGTGGTTACCAGTGGTCAGGAGGCCGCCACACTCGGGGGCTCTGGACTGGGCAGCGGGAAGAGAAGGGCCATGGGGGGACCTGCTGGGGCGGCACTGAGGCGGGCGGGCCGGGAGGGGCACATGCCGCCTGCTGCACGCGGACGCAGCCGCCGGCCAGGCAGCCGCACGTGCGGGTCTGAGACAAGCAGAATCGGTCTGGCTGGAGCAGGTTCACCCACCGTTTGTTGCAGGGACAGTTACTGGCTGTGTGCTTGTTGCAGGGGTCATGCTGCTCGCCGGGATGCAGAGGCGGGTGAGAGAAGGAAGGCCGTCCTCCGGGAGGACACGGGGGGGGCGGGGGGGGGATGTATTGTGATCAAGGAAGTCCCGGGGATGAGCCGCCTCTGCCCGGTGACCACAGACTGTGAACGTTTGATGTTTCCCACAGCGTACGGTGTGGAACACACACACAGACACACAGACACACAGACACACACACACACACACACCAGCTGCTCGAACTCGCCTGCAGCCCGAGCTGGGCGTGGACGAGGGGCCCCAGGGCCCAGCAGCCTCCCCTCAGTCCTGAGAAAGTCCAAGATGGGAGCCACATTTGACTAAGTCTCTAGGTCATTCCTGCTGAGTAGATGTGACGGAGCCGGAAGGAAGGAAGCTCAGACCACCTGCCACAAAGCTGACCGAGGGGCCACGCCGCCGGGCTCTGGGCGAGCTGTGCGGCTCCAGGAGGGGCCGTGCTCCCGCCTGTGCCCGTCCCGGAGCACCTGCCGGGGATTTGCTTGCTCATTTGAGATTTGACAACTCTCGATCCCTTCCTAACGACCTCAGTGCCCTTCAGACCCTCTGGCTATTTCAGGATTGCTCCTCACGTCGCGACGGCCATTCTCGGACCTTGAACCATCAGGTGACACAGCCTCCTCGTGTCCCCGAGCTTCGTGTGTGTGACGGGGACGGGACTGCTGCTCCCCCTGGGCCTCCGGTGCCGATGGACCAGGGTTAGCTTCCGCCGACTGCAGGTGT
This sequence comes from Cnephaeus nilssonii, assembly GCF_951640355.1. NCBI lineage: Eukaryota > Metazoa > Chordata > Mammalia > Chiroptera > Vespertilionidae > Cnephaeus > Cnephaeus nilssonii. The sequence goes on from NC_137092.1 coordinate 42,093,092, forward strand.
CCCGAGAACAAAACACACTCCGGGTGAGAGCGCGGCTTAGCTCTCCACCGCGGGAGAAGGGATGTGACTTTTAAATGCCTCATTTCAAGGTAAGGCCCAACTAACCACACACACAGCCTCCTTTCACGATTGTTCTCTTCCCTTTCTGATCTCCCGACCTCCCAGAGACCGCTCGGCCTCTTCGAGAGCAGGCGGGCAACCCATCCAAAACGACAGCCTCTCAGGCTCCCTCCAAAGGCAAGCGAGGGCCCGCAGCCTCCTCCCCCAGCCTGAATGTCTGTCTGACAGTCTGTCTTCCTTTGCAGAGACCCACAGCCCCTCCCTCCCACCTGCCCGCATCCAGGGCCCTGGAGATGAGCACCCGGAATAGAGACCCGCGGCTCCATGCAGAGCGTGCGGGCGCAGGGGGGAGGCGGGCGGGGCGGTCAGGATGCTTGTAATCAGAAGGGTTATCTAATGCTAGTTTCATTCTAATTGCGTCGGTACCATATGTCACCCGGCAATAACACCGCGAGCAGCATGCCACCGAATACATATTTAATTCACATAATGGGTACAGCAGTAGAAGTAATCAAGGCAGCTTGCCATAAGCCGTAAAGAAATGTAGCTTGTTCCTATCAGGAAACATTTGGCACTCGGGGAGCGAGCTGCATCACAGAGAGAGAGACGCTGCCTCGCTGCAGAGGCTCCCGGGGAAGGGCGGGGTTGGCGGGGGGGTGGGGGGACCAGGAGGGGGTAAGAAATAAAAGGATGAAAACACGAAGAGATTAAAGCCGGGGCATCGATTCCCGGCGAATGAAAATCGATGGGGGAATATTGTCAGTGGGTTGCTGGCCATCTCGGTATAATTAACAGTAATGGGTTTATTGGCACGAGCTTAATAACCCAACGTGAAATGAGCCCCAGAACTTCCTGTGCCCTGGGGTCCCTCTCAGTCCCCACTGGCCCGGCCCACGTCCCAGGAAACGGATGCAGCTACGGAGGCTTGGAAGCGCTCTTTCCACACCTCTTCATCTGGACTGGCACGTGACGGGCCGGCTGCCACGGCCGCACTTCCTCCCTCAGGAGGTGATTAATACCCTGGGCCACGCTCATCAATATCTTTGGACAGATCAACTGGAGTTCCCGTTAAAGCCACAGCCCTGTCCCTGACACGCAGCTGTGGGCCGGTCACTCGGAAGGAGGGAGGAGGGAGGAAGGAGGGAAGGAGGGAGGAAGGAGGAAGGAGGAAGGAGGAAGGAGGAAGGAGGAAGGAGGAAGGAGGAAGGAGGGAAGGAGGAAGGAGGGAAGGAAGGAGGAAGGAAGGAGGAGGCAACCTCCTCCTCCTCGGGCTGACTCTTGCCGGGTTAACCGGAAACTGGCCCGTCCCTCATTAACGCGTCTCCCGCCAGTGTGTTTCGATGTATATTTCATGAGGATAAACAAACATTCGTTTCACTTTGGGAAGGTGCTTGCTGTAATGTATTGTCAGTGGAGCCAGCCATGAGGGGACATTAATTTCAATCCTGGTGTTTAAACACTTTGGCGAGTCCTAATTACTCATTCCCGGCTTGAGCCCAGGAGCCCAGGGATGCCGGCTCCACCCTCCAGCCACGAAGCCCTTCCCGGAGGGGACAGCGGGAGGGAGGGGCGTCAGGGCGACCTGAGGGCCGCTGTGTGCAAATAAGACTTTGGAAAGGAAACTAAATCCTAGCTTGTTCTTGCCTAAGTCGGCGGAGGCCAGCCATTGTGTGGAGACAGCCAAGGCATCCATGGGGAAGCACTGGGAGAAGAACGGGCGGAGACAGCCAGCTGCCCTGGTGAACGCCGAGACCTGGTGCTGAGAGGTGGTGCAATGCAGGGGCTGCTGACGCCACCCCGGCGTGGGTCAGAAATGCCGTGCAGCGTGCCCGTGCTGCCAAGCATCAGGGTCGCACATGTCACGGGGACACGTGTGGACGGGTTGTGTAAAGCGAGAGGACTAATTACAGGCCAGTGGTTATTATTCGTTCGTATCTCGATTTCTGATCGCACCTGCAGCGATGCGCCAGGCCTCCCTTCCGAGCGATCACTGACCTGGACACACTCAGATACACCAGGGAACCTCTCAACATGGGCCCCACGACCCGGACAGGTACGTTCCAATGAGTGACGAGCTCAAGGTGGGTGACCGTCTCACCAACACAGCCGGGCTGGGGCTGGGCCTGTGAGGGTGACGATGGCAGGACATGTGGGCCCTGGGGTGACAGCGGGGGAGTGGGAGGGGCAGGGGCCCCCAAAGGCATTTGCCACAAAGACCCGCCTGGGGGAGCTCCCTGGGGGCCCATGCTGGGGATGCCCCACCCCCGGTGCCACGCCAGGGCCCCCGCAGGGCACGGCTGGGGAAGGCCATTGATTTCTTCCTCAGGTGAGGGCTAAGTCCACAGCTTCTCCAGGGACATTTTCAAGCAAGAACCCAGAACAGATGCCAGGAAGCAGCGCCATCATGGTGCCTGGACGACTGTGCCACCTCCTGCTGACAATGTGGCCACGACACTCTCGTCAGACCTGCGTGTGTCTTCGGCTTTATTCAGATTAGCACTGAAAATCCGGCAGTCACACAAGCTGGGCTGCTACAAAGCAGACTCCACTCGATCGGGACTCCTGTCCAGTCTTGAAAGGTGCTTACCAGCGCCCCACAGCTGCGCCCACCCCCTCTCAGCCTCCCAGCGCCCCACAGCTGCGCCCACCCCTCTCAGCCTCCCAGCGCCCCACAGCTGTGCCCACCCCTCTCAGCCTCCCAGCGCCCCACAGCTGTGCCCACCCCTCTCAGCCTCCCAGCGCCCCGCTGCACTTCCCGAGGACCCAGCCCACAGGTCCTCCGGCTCCAGCCCAGAGCCTGGTGCGCTCCACCCGGCTGGGTCACACATCCCTCACCGGCCCCACAAACTCACCCAAGGCTGAGATGTCCCTGACCTGCGCCCAGGGGACCAGGGACATCAAGTGGGAACCTTGTCTCTCTCACCGACTCAGCCAGACCAGACAGGTTTGGAAAACAGAGAGGCCCGCAGATCTGGGTCTCGGCAGAGCCTGGGCCGAGGGTCCTCAAGTTCAGATGCCTGTGCTGACGAGGGCCCTCAGGGTCCAGGTGACCCAACACTTCACCTATAAACACAGCGGAGACCCTCTCCACCTACCGGGACTGGTGACTAGAGGGAGGTCTGGGAGGCGAAGCGACAGGCTATTCGGATTCCAGCTCTTCCTGAGGGGGAGGCTGCACTGACCCCACAGCCCCGCCCGGGGTCTCCACCAGAAGGCTGCAGGGAGGCCCAGCCCGAGGTTCTCTCCGGCAGGAGGGCCCGGGCACCCACAGGCACGAGCTCCTGTCCAGGCTTCACCTCTCACCACCTGGCAACTCTGGAAACGTCCCTCAAGTCCCAGCTTCCCGTCTGAAATGGAGAAGGTGCCCACCTTCGGGAACTGCAGCAGTGGGGTCCTGACCCTGTTCCTCGTCTAGAATCTATGAATCTGACTTCTCTGGTCGCCAGGGCCCGCCCTTGCAGGGGGAACAGAGGGCAGAGCGTGGGCTCTGGGGTCGGAGGAGCGACTGTTGGCTCTGATGTCCATGGGGCGCTGGCTCTGCGTCCCTCCCACCCCCTTGAGGGGCCTCATTTGCGGGGAGAGGAGACCCTGCTGCCCAGAGCACTGTGGTGAGCGGCTGGATGCGACTCCCATGAGCTGAAAGGCATCTTTCGTGAAGAAAGGACCAAGCATCACTACGCCGACATCACGCAGAGGGAGCTGGGGACGGCCAGCCCACCTCCCGACAGGCACTGGGCTGTGGGCAGGGCTGCTCAGGCTCTGGGTCGTACTGAGGTCACTGGACCTGTTAACAGACAGAGCGAGCGCTCAACGCAAAAGACCAGGTTCGAGTCTCGGCCTAGCCTGTAACATCCTGTGTCCTCCAGGAAGTCGCTTAGCTTCTCTCAGACTCCGTATCCTCCTTACCGATTGGCTCTCTTAATTCATGTCTAATTCCTAGGGTCCTGGAGACAATGAAATGAGCTAAATCTACAGGTGAGTTTCATTTCTTACTGAAGCTCATCCCACAGGACCACATGGTTCTCAACCATAAATACTACGTCACGGTCATCGGTTTCTGTTCTGTGGGTCTGCGTGCAGGCGGGCTGTGTCCTGCAGTGCGCCTGTGCACCAGAACCGGAATGCCCCCAGGGCGCGCGCTCGTCGCTCCTGCCAGTGCCTGTGGCGTGAGAACGGCGTGCAGGGAGCCCCAGGCAGAGCAGCTCCTCCGTCTGCAGCGACCGGATGTGCGAGGGGGGTGGGCATCTTTCCTTCTTTACCGTCCTCGGGACGTCACGTCCGCGCACCCCGATGCCCAGAGAGGTCCAGCTACAGTCTCCATCCAGGGCTGGCCTCAGGGGAGTAGCCTGGCCTGCTGCCCGGGCCACTCAGGACCCTCTCTCTGGGGTCTCTCCATTTGGGCTTCTAAAATATTGAAAGCATTTCTAAAACCTACTTCTCAAAACTTAGGGAAAGCACTAACACCGATCTCCTTTGTTCTCCCTCAATTTTTCAGAATTCGTGAAGCAGGAGAGAGATCAAAGAACAAAGACAGTCCTTTCATTTCTGTAAAACTTCCACAAATATCAAGACACGGGCCCATGGCAGTGCTACCTGCCAGATGCAGGGGCAGAGATCTGTGGGTTCACCTGCAAACAGCAGGCGGGACGCTGAGCTTGGAAGTCGGGGGATATTTACGCGCTGGTTTAAACGCGAGTCTGCCTGTTAGATGTTCTGTACATGCACAGGAAGGGACTCTAAGAATAACTGTAAATCCTGAAGTGACGCCCCATCCATGCGAAAAGGAAGAAGAAACACCTGCGCACACAACTTCCCATCAGCGAGCTGCGCAGAGGGTCCGGCTCTGGGTCCGGCTCCGCCCCTGGGGCCACCAGGAGGCAGGGCCTCACAGTCCCATTCTCTCATTTGCCCCGAAGGGAAACAATGACCGGACTCTCTTCTCTCATTGGCCGCTGAGTCACCATTCCAGGTGCCCAGTGTGGCCCGGGGAAGAGGCGCTGGCCTCCCAGAGCCAGGGTGGAGGTGTGACTCAGGCACTGGCTGCAGGACCCCGGCAAACTGCTTGGAGCCCTGGCTTCCTCTCCCGTAGAACCAGGCGCTCTCCTGCCTCAGGCGCCCGGAGGGGAACGACGGAGGTGCCAGCGGCCAGGTACCTGGGGAGCCGCACCCACCACACCAATGCCAGTGTTGCTGCGTGCGGCCACGCAGGGCATCATCCGCTCACTGACACACACCAGGCGACTCAGAGGCTTAAATGCCACCTGAAGGTGCAGGAGTCACACTCTCCCCAGAGTCCTCTCCCTGGGCCCCTCCTCCAGACGTGCAGGAACAGTGCACTCTTCTAAAGGCGGCCCCGTGGAGTGGGTGCTCCGTGAATGCTGGGACTGGTCATTCGGGATGAAGAGAGAATAATAACGCAGAAGCTCCAGGAGCGGGGTGTGGCCGGAGGAGAGAAGGGGAGGCGCGGGCCTGCCGCCAGGAGCGGCATCACCGAGCCGCAGGCCGGGGCTGGGGCCCGCGCTGAGCCACACGCTGCACCTTCGTTTCCAGCCCTGGTGTCTGAGCCACAGCATCCCCCACTGCACATTGCCCGGCGGCAGCCATGCCCCGGCTGGAGGCCTGCACCTCCTGATCCTCAGGGCCGTCGAGCTCGTGCCGGGGCCTGGCTCCCACCCGCACACTCGTTCTGCCTCTCCGCCTGGCCTTCTCCGTTTCCCTTTGCCTTCTCGGATTCCATTTGATTGCCGCACCTCGGTTCGCCCTGAGTTCCATTCCCTGTGGGTCTCGAGTCAGGCCTACTCTACTGCCCAAACCCAGTACCCCAGGGTCAGCTGGTTCAGGGTACGGGATGGAGAGAGGGAGGAAGCCCGGGCACTGGGGGCACACGCAGCCCACGTAGAAGCCAGTGCTGGGCCCAGGGGCCTGGGTTGCCCGCAATGCAAGACCGGCCAGGGTAGCGCGGGGAATGCGCCCCTCTGCGCCCTCCGCCGGCGAGCTGCTCAGACCCAGGTGGGCTCGAACTGGGGAGAGGGCCGAGCCTGCCTCCGGCACAAGTTTATGCCAATGGCTCCAGCAAGGCATCGTGGAGAGGCCTTTTGAGGGAAAGGGGGTGAGTCACCAGACTCCAAGTGCAGATGTGGGCGGACCTGGCTCGTAGAGCACACCAAACACAGCACTCACAACGCCCGCCCTCGCGTGTGGACCGCTGTGTGCGCCCCGCCGCACGCTGAGGCTCCACCCGTGTGATGGCCTGCGGAGGGGCCCGCAGGAGGCGAAGCTTTCGATGAGCTCGTGAACGCGGGCCCCTGAGGGGCGAGGAAGACACCCCGGAGCTCGACTCCACCCGGTGAGGACACACGAGAAGGGCTGCAAGCCAGAGGTGGGCTCTCGCCGAGGCCGAACCGCCGCACCGCGACCTCAGCCTTCCCAGCGCCGGGCTGGGAGGACCGCCGGGGAGGACCATCTGCGGTGCGAGGCCCCGGCTGAGGGAGGCCGGGCGGTGAACGCAGCCGTGGCCACCAGTCCCCACGGGCTCTGCTTCCGTCTCTCTCCGCCGGCACGTGTCCGGGGTCTATGGCGGTGCCTTGGTGTCAGGCCCGGTCTCGGACCCAGTTTCTTCCTGACGATGAATGTGGGGAAGGCCAGTGCCCGGACCCTCCTGACGGTGGGCAGCCTGACCCATGGCACCCATCGGACTAGCTCCCGACACCCTATTGCCCGGAAGGGCCCTACCGCTCGCCAGGTCTGCTTCAGGGCTCAGTGCGAACAGCTGGCGCCAGGCGGGTAGGACAGGCGGAGACGCGGTCCCACCGGGAGGAGCTGGGGGGGAGGGTGACTACTATTAATCCCTCCGTGAGGGGGAAGGAGAGCTGCCCTCTTCTCCTCTGTGCCAAGGGGTGAGCGCCAGAGGCAGAGAAACGGCCCAGGAGGAAAGCTGGGACGTTTCACAATACTGTCACCAAAACTCCTCGGGGCGGGGCCTGTGGCATCACCTAGCAGCCAGGACCAGCAGTTAAGCCTGGCTCTGCCCTGCCAGCTGCGTGGCACTCAGCTTCTTCGCTTGAAAGGAGGCATGGGGTTCCCCTTGCCAACTTCCTAGGGTTGTTTCGAGGAAGGAACAGGAATAAACGATAAAGAGGGTTTAACGTCAGGGGTCCCGGGAAGTCACACGTCATTCCCCCCAGGGTAAGGCCCTTTCTGAGCACCTCCCTCTTGCCTTTGGTCTGCGTTAGCCCAGGGCCAGTGGCCTCCTGACCCTCTGGATGCAGACTTCCAGGTGTTTCTTCATTTCCTCCCGCGTGTTTAGTTAGCAGCTCCGATCCCCCGAGGTGGTTTCCAAGTTCTGGCAGCAGGTGTACAAATTCCTGCCTATGGAGCTGGCATCGGGTCTTAATGGTACTTAGTGGTTTGGAATTAATTCCTCCACTGCAGAATTATCCAGAACACCCCAGGCCTCTTGATGGTCTTCTCAGGCCCCCTGACTCCTAGCTTTCACGCCAAGTCCCTGGGCTCCCTCTGAACTGGAAAAGGGGTTGTGGCTGCAATTACAGAAACACCGTTCAGGCACCCAACATGGCAGAGCGGTGACGGCCTGGCAGAGCAGCGTCTAGAGTGGAAGGACAATGGAGGTTCGCCTGCTTCAGCCCCAAACACAAGGATGGCGGCTGGGCGTGTAGGCTCCGCGCCTCACTCTCCCTTGCTGCTGTGCTAAGCCGGGGCCTGGGTAAGCAGACTGAGGCCATCTGCTGCTAGAAGTGAGCGTTTTAGGGACACAAGAACGACAACACGTCCTGTGAAATCAGGAGGCCCAACCTGAATGAACTCGGGAAGCTGGGAGGCAGGCAGACCCGTGACGGGCGCAGAAGGGTAAACAGAACCTGCACGTGACGAAAGGCCACCTGGATGGGGCCCGGGTCTCACACGCTCGTTGTTGGAAATGACATCGTTTCAGCTCAGGGTCACTTCATCTTTGTGCCCAGGTCCCTTCCCGACATGTAAGTTCCCATAGGGGTGCTTCCACAGGACTGACAAGGAGACTCCGCCCAACCTGCACCCTTGTCTGCCGCTCTGCCCCCTAGTGGCCAGGTGGCAGTGGAGCGTGGTGACTCTGGACTTGGCCTCCTGGAGGGCAGCGTCCTCCCCTCTCCGGAGCTCCCACTCCACTCGGACCCGTCGGAACAGCACAGACGACTTACCTGCAGACGTAGCTTATTGTCTGTGGTGAGCATTGCACTGACTTGTCTTCCAGAAATTTCCTTAACATGGCTATGCTTTTGCTTTTGCCTTTTCAACCTGAACACAGACTGTCCTGCACGGCGATCGTTTCTCAGCTGTGACCTGGCTGGTGAGTATGTATGTCCTGCCTGGACGTGTTGAGGCCCAAGTAGGTTTGCTGGAATTCCTTAAAGTGACGCTGGGTAACAGCTGGGACCTGCCTTACAGAGGCATGCCTCCTGACAAGGGCTTCGGTGTCGCCCCGCCATCCAGTACGATTGTAGCTTCCAGACAGAGGGGGAAGTAGACAGAGAAGGAAAAGGAAAAAGGAAAGAAAAGGCAGGCGTTTCCCCTGCTTGGAAGTGTCTGCAGGTGCCAATTTAGGAAGGACAGGCCAGGGGTAGCCCAAAGGTCAAGGCCACAGGAGTGAGGAGGCCCCGGATGAGAAGAAACACATAACCCCAAGTGCCCGGGCACACACACATTTCCAGAGAATCGAGGTGCACACACGCATGTGACATGCAGGCACATGCTCACAGCGATGAGGAAATGTCTTTTCACAAAGACGGTCCAGCAGGGCACGCGCGCGCGCAGCCGAGAGGGGAGAAATCCTCTGGAAACCATCAAGGCCCCGGGAACCTCGGAGACGCCACCTGAATGCAGACACTCGAGCTCCCAGCGTTGCCATTAGAGCTGGGCCTAAATTATTGATCTCTCGCCTTTATCAGCATCGCAGTCACGTCCCAGGCCCGAGATCTAAGTACACTGCGGTCCCTGCCGCAGCCGCTGAAATAATTAGGAGGAATTCTCATTAAGGGGAGTGAATGGTCCGCAGACACAGGCAGAGGGGAGGGTCCGCGGGGTGCTCGATGTCCTCCACGGTCGGGGGGTCACCGGGGTCAAATCCCCAGCAGTGCCCACAGATGACAGCTCATCAAGTGAAAAAAGTGCCCAATTCACACATGCTGGTGTGTGCCCATCTGTGCGGTGGCTGGAGCCTCACAGGGGCCGCAAAGAAGCCCCAGCCGTGTGCAGAGTGGAGGGGGCAGGGCTGGAAGCCTGGTGTGTTAACCAGGGAGTAGGAGCAAAAAAAAAACAAAGAAAGAAAGAAAGGAAAATAGCCAGAGCAAGAAAAACACATGAAAAATAAATAAAAGAAACATATTAATAATGGAAAACCCACTGCGGACTCCCTGCATGTAAAGTATTCATTCTCTGAAAGTGCCAGGGTCTGGGCGGACAGGAGGGAGGCCCCGGGGGGGTGAGACCCCGGTGGGGTGGTGGTCCCCGGGTGCACACCAGCTCCAGGCACCCACTCAGATGCCTGCACCCGGCCAGCGGCTGCCTATGGATCCCAGTGCAACTGAAGGGCTCCTCCCCTCCCCCACCACTTACAGACACCCGGCCTTTCAGACATGGTCCCAGAAACAGCCAGGCCTGTGAGGAGGGGAGCAGCTCAGGGACAAGGACATGGCTGCGGCAGGGATCCTGAGCAGGAGCAGGGTGAAGGGCGGGGGGCAGCAAGAAGCAGGGCCCACCGCTCCACCAGGCACTGCGGGGCACACGCACACGCACACGCACACCTGAAGTTTGCCCATGTTCAATGTCAACGTGTCGTCGTTTAAAAGAAAAACCCCATTGCACCCGGCTAATCAAAATGGTTGGAGAGGCCATTACCACACACATTGGACGCGTCTGAAATGGATTATTTTTACTTCACCCCGTTAATGAAATCCTCCAGCGACCAGAACTAGCCCTGGACGGGTTCCCACACTGCGACAGAAAACAAGGCCGCACTGACTCCCGGAAAAGGACAGCGTGTATGTGGGTTATCTGCCATGTGTGCGTCCTGCCCGTGACGGAGATTAGCATGGACCTCACATCCCGCGAGGAGCAGAACATCATTACACGTCGCGGCTGGCGCGGAGCGGAGAGGAATGCGGATGTCCCCGGCTGATAGGGAAGAAGACTTGATGTTATTTATTAGGGGACACTTACCAGAAACTGCATTTTCTCCATTTGCATTAGGCACGGCGAGGGAGGCTGCCGTGGCCGGTGCTCAGAGGCGGACATGGGCAGAGGGCGCTCTGCGGAGGCCTCCGGGCTCGCGATGGCCCCACAGGCCCCGTTTCCAGGCCCCTTAGCCCGTCCCGCGCTGGTCCCTGGTGCCACTCCCGCCCCGGCCTCCCTGGTGCCACTCCCGCCCCGGCCTCCCTGGTGGCTCTGAGGGCCCCGGCCTCCGGGTGTCGCCTGCTCACTCGACCCCTCCTGTCAGCCCTGACCCCCACCTTCGGTTGGCCGGCCGCACCTGAGATGTCGGAGGCCCAGGGGGAGAGGCCATCAGGCAGAGCTCACAGGTGGACCCCCCACATTCCCGGGTGACTGGAGTCCCAGGGGCACGGGCGGCTGACGTGCCTGTTTCGTCCTGAGCCGGGGACAGCGGGGCGGCTCCCGGAGGCAGAGCTGACACCCACCGGGCTTCCCTGGAAAGGGGCTGGGCACGGCCTCACGCTGGCCCGGGGCCCCCAGGTTCCTCCCACCATTTCTGCAGAACAACCCGGAAATTTGCTGAAGACACATGCCTCTGGCCATCGGCTCTCACAGGGGTCCCAGGCCACTTCCCCATCTCCCAGGGCGTCCCCCGGGAAGAGAGCCCAGAAGCCTTTTCCATGGAGGCAGCGCCCAGAGGTCCTGCGGGGACCCCGGTGGCCGGCTGCCCACCCCTCCTGCGCCCTCATGTCTGTGAAGCAGGCAGCAGAGCCGAAGACACCCCCAGCCCCGGAGGAGGGCAAGCAGGAGGCCAACCTCCATGCAGGCAGCGGCCTTGGGGTGGGAGGCAGCCTGGCCTCGCAGCCCTCCAGAACTGGGCGGCAGGAAGTGCCGGGGCAGAGCGGAGGGAGGGAGGAGTTTGTAGAGAGGATGGACTGCTGTGTGGACTCAGGAGAGGGCCATCGGGCGATGCACAGACAGACGGCCAGAGAGACTGCGCCGCATAAATTCCAAGGAAATCCACTTCAGGAAGGGCGGCTGGGCCCGAGCTCAGCCCCTCCTCAGACATGGCCAGGAGCCGCACAAGCCAGCACGCTCACCTGTGTGACCCCGAGTACTCTGTGCACCCGTGGGCACCCCAACCGCGCGGGGTCCCGGGCTCCCGACTCAACTTCCCCCTCCCCCCCAAGAAAGTGGCCGAGTGCAATTATGCAGAAAGCAGCTCTGAGCTCTGTCACGGCGACAGACGTCTGCGGCGGCGTCCTCCGTAAGGCGCTTCTTCTCCCCAATTGCTCATAGAGAATCATAGCCTAATAGCATCCCATTAACATAATTGCCAACACGACTAGTGTTCCGTGTCTCAGAGCCATTTACTTACTTCACCATAAAGAATACCAAAACAGCCCTAAAACACAGAGGGAAGGGGTGGGGGATGGGGCGGCGGCCGGAGACTTTACCCCTCTCTGGTCCCCAGCCCCAAACAGGGTTCCAGGGCCATAAACACAGGGGTGCCTCCGTCATCATGGGAATCATACACAGAGCCTTCCTAGCAGACTCCCAAGCAGACGTGTGCTAAAATCTAAACGGATTCTGCCAGGCGAAATGAAATTCCCATTATTTTTAATTAATCCTTAATTAAAATATATTACTCCGCAGATTCCGCAAATCTCTCTTAATATGCAAATGTGGCCCATTCAAGGATATTTACATATCATTAATTAAAACGGCACATTCTTTCAGTCTAACAAGCTGAGGGGCTGTGGCTGCCTCCACATTGGCACGGGGAGCCTGTCGGGGTGGTGCCAGGCTCGTCTGATAAAGACCTTCAGGGCTGCCTGCCGCGCTGGGCCGGAGGGAGCGAGGACCAGTGCACCACGCTCGGACTCGCTCCCACCGGCCTTCACGCATGACCTGGGGCCTGGGGCCAGGTGATCCTGGCAGGGCCTGGGGCCCCCTGCTGGCTGTGCCCACCAGCAGGCCACCTGGGACCCTGCCGGCTGGGCCCTGGCTGGGAGACTGTGCCGGGTGGAGGCGGCGGGGGAGGAGATGCGGGATGGGAGGAGCCGGGACTGTGTCCAACCGTTCTGAGCCTCAGGGTGGACCCTCTCTGCAGTGGAGACGCCGTCAGGTTTGGTGGGGAAATAAAAATGGACACAGCACACCAATCCCTCCCCAACGCAACGGCTGAGGCCACCCACAGTGGACGCCAAGGAAACACCAGCTCTCGGGGGGACGTGAACCTGGACTTGCTTTCGGCACAAAGCTACGCCTTTCTCAGGAACGCAGTTTCACAGAGTCCTGGAAAGGCAAGTTCAGGGCCATGGAGCAAAGGGCCGACTTGGGAGCCGAGGATGGGAGGGCGGCAGTGATGACACAATTCCTGACCGACACGTGCAGGGGAGCTCCGAGTCAAAGCGCAGGCAAGTGGACATCAGTGCCGTTTCCACAGACGAGTCCCACCATCGGGGGCGAGGGGGGGGGTAGGGCAGGGCGCTGAAGACTGTGGTCTCCTTTCCCAAAAAGCCAGCACCGGGGACTAGGACAGGCCAAGAAGCAAAGCAGCGGGAGCATGAACTACACCAACACGAGCCTGTGTCCTGGGACTCAGGGAGCCCCACGTGGAGAACCCCAGCCCTGGAACCGGGCTCTCACCGCGAACGACTCACACCCGCACAAGTCACTGTAAGGGGCGCCTCAGCAAGACGACGGGTTCTGGCTGCAGACATTAGTGGTCGTTTCTTTAAGAGTCGACACCAAACGACGCACTCCTCAAAGCAGGCAGGCCTCCTGCGCGTCCCCGAAGAGCCACTCGGATTATGCCGGAGGTCTTGTCCACACGCTGCCGACAATGAAGCAGCCCAGAGGGCCTGAGACACAGCCAGGCCATGACCCCAGGCTCCCATCTTGGTCCAAATGACCTCCCTTCTCTCTACCCTGTCATCCCATCAGAGCCGGAGCTACTGCTCTGTCAATATTTATCTATTCAGAGTGCAGACTTCTACGAGGCAGGACCTTCGCTCACACGCTCGCTCTTCACTTAGCTCATTGCCGTGTAAAGACGGGAACTAACACACAGGCTGGACGACCGAGTGAGACCAGTGAGAGCCAGGGAAGGTTGCAGGGTCAGGGGTCATGCCGATGGAGCCCTGGTGCTGAGATGGCCTTCAAAGCAGCCTCATCTGGGTGGGGAACCCACGGGAGTTTTCAGAACGTGAGCTGGAGTGGGCGGAACCATCGCACGCGGACGTGATCTGAGGTTCTAAGAAAGGCCTAGCTTCGTGCCGAAAGCAGATCCAGGTTCCCGTGGGAGCTCTGCCCACGCCCAGCTGTGTGCTGAAGCTGGTTCCATAAAACCCAAATTCTCGGTCCACTCATCCGAGAACTGTGGAGCCAGGGCTTCCCTCACGGTTCTGCGAAGTTCAAATGAGGCGACGTAACCAAGGCCTCGGCACGCAGCAGGAATCAGTGCGTGTGGTCCTTATGCAACCACTGTTCATCGTGAGCTCCGGGGGTGAGGACCACGGTCAGGTCCTTAGTGTCTGAAAGCCCTCCGGGATCTGTTCGCACCCTCGTCTGCACGGTCAGCCTCTCCTGGGCGCCGACAGACCTCAGCCCTCCGAGTGTCTCAGGCCCCAGAGTACCTGCTCCATCAGCCAGAACTTACCGGGCTCCTCCCAGCAGCTCTCACGATCTCATTTTTCTTTCTCAGAGTAATCTGAGAAATGAACACATGAGTACATCATGGCAACATCAGCATTTGCTAAATACATCACTGAGTCTCTGAAACCCTGGGCATCTTCATACACAAAAGCGTCACATAAGAATAATGATAATAACGGCCCGGCGCCGGCTTCTGCACTCGCAGCGTGTCCGCTGCGCGCAGACGTGGGCACAGCCTCCTCCTCCCTCCCATCAGCCGGAAGCCGTGGGGGGAGGGCTGCCCCACGCAGCCGGGGAGGCCCAGGCGAGAGCCACGGAGACGTGCCCCCGAGGGTGGCAGACGGGATGTCCGGGGACGTGAGGCCTCATGGGAGCAGGGGCAGTGCCAGGGTCCCTTCCTACAGCCTCCACTCCATCCGGCCGTGGGCAGGGCAGCACCCGACCCAGAGTTCCCTCAAACTGAGAATCCGATCCCTCAATTTCACAGCAGCCTCATGTCTTCAACACGACGATTCTGACAATGTCCTACACTGGGGTCCCCAGTCCCAGGGCCAACAGGGAAACCCCGACTAGGGGCAATGAGGGGCAACGAGGGGCAACGAGGGGCAGGTGGGAAAATGGGCTCCATCCACCTCCTGCAGCCTCAGGAACGGCCTCGGAAGAGCAGCCGTGATCCAGGGCCTGATCTCGGCAGCAGTGACGAGGCATGAGCCCCGAAGGGACAGGAGGGCCGAGTCCCAGGCTCAGTCCCGTGTGCCTGGCAGCCTGGGAAGGGTGTTTGCACGGATGAGCCTCCTGCACGGCGGGCACACAGCCCGGGCCTGCGGGCCACCTGGAACTTCCCGGGCTCCCAGGTAATGCTTAACTTTTGCTTCTTCGAACAGAAAATCTTGTCATAATTTTAAAATCCTGCTTAAAGGCGCCACCGTGCATTATCTGTAATGCAGCTAAGGCTCTGGCAATGCAGCCGCGATGCTGTATGAAATGCCAGCTAATCCTCTGCCCGCGCGGACGAGATGCCCTCACCACACAGCCCAGGCTCCCCTGCAGGACCAGCCCCCGAAGGCCCCGCCCTGCCTGTTACAACAGTCCATGTCTGGGCCACACGGGCACCGTGACGGGCGGCACCAGGACCCTGTCTCGGGGGCAGCTCAAGCCCCAGCACGTGCTGGCTGACCTCGCTGGCTGCGGCGCCTGTGAGTGACGGGGAAGCGCCCTCACGAAGCTCCTGTCTCACAGGAAGCAGGGAGCCTCGGGGCTCAGGACCCCCAGGTCCCCAGCCGGCCCACCCCGGACCTAATGAGCGGAGGGAAACCGCTTCCCAAACCCCAGGACCCGCCGTCACTCAGGGGGAACTCCTGTGTGCTGTCCCTGACACGCAGCCCCTCCTTGGTCACGTGGATGCACATTCAGGGATTCAACAGATTCACCACGTGCAAAGGGGCTGCTGGGCTCCGACCACACCGCTCGCTGCTCCCTCAGCACGTGCCTGTCACGGCGCAGGCCCCGTCCCAGCCTCCCCCAGCACTGGCTCCTGGGAGAGCAGCGGACCCCAGCATCACCTGTGCAATCTTTGCTGCACTGCGGGGTGCCGGGGT
Organism: Cnephaeus nilssonii; assembly: GCF_951640355.1. Taxonomy (NCBI): domain Eukaryota; kingdom Metazoa; phylum Chordata; class Mammalia; order Chiroptera; family Vespertilionidae; genus Cnephaeus; species Cnephaeus nilssonii. Next base: position 42,108,613 of record NC_137092.1, read on the forward strand.
TCACCCACACTCACCTGGTAGTGGCTATTTCACTCAGGATGCCAACACGCCAGCGTCCACTAAGGTGACTTTTGCCAGGACTGCGATGGGCTGTGGGGGGTTGCACATCACCCCAGAGCCGCTCGGAACGTGTTGCCAGCTCATGTGTTCTAATTGCAATGACTGACCAGCGCGATCATCTCATTAGATGTAAGCATCTCGGGTATCGCGTTACCTTTAAGAACACCAGCGTGTGGGTAAGAAAGTATCTTCATTTCAGAGCCTGGGTCAGGCAGCTGAGGGCTGTGCCCCCAACCCCCCCGCCCCCCGCGCAGGTCACCGAGAGGCCCCATAAATATCGTCACTGGATCACAGTGCCCCTCAGAGCTGCCCACAGAGCTGCCCCCACAGAGCTGCCCACAGAGCTGCCCCCTCGGAGCTGCCCCCACAGAACTGCCCCATAAAGACGCCTTCTGCTCTGACCAAGTCTCAGACAGACGACCGACAAGGAAATAACCAACGCCTTGCATTTGGCGTCTGCAGACGCGCATCGGCTGCGGCTTCTGGGTGAGTGGCCGCGCGGGCAGGACGCCCGGTCACATGGGCTTGTTCGGCACCTGCCCCTACGCAGTCAGTCAGTGTGAAAACGCTGCGTTTCAGAGACGTGGCTCTTCGTGGTAACACAGTGGACAAGGTCCGGAGGAGGAAAGGGTACCTTCGGCCAAAGCCTGCCCACGCCACCCAACGACCGCCAATCGGCACGCGTGTTCTGGCAGGTGTGACTCGCAGTGACAAGGCTTCACGCACGGAGGCCACAGTGGCCACAGTGTGACCAGACTCCGGGCAACTGTGCGAATGACCCGCGCGGAACGGCATCCACTCACTCCCCCCCGCATCCCCGCCCCGGTCTGGGCAAGAGGCCGAGGTTCAGGGAGGCTCCAGTGCTCAGGCCTGAACCCCACAACAGGCTGGGGGGCTCCAGGCTTGTCAGGAAGACCTGGGCCTCGTGCACGACAGCAGACCCCCAGAACCGTGGCCCCCAAACACAGGACGGAAGCTCCAAAAACAGGCCGAGGAGGGAGAGAGGCTCCTGCTCCGAGTCGGGAGCTGATGGGAGGGGCTCCGTGTCTAAGAAGAAAGCACTCAGACAACTGATGTGGGCCTCGAGTTTGTTTTCCTTTTTCCTCTCCAGCAGCCTGCCCGCCTGCGTGAGCCAGCCCTGGGCCCGCCCTCCTCACCCCGGGGCCCGGTGCAGACAACGGGAGTGGCCCCCGCTCAGCCGGAAGGACAGGGCGATGGGCAGAGCGCAGGCCCAGCTCAGGAGACCAGGGAAAGCTCGGCGAGCAGGGAGTCGCTCTGAGACGGGTGCCTCCTGCTGGCTTTGGGGACGCGCCCCAGCCACGGCCGCCGCTCCATTCTGAGGCCACCTCTGTGTGTCTCCCCCAAATTTAAGGCTGGGCCCGTACTGCCAACTAGGCCAGGCTCCTGCCCCCGTGCCAGGACCACCTCCTGCTTCCCGGCCACAAGCCCAGAGCCCTCACTGGCACAGACCCCACAGGGTGCCGCCGAGTGTCAGCACAGGGCACACCGGCTGAGCAGGCGCTCAGGGGACGCACAAATACAAGGACAGCGGCTGCTCTCGGAGAAGCCGGGTTTTGCACAGGGCGGGGGCGGGGCAGCCTCCTGGGGACGAGGTGGCAGCCACAGGGCCGGAGGGCCTTTCCCCGGACCCTCGACCCCGCAGCTCAGATGAGGTGATGCGGATGCGGATGGGCAAGTGTGGGCACAGCCTTGGGATGCAGCTTCTAGAGCCACAGTCAGCAAACTCTCTCCCAGCCACTGGGGGGAGTTCCCCTCTGCCCCCCACACCGTCCCCAGCAGGGGCAGAAGGTGGTGACGGGACACGTGCTCCCCAGGGCCCCCCTGTGAGACAGAGTGACCCACATGATCACCACCCACAGGGCGAGGGGCCTAGAGATCGTCTCGGATCACATCCTGGCTCCACCAGGACCAGGGGTGCGCGGGGCAGGTTCTCAGCCCCGTGTGGTTTCCTGGGCTAGAAAGTGAGGGGAACAGCCCCCACATGGAGGTCCCTGGTGGTCTAAGGACCACCTGTCCCTATGCTGGTCCTTAGAGAGGAAGAAATGAGACTCCCAGGCACGCCGATGACCAAGGACCCAGCACTGGCTCCCACCGCCTGCCTCCTGCCTGGTGTGGGCACAGCGGGCGCGGCCTCCCGCTGCAGGCGGGGGGGGGGGGGGTGGAAGGTTGGTTTGTTTTGTGTTTTCGTTTTGTCCTTTCCCCAGTTCTCCTCGTTTTGCTCTTCCTTTTTTCTCTCTTATGTGCTATTTGAGAGAGAACCACAACTTCTGAACGCCATGTGGTCAAGAGAGGGGCCCGCCTTTGGAGTCCAGGTGTCCCGGGCGGGCGGCCACCCACCGGCCATCCAGCGTCTTCCCCTCCCCCCGCATCCGCCTGACGGGCGCAGGTGCGAGTGGCCGTGGCCCTGGGGCTGCTGGGAGCCGCTCTGCAGGTGCCTTCCCCGGAGGCCGTCCCCAAAGCCACGGGAATGAGGGTGGCAGGTCACGGAGGGCCAGGGGCCCCAGGTCTGTCTAACTCCTGGACTGTCTGCCCCGCACCTTCCTCCCACATGGCACGCGGGTGCGTGGCTTTCACCTCCGCGTTGGTCAGCCACGGCGATCAGCGCGAGGGGACGAGAGGCAGAGAGAGCAGACCTCACTCGGAAAGAGGGTGTTTCTCTCAGGGGCCACCCACCAAGGCCGACGCAGCCGCCTGCAGCCATCGGTGCTCAGAGCTGGCGTGAAGGGGGTGACGCAGCCGCGCCCCACAGTGCGGGTCAGAGGTCAGGCAGCGGGCAGCCTCACGTGGCTTCTGGGTTGGGCTCCTGCCCTCGCAAAACAGGTCTCAGGAAATTCGCCACAAGTGAGAAATTACCGTTTCATTTCTACTATTGAAGCAAATGTTACTTAACAACGCATAAGCATTTACTGTTATTTTTATTTTATTGCTTCACTTAATCCAGATTTAATACGTCATGATAATCCCAGGTGTGATTTCCCGTGTTGTCACTGCTTAGGGTGACACGAACGTCTCCCCATCCTGTGACAGACAGATGTCCCACCTTCGGAGCAGACACCAGCTCGAGACACACCTGCTACATCCTGAAATGTAGAACCCCGGCCACTGGGGCGAGCAGTCCACGCTGCTGTCCCTCACCGGCCACATCTCAGAAGTCTGCCCCGACTCAAACCGCCCCTCATCTCTCTACACGTGTCCCTGCTGCCCGCTGCCGGGAGAACACCAGCGCACGCCTTTGTCTCAGTCCGCTGGTCAGACACAAGAGGGTCTGCGTACTGAGACTGAAGCTGTTGTCTAATATCACGGCTACAGTCAAATACCCACCCTAGGGCTTTTTTCTTCTTCATTTTTACCACAGGTTTGATGTCATACATATAATCCATGGTCAACCCACCCACAAACTCACACTGGGTCACCAGTGGGTGAAAGCCTATCATCTGTGGTTGGTACAGGACAAGAGTAAATATGTCATATGCAACATGTAATAGGTACCATAACAGATAATACCACTGTATTCCATTTATACGACATTAGGATGCCAGCGGCAGAACCGATATCCACAAACCTTGCCCCCCATTAGTCACAGCACAGGAATTTCTGTACTCTCAGCATTTTATTTGTCCTTTATGCTTCCCACTTCCCACTGAGCAGGGTTTGTCTTCATTTCCTCGTTGTCCATCACTCAATCTTAAATTGACACAGTGAATCTTCCAGTGGCAGCCACGGCGTGCCACGTTCTAGCCAAACCCCCGTCTTCTGCTCATACTTCATCTGAGACGAAGGGAATGGATGATGGGTGCCCCGATACGGACGTGGGAGCCTACTTAGTCTTGAGGTGCTACAAGGAAGCATTTTTCATAATTTAGCTTCAGGGAAGGGAAAAAGCTCCGCATAACCAGTGTGTTGACCTGGAGTAGCTCAGATGAGATGAACCCTATTATTAAATTTTCTGACTCTGCAAAATATGGGTTAGATTCATTAGAATACAGAGTCGTCAATGGGCAAAAGTCTCCAAGACACCAACTCGGCCTGTGCCTCCTGACCGCTGCTTGGAAAAAATCCTGGCGCTACCCTGGTCAACAAGCCCCGCGCTCTCAGGGGACATCGCCCCGTGGCTGAGTTACAACGTTACTAACGTGTTAGGCAGATAGATACCGGGCATTCCCACACATGCCCATGTGCACACACATAAATACAAACCATGAACACATGGATACACACACGAACACACATTAAAGGCACAGATACACCTTTCTGCCTGGTTCCAGGTGAAGGCACGGGGCTCCCGGTCAGGGGACCTGAATTTTCGTGCTTTTCTACGTTTTCCAAACAACCGGACAAAGTGTCCCGGATTGTCCATCTAGGAAATGGGGCTCTGGCAGCCGGACACTCCCACCAACTGCGGCTAAGAAAGTCTGCCCCAGATCTCCAGTTCCAACTGGTGATGTCCTTGAGTTGGCTCTACTGCTTGGAAGAAAATGGTGACAGTTTCTCTACCATACAGCTTCCCTTTAATGTTGAGAGAAGGGGGAGCACAGTCTTAAATTCGCATAACCCACGGAGTGAGGAGCGCCGGCGGCGGGAACGCTGTGCTGGGGACACTGAGCCACGCTGCGAGAAATGGCCGCACGGCCAGGGCGCCCGGTGCGTGGACCATGTGCTCCAAAATTCTTTGAACAATTGTGTCGTAAACATCAAATTATTTTCAAGAGATTGTTTTTCTTAAAGAAAAACCTCAAGTGAGTAGATAAACTGCAGCACATTCCTACAAAGGGCTACCCACCTGGCCACAGGAACGAACCATCGGTGCCAGCGACGTGAGTCTCAGACTCTGTGATCAGCAGTAGGCAGGCCCCAGTGCATGTGCACTGACCCACGCCCGTGCGCGTGGGAGCTGCCCGGATGCATCTGCAACAGCGGCTCCCGAGCGGCTCTCTGTGGGGAGGGCTCCCTGCGGTGGGAGGGCAGAGGGACACTTTCTGGTGAGGAGACTTCTGTCCTCACTGGGGCCGCTGCATAGGGCGTGTTGAAGGACCCCCCGCCACCCGCCACCCGCCTGACGGGGTGTCAGTTTGCTTCCCTTTTCACAGTTCACAAGCTTAGTCATCGCCAACCTCCTCCTGCCTGCGGGTGAGCGTGGGAAGCTCAGTGGTATAAGGGGAACATTCAGCCCTGGAAAGGGAGGAGCTGAAATGTAACCCAGTCCTCTCCCCTCCCAGCCCTGTGACCTTGAACCTGGGAGTTAAGGTTCACACTCCGCACCTCCTCCCACCTGTAAAAGGGGGAAACCCTGTTCACTGGTGCTTGGAACAAAATGCTCCAAAGATAAAACGCCGATAACAGGAAAAGGCGCTGTGAATGGTGTAATGTTATGTATACAGAGATCCAGGAAATCACTGTCCCAACCAGGGGGCAGGTGCCCTGCTGGGTGGTTTTAACGTGTGCGGTGACTTTCTCTGTCCACCCATGGGAGCATGATGTCTGCAGCGATCAGAGCCGGACCAGGATTCAAGCTGGCCCCATTTTTCCTTCACACACGCACACACTCACACATGCCACGCACATGCCATGCACACACACCACACATACCACATGCACACCACGCACATGCCACACACCATGTACACACCACACATGCACACACACCACACACGCACCATAAACATGCACACCACACATATGGACACTCCATGCACAGACCATGCACGCATACACGCACACACACACCACGCACACACACCCCTTCCTCAGCGCTGTCTGTCCTCGCGGGCTGCTCTGATGCTCTAAAAGGTGTCTAACCTGCACAGAGCATGTGGGCAGATCAACCAGGTGAGAGCAAGCAAGACGCTTCCCCACGGCAGACGCCCAGGGCCCCCCACAGGTCCCGCTGAGAGTCAGAGGTCACTGGGTCAGGTGGACCAGGCTGCAGGAAGGCGCCCTTTGTGGGGTCCTCTCCATCCCCCACGCCCTCCTGCTCTCTTTGACGGCTGTTTAAGTGCACCCCCCCCCCCCAATTCTTGCTTCTCTCTGCACTTTCTCTGGGGCTGGCTTTAATTTGACACGCCGAGCTTTGGTAACGAGGCGGGAGCAGAGCAGCCACAGGGAATTCATTAGGGCGCCACACTGCAGGCCGCTCTCTGTGCGCTAATGACATCGGGGGTAGGGAAACGAGACAGCCGCCACGCGAGATGAAATAAACATGAGGCCTGTCAGCGGTGACAGCCTCAGCAAAGGGGACAAAATGAGCCAGGTAGAGACCTTGCTCGTCCCCACAATGCAAACCGACAGCTTGCAGGACCCCCTCCATCCCTCCCAGACGCCCCTGCTGCACCCCCCAACCCCCGCTGCAGAGTGAGAGGTGAGGGTGAGAAGGAAGTGTGCATGGGAACGAAGGAAGGAATACAATGAAATGACCGGTTTTAACATACAAATTTCATTTATCAGTTTAGTGCTGGCGCAAGCCGCTCACCACCCTCCTTCCAAGGAGAGGCACAGGGAGGCGGGGGGTCCCTGCCTCCTCCAGCCCGGAGCGCCCGTGGTTGATTTTTCCCAGCAGCATCACTGCCCCACCTCCAGCCCTGAGACCGTGTCCTGACACCACAGGGAGCACCGGGAGAGGAGGAGCTGGAAGAGGACAGAGTGGAGGAAGGAGCCGAGGTGGTGCCTGCACGCTTCCTGCTCCCAGGTGTGGGGCGGGAGGAGGCTGACAGAGAAGACTGGGCCGCCTGGACCCCGCAGCGAAGCCCGCAGGCGCGCAGGGACAGGCAGGGCCTGCTCCCAGTCACCGCTGTCAGAGGGCTCACCGCCCCGTCGGTCTCAGGGACCAGGACACTGTCTCCTCCGCACGCAGCGCAGAGAAGTGCACTGTGGGTAATCAAACCGGCAGGCTTTCTCTCTGGATGGAAATAATCCTCCCTCCGCAGGAGCACAGGGGACATCACCCTAACCTGCGGTTCCCCGAGACGAAGGTGCTTCCAAATCTCCAAATGGAGCCTGCTCCATGAGGTGCCCAACATATGGGAGCGGTCCCAGGGGAGCCGGGCTGGTCCCCAGGGGAGCCCGGGGCTGGTCCCCAGGGGAGCCGGGCTGGTCCCCCGGGGAGCCCGGGGCTGGTCCCCAGGGGAGCCGGGCTGGTCCCCAGGGGAGCCGGGCTGGTCACCAGGGGAGCCCGGGCTGGTCACCAGGGGAGCCCGGGGCTGGTCTGGGTCAAGCTGGGAGCTTCTTCCACGCCCCCTCCCAGAACCTTCTGCTGGGTCCAGCCTTCTTTGGGGAGGATGTTGTGAGCAAAGCCCATACTTTAAAGCCAAATATTGTTTTCTTTGGCCATGAATTTCTCAAGCAGGTGTTTCAAAACCCCCCAAAAGTGGCCATATTATTATGGGGTGTAAAAGCCATCATGCTGGCACCGACGGCAGGGAGAGAGCTTTTGGGGAGGCTGGGCCAGCGCCGCATTCACTCCGACAGGCCCATGGCATGGCCGCCCGTCGCATGGAGGAAAGCTAGCCCTGCAGCACCCCTGGCAGGCGGGGGGGGAGGGGGGGAGGGCAAGAGAGCTAACTGCAAGTCTGCGGCAGGGCCTGCTGCAGGGACGCGAAGAGCGTGGCGCTCCTCCCCGACCCTAGTGGGCGCCGGAGGGACCCACAGGATGAACCGTGGAAATCAGAGAACTGCCTGTTGGCGCACACCCTGAAGCAAAGCAGATCTGGGGTCACAGGATGGGCCCGGTTTAAGGCCTAGAGCTGTTCTGCCTGCACTCCGCACGGGCCAGGCCTCAGCTTCCCCAGAACAGATGCCGGGAGGAGACGCCCTTCGCCGAGCTCACAGCCCTGAAGGAAAGCAGCCCTTCCTAAAGGCGCTTCGAAGGGCTTTGCATTTAAGAGACTCATTTTGTTTTAAGCAAGAACCTATGATTGTAGACATTTTGCTGTGGGAAGGGGGCATGCTCAGCCACGTGCTGCAGAAGGCGGTGAGGGGTGATCAGGCCTGGCTCTGGAACAGGGCGGGACCAGGTGTGCAGGCCCACATGGCGTGCTGGGCACGGGCCACCTAAGGGCAGTCCAGCGTCCAGCGTCCGTCGTGACCACAGAGGCAACACCCCCGGCCTGCCACCTGCCAACGGGAGAGGAGCGAGCTCACCGATGGCACCACAGGCAGGTCCCCACAGCCCTCACGCTCCCACTGCCCACAATCCCTTTCGGCTCCACTCTGATTCAAGCTTGGCCTGAGCGAGGCTGGCGGCCCAGCTCCCGGCACGTCCGATTGCACACATCCGTGGAAACCCCTGCAAAGCCGACTCCACCGAAGGCCTGCCCAGCCCAGAGGGCTCGCTGACTAACAGTCCCGCCGCCTGAGACGTGACAACAGTGGGGCGAGGGGTGGCTGTAGAGGAGATGAGCGGGTTTGATCTCCACTGTAGACAAGTTTGGGGGCCCCGAGCAGATTGTGTAGCCTTGCTGGGCCTCAGTTCCCCCCTCTAAAGTGGCTCCAGGACCCCTCTGCTGTGTAAAACTTAAGCACGGTGAGCGAACAGGGGTAGACACCCTCTGCAGGGAGCGGGCAGCTGAGAAGGTCCCCGAGGAGGTGCCGGGCGCTCTGACGTTCCGAGCCTTGAAGGGTGTGAAAACTCGCCCCTCAGCCAAAGGAAGTACTTATGCAGAAATGAGCTATGGTCTGATTGCACCAAAGCAGGGTATGGGATATCAGGAGACACACTCCCAGTGGCACCCCAAGAATAAAGCTCCCGTTCCTGGGACACCTGCCCCTCGCCCCCAAATCTCCACCCCAGGTCCCAGCAGCATCTTACAGCCGAGCGTCGAGCTCACTGCTCCGATGAGCAGCCAGGTGGAAGCCCATCTGGACCAAATACACTGGTTCCTGAAAGGTTCGCGCAGAGCAGAGCATGGGAACGCTTTCATCACAGACCAGCGGGGGAGGCCTGCTCACCTCCGGCCGCACTTCCATGCCCATGGCCCCGGGTGAGGGCCGCCAGGAGGGCCAGTGACTCCCGCCCTCCCGCAGCACTCCCTGAGGCAGCCCGCCCGCCTGCAGACTGAAGGCAGGCGGGTCTTCATGGCCCGCTTCCCTCGGCTCTGGGCCTCAACTGCCAACCCCACTCTTTCCTCTTCTCCTTCCTTCTCTCCCCTCCGCCCCCATCTCCTCCCAGCATCTCCTCTGGACCCCGACCCCCCCCCCCCAGCATCTCCTCCCAGCATCTCCTCTGGATCCCGTCCCCCCACAACCCTGCATCTCCTCCCAGCATCTCCTCTGGACCCCGACCCCCCCCCCCCAGCATCTCCTCCCAGCATCTCCTCTGGACCCCAACCCCGCATCTCCTCCCAGCATCTCCTCCAGACCCCGCCCCCGCCCCCCAGCATCTCCTCCTAACCCCCTACCCCAGCATCTCCTCCCAGCATCTCCTCTGGACCCCAACCCCGCATCTCCTCCCAGCATCTCCTCCAGACCCCGCCCCCGCCCCCCAGCATCTCCTCCTAACCTTCCACCCCCGCATCTCCTCCCAGCATCTCCTCTGGACCCTGACCCCCGGCCCCCCCGCCAACCCCGCACTCCTCCCAGCCAGCCTGGTTTTCCCTCTTCGGCCAATGCCGTCAGTTTGAATGCCTGGAGCAGGAGAGGAAGATGCCATGAAAACCTTCATAAACGAATAAATAATGCACACGAAGCATCGGTCTGCTCTCCCCAAGGCTGGCTTTCACACACTTCCTCGACGCAGACCCCTACCCACAGGGTCAGACTGACAGACCCTGAAACGGAAGGGCGGTGGCTGAGGTTGGACTGGACTCCGCCCTCCCCCCTCAGCCAGGATGGCGTGGGCACCCCTCACCCTTCCGGGCCCCGTGGATGGGAAACCCCAGCCCTCGACACACAGCGTCTCGTGTCTCTAGGATGAGCAGCCCAGAGGACACACTGTCGTGACGTCACACTTCTTCATCCCCCAAAACAAGAAAAAGAAGGCATTTGTCATAAACGAGTGCACCAGTGAGAAACAGGCAGGGTGGCTGGACCTGCTTCACCCAGCGGATCCTGAGACTGGACTGGAGTCCCGCTCCGCCCAGCAGGCAAAGACCCCAACATCCGCACGGGTGACGCCATCGGTTATCTCCCCTGAAAACCCAGGTGCCAGGCCTCCTTCCATCACAGGCAGGGCGTGATGAAGACGATCAGGAGGACTCAGCGAGCCACGTGTCCCGCCGGCCCACCCCTGTGCTCGGCTCCTTCGGGGCGGGTGCCGAGACCTGGGCCGCCTTCAGGTCCGTGTGGCCTGGGTGCCAGCTGCCCACGCTCGCCCGCCAGTCAAGCAGCACGGCCGCTGATGTTGCCGAAAGCACCGGGCGATGATGTCAAGTGAAGTTGATAGAGAACGAGGAGCTCCCCCCGGCCTCCATCCTGCTCCAGGGCGCCGGCTCTCGGGACCGGGTCTGGACGCGGAGACGGCTGTCGAGGGGAGAAGGCGAGACCCCAGAACTGGCGCGGGCACTCCTGGGGACACGTCTCAGCTCAGCGTGGCACACCTCTGTCACCCACACGGCAGACGCCATGCTCCCCTCACAGAAGACGCAACTGAGGCTGCGAGAGGCTCCGGGACGTGCCCAGGGCCACAGGGCGAGTGTGTCCCAACGCTGGGCCAAACCTCCCGCTGTGCGCCCCCTGCAGCTCCTGCCTCGCCAGGCCAAGTGCCCGCTGCTAACCCGCAGGCTGCTGTCACTAGGTCACTATGGGGCACCCTTTCTCCCCAGGATCCTCTTACCCACCCCCAACCTCTGCTGACAAGGGTGCACACCCATTGGGAGTGAGTCTGTGTATCTGTGTGGGTGTGTTGGCAAGAATAATGGTCATGGCCCAGCCGGCGTGGCTCAGTGGTTGAGCATCAACCTGTGAACAAGGACATCGTGGTTTGATTTCTGGTCAGGACACATGCCCAGGTTGCAGGCTCGATCCCCGGTGGGAGGTGGGCAGGAGGCGGCCTATCCATGATTCTCCTTCAAAACTGATGTGTCTGTCTCTCTCTCCCTGTCCCTTCCTCTCTGAAATCAATAAAAATATTTTTTAAAGAAAAGAAAAAGGAATAATGGTCATGAACTCTGCCCTTAATACTGGCAGCCCAAGTCTGGCCCTGGTTCTGGTTCTGCTCCCACCTCTTGCTCCCAATTCCCTTTGATCACCCCTCCCCCCAAACCACCAGTCCTCCCACCCCGTCCCTACGCCCTAAAATCAAACAGTCAGGGAGTGTGTTCAGGTTCCCTGTTCATCAAGGAAATGCACTCCATATGCATAATTCATTTCCTTTGTGGACCTTCCCCCTGTGGGGACTTAATGCCCCGTGCACTGGGGACAGAGGCCCGGACAGGGGACGAGAGGGCAAGGGGCAATGCCTCTCCCCTGTGCCAGGACAGACAGGGCCAGGGGCCCGGCTGGCACCTGAGCTCCACACTCTCTTCACCAAAAGGAGGGCCCTGTGCTGGTTATTAGGGGACAGCGGGCTCCATCCTCAGGGCGTTGGCCTGTGGAGCCCGAGCCTGTGGAGGCTGGAGGCCGGATTTCCAAACACAGAGGCTGACCCACGGGCGGAAAAGATCCCACGGCGCCTCCCACCCTTTATGTCTCCGCTTTCATGAAAAACCAAAACCAAACCAAGAGGAGTGCCCGCGCCGTCACACCATGTTCAACAGTCCCTGGCCCAAAGTCAGATCTGAAAAGCAGCTTTATCAAGAAAGACTTACTGCATCCGAATCCAAGACGAGAGGGTGAGGAGGAGCAGCCGCGTCGGACCTGCCAGCCAGCAGCCGCCGCCGCCCCTGCAGAGACACACTCAGAGCCTGGCGCCCTGGGAGCTGCTCTGGAATAAGAGTCCGGCCCCCAGTTCAGAACTGGCTCCCGAATTCCAGGACGGACAGGAGGCGGCGGGCTGTACTCCAGCTCCATCTGTCTCAGGAGTTCATGTTCCTAGCATCTCACATTGGCTTTTAAAATACATCTTTAGTTCTTTTCCTTTTAGCTTCTGCTTTCCCCTATCTCCACTTAAAAAAATAAAAGGGGCGGGGGGAATGAGGCCTGTGAGGTGCGGGTCCCGCCTGGCAGTGACGGGTCCATCAGAGTCGTGCCTGAAGCCTGCTCCGCATCCGGCATAACTCTGAGCATTTTAGATTCGGGATTTTCTTGTGCCGAGTTTCCTAACCACCTGGTAGCTCAGGGTGAGCACTTGGGGAAAGAGGTGGGCCAGCTCCCTTCACGTCTGGGGTCAGCACCGTTTTGCACACGGCTCCTCCAGTGGACCAGCCAAAGCTGCTGTATGAGGAGCAGTCATGCTCTGCGCGGTCTCCGACAGCTGGGAGGAAGGAGGCAGTGAGCGGGCAGGAACCAGAAGCAGGTCCACCAACAAACTGAGATTTTACTGTGATTCCTGTAGGATTAACTTGTAAAGACAAATAAAACCCTCCATGGCTTCATTGAATGTATGAAAACCATCGGGCGGCTGGCCAGCTTCATCCTCCACCCACTACCAAAGCCCCGGCCCACGGAGCTCCACAGAGCAGCTCGGGGCGTCAGGGGGTCGGGGCCTGGGGTGGGGGGGCAGGCCGGGCCTCAGATTTGCACTCTATTTGGGAAAGACGGGATTCTGAGGGGAATACTGACGTGCAAGATTATAGGAGTGAGCCTGCCCCCCAGTGTCAGCAGCGTTCCCACACGCCCACAGGAGAGCCATGGCGGAGTCACGCCAGGCTGTGGGCTTGGCTGGACATGTGTGAACCCCAACCGCACCCCTTACTGGCGACGTGATCCTGGACATGAATTCAACCTCTCAAACCTCATCTGTAAAGTGTATGCTGTAATTCCACTTCTTTGTGGGTGTTTGAAAGAATTTAAGTAGGTTCAGGCATATAAAAAACTTGGGAGTGCGCCCCAGGATGTATGGATGTCATATATGCAATACATTCCCAATAAATTACAACTTTATAAAAAGGTTCATTTAACCGCTGGAAGCAAACACTGAGATGCAAGCGGACATGGTGACAGGTAAGCCGAGGGGACAGCACGCGGGAGCCGCTGGCTGGGACGTGCAGACGGGGCGCTTCGCCACGTGGCCGCCTGCTTCCTCTGTGGATGGGCTCCAGGCGAGTCACAGGGAGCACAGGAGGCCACGCCCTTCGCCCGACACCCCGCTTCTGCGGCCCGTCCTGGAGGCACGACTCTGAGGGGCCTGTCACTCTGCCAGGCGGGACCCGCACCTCACTGCCCTGGCAGCCCGCTCTGCGTCCGGCATAACTCTGGGCATGAGTGGCATCGCCCCATCCCGCGCTCCGGCCCCGTCTCGGGCTGCATCGCGTGCCGCAGCGGCCTTGCTGGGTGCAGACGGACAGGGCCATCGCCCAGTGAAATCACTGCCTCGTCAGAGTTAAACCGGCCTGCAGAGCCGCCACTGCCCTGCGTGTGGCTGAGCTTCTAATAACAACATGAACGGCGGCATTCATGTCCAGGAGGCTCCTCATGCAATACACGCCGCCCAGAACGGAGCTCTCCCCTGGAGCGCCCAGTTTCTAACCCATCAGTCAGCCGCTGCCACACTCCATCCGGACACGAAGCCCCGCCTCCTGACATCTGGAACAGCTGGCTGGGCGAACAAGAGCGGCACTGCCTCCTGAGAAGGGTCCCGGTGACACCGGTCACCGCAGAGAACAGAGGGTGGTGTGTCCTGCCTCCCAGCTGGACGGCGAGCTCCCTGAGGGCGGCGGTTTTGTTCGCCTCCTTCTCCGTCTCTAGCATTTCCCATGGTCTGAGCCGTGACACGCTCGCCACGCCCCTGCTGGTGGTAAAGGAGCCGCGCTGGCTGCGATGGAAACCCCTAATCCAGTCGGACACGACACTGAACACGTCCGGTCCCGCCCCCACCAGGCCCACTTTCCACGCCGCTCCTCACGGATGTCCTCGCCTCACCAGCAGACACATGGGTGGGTCTTGTGAAATGGACAGACGTTCCAGTGGCCCAGTCTGAGACCACGCCGAGCAGCAGGGGTGAGAGCAGGTGGACCGTCTGGGGCCTGTGTTCAGCCCATTTGCTATGAGCTGCCTCGTCCCCTGGGCAAGACACTGGCCCTCACCCGGGCTCCATCTCTGCCCACGTGCAACAAGCTGGTTCCGAGTCCCGAAGGGAGCCCCCTGCTCACTTCTCACAGAACCTCTGGGACACAGGGTGAGGAAGGCGCTGGCCGAGGCCCCCGAGCGAGCGATACACAGCCTGAGGGGCTGGCCCCAGGGCTGGAATATCGCGGCACCGCGCACCGTCCACTCTGATTTCTAACAAAAGGAGAGGGAGGGAGGGAGGGAGAGAGAAGGAACACCCCAACAGCAGTGTGGGTGCTATATAAGGAATCAGGGACCTCTAGCTCCGGGACCTCCATTTTCCAAGGGTGTTTGCGAAGATCGAAAGCTTCAAACTTATCGCGTGTGTAATTCCCTTAAAGGAAGGGTGCTGGCCGAACACCAAGGCCCCGGGCCGCGCACAGGAGCGCCGTGTGTGACGTCTGTCGGGCAGGGTACCAGTCCCAGCGCTCGCACCGTGTGGAGGGCTGACCCGGGGACAGTACCCTCTCCTTCCCCACAATGGCCCTGACATAGAGGAACTCGGAGGAAAGCTGACGCTGTCCAGCCTGCTACCCCTGTTCCTCCCTTGCCGGGCGCCCACCGAGAGATCAGCCGCGGGACCCACAGGGACGACCAACCGCTGCCCCGCAACCTGCCTCTGGTGGCACCGCGGCTTCTGCCGGGTCAGAGAGAGGCACGTGGGGCCAGGTGCCAGGAGCAGGCCACCTGCAGAGGCGCTTCGCGTGAAGGCAGAGGCCCGGGCGTCCTTGGGCCTGAGCCAGCCTCATCTCCTGGAGCGGCGGTGGGAGCCGCGGCCCCCTGGCCGACGGATAGATGGTGAACGGGCCCCACCATGTCTCCTCTCTGCTCCCCTCCCCCCCGCCCCAGCCCCACGCAGAAGGCTAAGATGAGTGTAAGGAGGCGGCGGTGGCAGGAGGTGGTGGGCCATGGAATGCAACAGTCCACGTGGCTCAGGATGGCGGCGGCCGAGGGAACAGCTGGCGTGGAATCTCAGAGCCACACTGCAGTGCCCCGGATGGCGGCCTTGAGGGGCGGTGTCTCCCCACTCGGAGATCGGGACGGAGGAGTGTCTGTAATCTGGAGAGGTTCTCATGAGCCTAGAAGGTCCTTAGAAGGTTCTGAGAGACCAGATCCCTCCTGTGACATACAGAGAAGTCGGGCTGCTTGTCCCGAAGCCGTGCCTGAGTTTGCTTCGAGACACAGGTGGCCGATGGGAGTGAGAACACACTGTCCTTCATGGCCACCCTCCGTGTCTCCAAGGATCTGGACTGGGCCCGGAGGGACCGCTGGCTGAGTGGGGGCACCAGAGCTGACCATCCTACCTTAGCCTCCCTCCCTCTGAGATCAGGTCCACATCTTCCAGCCTGGGAGCCGGAGGACGAGAGCGCTTAGTAGGATGTCACGGGAGGCCAGGTGAGAGGCGGGAGCCACCCCAAGGGGCGCCTTCGCCAGGTGACAGGCCTCAAATCCAGACAGAGCTGAAGCCGCGGCCTCCCTGCGGCCGCTCGCCCACCGCGCTGCAGGGCTTCGGGAGCGGCTGCCCTCTGTCTGGAGGGCACTGCTGGCCTGGCGATGCTGACGCCCGAACTTCCAGCCTCCCAGCCCCACAGCCTCCTGGCCCCACACTCCTCCCCGTCGGCTCTGCCAGCAGCTCCACAGGCCCCGAGGCCTGCGACTCCAATCCTTCCCAGGACCAGGGGTGCCCAGGTCCCCAACAATCTCACTGCTCCATGGAACTGTCCCATCGTCCATGCAACGTGCACAAACCACCCTGCCCGATTGCGGAAGGATTGCCCTGCAACTGCTGAAAATGCACAGGCGAGCAGGGAGCAGGCGGCCTGGCCCTGCCCAGCCTCAGGGGGCAGGGCTCGTGTGGAAGGCTCGTGTGGAGGAAGCCGAGGCCACGTCGGCACCGACAGGCTGGGTGGCGGCTCGGCTCCCCTGCCCGGCCCTGGCCTCTGGCCCGGGGCAAGGCTCCCAGCAAGTCCCTGTGTGCGGAGGGTCACCAGCACCAGCACCCTGGGCTCCGGAACCTCGAGGCAGCCGCTGCCGCTGGAAACAAGGACAGAGCTCACTGCTGTCTGCAGGGGCCTCTGGACGCCAGCATGGCCACCACGGGGCTCCCACAGACAGGAAGGGACAGGCACCTCGCCCCGGGGGGTGAGATGGGGAGCACCCACTCTCCCCTGCTCCCTGCCGGGTGGTCTTCCTTAAGCACCAGCCTTTCCCAAAGGCCCTCAGCTCCACCCACTGCAGGAGCCACGGCCCCAGGCAGCCCCAGCGCCCAGGTGAGCAGGTGCCCTCGCCACACGTCACATCCTGTGCAGAGGTGGCCGTGAGAGCAAGGAGGAGGGGCGAGCCAGCGGTGAGTCTGCCTGGGGCTACCGGCCCCCCAGAACAGCACAAGGTCGGGTTGCTCCCCCCGCCTTTCCGTGTTCATCAGAAGGTCAGCGGCTGGTGTGCTCGCACGCGCACAACAGGCGCCCGGCTCAGTCCGGCAGCCCCGGGCAGCCCGGCACCTGTCGATGCCTCTTTGGCTCAGCGGGCCACTCGGGCCACCTGGGCACAGCGACCTCACCGGGGAAACAGGGATGCCCCCCTGAGGCCCGGCCTGCGCGGTCGGGAGAGCGACTAGATCCACGTGTGTGCGTGCAGGTGCCGCCCTGGAAGCTTCTGTGTTCCCAGCAGGCCCAGCAGGAAGAGGTGCAGACATGGGCACGGTGGCCACGCTGCTCTGTTGCTAGGCAGCAGGATTAGGTCCCTTCCTGCTGCTTGGCAACCAGCATTTCCTGTCACACACTCACAGCCACAGCGGCAGCAGCAGTGCCCTGAGCTGTCCCCTCACAGCCCTCAGTGAACGGTGGGCCGGGAGGGGAGCGTGTGCGGACGAAGGGGTGCCCCCCCCCCCCGGCACCCCAGGGCTCTGCAGAGGCCCCGGCACCGCGGCCCATTTCTCCCGAAAGTCCCCATTTGGTGACACCGGCGTTAGCGCCTGATGGGGCAGGGCTTCCCTGCGGGCAGTGGCGTGCCGTGGCCGGGAAGAGCCGGGCGGCAGGGTGGGGCCTCAGGAGCAGCTGTGCCAGGCCCCACACCTCCGAGGAGGTCCGGACAGTGCCTGCTCCTAGCTCAGCGGTGAAGTGGAGGGGACACAGGAGGGGGTCACACACCTAGGATGGCGCTGCTCTCCTCCCCGAGGGATAACTGTCCCCGGCCCCCTCCTCTCTGCTCACATCTGTCAGCTCCTCACTGTGGTCACAGGGACGTCTGCTGGCCCACAGCGGACCCCCTCGGCCAACTCCTGCCCGAAGTCCAGGGGACGGTGGCGTCCCAGCGGCCCCGCTCAGCCGTGACTGCTCGTCGCCTGTCCCAGCCCCCCGTGGGCCCAGCTTCCTTGTTTGCAGGCTGAACCCACTTAACAATCGTGTTCATTTTTTCTCTCTCTCTCTCTTTTTTTTTTTCAGCTTATTGAGGCTCAACTTCTCTGCACGTGCACTGTCCCAACGGGCCTGCAGCAGGGCCTGGAGTCCGCTCTGCCGCCAGGGGGAGGCCTCCTGGGGCCACCGGGAGCTGTGCACGCTCTCCCAACGTTTAGAAACCCCCGAGCCGTGCCGGACTCCACCCTGAACTCAGCGAGAGCATCGCTGTGATGGCCTGGCTGGTACTTCCTTCCATCTCAGCCCCTGTGGGGGCGTCTTCCCCTCGAAGGTAACGCGGCCCGTTTCCCGGGCTGGAAGGGGCCTCCTGCGTGGAGTGTGGGCCCCTAGACTGAGCTGCTCAGTGAGGAGCGCGAGCCCCCCTTTACTGCTGGTGATCAGAAACCGAACCGGAGTCTTAGGTGTCCTCCTAACACAGGCTGTACCTCAGCGCCACGCACAGACCACACCCCACCTCGGCCGGGCTGCCCGCATTGTGGCCAGGCCTTCTAAGTGGCCAGGGATCCAGCTTACGGCCCACTTGAGGACCGGCTCCCCGGCACTTGACACAGCCACGGTGCCCACACGGGAAGCAGCCCAGGGCAAAGGGCCTGAGCAGACAGGACTCGGGCCCCTCTGGGGTCTTCGCTGCAGCCAGCTAGCAGTGCCCAGATGCCCAAAGCTTTAGGTGGCCTCGGCAGCCACAGATCACCGGTGCCACCCAAACCACGGAAACACTGCCCCAAATGAAACCTAGCACCATCTCTGGTGAAAGGAAGGAGGAGAAACGGATAAAAACTAAGCGCTAACTTCATCAGGGAGTCTACACGGGAGCGATAAATACACATGGCCCACAGGCTGAAAACAAGCTGGACCCGTCCCCTGCTCCCAGCTGGCCCTGCCCCCGGCTACATGCTGGACTAAGGCGCCTCCGGCCGGCCACGTGAAGGAACACCTTGCCCAGGCTCAGGCCTCCGCCCCCCTTCATCCCCCTTCTCCTTGGTTCACCCACCAACTCCGCTTTCTCTCTTTTCCCTCTGAGTCTGTAGGCCTGTGTTTCAGTAAAAATGAAGTCTAACTGTAACTGAGATCAAAAGGAAAAAAGGGGGGCAAGAGAAAAAAAGGGTTCGGGGAGCTAGGACTAACGCCTGGGAGGGCGCCCAGGGACTGGAGGCCATCAGATTTGTTGGCGCCCATTTCCAAGCCAGGGACAGAGCGGGGAGCCCTCAGCTCCCACTGTTGGCTGATCCAAGTCCAATCGGGAGGGAGGGTGGCCGTCTCCCATGGCCCCGCGTGGGGAGCCCAGGCCCAGAGGAGGCTGCGCTGTGAACAGGCACCAGCAGGTCCTCACCTAGTGGAGGGGGAGAGAAGGAGCCGAGAGAGGGGAGCCCCTCGTTGTGTCCTGGGGAGCCCTAATCAGCTGCTGCAGGACCCTCGAGGAGGCTGGCTACGGGAGGCCGGCTCCCCCCAATCAAAGCCCGCCCCGTTGTCACATAATAGATGTAAATTAAAACAGAAAATCTATCATGCCCCTAATGTTCCCTGCTCGCCGAGCGTGCGGCCCGTCCGCGGAGAGCCCCGAGGAGGGTGATGTATGGCGAGGCTGGATGGAGGGTGAAAAGCGTGGCGAGCGGAGCTGGGACCGGCGCAGTCGCTCGCGCTCCTCAGACCCAAGGGCAAGAGACGAATAAATGTTGATTAGTGTTGATTTTGTCCGACAAACGCCTGTCGAGTGACAGTCGGGCTAAGCCGCACTGAAAGAGAACCATTAATCTTGGTCTGGTTTAAGTAGAGTATATTAATTTGTGTCATTTTTACTAAGTCGCAGGGAGAAAGGCCTAGGACTGCTTTGCATATGACTGCTTTGGTGGTTCCGCCCAGCCCCCACCCCCACCCCGCGACCCCCACTTTTTAAAACAGATACCGTGGTGGCAGCAGCAATTTCAAATGACACAGCAGGGGAGCGGGGGCTGAGCGGCCTCTCTTGGATTAAGAAAATAAACTCCCAGGGTGTTGGCATGGCAACAGCATTTCAGATGAACTGCTATATATTCAGTGATTAATAAATTAACATTTTTTGCAGTTGTTCCCCCTCCCCCACACACAGCACCCCTCCCCACACACACTCCCACCTCCCCTGAGTGGCATGCCTGGCCTCCTATTAGGAGCTGGGCCCGCGGCAGCCTGGAGCTGCTCCTGCCCCGCGGTGGGTTCTCTGTGGGCAGACGGCATGGCCTCTGCCACCTGGAGCTGGCAGGGGCTGCGGGCCGGTGGGCAGACCGCGTGGAACTATGTCCCCAAGGTGGAGGGGACACTGTGCTCCCCAAGGCCGAGCGCAGGCCCAGCCCCCAGTGTTGGGGCCTCCCAAGTCCCCACAGCCCCGAAGGGCCCATCCACACAGATCCGCGTGGCCCTGTGAGTGTCCGGCTGACGCCCGGGAAGGAGTGTCCAGGCTGGGCTTGTGGATCAAGGTCCCGGCTCTCCAGCTCTGGCTCGGCTGCAGGGCGGCCTCCGCAGGGTGCCTTCAAACCGGACACCGGTCCGTGCGAGCCAGGCGCCCAGCTCCTCCACGGGCGCCTCCTGCGTTTGCTGCCAAGGCTGATTCACCCTCGGGATTTCCTCCTTCGCTTAAAGCGAGTCTGACCAAGTGCCCAGCTACACACACGATCCGCTGCGTCCATGTCATCATGACTGGACACGCGAGGGCGGCCGTCTCTCCTTTCCCGCACTGTGCCTGGGCCACACGCCTCTCCCATGAGTAAACACTGAATCAACCAAGAGCCCTTGTCACCTCCATTTTTCACCTTCTACCTTCCTCTTTTACTTAACTTTTGTCCCCCTTCCTCCCCCCCCCCGCCCCCCGATTTTATTGCTTGAATCTGAGAGGGTTTTCGGGCTCCTCTATGTTGTTGGCACCCGAAGACATGCCAGTTTGTCCAAAGGCACTTTGGACAGCACAGGGGGTGGTCACCCCGGCCTATGAAATCCTGTGTCCTGTTCTCACTAGAGCTTGTATCTGGCACCTAAGCCAGGGGGAGGCTTTGAAAGCGGGTCTTTAAAATCAAGTGAGACAGCAGCTGGTACACTCACCTGCAAGACGAAGAATAAGCAGCCCTGTGTGTGCCAGGCTGGCCCGCTCCGGCCCACCCCAGCCTCCACGTGTCTCCCCCGCAGCCACTGTGGGTGAGGCCACACCACCTGAACCCGCGGGGGAGGGCAAAGGCACCTCGACCCTGGGGTGAGACTGCCAACCCCCAGCGGAAATCCCACGAGAAGCTCTAACACCCACCTGTCCCCGAAAACGCCACGTGACCCAGGCCTTGACTGAGTAAGTAAAACACCTTACTCAGATGTGAGCAGCTCAGGAAAGACAAATGCATTCAGGATTCTTTCTCATGCCGCCCAGAGTGGCTTCGATAATCGTTCTCTCTATGCCCATCCAAGGTCTGCATTCCTTTCCCTAATCAAAGTCCCTGATGTCAGCCACACAGAGTCCCATGACCATCCCCCACGGATCATGAGCATCAGCTTTTCTAATGATTTTTCAAAATGACAGGGAAAATTTCTACATTGTTTTATTCACCTTCCTGAAAAGTGGCTTTTTTTTATAGCATTTCTCATATCATCTGCGATTTTTGGCAAACTCATTCACACTGTCTTTCAAAAAAGAAACAGTCAAAATATTGCCCTTATAAAATATATAAATATATATAGTCATATATGCCAGCATCCCCAATGTGGCTGAGATAACAGATTATGGGAACTCCTACCTTTTATCAAGCAGCTGGCAAACCCACCTGCTTGTCGGAAGAAGGGAGAGATCGGGGTGCACAGCCTCAGCGCCTGTCTGCTGGTGCCAACGGTCTCTCCCTGTGGCTGCCGCGCGTTTTGCAGAAATGCTCAGGTGGCTTGGTGGGAAATTGACCCAACAGTCACACCTTTTAAATAATTTCTGTTTAAAGAATCAACTAACAGTGGCAACATTGACATCCAGCTGGGCTGGGAGACAGGGCTTTCCATCACCTGCTCCACTGATGGCCCGGGAGCCAGCAAACCCCATGGCCCGGGAGCCCAGCAAACCCCACGGCTGGAACTCAGGGTCCTGACCAACCCCCGAGGGGGAATCTGTGTATGTCCAGAGGAGAGGCAGAGTCTGCCAGGGGGACACCTGGGGACACCCAGAACCTAACAGTGCAAGGTGACCTGCAGAGACAGAGCCCCGAGGGAACTGTTTCCAAGGGTCTGCTGTGCGGGGTGCCTCCCTCTGCTATGCGGGGGCCGGGGCCTCCTTCGGCATCTGTCTGGCCACACTACTTTGTGGCCACCACGCACAGGGCTCCAGATTCAACTCAAAATGCTTAGCACTTTTCGTTTTCAATGTTTGGATCATGAGTGTCAACTTCTACACTTTGCATAGAGGGCAGGTGCAGGGAGACTCAAAGAATGATGGCTGCAGAGACGACCATGCCATCTAAGGAGCAGTGTTTCAGGCAGAAAAAGGAAAAAAGTGCACCGATGACCAGGGTGAGGGCCCCAGCCCGGCCAGGGCGTGTGGTTGACTTAAGTAATCTGGCAGGACGATGTCATTCCCTCCACCCAAAGCCAGAATGGAACCGTTGCCATGGCAACAAAGATACTTGAGAGGGACCAGAGCACAGGGAGACTTAAAAACAGAAAGACAATATGTGGCCTGGATAACAGCGTGCGGTGCTCAGGGCGCTGTGCAGCCTTTACTGCCGCTTGATAAGGAGGCCCGAGGTCCCACTGGTGAGTCATAAGGCGGTCAACCCAAACTCAGCACGAAAACGTGACAGCACCCACAAATCACAGATTCCAGACAGAGAGGAAGGGACGGGCAGGTGAGGTCGGCAGGTGCACTCACCAGCACGAGCCAACGCTGCCACGCGGTCTGAAATGCCACCTTCTATGGAGCCGCTCAATCCAAAACCCGCCGTAAGTGTGGGCCACCAAAGCCACGTCCCTCAGGCAGCTCTGAGCTGTGCGGGACGCAGCCCAGGAAGGCGGTGCGGCCCGGCCGGTGCCGAAGCAGGGACTCGAGGTCCCGGCGGTGACCACAGCGAACGGGTGACTTCTCGGTGGCAGTCAGTGCTCCCTGCTGCCACCGGGGTGGACAAGGCCGCCTTCGAGGACGTAAAGAGCGAGGACCATGGAGCCCAGCACACGCGGTGATGGCTGTGCCCACGCTGGCCCTCACCTCGCCCACAACACGCCCAGGAGCCAGCGGCGCACGGTTTACAGTCTCATTAGAAGGTTGTGGGACTAGAGGACAGTGATTTAAAGCACACGTGTAGGAAACCATTTATAGAAAATGAATGGCGACTTCTTTAATTTCCCCCCCAAGGTTAGTTTCTCATGAGTTTTCTCAAAGTGAGGGAGACGTAACCCAGGTGCTGCCGCTGAGCACGGCGCTAAGAACAGATGTCCCCAAAAGCAATCCATGCCCCACTCCCCTGAGCCCCCGACTTGCAGACAGGAACAGAAAGATGCCTTCCTGGGGCCCAGCTGCCGGCTTCAAACCCGTCCCGCAGCAGCCGGCTGAGCCAGCATGGGGACACTCGGCGCCCTGAGCCTGCCCACCTGAACGCGGGCCAGTGGCCTGGGAGGCAGGGCCCCGCTCTCTGGGAAGGCGAGCTGTGGACATGCGTGGTGTCCGTGTTGCCATTTCCACTGAGACCCCTGCGCCCTAGCTATTAAAGAGAGGCGTCCACTCCCAGCGAGGCCCAGGGCCGTCCGGTCCACAGCGGTGAAACCCCGTCTGGCTTCCCCCAAACACCTCGCCCGTCACCTTGCCTTCCTACCCCCTGGCACTTCCTCCAAGTGGGTTGCTATTTCCTTTCTCTGCTGCCCTGACTCTCCTGTTGACCATGCCAAGGGTCCACGCTCAAGTGCCACCACCTCAGGGTCCCCACGTGGGCTCGCCATTGCCGCTGTCCCCACTACACTCCCCGGAGCAGGAGGCCACTCCGCCGGGTGAGCACTGAGCCTGCAGGCGGCACAGCGGTCAGGCCAGGCCACCGCCAGCCACACACCTGGACCAGCGCATCCCAAACCACAGGACATTTACAGTAACTGCAGTTCCCGGCTCCCGTCTTGTGAGGGGTTAGGGTGTCGGGGACGGGATTAGCTCAGGCTGGGAGCAGGGACCGCAGGACAGACTGCCTTGAACAACCTCAGCCAGCGGTTCATTCTTGCGGAGCGGGGAGAGGGCACTTCCGAGTAGGTGGGGGGAAGGACAAACGCCCCAAGTGCATTTGCTGATGTCCGGAGTGCCTCTGAGCCCCCAGGCATCCCTAACGCAGGAGTTAAGATGCCCAATTAATTGTTCCAGCCCCCAGCCGAAAGTAGATGCGGGAGGAGGTGGAAAGCTAAGTGTTTAATTAATATTAAATTTATAAGACTCTCAGTCGTGGAAGGTGCTGTAAAATTAGAAAGCAGTTAATTTTACAGCTGCTATGTATTCCTCTGCTTTGACCTCTGACCCACAGTGTGAGATCACCAACTGGTAGAGGCTGGGCTCCATGGCACCTGGTTAAGGGTGAGGAGGAGAGGGGACTGCAGACACGAGTGGGAGCCAGGCCGTGGGGCTGGTCATCGGCGTGGATCAGAAACACCTAAACCCCGGTGGTTGGGAAGCAGCCTCTGCCACGTCCCACGCCCCACCCCCACTCTTCCAGAGTATTAGGGCCATAAGCAGTGCGGATGTCTCTGACTTCTGAGGCAGAAAAGGTTCAGGTGGGATGATGGGAGAATCTGACGCTGTGGCTTGAAGTGCTCAGTGGGAGAGACCACCGCACTGCTTTTGCTGCAGAGAGAAATTCTGGAATTAGGGAAACGTGTCTTTCTGGAATATTCTATACACGATCCATTGTACCAAGGACTCCTCTGCTCGGCCCACACGCAGAAGCCCGGCCTGCACTGCAGCCGAGTCAGCGATGTCTGCACGGGTCCCACGAATCGAGGTGCAGGTGCAGGTGCAGGGACGGACACACGGGGAGGGAGCCCGCCCTGAGCAGGGGGCTCAGGGTCCAAACACGCGGACTCTGCGGCCAGACAGGGGTGCATCCTCGGCCCCAGGTTAAAGGGATGAGCATGTGCCCCCCAAACACATAGAATGTTTAAGCTGCAGGAACACCAAACCCCTGCCTTTGTCTCTACCCCAGAGTTGGGATCCAGGATGAGTGGCAGGGCAGGGACAGAACTAGGGGTGCAGGGAAGGGAATTTCCTGCCCGACACTTGGTGTCCTATCTCCCCAAAGCACACGGGACATTTCTGCCTCCGCTCCTCCATTCTGCCTCAGACCCAGAGACAACGGCCTAGGATGCGGGACAGACCGTAAAAAGGCACAGGGCAGGGGCCAAGGATAATTCAAGGAAGGTGTTTCTCCCTTAAAAAAAAAAAAAATCAAAGATCTCACTCTAATTCCATTATTAGCAGGAAAAACAAAAACGTGGTGAGAAAAGGCATCTCAGCTGAATAGTCACACACACACTTGCACACACACACTTGCACACACACACTTGCACACACACTCTTGCACACACACACTTGCACACAAAGATGAAAGAGCCCAGCTTCAAAGCGGCGGCTACTTTGCCAGCCGGCCGGTGAGAGAGGCCGTGGAGAGCCTTTCCCGGAGCGCCGCACGAAAACCTCCCCCGCTGCCGCCCCCCGAATCCGCTTGCCTTCTCGCTGGACACGAGGATCGATCGGGTGTGCTCACGGGGCCCCGAGCTCAGGCGCGGTCTTCCTTCAGGACTTTGTAGAGTAAAGATGTGGGGCCGGGGAGGAAGAGGGACAACGAGGCGGCGGGGTGCGAGTGGCTCCACGAGCAGAACCCCCCAGTCACAGGATCAGTCCTCAAGTCAGGGTCCCAGGCGCTAGTCTCGGGGGGGGGGGGGGGGGGGCGGGGGGAGCCCAGGAGGTGCAAAAACACAAGAGAAACATGCAAGCCCCTCCGAGCACCAGAGCCACACGCCCGTGACTTGCGACCCTGAAAAAGGGCTTCCGGCCCTGGCTGGCTGGCTCAGTGGATAGAGCACAGGCCTGGGGACTAAAGAGAACCAGGTTCGATTCCTGTCAAGGGCACATGCCCAGGTTGTGGGCTCGATCCCCAGTAGGGGGCGTGCAGGAGGCAGCCAATCAATGATTATCTCTCATCATTGATGTTTCTCTCTCTCCCTCTCCCTTCCTCTCTGAAATCAATATATATATATATATATATATATCCTATATAATAAGAGAGGAATATGCTAATTATCCATTACGCCCTGAGTCGTAACGACTAACTGCCTAACAACCAGATCACGGATCTGCAGGAGGGTGGGGCAGCGACCTACAAGTGGGTGGCCAAGAGCTACAAGAGCGGGCAGGGCAGCAAGCTATGAGGGGGGAGGGAATAAAGGGGGAGGGGGGAGCTACAGGAGGGCGGCAGTGACCTCTGGCGCACGGATTCGTGTGCAGGGCTACTAGTATATACATATGTTTAAAAGGGCTTCTGGGGGGCGGGGAATCTTCTTGGTACAACCACTGCCACCCTCGTAAGACAAGGTCCCCCTCCAGTGAGCGGGGGCCCAGCCCGACCTTGGGCAGTGTCTAAATTCAGAAGACCAAATGTCTCCGTATCAGGAGGGCACAATTTAATAAGCGGAGTGACGCCTATTTTTCCTCGTCAGTAACACAGAGCGAGGCACAGGGAGGCCAGCAGAGAGCTCACTGAGTTCTCGGAGGGAGGCCCCTCGGCCCACGCCAGGTCCCAGCACCGCACGGCGGGCCACACGCTGGGGCCTGAGCCAGCTCAGAGAGGGAAGGCCTCAGACCCAAGCAGACAGAGGCGCTCAGTGAGCAATGAAGCCACCCTCGCGGCCAATGGCCTGGTCACACCCACCGCAGACGTCGGAGGGCCACAGAGAACCCGGTCGGTAACCGTCTTCAGCCATCAAGACGCGGCAAACTGGACGCGCACTCACTCCGAACCCAGATGGTCCCGACGCACCGTGGTCCGACTTCTGGACCTGCCGGTGGTGTGAACCTTAGCACGCGGGAGAAACTGTACCTGGGATGTGGAGTGGCTCTTCCCCGGGTTGCGCTATGCTCGCTGTGGTGGTGATCGGAGGCTCCGTCAGCCGCGCGATCACGACACAAAGGAGACACCGCACCCCCTACAGGGCACTGCCGCCGGCGTTCTTGGATCTCGTGTTTGTTTTCACATCTCACCATGTTCATTACACAATGCCCACCTGCGCCTCCCGCTCCTGGAGAGGAGAGGAGGAAGGCAATGACAGGTGCTTACGCCCAATCACGCTCCTGTTCTGAGCACGTGTCAGGTGGGCGTGGCTCCGCTATGGTGCTCGGTAGGGGGTGCATTCAATGTGTTTTCAACTCGGGACACGTTTATCAGGACGCGAGCCCTCTGGAAGGGGCGGCCTCGGCATGCATGCAGGCCTGCCTCGCCCGGCTCCCAGCCTGCGCAGAGCGAGCGGCGCCTGGGAGTGCAGCGCCATGAGCCAGCGCCACCTGCACGCTGCACCGCCCCGGGGGCGCGCAGTGGGCCTGACACGTTCCATTCGAAATCCATTCAATCCTGACTAGGGGGAGTTCCTACCCTCAAATTCACAGTAATTTACAGGTGAAGGAAACACTGAAAGGACATTTTCACAAATACATTTCCTAGAATTAAAATAGTGGTCAGAGGGAAAGTTACTTGCTTAAATGTTTGCAAGCAGCCTAGATGACCAGGCCAGGTGGAGGTTCCCTACCTTCATAATGTATAGTCTCCTTTTTAAGGTGAAAAAGTACAGGAACCGCCACGAAAGGTCATCCTGTTTCAGCTTCTGCGGATGACGGAGATTCACCTGGACGTAAACCAGTCGGAACGGGAAATGCTTTTCTAAGTGAATGTGCCTTTTGTAACCACAACAGCATCTCCTACGTCCGAAGAACTCAAGCAGGTGTCCCTGTCAGTGCGTCTGCGAGTGTGTGCGTGACATCGTCCTGGTTACAGACAGTGCTCGGCGTGCACGTGGGTTCACCAAACCTTCCCAAGTTCATGGCTCCCCCAGGTCCACGGCCCACAAACTGGGAATCTCCGCTCTGGACAAAGGAAGATTCCAATCGAAGAAATCCAGGCCTCTAACCAAGTCATGCATTGAGAGAAAAGGACATCTAAGCCACTGACTGGTGTGCACGCCCCACTCCTCTGCTCCTACAAACACTGGCAAAATTTGGACAGGCACAATACAAGTAATTTCCCAGTTTGCAGGCTGGTGGTTTATCACACAATAACATTTCTCTTTGGCACAAGAGTCTATCTTCTCCCATCTTCCGTGTATACATCTTCTGCTACAAATTGCAAGACAGGATATCATGGAGAATAACACAATCAAAATAACATTTCTAACAAAGATGTGTGCGCGTGATCGATGGCAACAGTAGCAACTGCTTAAGAAACATTAGTAAATAATTCTTCCCATTGGTTCCTCGGGTGGTTTAGGACAGTGGAAGGAGGGCAGGGAAGCCACAGCACCCCCCAGAAAGACGACCCCACGTCAACGCCCACGCCGCGTGCACAGCCCGCACACGCCTCCCCCTCTCCCAGGCCTGACTCCCCTCATCCATTCTCAGCTCCTGTTTGTCTGAGGCCACATGCAACTGGATTTGTCAAGCCCCCTTTTAACAACTTGTTGTCACAGTCCATTACCAAATTGCATATAGTTATATATCCCACTAATTAGGCTTCTAAAATATCATTAACATGTCTCTTGATCATTAGCATAACGTATGAGGCGTCCTCGTTAGGCACGACTCGAGTTTGTTAATGTGGTGATGGGAGGCGCAGGCAGGCTCGGCAGGAACGGAGGGACACGGAGAGGTGGGAGCGTCCGTGCCGATGTGGGGCCACCAGGTAGGGACAGGGACACAGACAGATGAAGGCAAGGAGGGGCCAGAGAGACCCCCTGCCGAGCAGCAGCAAGTCGGTGCCTTTGGCCTGGGGGGCTGTTTGGACACGAAGGTGAGGCCGAAGGCACCCTTCCCGCTTGGAGGGACACCGGCCAGGCTCTCAACGCGCCTGAGCCGAAGAGGCTCCAGAATTTCCAGACAAGAAGGGAACACAGCGGGGAACCTCCCCGCACCCCGACACCCGGCGCACGGGCGCCCCTCCGCTGCCCGCCTCGGGTCCTCCTGCAGGAACGGCCGGCATCCCCGTGCCCCTCGGGCCCGTCATTAACACGCTGCTCGTGCCCCGTCCGTGTCACCTCTGCGCCAGCGACGGTCATGTGTGATGGGCAGGTCCTCACCTCCGGAGGTGACAGACGTGCTCTGGGCAGAGAAGGTGGTGTCACTAAAAAAACGGCAGCGGGGTGTCCATGTGGCACGTTGGCATGTGGCGTGCCGGCATGTGTGTGAGTGCACACCAGCAGTGCTGCGTGGCCTGCCTCCCGGACCTCCCGGGAACGTTTCTCAGCGAGCCCGTGGGGATTCGCAGGACGGGGCAGCATGAGCCTTTGGATCAGGAAGTGGCAGCTGATGGCAGAGCAGATGCAGGAATCTGGAGGGCTGGGGTCTGAGCACGTGCACACCTGAGCTCCGTCCACGGGAGCTAGGCCTCGGTCACGGCGGAGGGCAGCCTTCGAAGCAACCAAGAGACCCTCACTCCTCTGCCACATAAAGAGATCATTCTAGAATGCGGGTTCCAAAGGCTCACAGCCTTTCAGCCGTGAAGACGCCCTGGGCTAATCTGCGTGGGTCTGGTGTTTCTACAGGTGACCTGGAACAGCCGAGGCGCATATGCCGCCCGCGCACACAGCGTCACGGCGGCTCGGAAATGGCTCCGGCAGAGACGCACGACGGCAGCTACCCACTGCCCTCTACCTGCTCTCCGCCCGCTCCCAGCACAGCCGCCGGGCCGCGCAGAAAGCAGCGCCCGCTGGGCACTGCAGGGACTCCAGCCGGGGCCACGGGGCAGACAGTGGGGCCAACTCAACACCCAAATGGAAGTGTCCACCCGAGTGACCCTGAATGGGCCGAGGGCCTGAGGTGTATCCACAATCCCGGGACCTGATGCGTCTACACAGCCAGGACTGCGGGGAGCAAGTCAGTTAGCAGATTGGGAACGAAACACCCGACTGTCTCATTCGGAAAGATGGAAAGATGGAAGCAAATGGCAGGCGCTGTGGCATCCTGAGGCGGGAGGAGGGAAGAGGGGGGCGCTGAACAATTGCTTCCCCAGAACCACGAGCCCTTTCCGACTCTATGGTTATTTCCTCCACGAGTCCCTGCAGCTCCTGGCCGGGCCAAGCACGCTGGCATGGGACTGAGGAGCCGGGCCCTGGGGGAGGCCCCTCCCTCCCCGCTCCCTGTCCTGGCCGTCGGGCGAATGTCCACTGTGGTTCGGGCACCTCTCTCTCCCTCCGGGTGTAACCAAAGGGAAGTGAAGCAGAGAGAAGGAGCTGGAGGACAATTTAAAAAGTGGAAAAGAACAAATGTCTCTGGCTTCCCTCCCCAAACCTGAAGTCCACGGTTACGAAGCCTCTCAGGTGTTCAGTGTTCCCTGCACCAGGCGGGGTCTGGGCTGTGGGGACTCACGGGGCAGGGGCCGTGAGGGCAGGAGAAAGCACCCCCACACATGGGCACACAGGGGCACACACGCCAAAGCACACGCATGGTAAGAGAGCTGACGCTGAGAAAGACCATTTAAAGCCACGAGAATGTTGCGTCTGCATGCGTGCGATTAGGGTCACGAAGGGTCACACCAACGACACCGAGCCTCCAAGAGCGACGTCGCAGACCCGCTTCTACAAAAGGGAAGTAACACAGCCCGGCTGCACCTCGAGCTTTAGAGACAAACGGGTGTTTGTGAAGAGCCGAACACACCTGCTTCTCTATAAAAACCTGCTGAGACCTGTGCGGTGCTGACTTCCCGGGTCTGCCTGGCCTGACGGGTCAGCACCGGTGCCTGCGGGTCACCTCCCAGGCCTCGCCCACAGGGTCAGAGTCGGTGTCTGAGGGTCACCTCCCAGGCCTCGCCCGCAGGGTCAGAGTCGGTGCCTGCGGGTCACCTCCCAGGCCTCGCCCACAGAGTCAGCACCGGTGCCTGCGGGTCACCTCCCAGGCCTCGCCCGCAGGGTCAGAGTCAGTGCCTGCGGGTCACCTCCCAGGCCTCGCCCGCAGGGTCAGCACCGGTGCCTGCGGGTCACCTCCCAGGCCTCGCCCACAGGGTCAGCACCGGTGCCTGTGGGTCACCTCCCAGGCCTCGCCCGCAGGGTCAGAGTCGGTGCCTGCGGGTCACCTCCCAGGCCTCGCCCGCAGGGTCAGCACCGGTGCCTGCGGGTCACCTCCCAGGCCTCGCCCGCAGGGTCAGAGCCGGTGCCTGCGGGTCACCTCCCAGGCCTCGCCCGCAGGGTCAGAGTCTGTGCCTGCAGGTCACCTCCCAGGCCTCG
This sequence comes from Cnephaeus nilssonii, assembly GCF_951640355.1. NCBI lineage: Eukaryota > Metazoa > Chordata > Mammalia > Chiroptera > Vespertilionidae > Cnephaeus > Cnephaeus nilssonii. The sequence goes on from NC_137092.1 coordinate 42,139,680, forward strand.
CCCGCAGGGTCAGCACCGGTGCCTGCGGGTCACCTCCCAGGCCTCGCCCGCAGGGTCAGAGTTGGTGCCTGCGGGTCGCCTCCCAGGCCTCGCCCGCAGGGTCAGAGTCAGTGCCTGCGGGTCACCTCCCAGGCCTCGCCCGCAGGGTCAGCACCGGTGCCTGCGGGTCACCTCCCAGGCCTCGCCCGCAGGGTCAGCACCGGTGCCTGCGGGTCACCTCCCAGGCCTCGCCCGCAGGGTCAGAGTCTGTGCCTGCAGGTCACCTCCCAGGCCTCGCCCGCAGGGTCAGCACCGGTGCCTGCGGGTCACCTCCCAGGCCTCGCCTGACGGGTCAGCACCGGTGCCTGCGGGTCACCTCCCAGGCCTCGCCCGCAGGGTCAGAGTCGGTGCCTGGACACCGTCAGGCGCTCCTGGGAGCAGCTCCCGAGCAGCCCTCACTCAGGGCCTCCCCCGGCCAAGTGCACAGCGACCTGCATGCCCGCCCGCCCCGTGGGCTCGGAGCTGGGGGCAGGGAGGAGGCAAGGCTGTGATCCCGCTGGTAAATGGTGGCTACAGGGGTGCACCTGTCCGCTCTGACGGCTGAGGAGGGAAAGAAAGGTGTGTGAGTGGGCGTGTGCAGGGCAGGTGGCGTGGAGGTTGCGGGAATTTCCTTCTGAGCCGCTCCCTCTGCCTAACCCTAACCTCCTGCTGGCGCGTAACTGTCGGGGACCAGTGCACCCTTTTCCCTGCTTACTGCCTGGTCACCTCCCCTGTGCACTGAGTCCCAGTGCAGAGACATCTGAGCGGAACACCAAGCCCAGTGAGAGGTGAGTGACTCTGTTAAAGGCAGCACCGTCTACCTCGACAGGCACACTCAGGTGGAGTGACGGAGGGAAGGACAACGCAGGGACATGTGGGGGCCGGTCAGGGCTCCTGTCTTTTGCCGTCCAATTCCACCAACGGCTATTGAACTGATTGCCGGGGACTTAACCTGCGCGGCTGGCTGGGAGCCTCCGTTCTTCATAAACATCCGAGACATGGGGACCAGGCTCCCTAATGTGTCTGCTAGGGCCTGAGCGGGTGTGGGGGGGCTGGATCCTGAGTGCAGCTCATGGGGAGCCCGAGGCCGACGGCTCTGCTGTGCTCCAGAGTCGTGTCCAAGTAACACTGGGGATTGTGGAGATGGTTGGCTCAGGTTTGGCTTTTTAAAGAAGTAAATCTATCTTTCCCCTTTCAGCATTTTCCAAAGGACCAGAGCGCCGCGCTGCCAGTGGGGCTGTGCGAGTGGAACAGAGCAACCGAGGAGAGAGCCCTGGATCGGAGACCATCCCCAGACTCAAGGGCGTCGGGGGCAGGCGGGGCCGGGGCCGGGTCCCCGTCCCTCCAATGTGACCGTTCCCTCAGTAGGAAGTTGATTTGGAATCTCCTTAGACCCTGTAAGTGATGCTTTTGAGTGCTGATGAATAGTGCAGCTAATGTGGGGTGCTGAGGGGCTGCTTGGCCCGCCCCGAGGTGGGAAATGGGAAGGAATGCTGACCGTCACCAGCCACGCCTCCTGGAAAGCCAGGGTGCCCGCCGCTGCTCCCTGCACTGCTCTGTCCACCGGGAGGCAGCACAGGCCGTGCGGGAGAAGGAGGGCCAGGGCCCAGAGGTCTGGGTTCTAGTCTCTGCCGTGGCCCAGCCATGGCCCAGCCGTGGGCATGTGCTGTGGGCAGCCACAGAATCCCACTTACACAACTAAGGCAAAAAAGAGAAAGTGGGACCGCGATGGGGAGGACTTCAGAGGTAAAGATACCGTGTGCTGAGCAAAGAACCACACGCACGTTGGTGGACTGCCCCTGCGGAGGGAAGATCCGCTGTGCGGGACTGGCGATCAATAGAACCACATTTTCTGCGGGGGCTCCAAGGATGCTCGTCCAGGGAGAAGGCCTCGGGTCAGATGGGTTCTGCAGACGCCATGGGCGCACCAGGCCCCCTGGGTTCGCCACACGGTCAGCACAGGAAGGCCCGGGAGCAAGATGCTCGCTAAGCCACCGCTCCAACCCCAGCACGAGGCGGCCTTTCCGCGCCCCGCACACTGAGCCAGAGAGCTGGGGCTCAGGGCTGTGCTCAGCCATCGCAAATGGCCGTCTACCCCAAACTCCAGAGAGAACGTGACTGAGGCCCATCCAGGCCTGGGCGGCCAGTCGAGCGGTTTTCTCCACAACCCCCTTCGCACCGTCTCAGATCAGCTCCCTGCGCTGTGAGGCAGCTGGCCCGGTGAGAGGTTAATTCTGTGGCCGTGAAACTGAGCCCAGCGACAGACTCATCTGGAGGTTGAACCTCGTCACCTCAGCCCCATTAGCTCTCGCCAGCTGAGCTGAGGAGCCCCAGACCTTGGCCGTAGTTACAATCTCCATGGGAAATAGAATGCAAAGGCACGGGCACATGGCCATGGTCTGGGCGCATAAACTTAAGGATCTTTCAGAATAATATTTGAGGTGAAAGTATGCTGTTTCACCCCAACAGGAAAGAAAGCGTCCGGAGGAAATCGGACCCGGCCTCTGGAACCGGACTCCAGGCGGGCTCAGACCCCAGGCCTGCCTCTAACAGCTGGTGACCTGGGGCAAATTACTGAACTTGGTTGGACCTCGGGCTCAAAATCTGTAAATTGGAATAAATATATCCCCTTCTTCGAAGGATGATCATGAGGATTATGGGAAATGATCTATGTCCATGGATCTCGCACGATGCCTAGCACACGATAAAGGTCATAAATATTAGCCATTATTACCACATTTCAAAGGATCGAATAAGCTCAGGAAATGCAGCTCCCTCTCCATTTAGCACCAAGAAAACGCCACTTCGGATGTCCCCCACCCCGTTACATAAAGTGCTTTTACCTTGTAATTTATCGTAACTATGCCTCTTAAGCCTTCACTAAAAATTCCAGTGTGCTTGAGATGACCTTGGCCAGGGTTTTGTCCTTGAGAACAGATTCCTAAATGAATCACGCAGGAGCCATAGAATGCGATTCAGCTGCCTGAGACTCCCCTCACTGTGCACTCCCCGGGATGTACTTCTCAAGGGGGACCCACCCAACAGACACTGAATAATGCAAGGAATTATCGTTGGGCCTGGCCTGCTGGGTCCCACCGTCACTGGAACGTGGACCAGACGGGCACTCCCTGCTGCACAGCCCAGCAGCGAGAGAAGGTGCTGGGAGGCCTAGGGACAGAGGGCCGCAGGGCCAGCCAGCGGACACGGGACCCCAGGGACCAGGGCGGCAGCAGCGCCGAACTCTGGGAGCAGCACTGGTGGCTGCGTCAGGGCTGGCCCCGACCTGCCCCCCGTCGAGTCAGCCCAGTCTGGAGAACGGCCACGGGGAAGTTTGCTGGGAGTCACAGAGCCGAGGCTCCAGAGGCCAATTATAGATGGAGACTAGGCCTGGCCATCGATCTGTCCCACATCCACGTGACTGTATTCCACACGGACACGGCTGGTTCGTCATCTCAGGAGACCCCAGTGCAAAGGGTTTCCATGGTGACCACCTGGACAGCACCTCATCACCAAATACAATAACCCTTCACCTCCCGGGCTCCTGGCTCTTACTTAACCTCTGACAGGTCTTTCAGGCCAGGGCAGCCACCCGCAAGCCCCAAGCCCATGGGTGCCCTGGCCCTCACAGGGGGCTGTGGCTGCCAGGCCTCCGCCTCTCCCCTCCCCAGGTCTCTGTAGCTGTCTCCTGGTTTATTGACTTGGGGTGGGCACTGTTCCGAGTCCGTGTGCAGGAAACAAAGCCACACAACAGTCAGCTGGGTGACGTGGGCCAGGATAACTGCTTCACATCACCACTTCGCCCCCATCAATGGGATGCGGTTGCTGGTAATGACGCTGGATTAAAACAAATTGATCACAAGAAGGTCAATTTGGCACCTAACATTTAGAAGGCGAGCGTCTGCAACCTGTCCTGGGTGGGGAACCACCCCACGATACCATCAGGAATATCTCACGTTTTAAAGAGTGGCTCGCCTGAAAGAAGGAGAAACTACCTCAGAAAAATAACACGGTCGTGTCGTTATTTTTGTATCTATCAGTGCAGAGGAAATTAGATACGGAGGAGAAATAGTGAATTCTCTTCTTGCAGATTCCCTGTGGCTATCTGAAGGCTCACTCAGCCACGAGCAGCAGTGGGAACAGTGGTCGGCGAGACCGGATCGTTAATAAGAGAAAACAAATGAGATCCCACTCAGCTCCGCAGGCCACGCTCCAGTGACCCCTGCAGAAGCTGTCCGGCAGCTGCCTCTGACCTGAGAAATGCCGTTTTGAAGAGAAACTGCAGGAGAGAGCTGCCGTGCTTGGAGTTCAGGGGCGTGGCCAGGCCAGCCAGGCCTCCGTGGGCGCGCTCCCAGCCTGGCACGGCCCGGGCACTGCCCTCAGCCCGCCTTTAGAGCTGCAGGGTGATGAGCCGCGTCTGCATCTCCGAGGTGAACATGGAGGTCGATGCTTCGCCAGCCCATTGGCAAAGGTCAGTGACCAGGTGGTGCCATGCGTGTCAGAGTCACACGTCCTCAGTGAGAGAACAGGGCGGTGGAGCCAGGGGGCGGGCCTGCCAAGAAGAGAGGAGGCGCCAGTGGCTGCTGGGCGCCTGATGTGTCCACTGGGACCCAGCAGGCAGCCTGGCCGCTGGGACAGAACCACTGTCCCGACTTGCAGACGGCAGCCTTCGTCACAGCACAGGTCTCGGTCCCCGGCCCCGTCTCTGAACCGCTCTGCCTCAGCCTCTGGTAAGGGAGGGTCGGACAGACGTGTGCAAGCAACTCCCTCTAAGTGTGCCTCCTGCTGTGCCCTGTGCTCCCACTCAGGCCCCGTCGCCGGAGGGCCTGGAGAATTCCGCTTGCCCCTGAGGGTTACTCTGCAGAGGGGGCCTGGTTTCTGCTCTAAGCTGCTTCTGTCCTAAGTTTTGCCCATCAGCTCACCCCACAGAACTATCCCAGACGGTTATCTCTGGGAGTCAGAGTTACTGCAAGGCTGTGAGCAGCCCGGGGATCACCCCCAGGCTCCAGGAGGAGAGGGGAGCCCCATGTCCCCTGTTCCTTCCTGGGTCACTCCTAGCTCAGTCTCAGCTCAATGACCAGACACTGGAAGTCAAAACCAGGACGAGACTCCAGCGGGACAGCTGCAGGGGCCCGTGCCCAGGGTGGCCCAGCCGCGGACGGTCGGCCCAGCTGCCTCGCCTCCGCCCTCCTGAACTGGGAGCCCATGTGGTGGCTGCCATGGCTCATTTCAGCAAAAATCAACTGGCATTCTTCTGACCCGGGGCAAAAAATCCCTCCTCGAGATCCTGAAAAATAACATGACATCATGCTGCCCGTGTCAGGGTTATAAATGGCAGGGAGGCCGGTGTAACCTGAGACTATCAAAACAGAGGCCTGGAAGAAAGGGGCCTTTGTTGGGGGCTGCCCCACTCCTGGGCTGGAGGTGAAGGGCGATGGGAGAAAGGCTGGGGGGCCGGCTCCGCAGGCCCGGCTATGACACCCCAGAATCAGGCAGCCGCCCTCCAAGACAGTGTCCCCAACTCCTGGAGGGGGTCCCTCTCCTTCCTGTTCTTGGCAGAGTGCATGAGCCACGCCTCAGAGCGAGCAGCAGTGGGTGGAGCGTGGCCAAGCCAGGGCCCATGTTATTTTGTTCTGCGCAGGACTCACTAAGCAGACACCAGAGAACTGGGCCCCAGTGCGGCTGCGAGAGGAACAATTTTACTTGAAAGACAGAAATTGGAAAGCGGCCCAAACTAGAGAAGTAAACGACCCGAAGGGTCAAGGGAACACAGCCATAAAGCCAGATCCTGAAATGGGAAAGGGCTGGGGTCCGGAGCGGGAGCGGGACAGACAGGCCGGAGGACCGGGCTGGGCAGGCGAGGACCAGCCGAGGGCTGGCAGAGACGTAAAACATTCTCATGATAAAAGGAGAAGAAACAGGATTTATGGTGAGAGAAGTTCAGAAACTAAAAAGGCGGACAGATGTGAGCCAGCCTGGCTGGAGACAGAATTCATTCTGCTGGGCAGACATTTAATTCAATTTTCGCCTTTCTTTCTTTCTCCCCCATCTCCCGGCCCAGACTCTAAGGAGGGCCCGGCCGCCCCAGCCAGCGTGGTGCCAGCCCTGCGGCCCTCCGGACAGCGGCCTGACACGGCCGCCGGCCACCGGACACCGTGATCCCGAGCACAGGAGGAGCAGAGCGATCACGCATTCTCCTGGTTCCGCCGTTCCCGCCAGGGCTGCTGGCCTGCCACCCCCCAGGGAGCGTCACCTCTTAGGAAGCGGCCCCCTCCCGGCCTCCTGGACGCCGGCTTCTGGCTGCTACACCCGCTTTCATGTGGACCCACTCATTGTCTTTGGAAACCACAGGCCCCAACCACAGGGAACGGGGCCCAGGGCTCAGCGAGCCGGAGCCAGCGCCACCCGGTTCAAAGCAGAGACAGGAGGGGCCTGGACCACCCTCCAAGCTCAGAGCTGACTCCCCCAGTCCTGTCCCCCATCCCTCTGTCCGCGGGAGACTGTTAGTGGCGCCAGAGAGGGCTGCAGGCCTGCGTGCGGATGGCAGGCGGGGACGCGGGAGCCGCCACTGGCCTCAGTAGGCGCATCTGGGATCGTGCAAGGCCTGGGCGGGACGGGTTTGGGTCTTGGGGTCGCTGTGTCCCTCGGCCAGGAAGCACTTGGGACCCCCTCACCGGCCCCCTGCCCGGGTTCCCTTCTCTGTGGAAGGTGGCCATGCAGTCCCCCCTCCTTTCACCACGGCCCCCACTTAAGTCATTCACCACCTTTCACTGGACAGACTCTGCACCCACAGTGTGCGGTGCTGCCTCAGGAGCTGGGGGTGCAGAGGTCAAAGGGGAGTGGTCAGTGGCCGGCTTTCCTTCCTTCCCCACGTGCACGGCTCTTCCTGACACCCAGGGGTTCAGCGATGTGCACAGGAGCGATGCTGGCTCCGGGCGAGGCTGGAAGCTCAGCGCCCGGGAGGCCTCAAGGAGCCCGGGAGAAAGAGGGCCCGGGGGGGGGGGGGGGGGGAGAATGGGGCCGGAGTGGGAGCAGGACATGGTGCTCTGAGGAACCCCACGCATTGCTGAGCGGGTTCCGCGGGTCCGGTCCTGCTCTGCCCACGGGCGCTCAGGTCTCACTGTCAGGAAGAAGAGATCCAAGAGTGACTGCGAGCGGCGGGGGGTCCCGGGGAGGCCGCGGGGTGCTCAGACCCGCTTCCTGCTCGGACCTTCTCACTTTCTCGGGGGAAAGCCGTGCTAAGCGAGGCCTCCTGAAACGTCTGACACCTCTGCCCCTAAATTTATTTTCTCATTAATGAGAAAAGGGGAATTTATTGTTTGAAACAATGTCTGTTTCATATCAACTCTTTCCCCTGTTTTCCCCCAGACACTGGAGCTCCACGGAGACCGAGCGCAGATGGTTCATATTTCAGGAGAGCGCAGTCTCCCCCAATTCCCGAAAGATGCCTGGAATTCCTATATTAGCAGAAATTAGCTCCAGAGAAAGAATCATGAATCATGAGTGCGGAGCCTGCTGAAGCCTCCGGGAGCCAGTCCCTGTCCCTCCTCCTGCCCACCTCCCGCCACCCCAAATGCTGCCTGTCACCCTGTGGACTCACAGAACCCCTGAAAAATGAGGCCCGGGGTCCAGGGCAGAGCGGGGGGCCCTGGGCAGAGCCGGGGGCCCGGGGCAGAGCCTTCTGTGATCTCGGGAAGTCCGGCCGCTCAGCTGGCTCTGCTCACCACCCAGAGGGGCACCGGCTGCTCTCCTCGTCTGCCCAGGAGGGGCGACAGCACGCGACCCACCGCTCTTGCTGAGTCACGCAAAGACCGGGTGGGAGGCCAGATTCGGCGTTGGCACTGATGGCGGTGAAGGGGGTTTGTTCAGGTCACTGGCAGCGGCGTCCGGTCCACAGGACCTGGGTGGAGGAGCCGCTCCTGGCCGGTGGCGGGCGCAGAGGCAGCTGGCTGGGCTCTCCGCACCTCCATCCCGTCGGTCCCCTTCCCGCTGCGGGAAGCTGCCGCCGGCCTTCACCATCACCCACGTCCATTCAGAGGCATCTGCTGGGCACCTGTGGTACGGAGCTTGGCAGGACGTTGGTGCTCAGTGGGTGTTGTTGATGGTGAACGAAGAAGGCCCCAGTGCAGAGATGCAAACTGGGCGAGCGGCCACCAGTCCCTCCTGAACCCACATCGGAATCTTTAAGGGGCTAAGCCCTTCTCAGGACCTGGGTGCTGTTTCCACAGAGGCCTCATCAGACCCACTCCTGGGAGCAGCCTAGGTGAGCTGGGCGCCGGCGGATTCCGTCCAGTTATAACGCCTCCTAACAGCTGGCTTCTTTGAACTGGCTATTCGGGCCCTGAGCAAGCTTGAGTATATAATCCCAGCACCCGGCACATTTCAGTGCTCAGGATGTATTTATAAGTTACATTACTTACATGCTTGGCCAACTGCCTCTGATGGAGAAGCCTTCCCAAGTCCCCACGCCTTCCAACACGGGGTCTGAATATGCGTCATCGGCAAGACGAGGAGGAGCCATGAGCGGGCTGCTGGCGGTGAGGGCCTGTCCTCACCCACAGGCAGGAGCCCATGCCCAGCGTCCGTCCACCCGCCTTAGGGCCACGCACCTGACCAGCTCTGCTGTACAATTTCAGAGGACAACAGGATCTTTCTCCAAAACAAACACATTTTAACAAACTTCTTCTGCCCCTCTACACCCTACACACACCCCACCCAGCGATCCCCTTCACCTCAGATCCCTGTTCACCTGTCAGCTCTTCGGAGAGACTCTGTGGGCCTCACCACCCCACGGTGAGGTGGCCTCCTAAGCCTCCGCTCCCATGGCCCTCCCCAACCCCATCCCAGCACCACACCCTCAAGAAGGGCGGGCCTCATCCCCCCAGGAGGGCGGGCCTTGTCCCTCCAGGAGGGCGGGCCTTGTCCCTCCAGGAGGGCGGGCCTTGTCCCCCCAGGAGGGCGGGCCTTGTCCCCCCAGGAGGGCGGGCCTTGTCCCCCCAGGAGGGCGGGCCTTGTCCCTCCAGGAGGGTGGGGCCTCATCCCTACAGGAGGGTGGGCCTCATTCCTACAGGAGGGTGGGCCTCATTCCTACAGGAGGGCGGGCCTCATTCCTACAGGAGGGTGGGCCTTGTCCCTCCAGGAGGGCGGGCCTTGTCCCTCCAGGAGGGCGGGCCTTGTCCCCCCAGGAGGGCGGGCCTTGTCCCTCCAGGAGGGCGGGTCTTGTCCAGGAGGGCGGGCCTTGTCCCTCCAGGAGGGCGGGCCTTGTCCCTCCAGGAGGGCGAGCCTTGTCCCTCCAGGAGCGCGGGCCTTGTCCCTCCAGGAGGGCGGGCCTTGTCCCTCCAGGAGGGCGGGCCTTGTCCCTCCAGGAGGGCGGGCCTTGTCCCTCCAGGAGGGCGGGGCCTTGTCCCTCCAGGAGGGCGGGCCTTGTCCCTCCAGGAGGGCGGGCCTTGTCCCTCCAGGAGGGCGGGGCCTTGTCCCTCCAGGAGGGCGGGCCTTGTCCCTCCAGGAGGGCGGGCCTCGTCCCCCCAGGAGGGCGGGCCTTGTCCCTTGAAGACCAGGGTCTGGGGTGGATCTGAGGACTCCCCAGCAATGAGCAAAGATGCACTGACCTCAGTGGAGAAGGGAAGGTGCTGGTCCTGTCCTCTCCTGTCTTTACTTTGGTTAATTCGTGTATTTTGGAAACAGTAAGACTTTCCAAATGCAATTCATCGCAAAGAAAATACTTCCTGGACATGAGGGGTCTTAGGGAAAGCCTCAAAGAATGGCCCAGCTCTACTCCAAGAGGCAAGTGCAGCTTATTACGAAGAAGTCTCGCAGTCTCGATGTCACGCTGCCCCTCCAGCAGCTCGTCGTGCCTGCCCGCCCTTCACGGCTGTTGTGATAAGTCATGTGTGGCCTGTGGGTGCCTCCGGGAAGCAGACGCAGAGGCCAGGCACAGGACAGAGAGAAGCCATGTCCACTCCTGGGTGTTAGGGCTGCATCATTAGGTCCTGTTTTCACCAAGCAGTTATCTCCAAGGGCGGGGCTGAGTGCCAGGGCATCCTGGTACACAGGGGCCCTCAGGACACAGGAGGGAGGGGGCGGGAGAGAGGGAGGGAGAGAGGGAGGGAGGGAGGGAGGGAATGGAGGAAGGAATATCAGGGTTGAAGGGGTCTCAGAGGTTAAACTGCAATCCCCAGAGCAGTGGAATGGCGGGATGAGGAGGGAGGACCCTGGGAGCAGGTCAGCACACGGCGGGCCCGGGAGGCTACATAAGCGCCATAACCCTCAGCTTCCTCGTTGCCTGCCCAGGGAGGGTAATGACACTGAATGACATGGCGTACACAGCGCTTTGCACACGTCTGCGGAGAAGTGTGTGTGTCAATGACGCTGCGGTTTGCCAGGCGCAGCTCCTAGTTCCTCCCGCCAAGCACGCCAGGCTCCAGTGGAAACTGCGGCGCAGGAGCTGCCCGGGCAGTGGTCCCACCGAGGACAGGACGATGCAGGGTCCCCCCTCGCCCCTCAGCCAGTGTCCTAAGTACCAGTTGAGAAGAGGTGGATTTGGGGTCAAGTCAATCACCGCTTAAACAAGCTCAGAAGTTTGTTAACCAAAAGAACCCGTTGCCTTGCCCGGCTTACAGGCCGCAGCGTAAACACGGACGGCACCAAACCACACAGAGGTCGGGAGGGCAGGCGTGTTTTCGTGGGTCTTTCTGACGATCCTTATTCTCCCTCAGGGGAGCTGCTTCCTGTGAGATGCCCCTGACCCAGGCACAAACAGGGACGGTGGCGTCCCCTGGCCACACAGGCTTTTAAGAATTAAGAGAAGGGCCACACCCAGATTCCCACAGCAGAAGGGGAGAGGAAATGGCCCAGCACCTCCTCGCAAGCCCTCCTGGCCATTCTCCTGGGCTGTGCACCTGCGTGTGAAGGGGCGGGTTTCCCTAACAGGGCCTGGAGCTGGTTAGGCCGCCTCCCTCAGGCCTCCGAGCAGCCTGTCCACCAGCCAAAGCAGGGTCCTGGCTCCTGCTGCAGAGGCGAAGGGGACGGGCGGCTGACCAGGTTCCGCTAACTAACAGCTGAACTACACGGTCAGCACCGGACGGGCGCAGGGCCTGGAGGCTGGCGCTGCCCTCAGCCGGGACCCCGACGGAGAAAGGCAGGTCTTGTCCTCACTGCCTGTTCTAAGGTGCTCTCTCCAGCCCCTCCCAGAGGCTCTGTCACTCAATGACAATTCAACCCACAGGCTAAGGGCTCGTCTTCCACGCGTCCTGCGGACAGCAGCCTCAGCCATCCGATGGCAGGGAAATACAGGGCGGGCTCAGAGGGAGCTGCTGGCAGGGACGGAGACAGGGACCCCCTGGCCCTGCCCCCCTACTGAACCTAAACTAGAGTCACCAGCCTCCTTCCCACTCCAGCGGGGACCAGGGGCGGCTCCTCCCACGGGTGAGATACAGCCCCACGGAGGCGCTTTCCCCCTTCCCATCAGCCACCTGGCCAGCGGGCGCATGGCGCCTGGGGAACCCCTTTCCCACGAGTCAAATGCCTCAGAGAGAACCGCCGTCACCGCCCGCCCTCTGCGTCTGGCCGCCATCGCTGACTTGTCCAGGCCCCGTGGTGGCTGCTGGTGAACAGGGAGCCGGCTAACTGGCCGCATGGTCTGCAGTTCTGACCTTTCTGACGTGCAGGCCATCAGGCGTGGAGGTCATAACTGCTGGCCCATCTGTCTGGCTCACTGCGCTCTCGGCCAGACCGTGACTTCCCCTCGGGTACGAGATGGCGAGACCCTGCCAGGATGGAGTCTGTGGCCAAGGCCTGCAGGGAAGGCCCGGGCCCATGTGAGCCCCTCGCGGTGGCAGGAGCCGGCGGCTTCCCACAGCGCGGTGTGTCCCGGTCGGTCAGTGGGAACGTGAGGAGGCCCAGAACACAGTGGAGACTTTGGTCCTTCATAGGTTCGTCCTTCAGTCTCACCTCACAGTGACAATGCATCTCGGTTTTCGAGGACAGTCTGACTCAATGTTCTATGCAAATTTCCCCATAATTATGCTCACATCAGGCCGACACAGGCCCCAGCACCAGCTCCGGGCTCCAAGGCCGGGACCCCCCAATCTCAGTTGGGAGTCCACATGGCTGTGGCGTCCTCTTCCGGCCACAGAAGGAAGTAGGAAGTGTGGCCGACAAGTAACCGTGTGTCCCCCATCATTCCAACAGGTCGGGATGGCCCACCTCTTTGGAGAACCGTGTGTATTTTCCCATCACCAGCCCCGAGGTCAGCATCTGCCCTCTAAGGGGGTGACATCCCCCCCCAACAGCCTGTTCCTTCCACAGCAGGCAGGGAGGGGAGGCTCCTGCAGGCTTCCGGGCCACGGGCCCATCCCAGGAGGAGAGAACATGGTTTAAGGCAGCATTTTCAGTGTTTTAACGGCAATAACCATTTCCCAAAAGAAAGCTCACACCGTCGGGCAAATTATAAACCAAAGCAAAGCAAAACAGAGACCCGAGAGAACTCCTGTCTCAAAGCAGGTCCTGGGGCCAGCCTCCCGGGACCCCAGGGCCCTGCAGACCTTCTTCATCCCGGCCCCTCCGCTGTGTGGCCTCGGCCAACACCTCAACTTCTCTGGGCCCAGGTTCCTCTTGGATAAGTGGATGTTAGAGAAGTTGAGATACACGAGAGAAAGAGCTCAGAGGTTAATACGGAAACAAAATTAGGGTGGAATAATTGTCATAGAAATAGTAATATCTTACTTCTCAAGACACGATCTACCCTGCAGTTATCCCGGCTTCACACAGAGGGACGCTGAGCATGAAAAGCTAAACACTGAAATCAAAGCCGTTGTAACGGGAGAGTACACAGTGACAACAGACCACCAGCACCAGCCTGCTCGCCAGTGAGACTGACAGACATCCGCCTTCCCCAGGTTTGCTGTTTATAACTCAGCCTAATAGGAAAACTGGGCTTAAGCAACTGGCTGTCTTTGACAGGGAAATTCTTCTCTTTATCTAGTCAGCAACCAGGCCCCATTGGGGGGCCACCAAAGCCCTGAATCAGAGCCACGGGGCTCTCTGGTCGCAGCGTGTCTGCAGGACGGACTTCCCTAGCTCAGCCCAGGCCGGGCCTCCGCCTGTCATTCCCCTACGAGCCCATTGGCAGGGCAGCGTCCAGGTCTGAGTTCAGAGCCCCTTCCACACTGTTGCTGATTCCCACTCAATAGCAACGATGCTGATAATAACAGCTGTCAATAATCATAACCATAACCATCCCCATAACCATCCGTCCCCGCCATAAATAAGAGCTCCCGCCGGCGATGATCACATGGGTTCGGAGACCGCCTGCTAAAAGGAAGCCGAGCTGGGTGTGACGATGAGCAATGAGCACACAGCGCCACAGTGGGGACTGACAAGTGGCTCCTCCTCTCCCTCCCCAAGAGGCGGCCGGAGCCATCGCCCAGCAGGTAACGGACCTTCTTTTCCATCAGGACTGCCCAGTCTCTGCTTCCGGGGGCATCCCTCGTGCCACCCTCCACCACACCGCCCACTTGGCTCACCCCCTCGTGGGTGATGCTCAAGGTTCCCGGATGTTTCGGGAGAGTCATGCCCAAGCCCAACGCTGTGCGAGGGAGATTCTGAGCAGCAACGAGCCCTCCCTCTGCAGGGTCTGCACCCCGGCTGGGACGCACGCGTTCCCCCAGGGCAGGCCGCCCTCCCTCTGCAGGGTCTGCACCCCGGCTGGGACGCACGCGTTCCCCCAGGGCAGGCCGCGGAGCACCCAGAAAGCCCTCTGCCGAGGGGAAGGCGGCAGCTGGGGCTACTTCTGAAGAGTTTGGGGACCAGTGGAGGCCACCGAGCCCACTCCCTGGAGCCCAAGAGGGAAGGGCCCTCACTTCGCAGGGAAGGCCAGTGAGCCAGGTGCCGCGGCGGAAGGTCTGCAGGGGGCTTGCTTCGTTGCCGCCTCTTATGGATCAGGGTCCCGGGCCTCGGCGTCCTGCGCTGCCCAGGTGCGGGGCAGACCGCGGAGCGCCTGGCCTGGGCTCACCTGCACTCTGCCGGGTGGAAGAGCGAGAGGCACTCCGAGTGCCAAGACTTGGTACCAAAGAGACCGCCAAGCATCTCCGTGACAAGTTTTAGGTGGCTTACACGTGGGGACAGAGTTTTAGGTAGATGGGGATATTTTTTTAAATTAAGTTCACCTGTACTCTTTACCTTTTTTAATGCTCTCATTGCAAATTTAAATTTTTCGGCTGCTCTTTGAAGGGCATCGTTTTCTCGGTGCCGGGCTAGACCGGGGGTCTCCCAGCCTCAGGCCCAGCTTCATGCCGGCTTCTGGCCCTTCCCCCTAGACCGCAGCAGAGCAGGGGTTAAAGCTGCTTCTTAGAGACTCACTGTCCTTCTCTGGAAAATGGGGATAATCCACCCCTGACGTGAAATGAAATGGGCAAGTGATGTGAAGTTAATACAATGTTATGCAAATTAAGTCACTGTAAGAACACCTGAGGCCACTCCCTGGAAGGAGGGCCCCCCAAGCAGCCACCTGCTGACAGGTGTGAAGGGAGGGCGGGGCCTGGGCGCAGGAGCTCCTCCCAAAGGAAGAGAACCTGGAGGCTGCCAAGTGCCCAGCAAGAAGGACCGAGTCGGGGCTGAACCTGCGGGAGCGGGTCCAGCCCAGCCAGGCAGCGGGAGCAGCCACGGAGGGCGCGGCGTCCCTGCTTCGGGCGTGGAAAGCCAAGTGCAGCACGCTATCCTCCACGGGAGACAGACGGTGCCTGGCGTCGTCCAGCTAACGGGAAAGAGGAGAGTTAGCACCATTTCTGTGAAGGGACGGCTATTATTCGTTACGTCTTAGCTCTCCCAAAGAGCTTCAGATGTCGACCAAACACCTGGACTTTTACAGATGAAAACAGAGAAGTGGAGGCCTGTGCCGGGTCACTGGCTGGTAATCAGCTGGTGACCCCTGAAGCCAGAGCCACCCCAGGCGCCCTTTCTGATTGGTTCGGCCGTCAGGGAAAAGGGGAGAGAATGTGGGCAAATCTAGTACTCCCACCTTTCGGGGCATGGCTTAATTCTTCAGAAGTAGCCCCAGAATCTGGGGCCCACCTAAAACTTGGAAATAGAAGTGCTCCCAGGCACCCGCTACAGTGAGAATCCAGGAAGGGTCTGTGCATGGGGCAGTGCGGGGAGCCTTGGTTCCCAGGGCGAGGGGGCCCGTCATAACCGAGTGGTCCCGAGAAAACCCGGGAGGCTGCTTCCCGTCAGCAAGGCAAGGGGGGCTGCAGCCCCGAGGGACAGAATTCAAAGCCCCGGAGGAAGAAGCGCCGACACAGCTGGCCCCCGACGACCGTGGATCCTGTGCTGACTGCGTGGGGGTGCCAGGTCACCTCCTGAGGCCCCTGCCTTCACCCCCGCACCAGGCCCTGCTCATCTCCAATGACCACGGGAAAGGCAGTCACAACCTCGGCCTCGACGCCGCCTGCCTTGCTCAGCAGACCTTCAACTGGCTGACCCGTGAGAGTTCCACAGCCATCCAAGGATGGCCATGACCTTGGACAGCTGGGCAGCGAGGCTGGCCGGACGCAGTGAAGCTGCTTGGTGGATGGCTCTGAACTCAACTGAGAAGGGAGCCACGGATGTTCACATCGACAGGGAGTGTGTCTGTCCCTTCCCGGGGCATGCTGGGAACTGGGGAGGCCCCGGACGCTCACGCTGCGGCCCTATCAGAACCAGACCCAGAGCACGAGGCTGGAACAAAGAGCCTCGCGCGGCCCCTTCCCTGCTGGCTCCCAGCCCGGCCCCTCCTGCCCTTCCCCCGGCCTCGCAGCACCAGAAACCCAGTCACCCCACCCTAGTTCCTCAGGAGCCACATTCTCAGAATAACTCATCAATTATACCCGTCAACTTGCCCGAGTGCCACGGGGGAGTGGAAAGTCTAGACGGCATCTAACGGAACGCACCCCACTCGCTCGAAGAGGCCCCGACTCCGCAGACGCCGCTAGGAGCTCCCAGACACAAGCCTGGAGGGGAGGCAGGAGGGCCTGCGGGACGGACCCTGGGCCTGCGGGACGGACACTGGGCCTGCGGGACGGACACTGGGCCTGCGGGACGGACACTGGGCCTGCGGGACGGACAGACACTGGGCCTGCGGGACGGACACTGGGCCTGTGGGACGGACACTGGGACGGACACTGGGCCTGCGGGACGGACACTGGGCCTGCGGGACGAACACTGGGCCTGCGGGACGGACACTGGGCCTGCGGGACGAACACTGGGCCTGCGGGACGGACACTGGGCCTGCGGGACGAACACTGGGCCTGCGGGACAGACACTGGGCCTGCGGGACGGACACTGGGCCTGCGGGACGGACACTGGGCCTGCGGGACGAACACTGGGCCTGCGGGACGGACCCTGGGCCTGCGGGACGGACCCTGGGCCTGCGGGACGGACACTGGGCCTGCGGGACGGACCCTGGGCCTGCGGGACGGACCCTGGGCCTGCGGGACGGACACTGGGCCTGCGGGACGGACAGACACTGGGCCTGCGGGACGGACACTGGGCCTGTGGGACGGACACTGGGACGGACACTGGGCCTGCGGGACGGACACTGGGACGGACACTGGGCCTGTGGGACGGACACTGGGACGGACACTGGGCCTGCGGGACGGACACTGGGACGGACACTGGGCCAGCGGGACGGACCCTGGGCCTGCTCTTCCCAGGCCCGATGGCACAGGTCTGCCCGTCTCTACCTGTGGACGAGCAAAACCCGCCCCCGAAGCCTGGGCTAGGAAATGCTGAAATGAAACGTCATCGCTACTCAAAGGCTCACTCCGACTCACCGTCAATAAAAATGGTGTCAGGAAAGCAGCGTGGTGACAGACAGACTTTTTAATTAATTGGTGAGAATCATTCATAATTAAAACATTTATTGTTTGCAAACGAAGCTGCTCAGTCCTGGGGCAGTTTGCTCTCCGGAGCAGGATAAATACTCCGGGAACCCGATGTGCGCCGCTGAGGTCCTCAGAAAGCCCGTGACCCGGGCACAGATGCCCACCCCCTGAAGGCGCCGGAAGACACAGGACCCAGGCTACCAGGCCCTAAGGAGCACGGCCTGGTCCTGTGGACCCACGGCTCCTCGTGCAGAGCCGCTGGGCAGTCACTGGGCGCGCACCGAATCCCCCCAAGTCCCCCCGAATCCGCGTCGCTGCTTCCCGAGCCTTGGCCTCCTCACCTGGGACTGGCACCGTGCCCACCACACAGCACGCTGCGCAGAGGACGAGGTGGCACCGGTGCACATGCGTGCGGTCTGCGCGGCGAGTGGACAGACCTGCACGAACGGCACGACGCACCGTGTGCCGGAGCGCTCTGCCTGTCACCACCCTCAGCTGCCCCGCCAAGAGCGCGCTGTGCTCTTCGTGCGGTCTGTAGCGGCCGTGAAACGCGCGCGGGCGGGAGAAAGGAGCCCTGACTCCTCAGACCGCATCCCAGCTCACCCAGCAGCAGAACGTGGGGCGCCCTGCGCCTCGGGCGGGCGGGGCGGAGGCTGCTTCGGAGTCAGACCTGAGGGCTGTGCTGAGGTGGGAGGAAAAGGTAGGTCTTCTGGCCACGACCACACCAGCATTTCCCAGTGACCTCCCACTCCCACCCAAAAGCGGCGCCTGGCCCTTTAACTTCCTCCTCCCCCACTGCGGCCCCAGTCTCCCCCAGCAGCTGCCTGAACCCCTCAGCACTGACCTGCCACGCAGGGCGGGTGGCGATAGGGCGCTGGGGGCAGGGTGCATTGAGCAGCCAGAGCCCGAGGACTCCGCGATGGGCAGCCCAGGGAGGCGGGACGGTCCCGGGCGTCCTCAGGCCTCTGCCTGGGTTAGAGCCCGTGAGAGCGCGGCGTCCTCAGACGGCAGCTGAGGGAGGCTGCAGCGCTTCAGGCTGCGCTCGGAGGCAGCATGGCCTGGCGGCCTGGCGGCCTGGCGGCGGCTCTGCCCACAAGACCCTGGAAAAGTCACTTTCCCTCCCCCAGCACCTCAGTCCCGGGCCAGGGCCCCAGCCCGCCCCAGCCAGCCCTCCCCATGGTGGCATGGATACCATCACCTCCACCTGCAGGCTCGCAGGGACGTGGAAGGATGGATGAGCCGCATTACGGCCCACGTGCCACTGGCCGGCAATAAACAACTCACCTTTTGGAGGTAAATGGCTCTTCCCGGGCACCAGGGATCACTTAGCATCGGCAGGAAGTAATCTGCTCCACGCGCCTCTGGTGCCCGAGAAGGCCGATCCACCTCGGAAAGGTGAGCCCGCAATGTCCGGAGAACGTGTTCTCGCACAGTAGGACGCGATGCCTCGCGTTTCCTGCTTCAGCAGTTCCCGGCCTCTCTGCCCGCCAGCCCGCAGCCAGCCGGCCCCTGAGCCCGAAGCCCGCCCGCCCCCTTCGGATCAGCGCGTCCTGTCTGTGCCCACAGAAACCACAGGAGCCTCAGCAGAACTGGGGAGGCTCAGTGTGCAACTGGGCAGCTTAGCCGTCCTTTTCTGGGCCAGCACCCTCCGGTCCTCCTCCCCCTCCTGCTCCCCTCTCCCCTCTTCCCCTCCTCCCAGCTTCCCCTCCCCCATCCCCTCCTC
Source organism: Cnephaeus nilssonii (assembly GCF_951640355.1). Lineage (NCBI taxonomy): Eukaryota > Metazoa > Chordata > Mammalia > Chiroptera > Vespertilionidae > Cnephaeus > Cnephaeus nilssonii. The sequence continues at coordinate 42,158,274 of NC_137092.1, forward strand.
CTCCCCTCCCTGGACTCCCAGGGCCCAGCCAGCTAATGGAGCTTCTGCATCCCTCCCTCCCCCACAGCCCTCCCGGCTGGGTCCTCAGCATTCGATCCCTGTCTGTCACTGAGTGATGGGGACAAAGGGTGAGGAGTCAGGAAAAGGTCTGCCCCACTTTGTTCAGAGTCTGGATGCGAACTTTGGATGAACTCTTCGTCAGGGAGGGGGCTGGGGCCGAGAGGAGAGGCCAGCCCCGAGAAATCACTGCTCTCCACTCAGGCCTCAGGGAGAGAGGGGGGATTTTCTCTTTAAACAACAGAAAGGAAAAGGGGAGTTTAGAAACAGCCCTTAGAAAGGAGAGGGCAGGGTGGGGGCAGGGTGTCTTAAGAAAACAAGGCCGCTCCCAGGAGCCGCTGGGCCCCGGCTGTGGGCCGCCCGCCAGCATCCAGTTTTGTCCTCCGCCTCCAGCTGGTCTCTCTCCCTCTGTTTTCCCCTAAAGCAGAGGGAATGCCTAATAAAGCGCTGCGGGCTGCAGAAACACAGGGAGGGGAAGGCGCCGGGACCCAGGCACGGGACAGGCGGCTCACACGGCGGCGTTCTGCAAGTCCACAAGGAAGCGAAGGTGTGCACGGACCTCACCACGCGCACCACACACACCACGCATCACCCCGATGCCCACCAGCCTCTCCTCTCCTCTGTGTGTGTGTGTATGGGGTGTGTGTGTGGGGGGGAGGAGTGTGTGGGGTGTGTGTGTAGTCAGTGTGTATGTGGTGTGTATGGGGTGTGTGTGTGTGGGAGGAGTGTGTGGGGTGTGTGTGATCAGTGTGTATGTGGTGTGTATGGGGTGTGTGTGTGGGGGAGGAGTGTGTGGGGTGTGTGTGTGGTCAGTGTGTATGTGGTGTGTGTGTGGGGGAGGAGTGTGTGGGGTGTGTGTGTGGTCAGTGTGTATGTGGTGTGTGTGAGTGGTGTGGGGGGGAGGGGTGTGTGGTGGGTGTGTGGTGCGTGTGTACGTGGTGTGTGTGTATGTGTGTGATATGTGTGGTATGTGAGTATGTGTATGTGTGTGTGGTATGTGTGGTGTGTGTGGTGTGGTATGTGGTGTGTGTGTGTGTGTGGCCCGTGTGTATGTGTGTGGTGTGGTGTGTGTGTGGTGCGGGTGTGTGTGGTATGTGTGGTGTGTATTGTGTGGTGTATGTGTGTGTGTGCATGTATGTGTGTGGTGTGTGTGTGGTGTGTATGGTATGTGGTGTGTGGCATGTGTGCATGTGTGTGTGGTGTATTTGGTGTGTGTTATGTGGTGTCTGTGTGTGTGTGGTGTGTGTTTTTATGTGTGTGGTCCATGTGTATGTGTGTGGTCCGTGTGTGTGTGTATGTGGTATGTGGTGTGTGTGTAGTATGTGGTGTGTGTGTGGTATGTGTGTTTATATGTGTGTGGTCCATGTGCATGTGTGTGGTTCGTGTGTATGTGTGTGCTGTGTGGTGTGTGTGGTATGTTTGTGGTATGTATGTGTGTGGTGTGTGGTGATTGTGGTGTCTTTGTGGTGCATGTGGTGCGTGTGTGGCATGTGATATGTGTGTGGTGTATGTGCCATGTGTTTGTGTGTGATGTGTGTGGTGCATGTGCGTGTGGTGCATGTGGTGTGTGTGCATGTGGTGTGTGTGCATGTGTGTATTGTGGTGTGTATTGTGGTATGTATGTGTGGTGTATGTGTGATGCATGTGTGTGGTGTGTATGGTATGTGCGTGGTGTGTGTGTGGTGTGTATGGTATGTGGTGTGTGGCACATGTGCATGTGTGTATGGTGTGTGTTATGTGGTGTCTGTGTGTGTGTGTGGTGTGTTTTTATGTGTGTGGTCCATGTGTATGTGTGTGGTCCGTGTGTGTGTGTGTGGTGTGGTTGTGTGTGGTGTGTGTGTTTATATGTGTGTGGTCCATGTGCATGTGTGTGGTTCGTGTGTATGTATGTGCTGTGTGGTGTGTGTGGTATGTTTGTGGTATGTATGTGTGTGTGGTGTGTGGTAATTGTGGTGTCTTTGTGGTGCATGTGGTGTGTGTGTGGCATGTGATATGTGTGTGTGGTGTATGTGCCATGTGTTTGTGTGTGATTGTGTGGTGCATGTGCGTGTGGTGCATGTGATGTGTGTGCACGTGGTGTGTGTGCATGTGTGTATGTGTGGTGTGTATGTGTGGTGTATGTGTGATGTATGTGTGTGGTGTGTATGGCATGTGTGGTGTGTATGGCATGTGTGGTGTGTGTGGTGTGTGTACATGTATGTGTATGTCATGTGTTATGTGTGGTGTGTGTGCGGTGTGTGTATGGTGTATGTGGTGTGTCTATATTTATGTGTGGTGTGTGTGTTATGTGTATGGTGTGTGTGTGTATGGTGCATGTGTATGTGGTGTGTGGTATGTGTGGTGTGTGTGTGTGCATGTGGTATGTGTGTGGTGTGTGTGCATGTGTGCGGTATGTGTGCGGGTGTATGTGTGTGATGTGTGTGGTGCATGTGGGTGTGGTATATGTGTGGTGCATGTGTGTGGTATATGTGTGGTGCATGTGTGTTGTGTGTGTGCATGTGCATGCATGTGTGTGGTATGAGTATGCACATGTGTGTGTGGTGTGTGTATGGTGCACGTGTATGGTGTGCGTGTGTGTGTACATGTGCATGGTGGTGGTGTGTGTGTGTGTGTGCATGTGCATGGTGGTAGTGGTGGTGTGTGTGTATGTGTGTGTGTGCATGTGCATGGTGGTGGTGGTGTGTGTGTGTGTGTGTGTGCATGTACATGGTGGTAGTGGTGGGGGTGTGTGTGTGTGCATGTGCATGGTGGTAGTGGTAGTGGTGGTGTGTGTGTGTGTGTGTGCATGTGCATGGTGGTAGTGGTGGTGTGTGTGTGTGTGCATGTGCATGGTGGTAGTGGTAGTGGTGGTGGTGGTGTGTGTGTGTGTGTGTGTGTGCATGTGCATGGTGGTAGTGGTGGTGGTGGTGGTGTGTGTGTGTGTGTGTGCATGTGCATGGTGGTAGTGGTGGTGGTGGTGGTGTGTGTGTGTGTGTGTGTGCATGTGCATGGTGGTAGTGGTGGTGGTGGTGGTGTGTGTGTGTGTGTGCATGTGCATGGTGGTAGTGGTGGTGGTGGTGTGTGTGTGTGTGTGCATGTGTGTGGTGGTAGTGGTGGTGGTGTGTGTGTGTGTGTGTGTGTGCATGTGCATGGTGGTAGTGGTGGTAGTGGTGGTGTGTGTGTGTGTGCATGTGCATGGTGGTAGTGGTGGTGGTGGTGGTGTGTGTGTGTGTGTGTGTGTGCATGTGCATGGTGGTAGTGGTGGTGGTGGTGTGTGTGTGTGTGTGTGCATGTGCATGGTGGTAGTGGTGGTGGTGGTGGGGTGTGTGTGTGTGTGTGTGTGTGTGCATGTGCATGGTGGTAGTGGTGGTGGTGGTGGTGTGTGTGTGTGTGCATGTGCATGGTGGTGGTGGTGGTGGTGGTGGTGTGTGTGTGTGTGCATGTGCATGGTGGTAGTGGTGGTGGTGGTGTGTGTGTGTGTGTGCATGTGTGTGGTGGTAGTGGTAGTGGTGGTGGTGGTGGTGTGTGTGTGTGTGTGTGTGTGCATGTGCATGGTGGTAGTGGTGGTGTGTGTGTGTGTGTGTGTGCATGTGCATGGTGGTGGTGGTGGTGGTGGTGTGTGTGTATGTGTGTGTGGCACCCTGCTGGCAGCTCTGTGGTGTGACCTGCCTGCCCTGGTGCAGTGCTGAATGCCCACCATTCCCCTCCACAGGAGCCACAGGGAAAGCCAGTGTCTCAGGGCCCAGGAGCCTGCTGACAGCGCCCTGCACCCACGCGCGTCCGTGGGCTCTGCACCTCCTCCGCCCGCTGGCAGCAGCACGGGGAGGCGTCACGAAGGGGCGCTCCTGCGCCTCTACCCCAGCCCAGGAGCCTCGGGGCGTCTCCGTACATCGCTGGTCCTCAGGGCCCAGGGCTCCTGTCTGAGGCCCTCGCAGCTCCGCCGAGGAGGCTCCACCACAAAGCACAGAGCAAGCTGAGGGCTGGGCCTGCTCCCTGAGGGCCCTGGGCTGGGGAAGGACACAGGAGGGCTGAGGCCGGGGCACTCCCAGGTCCACCCTGAGTCTTCCCTGAGGGAGGGGCCTGCTGGGGAGAGGGTCAGGCCGTTCTTTCTCCTCCTCCCCAGGGAGAGAGATGCAACAGGGCTCACACTGGGGGGCTCACACTGAGGGGCTCACACTGGGGGGCTCACACTGAGGGGCTCACACCGGGGGCTCACACTGGGGGGCTCACACTGAGGGGCTCACACTGGGGGGATCACACTGAGGGGCTCACACTGGGGGGCTCACACTGCGGGGATCACACTGAGGGGCTCATACCGGGGGCTCACACCGGGGGGCTCACACTGGGGGGCTCACACTGGGGGGCTCACACTGAGGGGCTCACACTGAGGGGCTCACACTGGGGGGCTCACACTGAGGGGCTCACACTGCGGGGATCACACTGAGGGGCTCACACTGGGGGGCTCACACTGGGGGGCTCACACTGAGGGGCTCACACTGGGGGGATCACACTGAGGGGCTCACACTGGGGGAATCACACTGAGGGGCTCACACTGAGGGGTTCACATTGGGGGGCTCACACTGAGGGCTTCACACCGGGGAGCTCACACTGGGGGGCTCACACTGAGGGGCTCACACTGAGGGGCTCACACCGGGGGGTTCACACTGGGGGCTCACATTGGAGGCTCACACCCAGCTCACCCTCATACTCCAAGTCCCGCATCGTCACTAGAAGACTCAGACTCAGACTCAGAGCAGCCACTCAAGGCCTCTCCCCACCCCCAGCAGGTTCATTCCCACCGGAAACCTGTCTCTGAGCACCGGGTGTGGCGTGTGGCTGGCGTGGCACAGACCTAAGAACGGTTCTGTCCTGCCCTCCCGTCTCCAACTCATCACGGAAGCACACCCCACGGTGCCCACCCTCATGTCCTCCCAGCAGAGGCAGAAATTGTAGAATTCCTGAGGATGTTCTGTCTGAAAAGACAAATAAGTCTGATTAGATTTAGATGAATTACCTGTGACTCCTTTCTTGCCTCTAACTCACACTTACTGAGCATCACCAGATACCAAGCACTAAGCCCGGTCTGCAAAGGCGGGCGAGGCAAGGCCCTCCGGGAGTCCACACCTGGAGGGGAGGCTGAGGGTCCTGCAGGAAATGGAGCCGTCTTTCTGGAATCTTCTTCTGCGTGCGAGCTGTGGGTTCGTGCTGTGCCACACTTAGGTCCACTGTCCTGAAGCCATTCTTGTTCCTTGCAGCCTAAGGCGTTTCAGGGCCTGCCCTGCATTTCTCATCATGCCTCGCTTAGAAGCAAGCGCCTGGTGAGTGCACGTGAAATGGAAGGAAGGAAGAAAAGAGAGAAAACGGGAAAGAAGGAACACCTCTCTCTGACTATCAGTGTGGACTGGAGGACCCCCTACAGATGAACAAGATGGGTAACAGCCGTGTGGCGGCCACTGGCTCTTCTCCTGTCACTGGACTGTCCCGGGGACAGGGAGGCCTTCTGGCCTGAGGACCGGGTTTGCTCTGTGACGTCACAGGACAGCTTGTGGTGGCCACACTCCGGACAATGGACAAAGGGGCTGCCAGCTTCCGGAGCTGCCAGACAGAGTCGGGAAACACCAAGAGAGGCCCCACCCCGATCCCAGGGACCGGGGCTAATCAGACGAGAAATGGCACCTAAAAGCCACCCCCCTCCAGGTGCCCAGCATGCATTTCAGCGCTTCCTGCCGGCTCCAGCATCCAACCCCGAGCCCCCCGGAGGAGCGGCTGCAGTGCGAGCGCCTGCCAGCACCCTGAGACCGCATGTCACCAAAGGTAACGTGTCCCGCCTCCCGCAGACAGCTCCCACGTTCGAGTCCAACGTCTCTGCTAAGATGCATCTGTTCCCAGGAGACCGCCCGTTCTGCAAAGGGGGGGCTCTTTACTGATCCTTTTGGTTTTTAGTAGCAAGTGCTCAGTAAAGGTTAATGAATGGAATTTTCTCCTTGGATAAATAGGTAAAACAGCGTTTCAATTTTTAAAGTATTAACTGAGCATCTACTGTGCACTGGGCATTTTGTTTTCCAGAAATTCCTTAGTCTAAGAGGAATCAGGTCATCAGCCCACAGTTGCAGTGAAGCCTGGTGAGCACAGTGGGGGGGGGGGGCAGTGGGGGAGGCACCAGGAAATATGAAGTAGACAACATGGGTGGTCCCTGTAGCATCTCCTCGTTCAGAACGACGGAGGCATCGGCAGAGCCTGAACAGAACACATCTTCCTCTCCAAGCAACCGACTTGCTTTCAGTTCTCGGTGCTCTGAAGCTACACCGAAGCCCGTTCCCTTTACGCCGGTGCCACGAGGAACAGCGGCCTCCACAGGGCCGGTCAGGCAGCTCCTTCCTCACCAGAACAAGGGCACCCGCATCCCCGGCCCACACAGCGTCCCCGCCTTTGCTTCCCACCTGCACCGTCTCCCCTGAGCGCCACATTTTTAGTAACTCTCTGCATCACGCGTATCTCTTGGTAAGCTGCTTGAATTCCACTTCAGAATGAGGTGAGCGATAAATGAATAATCAGGCACGTCACAGGGACTGTTGATGACAGAGAACTTTATCGCTGATGTCATCATGCCCCCAGAGAGGAAGTCGCCCAGGCAGAGGACAGCAGGAAAGGAACACAGGGAGGCGGGGACCGGTCCTGAGCCGGCAGTGCGGCTCTACGGTTCTGTTCCTACGGCAACACTGTCTTCATTAAGGCTTCCTGGTGACACCGTTCCTAAACAAGGTATCCAAACTCAGGTGACCGCGTCCCTCCCACACCTGGGGGACCTGGGGGACAGGCCCGCAGCGCCGCCCTCACCAGGGTGTCATCTCCCCCCGGGCCAACGCCCCCTGGGGAGCAGGTGTCCCTGCTCACACGGACCCCCCCCCATCAGAAAGGAGCTGCTCAGCCAGCCGTTCTGCCGAGAGGGGCCTGTAACGGGAGCCGTGTGGCCGCACACGGAGGTGACAGAAAAACTGCAAGGCCCGGATGGGCATGCGAGGCCAAGACCCTGCACCCTGCTGTGTGTTCCCGCAAGACCCGGCTTCACGGAAGGAATCAGAAAAGGTGACACATGAATACACATGTAAACGCACATATGCACATATGCGCACATGTGTGCACATATAAACACATGTGCATATATGAATGTATAAGCACACATATACATATAAACACACATGCACATATGAACACATGCGTACACGTATAAACACACACACGAGGGGCAGTAGAGCTTCAGGCCGCCTATGGAAACGAGGCGCCCCCCTGCCTGAAAGACATCCCCTAGGTTCGCAGAGGCAGCCGGGGAGGCTGAGGGGAGGCCGAGGGGAGGCCGGGGGGAGGCCGGGGGGTCAGGGGATGGATGGCCCAGTGACTTGGGACCTTTCCTGGTGTTTTACAGCCAACCACAGCCCGGGGTGACCAAGTCTGTGATGGAGACGGGACAGAAACATGATTTGTTTTGGGACAACTGAGTACATTCCACAGAATTCTCTTGGAAGAATCACAATTTGAGGGCTGTCACTCGATGGGAATGAGCATTTTCGTAGAGAAACCTACATGTAAACTTCCTGAGTAAAATCCGTCCCAACTCCGCCTCTCGTTAGCTGTGGGGCTTCGGGGACAATTGTTACCCTCCCTGTATCTCGGTGTCCTTGTCTTAAAACCTGAGTGGTCAGGGCTCCGTGCCACAGCCGTGTGACCTGCGCCCAGGACCCAGCAGGGAGGGCAGCGCTGGGCTGACACTGTCCCAGCGCCAGCCGCGGTGGCCCGCCCCCCCTGGCCCGGAGCCTCGCCCTGCCAGCGGCTGGACTCGGTAAACAGGAGGATAAGGTGACAGCGCAGCCTGCAGCGGCCGCCCTCCTCGGCTGACCGCCAGGGCACGCGGCCTGTGCCTCCGTGGGTTCCAGGAGCCGGGACGCCCCAGGCCGGCCTGTCCTGGAAACTGGGCTGAACCAGCTCCTTGGCCAGTTTGGTCCAGAGAGACAAGCAGCTACTCCCTACCAGCAGCCCGGCCCGGCCCGGCAGGCCCCGGTCGGACGCCGTCACGGGTCTCGGAAACGGAAGGCATGAGAGAACCGATAGCTCAAGGATTAGGTCAGCCCAGCACCTCCTGGCGGCGGGAGGCAGGGGAAGAAGGAAGAAGGCTCTGGAAACAGGAGGGGGCACGGGGAAGGCTGAGCGAGTGTGGAACTGCACTTGTTAAAGTAATGACGGGATGCGCACGCGCACTGGCCACACGCCGGGCTGGACGCACACGAGTGCGTGCGACACCAGCCCCGCACCTGCCACAGGCAGGGCCCGCCCGCTTCCAGGAAGCACCGCGCGGAGGCAAAGGTCACGCTCGCTCTCCGCCGCCCCCGGCCAGGGCACCAGCGCACGGTGCCCAGGTGAGCAAATGTCACCACGCACCTGCTCGGCGGGTGGTAAATGCCAGCCGCCTGGGAAATGCCAAGGGCTCTTAGATCACAAGTTGGGCAAATAGCAAATGGCTGGGTTGTGGGAGGCCCCGGTGGAGGGAGGAGGGAGCAGAGGATGGAAGCAGAACGGCAAGGGGTCCTGGGTACAGGTTCGGGGAAGGGCACAGCCCTGCCCAGGCCGCGAAGGAGCTGGCCTGCCCAGAGCCGGCACCGCCCAGAGCCAGGGGCCCTTCACAGCCACAGTCCTGGCCCTGAGGGTGGGCGGTCCTGGGCCCAGGAGTTGGGGGGAGTCAGCAGACGTGTCACAAGTCCCTTCCTGGGCCCCAAGCTCCTTGTGGATCAGCCCGTGACTGGCACACGGGGTCCCGCCACCTCGCTCACCGTGCCTCCCATGGAGACGGCCCACAGAGCCGCCCGGATGAATGGGCCAGGACAGAAGTCACTCTGCAATGCCCACGCCCCCGGGGGTCTAAAACGAGGAGGTCACCGGGTGTGGAAACGCAGCCACCAGGGCAGGCGGAGGTCTCACGGCTCCACTTGCTCAGCCCGCGGACCTGAGAGTTCGCACCGCGTCCCCAGGACAGGGGGGGGGATCAGCACACAGTCCAGAGCACCCCACCACACGCCTCCGGCACCCCCTCAGGAAGGGCGAATGGAGGTGACTTAGAGGTGAGGAGAAGGTGCCCCCAGCGCCATCTTCCTTCCTCCCATCACCGGCTGCCCGGCTGCCCGCGCCTGTGTCCCTGCGCCTGTGTCCCTGCGCCTGTGTCCCTGCGCCACCGGTAACAGCCAGAGTGCGTGCCCCGGCCCTTCGCCGCCACGGGGGACCCGTCCTGTGAGGCGGGGCAGAGGCTGGGCGGCTGGGACACTCCAGGAAAGAGGGAAGTCGCTCAGCCCACTCCTGCTCCACAGCCGCACGGGGTCTCGGGTCCGCCCGGGCCCAGCTGCCTGGGAGCGGTCACTGCGCAGCAGGAGGAAAGCAGACTCCATTGAGGAACTTCTCACATCAAGACATCTGTCCTGGCGGAGCCTCCGAGAAGGAAAGTAAAGCGATGCAGGCCGAGCCGATGGCAGCCGCTTCCTGCCCGCCTCCAGCCAGCTGTAGGGGAGGGACGCCCCTCGTGTACGGCGGGGGGGGGGGGGGGGGGGGGGCGGCGCAGACGCCCCAAGTCTGCTCTCTGCTCTCCAAGGATTCCTGCAAACCTAAGGTGGCGGCACTTCCTCGGCCCAGGACAGGCCGCCGTGGAGGCAGCAGGGCTGTCTGAAGGCCCGGCGGCCCCCGCCCTTACAGGCTGAGGCCCAGGAGCAGGGCTGTCTGACCTACATCACGTTGTTTGGGTTAAAAATCTCCCGGGGAGATGAGGGGCCCCCGCAAGGGCTGAGGGACAGAGGAGAGGACAGGAAGGCTCTGAGGAACCTCGTGTGCTGGTCCTGGGGTATCTGGTCCCTCCAGCCATGAAGCGTGATCTGGAACCTTCACTGCACAGAGACAGCACCGGCCAACAAGAAAGAACTTGCAAATTAACACGCGTGCGCTGGGCACACCCACCACGCAGTGCGCCCTCCTGACCTTCACTTCCTTGAGTGCAACCACCACGAGAACCCCCCCCCCCCCGCAACTCTGCACCACATGCGGCTCAGACTGTGGCTCTGATGGGACTGTGAGGCCTGAGCTGAGGTGCTTAATAAAGGCAGTGAGTCCCTGGGGCATCTCCCTGGGGGCGGGGTCCCCTCCCACCACCCACACATCACCCTGGATAAGAGGGGCTGGCGGGAGCCACTGGGAAGGTGGAGGACACTAGACACTGGGCACGTCCGGGCACCCCAAGCACCCCAATCCCACCTGTCACAGGCCAGCCCTCCACAGGGGACTGCTCGGGTCTTCAGCAGGACTCCTGCCAAGCTCCAGGCCCCGCGGGCGGCGCCAGCCCCTGAGCCGGCTCACCACGGCTCCTGCGTTCCCCAACTCCAGGCGTCCTGGAACCCTCCCGCTCCAGGGGCTCCTTCCGCCTAGCCAAGCGCTCGGCCCGGGTCCTGTCTGTGGCCCTTCTAGGCCTCAGGACGAAGCTGCTTCAAGCCACCTCCCATGACGCAGGTGCCCCTGGGCCTGCTCCCTGGGTGCTGTGCACACACCCTTCCCTGCACCCAGCAGCCCCCCAGGGGGCAGGGTGACAGGCACCTGGGAAGGGGCCGCCTGGAGGGACAGCTGCCGCTCCGCCTGCTGCCCACAGACGGCCTCAGAGAAGGCGCAGCGGCAGCGGGCCTTTGTGGGGCCTGAGAGCCTTGCTCTGGTGGGACAGAGGTTGAGGGCAGCCTTCCCATTTGGAATGATGTGGTTACAGGGAAGAGCCCCTGCACGGCCCGCACCTGGTGCAAGCCCTGCGGCCTCAGGACCCGGACTGACCGCCCTCCAGGCCCCGGCATCGGCCTTCGCCCGCAGGCGCAGGGGCAGGCGCAGGCGCGGCCCAGCCAGGGCTCCCGCCTGCTGGCCGCCTCCTCGGAAAGGCAGCTTCTCTGTGGGGCTCAGGCTCCAGGAGCCCCTGGCGGGCGGGTGGGCGGGCGGGGGCCGGTATTTCGATTTCAGCGGAGGCGAGTGGCGAACAAGTTCACTCAGTTCCCAGGTGGAAACCAAGCCCCAGCTGCCTGGCCTCCTGGGCTGGGGAGGCCTGGGCCCCGTGAGCTGCAGCCTGTCTATCGCGGCTCCAACCAGCCTTGCCAGGCGACGCTGACTGCTTCAATTAAAGTAAGTCATACCTGGCTACGTGCTCAGTGGTTAGAGCATCCACTTGTGCGCTAGAGGGTCGCGGGTTTGATTCCGAGTCAAGGGCACAAACCTGGGTTTTGGGTTCATTCCCTGCCCCCAGTCGGGGTGCATGTGGTTGGCAATCAATTTATGCCTCTCTCTCACATCAATGTTTCTCTCTCTCCCCCCCCTCCCTTCTAGTCTCTCTAAAAAAAAAATCAATGGAGCTTGGCCAGCATGGCTCAGTGGTTGAGCATCAACCTATGAACCAGGAGGTCACAGTTTGATTCCTGGTCAGGGCACATGCCCGGGTTGCAGACTCGATCCCCAGTAGGGGACATGCAGGAGGCAGCCGATCAATGAGTCTCTCATCATTGATGTTTCTATCTCTCTCTCTTTCCCTTCCTCTCTGAAATCAATACATATATATATATATATATATATATATATATATATATATATGTATATATATGTATATGTGTGTGTGTGTATATATATATATATATATATATATATATATATATATATATATATATTAATCAATGGAAAAAACATCACTCCTTGGGTGAGGACTGAAAAAAAGACCACCGATTTTTTGCCCTCCAGTTCACCTTCTCAGCCCGACGTGGCTGATGGAAGTGGCTGTAGCAGCACCACCCCCACGCCTGGCTCTCTGGACGTGGCGACGGGGTCAGGGCCACATCAGACCTGCCGCACAAGGAGGGGGCGTGTTCTCGGACAGAAGCCAGGCCGTGCAGGGACGCAGGGCCCAGGAGCCATAGAGCGGGGCACAGCAGGGGCACAGCAGGGGCTCTCTGGAGTCACCCCTCTGGACGTGGACACCTGAGACCACGTGATGAACGGTCATTTTCAAAATGACACACGGGCCTGATCGGCGGCATCCGCCTCGGCGCTCCTGCCCGGGCCGGTGCCCCCGTGCCGTGGCCCAGCTGGTCCCAGGGTCTGCTGGAGGAACAAGGGGCTCGCCCACCCATTTGCTATCTAGGGAACATTGCACATTTTCTTCAGCACCAGGGGAAAGCACAGAGCACGGCGCTGGGGACGAAGGGAGGGAAGAAGGAAAGAGGAGGGGCGGAGAGGCACCATGAGCAGCTGCCAGCAGCAAAGCATCCCCTCCGGAGGGAGGCCTCAGATATGCTTTCTGGAACATTCTATCCAGCAGGAACTGATTGCAATCGCCACAGACCTACCAGGCACGCCTGAGTAGGAACAAGCACGCGTCTTCCTCAGGCTGAGAAACTGCCCAAACACGCGTCAGCCCGCTCTCCCAGCGCCGCTCCCGGCCGGCCGTCAGTGCGGGCCGACTCGCCCACGCGTGGGTGTGAAGGGGGCTCGTCCACAGTGAAGCCGCAGTGAATGTGAAATCCATGACGGACCTCAAGCCCCAGGAAAAATAAAGAGTAAAATGCCTCACAGTGTTTGTGTTGAGCACGTTGGAATATTTGACATATTCGTATTTAAATAAAATGTGTTGTTAAAATTAATGTCCGTTGTTTCTTTTTCCTCTTTCAAGAGGCTCCTGGGACATCGGAGACACTGGCGTTGAAGCCACACACGGGCTCGCAGAGCCGCACTGTCCCCGCCCCCCCCCCCCGGGTTTCCTCGCGAGAACCCCAGGGCGGGAGGGGGAGACGCCCAGACTTGTGCCCCCCACGCAGACAGACACAGGGACAGGCGGCGAGCCGGCGACCCAGGTGACGCTAGAGACCCCACCGAGCAGACCGAGCCTCGTGAAGGCAGGAGTGGCCACACTCTGCCACGTGGTTTCAGAAAAACAATCGCCGTGGCCATTTCCTGCGCCAACTCGATGAACTATGTGCTTTATATGACTGTCCTGCCTCGTGCCTCAGCGAGCCACACAGTGCCGTCGTCCTTCCCGTCCAGGTGAGGACACGGAGCTCTGTGACCTCCAGTAACTCACTGACGTGCACAACAAGCCAGGCGTGAACCCACTGTCCCCAGAGTCCACGCTACTGTCCCGTCCTCGTGGCCCACATCTTCCTCTGGGGCCCGGACACCTGGGATTCCACAGCAGAGTCATCCCTTCGACTCATTACTCTTCCTCTTCAAAACGCAAACAGCTCTGGGCACAGTCTCACCTGAATCCGAGCATGCGCGTGGCAGGCCTCATGAATTTACCAGAGCCCTGTCCTCCGAGGGGGGCGGGGCTCAGAGGAGACAGCGCCTGGGCCCTGCGCGGAGGGCAGGAGCGCCCCGACGGGGCAGAGCCGAGCAGCCTTCACAATGTGCCCGAAGACTGCACCTGCGTCAGCCACCCCAGGAACAGTTCGCAGCTCCTCAAAATGCTAACCTCAGACCAGCACCCCACTCCCCGGCACAGACCCCGAGAAACAGCGACGGGCCCACGCAAGGTGAGTGTGCAGCGTCCAGCCACCCGACACACGACAACACCTGAAACGGCCGCCGACTGACGAACAGACGAACACACCGGGGGCCGGCCGCACTGGGGAATGTTATTCAGTCGTAAAAAAGGAATGGCGCATAGCATCACCATAGTAACGGTGACCCTTGGAAACATTATGCTACATAAAAGCTGGTACAAAACATGGTGTCTGCTTCCATTTATATGAAAACTAGAGGCCCGGTGCGCGAGATTCATGCACTGGGCGGGGGGGGGGGGGGGGGGGGCGTCCCTCAGCCCAGCCTGCGCATCTCTCGCAGTCCAGGACCCCTCAGGGGATGTCCGCCTGCCGGCTTAGGCCCAATCCCCCCAGGGGTCCCCCAGGGATCGGGCCTAAGCCAGCAGTCAGACATCCCTCTCGCAGTTCAGGGCTCTCGCAGTCCGGAACCCCTCGCTCCTTACCACTTGCCTGCAGCAGAGGCAGGAGAGGCTCCTACCACGGCCGATGTGCTCACCAGCCGTGAGCCCGGCTTCTGGCTGAGCGGCGCTCCCCATGGGAGCGCACTGACCACCAGGGGGCAGCTCCTGCATCAAGCATCTGCCCCCTGGTGGTCAGTATGCATCATAGTGACCGGTCGTACTGCGGTTGAGTCAATTTTCATATTAGCTTCTTATTCTATAGAATGTCCAGAACAGGAAAATCTAGACACAGACTAGTGGTCACTGAGGGCGAGGCACAGGGAGAGACACAAACTGACGGGTGATGGGTCCTGGGGCGATGAACACATTCTGAATTTAGATTGTGGTGATGGCTGCACGATTTTGCAAATATACTAAAATCACTGAATATACAGTGTAAGTGAGTGAATTCCAGGGTTTATGAAATATATCTCGAAAAAGCTATGAGAAAATAATAAATCCACTCTGTGTCGAGGCTGCCATCATGACGAACATTTTTCTTAAGTAAGGAGCATATTAAGAAGACAAGAGGAGGTCAGGTCGCCCTAACCTCACTCTTCCTGCTTTGAAACTTGTGAGTCGAATGGATACTTTTCACTGGGATTACGTAACATCTCCACTTGCCGATGCTAAGAAAACACCGTCGCTAGCACAGGCGATTCTAGAGCTTTCGGCGGTGGCTGTCCGGTTTGTGGATGATTAAAGTCTTTGTCTTTGCTCTTCCCCGTTTTCTCCCTCTTCTTCCAGCCCAGCCCAGCCTTGCTTGGCCAGGGCAGCTATTTCTCGCTCTCAGAGAATGGCGAGAGAAACAAAAGAGGGCGAATCTTAAATTCAGCAGTTCTGGTCTCCTTTCAGCATAGCCTCGGCGCCTCGGAGTTGGCGTGGTCTGTAGGGACCATCTGGTGCAGGCCGCTCTTTCTTCATGTGAGGAAGCAGGGCCAGAAAGAATAAAAGCTAACAGTTACCAACTGTTTACTCTGGGCCAGGCACTGCAATTTACATGGATTATCTCACTGAATCCTAACAACCCTCTAAGACAGATACGACTATTCATTCCATCCTGTAGGTGAGGAGAATGAGGCACAGAGAGGTTTAGGAACTTGAATAAGGTCACACAGCCAAAAAGTAGATCAGTGGCCCGGCCCAGTGGCCTGGCTTCGGAGACCAAGTCCCGCACCGTGGCTAGGACAGTGACTCCTAACATCACTCCAGCGTCTTGTAACTATCTGGCGGGAGGTCTAAAACCAGAGCCGGTGTGCGACGCCCACCCCAGGCCCCACGTAACAACAAACATGTCCGTGGAGGATGGGAGTGGAAGCTGTGACCTAAACCAAGATGGGCGTCTTCACGCGCTGCAATGGTGACCCCACGGACAGCCGGCGGACAGAGCAGAGCCTCCGAGCTGAGCCGCGGCTGGAAGCCGCTCCTGGCCGGACCCTGCTCCGCCAGGAAGGGAGGCGGGCTCACAGGCTGTGACCGTCCGCACTGCACTTTCTTCCTGGAAACCTCGCTGCTGAGCCCGGGAAGCGACGCCTCGAAGGCAGAAGGCAGAAGCCTGCGCCGAGCCCTCACCCGCCCGCTGGCCACCCGGCCGTCCTCGGCCAGGACGTGCCTCTGGCCCAGAAGTTCACACGGAGACGGAGTCGGACAGGAGTCCTGAGATAATCCGCCACAGAACCGCGGCATCTTGTATTCACGCAGCCTGGAGAGCGCACAGCACTTTGCAAACAACTCATTAATCTGCCACTTATTTTATTTATCAATCAGGGTGCTCCTTACACCTCACATCGCGGGTGGAGCCAACGACGCCACTCCTGTCGCCCCGGCTACACCACGGATGGGGGCACAGGGTCACGTGGGAATGAGTGACAGCTGCTCGGGGAGCCGGGCCTGGACACCCTCCATCAGGTGGCGTTCTGGGTAAAAGGAAATTATAAAAAGGAACAGAACTACATTTAGATTCACTTCCCCAACTTGAAAACACAGCCACGTCCACGGAAAGAAGTTTGAGACCAATGCTCAGGCGGATGCTCCAGCCGCGTGCAAACCGAGCCTCAGACCAAGCCAGGGCGAGCTTTCCGCGACAATGAAAACGCCTTCCCCCTTAAGTACGGTCAACATCCAAGTTCTGGTTCATTTGCTTCTTTGGGGACATTTTTTGTAATTTGCCAACAACAACCAGAAGTTCATGTTGTCAGTAGAGGTGGAGGCCACAGTGTGACAGGCCTGGTAGTGGCAGGGAGCTGAGCACACAGCACAGCGCCCCTCCCCCAGCAGCCCACCCCCCGGGACCCTCCCCCACCGCTCCACCCACACCCCACTCCCTAGGTCACCAGCCTCTCCCTCACCCATCCTCTTCCAGCGCCCTCAGTCTCATTTCCAATCCTCACAGTCACCCCTTTGTTAGAAGACATGACACCAAGTTCCCCAAATCCTGTTCGGGTCGGTCTGACCCAAGTGCTCTGAGCACCCTCCTCCCACCTCTCAGATGCCAGAATTTGCCCAAAAATGGATCATCCAACACCGACTGGAGAGAGGGACACTCTCATCACTAACGTCACGGTCTGTGCCCCGATCACAAGGAACAGCACATGGTCTGAGCCCCGCGCGCTCGGAACATGTGCCTGCCCGGCCGTCATGTCGTAAAGCCGAGGTGAGCTCCCTGCGCTGGGCTGCTCCCCCGCCTCTCTCAGACCGTGGACACACACACACGTGCACACACACGCACACACACGCGCACACACATACACACGAGTTCTGCTACAGACAAACTTCTGTGAAAGCCACTCGGGCCATCTCCACTAGACGAGGCGTCTGCCCAGAGGCAGCTGGGAATTGTCTACGTTCCTTCCCCTCGTCGCGTCTCCCGGCCTCGCCGTCGGCACCCTTGCCCTGTGGCTCACAGCTTCCGCCCGCAGGCCAGACCCGCTTAGAGCACACATGTACACACGTGCACGTGTGTGCACACACGCAAATTATTCTCCCGTAAGTAATCGCTCTCCTGACAGGAGCGGCAGGCGGGATGCAGGGAGGTGTGGAGGCAGCCGCGGCGGTGACTAAACACAGCTCTCGGCGGCCGGCTAACCAAACGCCGGGGGAAAGGCCGGGAGACAAAGGGTGTTCGGAAAGCCAAAAGCATTCTCTGACGTCCGCCGTGACTTAGCTCGGTGCAGAAAACGCCAGCGAGCCCGTGTTCTAAAATTAAAGCTGTCCCCCCGTGACTCTTCCCCGCGGAACCGGCACGCAGGCGTTTTTGTTTTCCTAGTTTTTAACCCTGAGTGATTTCCGACTCAGAAATAAAAAAGAGAGACCGAGGGAGGTTACCAAAATAACCAAGGTCTTTCTACACCAGTGACCTTTGACTTTCTCCTGCTCTTCACCGGGCCCACTCCCAGCACGCACGCACACAGGTAGACAGCCTGCTGCCGCAGACACGGGTGGCTCCTAAAACAAAGAACATGCGATGCCACATGGTCCCAACCCCCCACCCAGTCTGTCCCGGGAGCAGACAGGGCCCCTCGGAGCGCGCCGGAGACTGAGACCGCGGCTCCTCCGGGCTGGGCCGCTGGCGGCTCCTCCGGGCGCTCTTCCTTCGCCGCGTTTGTTTAAAAAGCACAAAGGTATGAAAATAAAAACTCACCCACACTTGGCGGCAAGAAAACACAGGGGCTCTTTCTTTTTTTCTCTAATATCCCCACGGTGATTCCTGACTCAAATACCTATCCATCAGCCGTGCTGTCGCGCCGCTGCCTGCTCCGGGGCTTGTGCCTGCGTTTCCTTAAACTTCCAAAAGGCCGGTCAGACAAGCGGCGGGTTTCCCGACTTGGCTCTGAGTTCCCCAACTAAAACCATTAACAAAAGCCACAGCAGCAAAGGCATGCCATGCCCGGCTCCTCTGAGCCCCACCTGCCCAGCTGAGCCAAAGCGTGACCTTGTGACCCTCCAAGGAGGACACAACACCCCACAAAGCCCACCCTGCGCCCTGCGCCCTGTGCCCGGCCTCTGCACCCTGCACCTGACCTCTGCACCCTGCGCCCGGCCTCTGCACCCTGCACCTGACCTCTGCACCCTGCGCCCGGCCTCTGCACCCTGCGCCCGGCCTCTGCACCCTGCGCCCGGCCTCTGCACCCTGCGCCCGGCCTCTGCGCCCTGCACCTGACCTCTGCACCCTGCGCCCGGCCTCTGCACCCTGCACCTGACCTCTGCACCCTGCGCCCGGCCTCTGCACCCTGCGCCCGGCCTCTGCGCCCTGCACCCTGCACCCTGTGCCCAGCCTCTGCGGGCCGGAGGTGGTGGGCAGCGGGGAAATCCTTGGCAGAGGCAAGGAGGCTGGACAGGAGTGACGCCCTGAAGGAACGTACGTGCAGGACCACCCGGTGACCTTGGACCGTCCAGTGACCTTCCACTAGCTCTGGGCCGAGAGAGAAAGACACTCCTGCAAGTTTCCAGGCGGCGTGCCTGCCTCGCACCCGCACGGGAGGCGGAGGCGGGAGGCCAGCCGGCGGGGGCCAGTGGCAGAGCCGAGCTGGGAGGTAAGCGGCTGCTCTGGGACCCCCAGCGCGGACTCCCACCTTTAACCCCAGCGCCCTGCATCCCAGGCAGGCTCCTCCTCCCCTCCCCGCAGCGCGCGGAAGGACGGAGCGGGCAGGCCTTTTCTCTTTTCCTTTTTGTGCTTTTAACTTCCACCCATGGATGCCCTCTCAATCCCAAACTCTGCGTGTGTTTCCCCTTTCCACGGGGCAGCGAGCCTGCCGTTTTCAATTTACAGCCCTTGACAGAGTATTTTTAAAAATATATTATTCTAGAGGCAACACGCGAACCCTTAATTTAGATTTTTTTAAAATCTCCAAATATGAATGCCATTAAATGACAGAAAAATTAGAAAACAAAATACATATCCCGACAAGACATTGCACCGTGGGAGAACGGGTGACCAGTGTGGCTGCTCTCCCACCAGCTCGGCCTCGGGAGCAGGACCAGCTCCCTAGCCCACCGGCCGGGTCTCGCAGGCCCGCCCACTCCCCCCCCACCACCCCCCCCCGACTCCCCCGGAGGCTTTAATTAGGAGGCTGGAATTAAACACTTTGGCCACAACATACAGGTAAGTGCCCTGATGGGCTTCCTTTCAATAAAAATCTATAAAGTGTCCTCAAAAATAGAGCCTCTTCAGCCTGGATTCTCAAATATGTCTTTATGTCTTGATTCCACATTTTATAAATCAAGACCCATGGAACACATATCAGATTAGAAACCAATGTCACCAAACCAAATAAATACTCATAATAAATAAGCATCAAGATAAAAAATAAAAAACGAGGGAAAATAATAATAATAAAAAAAGACAACAAAAATGTGTATATGTACTTAGGTTTCCTGCTCTAGGCCCACAGAAAAAGAAAAACTAAAGAGTCTGACAAACTGAACCAGCTCCTTGAGATCTGTATGCACAGCCCATAAATCTCTTAAAAGGTGTCTCGCAGCTAAAACAATGCAATTAGCGGCTGGCAATAAGGTCAGCGCGAGCAACCTGGCGGCCGCTGCCCGGGAGCTTTGTCTGGGATGCTCTGTGCAGCGCAAACAACACTCGACAAAGGAGCTGCTCGCTAATTTTTCATACAATTCAGGCCCCAAGTAATTACCTAGCCCCTCACACGGCCACATCTTGAAACTATTTATTTTTAAAAGAGAAACACAGAGCGCGCCAGAGAGAAAGCCGCGCGCCCTGCCCCTCTTTATGTGCGCCCATCAAGGCCCATCACCCGGCATGCAATCATATTTATTGTCACTTTCATCCATGTCATGCCCTTGCTTATATGGTTTAGATATGAATTATTGACTGTTACACTCCTTGTTGTGAAAAATAAATAAATAACGAGGCTGTCAGGTACTTCCCGCAGCCAGCCCGCCAGCCAGCCAGGCCCGGCCGCTCACCTTCCGTCACCACCCGTCCTGGGCTTCCCGCCTGCGATCAGATCGCCTTCTCAACTCTCCCTTTTCTAGAGACACAGAATCCCCCACTCTGGGAAATTAAGGATTAAAATAAACAAACGAGCGGACGTGGCTAAATGTCCTGTCCGGAGCAGCTGTCCTTGAGGCACACCGCCCCTGGGCGGACGGCTGCTGTTTTATAATTGTGGCTTTAAAATTTAAAGGCCCTCCTGGGATGTGTCATAAGTGTGTCAGTCCACGCCAGGAGGCCGAGAAAGTAAAAGCACCACAGAAAGCGCGACCTCCTGGCACCCCCGCGCCCAAGCCCAGCCGGCCCCCTGCTGCGACATGGCAGGGCTCCCAGGCCGGGGACCCGGCGGGCCGCACAGGTAGCGGCCAGCACCGCGGAGAACCGAGCCTGCTTCGTGTGACGGCAAGAGACAATGGAAAGGGAACTTTAAACAACTCCCCCCAAAGAGTGTGTTAACTATGGGCCAAAACATACTCCTTCCGGAAATAGCCTTTTACTTTCATATTTTTCCCGAAAGGCACTAATTCTATAAACCTCCTTCAGAACCTCTATGTCCAGCCTGCTTTCCAAGGGGCCGGAACGGAGTTCAGCAGAAGAAACCAGCAATGCTGGATAATAACTGTCTGAGAAACTTGGAGCTTCTCTTACAGGAAACAGGACGCCGTATGGGAACACACGATCGATCGTGAGAGAGCTCCCATTCTGCAATTTTCATATTTAAATATCGGGGTCCTGGCTGCTGGGGAAGCGAGTCCGCTGGCCAGAGAAAACGCTGAGCGTCCTACCTGTCTTCTCCTTGATCTCACACAGCACGTTGAACAGGGCAGGCTTCATCCGATGGCAGTTCAGCGCGTGTTTTCTACGAAAAAGAAACAGCATCAGAGCTCAGGTGGACTTTCAGGCCCAAACTGCCGCGAAGGCAAGGGGGCTAAATGAACACTGAAGCCAAGATCACATCCCAAGCAGAACTCCGCGGCAGCCTCAATGGCTTTGTGACTTAATACAGAGCCCCGCCACAGAAAAGGAAATCACGTTCCTCAGCAGGGCGAGGGGCTGTAACGACAGACGAGAGCGAACCTAGATCATGCCCACGTAGGCAAAGCTGTTTTGGTTTTTAAGTAGCTTAATCAAAGTGGAATTCTTAAACCGATAACGCCATCCAGGGCCGTGGGTATGCAAAGGCCGGTGCACGGGTTAACAGTTTTATAAAATCTGTGTTCACCACGACAGCCCGGCAGCTGCCTGCCTCTCGGTGTGTGTGTGTGTTTTCAAATTTAATTCATCCATGTGCTCGAATTCATTCCGCAGATTCCCCCGTATTCTCATAAACACAAGATGCTTGAAAGGTCTTCTGAGCAAAACTGTCAATTTATAAAATTTCAGTCCCCGAGTTAAAGAGTATGGAAATGCATTGCCAGGGGGCAGGCGTGCCCATATGGGGAGTAAATTCATTTCTCTGTGTTCACATTATGTCTCTTGTGCACACAACGCGTATTTGCAGGTGTTGGAAATTAAATTATTTACAATTAGGACCTAGCACCCATTGGGGGGGAAATAAATACAATTCTGCCTCTTAGATTAGTGGTTTACCTGGTTCTCCAGCGTGTTTGCATTCAGAATGCACTTGAAGAACAAAACAATACCTTTCCCCTCATTTTACTAGGGAAGCACTTAGCAGAAGGATATTATTTTGGAAACAAAATACTGATCGTATCAGCTATTAGTTAAAGGAATTCTGTGTACTAACTAAAATTAATTTGTCAAGATAAATGGGAACCCCTGGCACTTGAGATGCATGCAATTCTTTTTTAATTGCATGCATCTGAACGTAAAAAAATAAAAATAAAAAATAGATGCCGTGCTCATGAAGAACAGAAACCAGAAGGTCTGTGCTCCACAGCAAAGGAGGAATAAGCTGAGAGTATCAAAACAAACACATACATTGTGTCCAAATGCTAATGGGTTACTTTGTAGATAACACATGTATGTAATGAAGGTGCAACTACGAGAGAAACATCAGATCCAAGATTTGCCGAGTAGTTACATTGTTAAACCAGAGAGAAAGGAAAATCAGATCCACTTTTGCCGAGTAGTTACATTGTTAAACCAGGGGGAAGCCTAGTGGTGATCTGGCTCTGAGGGTGAAAAGGGGTGGAAAGACTTTAATGTAGCCAAGATCTCTTGGGGGGGGGGGGGGCTTTTAAAATAGTTTTCATGTATCTATAGGCCCAAATGCAAAGAAAACACAAAACAAGAAAGCTTACACGGCTTAACAGAAACACTGCACCTCCCCAGCACATCAATGGGGTTAGAGAGAGAACAGAAATTTCCCTAACCCCAAACTGTGTCTGATCCCTCTTGGAATCTAGGCCATTAAAAGAGGGAACCCGCCAAGCCACGGCCGTCCTCAGTTTTACAAAAAGGAGGGGGACTGAACATCAGGAAAGTGGGGAGTCGCCCACCTTACCGGCCTTCCACTTCACAAACTTGTTAATAAAGCAGCTTATTGGTATGACTGAGTTTATTTTTCGGGAACAATGCGATGGAGAAATCTGTTCCAGTTCAAAAAGAGCATGCCAGTGGGAGCGCTCCCACTTACCATACCGACTAGCTTTTCTCCAGAAAATAAAATTCTAATAGAACAGCGATTAATTTGGGAAAACTTTCCCCAATTTAAAACAATTTGGAACAACTCAGGCCTTTGAACATTTCCGAGAGTTTTCAAACCCCCGTGAGCCCAGCGCTGGGAGTCTGCATGTGGCATGTCTAGCAGTTGAAATAAGAGTGGGGTTCATAACAGCCACGCTTTTAACTGTTTCTTCTCATTTCTCAACTCAAATTCCTATTTTCCTAAGACAAAAATACGTATAATGATGTCTTTTCCATGTGACTAAGTCCTTTGAAGTACAGGAATTGTGTATATATGTTTTTAAAAAATAAAAACAAAAAAAGACTGAGCTATGTAACAAAGCTGGGTAACTGTAAACACATCTGTGGTCATTAGATTTTTTAAATTCTTCCTTTCGAGATGGGCCTTGAGCAAGCCAGAGTGGGCTGCCACTGAGTCTGTTTTCTTCTGAAAGGGAGTGTGCTGGACAGCCCGGAGTGGAGACCACACTGCTGGCCGCCGGCTACGGGAGAAGAAGCCCGGCTTATTTGTTATGTCTCCTTATTAAAGACCGGCAAGTCCTCGGCATCGGAGCAGATCAAACCCGCACGCGCCTCCATTCCTCCCAGTTGCACTCTGAGTGGTCCTGGAAGAGGCATGGGAAAGCATGCTTGGCTTTGCCCCCCACCCCTTTTTAAAGGACCAGACATTCTGTGCCATGGAGGTCAGGAACCCGACTCAAATGGAGACAATAAAGTTAAACTAAATGTCCTAGTTCCTTAAAACTAACAAATACGTCTAAAAGTAAAATTACCTCTTATCTTTCCATCAGCCTTTTTTTTTTTTACAGTAATTAAATGGATACAGAGTATTTTCTGGAGTTGACAACTAGTGACAAAGAATTATCCTGTTGTTGTTGTTTTTAAGAGGTGAGAAAAGGGAAGAAATAAAAATTAATTTTGGAGGAGTACATCCAGGAAAAAAAAATCAAAAGTCTCTAATTTAGGTAAAGAGTCAACTACATTTGCAAATAGCTTGATCCTGGGACATTTTATTTTGTCATGTCACGGGATCCCTCACCCAGAAGACACGAAATCTGCTGAAAACTTGAGCCTTCTGCTCTCTCGGAGGCACTTTTTTAAAGCAGTAAAAAGTGCCGGCCGCCTCTGGTCCGTGGGCAGCGTTTTCGCGTGCCCGGGTGTGCGTGGACGCGGGCGAATGCCTCTGTGCCCACGCGCACACGCCGCCAGGCCACCTCGCGGCAGGGGCCGCGCGGAGACAACCACGCTCCCTCCCCCGGCAGTCCTCCGCCGCGGAGTTGCTCCTCAAAATGGGGAAAGAAACAACATTTTAAAAGAAAGCGCTGTGTTGCTTAGCTTCCCATTGTTTCCCCGGCGAGAGGGAGACACACACACACACACACACACACACACACACACACGCACACGCACACGCACACACACACAAGAAAGGGGAAGAATAGGCTGCCTCTCACCTGGCCTGCGCCTCGTCCAAACTCTGGTCGGTGATGGTCATGATCTGCTGGAGGATGTCCCCGATGTCCTGCTTCCTGCCGCCCTCCCCCTCGGTGCCCGCGGCCCCGTCCTGCAAGTGCTGGGACAGGCCGGGGTGCCCGGCCATGCCGACCCCCGCGTGGGCGTGCATCAGCCTGGGCTGCTCGTCCATCTCCGAGCAGCGCAGCCCGGCCGGCCCCGGCTCCTGCGCGCGGTCCCGGGAAGCACCGGCTCCGATCCGGCCGGCGGTCTCCAAATCCTTTTCAGGATAAACAGGCAGGGAAAGAAGACCAAAAGAAAAAACCCCGCTGCCTCTCCGGGCAGGGTGGTGGGAGGATGGGGAGTGGGAGGGGGAGGGGGCGTGGAGGGGTTGCGGGGCGAAGGGGGAGGGCTGCCGGGGAAGGGTGTCGACTCCGAAGAGCAAGGAAAATAAACCACCTTCCCACTGGACGGAAGAAATCAGAGCTGGCTTAGGGCGCTCAGTCCGGCTCCTCCGAGGCAGGAAAGGGCTCCGCGCTCAGACCGCTGGTTAATCCCTTTGCAAATAGGCAGCGATCGGGAGGAGGCAGAGCCAGGCAGGGGGTTTGCGAGGCAAACTTTCCCCCGCCCGCGGCCCCAGCCCCCACCGGCCGGGCGATCGCAGAGGGGTGGGCTAGCAGAGCCACAGCCCCCCGCCGCGGCGGGCACAGCGCCGGCTCGCTCCTCCTCCGGCTCCGCAAACTCCGGCAGCCCCGCCAGCTCCTGCTTTTGTTTAGCTCGGGCTCAGGACTCCAGAAACACAGAAAACCACAGCCTGCGAGGAGGAGGAGGAGGAGGAGGAGGAGGAGGGGGAGGAGGAGGAGGAGGAGGAGGGGGAGGGGGAGGGGGAGGAGGCGATGCCGGAGGAGGAGGGAAGGGAAGGGGGCCGAGAAGGGGGAGGGGCGGAGGAGGAGGCGGAGGACAGTGAGAGGGAGGAGATGCAGGAGCCACGCCCCCAGTGCTGATTGGCCCTCTGAGAGACGGCGGGCCACGCCCCCTTCTGCGATTGGCCACTGGAGGGAAGACGGTCCCTCCTCCCCTACTTTCCTGCCTGCGCCTCCTCCAGGGCCTCCTTGGGCTCCTCCTCCCCGGCGCCCTGTCAATCAGGGTTCAGAGGTGGGCCGGGAAGGAGGCCGAGCTAAGACTGGGTCCTTAAAGGTGCAATGGTCCCAGCTCCTTAGCTCCTACTCTGCTTGCCTGCCTCTCTGAGATCCTGTCCTTGAGAAAACGTGGCTGCACTTAAATGCAAGCGTATAAAATTAACACGAAAGAACACAGACCGTGTGGGTCTCCCCCATCCCTGATTTCCTTCTGCTGTAATGTAGCCATTTAAAACTTGATCCTCTTAAATCCTCAGACCTCAGGGAAACGGTTGAGAACAAAAGTTTGTCAGTACCGAGTCCTTATGAAACACAGTCGAGCTGTTAATACCATTAATAATGATTTCGAATAAGCGGCCAGTGTAATAATAGATTATTTTTAATCGCAGTAGAGTTAAGGAATACGGAACTGTGACATTTTTGTTGCATGAAAACTAAATTACAGAGTATGAAACTAAATAATGCTGAAGAAAAAAAAGACTAATAAGTAAGTTCACAAAATGAAACTAATTCAGCATATCTCTCCCTTCCCCCTGAGGGAAATTAGTTATTTGGCTTAAATACGTAATAAAGAAATGCATTATCACAGTCTGGTTCTAGTTTTTAATATAGTCTAATAAGCATTATTAACGGGGATAAGAAGGGAACTGACATTTATTGAATGCCTACTATGCACCAAGTAATTTACACAAGTTATTTTATTTAATCCCCAAGACATCTCTGTGAGTTATGGAGTATTATTTCCATTTTACAGAGTGGGAACTCAGAAAGGTTAAATAACTGGTCCAAAGTGTCAAAGCTGGAATTCAAATCCAAGTGTGACACTTTCCGGAAGCCCTGTCTCAGCTATACGGCCTGCCTCAGTCTCCCAAAAATATAGAAACCGTGTAAAAATTAGTTTTGTACACATCGCCCATCTTGTTTGAAAAGACTTAAGGTGTTTAAGTCTATGCAGACAAGATGTCTTCCATTGAAAATGGGTAAAAAAAAATAAGAAAAAAAATAGGATCAGGAAAAGAAAGCTAATAAGAAATCCATAGTCAAGCCCAATACCATTGCTCCAGGTAGGCCATGAATTTGCCCCCCATCTTTTCATCAGGCAAGGTGAGGGGGGGGGGTTCTGACCGCTGTGCAGTCACAACAGCCATAAGACAATTACCAAGGAAAGCCTGGAATATTCTGGAAGACAATAGATCCTGCCTGCTCTCTTTCTGGATGGCAGGGCTGCCTGGGGACATGCAGGGAACTGCTCTGCGAACTTTGCACTCCCCAGCCCACAAAATGCAAGGAACTTGCCAGGTGCTTTGAGATCCTCAGATAAAATGTATTCTTTTCAGCAGCCCAACCTCCTTCCAATCATTACGAAAAACAGGTTTGGCAAGAAAAGGGGCACATAGGAAAGGATTTTAAAACAGTTCTTAACAAGTGACTTGGAGCTGATTGACATGAAGGCCTGCAATGGGGGTATTCATTATCATTCTGATGTGATATTCATAACAACTGTTCATTCACATCCATACCCTGACTTGTAAACGGGTGAGTTTTTTAATCAACACTAGTAAAAAGTTGAGTACAAAACTATATCCTGAAATCACACATCAATCATGGTGATTAGCCTATTTCTTACAAAGAAGAAACGCTCACCTCTTAAAGCATGAAAACAAGTAAAGCAGAGCCTGTGAGAAATCAGTTTGTGAGCAAGTAATTCTCCCTGAAAACCTAACAACGGTTCTCAGGTGAAGGGCACGATCCGCACCAGAAGGTCATTGTCATGGAGGAGCATTTTAGTAGAGAAATAAGAAACACACACAATGGTATCGATGAAAGCTGGGTTTTATCGGGTGCTTTCCAATGATTCTGTGTTATTTTTAAGGTACTTTATTAATTAATCACCGTAGTTGTCAGGCCTCAATGCCTATGCCTTTAATTATCACCCTATAATGTTACCAAAGTAGGTTTCAGTGTCTCATAAATGCTACGGAAGGAACACTATGCCTTCAGCGTCCGTTACTGGATGGGAAGGGGTGACCCAGTTAGAGGGACAAGACACAGACTCTGAGGGAGGTCTGAAGGATGAACTGGATCCGAAAGCCGGCGCTAATGAATCTGACAGGAGGACAGAGTATCTCTCCAGGCACCATGGAAACGACGAGAAAGGTGAGATGGGGAGGACATGGAACAGCAGAATCCGTGCTCTTTATTTGGTGAACAGCCGGGAGCCACCGAGGGAGTGGTTGGCTTGTTTTAAGCAGGCGAGAAGAAAAGTGTGTTTTAGGAAGAAGTATCTGGTTGCCCAACACACAAGCTTTGGCGAAGGTGGAATAAGGGAGATGAAGTAGGAAGGTGGCAGCAGAAATGGGAAGGAGAGAAGAGGGATGAAGCTGTGGAGGGAAGAAGGGCAGCATTGGCGGAATACCTGTGGCGCTATGGATACAACCGGCTGAGTGTTGATTATGTTTCAACCTGTGTGCATATTACCACCAACTTTTCACAATTTGACACTTTCTTTTAACAGCTTCCTTGTGAGGTTATAATCTCCACTTTGCAGATGGGGAAACCAACGTTCCTAGAAGTTGGGCTACTTGACAAAGTATGAATTCAAAACTCTCCTATTTTTAATACATTACAGAGAATGGAGGAAGTTAAGGAAGAAACTACCGTAGGTGAAACAGAATTAAAATTAGAATCTCCTATTTGCATCAAGGAATGGCTAGAGGTAGACTCCGAGGAGAAGCTTACACGCGGTTTCCATCCCTGCGGGCTGTGGCCAGGGGTGAATCATGTCCCTTTGTGTCTCCCCTGTCTCCCAGGGGCTCTGATTCTAACAGATATGTAACGAATACTTGCTGAAAGAATGAAGGACGCTAGGAGTCACACTGAGTTTCTTCAGAATAATAAATGAAGTCCACAGAATTATGTTTAAGGACACAGTTACTATCAAAATTTGTCCAGGAGAACCAAGATGGCGGCATAGGTAAACACCTGTACTTGTTGCCTCTCACAACTACATCAAAACTACAACTAAAAGACAACACAAATACCATCCAGAACCACGGGAAAGATGGCTGAGTGGAAGTTTTACAACTAGAAGGGAAGAAAAAACCTCACTGAGACTGGTAGGAGGTACAGAGGTGTGCAGGTGAGGAGGCGCGTGCAAAACGAGCTGGCAACTGGATGCGCTGTTGTTTTTTTCAATCAGGAGGGAGATACAAGCTCCCGATTGCTCTAAACTCCAGTTCTGGGCAAGACCCTGGGGACCCAGATTCATGGGGGGAAAAACTGGACTGTCTGATATCAGGCCGGAACGTGAGGGCGGCTTTCTCTCACAGGCGCTCGCAGCGATCATTATTCCTGCGTGGGGGCACGGGACATGGGGAAGCAGGGACCTCCCCAGTGCAGGGCTGACTGGCAGCCATTGCTGCTTTCTCCGCCCTGGTGATTCCCTGAGACCCTGCTCCACCCAATTTACAACCCCACCCAAGCTGGGTGCAGCGGCTTTTGCATATGAATGGCCTGTCCTTTCGCAGACTAAAACCTAACAAACTGCAGCTGGGTCAGAGAGCTCCAAAGCTTCCAAAAGAAGGCCCAAGGCCCGGTAGCAGCAGCCTGCTCTGCTTCACAGCTGGGCCTCATCTGGGTACTTCCAAACCCCAAACAAAGAGGAGGAATCTGCAGATCTCTCCATAGCTCCAGCTGGGTGGCCTCAGGCAGTGGCTGACTTTGCACCTGCTTGGAGATCCAAGTGCCAGTGTATGCAGTGGTCAGTGTGAGACCATACCAGATTACAACTCTTCACATCCATAAGCAACACACTCAAGGGGCAGACTCAGTGAGCACCAAAGCCCCACTGAAGCAAGTCCTGCCCCATAAGGGTGTCTCCAGCACAGCAGTTATCCCACTGTAGTCACAGCTGGTCCTCACAGCCAATTGGCCTGGAGGTCAATTCTCCCAATGATACCAACAGCAATCAAGGGTTAACTACAACAAGACTGTGCACCCAGCCCACAAAGGGGTGCACCAAGAGTGTCCACCTCAGTTGATTGGGGAGGCTGAGCCACTGGGCCCTATAGGACACCTAGCACACAAGGCCACTCTATCAACACAGGGAAGAAGCCAAAATGCAGAGACAAATAAACATGTCACAAATGAAAGAAATGGAGGAAAGCAAACTACTGGATATAGAGTTCAAAACCACAGTTATAAGGTTACTCAAGAATCATCTAGAAACCTCCAAGGAACTTAGTGAGACCTTCAAAGATCTTAGTGAGAATAAATAAATAAATAAATAAATAAATGGAAAAGGACCAGTCAGAAATTAAGCATACACTGACTGAAATAAAGAATAATATACAGAAATTCAACAGTAGACTAGAGGATCCTAAGAATCAAGTCAAAGATTTGAAATACAAGGAAGCAAAAAACACCCACCCGGAAGAGCAAAAAGAAAAAAGAATCCAAAAATATGAAGATAGTGTAAGAAGCCTCTGGGACAACTTCAAACATACCA
Organism: Cnephaeus nilssonii; assembly: GCF_951640355.1. NCBI lineage: Eukaryota > Metazoa > Chordata > Mammalia > Chiroptera > Vespertilionidae > Cnephaeus > Cnephaeus nilssonii. The sequence continues at coordinate 42,188,042 of NC_137092.1, forward strand.
ACATCCAAATTATGGGGGTGCCAGAAGAAGACAGAGAGCAAGATATCAAAAACCTATTTGAAGAAATAGTGACAGAAAACTTCCCCCACCTGGTGAAAGAAATAGACTTACAAGTCCAGGAAGCGCACGGAACCCCAAACAAAAGGAATCCAAAGAGGACCACACCAAGACACATCATAATTAAAATGCCAAGAGCAAAAGACAAAGAGAGAATATTAAAAGCAGCAAGAGAAAAACAGTTAGTTACCTACAAGGGAGCACCCATACGACTCAGCTGATTTCTCAACAGAAACTATGCAGGCCAGAAGGGAGTGGCAAGAAATATTCAAAGTGATGAAAAGCAAGGATCTATAACCAAGTTTACTCTACCCAGCAAAGCTATCATTTAGAATTGAAGGTCAGATAAAGAGCTTCACAAAAAGAAAAAGCTGAAGGAGTTCATCACCACCAAACTAGGATTACATGAAATGCTGAAGGGTATTCTTTAAGAATAGGAAGAAGAAGAAAAAGGTAAAGATAAAAATTACGAACAACAAAGTGACAACAATACATATCTATCAACAAGTGAATCTAAAAATCAAGTGAATAAAAAATCTGATGAACAGAATAAACTGGTGAATATAATAGAATCAGGGACATAGAAAGGGAGTGGACTGACAATTCTCAGGGCGCCCTGATCCCACGGAGCTTGCAGCCTAGAGGAGGAGATCAACACTAAGCGAATAGAGAAACCTGTGAGCTCAGAGACTCAGAAATGCTCGCAGAAAACAAAGCAGGGTGCGGAGCAATGTGAGGGAGTCGGGGAGACGGCGTCGGAAGGGTGGCCAGCAAAGGCTTTCTCAGAAGCTGGCATCCGGCTGATCTCGAGTGAGAACTCGGGTATGTGTGGGTCCTGGGAAGCAGCACTCAGAGAAGTCGGGTGGGAAGGAGGAAGAGACATATGCAAAGGGCTTGAGCTTGGATTTGAACTTGAAGGAGAGAAGACCAGAGAGATTGGAGCCTAAGAGGCAAGCGAGCGAGTAGACAAAGATGGGGTCAGCGAGGAGGCAGAGACAGGCAGCGTGTGGCCTTCCGGGCCATGGGAGGAATTTGGATTGTACACTGACTGCCTTTGAAACCCACCGGGCAGACGCCGAACACTGGCACACCGAATCGCTTCTCACCATGCCCTGCAGGCCAGGTGAGGGCTGGGCGTGGCCTGCTCTCCTGCAGCTTGCAGTTCTACTGGGACGAGTCAATGGATGGAGCACAGGACGGACAGCGATGAGCTCCATGGCGAGAGGAAGTGGAAAGGCGTGGTGGACAGGCTGGCCACTGCTGGAGACAGAGGGGCCGTGGAGGACGTACCGAGGAGGGACATTTAGCTCTGACCACAACGGTCAGGAGAAGCCACGGGGGGGCGGGGGGGGGGGGGCGCGGGCGAGGCAGGAGAGATGGCCAAGACAATGGCTCTAAAGAAGGAACGCATGTGCCCCGGATGTTTGAGAGACAAGAACTAAAGCCAAGTTGGCAAGAGGGGAGAGTGGTACAACATTGACGTCAACAGGCAATAGTTTTAGAGGAGCCCGGGGAGGCACGGAGCGTTTTAGAAGGAGGCCTTCGCCTGTCCACATGCGGTGACACGACGCCGTGGACCGGTGGCTTATGAATAACGGACATTCATTTCTCGCGGTTCTGGAGTTGGAAGCCCAGAGTCAGGGGGCTGATCTGTGTCAGTGGTACTTCCCACGGCGGGGGGAGGGGCAGGGAAGGGAGCTCTGTGGGGTCTCTGATAAGAGTCTCGTTCGTGAAGGTTCCACCCTCACAACCGAAGTATCTCCCAAAGGCCCCATACTGCTCTCCCGTTGCCCAGTACCTTCACGTTGGGCACAGGGCCTGGGAGGGACACAGACACTTGGTCTGGAGCACGGGAGAGCAGCATCCCCGACTTTGGTTCTGGAAGCATCCTTCGCCTTGGTGCAAAGAACGCATTGGCAGAGTGGGGTGGGAAAGTGGACGCAGGGGGAACGGTTAGGAAGTATGGCACACCTGCATGCCTGACGCGCTGTGGCTGTGTGTCCCGGCTCCGGACAGGGCCCCAGGGCTGATTCCGGGACTTTTTGGAGGTAAGTCAGCAGGGCTCCGTAGGGCGGAATGTGGCTGGGGGAGGACAGGAACCGCAGATCACTACCGGATTTGGGTTTGTCCACGGAAATTCGTGGTAGCGCCCTCACTGGGATGGAGAGGCCGCCCTGCCCGGGAAGTATCACCACTCCCATTTCACAGATGGCAAAACAAAGGTGCAGCATACAGGAGCCCAAGGCATATGCTGACCCACCAGGCACGTTTGCCAAGAGTGGGGTTACCCATTTCATTAACCGTTTAGAAAAAGAACCTACGGCAAAATCAAGAGGCATAGTCTGTGTGTGTGTGTGTGTGTGTGTGTGTGTGTGTGCGCGCGCGCGCGCACCTTGCTGCGTCAGAAGCACTCTCTCCAGCCTTCTCATCCGTGACAGGGACGGGATAGGAGAGGGAGGAGAAGCATCTGAGCTGGGGGGTACCAGGACGGACCCTGGAAACAGCTGACAGTGTAACAGAGTCCTGGCCGCACAGCTTGGGTGGTCTCCTCTGTGGACAGAGTGCAGAAGAGGCTCCCGGGGCGCGGCCAGGGCCCTGGCACACACACGCTGAGCCCTGAGCGCAGGGCCGGTGCTGCAAGGCCAAGCAGGCATGGCTTGGAACTCACCCGCCTCATGACCTTGGCCAGTAGGTTACTCATCTGCCTCGTGACCTTGGCCAGGAGGTTACTTATCTGCAGCCTCACTTTCAGTTTCTGAGACTGAGTCAGGTCAACATCAGGTCATGGTGAGTGCTAAGAGTCTCCAGAGTGCCTGGCAGAGAACAATGCTCAATGCACGACTCATTTTAAATCCTTCCATTGCTCTTGGGGAGTTCCTCCCGCAGCCACCCATGTCCTCAGACCTTCCCTGCCTGGAGGCCACCACAGTGCCCTGCTTTCCCAGGATTCCTCAGTCTCAGAGCCAAGCCCTGCAGAGAGAGACTAGGGACCCGCCGGAAAGCCTTCTCTTTTCTCGTTTCCAAACCAGACTTTCTTTCCTGAAATGGACCCCATTCGGGTTTGATGAGCGCACGTTACCTCACAGTCTGAATCAAGGGAGCTGTGAACCCTGACAGAGTCCCGAAAGGAAGCTTTGCTGGAGGGGACCCCGTTGTCAAACTCTATCAGTTCCTATTGCTATGCATCAGACACCCCAAATTAGCAGCTTCAAAGCATAACCACTTTTTCTTGCTCACAACTCCTCAGGCGGCGGGGTGGGGTGCTGGGCAGGGTGATGCTCGGCTGAACTCCGCGGGACTGTTAGGACAGCCCGCTCAGTGGGAAGGTCGGCTGCCTGTGGTCTGGGCAACCGCAGTGTTGGGGCTTGCGTGTCTTGTCGTCCATCTGTCTAGCTCAGCTCGCTGGTGTGTGGTCAGGGCTCCCAGGAGAACGTGAGTCTTCTGAGGCCAATCCCAGAACCGGCCCCTAGTCTGTGGGCCACAGCAAGCCAGGCCAGCCGGATTCCAGGGTCGGGAAATTGGCATCACCTCACCATCTCGAGATGACAGGGCCTAAAACGTCCCAGTGCTGAGGGAGAGGCGGAGCATTGGGACGTTTGGGGAGCTGGGGACCAGGGTGGATCCTTGACCTGGCCTGCTGGTTGTTCTTGCTAAGCCTGCTTACCCTTCCCCCCTTCCCTAGCCAGCAGGGGTAACGTTGGGCCTACTTCTCTTTGCCCCAGTAATGCCAGTCTAGACTTCACTCTCCTCCTCTCGTCTAGCCTTTCTGGATCTGTACTGTCTTTGAATTCCAAGCACTTCCTTTCCGCTGTGAAGGGGAGCATTTGGAGGGAGAAAACGCCCACACAGGATTAGAGCGTTATTTGCTTCCGGAGGAAAAAGGTTAGCTTCCCATTCTCAGCTTGCCTCCCGGTTAGGTACACCTTCTCTGTCCTTAGCGTGCTCGTGTAGCCGAAAGATCAACAGAATACGAGCTGAGAAGGAAACTGTGATGGACAGACGCAGCTGGGTGTAGGCCCCCAACACACGTTCTTCCTTTCTTCCAAACCACGGTCCATTCTGACAGCAAGGCACCCGCTAGCTGACGGGTTTCCCAGGCTGCCTTGCACCCAGCATGGCCATGTGCCATAATTCTGGGCAATGAGATACAAGAATAAATGTCTTGGGTTGAACTTGTGGGAAAGCTGTTTTTCAGTGCTAAAAACGGACAGACTTTGCATTCTTGTGCCTCTTGCCCTTTTTGCTTATTTATTGGCTGGGACATAGACATACTATCTGGAGGTAAAATTACCGTTTTTAGACCATGAGACTGAGAGGTGGTGCTGTGAATGGCAGAAGGAGAAACCAGAAACGGCCTGGATCCCTAACGATTTCCTTGAAAACGACACAGGCCCCTGATTGCCTACCTCTGGATTTCCTGTCCTCTGAGATCGAGTAATTCCGTATTTGCTGAGGTCATTGTGATCTGTTTACGTGTAGCCTCGCTTGTACAATATAACAGATACATGGTTACGGATACACTATTACGGGTGCATGGCTATCGTAACCAATACAGCTGCCGCAGTTGATCCCCAAAGTGGAAGTTGATGCTGTGAGTACAGTGTAAGCGACTCGGAGAAGAAACAAGGAAGCCACTTTCTTTTGAGAACAGAGACATCGTCAAGAGTCGGGTGCTTCCGGACCTCGCGTGGGCGAGGTCTGGGGATCACGCAAAGGCAGGGAGTCTGGCCGTCGCTGTGCGGACGGGGAGGGCATCTGGAGAGAGAGGGACCCCGGTAGATGCTAAGATGCCCACCACATCGAAGTTTCCTCGGTGTCACCCGAAAGGCCACCCGAGCTGCCCGACCCCTCATTCTCCTCTTGAACTTTCTCCTTCTCTGTTTCTTTCCGAAGCTAAGGGCATCACCATCTGCCTAGTCTCCTTAGCCCAAAACTGCTTCCTCTCCTCCAGGGCCACAGCCATGTGACTCCCCAATGCTCCCGAGTGCACCCCTTAACTCACACCCTTCTGAGCAGTGGGTGAGGAGGACAGAGGTCGACAGGCAATCGTACATCACTGCTCAGGACAGCTTCGGCTCCCACCTGGACACCCGCCAACCCCTACCCGCCCGGACCTGCTGTCCCGGTCTCAGCCCAGTTCTGCGAGGTGGCATTCCTCAGAACCAGCTCCTCCTGCCGCCCCTTTGCTTTAGGACGTTAGGAGCTTGTGCTTGGACAGTGATCAGACCCCTTTGCTGGCACCCCAGGACGCCCCACATCTCCCCCGGGGGTGCCCGCAGCTCTGCTCCCTGTGGCCTCGGCAGGGAACCTCTCCTCCCAGGTGCCCTGCTCTCAGAATCCTGTAACCAGTGGTGCTCCCGCAGGCACCCCTCCTTCCACAGAATAAACCGCTCCAAGTCCTAGACGCCTCCGGCAAACAGTCGTTCTCCAGGGCCCTGCTGGCTGTTCAGCCCGTGTGCCTGCCGGGACTGGCTGCTGCCTGACCGTGGGTAGGCACTGGGGATAGCTCAATGCACCCCAGAAAGAACAGATGGGAGAGTTCACGTCGCAGAATGTTTTCTTCTCCTTCTTTTATTTCCTCTCATTAACACGGCACTGATTCTAGGTCTTCCTATACAAAGTAAACCATTTCCAGGCACTGTTTTTAGGGAAGCGATTCGTGTCTCCAGAAGTTGGACTAAAAAGACCTCTGAGGGCCTCTCCATATCCCAAACTCTATGCAGTTCTCTTAAAATTCAATTCTACAACCGATGGTCTGAACGCTTCCCTCCAGTTGTATTTAGATGTAGATAAAAAGCAAATTGAAATCAATGAACTTTACATTCCTGAATTAGCACTTGGGATTTCAACAAATTTCAAGGCAGCACAAAATAGTTTAATAGGCTAAGTAATGGTGATAAAGTGGTGGAAATGTTTATGTTTCTCTTCAATGCATCACATGTTATAAAGTGAACATCAAGTATCTAAGTTACTAGCAACTATCTTTCTGAACTCATTATTGACTTTCTGCATTAGTTGGGATTAACTAATTGTTTTGATGGCACTTTCCCTGAAAGCAGGAGATTACTTACCAAATGGGGCAAAGGAAAGAGAGGGAGCGCCAAGGCCCGATTCTGCTGGAGCTGTCCTGCTGCCCGCACAAAGCAGGAGCGGCGTGCAGGTGAGTGTGTAACACTGGCACTCAGCACCTCGCTGCCTCTGTGGGAAGGCTACCCCAGCATCCTGTGCAAACACGAGGAAGCCCACGCTCTGTAATAGAGGCGTATTTCTGAGCAGAGGAGCTGAAATCTGTCCTCACCCCCCACCCCCTTATAAACAAGACCTGTCAAACTCTGGGGAGGGGCTGCAGATTGAGCTCATCACCATGACCAGGGATTTAATCCACCACACCTACATAATGGAGCCTTCGCTAAAACCCTAGCAGATGGCGTCTGGAGAGCGTCCAGGGTGCGCACGCCATTGGTGCACCTGGAGAGGACATGCGAGCTCCCAGCACCCTTTCTCCCAGTGCCTGGCCTTGGGCATCGCTTTCATTCGGCTGCTTCTGACTTGTATCCTTTGTGATAAACCAGTTATAGTAAGTCAAGTGTCTTCTCCAGTCCTGTGAGCCGTTCTGTAACTGGACAATCAATGGGTCCAGGCTGCCTGTCACTACGTGAGCCAATTCAGCGGAGACAGGGTTGAATCATATATGAGCGTTTATTCCAATACTGCCGGCAGCATGGAGAGCAGCAGGTTGTCCACAAAAATCTGCTCTGCGTCCCTCCCCCCCGCCCCCGCCCCCGCCATAACCAGCTGCTTGTATAGGGACGAGGACAAGAATTAGATGGGGAAGTGGGGTTACAGGCATGGGGAAGTAGGCTATGCGGGACTCCATTGTTTGGGCAAAGAGGTTGCCAATCTTTCCATTGCCATGGGCAGTTCTTGAATGAGAATGGACCACATTCCAAGGCTGACTCCCAGGTCCTGGGGGCGTGCAACTCCCAGCCGGGTTACGATGTCCTTTCTTTAACCAGCACGAGGCACCATGGTTACAGAGGATGATTAATATTTCCCATAACCATAGCTAGCCCCCAACATTCTATTTTTGCCCCTAACACTTCTAGCAAATTATCCAGCCCAAGGAGGGGTTGAGGGGACCCCAATCTACAGGTGGTCATCGGGAGTACAGGAGGCTGGGGATTAAAGTGGGGTCCGTCTTGGGAGACTGAGCCATTAACTTGTGGGGTATGATGCTGACGCCAGGCAGATAGTGTCAGGATTGACTTAAATTGTAGGAAACCCAACCAATGCTGGGGACTGGCTGGTGAGGGGAAAACCCACACACATTTGGTGTCAGAGTGTCCTGTGGGAAGAGCAGGTCTGGGTGCTGACGGAGTAACTCAGTCAGTGCTGCCTGGGAGTCGGGATCTCCCCGGGGCCCACAGACACTGAGACCCTCGTGTATTTCTGCTCAACCAGCCTTGCATTTTGCCTCTTATTATCATGGCAACAAGGAAGTTCCTACGTTCATGTGAAGGCAGAAGTAAGGAGGAATCAGCATTTCTCTGTCCTATCTGTCCTTTATCGGAAGACAAAAGCTTTCTCAGAAATCCCAACTCTCAGCTTACTATGGCTGGCCAGAAGTGGTCATGTGACCACTTTTAGCTGCAAGAGAGGCCGAAACACAATTGTCACACTGGCCAAGCAAATTATGACCCAACTGCCAGCACTGGTACCTTGGATCACGAAGTCAGCGTTCTCTTAGCAAAATGGGGGAGGGGGAGATATGGGCAGGTAGCCACAGGTCCCTTCTGCTGATGGACTCTCACTCTATATATTTTAAAGACTTCACATTTTATTTTATTAATATATTTTTGTTGATTTTAGAGAGAGGGGGAGGGAGAGAGAGATTGAAATATCGATGAGAGAGAAACATCGATCAGTTGCACGATGGGGGATCAAGCCCCCAAATCGGGCATGTCCCTGACCAGGAATTGAACCAGCAATCTCTTGATGCTTGGGATGATGCTCAACTGCTGAGCTACACTGGCTGGGCGGATTCTATATATTTTTAATATGTCCCAAAGGGTGGGACACCTTGAATCTTCCCAGGTTTCTATGACAAAATCAAAGGTTTGCCCACAGCTTGGAAATGTCTCAGGTACCTGTGCCACCTGAAGAAACTAATTGCAGCTGCGATCCACTGGAAGGCCTGGCCTGGCCGCAGCATTAGGCTCTAATCGCTATGACTTTCAGCACCCAGCAGAGTCTGCCTTACAATACACATACCTGCTCACATGGGATGAATGCACAGGTGAGCTCTCAGAATCCCTGACAAATCTGAGATAATCAGGCGGGGGCAGCTCATTCTCAAATTAGGAATTAAGGCTCAGGCTTGGGCTCCAAAAGTCTTTCTGGTCAACCGAGTAGCGATCCAAAAGGCAGGACACTTCCTTGGTCCTTACAGATTTCTCAGAGATGCCTGTTTATTTGGGTGATGGAGAAGCATGTGCGATGGAGATTTGGTGGATTAGAGCATTCCCCAGACCACACCCTCCTCACTCCCACTATTATCTATGTTATATCATATTTATACTAGAGGCCCGGTGCACGAATTTGTGCATGGGTGGAGTTCCTTGGAGTGGCCGGTGGAGATCGGGCCCCAGCTCATGCCCCCAGCCTCGCAGCCCCAATTTGTGCCCCCAGACTCACAGCCCTCTAGCCCCACCTGGCATGTTGCCTTGGCCTGGTGCCACCCCCTTACCTGCTCTACCTTCCCACCTGCGGGGTGATCGATTGGGGCCGGGCCCCCTGCCTGGCTTCCTCAGCACCTGGGAGCTGGGAGGCGGGCCCACCCCCTGCCTCCACCACTGGTCGCCATCTGTGGGATGATTGGCTGGCGGTCAGGCCTCTGCTTGCACCTGCCTTGGCCTGGTGCTGCCGCTCCCCTGCTCCCCCATCCCGCCACAATCTCGCTGTCCTTGGGGCCCATCAGGGCTGGCAGCAACTCCACTGCCGCCCGCAGCCAGTGCCACATTGCCGACGCCCGCCATGTTCCATACCTCCCCCTGGTGGTCAGCACACATCATAGCGAGCAGTTGAACTCTGTCGAAAGACTGCCCGAGGGGACAATTTGCATATTAGGCTTTTATTATATAGGATTGTTTAATGTGAATATATTAACATATCAATTATTATATTACATAATTGTTATTTTGGTATGTTTCAAATTTCTGATGCTATACATTGGTGGATTATAAAATCAATTAAATGGATAGTAAGCACCATTTTTGAGAAATAAAAAATTATACAGTTCACTAGAAAATGTTTAACTTTTTAAAACAAATCTTTGTGTATGTGTTTTTGAGGATACACTGGGTCAGGTGCAGAATGGATTTCGTACTGTTGGTCATGTTAAAAAAGTTCCAGGTCCCTGGTTTAGTTGACGTTATGGAAGGTAAAGATTTGTATTCATATCGACAGTATTTCTGCTGCATATTTTTTACTAATTGGACTTCAGGACGTGGAAAACTTCAGATGCAAAGATAAATCATTCACCCTCAAGGATTCTTCTGGGTCGACTCTGCCTTGTTACTACCCAATTCTTTTCCTGCAGAAGCCGAGGCTGGTGGTGTGTAGAAGCTGAGGGTGGTGTGTGGAAGGTGAGGCTGGTGGTGTGTGGAAGGGGAGGGTGGTGTGTGGAAGGTGAGGGTGGTGTGTGGAAGGTGAGGGTGGTGTGTGGAAGGTGAAGGTGGGGTGTGGAAGGTGAGGGAGGTGTGTGGAAGGTGAGGGAGGTGTGTGGAAGGTGAGGGTGGTGTGTGGAAGGTGAGGCTGGTGGTGTGTGGAAGGTGAGGCTGGTGGTGTGTGGAAGGTGAGGCTGGGAGACATGCAGAAGCCTGGCTGAGCATGTAGACCAGTGACTTGTTCTTTCTTTATTGCCAGGAAATAACTTCTGTCGGGTAGAAAACAGCAGGTACCTAAAATCCTCCTCACGCACCTGCCCTCCAGGCTTCCCTGAGTGGAAACTGGTCTTATGAGATTCCTGTGTACACATTCTAACATACATGTGACTTTTAACACATTAGACGAGTGTATATATTCTTTTACCTCTTTCACACATGTTAGCACAGCATGCACACTGCTCCGTGCTTTGTTAGTTTTACTAACTATATATAATTAAGATTTTTCAATGTCACACACATCCTTGCCTCACACTTATGGCTGCATAATATTCATTGTCTGGGTAAACCAATAAGCCACAAGTAGTTTACCAAGCCACCTATCCTACATAATAAAAGGGAAGTATGCAAATACATCACTCCGCTACGCCCACGATTGGGCCAGCAGGAGGCGCGGGGGCGGGACTTGGGGTGCCAATCGCGCTGGCAGGAGGAGCTGGGAGCGGAGACTCGCAAGTGATCCCTGGCAAGCCGAGCTGGCTTGGGCTGGGGGATCTCAGGCCGCCAGGCCTTGCCCCCAAGCCGAGCCAGCTTGGGCTGGGGGTGCCTCAGGCTGCCAGGGCCTGCCCCCAAGCGCGATGGCTCTCAAGCCAGGCCGGTTTGGGCTGGGGTCTCAGGCCGTTAGGCCACGCCCCCAAGCCACGTGATGGCTGGCAAGCCACACCGGCTTGGTCTGGGGGAACTCAGGCCTCCAGGCCTTGCCCCCAAGCCACGCGATGGCTCTCAAGCCCCGCCGGTTTGGGCTGGGGTTTCAGGCCGCCAGGCCTCGCCCCCAAGCTGAGCCAGCTTGGGCTGGGGGTGTCTCAGGCTGCCAGGGCCACGCCCCCAAGCCGCGGGATGGCTGGCAAGCCACACAGGCTTGGGCTGGGGGAACTCAGGCCTCCAGGCCTCGCCCCCAAGCCGCTTGATGGCTCGCAAGCCCCGCCGGTTTGGGCTGGGGTCTCAGGGCGCCAGGCCTCGCCCCCAAGCCGAGCCAGCTTGGGCTGGGGGTGTCTCAGGCTGCCAGGGCATGGCCCCCAAGCGCGATGGCTCTCAAGCCCCGCCGGTTTGGGCTGGGGTCTCAGGCTGCTAGGGCCATGCCCCCAAGCCGCGGGATGGCTGGCAAGCCACACAGGCTTGGGCTGGGGTCTCAGGCCACCAGGGCCACGCCCCCAAGCCGAGCTGCTTGGGCTGGGGTCTCAGACCGCCAGGGCCTGGCACCCAAGCCGCATGATCCCTGGCCGAGGCGGCTGCCTGGGCTGGGGTCTCATTCCTGCAGGGCCGGGCACCCAACTGCATGATCACCCAGCCAGCAGCAACGGCAGGGTGGTGCACCCCCACCAAGCTATCTTCAGGCCAGTGAAGGCAGCCTGGGCTGGAGACGCACACCCCCACCGGACTATCCACAGACAGGCTGAGATGGCAGCCTGGGCAGGGGTCTCAGCTTGGCTGGACTGAGGCAGCAGCCTGGGCTGGGGTCTCAGCCTGGCCAGGGCCCCATCCCCTGCCAGCGGTGGCAGCCTGGGGTCCCAACCATTGAGTCACATCAGCCAGGCAGATATGGAGGAACCTTAAATGTTTCTTTTTTTTATAATATATATTTTATTGATTTTTTACAGAGAGGAAGGGAAAGGGATAGAGAGCTAGAAACATCTATGAGAGAGAAACATTGATCAGCTGCCTCCTGCACACACCCCACTGGGTATGTGCCCCCAACCAAGGTACATGCCCTTGACCAGAATCGAACCTGGGACCCTTGATTCTGCAGGCCAATGCTTCATCCATCCACTGAGCCATAACAGGACTGTCCAATATGCTAAAGAAAAAACCCTATCTAATAAAGAGGGAATATGCAAGGGAGGGCATTTGGGGGTGACCGGGGTATCAGGGACTGGCAGGGAAGTGGTTAGGGGGTGATCAGGCTGTCAGGCATAGTGGTTAGGGGCAATCAGGAAGGCAGGCAGGCGAGTAGTTGGGAGCCAGCAGTCCTAGATTGTGAAAGGGATGTCCGACTGCCTGTTTAGGCCCGATCCTATGGATCGGGCCTAAACAGGCAGTCGGACATCCCCCAAGGAGTCCCAGATTGGAGAGGGTGCAGGTTGGGCTGAGACACACACACACACACACAAACACACACACGTGCACGAATTTCGTGCACCGGGCCTCTAGTTGCTAGATGTTTTGCTCTGTGTTAATTTTTTTTTTATAACAAACAGTGGTTGGAATGAATAGTTTTCACACACACCATTCTGCACGTGTGCACATATATTTGTGGGATGCTTCCTAAGCGTGGAATTATTGGTTCAAAGACAGTTCTTATTTAGATTGATATTGCCACATTTTGTTGCCCTCCATGGAAATTATATCAACTTTTAATTTTACCATCATCGTTTGAGGTTTTATTTTCTTCCCGCTCATCAAACCAATGCATACCAACCTTTAAGATCTATACCAAACTGATGGGCACAAAACCACCTCAGTGCAAACATAATTTTTATTTTAGCGAATACACTGAGTACTAAATCAAAGATTTAAACCATTTGTATTTCTTTTCAATTGAACTGCTTATTAATACTCTGCTCATTTTCTTTTAGATTGCTATTAATTTACAGGAGGTTTTTATATTTTAGAGAAATTAATCCTTTGTGTTCTGATTTGCAAATATTGTTTCCCAGCTCTGTCATTTGTCTTTTAGTTTTACTTATGGTGTTTTTTGCCATACAAAAAATGTATTTTATATAGTCAAATTTAATAATATTTTATTTGAGGACTTCCAGGTTTTGGGGAAAGTCTAAAGGGCCTGCTTTCTTTCTTCTTTCTTTCTTTCTTTCTTTCTTTCTTTCTTTCTTTCTTTCTTTCTTTCTTTCTTTCTTTCTTTCTTCCTGACCTGAGGATATTTTTTCCATTGATTTTTAGGGAGCGTGGAAGAGAGAGGGAAAGTCAGAGTGAAACATCAATGTGAGAGAAACACATTGATTGGTTGTCTCCTGCAGGAACCCTGACCAGGGCCCGGGCTGGGGAAGAGCCTAAAACCCAGGTACGTGCCCTTGAGCAGAATTGGACTTGGGACCCTTTGATCCGCAGGCCAATGCTCTGAGCCAAACCAGCTAGGACTGAAAGGCTTTCTTAAAGAGAGTATTGAGCGTTGGTCTCAAACATATATATACTAGTGGCCCGATGCATGAAATTCATGCACAGGGGTGGTGGCGGGGAGGGTGTCCCTCAGCCCAGCCTGCACCCTCTCCAATCTGGGACTCCTCAGGGGATAATGGGCAGTAGGACATCCCTCTCACAATCCAGAACTGCTAGCTCCTAACCGCTCGCCTGCCTGCCTGATTGCCCCTAACTTCCTCTGCCTGCCAGCCTGATTGTCCCTAACTGCTCCCCTGCTGGCTTGATAGCCCCTAACCACCTCTGTCTCGGACCCACATCTGGGACCCAGGATTCCCTCCTCCAGCTGACCACAGGCACCCAGGATCTGGGCTTCCCTCCCTCTGGTCAGCCATAGGCACCCAGGCCAGCTGCAGCCACAGGGGATGGTGGGCAGGTGGCTTCACCTGGGCTGCAGCCGCAAGTGCTGGCGCCCAGGACTGTGGGGTGGGCGGCTTCTCCGTCTCCTGGGCCACAGCCAGGCACAGGTACTGGTGCCTAGGACTGTGGGGTGGGTGGCTTCTCCGTCTCCTGGGCCAAAGCCAGCCGCAGGTGCTGGTGCCCAGGACTGCGGGGTGGGCGGCTTCTCCGTCTTCCCTGGGATGCAGTGTGGGCGACTTCTCTGGCTGCTGAGGCCTGGGATCATGGGGCAGGCGACTTCTTCATCTCCCGGGCTGCAGCCAGCCTCAGGCGCTGGCGCCTGACTTCTCCGACCCCCACAGGCCCAGAGCGGTGGCGGGGCGGGGCTGCCACCATGTTTTTAGGTTAATTTGAATACTCACTCTGATTGGCTGGTACCGTAATTTGCATGTTTCTCTTTTATTAGTGTAGATATTTTTGTTAATCCTCACCAGAGGATATTTTTCCACTGACTTTTAAAGAGAGTGGAAAGGAGTGGGGAGAGAGAGAGAAACATCGATGTGAGAGAGACACATTGATTGGTTCCTCTCACATGTGCCCCAACTGGCCTGCAACCCAGGAATGTGCCCTTGACCAGAATCAAACCCGGGATCCTTCAATTTGCAGGCTGATGCTCTAGCCACTGAGCCAAACTGGCCAGAGCTCAGTATTTTTTAAAGCAGTTTTTTATTTGTTATCCTGATATATTTGAGATATGGATCTACCTTAATATTTTCCAAATAGATACTTTGTTGTTCTAAATTTGTATGAATATAATGAAACAGTCTCAAAATATATAAGACACAATATTTTATAAACTACAAGAAGAAATAAACAAATTCACAATCTCGGGCAGACATTTTTAACACATTCCTCTTAACAAACGACAGGTCTGATATTTCAAAAGCTTAATAAAATAGGAAGATTCCTAGCAGGATGGATCAAGAGAAAGGGAAGAGACAATTAGGAATTTAAAGGGACCATCCACATAGATTCTATAGCAGCTAAAAAGGCAATAAGAGGACACTATGAATGACTTTGCCAACAACGAGGTGACACATTTTTTACTAAACTGAACCACCGACATGCCAGAGCGAGGCTGAGAGCGTGGGCACTGAAGAGATGTCTCTAATGAAGAACTTCACAAAAGGAGCCCCACGCGCAGAGGGCCTCCTGCTGTCTTCTGTGTGACATTTAAAGAGCAAAGGGCACCAGCCTTGTCCGTACTCGTCCAGAGGACTGGGAGTAACGCAGAAAGCAGCACTCCGCAGCACTAACGGTGCTGTCAATAATCCACAGACAGAAAGAACAGTCACTGTCCCGTTTCTCTTATAAATATAGGCGCAGAAATCCTAAAAAATACGATTAACAAACCAAATCCTTCTATATTCGGACCACTGAACAGCAGGGGGTCCGCAGTGGGGGCGGGGCCTCTGTGGATGCCTCTCTGCACGCCTGCGCCGGGGGTCTGGTTCAAGTCCCGGATTGTGAGAGGGTGAGTGAGAATAATATAGGGTAAGGGACCAGCAGGGGGTTAGTGGGGGGTTAGTGGGGGTGGAGTTGATCTTGGATGAGCAGGCAGGTGAGGCTGAGCAGAGGGCAGAGCCCTGGCCAGGAGGCCTGTGGTCTGGGTAAGGCAGCCATAGGTGACACAGGACTTGGGCGTTGTAGACGAATAACTTCAGCCACCGAAGATCAAACTGTACACCCCAAATGCTTTTCCTTGGATGGTCCAGGTGGTAGTGGAAAAGCATATCTTTATAAAGTTTTAGTACGTTATATTAGAGGTCGTGGTGGTACTGTTTTACCCACAGTGTCTACAGGAATTGCTGCAAATTTACTTCTCGGTGAAGAACCTTTCATATCCAATATAAATTACCAATTCCATTAAATGAAACTTCAATATCTAGACTTGATATAAAGAGTGAAGTTGCTAAGACCATTAAAAAGGCCAAACTTCTCATTATTGATGAATGCACCATGGCATCCAGTCATGCTATAAATGCCATAGACAGATTACTAAGAGAAATTATGAATTTGAATGTTGCATTTGGTGGGAAAGTTCTCCTTCTCGGAGGGAATTTTCGACAATGTCTCAATATTGTGCCGCATGCTATGCAATCAGCCATAGTACAGACGAGTTTAAAGTACTGTACTGTTTGGGGATGTTTCAGAAAGTTGTCTCTTAAAACAAATATGAGATCAGAGGATTCTGCTTATAGTGAATGGTTAGTAAAACTTAGAGATGGCAAACTGGATAGCAGTTTTCATTTAGGAATGGATATTGTTGAAATCCCCTGTGAAATAATTTGTAATGGATCTATTATTGAAGCTACCTTTGGAAATACTTTATCTATAGATAATATTACAAATATATCTAAACATGCAATTCTTTGTCCAAAAAATGAGCACGTTCAAAAATTAAATGAAGAAATTTTGGATATACTCGATGGAGATTTTCACACATATTTGAGTGATGATTCCATTGATTCAACAGATAATGCTGAAAAGGAAAATTTTTCCATCGAATTTATTAATAGTATTACTCCTTTGGGAATGCTGTGTCATAAAGTAAAATTGAAAGTGGGTGCAATCATCATGCTAATGAGAAATCTTAATAGTAAAAGGGGTCTTTGTAATGGTACTAAAGTTTTTATCAAAAGATTGCGACCTAACATTATCGAAGCTGAAGTACTAACAGGATCTGCGGAAGGAGAGGCTGTTCTGATTTCAAGAATTGATTTGTCCCCGTCTGACACTGGCCTCCCATTTAAATTAATTCGAAGACAGTTTCCCATGATGCTAGCATTTGCGATGACTATTAATAAACCACAAGGACAAACTCTAGACAGAGTAGGAATATTCCTACCTGAACCTATTTTCACATATGGTCAGTTATATGATGCTTTCTCTTGAGTTCGAAGAGCGTGTGATGTTAAAGTTAAAGTTGTAAATACTTCATCACAAGGGAAATTAGTCAAGCACTCTGAAAGTGTTTTCACTCTTAATGTGGTATACGGAGATATTAGAATAAGTTTAATTAATTTATCAGTCATTGTTTGTATCAGTGTTGTTTTTACATCATGTTTTTATATAATGTCTTTGTTGTTGTTATATCATGTTGTGATTGTTTATTTATTAATAAATTTATATATTATTTTCATATACATTTTACTAATTTTCTTTCATCTCTGACACTTCTGTTATAGAGAAAGGGCAAATATCAATATTAAAATATTTCCTCTAATTAATTCCCTTTTAATGTGCACAAATTTCGTGCACCAGGCCACTAGTATCAATATAATTTGACATGTTAGCAGAATAAAGGAGAAAAACAATGGTATCAATTGGATATTGTAGTAAAAGCATGCAATAGAATCAACATTCATTCATAATAAAAGCCTGTTTATAAACTAGGAGCATAAAGAAGTATTCTTAATTTGATGAAGATTGTAAAAAACCTACAGTAAGCATAAACCTCAATGATTAAGTTTTGAAAACCTTTTCTTTGAGACCAGGAACAAGACCAGGGTGTCTAATATCTGGACTAATATCTGTGATCCTATTTTTAAAAATATATTTCTATTGATTTCAGAGAGAAAGGGAGAGAGAGAGAGAGAGAGAGAGATGGAAACATCGATAATGAGAGAGAATCATTGATCGGCTGCCTCCTGCATGCCCTCCATTGCTGGATTGAGCCCTCAACCCGGACATGTGACCTGACTGGGAATCGAACCATGACCTCCTGGTTCATAGGTCAACACTCACTCACTGAGCCATGTTGGCCAGGAGGACTAATATTCTCTTATCAAGAGGAATGAAAAATAAAAATAAATAAAATAATAAATACTGAAATGTAAGAAATAAACTGTCATTGTTTATAAATTATATGTATACTAGAAGCCCGTTGCACGAAGATTCATGCAATAGACCTTCCTTCACCTGGCTGCCGGCACCAGTTTTCCTCTGGCACCTGGGACCCAGGCCTTGGCTCTGAGCACCTCCCGCCAGCGCGATCAGCCACCCAGAGTCCCGCCCCCCGCGCTTCCTACTGGCCTAATCGTGGGCATAGCAGAGTGATGGTTAATTTGCATATTACCCTTTTATTATGTAGTATTTAGAAATTCCCAAAGGATTCACAAAGTATTGATATTGATAGGTGAATTTGGTGGATACGGGCTCAATAAAAACAGAAATCAAAAAGCATTCCTGTAATCAACAATAGGTAGAAACTAAAAATTTTTCTTAAAGTTACCATGTTCAATACCATTGAAAAATATATAAAAAACAACAACTGACGAGTAAATCTAACAAAATGTGCATAAGCACTCTATGCAGAAAACGTTAATCATAACTCATTTAGAAAGATCACAGTAGGGACAGATGCGATGCTTTCAGGTCGGAAGACCTAACACTTACAGATGTCAATGATTCCTGTATGGATTATGTTCATCTGCACAGTCAGCTCCACTCAACAGGACTTCTGGGGAACTTCACAAGCGGACTCCATATCTGATGAACAAGAGATCACCAGAGACCAGGTGGTCCTGAAGAAGAGAAAGCAGGATTCGCCCCACCTCCTACCAAGACACGCAGTCACTGACCTATACACCATGGCATTGCTGCAAGGACAACCTAACAAAACAGAATCAGAGGCGCTCATGTGCAATCTCCACTCTGGTCAGAGGTGGCGCCCTGTGAGAAGCTAGAGCTCAGTGCCTGAGCACCACACAGCCACTCCCAGGGGAAAACCATGAACGTTCATGGCCCCTTCACATTGCAATCATCCCAGGTGGACTGTGTGCCTCATGTGACAGCAAAATGAAGTTTCTAGAAGATAAGGCAGGAGGACACCTTCCTGGATCAGGGCCGGGATGATACTTTAAGCAGGTTATGTGGCGGTAATCCTCAAGGAAGAGTGTGAGGGCGTGCGAGCATCAAGGCCAGGTAAGAGCTCGCAAAGGTGAGCTGCTCGGCGGGAGCAGATATTTGCAGCACACAGAACCAACAAGGGCTTGGATGAGAAAGTAATTTTAAAAATCCCTACAAATTAATAAAAAAGAACAGACAATCCAATACAAAAATGCTCAAGACTTAAACAGGCATGACACCACATAGGATGTCCTCATGGTTAGGAATCACAGGAAAATATATTCCATCTCATCAATCATCATGGAACAGGAAATTAAAACTGCAATAGGATACAACTTCCAGAACATCTACCACTGACAATACAGGCAATGCCTTGGCAGCGGGGTGGGGCGCTGTCAGGACTCTCGTGGGGAATACACGCACCATCATTTACTGAAGCTAAATGTGCTCCCACCTGAAAATCTGTCCGCCTCACTCTAAGTGCATATCCCACACAGCACCTGCATCTGGGCACCAGCAGGTGTGGAGGGATGCTCACACCTGCACCATTTATAACAGCGCCATACTGGAAACAGTCCAAACATCCAAACAGTAGGAAGATAAATAAAGTGGAATATCCATGCACTGGGATACCGTATGCCATGAAAATGAGCGCACTAACGCTACATACAACGACATGGGTGCATCTCCCAAAGGTAAAGCTGGACCAAAGAGGTCAGATGCGCTAGAATGTCATTGACATCATGTTCAAACTGTGCAGAACTCAACCCCACCAGTCAGGGAGACATATTTAAAAACCATAAGGATGTAATTACATAAAAGTTAGGGTAGTTACTTCAGTGGGGGGAAAGGGTCGGGAGGCGAAGGGTCCACAGGAGCTCTGGGCCACCAAGTTCTGTGTCTTGTCCTGGGTGATGGTGACACAATCACCTGACAACATTATGAAGACAAGAGTTCATGAAGCCGCATACTAATGGTGTGTGTATGTTTATGGATATGAGATATAATTAATAATAAAAAGATGTATTAAAAAGATACATTTTGCCCTAGCCGGTTTGACTCAGTGGATAGAGTGTTGGCCTGTGGACTGAAGGGTCCCAGGTTTGATTCCAGTCAAGGGCATGTGCCTTCGTTGCAGGCTCCATTTCAGGCCCTGTTCCAGGCACTTGGGGGAGGCAACTAATCGATGTGTCTCTCTCACTTGGATGTTTCTCTCTCTCTGTCTCTCCCTCTCCCTTCTATTAGTACTCTCTCTAAAAATCAATGGAAAAATATCCTTGGATTAGGACTAACAGCAACAACAAAAAGATACATTTTTTTACCTCCTCTTTTAAATATTTGACAATAATGAAGTTCATATATGCAATGAAATAAAGGTTTCATGAAATGATACTTATCCTTACTAAATACTCTGATATATTCTCTTTTTTTCACATTCCATTCTCTTCTTTTTCATCTCATTCCATTTAAAAGAAATGCTGGCCAGCCTGCTAGTGTGGCTCAGTGGTTGAGCGTTGACCTATGAACCAGGAGGTCACGGTTCGGTGGTTCGGTTCCTGGTCAGGGCACATACCTGGGTTTCCAGCTCAATCCCCAATGTGGGGTGTGCAGGAGGCAGCTGATCAATGATTCTCTCACCTCATTGATGCTTCTCTCTCTCCCTCCCTCGCCCTTTCTCTCTGAAATTAAAAAAAATATATTTTTAACAAAAAATTTAAAAATGCTGGCCACAAACCACTAAACTGATTTTATAATTGCCAGTTTGGAAAACATGCATCTAGACCATGAAAAATCTCTTGGGATTTCTGTATAGCGACAGGGAACTCCAATCGGGATCAGACTGACTCACCTCTCGCAGGAGGGCTGCTCGCCGCCAGCCCCATGGCGCCTGGGTAACTCGTGGCATGGAGGGCCGTCCTGGACATTGTGGGACGCTGACACCGTTCTCGCCTCACCCACAGGACGCCGGGAGCACCACCTCCTCCAGCCGAGACGACCTGGAAGGCAGAGCCACGCGGGAGAACCACTCGGAGGGGCTGCCCCTCCCCCAATGTGGCCACGTCTCCATGAAGGACGCTCTGGCGGCGTTTCCCACGCAGCAGTGCCCTTTAGAGCAGCGGTCGCCGACGTTTCGGACCTCACGGACCACCAGTGGTCTGTGGACCACCGGTTGGTGACCGCTGCTCCAGGCCATCTTCATTTCATCGTGGCCTACATATTCGTGTGCGCACACACTCACATCACACCCTTTCCCTGTGCCCGTGATCCCCACTTTGGTGGTTTCACTTGGGGAGCCCCTTACGCTACTTCTAGGCTGCCCTCAGTCATTCCTGAGGCTGAGGAAACGGACCCTGTGCTCCACCTTCTGATAAAGTGGGAAGACCTGGCTATGGCCGGGGAACGAGAAGACTGGTTACCGCCTGACCTGTCTGCCTGCTCCTCGGACCTCATGTCCGAGCTTCGCAGGGGCGTCCAGCGTTGTTTTATTAGGAGTGCGCTTCGGCATACCGCAGGGTGCGCCTCACCCGCTGCCCTCCCCGATAGGATCCGGCCACTTCCTGGCATCCACTTAGTCAGTTATTCTTGTATTCAATCAGGGACTGAGTGCGGCATCGCAAAGGTCAACAAAACAGTGCCCGACTTCAAGGAGCTCCCAACCCCACAGATCTAACCATGTGAAGAATCGGGAACGCACTGACAATGGTGAGCGCAAGCCCCCAGGTCTGAGGAGCAGGAATGCATGTTTGAGAGGAGGATGGACCACAGAGCCCTCATGCAGGTGTGACATTGGAGTCTGAAAAGACCCGGCATTTCACCAACACGCACTTGGCCGGGGCAACAGCATGTCCAACACCCAGAGGCTCCAAAGAATACGACACGGCTACTGATGAGGCCCGTGGTTCTTGGCCAAAGCCAGGTCTGCAGCACGTGGCCATGACAGTGAGGAGAAACTGTGTGGGGAGACTATGGAGATCTATCTTACCTTGTCCTAGTCTACACTCAAGGACTGTTAGTCAGGGGATCATATAATCACATACGTGTTTTCAATCATCCTGATATGAGACATTCAAGAGAGAAAATGTATAGATTCTAGTGACACATTAGAACCGTGAGAGGAAGTGGCCAAAGAAAATGCTAGCAGGCTGGCTCCGGTGCCTGGGCAGGCTCTGGTCACATCAGAGGTACAGACCCAGAAGGGAGAAGCAGCTTGTATGGTAATTGAGGGGAGGGGAGTGGAGAGAGCTTCGCAAAAATAATGAACTTTCCTTTTAATATGTCTTCAGAAATGTCTATAATATATATGCAAACTTATAATAAAGCATAATGTAATTTTTATTACATAAGATATTTATATAATATAAACATATACTATATAATAAATTATATTAATATGTGCCTAATATATATAGGGTGTCCCCCCAAAATGTGTACATATACACATTGAATAATTATAAAGGTGGTGTTTATTAAAATACATTTCATTTTCAGAATTGAGCTCCCAGCTGTTAGTGTCTGCATTTCGGGGTACAGCCTGTTATATCTCACGTAGACTGTGTTCAGACTGCGATGTGCAGAAGCCCTGCCCACGCCGCATGGCCGTGCTCCAACAGCCCAGCTGTGCCCTGGGAGCGAGGTCCGGATGGCGGGAAGGGGCCTTCCTCAGTACTGGCGGCAGAGCTGGTGGCACGTAGCCACGTGGAAGTCAGAGCTTGGCCCACTGGACAAGGTGCGTGAAGGACATCGAGCCACGGACTCAGGCACCCTCACGCCTCCGCACAGGAGCGGGTCCAGCAGGGGTCCCGGGGCTGCGCGGTAGGCCAGGGAGCAGGCACCCAGGAGGGGGCAGGGCGGCGGGGCCTGGGCGGCGGAGCGAGACTCCAGCCTGTGTTGCAGGATGGTCTGGAGAAGCAAATGCGAAGATAAGGGAGGAGCTTGGCCTCTCACATGCTCGATTAAACCCAGCGAAACCTCAGCCTTTCAGAGATGTGCCGGAGGCTCAGATAAGACCCGCTGTCACCGTGTCCCCAGAGAGCGCTGTCGCTCCTGAGATTCAGGACTCGCTGTGTGTAATTCCACATGGAAATAATCCGCCCCGTCCCAGGCTCCACCCAGGAGGCGACGCGGGAGTGTGCCATGGGATGTGTCTGTTCCCGGCGGCCATCCTGTCTGACCCACAGGCTCATCTGGCGCTGCAGTATTTGGCCTTCTGACACATGTGACCTCTTTACAATGGCTGCTCCAACGTGGAGGTGGAGGCCGTTGGCCCGGCCCCTCGCAGCCACCTGCCTCCCGGCCTCCCGCTCTCCCTCCCTTGGCGTCTGCTCCCAGGAAGGTCGCCACGGCGGACAGCTCATTGATTCACAGGGTCCCTGGTTGCGAGAGCGGCGGGGAAAACAGGTTCATGGACAAAGTGGGTTTCAGGAAAGTTGGCAAGTAAGTGGGAGACACCTCTGTCTTATTCCCAGAAATCAGCTCCCTCTCTGCGGATGTTACTGCAGAATTAAATACACGTTCGTCACATTTACTTCATTTAAAAGATTATTTTCTTACGTTACAATCTGTTCTTTTTAAATATCTAAATATCACTATATTATGCCAAAATTCTGCTGCATTCCAACTAGTAACAAACCAGGAAAGAGGTTCATGTAGCTTTGATTTTCACTGGAAAGGGAAAGTACAGATGTCGGTGCTGAAAGAGTGAAGCAGCCCCCGGAATGCATTCTAGTTGAAAACAAGGAAACAGAAGACAGATGACACAAGACCAAGGGAGGCATTCCGTTAGAGTGTGTTAGTCCTGGACCGGTGTTCCGGCCGGTGACACAAAATGTACAGCCAGCGAGTGCTGCCTACATCCAGGGCGGCCACCGTGGGCTTACAGGGGTGAGGGCACGAAACACAGAGCTTATTCTTGTATTGTTATTTATTTATTAATTACTTTACTGTTTATTGCTATTATTACTAACCTATTAACCTATTTTGCCCACCCCTGTACTTGTGAATGTAGATGGGAATGACATCACACTTATTCCTGTATCATTCACACACACACACACACACACACACACACAGAAGGACCTGGACTCATGTTCAAGATGTGGCCTAAACTGCTTACTGGTCCAAGAAGCGGCTGATGCAATTATGCAAGAAGTAGAATGAGTGAAAAATATAGCTCATCCTAAGAATGTATCAAAACATTCGACAACAGCGGGATAAAGGGTCACCTCTTCCTCTTGTTGAAAAACCAGGTCTCGGTGCAACTCCCGGAGACACATGGCTATGTTGTCTGCCCACTTCTCTCCTTCCAGGGACAGAAACCGGCACAGGAGTCCCGACACCTCACGGCCGTGTCCCCAGCTGCCTCATCCAGCACACGGTCTAATGCCCAGACCTCGTCCTTCCTCCCTCCTTCTCTCATCCCGCTCTGCGCTTCTGAAGAGAGCGAGCAATGGCTTGGGTCTTCTCATCCTCCAGCTCAAATCATCTGCTCGAGTGACATTACGGTCCATGGCTTTGCTGAGGTCATGGGATTGTGGCTCCCCCCGAACTGCTTTCCGTAGACCCGTCTCCAGGAGGAAACGAGCAAGTGGGCCCGAGCACTGCGACTCGGATGTTTGGGTGACATCCTAACACAGACTCGGAGATCGTTTGACGAGGATGCATTGATAGCTATTCCTTCGTTTATTGATTATGGATTTATCGCCATTGTGGACTGATACACCAGATATGCCCTTGAGGTCACCCAAACCCAGCAGGTGAGCAAGCAACAGGACACCGACAGCTGTCTGTGCGGCTCTAAGCTCACCTCATCCCCAAGGACAGACTTCCACTGCCGCCTTCATGCAGGAATGCACTGCCAGGTCTGCTCACCGAGTGTGAGTGAGTGTGTGTGTGTGTGTGTGTATGTGTGTGTATATGTGTGTGTGTGTGTGTGTGTGTGTGTGGAAAATGGTCTTTCTAAGAAGAAAAAACTGACCTACATGCAGTTTTCTTTCCATAGACAGCAACTCCCCTGGTGAAGGGCCAGGTTTTTGTAAGCATCTAAGAGAAATGCTGTGGTGATGGTGTTTATTCCCATGAATGATGAATTTCACGAGAGCAGACGATAAAAGCTGATGTTAAAGAACAACTATTATTTGAGGAGGAGCTGGTTTGGACGTAGCATGAGAATAAAAATCAAGTGCAAACGTGGGGGCATACTTGGTGATGTGTAAAACGCACCAAAGGAGAAATGACGAGGAAGCTGGGCTGGAACCACGTCAGGGTCCCAGCCTTGCTGAGGCGCCTGTATCAGCCCACCAGGCAGCAGCCGGAGCTTGTGAGCAGGTGGTGGCATGGGGTGGAGAGAAGCCCTGGCTGAGAGAGGGTGTGGACGCAAAGCGGCAAGAACTGGAGTCTAGCCCCGGCCGGTGTGGCTCAGTGGTTGAGCGTCCTCCTGTGCACTATTCCCAGTCAGGGCACGTGCCTGGGTTCAGGCTCCTTCCCCAGTAGGTGGTGTGCAGGGGGCAGTCGATTGAGATTTCTCTCATCAATCTTTCTCTTTCTTCCTCTCCTTTCTTCTCTCTTTCTAAAAAAAAAAACCACAAACCCAACAATTAATAAAAACATAAGAGAATAAAAAGATCTGGGATCTAATTGGATTGAGGGGTCAGAGAAAGTGAGGTCCCGAAGGTTGGCGACCGCTGCCCTAGGTAATTGGCCCACGGCCACACAGCCATTAGACTCGCCATCTCTGACCGCCAGTGGCAGCAGGAGAGACAATCACCCACACCACCGCGCCGCGTCCACACAACGGCAGTGCCCCCGCCCCTTCTCCTCAGAAAGAACACTCAGTGATCTCAGAGGGGAGCCGGAAAACACAGTCCCTCTGCAAAGTCAGACGCATGCTCTTCATAACCACGCTCCTAGGGTCATCCTGGAAATGTAAAACTCAGGGAGGTTCCGGCAGGATTTGACGGGGTTTGAGCTCCCGCAACACCTGTGGATGGGGCAGACCCTCCCTGACTGTCGATCTCTCTCTCCTGAATCTTCTAGAATCCAATCTCCTACCCCATCATTGCCAGGGACTTTGAAGACGTAGAAGAAATAACACTAGTGCTAGCAACAACAGTATAACAATCGCTGTTGTGCCGTCTAAGTGTTTCCCATCCAGCCACACACGTCATCCTCGCAGCGGCCCTCCTGACAGGCACACTGTCATTCCAGGTTCCTAGCGAGTGCACCTGCCACCAGCCAGGTCCCCCGTTCTTCCAGGCGGCACAGCCAGGCCTGCGGGCTGCGAAGCCCTCGCTTTCTGTCTCTCCGCTGTGGGACTCATCTGCGTTCACCGTGGTTGGGGTTGGGTAGAAACTGTCCAGGGTCAAACGGGATCAGCCTGAACATCTCGGGTGTGAGGAGGAGGCCATGGCCTTCCATGACCTTCCGTGGCACAACCTGGCCGGAGGGGCTGCTGTGTTCGCTGACAGGCGGTGTGCCCGCCTGCATTCTCCGCCACCTGGGCTGGCCTCCCGGAGAGCGGAGGACAGCGGATGCTGGGACCACAGCACTGTGGCCTCGTGTCCACTGGACGCCGAGACTCCGCAGGGGGCGGGGCCAGGCTGTTGGTGTTGAGCTTTCATTTCGTAGTCAGACACTGAGCTCTGAAATCCAGCTGGACTGGGAGGGGTGAGGACAGCATGGACCCGGGAGCTGCGGCCAGAGCAGGAAGGTGACAGGGCACTCCAAGCGCCTGGGGTGCGGGGTCGCTCTGCTAAGATCAAACGCAAGTCAATGCGTCCGCGTCCAGTGAGCGATGGTGGTCTGCTGCTGGCCTTGCCCTTCCTGGACGGCTCCGTGGCTGCCACAACCTCCCGCCTTCCCTCACCTGGCGAAGACCCGCTTGCCACCCACCTCTCCGGCTTGGGGTGCAGAGGGAAGCTGGGAGCCCTCTGCTGGGTCCAGCCCTCGCCATGGACAGATGCCAGGACCCGGGTGCTTCAGGATGAGATTCCCATCAAATCTCCCCATGGACGGACTTGCCGCCTGTGCCCTCAGGGGGTGAGGTCACCACCTGCACATCCATCCGGAATGTTCTGTGCCGGGACCTCTGGAACCAGATCCTCTCTCCTCAGGGCTGAGAGCGCTGGCGTGCCTGCTGTCTTTGGAATTTTGTCTGCAAACCAGCTCGAAGGAGACGCTGCCCAAGGGCTCGCTGTCCACGGCGATGTCGAAGGGCACGGTGGGTTCCCCAGGGCTGGGCGTGTATGGCTCCTGGGCGGCGTCTCTAAGGTCCCCGGGTGTGCCTTCCCGGGGTGTGCCTTCCCGGGCGGCCACCTGCAGCCGCTCCCCTCCCTCAGCCGGTCACTCAGGACTGACTGAGTGGCGCAGTCCCGGGATTTGGAAGGCCCGCGGCGTGGGCGTCCTCGCGTCGGCTGGCTGTCCCTGGAGGCGTCTGTCTTTCTCTCACAGGCCAAGGTGTCTGTGTGTTTTGAAGAAAATGCTGTGATCTGCTCGGTAGTTTCACTAAACATTCAAAAGCATCAAAGACTCTGCAAATGTCACAGCAGTGGGCGCGCCTGGAGAACAGCGGCGGAGGCGGGAGAGCAGGCGCTGCAGAGCGCTGAGCCACGGCCTCGGAGGGCACAGGGGCACTCGCGGGCTTCACGCAGCGCATCCGCGGGAGGCGCCCGTGCCCACACAGCCGGCTCGTTGGGCACAGTGTGTGCTGCGTGGCCTTTCACATGCACGTTGACTGTAGCTCAGGAGTCTGGCTCAGGTGGACGCTGCCCCCCCGCGCCCCCCCCGCCCCCCCTCCCCGTGCTTGCGTGGCCCACGCGGAGTGAAGCTGCCGCCAGCCTGCAGCCGCACCCAGACACGCCCGTTCAGGCCTGAGGCCGTGGCGCTATCAGTGAGTGAGGGTCTCAAACACAGTATCGGTTCCTTGTCCTCTGGTTCGGTGATGTGGACGGGGCCCCCACTGTGGGTCAAGTCCGGTGGCTCTGAGACGGGAATGTAACATTTTTATGTCTCGTGTTCCTCATTCTGTAGCAAAACCTCCCCCCGGAACGCCCTGCACCTGCTCCGAGGAGGACAGAGGCCCTCCCTGACCGGTGTTTGTTAGGGAGGTGGATGCAGCCGGCACCCCATCTTCCCGCATTTCCTCTCAGTCCCTCCCGGCCTTGGGCTCTGCCGGTTCCTTTCTCTCTACACTGCATCTCTTTTAGTTCTAAAAATAGATCATTCAATTTAGGAAGAACAATTAACTGGGATGAAAAAATCTGAAGTGTGGGGAGGCATCTCGGCTTCTCTTTCAGGCGTGAAGTCGCTGGCAATGCCAGGCAGCATCTTTGCTGGGGTTCCGCCTCCTCCTCACCTGTGCCCCAGGAAGGCACACCCTGGGGAGGCATGGCCCTGGGGAGGCGTGGCCCCAGGAAGGCACACCCTGGGGAGGCATGGCCCCGGGGAGGCGTGGCCCCGGGAAGGCACACCCTGGGGAGGCATGGCCCTGGGGAGGCGTGGCCCCAGGAAGGCACACCCTGGGGAGGCATGGCCCCGGGAAGGCATACCCTGGGGAGGTGTGGCCCCGGGAAGGCACACCCTGGGGAGGTGTGGCCCCGGGAAGGCACACCCTGGGAAGGCGTGGCCCCGGGAAGGCACACCCTGGGGAGGTGTGGCCCCGGGAAGGCACACCCTGGGGAGGTGTGGCCCCGGGAAGGCACACCCTGGGGAGGCGTGGCCCCGGGAAGGCACACCCTGGGGAGGTGTGGCCCCGGGAAGGCACACCCTGGGGAGGTGTGGCCCCGGGAAGGCACACCCTGGGGAGGCGTGGCCCCGGGAAGGCACACCCTGGGGAGGCATGGCCCTGGGGAGGCGTGGCCCCGGGAAGGCACACCCTGGGGAGGTGTGGCCCTGGGGAGGCGTGGCCCCCAGGGAGGCGTGGCCCCGGGAAGGCACACCCCGGGGAGGCGTGGCCCTGGGAAGCCCCCTGCCGGTGCAGGCCCTATTGCAGCCATGACTGAAGAACAGGCTTTTGTTTGTCCTGCCTTTTCGCCTGGAGAGCCCGGGGTGCTTTCGTGGCTTCTCGCCCGCAGATAGGGGGCCTGGAAAAGGGACAGATGGAGCTTTCCGACAGCTCCGCGGGGCTCCCATTCCCGACCGCCGCCCTCGTGTAGGGCAGTGTTTCTCTTCGTGCCTCTTCAGAAACACGGTGCCAGGATCGCCGAGGTCCTGGGTGAGCAGGCAGACCCGTCTACTTCCCAGAAAGAGCATCCAGGTGGTTTTAAAGCAGCCGTCGCCAACCAGTGGTCTGCTGGTGGTCCGTGAGGTCTGAAAGGTTGGTGACCGCTGGCCTGGAGCACAGAAAGTCACTGCACCATTTAAAGACACAATCGTTTCATTAATATTTACTTTGATCTGAATAAATATTCACGATGCCCACCTTCCCGCCCATCTAAAGCGCTGCTTACATGGGGCTCTGCACCGGCCCAGCACAGGGGCTGACGGGGACCCCACCCTGCCATGGCTGCACGGACCATGAGTGGCCCGAGAGGGAGACAGACTTGCCCTGAGCTGGGCTCCCGCGGAGCAAAGACGACAGCACATGGTCCTCAGGAGCCCCTGGAGGAATATACAAGTGCGGGCAAGCGACTCGTCCCTCTGGGTGCAGTGTCCTGTGGGGGCCGTCCTGGCCGTGAGTAGGACTAGAATCAGGGCTCCTGACACCAGGGACATGTTCCAGGGGCCACCATGTGGTGAGCAGCGGAGGTCTCATTTCCAATCATCGTCCATCAATCGGCGCAGCCGGACGGCACGTGCCTGCCTCGGGGAGGGGCTGGCCAGCCGGTGTGCCCTCCGCAGGCCGATGCCGCCCTGGCTCACGGGCGTCTGCAGACCAGGATGGCAGTGCGCGTCCACCTTGTGTTGCAATCGCCTGCCCCAGCCTGTCTCTCCTTACAAGCGAGTTTCTGCAAAGCCTAGCCCGGGCCGTGCTCCGTGGGGCGTTGAGTCTAGCAGCGTGCTCTAAGTGGACACGGTGCCTGCTCTTCCACCGCTGGGCTGAGAGCCCGGCACGGGTGAGGGCGCCTCGCCATGGCGGTGCTCACAGCTCGTGCGGAGGGCACTGCTGTCCGTATTGAGTCTCCGGTGCTGGCTTCTTCCTTTTATTCCTGACACAGACATGGAGGGGGCACGGAACCATGGCCTCGGTGTCAGGCAGATCAGTAGCTCCCCGCGCATGGCCGCGTCCTAACGCCCGAGCCTCGGACGTGGTACTCACAGGGGGACTGGCAGGCCTGGCCATGGAAGGACAACAGTGAGAGGAGATTACCTCGGGTTATTCCGGTCACCCCAATGTCATCCATGAGCCTTAAAAATGGACGAGGGATGCGCCCGAGTGGGTGGGAGAGGTGCTGCCCCTCGCTCTGAAGGTGGAGAAAGAGGCCCTGAGTTGAGGGAAACGAGCAGCTTCTCACTGAGAGAAGCTGCTCGTTTGTTTCCCAAGCTCTCTCCCCAGTCTGGGTCCCCCGAGAGCCCAGGAGGGAGCGGGCTGTGAGAGCCCCCAGACTCCTGAGCTGCTGCAAGAAACAAATGTGCTGCTTACACCACTGCCTGGGGGTGTGGGGAGATTAGGGCTCAGACTCTGCCCGGCTGACCACACGCCCATTCAGCTTTCAGGTCTCCAAGGATTTTACTGCGCCGGCCGCGCCGAGACATTCACGTTGGGCAGGACACGGGAGAGCGCGCTGACTGCCCCTTCTCTCCTTGGGGGGGGGGGGGGGGGGCGTCGCACGCGCGTTGTTATCGCCATCTGTTCAAAAGCTCTTTGGGCTCCCATTCGGTTTAAGTGGGGGAGCGAGAGCCAGACCCTGATTTTTAATTTGTATTATTTAGTGAGCTCCCGCGAGAGTCTCCGGGGCTACGTCACGTGCAGAGTGAAATCACCCATACGCTGTGCCTTTAAAAGCCGGGAGCGCACAGAGCGTGGCATCAGTCAATACCAATTTCCACATCGGGATCGATGCGCTGGCTCTGTGGCTGCGGAGACTGTGGCACCCACTCCGAGGGCGGGCGGGGCGAGGAGCTCAGAGTTCAGGCTGGGAGTAGCCCCTCTCCCCCTCTCTTCTTTAAAAGAAATGCAGACATAAGGTTAGAACACAAGTCTAGGAGCCTGCCAGTCTGCAGCCAGCCCAGCCCGGCCCCTCACGGAGCGAGGCCTGTTCCGTGGGCTCGCTGTGCAGGGAAAGCGCTGTCTGCAGGACCCGGGAGCTAATGCGACGAGGAGGAAAGGCGCCCAGTGGGGCACGGGCGGGTGGAGCGCATGGAGGAGAGCCTCCCTGTGCCTGGCTCTGTGGTTCCGAGTGAGTGTCCTGCACGGTGGCCGGGGTGGCTCCTTCTCACGAGGCGGAGCTGTCAGAGCCGCCAGGAGGTGACCGGGGTGTGGACAGCAGGGACCTGCAGGGGTGCTGTCAGCGTGGCCGGGAGTGTCCCAGGGGGTCAGGGTCCAGCCGTTCCTCGTCCACCAGCCACGCGCTCCCCCAGCAGGCAAGCTCCTCATCAGATGACCCAACAAAGGCATCACTATGTCCCTTCTGGGCCTCCCAGGATGGGGAGAACATCTGGACCCTGTGCAGGGCCGCGCCCGGCAGGGCAGGCCCAGGCTGGGGACGGGGTCACCGGGCTGGACAGGCCAGCCAGCGCTGGGAGTGGCAGGGTGGGCAGGAGGGCCGTGAAGTCCCAGACATTTTCTCTCTGTAGCTGAGCCTTTCCACACGTAGGAGCAGGATCCTCCTCAAGTACTTACTGCTCTTTTTTTTTTAAATCCTCACCCGAGGATATTTTTCCATTGATTTTTAGGGAGTGAGGGAGAGGGAAAGACAGAGAGAAACATTGATGTGAGAGAAACACATAGATTGGTTGCCTCCTGCACGAACCCTGACCAGGGCCTGGGCCGGGGAGGAGCTGCAACCAGGGACGTGCCCTTGACCGGACTGGAACCCGGGACCCTTTGGTCTGCAGGCCGACGCTCTATCCACTGAGCAAAATCTGCTAGGCGTACTTGCTGCTCTCGTAAAAACGTCAGCCCTCGTGCCTGACCCTGACCGTGGACATCGGCCCTCTGTACCCGACCCTCACCGTGGATGTCAGCCTGCCCCTCGCCGTGGACGTGGGCCCTCCCTGCCCCGGCTCACTCTGTCCTTCAGCAGGGACCCCACAGCCTGGCTCTCTGCCCGTCCTCCTGAGGGGTCAGTCCTGAGAGGCAGCACGTTCCTGAAATTATCATGGCTTTCCTGACCAGCCGCTGAATTAGCCCTCACTGCACGGAGTGCGGCGAGCACGCCAGCCGAGCAACCGTGGAAAACACGGCGGCAATTCTGCAAAAGTCCCGCTGCTTCGCTCACAGCCCGACTCTGCCCCCCTGTATTTCTTTCTGATGTTCCCGTTCACCCCCAAACCTCCTAAATCAGTTAACGGCAATTAGCTGGATTATGAAACTATAAAAACAGATATAAAAGCCCCCATAAATCTCCCAATAAAGCACCCAGCAAAACAAGACCTTTTGGCAAAGAGCTAAATCAAGCGGCGTGTTTTTTTTGTTGGACATCATGTGGCTCCCACATTAGCCCAATGGGAAGTTCTCATTATGAAATGGTCCGCAGAGAACCGGGGTCAGCGGGTGCGTCTCCAGGTTTCTGGTCAAGGAAAACGACAGAACACTTTTCTGCCCACAGTCTCCCCACCTCTCGTGGGCTTCCGAGGGCTCTGCTTTCTGCTCTTCTGGGTTCAGTGGCCGCCTCCTCTCAGTACAGATCACCTGCTGCTCCAGGAGACCGAGGTGGTGGGCCACCCCACGCCGCCGAAGAAATGGCCGCGCTTCCACGTCACATGACGGGAGTTGCAAGGGACCACTTTCACCTGAAACGCGTAGGTTCCTCCATGTGCTACCAGACCAATGTCCACCTGTTTTACAAAGTCGCTGGGTGGCCATGGGGTTTCATGGTGTGGCCGCAGGTATATCCGGCAGGTCTCAGCCCCAAGGACCCCAGGAGAGACTCACAGAACTTGTGTTACCATCTGTCTGTCCCTCAAGAAACGTAGGACTTTTTGGGGCATAATCGATAATAACAGCCATATAGTTTCAGGCAGCAGTTAAAACAGCAAAACACCAAACTAACCACTAAAAGGGAAAGCAACACAGCCTGTTTAGGGTACCGGGGAGAGAAGGATGTCCTTCCCCACTCTCCTGGTTCAGGGGTGGAGGTCGCCAGCCTTCACATGGCACGGGCAAGCGCACTCATTTCCCTCACTAGCGCCGGAGGACGGAGCGCACTCACGGGGTCTGCCCCCGGGACAGCGGAGGGGACCTCGGACAGGGACCCCGTCCCTGGAGGTCTGTCCTGTGTGTGCAGCTCTAAGCCCTCTGTTTAGGGCACAGGACTGGGGGTCACACTGGAACTTCCCTCCGTTTTGAGTTTCATTTTCACACATCCCATGACATTTGCTGAGCACCTACTAAGTGCTCAGTGTCACGTGCTTAGGCGTTTATTTGAATACGTCTTGTATCTCCAGGCAGACTGATTCCATAACTTCAGAGCGGAAGGCGGGGACCCTAAGTCACCCAGTTTTCCATGTGGCTGTGGGTTCCGCCTCCATCTCCCTCCCTCTGGGTGGATGTGGGAGTGGCTCTCAGCTGCTGGCAGGTGCCCGTGCTTCTCCTGCGAGGCGAGGGGAAGCTAGTGTGGTTCAGTTTCTTCGTCCTCAGCGCCAGTGTGGGCCTGGTGGAGGCAAGGCTTGCTCTCATTCCTCGTGCGCTAGCTACAGGCTCAGCGCGTGTTTGATTTCTTTGTTCCTGTTTCCTCGTGGGAACTGCTAGCTCATCCTGGTCGCAGCACCGAAGCCGGGACCCCGGTGGATTGGCCAAGTTGGGGCCCCCTGAGAGATCGGGGGCGATGCGGAGGGAAAGTCCTACCTGCTCCAGGACTGAGGCCAAGACAGCGCTCCTTCCATCGGTGTGGCTCGTACACGTGCTTTGTTCTAATGGCCAAAGACAGACTCCTCCCTCAGACATCCCCACGCCACCCCTGTGCTCAGAAATGGCAAGAAAAACAGATGTGCTCGCCCTCAAATGGGCAGGCAGCACCACTAACGCTGTCTGTGTCTTCATGCTTCCACAGAAACCCCTTTGTATTTTAAAGCCACTTGCTGTGATGAACGTGTCGGCTGAGGCAGGCTCAGCGGAGGGGGCTTGGGGCTGAGATCACAGAGACCCCAGGTCAGCTGGGAGACAGACCCCGAGCTGGACGGTAAGAGGGTCACTGTGAGGCCAGGACCCCTGAGCCCCTGCCGGAGGCCCCTCGCAGCCTGGGCCTGCCCTGCCAGGCATAGCCGTGCTGAGGGTCCGTGTGCAGGTCCCATGAGGAGGAGGTGAGAGGCAGGCACAGCGGTGCTTTGTGAAACCGGAAAGGAGACCAAAACAAAAGCCACAGAGAAGCGGAAGAGAAGGTTCATGATTCCTACACAGAAGAGCCACTCGCTAAGCCACCTCTCGGCCTCCGTCAGGGGGCTGTGCACACTGCCATTGGGAGCCATCGCTCTGCCTTCAGGGTCCAGGGGTCACGGTCGTGGCTGTGGCATGTTCTCCCCATCCTGGGAGGCCCGGAGGGGACATAGTGATGCCTTTGTTGGGTCATCTGAGGCGGAGCTTGCCTGCTGGGAGGAGGCTGCCCTTCTCTGTGGGTGAGTGTGTGGCCGGGGGTCGCAGGGCGTGGTCACCGGGCCTCCCAGAGGGGGCGGAGGTGGCCCCGGAGCCTTGGCCGGAGGGCTGTGCCGGCTGTTCTCTGTGTGCTGTGAGCCCAGGGAGGGTTTTCTCGGTGTGATCCACGGGAGACAGCGGGCCACGGCGGAGAAGAGACCTGGTATAAGCCGCTGCCAGAGCCACAGGAGGGAAAGGGCAGTTTGGGCCCCTTGGTACAAGGGGAAGAGGGAAGGAGACGGCTCTGGGCAGATCTGAAGGTCACACCAACGGGAGTTACTGATGGACTAAGTGTGGCCTGAGGGAGAGAAGCCGGAAGCCAGAGAGGCCCCTCCGCGTCCTGGCCCAGCCCCTCGCTGCCAGGCGCTGGGGAACGGGCAGAGCGTGTGGGAGGAGGGAGGCGGCGGGAGCTCCATTCTGGGCAGGCAGGTGCAGAGGCCACTTCCACGTCCACGCAGCGACGTCCAGCGGCGGAGGAGAGCTTGGACGCTGGAGGCAGAAATCGGCAGGAGTCAGCACGGAGCACCCACAGGCCTGAGTGAGAAGAGGAAAGGAAACTTGGAAGTGAGGCTTGGAGTTTTGCAAAAGTTGGACTCAGGAGCAGAACCAGGAGCGAGGAAGGAGGCTGGGCAGTCGAGGGGAGAAGAGGAAGTGTGGCATCCTGGACCCCAAGTGAAGGCACTTTTCTTACAACCAGGTCTATGCCAAGCCCAGTCATTGCTCTGACAGGTACCCGGTGAGGTGAGGCTTGGCCAGTGCATGGGGCTCGGGCCAGTGACCTTGACAAGGTGGCTGGGGGCATGGGTTCAAGGGCTCACGGGGGTAAAGGCGTGGGGGCGTGAGATGTTGTCAGGAGAGAAGAGAAGAGAAGGAGCCGGATGTAGATCCAGGGTGGGCAGACATAGGGTTACAATTGTCAGTACGCGAAACAGTTGAGTCTTGTACTAGGGCTTATTAATTACTGTCTTTTCCATACAAAGCACTTAAACCAGCTTTTGCCCCACCCTGTATGGGGTCAAAGAAGGTTCTCTTTCTTCCTTTCCTCCTGTCCTTCCTGTTGAAAGGGGTTTACATGTTGATGAAACAATTCAGTTGCGAAGGACAAACTGATGAGACGGGAGAGGAAGTGATGGCTGGCCGAGTCCTTGTGTCGGGAGCTGGAGCTCGTCCTGGCCCGGGGCCTGGCAGTCACGCAGCCGTAACTCAGTTGCTCACGGACTCGCCTGTGTACACACAATGCAATGCTGCCTGCATCCACAGCTTAAACTACGAGAAAGCAGAGAAAATCTTTCTTTTTCAAATGCAATCTTGTAATTCATATTTAACACAGCAATTGGGGTTGTGGGGTGGGTGGGAGGCTAGGAGCCGCCAGCCCGTGCCCCACTCCCTGCACCCCACAGAGGCCGTCTAGGCAGCAGCTCAGAACCCTGGGCCCCAGGAACGCAGTCTGGGCAGCTGCGGCCCAGACGACTGCTTGCCCTTGAAGCTCCCTGGGGTGCACCGGGGTGGTGCGCACAGCTCTGTAGAGGACACGGCTGTGTCCATGGGCTCAGCTCTGTGACCAGAGCCAAGTAAATGATTGAAAAAATTGTAAGAAGTGTTTGCCTCAGATGGATCCATATTCTTTCCCTCCCCCACCCCCAAACCCCTAAAACCTAGAAAGTCATTTGCAAAACAAGACCTCCTCAGGGAGATGGGGATCTTGTTAACAGTCGAGGCTGTCTGCACCAACATCTGGCTTCTCTGCACATCTGTGTGGCTGTGTTGCTGAGCAGGGTGACCTCGGCTCTGCCTTAGAGAATTTAATGGATTTCCCCTCCTTGTTTTAAAGCCCTTTCCCTGCACAATTAGTCAGTTGAAAGTGAAATTGTTCTGCTCGGCCTGGACTGGGAGATCAATACCTGTGGGCGACACTATGTGGAGCCCAGGCTAATGAAGCCGCGGGAATGTGATCTCACCAGCCTGAGCTCCGAGCCAGGAAGAAGCCCAGGAATGCTGCCCAGAGGGCCGCTCTGCCGGAGCCGTGAGCCAGGCGCCGGAGGCAGACCCGGTGGGGCAGTGTGGCCCCCCGGAAAGGGGGCCCATGCTGGAGTCTAGGGAAGAGGCCCACAGTCCTGGGGCTGAGTGAGTATACAGACGCCAGCTCAATCTCAGTGAGGAACTCTATTTGGCCTTTTATTCATTTATTTATTAACTAGTGGCCCAGTGCACAAAATTCATGCACAGAGGGGGCAGTTCCCTCAGCCCAGCCTGCACCCTCTCCAATCGGGGACCCCTTAGGGGATGTCTGACTGCTGGTTTAGGCCCGGTGGGATTGGGCCTAAACCAGCAGTCGGACATCCCTCTCGCAATCTGGGACCTCTGGCTCCTAACCGCTCACCTGCCTGCCTGCCTGATTGCCCCTAACTGCCTCTGCCTGCCTGCCTGATTGTCCCTAACCCCTCTTCCTGCCTGCCTGATCACCCCTAACTGCCTCTGCCTGCCTGCCTGATTGCCTCTAACCCCTCTGCCTGCCTGCCTGATCGCCCCTAACTTCCTCTGCCTGCCTGCCTGATCGCCCCCAACTGCCTTCCCTTGCTGGCCTGATCTGGCCCCTAACTGCCCTCCCCTGCAGGCCTGATCTCACCCCTAACTGCTCTCCTCTGCCAGCCAATTTGGTTATGATTGGTTGGTTTCTATGCCAGTCAGTGTCAACAGCTCCGCCTTCTAAGCAGCCATTGGCTCCTCACAGTTGACCCAGATTTGGCTCTGATTGGTTGCTTTCTATGCCAGTCAGCGTCTCTGGGCCTATCAACGGGGCCTGATCAGAAAGGCAGGGCTGATCAGCAGTCCCCGTGGATGCCTAGAAAGAAATGGAGGCACAGCTGCTGGCCAGACTGGGAGAGAAAGAGAGAGGCAAGTCCTGATCAAAAGCTGCCACAGAGGCAACGGATCAGTCTCTGCTTCTCTCTTTAGGCCTCTCTCTGGCCCTGATTTTCAGCCCCCTCATCAGTTTTGGGGCACTGTGCCTGCAGTGGAAGCAGTCAGTGCTGGGTTGCCACAGCATCCCAGTGCTGACTGCAGGACTGACTACCAGTTGGTCGAGCCTCTGTTGTTACTGGATATTAGGACCCAGGGTTTTTATATATTAGGATTTGTTTAGTCAATGAGTACTTACTGAGCACTGTGTGTCAAGAAATGTATTATGTACTGGGGGTAAACATGCCACGGGCTTCGGCCTTGAGAAGCAACTGGTCCGGTGGGTCAGAGAAAATGAACTTGAACTTGATAATTTTTAAACATGGGGGCAGTCCAGTGATGGACATGTGTACATGGCTTATTTCTCATTCTGTGTCTTAATATTTTAATCCCGTTTTTCTTAGGTTCACTTCCTAAAAGAGCTCAAAGAGTACCTATTGGGCTCAGTAACACTTCATCCTGTCCTGGCCCACGGGAGGTGCCACATAGCGGGGAGGTTGATATTGGACAGCTCGCCTCATTGTTTTCACAGCATTACTTCCTAAGTGCCTCACAATAACCCTCGCAGACACATAGGCCTTGGTGTTATGACTGCTCACTTTCTGTCTTGGGGTAACAGCACATCAGAAATGCTGCCCCTCCCCTCTTTCACACCGTGGTGTCAATGACTGACATGTGCTGGGGTGTAGCGGCTCTGGAAGTCTATGCATTTTAACACGGCCAATCTCCTGACTCTGATCTGAATTTCAGATAAGGCGTCAAACACAAGCTAATATTTTGATGTCCTTCAAATTACACCAGGAAGTCCAGTTGCCCTGGACAAGACTTAATGGTTTAAATGCAATGTTTATAGGACATGTGAGGTTCAGAATCCCTCTGAGCCCTTAAGATGCCATCACCCATGTTTGCATATGAGGATTTAGGTAAAGCGATCTCTCCCAGGCCACACAGCTGGGGAGTCACTGAGACAGAGTCTAACCAAGATGGGTCTGACCTCTGAGGATGCCCTCACCATAATCTGGACAAATTTAGAAATCTGATTAGAAAAGCTGTAGGGAATAGATTACGCTGAGACTCTGGGCCTGATGACCCCGTATAAAGAAAATCCTTTAGTGGTTCTGATCCAGGAAAACATAACCAAAGTCACCAATGAGAAGCAGCCCCCTCTGGTGACGCTGGCCCCGGCTCTGGCCTCAGGCTCTGCAACGGTTACAGAGCCAGCGCACCTGGTGCGAGTCCCAGCTCTGCTGCCTGACGGCTGGACCACCGTGGGGTGGGGGATCCCTTTACTAGTAGCTCTCGGTGCTCCAGGTCCTCAACAGTAAAGGCAGATGGGACAGTGTCCTCGCCGTCCACCACAGGTCATCGGGAGGTAAGTGTTCCACACACATGGCTTAGACTGTGCTCTGCACAGCACGGGTGCCATAAGGGTCAGCTCCTCCTGTTAGTGTTACCTTCTGTGCAGTTCCCACCCTGGGCTCTGCTGGCATCTTGCACACGGCCAGGAGTCAGACAGAAACTAAGGTGAAGCTGTCCGTCCTCTGTGAGTCTATGGCCACAGTCACTGGGCAGAAAGGGCTGTCTCCACCCACTCCCTGTCTGGCACCATCAGAAGCAGACGCTTCGGAGTGGCTCCATCCCAATTTCCTTTAGGTGAGGACCTTTCTTCTCCTAGACCAGTGGTCGGCCAACTCATTAGTCAACAGAGCCAAATATCAACAGTACGATTGAAATTTCTTTTGAGAGCCAAATTTTTTAAACTTAAACTTCTTCTAACACCACTTCTTCAAAATAGACTCACTCAGGCCGTGGTATTTTGTGGAAGAGCCACACTCAAGGGGCCAAAGAGCCGCATGTGGCTCACGAGCCGAAGTTTGCCGACCACGGTCCTAGACCGATGGGTGGTTCCCAGGTGAGATGAGCTAAGCCATCGAGCATCTCATTTTGTCATAGAACCTGTGCTTTCTCAGACATTAGGAAGTTCCCCGCTCTCGTGACCCTCCAGGTGGCCACAGGTGGCTCCGTTCTTTCCCGAGGGTGGAAACCCATTGAGCACCGGCTGACGTGGGCCAGACATTGTTCCAGGCACTTAGCACACACAAGCCCAGGATCTATTTATAACAACCCGGGTGATGGAGGGTCACCTCTGCTCTCCTGTAAGGAGACTGACGATCAGGTTATGGTGTCCACAGCACCACAGCCACAGTGCAAGGACACAGCTGAGGCGGGATTCGAAACCCTGGTCTGACTCCAAGTTCATACTCTCACTCTAATTTCATGGACAAAATATTTTACTATACAATTAGAACTAAAACTGAAAATGCAAATGTCACAGGTAACACGGATACAGGCTCCTATTAGGGGACAAGAATTACCATCAAATCTTCCCTTGAAAACAGGCTTTGATAAGAGAGAGAGTGGATGAGACAATATGGTGATGGACAGTAAGTGACACAGAGGAAATGACTGGGGCTGACGGGAAGGAGCAGTAGGGTATGAAGAAGTGTGTTCATTTTCTGTTGCTGTGGTAACAAATTATTATACACTGGAGGCCCGGTGCACGAAATTTGTGCACGGGGGGGTGGTGGTCCCCTCAGCCCAGCCTGCACCCTCTCAAATCCAGGACCCCTTGGGGGATGTCTGACAAAATATCCCAGGGATCAGGCCTAAACCGGCAGTCAGACATCCCTCTCACAATACTGGACTGCTGGCTCCTAATTGCTCACCTGCCTGCCTGCCTGGTCGCCCCTAACTGCCCCCGCCCCACCGGCCTGATTGCCCCTCACTGCCTCTGCATGCCAGCCTGACCGCCCCCAACTGCCCCTGCCCCCCCCGCCCCCGCAGGCCTTATTGCCCCTCATTGCCTCTGCATGCTGGCCTGATCGCCCCTAACTGCCCCCCATGCTGGCCTAGTCACCACTAACTGCTCCCTGCTGCTGGCCAGGTCACCCCCAACTGCCTCCCCCCTGCCAGCATAGTCACCCCCAACTTCCCCCCTGCTGGCCTGGTTGCCCCCAACTGCCCCCCTCTGCCTGCCTGGTCACCCCTAACTGGCCCCCACTGCCAGCCTGGTCATCCCCAACTGCCCCCACCCCCTGCTGGCCTGGTCGTCCCAGGCAGCCTGCTGTTCAGTTGTTTGGTCGTCCCTCACTAACCCTCCTGCCGGCCTGGTTGCCCCATGCAGCCTGCTTGTTCAGTTGTATGGTCGTCCCTCACTAACCCCCCTGCAGGCCTGGTCATAAGCAGCCATCTTGTGAGGGTGTGAGGGTCAATTTGCATATTACATCTTTATTATATAGGATGTAGTGACTCAAACAACACAAATGTACTATGTTACAGTTTGCAGGTCAGAAATCTAACACAGCATCAAGAGGCTAAGACCAAGGCTCAGCAGGGCTGCTTTCTGTCGGGCCCAGGGCAGAAACTGCTTTCCGCTCACTCAGGGCAGAAGTCAGTTCCACAGGTTGTAGGACTGAGGTCACCGTGTAATTGCTGGCTGTCAGCTGAGCTTGCCCTTAGCTCCCGGAGGTCTCTTTCTGGTCCTATGCATGGTCCCCAACTTCTCAGAACAGGAGTGTTAAATTCTTTTTATGCTGCCATCTTTTATCTGCCTCTTCTGCCTCCCACTGTTACATCTCTCTAATCCAGGCAGGAAGGACATGCAATTAGATTGGACCCACCTGGATAATTCAGGACCAGCTCCACATCTCCCGGTCCTCACCCAATCAGTCTGCAGAGCCCCTTTGCTTGTAAGGTAACAAACAGAGTCACAGGTCCTGAGTAGTAGAGCACAGAGTTCTTTGTGGGGCGCGTTCTTCTGTCCACCACAGGGGCCTGGGGATCCCCTACAAACTGCCTGCTTCTAGATCTGTCCT
Organism: Cnephaeus nilssonii; assembly: GCF_951640355.1. NCBI lineage: Eukaryota > Metazoa > Chordata > Mammalia > Chiroptera > Vespertilionidae > Cnephaeus > Cnephaeus nilssonii. Next base: position 42,228,997 of record NC_137092.1, read on the forward strand.
GGTCTGGGAAACAGTTTTGCGGATTCCCCCTTTGTTCTCCAGCCCTTGCCAGAGACGTCAGCGTGAGGATGAAGGGGAGGGACTTGCTGAGCTGCCATGAGACAGATCCCGACCTACCGCCACAGGGTTTTTGACCGACCAGCCTTCCCAGGGTCCCTTTAAAGCAATTTGTAGTCTGTTATCCTGTATCATTAACCCAATTAGCGTAATTATGCCCAATTACATAATCAGTGTAAATACAAGAAGAATCCCATAATTAGAAGATGTAATTAGGTAATTAATAGATGACGTGGGGAAGGGGTTGAGAACATTTTGAAGTGGACATGGCGCTGCACTCTCCGCCAGCTCCCTCTGTTGGGGAAGAGCGATCCACACATTAATTAGAGTCCAAACCTTGAAATCCCTGTCTGAAGCTCCGCTCTCTGCGCCATGCCCCTCCACCCCAGTTCTGTACATACATGGCCGCTTCCCTCTCTCAGCTGCTTTGGGGAGAGAAATGGCTCCCACAGAGCTGAGTGGGATGAAAAGATGGGTCCAGATCACCAGTGATCGCTCGTGGGTTTTTTTCTGACACATTACAAATGTGTAAGCGATAAAAAAAAAAAAGTGGGTCCAGCATGAACCCGATGTGACACTGAGCAGAGAGAGGGAGCTAGTCCTTAAGGTCATGTCTGTGCGACGAAGCGGAGCTGGCTGCCTCGGGGGGATCCTCATTGGGCAACGTCCGTCTGGCCATCGGCACGTACTTAGGCAGACCCAGCAACTCCTTGAGTTCAAAGGAGAAAGAGGGGCCAAGGGTCCCACCAATTTCCTGTTTAAATCCATCTTCAGTTTATCAACCCTCCTGCCTCTGGGCCTGCATCCTCCGTCCAGTCACCCATCAACAGCACCCCTAACTGAGCTCCTTGCAGCCTCCCCGCCCCCCCCCCCCCCTCCAGCGTCTGAAGATCCCTGCATCCACTGCTAACACCCCAATGGAGCAAACTCACAGCTCCCGCCCGGCAGGCGAAGTCTCAGCCAATAGGCCCCTGTGAGCTCCCAGCCTTTCCTGCGCCCACTGTCCGACAGCCTCTCTACGCTGGCTTCCATGGCTTCCAGCAGCTCTTCCCTCACCTCAGAGTCGGACATCCCTAGTCTCTGAGTGGCTACACCCATTCATCCCTGAGGCCCCTCGTGCCTTATGAAGTTCTCCATCATCCCTTTATGTACAACAGCTAAGATCTGGAAACAGCTTAAGTGCCCATCAGTAGACAAGTGGATTAACACGTTACGAGCCCAGTCAGTCACCGGTGACTGACACTGTACTTTCCGTCCGGAAGACAAAACAGGCTGGGCGCTTAATGTGTTAAAAACTGTTATATCTACACCAGGGAATACTATGCAGCTGTGAAAAAGAAGGATCTCTTACCCTTTGAGACAGCATGGATGGACCTGGAGATTATGATGCTGAGTGAAATAAGGCAGTCAGAGAAAGCTAAGTATCACACGATCTCACTCAGATGTGGAATCTAATGAAGAAAATAAACTGATGAGCAAAATAGGACCAGAGACATGGAAGCATGGAACCGACTGTCAGATCTCAGAGCCGGGGGGGGGGGGGGTGGTGGGTGGGTGGGGAGAGATTAACCAAAGACTTTATATGCACATATGCACAGCCCATGGACAATAGTGTGGTTAAGGCCTGGGGAGGGGCAGGAGCAGGTGGAGCGAGGGGGAAGGGAGGATGGGGGACATCTGCAATACTGTCAACAATAACAAAAATTAATGAAAAAACACCACACACAAAACATTGCCTCATTACCATCTCCTGTCACACCACCACTGACCCACCCTTTTCCCCCTGGCATCCACCCCATCTAGCTCTCGCTGACTGCCGGTATTATGCATGGTCTGTGCCACTCTCCAGGCTGTACGTTTCATAAGGACAAAAGCATGGTTTTCTTTTTGCCACAGAATCCCTAGTGTTTAGCACGTAGTAGACGCTCAGTAAATAGTTGTGGAATGAATAACGTGTTCAAAGGGGAGCTCTGGGAACCAACACAAAATGGCCACACGGTGGCCAGGGCCAGTCCAGGTGGCCAGGGAGCGAGGCTGGAACGGCCCAGCACCTCGGACGGAAGCATTTACACAGCAAGGTCGCGGGAGGGCATGGTCCACGGGGCTCCCACCGTCTCCTCATGGCGGCCACAGGCCTCCGCTGAAAGAACTCCCAACTCCTGACGCACAGGTGTGACCAGGCGTGGCTTTGGCTCCCTCTTACCTGCTCCTCGGAGACAGGCCAACGGAGCTTTGCTGTTGACCAAATGCAGACACATCGTCCAGTTGGCGTGGCCTCTGCCTTGCATCGCAGCCAGGAGGAGGTCTGTGGCGGGCTCAGATAGCCACAGGACTTGGGCATGCAGGAGCGGCTCCATCGAGCAAACGGAGGGTAACAAAAAGTGGAGTTTTTTTGAAGGCAGAACAGAATGTTCAAGTCACGAAAAGTACTCTGGACTAAGCTAAGCCACGGCAGCCTCCGCTGGGCCCCACGTGCCATTAGCCGAGCGCTGCACATCCAGGCACAGCTCTGACGCGTGGCTCTGCTCTCCTTCCACCCGCTGGTTTACTCCTCTTTATATGCATTCTTGAATAAATGCTATGGAGCCATGGTCAGTGCTGGGGACGTTGCCTGTAGCTGGAAGTGCACAAACTCTCTTCCTGGCTCCTCCCCACAGAACCGGGTCTCTGGGCCGGCCCCTCAGGGCAGGAGTCACCAGCAACGTTGCAGGACGTGCCTCGGGCTGGTCTGGATTTAGACCTTGTGCCGAGGACACGGACAGCCAGTTTGCTGCACTGAGGGGACGAGACAGAGGGTCCCCGTCTCACAGGACTCACCGTCTCGCTGAGACAAGAGGTATCACCGGTGATCCCAGCCCAGTGGCGAGCATTGCGCCAGGGAAGAGCAGGTGCCACAATAACACCTCAGGGGAACGAAGTCACCTCGTCTGGGGCTCAGGAAAACTAGCCTTTCAGCTGTGACGTACGAGAAAGGCAGGACTGAGGAGCATACGTGCAGTGTGGATAAGAGGGACTTTTTGAGGGAGGGGAACTGTATGTGACCCTGATGTGTCATCGGGGCGCATGCTCAAAGCCCTGAAAAGGGGGGTGCACGGAAGAAGGGAAATGTGACTGGTGGGTACATTGCTAGGAAAAGAGTGTCCTCCCTCTGCCCCCAAGGAGGGAGCTGCTTGAGGACAAGGAAGCCCGTATATATGTGTTTGTAGATGTTTTCATTGGTTTTTAGAGACAGAGGAAGGAAGAGAGCGAAACATCCATGTGAAAGAGAAACATCGATTGGTTGTCTCCTGTACGCACCCCAACCCACCAGCCCAGATTGAACCTGTAACCCAGGCATGTGCCCTGACCGAGAATTCATCTCACAATGATAGTAAACCAGCTGAGCCACCTGGCCAGGGCCTATTTTACATTATATACATTTGTGCAAGGGTGGGGTCCAGCCAGCCCACCCCGATTGGGGCTGATTGGGGCTGGGCCGGCCTGGGGGAGGGGACACAGGAGGTTGGCTGGCCGGGAGGAGGGGCCATGGGTGGTTGGCCAGCCCTGCCCCGATCGGGGTAGGGGGCGCCAATTGGGGCCGCAGTGCACATCAAAGCAACCAGTCATTCTGGTTGTTCCACCATTCCAGTGTTCTGGTCGCTTGGCTTTTATATCTATAGATACAAATTTTATACTTTCTCTACCTAAAGTATTTTATATTTTATGCAAATAAATTTTAATATTTTATACTTTCGAATTTACATGTCCCATATCATGCAGCATAATATTAGGTATAGAATGTTGATGGGTCAAATGCCCTTCTAGACTAGCTTTCCCTTTATTGGCATTCCATTTGCACCTGCTTTAGAAGAAACACGTTGAGGAATTTTATAGTGAGTGTCCAAATGCCTTCCCGCTATTCTAAGTGGTTCATTAAAGAAAGGGAGCCCAGGAGAGCGGTGCTGTGAGGAACCTGAAATGGGAATGTGGAAGGGAGCTCCCTGGAGGCCGTCTTCCTCCCAGCAGCCTGCCTGCCCTCCGCAATCCCGTGCCTGTGGGTCAGGCCCTCCCCCCCGCCCGGGGCTGCAGTGACCGGCACATATTCAGGGAGACAGCTGATGACATCTGCATTACTGCCTGGACCAACAGGACACAGGTGGCCTGTCGGCTGGCCTGCGCTGACCCACCTCCACAGCACAGCACAAGACAGTGTCAATGGCTCCAGTGAGGTGCCTGCAGGCCCATTATCAATCATAAATAATGTCTCAATATTCCACAACAGGTCATTGATCAAAGTGATCTTGAGGCATCTTTCTGGTTCGCTCCAGTGGGGCTGTGCCCTGGTTTGGAGCTTTTCTGTTAAGGGCAGTGCACGCCCACGCTCCTGCCTGCCACCCCCTTCAAATCCTTTTCGTAACCTCCCGCTGCAGCCTGGCTCGGTGTCACCTGCTGGGTGGCCGAGGAGCTCGGAGCCTCCCTGTGCCCGGCATCAGCCCTCCGCCCTCCGTGGATGCCAGACGGGCTGCTCCAGTTTTTGTGAGTGAACTCTTGCTGTCAGTTCTAGCTTTAAGTATGACAGAACCAGAGAAACTTTATAGTTCACTCAATTCAACCAACTCTTTGACACAGGAGGAAACTGAGGCAGGAGAGAGAAGACCATTCGCTCAAGCTCATGTGACTCTGGGAGGAGATGGCCCATCTGACTGGTGTCTACAAGAACAAACTAGTCCTGGCCGGTTCCCTCTCTCCTGAGTGGGTGCATCCTCACGTCCACAGTGGGCTCTATGTTGTGGGCGTGCTCCCGGGACAGGCCTTGCCTCTTCAGCAGGTGAGGAGGGGCCCAAGGCAGCTCGTCTGTCCTGACTTGATGGGCAGGGTTAATTCTGGAATAAAATATCACACAGCCCATCACTGCTGTGGACCAAGACATGTTCTCCAATCCAGCCTTCAATCAGCTGGAATTTTTATTTCCATCTAACGCTTGGGTCTATTTCTTTTAGTATATATACTAGAGGCCCGGTGCATGAATTTGTGCATGGGTGGGGGCCGGCCTGGGGGGAGGGACCGTGGGAGGTTGGCCGGTTGCAGTGCACGTCATAGTGACCGGTTGTTCCAGTCATTCCGGTCGTTCTGGTTGCTTGGCTTTTATACATGTAGATTTTTATTAATGAGAGAGAGAGAGAAACATCAATGTGAGAGAAACGTCAATCAGTTGCCTCCAGCACACACACCCAGACCAAGGATGGAACCTGAAACCCGGGTATGTGCCTTCACTGGGCATTGAACTCCTACCTTCTGGTGCATGGGATGATGCTCCAACCCAATGAGCCGCGGCCAGGGCTGCTCCATTTCTTATCCGTTCCTACCCTGAAGGGGAAGAGGAATGCTATTCACTGGCTATTTCCCAGGCTCCCAAAGGTGGGTCTCAGCACTGCCGATCACATTACCCCCATAACCTGCCCTGCACAGGCCCGCCACTGCCCCCGCCGACCTCGGGCTCTCAGGCGGAACTGCGGAGGCAGCGCCCCATGGAGACCGGGGTGCTGCGAGGCCCTGCGCGCCTGTCCTGCAGAGCTCGTGCCCCTGCCGACGGCGACTGTCCTTGCGGTTCCACGCTGGCTGTCGGAAGAACGCGTTCTGAACGCCCATATCCGATGTGGCGTCTTCAGGTAGAGAGTTCCAGAAGCAGCACGGGCTAGGGGTTTAGGCAGAAGGACGGGAGGCCCACAAACACGCAGTGAATGCCAGCGATTGTTCTTCACACAGGCTCGCTCATTTCTGTCCCGACGCTCAGCACAGTGACTGGGTCATGTGTTTAGTGAACTGTGTCCCCCTCCCAGGAAGATTAGTGCTGAGAGGCAGAGACGAACTGCAGCCATCGAGCCTGCCCGCTGGCTGCCGGGCCAGTGCCTGTTGAATGACAAGTGAATCACATGTGAGACCCCATCCGTGTGCAGGGCGGCCGCGAAGATGAGCCAGACGCTGCCCCTGCCCTTCACGCGCTTGCAGTCGGCCTGGCGAGGAACTGGGACCTAAAGACGTCACTCGACAGCAGATAGGATGTGGTCGGCGTTATTAAAAGGGTGCCCAGGGGGAAGCTGGGGGTCAAGGGGAGGAAGCCAGGCCGTGCACACCAGGGAGACTTCCGGTGGCTCCATCGCTGAACCCAGGGCTCGCGATGACTTTCCATTTCAATGACGTTTCCAGTTTGTGGGTCGAGAGCAAACAGGGGAATTAAAAGCAACTCAACTGCTTTTAGCACATAATTCGTTGCACGTCTTTCCTAGCCTTCTCCCCACTGAGAACGTCTACGGATCTCTGGTCCCACGTCCAGGAAAATCATGGCAGTTGTACCTGGCCGGCTGGGAGCCTGCCTCCCCTCCAGGTGGCTGCACTGTGCCCCCCTCTACCGCACCCCCCACCCCGCCCCGGGTGGATGCACTGCTTCCTGTCCACAGTCTGATGCCCCGAGGCTGGCTGCCTTCCTATGGCAGGAGCGGAGAGGGGGGCCCATTTAATGGGCAGGTCTGCCTCAGCTCCCACACCAGTAAGGAGAATGAGACCGGCCACAGGCAGACAAAGCTGCGTTATCTTCCACGGCTCCTCGGCAGCTCGTCCTGCTGTTCTTCAACACGAGGCTGCCCTCCCAGGAGGCATGGCCCCACATTGCCAGAATGGTCGCAGACAGCAGCTAGTTCTCAGCCAGGCTGCACCTGAGACAGCCGAGAGGGTCCAGGCCCTGAAGGTCTGGGTGCAGCAAACTAGACGTCGCTCCACGTGCTGCTGCGGGGCGCTGGGAGCAGGTCTGCGAGGCTGCTGCCAGGGCAGAGCGGGTGCTGTGCGTACCTGTGTCAGCAGGTAAAGGCGCCGGCCCCTGCGAGAGGATGGCATTCATCCTTAGGTTGTCACTCTATTCTGTTGCCTTGACAACTGCCATGGAAGGTGAAACCCCGGAAACGCCTTGGTGAGGTGGTTCCTGTTCCCGGGCTCAGGCCCCCCTTTTGAAAGAGTGGCTCCATTTTTCTTCATGTCAGTGCGGGGGTGTCCTGTGCTGTCCCAGTGCCCAAACCGTCTCCCCCACAGCAGGCGGGACAGAGCGTCCACCCTGCTGAGTCCGCCCGGGGGGTGGCCAGGGAGACTCCAACCTGCAGCACGTAGATGGAAAGGGCAGCTTGGGATGCCAGGCGCCGTCCTGAAACAGGCGGCACGCCCCTGCTCAGGCCCTGTCCCCCCGTCGGCCAGGCCTGCTCTCCGTCTCCTTTGCTTTTGCTTTGGCCCTCTGCCACAGATCCCTTCTCGTGCCCCCACGACTCCCAGGAGCCCAGGGCTGCTTGCTGGGACTCCATGGAGATGGTTGTCTGTCCCGGAGGTGGGGCCCCGCTGCCTAAGGACCCCGCCCAGAAGCAACACCAGTGTCCGCGGAGGACGCGCCCAGGCCGGCTGTGCTCCAGGGAGGGCTGCTCAGAGGGCGGAAGCCCCTCCTGGGAAGGTTCCTCTCCACGGGACTGATAGGCAAGCTCGCTGGGCGGCCTGCGTACCGTTAGGAATTACTCCAACTTGCGAATCTCTCAAAAACAAGCAAACAAGACGGCTTGGTGTTCTGAATGTTGAGGTTTAGTGAATGGGAAGCGAAAAGCTAATTACTTCGGGGCTCCCAGCTTACGGACGGGAAACGGAGACTCGGAGCTCTCATGGCTCACCGGCAAAGGAAGCGGCTTTCTGTGAGCTGCGCATGGCAACTGAACAACAGATTGTTTGAGCCAATTCCAGACTTGAGCACCCAGCGATTTAAAAACACACACATTTAAGACAAATATTCATGATGAACATGAAGCGAGCTGCCCATTAAAAGCTTCATAGATGGCTGTTTGGCTAGATGGACGTAGGCCGCCACCACCTTCGTTCACTCACAGTCCCTTTCAGGTCACTCGCTGGGCGTGGGAGGAGGGGAAGGCCAGCAACTGGCCCAGCGGCCGGAGGGTGTGAGACTGAGTAGCTCAGGCTGCGGCCATCCCCGTGGCTGATGCGGGGCAGCGTTACCCCGTGGCTGTGGCGATGGAGATGACTTCTGGGGCAGCCAATGCGTGTTTGGGGGTGTTTTGAGGGTCACAGGTGATGGGAAGTGGTAGAAAGGACGGGACCAAATCTGAACGAATTCCACAATCGGTTCTACCTCCTCGAGCTCCAGGTTCCGTTTCTGTCCCAGGCGGATACACTCTTTTTTTTCTCCATCTGGAGTGAAAAGTACCGGGTTCTGGCCCAGCCTCGCTCCTCACTGTGATGAAGCGTATAGAACGTCCATGAGGCCAGTTTTCCTACCTCGCAGTACCGACCCTGCCTGCATCCTGGTTACTCAAGCCCCCCATGCCATGATGTAGACAAAGGCTCACGGGAAGCCTGAACGGACATGGCGAACAGAACATGTGTGGTTCGGGCAGCTTCACCTTGTGGGACATACGAGGCTGCCCCATGCACACGGGTCTTGAAACCCCCGATTTATATTCGCTTAGAAATCAGCTTTGATCCTTGGCAGCCTCATGAGCTGGAGCCTGTGACAGTGCGTGTCCAGAGAGGAAGCTTTCTTACAAAGCGAGCGTATTCTCCACCTTCTGTATGTGAGGGCGTGACTCCATCCTGAGGCGTGTCCTGTGAACAGGGCCCCTGACCTAGACCTGTGGTCAGTGACCTGGAGGCACCGCCCCAGTGCCAGAGGCTTGAAGAATGACATCAATTTCTAGTGGAGAGTTTCTGAGTGGGGTTAAGCTCAGGGCTTACGCAGTGCGTCCAATAGGACGTTTCCTGAAAGCCCCTCTACGCATTGTTTTCTCCCCAAACTCGATCCTCACGGCAGCCCCTGGACATCCGTCCTGCTGTCTCTGTCCGTCCAGCGCCCTGCCCCCTCGCCCCCCCCCCCACATCTCCCCGGGAAACATTCCAGGTCACAATCCCAAAGACATGACCCCTCCAGCTCCAGCTCCCCCTGGGGAGCGGGGGTGGGGGTGGGGTGGCTCTGTCCTTGCTTAAAAAAGAAATGCCCAATTTCTGTTAGTCTACTTTTCTTGTAAGGCAGGGATGGAGAACATCCGGCCCGTGGGCCATATAAGGCCCATGAAATCACTGGGTCTGGCCCTGCCAAGGCGTGAGGGGTGAGTTAATTAAATATTTGACCAAACGCAGCCGGCCAGTTTTTAAGTTGAGAATAATTTTGTATGGCCCACAAATGATGCTATAAACACCCAAATGGCCCTGGGCAGAACAAGGCTCCCCACCCCTGGTGTGAAGAATTCTCACACGCCATTTCCGTTCCCCGAGGGTGAAATGGACCCCGCACACCTGTGACAGCTACTTCCTGGCTCAGGTCCACCTTGGGGCCACCTGCGCATTTGACGGGGCGTCGGAAGCATCCTGTGTCTTGATTCCACCTCCCCTCCTCCTAGCGCCGCCTTGTGGTCCCCAGAAGAGGACACACTCATCACATGAAAACCTGGGTGTATTTAACGGGTGTGGAGGTGACCCCCAGGGATCACGCTGGCCTCTGGGCTGGACTCGACCTGAGCGCAAGTACCGTTTGGAGGTCCCTGTGGAAGCTGGATTGCGCGTCCCACACATCTGGGCATCTCATCGCATTTTTCTTTTTCTGAGAAATGTGACCAGTGAGACTGCCTGGCACATACCCCGCGGGCTCACCCCCTGCCAGCAGCTGCCCGGGTAGGAACAGGCCAAGGCCAGGTGCATTTTACCGCGAGCCTCTCTCCTGAGCTCGGCTCCGTTCTCTGCACTCAAGACTGCGCCTCGGGAGGGCCGTGGGTGAGTGATTGCTGTGGGGAAGCTGCACCACTTTCCTGCCTGTAAGGAGACACCCTGCACACACCGCCAAGCTTCCTCAGGGCGTGGTTTACCCGGCGCCGTGCCGCAGCCTTGAGACCTGTGTGTCCGGGGTGCGAGGTAACTTCGTCCTAACCTCCCTTCTGTCCGCCCAGAGTCAGCAGGCTACAAGATGAGAGCAATGACACGCTCCCGGCGTGGGCCTGGGTGGCCGCGTCTCTCATCTCTGCACAGGGCTGCGGAGTAATGAGCGCCCGCAGAGGCTGCGAGTGAGCTGCATCGCTGCCGGCAGATAACAACGTGGCCCGAGGCCTGACACAGCTGCAGTCATCGCTCCCTGACAAGAGGAAGCGTGCTTTGCCCGAAGCCGCAGGTCCGGGCTCTCGGCTGTCACGCTCCTCTCCGCGGGACAGTGAGGTCACTCAGAGAAGCCCTGGCGTGCACTGCGGGCCGTGGTCTTCCCTGCCACGCGGGTGCCGTCTCTGTGGTGTCGAGCCCAGGCAGAGCGGTGTCCACCTGGCCCAGGATCTGCTGGAAATCAGTCCTGGGAGGAGTGTAACTGGCTCTCCCTCGATTCAGGTGAGACGCCAGAGCCACCCTGGACACCACCATCAAACTGAGACCCGAGGTGCAGGCCCTGCTTGAAAGCGGGGCCACCTCCAGTTAGGTCCTGCGCGGTGTGTTTGCAATCATCGCATTCACAGGGATCACGTGTGCACACTTGTGTTGCAGAATGTACCAGGGGATGGGAGAGCACACAACGGGCTCTCAGAAGATTCAGGAAAAACCCTTTGTTCAAAGCAGCGCCGCTGGCTCAGGGGATTCGAAGACCAAAGCCCGAACACCTAATACCACGAGATTCCTCCTTATATATGCCTACGTTCTTTGTTTCCTGACTTCCGGGCTTGGCGGGCTTTCGCAGCCCTACCTGTTAGTTAGAACGCGGAAGTGAGATTACACCCAAAGGCCTGGCCTGGGTGGAGCCTCCCCTCTGGCTGAGCTGTTAAATTCTTGGTTTGTGGCCCTTGCAAACTGGGAGTATTTGGGAAAACAGATTATTGCCTAAGGAAGGGGCAGTGACTTAACGATAGGCTAACAAGAATGTGCACTAGGATACTGGTTAACTAGGTACAGAGTCAGGTTATTAGGGCTCCCCTCTCCCCCAGGTTGCCCTCTTATATTCCCCCTCAGTTCCTCTGCGGACGTGGAACAATGGTGGCGTTAACAATGAAAGCATGGTCAGATTGCACTTCCTGAGAGACGAGAACATGCCCGCCTCTCCCGAGGGATTACTTCCCAGACAGAGTGGGTGCAGCACACGCCTCCCTCCATCAGCCACGTCCTTCCCTCGCTCACCCTCTGGTCAGCTGGCCCCGTCGGCCTTGGTCCACGTGCTTCTTCAGGGCGACTCCCTCTTCTCCGCTGAGCTGCCCAGCAGGTGGGCATGGGACCAGGCAGGCTTCCCAGGTGCCCCCGGCCCTGCCCCCTGATTGGCTCAGGTGCAGCCTGGCCGGAGCCCAGCAGGTCCGGTGCCCCCAACTTGGCTGAGCTCCTGGGAGGGAGACGGTCGTTCTTCTCTGGAATGTTGAACACCACGGGCCAGGGAAGTCTTCTTTGCCACCATGTGGGGGAAATGGGCCCCCAAATCCAAATCAACTCATTCCGAGGCGTGAGGAGAGGGGAGGGCGAGGGAGGCGGGGCTGCGGCCCAGGGCACCGCGCCTGTGGGAGATTGCTGTCGCCTGGAGCACAGATTGGGGAGCTGTGCCAGATGAACTTGCCTCCCGGTGTCTGCTGCCCCATCGACGCTGGGAGCGGGGCTGCACCCCGCTCACGGTTCCAGGGCACACGGCACTGCTGCTCTCTGGGGGTCCCCAAGACAAGCGCTCGGAAGGCCAGCACAGGCCACGTTGAGGCTTTCCAGGGGAGCTCTTAGTCCCTGAGACCGTTGCACTGGGTGCCGCGCAGGGCTGTGCGCATCCTCCCCGAGGAAGTGCTACTTTCTCCTGCTATTTGGGAGGTGGGGACGCGGGGTGCGCATTCCTGGCAGCGAGGCCCAGTCACGTGCATCAGGCTCCTGGTCTGGCCGACTAGAGGTGTCTGTAAATGAGTCGAGGGACGCCTCCTGCTGGGAGGGAAAGAACCGGGCGCCGACTGGTCTGCACTTGCATTTCAGAAGCGGGACCTGCAGAGGAAACTGCTGACGCTGGCCGATTGCAGCCCCAGCTCTGCCTGCCCCTGGCATCGTGCTAACGAGCTCTGGGCTGGAGAGAGAAGTGTGTGCCGAATGCCTCTGTGCCAGGGCCCGTGAGCAGGGCTGGCCCGAGCCACGATGTCTGGAGCATGGAGCCGGGCTCACTGCCCTCTAACCCGGGCAGCTGGCTGGGCACCGGCTCCGTCCAGCTGGGCCGAGGCACCAGAGCTTGGACAGAATGCCAGAGGCGCTTGGTTGTACCCTGCCACTCTGTTCTCTCCCTTGAAAACGGGGCACCACGGGCTCGGCTCCGGGAGGCTGACGACAGGGTGCGCTTTATGACACGGTCCTTCCTGTGGAGCGCGTGGCAGCAGGGCTGGGGCTTTGCAATGGGAGGCGGTGGGCTAACCAGGAGCAGGGTGGTCTCCCGGGGCCTCGGAACGCCCGGCGCAGGAGTCCCTGCGAGGAACTTGTCCCTGAGAGGCTGACTGCCCTCTCCACTCCCCGTGGCTCTTCCTGGCCAACGGCGGGGCCGGCCATGCCACTAGATCGAGGTCACTCCTCGCGGACACAGATCCCTCGTCTGGACAGTCCTGGTCTGGGACTCCCCCGTGGCCTGCCTAGAGTGTCTGAGCACTTCTCTGTCATCAAGCTCTTACCCAAGTCTCCGTCCTCCCTCCTTCCCCATCACATCCTTCACAGACGCTTCCCCATGAGAACTCTCACTCTAACTCATGCCGGCAGCTCCTCCTTGGAGGCCCCAAGTGACGGAAGCGAGCACAGGCAGGCCATCCGCGCCCAGCTGCTGAGGAGGACCCGTCCTGAGAGGGCCATGGGAGGGGTGGTCCAGGTCACGTGGCAGCCTAATTGCTAAACACGTCACTGATGTTTATCTACAAAGAAGTCCAGCAGACAGAAGTGCTACGCCCGCTGTTTTCACTGGACCCGGCATTGTTGATAACTCGTTTTGTTATTGGGGTGTCTCAAGGTGGATGAGATGCAAGCTGTCGCTGCTCATCAAGGCCGAGCATGCGGTTGGCTTCTTTTTATATAAACTAGAGCAGATTCCGGATTGTCCTGTGGCTGTTGCTCTCCTCAGCTGTGTTCCCGTATGTTTCCATGTGTTGGAAGGAAAAGGTCGCTATAATTCCTAGGAACCATAACTCATTTCCTATTTCATCTGTCTTGCTTATCTGAATGAATCAGGGAAAAGACAGTAAGAATCACTGGTCTATGCTGTCAACCATCGTCGTCTTTGGTAGCCGAATGTCAGCCGTGTAACCGTGCTAGACTCAGAGGTCTAGGCTGGGATTAGACAATGGTGGGGCCATCTTGTGGAAGTCCTGCAACCCTGTAGAACCATCGCCCTTTTCCGTGACTGGGCTTGGATGCCGAACTGGCATAAATACCGCTACCCACTGTCCTGCAGTGCGCCCGGGCCAGGTGGCCCCCAATGACACTGTTTCCACAGCCCATGCCCGTCCCCTCGGACGTGGACACAGGAGCTGCCCCCGACGCCGCTCCAGGGGTGTCAGGGAGGCGGGCGAGCTGGCGAAGCGCTGGGGATGAGGGCAGCCACAGGAGCGGGAGATGCTCTTGCGTGACCTGGAGGTAAAGCCCTAGAGAGCACACAGCCTCCCGCAGGGAGCCCCTACCTGGCCTTGGCATCCGCCTCAGGAGCTTGCTCTCGAGCCGCGGGTGCCGGGGGTGGGAGTTACCAGGTGCTTAAAGAAACACGCCTCGCGAACACCGATGATTGCGGGCTGCGAGGAGATGTCATTAATGACCCTTTTATTCATGCAGACGTTCCAAAGAGGAGCGTAATGTTCCATTAGTAATAATTGAAAAAGTGTCTCCCCGGGATCATGTCAAAACCTGAGGATGATGCTCCTGCCAAAACATTTTGGTGACAGACGTGTGAGGCATTTGACAGGAGGTGGCACCGGGGTGGAGAGGCTTCTCGAGGTTCTCGGAGGCTCTGGAGGGAAGAGGCTGGGAGAGACGGGTCCTGGCCGTCGGGACGCGAGGCTCCATGGTTTTGCAGCCCGGCCTTGGGCACACGTTCCGATGGTTTTGACCAACATTGGTGGAAACCTAAAGCTAAGACGCGTGGAATAGGCAGGCCTTGCCCTGCATAGTTTTAACTTTTGTTCTTTCTGTACAATGGACATCAGCAGAGCTCACAGGAGAGAGATAAAGACACAGAGAGGGACAGCCGAGTCCCAGGTTCATGACCACAGAAGGCCTGCTTTAGTCCCGCCTCCTGCAGTGACCTCAGCTGTCCATCACCTTTGCTTCTTTCCTCCAGGCATCTTTCCTTTAAAGTTACCTTCCTGCTACCCATTCAAGTGCTTGAGTTCTCAATGCACTACCCCCCCCCCCCCCCCCCAGGGCAAAAGCTGAGCTTGATGCTGCCCTGGGCGATGCTGCTTTAAAGACAAATGAAGAGAGAACTTTCCCTCTGGTCTAGCCACACAGTCCCCACTCTCCCAGCCTCTAGTTCTCTGTAGAGCTTCCTTCTCAGCCACGGTGACTGTCACCTCGGGTTTTGTGAGCTGCTCCTTTTCTTTCTATGAGACTGCAGGTCCTCAGGTCAACCTCTTACTGAGTGAAAGCCTGGCTCCAATGACCTGAGTAAGTCCAGGCAGGTGGGATAACCTCTTTGACCCCTGGTTTCCTCATTTGAAGCTGGAGTAATAATAGTTAACATTTTTATGTTGTAAGTATCCAAGGAGATAAATCGTACTTAAAAAAAGTAACACCACACCTCGCATGTCATATACGTTTCTTCTAACAAGGAAAATAGGCATTGGGTTAGGATGGGGAATAGGCATTGGGTTAGGAGTGAGGATAGGCATTGGGTTAGGATGGAGGATAGGCATTGGGTTAGGATGGAGGATAGGCATTGGGTTAGGATGGAGGATAGGCATTGGGTTAGGATGGAGGATAGGCATTGGGTTAGGATGGAGGATAGGCATTGGGTTAGGATGCAGGATAGGCATTGGGTTAGGATGGGGACTAGGCATTGGGTTAGGATGGGGAATAGGCATTGGGTTAGGATGGGGAATAGGCATTGGGTTAGGAGGGAGGATAGGCATTGGGTTAGGATGGAGGATAGGCATTGGGTTAGGATGGAGGATAGGCATTGGGTTAGGATGGGGGATAGGCATTGGGTTAGGATGGGGGATAGGCATTGGGTTAGGATGGAGGATAGGCATTGGGTTAGGATGGAGGATAGGCATTGGGTTAGGATGGAGGATAGGCATTGGGTTAGGATGGGGAATAGGCATTGGGTTAGGATGGAGGATAGGCATTGGGTTAGGATGGGGAATAGGCATTGGGTTAGGAGGGAGGATAGGCATTGGGTTAGTAGGGAGGATAGGCATTGGGTTAGGATGGAGGATAGGCATTGGGTTAGGATGGGGAATAGGCATTGGGTTAGGATGGGGAATAGGCATTGGGTTAGGAGGGAGGATAGGCATTGGGTTAGGATGGGGGATAGGCATTGGGTTAAGATGGAGAATAGGCATTGGGTTAGGAGGGAGGATAGGCATTGGGTTAGGATGGAGGATAGGCATTGGGTTAGGAGTGAGGATAGGCATTGGGTTAGGATGGAGGATAGGCATTGGGTTAGGATGGAGGATAGGCATTGGGTTAGGATGGGGAATAGGCATTGGGTTAGGATGGGGAATAGGCATTGGGTTAGGATGGAGGATAGGCATTGGGTTAGGAGTGAGGATAGGCATTGGGTTAGGATGGAGGATAGGCATTGGGTTAGGATGGGGAATAGGCATTGGGTTAGGATGGGGAATAGGCATTGGGTTAGGATGGAGGATAGGCATTGGGTTAGGATGGAGGATAGGCATTGGGTTAGGAGTGAGGATAGGCATTGGGTTAGGATGGAGGATAGGCATTGGGTTAGGATGGGGAAAAGGCATTGGGTTAGGATGGGGAATAGGCATTGGGTTAGGATGGGGAATAGGCATTGGGTTAGGATGCAGGATAGGCATTGGGTTAGGATGGAGGATAGGCATTGGGTTAGGATGGGGAATAGGCATTGGGTTAGGATGGGGAATAGGCATTGGGTTAGGAGGGAGGATAGGCATTGGGTTAGGATGGGGAATAGGCATTGGGTTAGGATGGGGAAAAGGCATTGGGTTAGGAGGGAGGATAGGCATTGGGTTAGGATGGAGGATAGGCATTGGGTTAGGAGTGAGGATAGGCATTGGGTTAGGATGGAGGATAGGCATTGGGTTAGGATGGAGGATAGGCATTGGGTTAGGATGGGGAAAAGGCATTGGGTTAGGATGGAGGATAGGCATTGGGTTAGGATGGGAATAGGCATTGGGTTAGGAGGGAGGATAGGCATTGGGTTAGGATGGGGAATAGGCATTGGGTTAGGATGGGGGATAGGCATTGGGTTAGGAGGGAGGATAGGCATTGGATTAGGAGGGAGGATAGGCATTGGGTTAGGATGGGGAAAAGGCATTGGGTTAGGATGGAGAATAGGCATTGGGTTAGGAGGGAGGATAGGCATTGGGTTAGGATGGAGGATAGGCATTGGGTTAGGATGGGGGATAGGCATTGGGTTAGGATGGAGGATAGGCATTGGGTTAGGAGGGAGGATAGGCATTGGGTTAGGATGGGGAATAGGCATTGGGTTAGGAGGGAGGATAGGCATTGGGTTAGGATGGAGGATAGGCATTGGGTTAGGATGGGGGATAGGCATTGGGTTAGGATGGAGGATAGGCATTGGGTTAGGAGGGAGGATAGGCATTGGGTTAGGATGGAGGATAGGCATTGGGTTAGGATGGGGAATAGGCATTGGGTTAGGATGGAGGATAGGCATTGGGTTAGGATGGAGGATAGGCATTGGGTTAGGATGGGGGATAGGCATTGGGTTAGGATGGGGAATAGGCATTGGGTTAGGAGGGAGGATAGGCATTGGGTTAGGATGGGGAATAGGCATTGGGTTAGGATGGAGGATAGGCATTGGGTTAGGAGGGAGGATAGGCATTGGGTTAGGATGGAGGATAGGCATTGGGTTAGGATGGGGAATAGGCATTGGGTTAGGATGGAGGATAGGCATTGGGTTAGGATGGGGAATAGGCATTGGGTTAGGATGGAGGATAGGCATTGGGTTAGGATGGGGAATAGGCATTGGGTTAGGATGGAGGATAGGCATTGGGTTAGGAGTGAGGATAGGCATTGAGTTAGGAGGGAGGATAGGCATTGGTTTAGGATGGGGAATAGGCATTGGGTTAGGATGGGGAATAAGCATTGGGTTAGGATGGAGGATAGGCATTGGGTTAGGAGGGAGGATAGGCATTGGGTTAGGATGGGGAATAGGCATTGGGTTAGGATGGAGGATAGGCATTGGGTTAGGATGGAGGATAGGCATTGGGTTAGGATGGAGGATAGGCATTGGGTTAGGAGGGAGGATAGGCATTGAGTTAGGATGGAGAATAGGCATTGGGTTAGGATGGAGGATAGGCATTGGGTTAGGAGGGAGGATAGGCATTGGGTTAGGATGGGGAATAGGCATTGGGTTAGGATGGAGGATAGGCATTGGGTTAGGAGGGAGGATAGGCATTGGGTTAGGAGGGAGGATAGGCATTGGGTTAGGAGGGAGGTTAAAGCCAACAGAAGATGAAATGTTTCCAATGCTCTTGGCCTCCAGACTCAGGACTCACCAAGGCTGTCCCCACATGAACTCTCACCCCAGGGCAATGCCAGGCTTCTAGCCGGTCACTGAAGGAGTCACAGTGGAATTCATAGACTGAAGAGTCCGGATGAGATACCCATTTGTGGTGGTAACATGGAATTAGTATATGGCAGTTGAGCCATGTGCTCGCTGAGTGTTAGAGGCAGAGTTATTAGATAACAGATGTGCAAACAGCAGGTACTGAACACCCACCCCACGCCCCGGGGTGTGACAGCATCCAGATGGATCAAAGGGAGATTCCTGGGTCCTAGACCCTTAGCATTTCAGAGAAATTTTCTGTAAATGTGCAGGCTATTTAAATAATATACACTTCTCCTTCCTTTTCTTTAAATATATATTATGTATTTCAGAGAGGAAGAGAGAGGGAGAGACAGAATTATCAATTGGATGCCTCCTTCATGCCCCCTACTGGGGCTTCAGCCCGCAACCCGGGCATGTGCCCTGACTGGGAATGGAACCGTGACCTCCTGGGTCATAGGTCAACACAAACACCAACCACTGAGCCATTCCGCCGGGCATACACTGCTCCTTTCAAGGTGTCAGTTTTGCAGCTGAACTGGTCTTCAGCTACAAGGCTGCGTCTGCTCTCAGCCCCACGGCGCTTGGCGCCACTCTTCTGGGGGCAGTGGCGGGTCTGCAGGGCTCCGTCCAGGTTCCTTGTGAGACGCTGATCAGAGCGAGGCCGCAGTGCGACCTCCGTAAGTGCCACGGTGACACTGAGGTCCAGCCTGGGCACCCGCCTGCATCGCCTGCGAGTCTGACCGTTTCAGCGGTGCAGAGAGAGTGGCGCGGACGTCATCTGCCGAAAGTCCTATACGTTCCCTTATTCTCGTTATTTGTGACATGTTTGTGTGTGTCTACAGCGTGGGTCGGGAGCCACGCCCCACTGACCACGTGCTTCTGTGAGGGGCTTCCGTGGAGCACAAGGGCCCCTTAATATGTGTGTTGCCTGGGACAGTCATTTCCTGCCACAGAAGGCGGAGGCAAGTGGTCAGGAAAGAGACCTTTGACCTAAAGGGCCTCCGATGTTCACTATCAGGCCCTTTACAAAGTTCATCAACTCGACACTACAGGGAACTTAAATAAAAACCTGCCTTGTAGTGAATTTTCCTATAGAATAAACTAACATTAAAAATAAACTTTCATTATTGTAGTATTCAAGGTCAAATTCATTAGGGTCAAGATATTTAACCAAATGTATATTTAAGAGAACAGAGAGAAAAAAAAAAAGAAAAAAAAAAAAGAGAACAGGGAGTGTAAGGGAAATTATGGGGAATTTTTTGTTCTGAAGCTGAAAGTTTAGAGGTTTCTTAAAGTCCATGTTTACTGAGATGTAGTTTCTATTTTTAGAATTCTATGAGCAGCGATACTATTTTTTTTTTTTTTTAAGTTTGCTAATCCAATTAAAATCAAATGTTTGACTACTGATATTTTTATCTGACAAAGGATTAGTATCCATGAAACATACAAGACTCATGATAAAAAGACAAATAATGGAGTAAAAAAGGGCAAATGATTTAAATAGTTACTTCAAAGGAGAAGAGAAGTGAGTGGCTGTGGACTCACCAGGGAGCAAAGAGTGGACGTGACCATGAGAGCCCGCTGGCCCTGGAGCGGCTCAGGGGAGGGGGACTGGCAGGTGGGGGCGGGGTCTGAAGGGAGCAGACCTCCAGACACGGCTGGCACACGTGGATTCAGGATGAGACACTGGACGGCCGTGGGGCGGCGGGAAGTCTGCTCGGAGTGCGTCCCTGCCCACGAAGCAGGGTGAGGGGCCTCCGCCTGTCCTGGGGAGCGGGTCGCACCAGGGAGGAACCTTGGACGGCAGTGGGTGCGTGGGGAGCGCAGGGCTGAGAGTCCCTGAGAGCAAAGGGGTGGGTGACCTGAGACTCTACAGCCCAGCACGGGTCCGTCTACTTGGCGCGCCTGCTCAGATGTGAGAACGCGAGCACTTACCTGCCTGCCCGTTCCCCCCTCCCCGCCCATCCTCACAGCAGAATGTAGACTTGTCTCTGGAAAAAGGACAGTCAGACAATGTTGTCTGGCGACTCCCACGGAATGGCCTCCAGGTCCCGTCAGTCACAGAGGAACCCCGAGAAGCTCAGCCTGGGCGCACAGAGCGACGCTCTCGCTCGACAGGAGAGCCGCGGCCGCAGCGAATCCTCTGCACCTTCCACTGGACCGTTTCCAGGACAAACAGAGCTCTGGGCTAGGCTTCAGCTCCAAACGGCCGATTCTTAGCAATAATGCGCACAGCCCAGGTTTTCATAGTCAGAGGAAAACAGTACAAATAGGAAACTGAAGGAATTCAGGAGAAACCCAGGTCTCGCTCTAGCTCTACGCACTGCAAAGGCCGAGGAGCTGGCCGGCGGAACCGTGCGCTCAGCTGGCCACGCCGTGGTCTCTTCCCAGCCGCGCGGAAGGGGCGAGGGCTCCTGGGACAAGGGGCGGATTCCAGGCCGGAGGCAGGAGAGGGACAAGGAGGCTGCATCTGGTGGAGCAAGGCAGTGGCAAGTCTTCTTGGGCCACAAGCCTGTGACGGAAGCGTCAGGTGGTAAGCTGGCCCACGTCAGGATAACTTAAACACCGAAACAAAACGCCTCCCAGTGGCTCAGGTACACAAAACGTGTCACAACCTGTAGATTCGTTGCTGCCACAAAATGAAAACCCCCCGGCCCCGATGGGAGATGTTAGGGACATGCTCCCTCATCCCTCCAAGCGGGAAAGGGGAGGGACCGCGCGCCCCCCTTCCCCACGAAGGGCCAGTGTGCTGCAGCAGGAGCGCTGGCTGGCAGGGCAGCCCGCACCGCCGGCGGGGTCCGAGTTGAGTCCTGCTGAAATCCCGTTTGGCAGTCGCCATGGAATGTCACACCGGCCACGACATGGAGGCCTAAGAACCGCAGGGTGAGGCCTTCGCGCTCAGAGCCCCGCTCAGTCTTCAATCACAAAAAGAGGCAACCAGACATCTTTAAATAAACAAACAAAAGAAACCTGACACTGAGCAAACCTTTATTTCTAAGAACCCTTTTATAAAAAATATAGGCAGAGAAACCTGTTAAACCACATGACAGAAATACGATCAGCAGAATCCAGGATGTGGGAGATGGCAGGGCAACCGACCTTCAGCAGATGAAAAGCAAGGAAAGTAACCAAGATAAGAAAGTTATAGACCACGAGAGGCTCCAGACATGTCAACCAAATGTAACTGGGAAACGAGGTTTTAAAAAGAAGATGCCCTGGACAGTTTTGCTCAGTGGGTAGAGCGTCGGCCTGTGGACCAGAGGGTCCCGGGTTTGATTCCGGTCAAGGGCATGTACCTGGGTTGCAGGCTCGTCCTTGGCCCAGGCCCTGGTCAGGCCCTGGTCAGGGCAACCAATCAATGTGTTTTTCTCACATCAATATTTCTCTCTGTCTTTCCCTCTCTTCCATTCTCCCTAAAAATCAATGGAAAAATATCCTCGGGTGAGGATTAAAAAAAAAAGAGTTTTAAAAGAAGATGAAATAACTCATGATGTGTGGGAAAGCTATACCCAATGGCCTATTTGGTAGTTAAATTCTTAGCTTTTTTATTAGGTGTGAAAATAATATTGTGTTTATGTTAAACAATTCTTACCTTTAGGCGTTCTTTTTTTTTCATTAAATGTGTTGAGGTGACATTGGCTCTTACCTTTTAGAAGCACTTCGGTGGACACAGTCGCGATGCGCCTAAGGTCCACCCATCCATTGCTTTCGTCTCTGACACCGAAGGACATGGCTGTCCGACTTGATGTCCAGTTCAGAAACCGGGACCTCTTAGTCCCAACACAATCACGTCTGTTGCTTGACTCATAGGAACTCATTTGATAAAATGTGTACTTATTGATCATGAATATCAGCTAAACCTGCTTTGAGTCACTTTATATTTTTAGGCTACAGCGTGGATGGGCGATATTTAATGTTTATAGATATCAAAGAATATGATAAACACAAAAGACTATCAGAACTGCAAAGCATTGCAAAACATAAATTCCTGTGTGGTATGAAGTGATAGATGCTCGTTAGTATTCACACCTTTGAGAGAGCTGTCTGTGCGAACGCTTTGAGCCTTCTGATGGGTGGGAAGAGCAGGGGCTGAGATTCCGAGAGGTCTCAGCTCTAACGTGTATTTGCTGATTATGGGAAACCGGCTCCTTTAAAACTTTTTGAGTCCCGGTTTATGAAAGCTCATTTGGATGTTATTATAATTCTTCAGGGAAATTATATATGTAAGCACCCAGCACACAGTAAATGGTTTTCCAAAACTTTAACAACCAAAGCCTTAGGTAGTAACACATAAAAACAACCAAACTTTAACCTTTGTTACAATTTTAAAATTCCTAATTGACATCACCTGTATGCAGGAATATAAAGTGAGTTGTCTTTAATTATTTTTGGAAAGAAGGAATGGCTTTACCTTGAGTCTAGACTCACACATTATGGCACGCTGTCTCAAATAACTTTTTTCTTGAATAACAAAGTATTTTTTAAAAGCTGACAAATTACCCTTAAATCATTTCAATCAATGTTAGTTTGTATTGCTTACAGAAATCATCTGGTGAAAAATTTTAAGTCAAAGGAGGCAAAGATATTAGTAACTTAGTCATTGTTTCTGGGTTTATAATCTCGCAATTGCCAGTGTTCGGTGTCATTGCGAACAACATTAAAGAGCGGTACAGCGAAGGGGTAAGTTCTGGAAAAAATGGGGCTTGCAGGTGGGGACATGGTTCTGTCCTGGGAAGCCTCAGACACGGATCCACAAGTTGAGCATCTCCAGGACCGCCCTGGCCCCAGGAGGACGTGCTTCGTAACACGCTTGGGTGACTCGATGCGACTTATTAATGAGACATTACTTGTGCTGAGGCGCACACGAAGAGTCTGAGTCTAATTGTTTCATGAGATGTGGGTTGAACAGGCATTATTTCTAAAATAACATTTTACTTTAATCGGAGGCGTTAAATATGTATGTGTAACTAAATCACGAGATATTGTTAACAAGCCTGGGAAACGAACGGCAGGCTAATTGCCGTATCATTACCGCAGGCGGCTGTGCCCGGGCCGGCCTGTCCTGAGCGCCACGTTCCATGCCGGCCATCAGAGTGTCCTCATTCCAGTTGTTCTGATGCCTCGGCCTGAGTCTGGAGGCACAACCCCGAAAAGGCACGCCTTTCGGAGGACGCGCTGGCCTGTGTTCTGGCGGCGGCTGATGTGTCTGCTTTCTGTTTTCCAATCCCGTCGGCGAATGCTCACCATTTTTTGGCCTTCGCGGCCACAGCACATTGGGCTGACGTCCTCTGCCGTCTACAGTGAATTCTCAAACCCGTTTCTCAGACGGCAGCTGAGAGCCCCGCCGCGGCTGTGCAGGTTTGGGTGACATCTGTCTCCTCGGTTGCGTCCACTGTGCCAGGTGCAAGGAAGCTCCCCTTCGGTTCTGTGTCAGCCCACCCGGGCCCGGCACACATTTCATCCAACCTCTTCGTCTTCTGCGCAAACACAGAAGGCAAGTCCCGAGGGGTTAAGTGGCTCTTTCAAAGTCACAGCTGTTGCGGGAGAGCTGGAGCTGCTGCCGCCCCCTCTCAGCCCACGGAGGGCTCCCCGTCACGCCTCCAGGATTGATAGACAGGAGGCTGTTGGTCTCGGGTCCAGGATGGGGTTTTCCAAGGAGGCCATCAGCACGTCTAGTGTGGTTCCAAGTAGGGAAGGGAGAGGGGAGATGGAGCCCGTGGGTAAATTGAGCCCGGCATCCAGGGGCTGTTCCTCCTCTGCTTCCGGTTTATTCCAGGTAAGTTTCCCAAAGTGGCGCTTACAAGGACCAGAAGCAAGGGGTTTCCGGTCAGAGTCCTGGAGCAAAGTTCAGCTTGGTGGCCATGTGAACGTGGACACGTCAATCAGACACGCTGGGCCAAGCCTCCCGTTCCTCAGCTCCAAAGTGGTGGACAGAAAGAAGACCTCAGCTACAATGTGATGGAGAGAAGTCCTTTGCATCCAAAGTGGTGGAGAGAAGTCCTTTGCATCCAATGTGTGGACAGAAGTCCTCTGCATCCTGCCAACGAGAACCTAGCCGAAGAAGCTGCCCGTGAGCTCCCCGTGAGGAGCAAGCTCTCCCGACTTCATTCTGGGCCTGGACACCACAGCTCCCGGGCCCGCAGCCTGCACAGCAGGCCGCTGTGCTGAGTGACGTCACCATGTGAACATAGTGAGCAGGAGAAGGTAAATACACGGTGGAAAGGTACCAACGCGGGCTGAGCGGCGGGGGAGGGCGTGCTGCACTCCCCTTCCAGCACCAGGACCAGACCCACAGGGGCCAGAACACGCGTGCAGGCAGCGGGACACAACACGTCCTCCGGCAGTTCCTGTGCATGTGCGAGTGGCCCCTGGCCGGTGAAACCCCGTGGGAGCGGCCCCTGGAAGGTGAAACCCGTGCGGAGTTCCGCGTCACTGAGCACACATCCGTCTGGCGCAGGGAGATGCCTCGGCGGTGACATCAGGGTGGCAGGAGGGCAGGAAGGCTGCAAAGTCAAGACGGCTGTGGCTTCACGCTGGTGGTGACCTCAGAATGACTGTGACCTCATAGCAGGTCTCTGTGACATCAGCACAGCTGTATCCCAGAGCGCCTGGGCTGGGACGTCTCTGGACACTGTGGCCTGGTCCTCGTGTGCACGCACCTGGGTGCAGCGGCCGGAGCGCAGTGGGCGCGGGAGGAGCCCCTGAGTGTGTGTGAGCACAGAGTGTCCCGGGCGGGGCGGGGTGGGACCTGGAGGACACACCGCGCAGACAATCCCGGCTTTTCCAGTTAAGAGTTTGGGGTTTCTTCAGGTAACCTCCCCCAGTGGGGTGGCTGGGTACCGGGCAGCGCCATTTCTAATTGTTTAACATTTCCACTGCTCTCCACGAGGCTGCGCCAGTCTGCGTTGCCACCAGCAGTGCTCAGGGCTCCTTGTCCTCCTCCTCAGCACCGTGTCTGTTGGCTTCTTGGGGACAGCCACTGGGACAGTGTGAGGGGTGTCGCCTTGTGGTTTTGGCCTGCATTTCCCTGACCGCTTCGCTCATCTGCGGCCATCTGCGTTTCCTTTGGGAGCTGTGCGATTCGGGCCCTCTGCCCATTCTATAACGTGTTTGTTTGTTTAGTGTTAGGTTGTGTGCATTCCTTCTACATGTTGGACGGTGACCCCTTGTTGGCTGTGTTATTTGCAAGTATCGTCTCCCACGCAGCAGGTTGTCTTTTGGTGTCAGCTGCTGGTCTCCTTCACTGTGCGGACACTGTGTGGCCTGCTCTGCCCCGTTTGCCTATGTTCTTGTCCCTGGTGACGATGTTTTCCCGGCATCGGTAGTAGTTGCGGTGCTAAGTGTAGTGCCCACAAGAAGAGTGTGGATTCGCTGGCAGCAGAATAAAGGAACGGGAGCAACAAGCCTGTGATGCCCCCCGTGAGGCCGAGGGTTAAGCAGATGGTGATGGGTGGAGAGGCAGGGGGATGAGAGTGTCTGGGGCTCTGGAGTCCTCCCTGCCCCTCCCGTTCTATATGGAACCTCAAATGGCAGAACGAGGCTGCTGAGAGCGAGAGGCTGGAGCCTGCCAACCCGGGCATCGAAGCTGCACACTTTGTGACTGTACTTCCCCAGGCCGCCTGTGTGAGGACAGATTTTCCAGGAAAATCTCTGCCCTGAGCCGAGAGACCCGTCCAGCAGCCTCCTCCAGCGGGTCCGAGGAAGCTCCCCGCACACAAACAGCTGAAGGAGGAGGTGGAGCTCGGACCCCAGCTGCCGTGGACAGAAAGGACTGATAGGATGGGAGTTGTCACTGTTTGGGTCAGAGGGTCCTGGGGGCTGTGGTTGAGTGTGTGTGTGTGTGTGTGTGAGTGTGAGTGTGTATGTGAGTGTGTGTGTGAGTGTGTGTATGTGTGAATGAGTGTGTGTGTGTGTGAGTGTGTGTGTGTGTGTGTGTATGTGAGTGTGTGTATGTGAGTGAGTGTGTGAGTGTGTGTGTGTGTGTTTGTGTATAGGCATCTAATACAGGCAGGTGACACTTTTGTCCCCAGTATTATGACCCATCCCCAAGGACTGAGGAGATGGGGAGGCCGTGCCCCATGTCCCCACTCTCCTGTCCCAGATCTCTGTGCCCAGGACAGAAGATACGCAAAACCCCAAGTCAATGAGGGAGTGGTAGTTTGATATGAATTTGAATTTTATTTTAAAACTAGAGGCCCGGTGCATGAAATTTGTGTCCCTCAGCCCAGCCTGCACCCTCTCCAATCTGGGACCCCTCGAGGGCAGTTGGACATCCCTCTCACAATCCAGGACTGCTGGCTCCCAACTGCTCGCCTGCCTACCTGCCTGATTGCCCCTAACCACTTCTGTCTGCCAGCCTGATCACCCCCTAACCACTCCCCTGACAGCCTGGTGGCCCCTAACTGCCCTCCCCTGCAGGCCTGATCGCCCCCAACTGCCCTCCCCTGCTGGCCATCTTGTGGCGGCCATCTTGTGTCCACATGGGGGCAGCCATCTTTGACCACATGGGGGCAGCCATCTTGTGTGTTGGAGTGATGGTCAATTTGCATGTTACTCTTTTATTATATAGGATCCTAAAAATGAGACCTAGAAATTATGAGAAAGCTGTGCTGGGTGCCCCAGGTTCACCACCCCAGAGTACACTGAAGTGCGTTTGTGATGACTAAAAAGAAAGGTTTCGCTTCACATGCCACCAAATCTAGGTTGCTAGGTAACTTGCCACACACACACACACACACACACACACACACACACACACACACACAACACTTATTATGGATCTTCTGTCTCATAATAGAAGGGAGACTCCATGAGGTCAAGGTCTTTGTCTACCTTTGCTCACTGTCATATCCCAGTGTTTATAGAACAGCATTGGCACCGTGGAGCTGCTCAATAATTTTTTTTCCTTGAAAAATGAATTCTAGAAGGATGGAAGGAAACTATTTTCATCTGGATCTTATAATTCCTTAGCTCAGAGCTGTTGTGGCCCAGGACTCACATAGGAAATACATCCCTGTGGTGTGCGGTGAGGTGGGTGTGGTGTGTGGTGAGGTGGGTGGGTGAAGAGTGGTGGACTCTGGCAAGTTTTGGTGCAAATGCACTTACTAGCCATGTGTCTCCAGTGGTCATATCCCTGCTTTGACCCTCATTTTCCGCGTTGTTGAAGAGGGTTCCATCCCTTCTCAGACAAGGCCGTGGTGAGGATGACGGTCAGTGTATTCTCAGCGCCCAGCCTCCCGGTTCACCCCTCTCCCGCAGAGGCTGTTGTCTTGTTAGGCTTTGCTGCGGGTTTTCTGGATGGAGCAGTGCGCCTCTGCATTCAGAGGTGACTGTGATTTGCGGCAGGAACAGTTTTCTCTGGGAGTTCTCTGGCCTCAAAGGTGATGGATGGGCACCTCTCAGGCATACTTCCTTGATCAATAAGCCATAAAGTCTCAAATTATTTTGTTAGATCCATTGATCAAATCCACCGGATTTGTCCCACCTCTTGCGATGCCCAGTTTCTCTCTCTGCTGTGTTGTTCCTTCATTTGGCTTCAGGCCCTGGCAGCAGCGGGGAGGGCGGAGTGGGAGTGGGAGTGGAAGTTACCCCCACACAGGGAAGGAAGAAGGCTAATTCTGGTTGTGTTTCAGAATAAAGCAATGCGGGTTCTCTTTTTGATTTTTTAAGAGCTTCCTCAATACACCAGCTTTGGGGCACTGCTGCTTTTCTTGCACACATTCATTCATTCATCCATGCCCTCATTCATTCATCCATGCCCTCATTCATTCATCCATGCCCTCATTCAGTAAACATTAAAATGTGCCAAGTACCATGGGTTGGCTGTGCGTGCGTGGCTGTTTGTTTTTTCCTTTAAGGGCCAGCTGGGTTCAGATTCCCAGGAAACGCAAGATTTGCGGGTACCTGATGCATGGCATTCCCTCTTTTATTGCTGGATGAGTGAATCAAATTGCTTCTGGAGTAATTTGCTCAGTAGAGCTTTCCTTCACTTGTTTAGCAAATATTTACTGCTTACTTTCTTATACAAATAATAATAGCTAACTTTTAGGGTAAAAGAATAGATAGCGTCTCGAGCACATTTTCAGGTACAAAGTAAATTCTGAATAACCAGTAGATCTTATCATTATTGTCTCCTCATAGGTTTGAGTGATGGCAAGGGAATACCACTTGCTATTTATTTGGAGGGTTTATTTTAGAAAAATCCTAGTGCTGAGAATCGCTGAGCCGATACAATAACTGAAATGATTCAATTAAGCATAGTCTTACTATCGTACTTGACATCTCTGTCCCCCCAGCACACACAGGGTTATTAGCTCACGCAGAACGCCACCACCATGGAATTAGCCAGCCTCAGGGACATGAGAGAGGAAAGGTGTAATCAAGTCTCATCTTAATGAGTAAAAGACGCTCATCCTTGGAAATAAAGTCACTGGCTCCCTCCATAAGGCAAGGGCCGCAGGTAGCTAAACATCTTTTTTCCCAATACGACTTTTATTCACTCTTCTAAAAGTGAATCCAATATTTAGTAATTAGTTTATCTGTGTTGTTTATGGAGTACTTTTCCACAGAAGATTTGCCACAAAGAACTAACATTGCACATACTTCTTAATATTTTCTGTTAAAAATGGAAAAACCTGAAATGTCTTATTTAGATTTTTTCTCTTCCCCTCCTCCCCACCCCCCACCCCTCACTCCTTGTCTGTTTATTTCATTTCAACTAAAGAATGGTGTTCAGATGCCCTCCGCCTCTATAGTGCCGGGCGTTCTCATCTTCTCCTGGCGTTCGGTATCCCTTTTACTTGAATAGGTCCCTGCTTCTCTCCCTAGAAGTCTGCCATAATATAGTTCTCCCCATAAACTGTACCCCAAGTCTGTGGGGACACGGACCTGTCACCCGGTGCCAGCACAGCATCTGATGAGTGGTGGCTGCTCACCAGTGTCTGCGGAATGGCTGCGATGGGTGCTGAGTGAGTGGTTGCTGGTGTGGGCGGTGCCAAGAGCAGGAAGACAGGAGGTGACTACTGTGCCCGGGGCAAGGGGCTCCTCTGGGGAGAGAAGAGACCCCCACACAAGACTGTGACAATATTTCACTCTACGACATGGTGTGTTTTTAACTGTAAAATTGGAGGCAAATAAGCCGCATGGTCTTGTTTCACGGAGGAGTCTGTGTGAGCAGAATGGTGCCTGGCCTCCTGGAGGAGGTGGCATTGATGATGAGCCGTAACGGATGTGCGAATGTTCAGCATAACCATAGAAATCCCATGATGGGCATACATGGAGTGAAGTACATGCATTTGAGTTTTACCCAGTTTTAATTTCACGAAAGGTTTTCATTACCTCCAGCTGGAAATGAGGAGGTACTGTTACTGGGAGGACATGGATATGAATGGAGCACTTTGAATAACACTCGAGCTGTGTCAAGTACTTTCTGTTTCCCGGGTCCCGTTAGGATCACCATCAACATTAATAAGAAACTAACGGTGGCTGCAGAATACAGATTTTGAATTATGCAGAGCTTGTTTAGAAAAAGACCCTCCATCGCCATGACTTATGACTTTTTCACACTGGCAAATGTACACAAGGAAGCAAGACTTTCGTTACGTATAAATGCTTTGTATTAGAGATTCAGATTGCACAATGTGCATGAAAGGCTGTGACTTTGGAAGTTTATAGAAGCAAAGCAGGGTTCACGCTGCAACCCTATGGCGAGCAAGCAGGGGTTCAAGGACGTCAGACAACTGAGTCACTGCCGAGTCAGGAACCAAAGGCCTCTTGGTCAGTGAGGCCTGGGGTGCCCGTCACCCAAGTTTTAACTTCTTGCTGGCACCTCTCTGTGCACTTGATCAGGGGAGCGGGGATTCCCTCACCCTCACACACTGCCCACGAGCCCTTGAAAGACGGGATGGAGGGAGCGCACACCTGCTTCCTGGTTAGGAAAGAGCGGATCGGTGATTGGGCGCCTGGAACACAGCTCCTTCCCCTTGATATGATTTTCCACGTTAGAGTGATGAGCGGATTGTGCACTCAGGAGGATCCTAAGATTTCCTTCTGCTTCAAGTGAGGCAGCGTGTCTCCGTCCCCGACCACCCACGGCGTCTCCTCCTCTGGGTTCTCTGGGCACACTGTGCACACTTCGTAGCCCTGATGGCCTCACTGGCTCCCAGCACACCCGACAGCTCTTCCTCCTTGCTCAAAAGAACGAAGAAATCATTTGAAATGAACCCAAACAAAATGCAAGTCTGCGGGTCAATGCAGGAATGCGGAGCCTTCACGTGGCCGGTTTCCAAAGCCCTCTGGCAGAATGAATGGGTTTCTTCCTAAACTGACAGCGATGCCACCAGATTCTATTATAAGGTTACTAGAGGCCTGATGCATGAAATTCATGCACTGGGGGGAGGGTGGTGGGCTGGTGGGTGGTGGGGTGGTGGGCTGGTGGGTGGTGGGGTGGTGGGGTGGTAGGGTGGTGGGTTGGTGGGGTGGTGGGGTGGTTGGGTGGTGGGGTGGTGGGGTGGTGGGCTGATGGGGTGGTGGGGGTGGTGGGCTGGTGGGTGGTGGGGTGGTGGGCTGGTGGGTGGTGGGCTGATGGGGTGGTGGGGGTGGTGGGCTGGTGGGTGGTGGGGTGGTGGGGTGGTAGGGTGGTGGGGTGGTGGGGTGGATGGGGGTGCTGGGTGGGATGGTGGGGTGGTGGGGGGTGGTGTGGTGGGCTGGGGGCCGCAGTGTCCGGGACAGGCTGTCAGGAGAGCTGGGGAAGGAGGGGCGTGGGGCCACCCTCTGCCCTGGCGCCTCAGCGGTGAGCTCTGCTCTCCACCCCGGCTCTGGCGGCTGCACTCGGGCCGATTCCAGCCCCGCATCACAGGAGGGACGAGATGTGGTCCTCCGTGTCCGCAGTCGGCGCTGGAACCGCCAGCACGCCCTGCACCCAGGCACTCGCTCCTCGCACAATCTGGTGCAACGGGAGGCCGTGCCTCCATGCAGAGGCCCAGGCCCCGGCTTCTGGAGAAAGACCCGGAGAAGACTGTCTTTGTGGCGTCAGGATTGGCAAATGTTTCTTAGACAGGAGCCCGGAAGCCATGACCATAAGAAGAAAATAAAAAATTAGAAGTCATCGACAGTTACCTTTTTGAGAGAAAACCCCGCACAAATGAGCTAACCAGTACAACACGACAGGACACAACGCAAATGAACAAATCAATAGGGAAGCAAGACTGGGGCGGGTCTTCTCACTGCGTGCACCTGCGGCAAAGGACTTGATCCGTAATCGACAAAGAGCGCCTGCAAAGCACAAGCAGCAGAGAGGGGTGAAGGACAGAGGGACGCTCCACAGGGAGGGTGCCCAGTGGCCAGCGAACCCGCAGGAAGTGCTCAGCGCCTTCGCCCCTGGGCCACGCAGGTCAGAACCACAGAGGCCCAGCTGCTCCCTGGAGTGGCTCAGGCCGCCACATCGCGTGGAGGGCGGGGCTCGCGTGCACGCTGGTGGGTAAGAGAGGACGGTGCGCTGCCTGGGTCATCGGGGGTGGGGGGTAGGGGTGGGAGGGGGGAGCGGGGGGAGGGCTTTTGCAGGAAGTGAAGCACGTGCTTACCTGTGACCGGGAACGTTCACGTCTAGACACTTGGCAGAAGGGAAGAGAGTGTAAACACCGAAGGCTTGTGTAAGGATGACCATTGCGGCTTTATTCGTGATTGTCCCGAATGAGAGGCACCAGCGTCCCCTGCAGGGCGCGAGGGCAGGAACTGCGGCGTGAGCCTCTGATGCGGTGCTTCTCGGGATGGGAAGAAGGACGCCTGGACCACGGCGTGGGCGCCGTCAGCATCCCGGAGCTCGGAGACGCCGGATGGAAAGGGTGCGCATGCAACCACACGGTTTAGGTGCAGTTCTAGAGCAGGCAGGAGTGGGCTCCGGTGGAGAATCTGAAGAGCGGGTCCCTCTGGGGTGGGGTGAGGGTGGCCGCGGAAGGATTTAGAGGTGCTGGCCCCGTGGCCGATGGCTCTTACTTGGATGGTGCAGAGGACTGGAGTTGGCGCATTGATCAAAGCTCGTTGAGCTATAAACTTATGAACTGTGCACTTGAGTTTGTGTCGTTATGCCCCAATTTAAAAAAATAAAAAAAAATAAAGAATCTGTATTTGGTTTGCATACTTGCATGTACTCTGAATGCGGTTCCACCCTGCTACTCCATCCTGCGCTCCGCCTCCGCCCAAAGCTTAGCAGCACAGACCCTGGCATGAACACCCGAGCTGAAAACCCCAGCCCACCCGCTGGCAGCTGGGTAACTCAGACTCGCTCAGGCTCGGTGTTCTTACTGCCAGGAGGGGGAGGTAATATAGCCCGCCTCGCAGGCCCTGTGAGAGGTAAATGAGACGGTGTGTCGAGTCCACACCAGGCCCGGAGCACAGTGTGCCAACCCGGCGTTACTATAGCGTGAGGCTGGCCTGATTAAATCTGGATAAAATTGAAGCTTCAACTGCTCCATTGTCCTATAATAGCCACGTGTGGCCAGTGTCTCCAAATGTGGGTACAGAATATTCCCGTCATCAAAGAACATTCTATTTGGATGGCGCTGTCTTAGAGCATAGGAAGAGCTACATAAATATGATTACTGCTAAGAGGAGACTTTCCTTAATGATTGCACATTTTACCGGAGAAACTAGACGCCGATCCAGTTACAACGCCATTGCTTAGAATTCAGGCGTCCTCAAACTACGGCCCGCGGGCCACATGCAGGTATTTTTGCCGTTTTTTTTTTACTTCAAAATAAGATATGTGCAGTGTGCATAGGAATTTGTTCATAGTTTTTTTTTAAACTATAGTCCAGCCCTCCAACAGTCTGAGGGACAGTGAACTGGCCCCATTTAAAAAGTTTGAGGACCCCTGGCTTAGATGCTACACCGAGCAGGGGCCTGCGGAGAGGGAGGGGGACCTTCCGCAGGAAGGGCAGGTGAGCGCCGTGCGAGTGGCCCGGCTGTGTCCTCAGGTGCCTGTGGCTCATGGAGATAATCCAGGAGAAGGACGCTTCTAGAGCAAACTTGGGCAAGTGGCGCACGAGGGTGTGCTGGCCACTCTCTGTCGGAGAGAGTCCGTAAGGAGGCCACGCAGGTGGGATCGCAGCGAGCGGAGGGGAGCAGTCTGAGCAGGAAAACCTGCTCTCGCGGACGCAGCAGCCAGGCCCGCAGCGGGACTGGTGAGAGGCTCAGTTTCGTAACCAACAGGCTTTGCGTCAGAGGACTTGATGCTAAAGAGGTAGGCAGGGCATGCGTGAGGAAGAGGCATTCATGCCGAGCCAATGCGTGATTTGCAAAAGAAATGTAGTTATTGGATACATCCCAATGTATCCAATACATTCACATGTCTCAACAATCAGAAAGTGTCAGGAGAAACATGGGGAAAACATGTACACATTATAGGTAACCTCTGTGTTCGCTCCCCGTGTGACCTTGCAACGTCGACTTTGTCACATACAAGCACATACAAGTGTGCGCATCATCTCCCCTTTTAATAGAGGCGGGTTTTGCACGAGTCTGCTTTTGTACTACATAGGTACCTAGAAAACTATTCTCGTGTTTTCTTTTTATCTCTCCCCCTCCGTTAGCAGTTAGAGTCTCATCACATGGGTGTCTGGTCGTTTATTTAATCAGCCTACTGTCTCCAATCTTTTGCCATTATGGAAAGTGCTGGAACCAACGACCTCGTCCCCGAGTAACTCCTCCCGCACCAGCGTGCAGCTGTAGGTGCGGTTTTAGAAATGGGTCTCGGGCCTGTGTGTATGTGGTGCTGTTGCCATATGGCATATGCCCTCCGAGGCCTCCTCACTGCGTGCCCTCCCCAGCGCACGAGCTGCTGGCTCCTCACCTCCCCAGGCCACAGTGTGTGCCAGGAAGCTGGTTTGTGCGTTCCTGTCAGTCTGACAGGTGGCTCCTTGCAGCTGTAATACGCACCCTCCTCTTTTGCATGCTTTTCTCTCGTTCTGAATGTGTAAGCAATGGGTGCCTTTTCCTGCCTGAGAAACAGCTGCCGTGCCCTTTGCCCACTGTTTCTCGCGAAGCACTTAGGTCGGGATGTCTTTGAAGGGCCGCGGGTGTGGTCAGGCCTGCATTTCAGAGTGACCTTCAGCAGAGGCCTTGCGGAGCGGGCTGAAGCCAGGAGACAGGAGAGGAACCACATTCCCGGTAAAGCGGCCGGGAGCCAGGCTCGGCGCCGGAACAAACACACTTGGGATGGAGAGCAGGCGCTAGTCCTGAGCTGGCTGGAAGGTGGGACAGGCTCACTCAGGTGCTGGGTGGCTGGGGTGAGGCAGGATGAGGCGTGTAGAAACCCCTGCTGATTTGGGGACCGCATGGCCAGAGAGTGGGGCGGGCAGCACCGCGTGGTGTGGTTTGTAGAGGAGCCGAGAAGGTCCTGTAGAAGGTCCATGCGGTTTTGAATCCAGAGTTTTGGGAGAGGCCAGAGTAGAGCTAAAGGTGGAGACAGCTGTATCCATGCTTTACCCCCTGAGGCCTTTAGGGTAACACTCTTCGTAGGGACCTGGGGGTGGGACTAAGGGGTGGGAAGCCCTGTAGCTGCTGTACCAGGGGGGATTCAGCTATAATTAGCGTACTCTTTGTTTGAATGCAAATGTTCTTCCGAAGGCTTCTCATTCTTAATGAGGCCAACACTTCCCTCCTTCCCACCAGGAATCTGCTTGGCAAATCTTTTCTGCAAGATTACAGGCAAAATCCTATTAACAACCGTTCTGTGAAATGCTCCGCTGCCCAGCGGACTCCGGTCCGAAGCAGCAGTGTCTGCGACTCTGCCCAGGAGGCCTCCGCGGCCCCACAGCCCCGACCTGTAGAGTGTCTTCCTGATGATCCCACTGTTCCGGCGAGCCTGGTGGGTTTTAAGCATCTGAAGAATGTCAATACTTGACACAATACCTCTCTTGGCTTTGTATCATGGCCAGCGCACAGCACAGGGCCCAGCACATAGTAGGTCTCAAGAAGTGGGTGTTCAAGAAGATATTGACAGGTTACCCCAAAGGTAACCATAGGCACCATCGTGACTCCCACCCCCAGGGGTTGCCTTTGGGAGGATGTAAATGGGGTTGTGTATGTGGCATGTGCACTTTTGTGTCTAGTTTCTTTTGCTCAGAATTATCCACGTGAGAGTCACCCACGTGGTTGCCTTTACTGGTGGTCCATTCCTGTCATTGCCGCATGGTGTGATGTTACAGGAATATTCCACAGTTGGCCCGTTTTGGTGGTTTTGGGGTTTTGGTTTTTGTGAATGATGCTTCTGTTTACATCCCGTTCTGTTATTATTCATAGTATCCCCTCTTCTTGAACGCCCCGCCTCCCCAGATTGGTCCTAAAACTCGTGAATTCCTAACTCAGGTTTACCTAATTGCTCTGGCCCTAAATGAGCTTCCCTACCCCCCACAGCATCCACCATTCTACTCTCTTAGAGAGTGTCTTACATGTCACGGAAGGTCCACTTATATTAAACCCAGGTTTGCGTGCAAACTCATTTCTGCGATTGGGTTGTAAGCTCCTGAGGGCAGGGGATGCCTGTTCCTCTGGTTGTGTCCAAGCCCAGGGTCCTGCGTGAGGTAGAAAGTCAATAAAGCTTCAACGTGGACGGCTCAGGAGACGCCCTCCCGATGTGGGAGCCAGGGCATCCATGTGGTTGAACAGGCCTCATGTGACAATGTGTTGACTAGCAATTAGACCCTGGTCTAAGAGTTAAAATATAGATTTAAAGAAATCAACAGTAACATGTATATAGCCAATACTTAAAAATACCTAAAATTAATTTAAAAAATCAGGAAATATGGTTCTCGGGTGGAAAGTGCATACGCCACTCTGCGGGTCCCTGGCCGTGCTGTTAGAAAGGATCGCTGCAGGTGTCATTGTTTCAACAAAACCTGCCTGAGCTGACTGTGCAGGCGTCCTGCGGACCCACAGTGTGCTCTCGTGCACATGCCCAGCCAAGGGTCACAGCTTTGTTAGTGGGCCACTTTGAATTCCTCACTGTGTCCGGGTGTAGCTTTGAGTAGCTTCTTCCAGACGAAGAGGCCCAGGACAGATTCTGCTGCACAGAATTAATGAAGATCAACAGGCAAAGAGAGAGAAGAACAGGAAACGTTGGTGTCTGGGGACGTTAATCACTCACCAGTCTCTGTTTCGGCTTCTGAGCAATTAAGACCAGACGGGTAGCCAGCTAGAGGTTCTATGCTCGCTTTTCCATGGGCGGCTGGCTGGGTGAGTAGACAGGACCTCCGAGTCTTGCTCCGAAACAAATGTCCCACCCAGTCGCAGGCAGGGAAACCGGACTGCCAGAGCCACCCAGGAGGCCAGAAAGCAGAGGGCAGCTGGCCGCGCCGAGGGCCGGCGGCTTTGAGGCATAAAGAGCAAGGCCGGTGGGCAGAGCCTGTTTCATATTTTTACTTTTCTGCTCATGGACTGTCGGACACTCTCCCACCTGGACGATCTGAGCAAGGGTCACGTGGATCAGCTGGTGGGGAGTGAGGGGAGCCAGGGGCTCACTCAGTATTTCTTTTTCTAGCGGGTGGAGGACACGCCCCAAACTCTCCATGGAGCCTTCAGAGGCAGCAGAGAGAAGACGGGGGAGCGAAGTCAGAAGGAAGATGGGGATGAGCGGGAGAGAGGGAGAGACAGGGAGCATTTCCCCGAATGGAAAAAGCAGGGCAGTTGAGACTGTAGATGCAGAAGCAAAACGGTAGGGAGAAGACTTTTAGTGCGGATTTAGGGCCACATTCTGTAAGAGACCGGGGTTCATGTGTGGATAGGTGGGAATAGGAGAGACATTGCAGGAGCTCAGAACCACACGATGCTGTCTGCACCTAGAAAACATGGGCGGAGGTCAGCGCTCCGGGAGGCCTGCGTTGCCGAGGGCACCTGCCCTGCTGGGACGGGGGGATGGGGTGGGTGGGGGGTGGGGGGGTGGAGGGATGGGGGGGTCTCTGCACCCCTTTCCAGCCACCAGGGCTGGTGGGGCTGCGGTCTCAGACGGGCTCAGATTTCAAACTCAGTGGCTTTGCTGTGGTTTGCTCACTTCTTAGCGGAGAAAACGCAGCAATCAGTGGGCAGTGTCATCAGAGCTGCGTGGCTGGCCGGAAGGTCTCCTGGAGAAAATAAACGCGTTCTCTTCCCGATACACACTGAATCCTCGACCTTCCAGTGAAAACGCGATCTTCCTCGAGTTAAACTCTGCTTGTGTTTTAAATTATGGAAAAGGTGGGATTGCACTTTTGATTTCTTGATTTTAATGACTAGATGCCAAAAATGGATCTGAATTATAATTCTGAAATATTCACCAGTGCATGGCAATGCAGCGTGATGGCGCAGGAAGCCTGGTGTTTTGCCTGAGTGGCCGTCGGGGGAGGGGTCTCAGTGGGAACCCATTTCCTCCCGAGCCTCCCAGGCTTCCCAGTCGACGGGAGGCCGCGCCTCCTGCCTGTGGTCTGGCCACACCTCATGCCAAGAGCGGCGCGGTGGCCTTCGTGTTAGCGCGGCCTTGATTTTTGCACTCCTGAAATATCTTCATGGAAATTCAATTGTTACAGGGAGAAGAAGGGGCCCTGCACCTCCTCAATTCCGAAAGACACATCCCAGGGAAGGGGGTGACGCTGGCGAGCAGAGCCAGAGCCGCAGCCACTGCAATGACAGCGGACGGAGCCACGGAGGCCGCCCAGCTCCAGGCAAGCTCTGGCTGTGACTCGGAGCTCCGCGCGGTTCTCCCGGGCCCGACCAGCCACTAAAATCTTAATGTTGGAGGGAGATCTATTGATTTTCTAGGCAAAAACACCTAAAATAACATCAAAGCATTTGTTTTAAATGAAAAGAGTAATAAAATGAGATACAGTGCTGAAGGCAATTATGTATGCAAAACCCCCAAAAGGTGCTAGTGGTTAAGATGTAAGATGGCCACACATTTTCTGCTTCTTTGTATGCCCAGTACTTTCTTAAAACAGTGCTCATTTATTTATTTATTTTTAAGTTATTGACTGGTTTTAGATAGAGAGGAAGGTGTGTGTGTTGGGGAGACGGGGGGGTGGAGGGGCTGGAAAGAAACATTGATTTGATTGGTTGTTCCGCTTATTTCCGCATCCATTGGTCGATTCTTGTATGCGCCCTGATGGGGGATCGAACCCACAACCTTGGTGTATCAGGACGATGCTCTAAGCAGCTGAGCTGCCCGGCCAGGGCCACAGTGTTTTTACTGGATTCTGGCTACTGTCTATTATTTATTTATGCTGCCAGGTGGTTAAGGAGCCTGTAGTCTGGGTAGGCTTCACTGAGAGCGAATCCTGACCTCAAACTCAGTCCGGTCTTCCTGTGCCTTTTCTGAAGGTTTCAGGGGTTCGGAGGCCTGTCTGCTCATCTGCCCCATGGAGACACCTCTCAACCTCGTGCGAGTTACGGGAATTTTTCAGCTTATCGCTGCCTGTGTATTTTACCTCTTTCATGGTGCTTTAGCCCGTGCGTGAACATCTTCCCGTGCAGCTGCAGACTCGTGAATTTAAGCAGATCTCAGGATCTCTCTCTCTACCCCCTCTCTCTAGCTTCCTCGCTGAGGTGCTCCATTCACAATGTCTAGCTCTTTCCAGCACAATCCTAATCTGTCTTTTCAATTTATTAAGACCACCACTTTAAACTTGACACCTTGCTGTTTGTGCTATGACCTGGAAAATGTACATCACAGGTTACATAGGAACACAGGGAAGAAACCTGAGATTTATTGGGTAATGGCCCTACCAGGAACAATTCATTATTATCAGAAGTAAGAATGCCTCAGTTTCATTTTTCATTTTTATTTTTTAATTTAAATCTTTATTGTTCCAAGTATTTCATATGTCTCCTTTACCCCCATTGACCTCTCCCTGCCCGCCCCTGCCCCCCAGCACATGCCCTCACCCCCCTACTGACTGTGTCCATTGGTTATGCTTATATGCATGCATACAAGCCCTTTGATTGATCTCTTACCGCCCCCACCCACCCTTCCCTCTGAGGTTTGACAGTCTGATCGATGCTTCTATATCTCTGTATCTATTTGTTCATCAGTTTATGTTGTTCACTATATTCCACAAATGAGTGAGATCATGTGATATTTTTCTATCTCTGACTGGCTTATTTCACTTAGCACAATGCTCTCCAGGTCCATCCATGCTGTTGCAAATGGTAGGAGTTCCTTCTTTTTTACCATAGTGTAGTATTCCATTGTGTAGATGTACCACAGTTTTTTAATCCAGTAATCTGCTGATGGGTACTTGGGCTGTTTCCAAATCTTAGCTATGGTAAATTGTGCCGCTATGAACATACGGGTGCATTTATCCTTTCTGATTGGTGTTTCTGGTTTCTCGGAATATATTCCTAGAAGTGGGATCACTGGGTCAAATGGGAGTTCCATTTTCAGTTTTTTGAGGAAACTTCATACTGTTCTCCACAGTGGCTGCACCAGTCTGCATTCCCACCAGCAGTGCACGAGGGTTCCTTTTTCTCCGCATCCTCGCCAGCACTTGTTTGTTGATTTGTTGATGGTAGCCAAAGAATGCCTCGATTTTAAGTATGAGGAACTGAGATGGGGATAACTTAACGGGAAAGCAAATCCCTACATTCACTCAACCGGCGCTGTTACTGAGCACGTGCTCTGCGGCCGGCTTTGGAGGCAGCTCTTGTGTGCTGAGGAGGCAAACAGCTGCGTGTCTTGTGAGGGGTGGTGTGGTGGGGCGTCTGATCTTAACTAACCAGGAACCAGGAAACATGTCTGTGCAGGTTGTGGCAAGAGCCCTGCAGGAGTGACGATGCCGGAGAGTCACCCGGCTGGCGGCCTGGAGAGCAGGCTGGGCACCTAGGTGGGTGGAAGGTGCCATTTAAACAGAGACGGTGGGGACTGATGAGAAGTTGGTGTCGGAGAGGTGGAGGCTAGCGCTCCACGTGTCGGCAGGAGAGATTCTTCTGATGGTAAAACACACGCCTTGCAGAAGAGATGGCGTGGTGGGCTGTCCTCCGGTTTTAAGTTGTGTAACGCCCTCCCCAGGTGCACGTCCCCCACGGGAGCCGGCCGCCTCTCCCATGCTGCCCTGGGACAGGGAGACTTCCTGGCTGCACGGGGCACTTGGCCATGTGCCTGCTTTGGTCCATGAAATGTGGACGAAGGTGACATTGGTCATTGCTGAGCCTCGGCTTAACAAGCGTCAGGTGACTCTGCCACCACTGCCTCCCCCCGCCCCTCGCCCCCGGCTTCGTTGTGGGCGTGTTGTCCTGTCGTCATTGTGGTTGTGCTGTTGTCATTGCCACGTTCTGTTATTGTCACTGTGTGGCAGTTGTCCTGTGTGTACTAGCTGTGTTGTCACTGTGTGGCTGTTGTTGTGTGTGTAGTAGCTGTGTTATTGTCGCTGTGTGGCTGTTGTCGTGTGTGTAGTAGCTGTGTTATTGTCGCTGTGTGGCTGCTGTCGTGTGTGTAGTAGCTGTGTTATTGTCGCTGTGTGGCTGTTGTTGTGTGTGTAGTAGCTGTGTTATTGTCACTGTGTGGCTGTTGTCATGTGTGTAGCAGCTGTGTTATTGTCACTGTGTGACTGTTGTTGTGTGTGTAGTAGCTGTGTTATTGTCGCTGTGTGGCTGTTGTGTGTGTACTAGCTGTGTTATTGTCACTGTGTGGCTGCTGTCGTGTGTGTAGTAGCTGTGTTATTGTCACTGTGTGGCTGTTGTCATGTGTGTAGTAGCTGTGTTATTGTCACTGTGTGACTGTTGTTGTGTGTGTAGTAGCTGTGTTATTGTCGCTGTGTGGCTGTTGTTGTTAGTGTACTAGCTGTGTAATTGTCACTGTGTGGCTGTTGTCGTGTGTGTACTAGCTGTGTTATTGTCACTGTGTGGCTGTTGTTGTGTGTGTAGTAGCTGTGTTATTGTCGCTGTGTGGCTGTTGTCGTGTGTGTAGTAGCTGTGTTATTGTCACTGTGTGGCTATTGTCGTGTGTGTAGTAGCTGTGTTATTGTCACTGTGTGGCTGCTGTCGTGTGTGTAGTAGCTGTGTTATTGTCACTGTGTGGCTATTGTTGTGTGTGTAGTAGCTGTGTTATTGTCACTGTGTGGCTGTTGTTGTGTGTGTAGTAGCTGTGTTATTGTCGCTGTGTGGCTGTTGTTGTTAGTGTACTAGCTGTGTAATTGTCACTGTGTGGCTGTTGTCGTGTGTGTACTAGCTGTGTTATTGTCACTGTGTGGCTGTTGTCGTGTGTGTAGTAGCTGTGTTATTGTCGCTGTGTGGCTGTTGTCGTGTGTGTAGTAGCTGTGTTATTGTCACTGTGTGACTGTTGTTGTGTGTGTACTAGCTGTGTGATTGTCACTGTGTGGCTGTTGTTGTGTGTGTAGTAGCCGTGTTATTGTCATTGTGTTGTGGTCATTGTTGCTGTGTTGTCACCATGGTGTTGCTGTTGTTGCCATCCTGTGTGTCAGTGTTGTTTTGCCACATCCCAGCCGGTCCCCATGGGGGCTTCTCCTTGGGTCTGGACTCCAGACCCGTGGGCGGAGCTGT
This sequence comes from Cnephaeus nilssonii, assembly GCF_951640355.1. Lineage (NCBI taxonomy): Eukaryota > Metazoa > Chordata > Mammalia > Chiroptera > Vespertilionidae > Cnephaeus > Cnephaeus nilssonii. The sequence goes on from NC_137092.1 coordinate 42,270,317, forward strand.
GGCCCCGAATGCCACAGGAGTGAGCGTAGGCCTCTCCTGTCAGAGGGGTTGTGTGCTTCTGCCGCTGAAGCAGAGCCGATTGATGTGGACAGAATGCCCGTGTGGATGGCGGGAAAGGAAGGTGTGTGCAGATGGAACGCTCAGGCACCTGAACGCCGAGGCCCGAGAGGCCAGGCTGTCCCCGGGGACACTGCGTGCCCCACACAGCGCAGAGGGGGCGGCGGGGATTCTGTGAGCGAGGACCTCAGGACTTTGGTGAACGAGGGCATGTGACTGGGTTCTGACAGCAATACTAGCGACGTGGACGATTTCTTAGAGGAGGCCCTTCCATGGGGACAGGTGTGGATCAGTCTAAGGAGCAAGCTAGGCCACGCCTGCCTCCTGCTGTGCTGGTGGGGATGGCTCAGCTGCACGGGAATAGACGGGGGCAGCTCGCACTGGAATAATGGGGGGGGACAGCTTGCACTGGAATAGATTGGAGGGCAGCTGGCACTGGAGTAATGGGGGGGCAGCTCGCACTGGAATAATGGGGGGGGCAGCTCGCACTGGAATAATGGGGGGCAGCTCGCACTGGAATAATGGGGGGCAGCTCGCACTGGAATAATGGGGGGGCAGCTCGCACTGGAATAGATTGGGGGGGCAGCTCGCACTGGAATAATGGGGGGAGCAGCTCGCACTGGAATAATGGGGGGCAGCTCGCACTGGAATAATGGGGGGGGCAGCTCACACTGGAATAGATTGGGGGGCAGCTCGCACTGGAATAATGGGGGGGCAGCTCGCACTGGAATAATGGGGGGCAGCTCGCACTGGAATAATGGGGGGGCAGCTCGCACTGGAATAATGGGGGGGGCAGCTCGCACTGGAATAATGGGGGGGCAGCTCGCACTGGAATAATGGGGGGCAGCTCGCACTGAAATAATGGGGGGGCAGCTCGCTCTGGAATAATGGGGGGGCAGCTCACACTGGAATAATGGGGGGGCAGCTCGCACTGGAATAATGGGGGGGCAGCTCGCACTGGAATAATGGGGGGCCGCTCGCACTGGAATAGATTGGGGGGGCAGCTCGCACTGGAATAGATTGGGGGGCAGCTCGCACTGGAATAATGGGGGGGCAGCTCGCTCTGGAATAATGGGGGGCAGCTCGCACTGGAATAATGGGGGGGCAGCTCACACTGGAATAGATTGTGGGGGCAGCTCGCACTGGAATAATGGGGGGGCAGCTGGCACTGGAATAGATGGGGGCAGCTCGCACTGGAATAGACTGGGGGCAGCTGGCACTGGAATAATGGGGGGGCAGCTCACACTGGAATAGATTGGGGGGGCAACTCGCACTGGAATAATGGGGGGCAGCTCGCACTGGAATAGATTGGGGGGGCAGCTCGCACTGGAATAGATTGGGGGGCAGCTCGCACTGGAATAATGGGGGGGGCAGCTCGCACTGGAATAATGGGGTGCAGCTCGCACTGGAATAATGGGGGGCAGCTCGCACTGGAATAATGGGGGGGCAGCTCGCACTGGAATAATGGGGGGTAGCTCGCACTGGAATAATGGGGGGGCAGCTTGCACTGGAATAATGGGGGGGCAGCTTGCACTGGAATAGATGGGGGCAGCTGGCACTGGAATAGATGGGGCTGTGGCACATGGTTGATTTTTTTTTAGTGAATGCCAGTTCCCGAAGAGCTGTGCGATGGCGCTGGCCGTGTGGGTGGCTGGGTTACAGGTGACAGTCCCAGGCCGTGGGCAGTTCAGGAGAGCAGGGTGGTGCATCCTTGGGTCAGCCCGCACACCGGGGTGTGGAGTTTGGACGTGTGGTCATGGAAGGTTTGGGAACGGGCCTGGACGGGATCACGGTGGGAGACTGGCCCCTGCTGTGGTCCCAAAGGGGCCCCTGGAACCAGCGCGGGGTGAGGGTGGAGGCTCCTGGGCACCCTGCTCCGCTCGGAAGGAGGCTCACTTGTAAGTAAGAAGCAGATGGCTGGTGCTCACGGAGCCCCTGTGCCTGCTCGCTCCGCCGCCTCACTCCAGCCTCCGCCTCCTCACGCTGCTCCCCAGGCTCCCCAACATCCTCCTCACGTGGCCCCTTCGCGTGGCGCGGACTCCCCAGCCGCGGGCTCAGGAGGAGACATGTGGTCCAGAGCCCTCAGGGCCTGGCACCCCCCCCTCCCCCCACCCCCCCGTTACTCTCTCGGGATAAAGGTAGAATTTCAGGACGCCAAAGGAGGAGGAGCTGCACATTGCTGGGTGCTCGCAATACTGATCCAATGATCATCCTGTGTCGTCACACGTGTGGCACCTCGCACCTTCTCTTCCATGGCGAGGCGGGTGCGGCTGAAGCTGGGAACATGAAAAGGACCCACATTAATAGCTGAGCCAAACGGGGAATCGCCCACGTATGAGCGATTGCTGGCTTAGTGCATGGCTCACCCTCCCAACCGCATCCAAACACTAAGTAGCAGCCATCAAGGCTGCAGGATGACAGTCCTGTTCATGTCGCATCTCCTACGATGACCTCCAGTAAGTGCATGACACTGGGAACGCTTTGTAGGAATCAGTGTCGACTTGAGAGCTCAGAACGAGTTCTGCCTCGACTATTTCACACCCGCGCGCCCCATCCCACACACCCCGGCCCCACACACCCCGCCCCATGCACCCCGCCCCATGCACTCTGCCCCGCGCACCTCACCTTGCTCATCTGGCTGAGGCCAGGCCACTTTTGTGTGGGCCAAATTCTGACTTTCTTTTTTGTTGTTGCGAGAGAAGAGACCCTTTATTTTATTTAAAAGTCGACAACAGCAGGGCGTTATCCCCTCTCATGACTGCTTTAAAGTCCTATCACAGGGACGAGGGGTGGCCTGTGACACCTGACACCAGGGACAGCTCCAGCTGACACCAGCGAGCAGCCTGGCAGGGCTTGTGGAGAATGCGATGCCTGCATGGACTCTCAGCTCGGAAGGAGCTGAATAATGGACACGTTTTGGAGGATGCAAACTCAGGACATTAGTGCCTCAGAAGGACAAAAACGATGGGAACCACTGATCTCAGCTTCAGACCTTTTGTTTTTGTTTTTTTGTTTCTTTTCATTTCATCTTTTAAATGTTATTTTTCCATCACCCCTTATCCCTTTTCCCCTCTATGCCCCCTCCCACCTCCACCCCCCATGTGCCATCACCACACTGTTGTCCACGTCCACGGCTGTGTCAATTCTTCCTCCCACCACGTCCATGGCTGTGCGAGTCCCTCCTCCCACCACTTCCACGGCTGTGTCAATTCCTCCTCCTACCACGTCCATGGCTGTGCAGGTCCCTCCTCCCACCACATCCACGGCTGTGCGGGTCCCTCCTCCCACCACGTCCACGGCTGTGCGGGTCCCTCCTCCCACCATGTCCACGGCTGTGTGGGTCCCTCCTCCCACCACGTCCACGGCTGTGCGGGTCCCTCCTCCCACCATGTCCACGGCTGTGTGGGTCCCTCCTCCCACCACGTCCACGGCTGTGCGGGTCCCTCCTCCCACCACGTCCACGGCTGTGCGGGTCCCTCCTCCCACCATGTCCACGGCTGTGTGGGTCCCTCAGGTTTCCTCCCAACTCTCTCTGGGTGAGTGGGCCCCACCTCCCTGTCACCCATCCCCAGACCACTTGATATTTATTCATATTTCATGATCCAGCTCAAATATTGCTGTGTTTATTCAACATTTGTCGACTACTAGCTACATGCCAGGGACTTGCTGAGGAAGACATTTTAGGGGAGACAACTTCTGGCCACAGAAAGCCAGGGCCTAGAGGAAGACAGACGGTTAAAGCCACAGCAAGGGGATCCCCAGGAAAGAAAAGGAGGAAAGCCCCTGCTGAGACCCCCGTGGTCAGAACGGGAAGCTTAAATCACGGCCACGGCAGCTGCCCCAAGTCAGATCCCCAAGGTGATGGGCTCGGTGTAGCAGCCCCGCAGCTCCTGGTTCCCGCAGTGAGCCCAGCGCTGTGGGCTCGTGGGACTATGCACCAGCCAGAGTCAGCCCGCTGGCTGGGTTCACTGCGCCGTGGGGGCGGGCAGACCTGGGCATGGCTCTGATGCTGGCAGGTCAAGTTTCTCTGCAGGTCTGTCTCGCTGCCTGCTGACCTCTGCGGGGTCTTGGCAATTTTCTTGATGCCAGAGGGGCCTGCCTCATGCTGGGTGGCATCCCTGCCCACAGGAAGGCCCCGGGACCTCCTCACCACTCCCGAGCCCTGTCACCCAGGGCAGGCATCGCTCCAGGCATCACCGCAGGTCCCGGCAGACCTGCGGGCCCTCCCTCCGCACCGCTCCAGCCGGCGGGTCGTCAGGGGGCTCTCCACCCTCACGCCCCTCCCTCCTTCGCCTCCCAGGCCGGGTGTCTGTGGAGCCGGCCCTCCACCCCCAGGCCCAACGCCCTGTCTAGTCACAGGGTAGGAGGCGCGTCCCTCAGCCCTGTGACCCGTGCCTTCCGGCGTATCAGGGGCAGTGAGGGCCCTCGCCTCGGGTTGGCCTCTGCGACATCCCCACCCCCGCTGCGCTGCGGGAATTTCTTGAAAATCTCATCTGTCTCCTGAAGACTCTCACCCGAAGGCGTGCCCCTCACGCACGTCTCTCACGCCCTGAAGGATGGACGGCAAACAGGCAGACGCCACGAAGTTTCTCAGCGAAGGAAAGGCCACTTGCACCTCCGGCTGCTGGTTTCAGGCCCGTTCTCTCCCCCGAGAGTGCTTCCAGGCCTTCAGACCAGGGGGGTGTCTGACCGCCGGCTCCGGCTCCTCCTCCCGCCACGCCCCGGCTCCGCCTCTGAGTGAAGGTCCGGGCCGCTGTGCAGGGCCTGGAGCCGCCCAGCGCATCTCTCAGAGCAGCCACTCGGAAGGCACCTGTTCCCCACAGAACCTGCCACCGGCCCCACGCCCCCTCTGTGGCCGGAGGGAGAAGGGCTGCTGGAGGCGAGTTCTCCCTCAGGCCTCGTCCCGTCGGCCAGCCATGACCACCAACACAGCCACCGGGACACGTGGGTGCCGAGACCCGCGTCCTGTCAGGAACGAGGGCTGGCGGTTCCACATGCACACACACAACAGCTACTTAGACGGCAAGGCTTCCTCCCCCCGTGTCCTCGCGGTGAGGTTAGAGCCGGCAGAGGGGGACCTGCCTGCGCTTCATGTGACAGTAGGGCCCGGGCGGTAAGGGGAGGGCACGGTCGTCCCTAACGCCTCATCCAGCGCCGGGAGGCTCGGGAGCGCGCCCCGGGAACCAGGCTCCTGGGGCTCAACACCCCACTCCCGAGGCTGCAGTTCACTGCTGGCCTCGGCCACGGTGTCTGCAGACCCGAGGGCAGTTGCGGTGAAGAATGACCAGCTCTGCACGTGGTCAGGGGCTCCCGCAGAAGGGGGTTCGTCCGGACCGACTTGGTTGGCGTCCTGCCAGGCGGTGATGGTTTTACCGCAGCAAAGGAGTGGGTTGTGAGTGGCGCAGTCACCCGTTCCCAGCCAAACCGGTGACCGTGCCTGCCACCTGGGGTTTCAATGGCCGGGCGCTGTGGCTGGGCGTCTGGCCAGCGGGTCCTCCCTCAGTGTGGCCACGCGGGCCTCCCCGTGCTCCGTCCTCCACGCTGCGTCCTCGCTGGGCTCTGCGGACAGACCGCCCCCGCTCTCCTCCGCATGCTCCCTCCGGTGTAGCTGGGACCAGCACTCGTAGGCTCGCTGGGACAGTCACGTGGCGTGCACATCTCCCGAGGCAGGTAGGACGGGTACGTGCCACTTTCTGCCATGTCACCCGCTCTTTGTCCACAGCTGGCATGCCCTGGCACAGCGGGGCCTGAGAGGTTAGAGCAACAATGACTCACGGGGCAGGGACGTGTCTGTTAGATCTGCCCCCACCCCCCACTGCGCGGTGGCTCACACACCGACCCCGCAGGCAGGAGCACAGTCGCGCTGACCAGGAGCACGCGGCTGCAGGTGCGGGCAGTCCAGGCACAGCCATGCCTCCTCCGCTGCCTGAGGGTGGCCTGCCTCCCGTCCTCACTCCGCCGACTCCGGGCCCTCAGCCAATGCCCGCTCCCTCTTCCATAGGAACCCGGCCCTCCACAGAGGGCTCCTGGGGCCTCCCAGCCCTGAGTGTGGACTCATCTCTGCAGCCGGGGCCGCGGCTTCCCTGGAGCAAAGCCTGCATCCCTGCTCCTGGGCCCCAGGCAGCCTCTCTCTGTGGCACCCGCACCTGTGCTCTCCGCTGGAAACTCACGTCAGAGCCGCCAGCAGCCGAGGTTTCCAGCGATGGTTAACCTGGACGTGCTGCGGAGGCTCATGGCCGCTGGGGCGGGGGCGGGGGGACTAGGTGCCTCAAAAATTAGGGAGCTGTTGGCAACCCAGTTGGGGAACATGGGTGTCGGTAGGCCACCCAGTGTTGACCGTATGTTCCTTGTGCTCAATTAGGGAGACGGACATTACAGGAGTATGTGAGCCTCAGGAAAGGCGGTGATGGACTGTGGTGAGTGTGGCCCTGGCCCTGGCTCAGAAGTTTGTGGGTTGACTTCCTGGTCGGGGCACACACCTAGGTTGTAGGTTTGATCCCAGTTAGGGTGCACACAGACGGCAACGATGGATGTTTCTCTCTCACATCAATGTCTTTCTCTCTCTCCCGCCCTCTCTAAAGGTCAATGAGATCACATCATCAGGTGAATATCAGAAAAATAAAGTGTGCTGAGCACTGAAAGGGAAACCAGCGAGGCCGGGTGGTAGAAGGAATTCCCACGCAGGCAGGAGGGCGGCTGCGGAGGCAGTGCGTCCCAGGGAGCTGTGGCGAGAACGAGCCGGTGTGCCCACATCTGGAGGAAGCGTGTTCTTGTCAAGGGAACAGAGACAAGTCCCTGGGAGGGAATCAGCCCCTGTTTCCCGGGACGGCATGGCCTGTGCCAGGGCCCTGGGGGCTGGGGTGGGCAGGATCAGGCCTGCAGGTGTGGTTGCTTGGATCGGCAGGTCTGAGCGCTGACCTTTCTCTCCTGGGAATTTGGAAAGGAAACAACGGAAGGTGTTTCGGGTCCAATGGTCTCTGCAGAGGGAGGGCCGTTAGCTGCGGAGCCGGGTGGGGCGGGAGGAGGGGCTGCCTGGCTCCTGGGAGGAGCAGCCAGGGCGGCGCTGCAGAGAGGGCAGAGACAGGGGTGCGGGGAGCAGCCCAGCAAGGCGGACACGCGGGAAAGTCCTGACCGCTTTTAGCTTCTCGGTTCCAGCACCTTCCACGCATCCTGCTCTCGCCCTTCCTGCACACACACTGTGTGGATGCGCTGAACTCGTTTAGTCCGTCCACCTTCCTCGCTTAAGCTCACCCGAATTGGATTGTATTACTCACAGCTAAAACCCTGTGCGTCCATGCACACGTGATTGCTGTGTGTCTGAGGTTCTTCGAGGCAGGTGGGTAAAATCACGCCATCTCCCGCAGCCAGTCCCAGCGAGAATCACCTGTCCACACGGGGTCTCTGCTTTCATTTCGAGGAGCAGCTCAGAGGCTCAAAGGCTAAAAATTCGACCAAAAAAGGGAAAAAAAAAACCCTCATGACCACAACCAATGCCTTTCACGTAAATGCTTTGCACGCGCCACAATGTGTACATTCTGTTCTCATGCTCATTTCACCCATTGTTTTGAGATTTTGTCCCGTGTTTTTTCATAGTATTTCTCTCCCATCGCGACAGCTTATTAACAATCATCAGGGATCTGAGTACGTGAGAGATTAACCATTTCCACTGCCGTGTCCAGACTAAACATTTCTTAAAAGAACCATGGATTTCCTTCCTTTCTTGTTACTCTTTTCATCACTTTAATGGGAGGGCTGGTCCTTGTCCTATTTGAAAGCCACAGCTTTTCTCCCTGTGAGGATAGCGCCCGTGTATGCGCCTGAGTTTGCGGACGGACAGACGAGGACTCAGCGAGAGAGTCTGCTCTCTCCCGTGAGAGGAGTGAGGAGCTAGTCGGGCCCATCAACCTCGTCCTGAAACTGTGACACCCATCCCCCACCCCCTGGGGATTTAAGCATTTCACTGGCAGCGCTCTCACCCGGAAGGCCACGATCACCTACGTCTGACCGCTAGGCTGAGCGGACGGATAGGAAGGTGGACACTCCGCACAGCTGCTCAGCTCGGAAGGCAGGTCCGCAATCCCAGGCGGGAAGCGGGCCCGCCCAGCCCGTCAGTCCGGCCCACGCGAGCCTACCGAGCCCTGTGGGTTCCGAGTCCCCCACAGAGCAGGGAGCAAAGCGCCAGCTCAGCGCCGAGTGCGCCGGCAGCGAGGGGACGTTAGTTCACGAATGGGGTTGAGCTTTGGTCTTTAGCCGCCATCTCGCCCGCACTGCTCCGGTTATTACCGGTTTCTGCTCCCTTTGCTCTTCCCCGTGTCCCTGACCGAGCTCGGCTCTCCTCCGGATGCATCTGCACCCTGAGCACTGTGCAGTCGGTCCCTGTGGTCCGGCCACGCCCAGGTGCCCGCCGATCTTTCTGGAAGGTGCCGGGCCGACAGGACTGGACTCAAGGCTGCTTTGTCCTGTGATTTTGGCTCACTGACCGCTGTCCCTGGGAAGCCAGTCTGCACTAATCAGGCTTAGCTTGGGGTGTGGTTCCCCTGGAAACCACGGTGGCCCCGCACCCAGGAAGTGAGCTGGCTGGCGGGGGCGCAGCCTGGTGACCGTGCTCTGTGCGAGGCTGCGGGCTGCCCTCCCGTGGGCCTGTGCAGCGCCACTTCTACCAAAACAGGTCGGGGCGGTGAGCGCGCGAGGAGCCACGCACTGTGGGGCAGGTGCTCCGGGCGCCACCCCTCCTGCAGCCTGGGCCGCAGTCCGTGGCGAAACCTGCGGGGCCTTTCAGATTCTCCAGGAGGGAAAGTCGGGGGTTTCCCACGAGCCCGGGCAGGGGCAGCACTGCCAGCCACCACGTGACCACTGCGGCCTTCGCTTCTGCTTCCCACTGCCCTTGTCGCCGCGATGTCCCATGAGGGCACACCACAGCGGTGGCCGGCGCCGACCCCCTCCCCGCCGTCCTGTGTCCCGGACACGAGTGGCCCCGTGTTCCCGAGCCCGGGCCGGCGCCCAGCCGGGTTCTGCATCACTGAGAACCGTGCCCTTGAACCTTGAATGTGCCCGTTCCGTTGCGGAGAATCCCTCCTCTCTGTTTTGGAACAAATCACATGAGCAGGTGACACGCTAGGCCTCTGACGCCTCGTGAAGTGGTGACCTTTATGGAGGAGGCCGCACTTCCCGCCTCTTCCCGCAGAGCTCGGCGTGAGGTCCTGGGCCCCGGGCTGAGGAACAAATGAGGGGACAGGCGTCTTCGGGCACAAGATCCCACTCCCGGGGACATCTGGGCATCGTCACGGGCCCAGGCCCTGCGCCTTCCTCTCGCCCGTGGGGCGGTCTTTCCCAGTGGATTTTGGGGGGAGTTAATGCCAGAACTCCCGAGACCCCTGATCCTGTCGGCGCCTCAGCGTGTCCAGCCGCCAGGGAAACATGGGTTAGACTCCCGTCTGTCCCCGAACCCCGATGTTGTGATTCTTTTACGTGCCACATGTTAGTGGATCCTTTGTCCTCAGTTCTCCTTTTATCCAATGGGGTGAGGACGGCGTGTCCCTCTTAACGAGGGACGTGAAGAGCTGTGAGAGCGTGACCGATGCTTGGCTGCCTCCTGGGCCCCCGAGCTGTCTCCTGGGGCTCCTCGACCTCGGCGCTGCATCAGGTGAGCGCGCTTCTACTGAACGGGACACAGCAGCGTCCAGTGCCCCGTCCCCTGTGGCTGGAGTTTGTCTTCATTTGTGTTATTTTCATAAGAAAGCCGGCTCCAGACCCCAGACTGTAGATGGGACTTGGTTTTGGTTACACATCTTTAAAGAAGCCAGTCGAGGTGGCTGGACACAGTTACCGGGGGAAGTCAGAGTCGCTGTGATGGGAGCTGATGTCCCTGTGTTAAGTGTAAATCCTACCACGTGGCGTGTTGGCCCAACCAGCACGCATCACCCGTCACGGCAATGGTCGTCGGGGCAGGGATGGTGGAAGGATGTGTTAACCACAGTGTGGGGAGAGTGCAGATGTGGGCGCGGTTTGGAGCCACTGCTCTGTACACCTCGAGGACCACGCCGCCACCCAGGTTTCCCAGACAGCAGTCATTCCGAAACCTGGCTGGTGTATCCGCACACGGGGTAGCGTCCATGACCACCGTTCGGTGAAAAACACACCGATGGGCCTATTCACACACCGACCTTAAAGCACCCATTGATTCCCTAAGACTCGCGCTCATGTGAGCTGGACGAGGAAGGCCTGTTTCGGACTCTGTTCCCCAATTACAAGGTCTGTTTCCACATTTGCTGGGGAAGAGACACTGTTTCAGTTGTCAAGCGTGGCCTCCCGTTCAGCCACTCTGTTCTCCAGAGCCTTCTGGGGGTGCCCCCCGCAGAGGATGGCGGGGCCTGGAGCCTGGTCCTGGCACCCATGGCATTGCTTGCTTCTTGGCCTGGGATTAGCTTTGCAAAGGGCGGTGTTTAACTGCCCCAGTGCGGTCTGCTCTGGCGGGGCCTGCAGTCATGTTTGGGGACCACAGGCCGTGCCTGACTGCCTCCTTCATGGACCAGGAGTCTCGGAGAGGCGTGAACATGAGCCCACAGAGGCCCCAAGGAACAGCGGGGTCTGGCCTGTCCCCTGGAGAGGCCAACACGTTGTGGCTTCCTTCCTGGGGACACGGGCCTAAAGCCCCACAGCGTCCATTCGGCAGCCGAGTGCTCTCTGCTGGTTTGAGAAAGTGTGTGGATCCAGTTTCCTGTGTGTTGGCTTTGCTGCTTCAGATCCCAGGCTCCCCAAACACCCCTCATGCTGCTGTTCTAAAAGTCTGCAGGGGGTTCTCACTCTGCCAGCCTCCCATGCCGCGGGGATGCCCACAGGACGGCAGAAAGCAATCAGGAATCCAGCGGCTGAGACTGGGCAGAGCTACCACGGAAATGGTGTTTACGTTAAGACTTGGATGGATATTGTTTGTTCAAAGCAAGGTTGGAAGCGTGTTGGGTGGCGGGTGGGGAAGAGGGTGTACTGGGCAGAGGGGTTGACTGTGAGGAAGGAAGTGATGACACAATTAAAAAAGCAAAGAGTTTAGAGTGGAGGACTCTCAGGGCAGGGTCCAGGCACAGGGGAGACGTTGAAGGAGGAAAGTGTTATCTTATTTCCCTTTGCAAAGACCTTTCTGGCTGCAGGGCGGGCCTTGCAGAGAAGAGGGTACAGAGAAGAGGAAAAGGTGCACCATTTTCTAGACAAGAAATGAGGTACCTGGTCCAGAGTGATGGCCGTGGAGGTGGGAAGATGGGGACTCATTGGAGACCCAGCTTGGAGGCAGAATCTGCAGAAACTGAGGTGGGAAACTTGGTTTTTCTCATGAGGCTGAGCCAGGACAGGTGCTGGTCTCTGAGGAACTCTGCCCCCAAACAGGCTCCGGTGACCTGCAAACCGCAGCAGGAACTCAGCCAGGAGTGACTCATTTCTTTGCGTAGTGCCCTGGAGGGTCTGTGGTCAGTCGGGCACCCTGGCGTCTCCCAGGCGCCGTGAGGCTCCAGGCGCACAGGCAGGAGTGCGGTGGGCAGAGTCCTCTGCTTGTGCTGCTCGGTTAGATGTCTTCTCCAAAGGAAGGACTGGCCTGCGGTCCGGACGGTGAAAGGAGCAGTGACCCTCTGGACGCACCTGCCCCAGATGCAGGGCTCAGGAGCGTCCCGGCGGCTCCCGAGAGCGCGGCTCTGCTGCGGCCTGAGACGGGCTGCAGGACACGTGGTCCCTGGGACGCGCTGGAGAGCCACCTCGTGGGCCTTCTCTCTGAGGCCGGCCATGGGCGCCCTGACCTGTGGCCCCCCAGCTTTTCCAAAGGACACAGACCCGTGACCGCTACGTTGAATATTTTATTTTCCACGGATACGTGAGCTGTCTGTGTGTCTGATGGATTCGGACAGACACACGTTTCTGTACCAGGTGTGTTCCCAGGGAAATCGAAAAATAAAATTGGGAATCTCCATACATCCTCTGATCTGGCGAGATTTGGTGGAAGCAGTAACTTCACTGCGGGGCGGGGGGCCGGGGGGGGGGGGGTCAGTGACAGTCCATGGCACCCAGCGACTAAACTGCCGCCCTCGGCCGCCTCTGTCACGTGTGCACAGCAGGGGCGGGTCCGGAGCCACACAGACAGAGCAGGCTGCATCAGGTGGCGGGGCTGGAATCTAGAACAAAACCAACAGCCAGAAGCTTCCGGCTCCCGGCTGAAGGCAGAACGTCTCCGTGGAGCCGCAGGCTCTCTCCCAGCTGCGGGCTGGGATTGCGGAGGGGCAGCGTTGAGGCAGCTCCGGTGGCGAGTCCCATGCAGACGGAACCCTGGGCTGGCTCGGTTCCTGTGGAAGTGAGGCCTTGGTTAGGGAAGATCGGCCTGCGATAGAGTGGGGCATGGGGGAGTTAGTATGAACTGGAGCTCACAGGGCCCCAGATGCACCAAGCTCTCCTTCCTGTGGGAATAGCCCTCCCCGTCTGAGCACAGCCCCTGCAGGGAAGGCAGCTGCTCGCTGGGGCCCGACTCCCCTGCAGACCCTCTCCCACCTCATTTCCTGCAGGCCCCTCGCTAGACTCACATCCTGCAGGCCCCTCGCTAGACTCACATCCTGCAGACCCCAGAGGAGCGCGCAGTCAGGCCCAGGAGATCACAGACCCCGGCACAGCGTGATGTGCCGTGTGACTCGGCACCGGGAAACGCGTGGACATGGGCTCTAGTGCCTGAACCCAGGGAGGGCGGCGTGAAGCGCTCCTCTGGTCAGTGAGGGGGTGCCAACTGAGACGCGCCCGTGGTCTCCAGCCTCTGGGAGGGGCTGCGCCCTGATTCTCTGGTGGCCGAATCTGACTCCCCGAGAAGCTGGACCTTCCTGGTGAGGCTCCGCGAGACAGGAATGCCGGTGGCTTCGTCGCGTCTGAGCTGTGCCCGCCCCTCTCTGCCCCCTCGGATGCAGGAGACATGCACTGGTCGTGGTTTCCCTGAGGCCACGGTGGCAGCGGGAGGCGCCCTCACCAGATGGATCCCATGAACTTGGGGGACGACCGGGCCCAGAGGGGCAGGGAAACCTTAAGGTCAAGGACGGGGTGGAGGAGCTCAGTCTAATGGGCCTTGAGGCCCAGTCATGGGTCTGCATGCTTGACGCCGAGAGAAAACCAATGGTGGCTGCTCGTCCGTGAGGGGCGTGCGGAGCGTCGGAGGTCACTGAACTCCTGTGGCCGCATTCCTGACTCCTAGTGCCGCTTCCCTGGGCGGAGCTGTGACCTGGCGTGGCGCACACAGAGCTAATGTTCCTGTCACCTGTGTTTGGCTTTATGGGCAAGACCCTTGGGTGGCTCAAGGAGCCTTAGGAAGGCAAATGCCCTGTGGCCGCGGGGAGGAATAGGGCGGGTCACGGGGCTGGATCTCAGCTCCTCTGCCCCTTTGCCAGGACGCTGTTCCTCCTCCTACCTCCGTGGGGACCCGGACCTGCCGCGCAGTGTGGGCTCCGAGCGCTGTGTGGCGCTGGGTCCGCAGGTGCCGTGGGAGTGGCACCAACCGCTGAAGCTGTTCTGAGCAACTCATCGGCACCTCTCGACTGAGACCACGCAGGGTGTGGCACGCCCCCAAAATGACGCCACCTTTGAAGGCCACAGACTCTCCCCTCAACAACGTCCCTGAGCTAAGTCAGCATGGCTGGGGACACACGGCACCACACTGGTGACACACGGTCACCCTGGGGACACACGGCACTCCCCTGGGTGCTGGAACCAGGGTGGCTTGTTCAGGCCAAGGCGCCACCCTACTGATGCGCATTAAACCTCCTGCAGGAGCGGGCTCAGGGCGGGGGGTGGACCGAGACTGAGGTGAGAACTCGGTGAGGGGGTGGGGGGAGCGAGCCGAAGTCCAGAACAACGGGTACGGGGACCGGAGGAAGCAAGTGGCCATGGGCACCTGCCCTAAAGAGAGCACCGGCCAGCACAGAACGGGTGCATGTGCGTGTGTGTGCACGTGAGGGCGGACGTGCATGTGTGTGCTCATGTTCATGTGCACGCATGCTCATGTGTATGCGCATGTTTGCCGGGGAAGTGAGAGATGACAGGCTACAGCTTTTGCTCCTTGCTCACTCCCACTGAGGAAATAATAACATTGCAACCAATGAACGAAAGCAGGCCACTCCCCGGGACTGCGGTGAGAGGAGCCTCCGGAGAGAGCACTGACACGGACCAGGACTGTGGTGCGAGTGGACAGGGCGCAGGAGGCAGTGCGGGAGGGAGGCGTTAGGGCGGAGTGGCCGCAGAGGCGCATGGGGAGAGCTGCGGGGAGGCGGGGCCGTTCAGGGGGCGGGGCCGCTCAGGGGGCGGGGCCGCTCAGGGGGCGGGGCCGCTCAGGGGGCGGGGCTGAGGGTGAAGCCAAAGGAAGGAGTGGGCCCGGGTTTGAGTGCACCAGTCCTCCCTGACCGTCGGTTCTGCATGTCCATCTCACGCGGCTGCTCCTCGGTTGTTCTGTGCATCTTGACTTCAACGATGAATTAGAAGGTTCTAGGCACTGAACAGATTACTACTAGTATTTTGACTCTTGGAGAAATTTTAAAGATTTTTTAACTGTCATTGCCACAAACGAATGCTTGGTTTTGTTTGTAGTGAGGCTAACAAGCGAAGACGTGTTTGAGCTGAGTTCACACCATGTGGCCTTTCCCAAATCCTGCATTCTCCCCAAACACAGTGACACCCCTTCTCCCCCCCACCCCCCGCTCCAAACCTCTGGCTCAGCTCGCCGGCGCAGGTGCCATGCCCTGAATTGGTAGGTGCTTCAAGCAGCAGGCCGGGGGCTTTGCACCTGGGGGATACCCAGCTCCATGGAGCGCGTGCCTTTGCGTGGCCGCATTGACTTGTGCAGGAGCGAGGCGGGGACAGGAGCGAAGCCTCTTGCGAGAAGCCACCAATGAACGGTGGCGCTGTGTGTGCACAGACTTCCTCGGGCAGAGGTGACGACGACTCCTGGTGGGTACTCAGGTGGATGCTGAAGGGGGGCCGTGCCACGGGAGGTGTGCAGGCAACCTGGTGGCCTTCCACGCAGGCCGAAGTGGTGTCTTCGCCTAGGATGGCGGCGTGGCGGGAGCGGGGCTCAGCCCTCACTGCATGGTTCCTGCGACAGGGAGGACTCAGTGTCCCCCGCATGGTCTGTCCTCCGATAATTCCTGCCCACGGCCCGGCAGCGGGCCTAGACCCTGAGTGCAGAGGGTTTTTCTCTCGGAGGCAGGAGTTTTCTCCCCCAGTCAGGTCAGCAAAGCAGGACTGTGACACTCCTTGTGTGTTGTCTGTATGTGTTGTCTGCATGGGTGTATATTGTTGTCTGTGTGTGTTGTCTATGTGTGTATGTGTTATCTGAGTGTTGCTTGCCTGAGTGTGTTGTTTATGCATGTGTAGTTTGTGTATGTTGTCTGTGTGTTGCCTGTGTATCTTATGTGTGTGTTGTCTGTGTATCACATGTGTGTTGCCTGTCTATCCTATGTCTGTGTTGTCTGTGTATCCTGTGTGTGTTGCCTGTGTAGCGTGTATGTGTGTGTGTTGCCTGTGTATTTTGCGCGCGCGCGCGTGTGTGTGTGTGTGTGTGTGTGTGTGTGTTGCTTCTAAAGCCAGCAGGGAGAGGTCAAGTGTAGCACTGGAAGGCAACATAAATGATTTAAGACCCAGCGGTTCTGCCAGGGAAACATTGAAGACGGAGTCTAATCCTCTCATCTAACCCCGGCCTTTAAAAGCTCTGAGCGAGGAGTTGACTCAGCACGTCAGAGGCAAGAAGATCCATTGACCCCGAGTTCAGTGCTGAGAAATTGAGAAATGTTCTTTTTAATGTCTATTCAATAAATACCGCGTCCACCTTGCAAGGGGCTGCACAATCCACTGCCAATCCATTACGGGATGTTCTCGGGGCTGACAAGTTGTCCCGAGACAACCATGGCCACGAGATGAGGTTGGCCCTCGCTGTGGCTGTAAATCATCGGCCACCGCGGCTCAGGCCGGGGACACCTGCACCGAGTGTGCGTGTCCTTCCCGACCGGCGCCTTCTCAGAGCTCACGCTCACGGGAGACACTGCGGCCCAGACGCTCGCCGCGCGGCCGAGAGGGCCTCCTGGACCAGGCCCACGGAATGGGACGGGCATTCCGTAGAAAAGGGCTTCATGGGCCAGTCGGCTGACGGAACACTGACCTAACTGCAGTGGGTCCCCAAGTAGCGTTGCTTCATTATGACATCGATGAGGTGGACTCAGTTCTTTTTTCTATCCATTAGCCTGTAGCCAATTGGGTTTCTTATATGTTGTTTCGCTTAAGCAAAGCCACAGAACCTGCCAGGAACTGGCTGCCTGGCCTGGCTCCCAGCGCCCGCTCCCATGAGCAGCTCATTGATTGTCGGCCTCAGGAAGGAGGGCGCCGCACCCGTGCATTGTCTGCCTTGGACCCGCGAGTGGTCGGACGAAGGAAGAAGTCTCTGTTGGGACCAGCCTTCCGTAGAGCACACGTGAAGGACGTGTGTCCACCAAATGGGCCCTTTCTCAAAGCAGCTAGAAGAATCTCGCAGTCAACCTTGATTTTCTGTTTTGTGTCTGAGAAAGTGCTGGAAGTGGGCTCCGCTGGACTCAGGAGGCAGATTTATGTCTCCCCACGGAGCCAAGCGGCTGCAGCCGCAGATTGCGGGCTGAGGAACGGGAGCTCCGGGGAGCAGGGCGGTGGGGGCACCTGGGAGCAGCTCCGCAGAAAAATGAGTCCACCTGCCCCGCCCCCGCCCTGCTGCTCCCTCCGCCCGCCCCTGGGGACAGAGTGTGCGCAGCGCTGCGCCCTGCGGCGGACGGAGATGTTTTCTCCCTCTTTTGCACTTTCGTGCACCTCTCCCTGGACACCTCCCTACGCAGGTGAAGGGTCATTAGCACCCGTCTCCGTTCCTTTCTCCCCGTGGCGAATGACGGGGCGTCCCCATTGCCTTAAAGAGGCCCAGCCAGGGAGCAGGGAGGGTGCGGGCGGACTTTACCACAGCCTGTGCCCCAGGCCTGCTGCTGGGGTTTCATTCAGACCTTTGCTCACGGCCTTCGGGGCAGGTGTGAGCGTCCTCCGTCCACAGCCCAGGGGAGGCAAGTGACACCCAGGAGCGGCACCAGTGAATGTGGGTGAATTGCGCCTGGGCCTGCTGACCTCAAAGCCTGCTGCACCCCACACAGGTGGGCCCCACGCAGGTGCAGGAGCTGTACAGGCAGCCACAGATTCCGTGTGGCATCATCTCGTTTGAATCCTGACAAGTTTTATTAAATCAGCTTTCAAAGCAAAAGGGGCTGCCACTACCCAGGGACACATGGCAGGCCAGAGACCAGAGGAAGAGGCTGGACACCCTGCCCCGGGACGGTGGCAGCTCAGCTGGGTTACAATACGGTTGCTGAGTTTTGTAAATCATGATGGCCCGCGCATGGCGTCCTCCCGTTTCACCCTGGAAGCCGCTGTGGAACAGGCAGACCGTTTTCTGTGTCCCGACGAGGAATAAACAGGGTCTCCCGGCTGAGACAGGCTGAGACTCAGGATGGACGCCATGTGGGCAAGGCTGAGAGGCTGGTGGTCCTTTAACTCCATCCTCAGTAGGCGCATGCGGTAGGTCCCGGAATTATCCCCGTTTCACAGAAGAGAGCAGCGAGGCGCAGGCAGCTGAGGCGAGGGGTGCTGGGGCTGGCGTCCGCCCTCCTCAGTCCCATGGCCTCGTCTCCCCGAGGGCCTGGCTGCCTCGCAAATGCACAGCCTCCAGAGTCCCTGCTCCTGATGCGCACGCTCTGTCCCTGCAGTGGGGCTGGCAAACGTGGGAGGAACCCGGTCACCCGATTCCTTCCCTGGAGGAAACGCCCCTCAGCAGGTGCGGGGACGGTCACGTGCGCACAGCCTTCACTGCCGGCGGCTGGCGGGCTTCTCTGGGTCCTGTGTCGCTCTGGGTGCAGTGAGATCCTGTCGTCCATGACTGTGGTGATCCTACCCGAGGATACTTTCCCATTGCTTTTTTTTTTTTTTAAGAGACAATGAAAGGGAGGGAAGAAAGGGGGGGTGGAGAGAAACATCGATGTGAGAGAGATACTTCTATTGGTTGCTTCCTGTGTGCACCCTGACCTGGGCTGTGGATCTAACCTGCTACCCAGGTACATGCTCTTGATCAGAATCGAACCCGAGACCCTTCAGTGCGGGGGAGGGGAATACAAGGAGGGCAACGCTCTAACCACTGAACATGCCGGCCAGGGCAATGGGTTTCTTTATATCCGAGTGCAGGTGAGTGTCCCCTGACTGACCAGGGGAGCCGCCCTCCCTCAGACGGCCTGCTGGGGATGGCGTGCAGCCCGATCGGCCGGGCCTGGTCCTGGGGAGCCGGCGTCCCAGGGTGCATCTGCCATGGACCACGGCGCGGTGCTCGCGGGGCACAGCAGCTATTGTTACGATCGTCACTTCATCTGGGGCTTCGCTCTGGGGCTTGGGTTGAGCCCCGGTCACGGGATGACCGCCTCCTCGAATCAGCACTTAGGATGCCTGGCTCCCAAGGCTGCGGCCAGAGGACGCGCTTGCTGTGCAGAGCAGCCAGCTCCCGCGCGCCCGCAGCCTCCCTCCGGGCCTGCGCCGGGTCTGCGCCCACCATCCGCAGGCAGGGCACCGCTCCGCCCCTCACTGAGGAAGAGCCGACCCGGGCGAGCTGCCAGGTAGCGGGAGGCTGGACGTGGACAGGCGCCACCTGCCTGGCTTCCTGCTCAGAGGCAGGCCCCGGTCCCGGCCCCGCCACCACCCTCGCAGCCATGGCGGTGATGGTGTGTGAGCGGCCGGTGTCCTTGACAAACGGGGGAGCAGGGGCAGCTGAGCACCTGCGGGCCAGGGCGCCGGGGGCCGGACGGGATCTCGTCCACTCACGGCCTCCTTCCCAGCGAGGAGGGCGGTGGAGGCAGGAGAACTCCTCGGTGGGGCTGCATGCGGGCAGGGGCGCCCAGGGGGGAGGGGGGAGGAGGAGGGCACCACGGTCCTGGGGAGCAGCTGGCTGCCTCTTCTCCACAAACCACCAGCAAGTCCAAGGTGAAGGCTGACACCAAGGTCCTGCTGTTACCCCTGCGGCCTTCCTGGCCGACACGTGTGAGGGGCGCGCGGACCGGCGCCGGGGCTGCTGCCCGGCTCGCCTGAGGCGCATGCTCCTCGGTGACCGGTGCCCACTGCGCGCCTCCAGCCGTCCCTCGGGAGCCTTCCCAGGTGACTCTGTTGATCTGTTTTCTTTCCAAACACAGGAGCTGGTGGAAGAGGGACCGAGGGTGGGAGACGGTCATGGATGTGGGGCTGGGCCAGCGGCCGTGAGTGACGGCTGGGCTGTTCACCTTCCCCACATCCAGACGTGGGAGGCGGGGTCCCCGGCTGGTCCTCAGGTTCCGGTGGGTCCTTATTTTCTATCCAAAAGGGAGCAGTGTTTACTCCCTGAAGCGGGCGACAGCCTCTGAGGAGTCCTAGGTGCAGGGTGGGGCAGGGGCTTGGCTCCATCGCCTCCTTTTCCGTCGCCGCCGCCTCAGTGCCGCCCTCGCAATGAAGCGCGGTGGCCGGTGCCTTTCTGTGCCGCCCGGCCAGTCCTCCAGGCTGAGCCCGACCGGCACTACTCTCCAGTAACCAGTGTGCTTCGTATCGTCCCTCCAGAAACACACACGCACGCATGCACATATGCACCAATGCACACACACATGCACACACACAAATGCACGCTGGAGATCTATGGCCCCGACAGTAATGTAAGGCGAAGGAGCACACAGCTGACGGGCCCTCCAGCCCTCGTGGGAAGAGACTGAGATGCGTGCTGGGAGCCAGGCATAGCAGCGGCATGTGCTGGGTCCGTCCCGGCACATTTGGTGCACATCATCTTTTTAGGCGAATTTTAGCCTCAGAATCAAAACTTGTGCTGATTAACCTGAGTGCCGTACACATTAGGAAGCCGAGTCGCAGAATCACTTGCTCAGGGTCAGAGAGCCCTGGATTCCGGATTGAAGTGCCTTTGGTTTTTCCTCAAATTAAATGGAAAGAAGGCAAGTTTATGTCATTTTCCCATGAGGGTGAATGCGGCTCCACGTGGACAGAATCTGGTCTCAGGGCTGACAGTGGAGGGGACAGCTCTGCGTGTCTGGGGTGCGGGCGGAGGGCGGGGTACGGGCGGAGGCTGCAGGCGTGTCTTCACCGGGTAGCGTGGCTCAGGAAGGCACCCCACGCCTGAGCCTCCTTTTCCCTGTAAAATGGGATTGAATTCCTTCCTGAAGGTCACGGTGATGGGTCAGGATGCCAAGCTCCCGGCAAATGCTCCCCCTTCTGCAGGCCCAGGCCAGGCCGTCCTTCTAATAACAGCAGCGAGTGTTTCTGGGTGGGCCACAGTCTGCAGAACGCTTTCACGCCTTCGTTCCAACCACTCCGCCTTCCGGACCAATAAGAACATGGTCAGAGATGAGTGTTCTGTGAGTCTGAAAGCAGAAAACCGGAGCCATTGGGCCAGCGGACGGGGATGTGGGCGCTGTGCCCAGCTCCTCGAAGGACCCCCAGGAACCTGGCAGATGGGACAGTCTGTGTTCTGAGCCCCGTGGAAGCCTGTGCTCAGGTCCCACACCTGCTTTCCCATGTGACCAGGGCCATGCCGCTTGGGCTGTTGACTCAATATTTACCCACGTCTGCCACCAGCAAGGACACGCGTCTCAGCATCATGCTTGGCGAGAGGAGGGACGGAGTGGCCCTGCAGCGGTCATCTTTATTTCCATGGCAGGCAGGTCAGGAAAACTGATCAGATTAATCATACGAACCAGCAAACGTCAGGAGTGAGAGCGCAAGGAGCAGAGGAGTTCTCGCGGCATTCCGGGACGCACCTGCCCATGCGCTGATGGGATCTGTGGCCTCGGTGGGGGCATGGCCGTGGGAAGGAGGCCTGGGGGAAATCGAACACCAGCCATGGCAGGCCTGGGCCCTTGTGAATCAGAGCCTCGGGCCACCCCGAGCTGCTGGCCTGGAGGCCTGGGGTGTGCGAGAACGTCCACTCCCAAGGGCGCAGGGAGTGCGGGCTGCCGGTCCGAGACTGGGAGGGCCTAGTCGTGGGGTCTTGTTCTGACCCCACCCTGATTCTCTGAGCTCCGTGAACACTTCACGCGTGGCCTCTGAAACCCCATGTGTAACCGTGTTGCCTCCTTGATCCACAGGCTCCCGGAGAGCCCACGGAGCCCCTGTGGGTGGAAGTGTATGTAAGGCACAGGGCAAAGCCCAACCTCCAGCTGCTTCTACTCCAAGTCCACTTTGCTTGGTGTTTAATCGACGTTGGTGCGATTATGACAACGTCCCTCCAGGTTATTCCTTCATTAAAGTGTAACTGAAGAGCGCCATTGTGCGGAGGCGGGGAGGTGGCGATGCCGGCGCAGGCGGCTCTGCCCTCCAGCAGCCTACACCATGCAGGACCGCGGGGACTGCAGCCACCTGCACGCTGAGTGTGGTTTTCACACATTCAATGGTTGGGAAAAGTCCAGAAGAAGGGAGCTCACGAGGCATCAGGATTATGTTGAACGCGGGCGTCAGTGTCTATGGATAAAGTTTGATTGAAACCCAGGGATGCTCACTCATCTTCCTGTTCAATGGCTTCCTCTGTGCAGCGTGGCTGCGTGGGGCAGCCGTGGCTGTGTGGGGCAGCTATGGCCGCTTGGGGCAGCCGTGGCGAAGGCTCTGCCCTTTGCAGAACAGTCTGCGACCCCGTCAAGGGGACGAGTTGAACCCCACCGTATTGGGGGAAAGGGAAGGTCTGGGGAGACTCCCAGGTGGGCCTGCTGCAGACAGGGAGGCTGGCTCAGGCCTAGGGAATGGCAGCAGCCAACATTGCAGGCCTCAGGGCAGCAGAGAATGGCAGGTACAAAGGCCCTGGGGTGCAGTTTGACTTCAGAGGCCCTGCCGGGGCTGACCAGCAGACCCTGAGCGATGGGTGAGTGATTGCTCTGACAGGATGGCTGTGAAAGAGAGGGCTAAGGGGCTGCCGGCCAAAGGAACCAGACAGCCTCCATCGCCTGCCTCTCCAGGCTTTATTGTAGCAGCAGTTTGAGATACAGTTTGTCTTGTAGAAACAATCAGTAGGTAAGTAATCTTGGGAGGACACATGTGTCTGCAGTGTCCTTTAAGCAAGGACACCCGAAGATTATGTATAAAGATTGCGGTAAACACCCGGGGGTCCGCACGTACACAGACTTGTTTGGAAAGGTCAAGGGACATTAGGGGCAGCCAGCTTCAGCCAACTCCCCTAGGTCGGAATTCCAACAAACAGGGCGGGCTGCCTTCAGCCACTTCCCTTTTCAGAATTTCCTCCTTCCAGACTTTCCAACCAAGTCTCTCCTGCTTTCCTACAAGACCCGGTCAGTCCTCCTGCCCCAGGACTATAGGCCTGCTCCCCCCTCCCCCAGGACTATAGACCCTGCTCCCCCCTCCCCCAGGACTACAGGCCCTGCTCCCCCTCCCCCAGGACTACAGGCCCTGCTCCCCCCTCCCCCAGGACTATAGGCCCTGCTCCCCCTCCCCCAGGACTACAGGCCCTGCTCCCCCTCCCCCAGGACTACAGGCCCTGCTCCCCCTCCCCCAGGACTATAGACCCTGCTCCCCCCTCCCCCAGGACTACAGGCCCTGCTCCCCCTCCCCCAGGACTACAGGCCCTGCTCCCTCCCCTCCCCCAGGACTATAGACCCTGCTCCCCCCTCCTCCAGGACTATAGACCCTGCTCCCCCCTCCCCCAGGACTATAGACCCTGCTCCCCCCTCCCCCAGGACTACAGACCCTGCTCCCCCCTCCCCCAGGACTACAGGCCCTGCTCCCCCCTCCTCCAGGACTACAGGCCCTGCTCCCCCTCCCCCAGGACTACAGGCCCTGCGCCCCCTCCCCCAGGACTACAGGCCTGCTCCCCCCTCCCCCAGGACTACAGGCCCTACTCCCCCCTCCCCCAGGACTACAGGCCCTGCTCCCCCCTCCCCCAGGACTACAGGCCCTGCTCCCCCCTCCCCCAGGATTACAGGCCCTGCTCCCCCCTCCCCCAGGACTATAGGCCCTGCTCCCCCTCCCCCAGGACTACAGACCCTGCTCCCCCTCCCCCAGGACTACAGGCCCTGCTCCTCCCTCCCCCAGGACTACAGGCCCTGCTCCCCCCTCCCCCAGGACTACAGGCCCTGCTCCCCCCTCCCCCAGGACTACAGGCCCTGCTCCCCCTCCCCCAGGACTACAGGCCCTGCTCCCCCTCCCCCAGGACTACAGGCCCTGCTCCCCCTCCCCTCCCCCAGGACTACAGGTCCTGCTCCTTTCCCCCCTGAACTGTGGCCCTTCCAGTGCTGGGACAATGATGCTGTGTCTCCATCTCTGATGGGTCCCGGTCCGGCATCTGACGCTTGGTCCATACGCCCAGAGGCCTGGAAGAATTAGTGCTCATTCCTGCTGCCCACCTGTGAGCCCACCAGCCTCCGCCCCGTTGCTGAGCCTCAGCGTCCACGTAGATTAATTTATTTGGGGAAGTTTTTTCTTTGTCATCTCTAAAACTCTTCAGGGGCTTGCTATCCTCCTGAGCGGCCGTGACATTCTGGTTCTCAGTGTATTTATAGACCTTAAGCTTAAAAGCAAATATCACAAAGGTCAGAAAGGTGCTTGGAGATGTGTGCACCACGGGTTCTGTTGCTTTTTTTCAGTAAGAATAAGAAACTAAACACAAGAAAGGTCACATGTGGTGCATCCACGTTCTAGTCACAAATCTCTAATTTTATCAGGGGAGTCCCAGAGCCGCTAGAAGCCAGGACAGTGAGACAGCAGCGGCTTTGTGGGCCCTCAGTGGCCCCCGTCCCATGGTTCTGGCACTTGCACTCCCCTGCCTTCCCCTGCCCTCCCCTACCCTTCCCTGCCCCTACCTTCCCCTCCCCAACCCCTTCCTTCCCCTCCCCTCCCCTACCCTGCCCCTACCTTCCCCTCCCCTCCTCTCCCCTCCCCTGCCCCTACCTTCCCCTCCTCTCCTCTCCCCTCCCCTGCCCCTACCTTCCCCTCCCCTCCTCTCCCCTCCCCTGCCCCTACCTTCCCCTCCCCTCCTCTCCCCTCCCCTGCCCCTACCTTCCCCTCCTCTCCTCTCCCCTTCCCTGCCCCTACCTTCCCCTCCTCTCCCCTCCCCTCTCCTCCCCTCCCCTCCCCTCTCCTCCCCTCCCCTCCCCTCCCCTCCCCTCCCCTGCCCTCCCCTGACTCACGGGGTCCCTTCACATTCCAGGAGACTTGCCCACAGTTGCCAGGCAACGTCACAAGACTGGCCTTTCCCCCCGCAGTGAGGCATCGGCTATTGTCATCACATTTCAGGTTACTATTACTATTTAACAAAACGTGGCCGCGGCCTGTGTCGGGCTCAGTGGGCCCTCTCTCTGCAGAAACGCTCCTGCAGGTTCTGGGGCGGCTGGCTTGTTTGCTGGTCTTGAAGCAGATGAGTTAGCCTGGGGAGGACAGCGAAGGTCTGGCGTGGAGGAGGTGATGGAATGACAGCACCGGCGGCCTCGGGCAGGTGCACAGCCAGTACGGGGGTCACACAGGGAGGAGCGGACACGCTGCTCGACCCTGCTGAGCCCCGGCGTGCTGCCCGGTTCCCGGGAGCGGCCTGAACTGGAGGGACAGAGCCCTGTGCCCTCGGATCCGCCGCCTGCCCAGGGGGCGCAGCAGGCAGGATGTTCGCTCCTTAGACTTCTAAGGACTCTTGTTTCTCATTCTTGACTGACGTCTGGCCAGCACCATCACTGGCCAATTCCTCGGCCATCTCGCTGCTTGGTAAATAGTGCCCGTGGGTTGGGGGCTGGCAGAGCCAGCCAAGCACATGCTCACGCCGCTCTTGGTGCCTGTCCTTCCTCGTCCGGGGACACGGAGACGTGTTGGCCCGACAGAGCGTTGACGTGCACAGCGTACTTGAGACGGTGGTTGCGTAACGGTCGCGTTTGCTGTGCACCTGCCACTGGCCAGCACGGCGATAAACGCTTCCAGCCTCCGGCCGCCGTACCGCAGCCCATGCTGGATGTGCCCCCGCGTCGTCTGGTCACTCACGGAGCAGACGCTGGGGGGCGGGAGGGGGCAGGAACCAGCACAACCAGTGAGCACTCGCGTGAGCGCCAGCGAGGGGCACCTGCGCTTCCCGGGGTAAGTGTTCTGTGACGGAGACGCCGGAGCTGAGAGGACAGCGAGGCAGCGACGTGGCCCGGGCGCCTGTCACACAGGAGTGCCGGCTCCCGGCCAGTGCCCCTTCCACGTCATGGCTCTCCCAGCATTCCCCACCACGCGCGTGGGCGCACGCCCTGGACCCGCTGCTCGCGTGCTCTTGGACACCCCAGTATAATATTTTGTTTAAAAGTGTCTAATAACTTTGAAAGTAGGAAGTCAAAACAAAATTACACTTTTTAATATATGTCACTTGACCATGTATCATTTTACAAGTCTCGTGTGTACACAAGTGTGTATCCGTGTGTGTACACAAGCGTGTACACATGTGACTATGTCAATAACTGTGGGAAGAGCAGCAATGGGGCTGGGGGAACATCTTGGACAGCGTGCTACAACGGGGAACAGCAGCAAACATACAAACCTCCGTTTTCTGCCGCCCTCGGCTCCGGGGAGAGAGGACTCAGGAAGCTTCTGAGTCTCTGGCTCCCGCCCCCCCCCCCCCCCCCCCCCGGGTAACACAAAGGCCAGGGGAAGGGCGGGCAGACCTGGCAACGATGCTGGAAGGAAGAGAGGACACAGCCACCAGCAAGCGTTGGGAAAGGCAGAGCCAGCCTGCATCGAGCCTTGCTGACAAGCACTATTAAATATTAATCCCGTCGCCGCGGGGACTTCATTAACCGGCGTGCGTGCCGGTGCTGACCGCGCACGGCCCGCCTTGCTCTGCACCTGGGCGTGGCGAGGTGCCGGAGGCCAGGTCCCGCTGCCATGCGCGGCCTCTCACGTCACCCAAGTGCTCCGTGCCCTTGGCCGTCTGTCTGTCCTTTCCTTCCACTAATTGGAGACACTTTCCAGGAGAACGAGGGGCTCACCCGCGTGAGGCCGCACACGTGGTGCAGGCGGCTCACGCCTAGGCCCTGGTCTCAGACTCAGAACAGGTGCCACGTACACGCGTTCGGAGAGGTGAGGCCCCGGGGCCTTGTGCCGGCTCACTGCTCGGTTCCAGCTCCTCCTCTTCGAGACGCTTTAAATGAAGACCCCGAACATGAAGGAGGAGAAAGGTCACCCCACAGAGCCAGCAGAGCGTGTGGATGCAACGTCCTCCTGACGGGGCCGCACGGCACGGCTGCGGATGCGAGCGAGGGGCACTGCTCTCGGGCCAGGACCCCGGCTGCAGAGGCCGCCGCGCCCGGCCCCGTGGTCTGTGGCCCCAGGGGCGTCGGAGCATCGTGACCCCCGCGTCCCTCCCGAGACCCTGGCACAGCAGGTCTGGGCTCTGCCGACAAGTCCCGGGAGCTGAGGCTTCTGACTGGGGCAACACTTCGAGAATCTGCTCTCGTCCAACCTCACATCTTACCGACGGGAAAGCTGAGACCCCGAGACATGACTGCGGTTTGCCGAGGTGACCCCTTTACTGTAGGAGTGGCCAGGGCTGTGCCCACAGCCGGGGACAGCCAAGCGCCCGCAGCCACTCCCGGGCCCGCCGCCCTCTCGCCCGGCCCTGCCCAAGCTCCCCACAGAGGTGGCATCTCGGGGCCACGTCCCTGCCAGGGCTGAGACCCACCCAGGCGGCCCCTCTGGCACAGTGGCGGCGCCCAGCGGCCCTGCAGGATGCTGGTCTCCCCACGGAAGACTCCATGCAGCGGAAACACCCAGAATCACGGTCCCCGAGATCCCAGAGCGCATCATGGGGACCACGGGGCCCCGGCCGTGACTGCAGGAGCCTCTGGCCGTGGGGAGCCTGTCCCCCATTAAAGACAGGAAATGCGTTGTTTTCCGCCCACTGGACAGGAAGCCACATGCAGTCCGGCTGCCTTGGCGTTATATGCCCACCAGGGTCTCTTCTGATTTTAAAAGACATGGAAGTTAGAACCTTTTGGGGGCCCCTCCAGTAGGCACCGTGCCAGGTGTGCCCAGTGGTGAGGGGGCGGGGCCTCTCTGCCCCGAAGGCTTCGGCGCCGAGCTCAGCCCTGGGCTCTGCATGGAGACAGAGGGCAGCCCCTCGGAGGGTCGGAGGGTTCGAGGGGGGCAGCCCTGGCACCTGCACCCGTGCCCAGGACAAGCGGCCCGGCTCCCCCGGCGAGCCGCACCGCAGAGGGGCGCCGGGCGCAGTGGCTTTGCATACAATTATAGCGATGGCATCATTTTTTCTGAAACAAACTGTCCATAAATGTCACAGAGAATCCGGGTCTCCTTTTATTAAAACTGAAAAATGTGTATAAGTGTAAATAACAAATGACTGCTACAGGAACGGGAGCGGCACAGCGCGCGGGCGGCTCTCTCCCCTCTCCGCTCCTCTCCTCCTCATGTAATTTGCATTAATAAAGAGGCTGTTCCTTGTCGGAATGTGTTTCATCCGGTTTAAAATCCCAGGGCGATCCACTGGGAAGAGCTCGGGGAGAATCCAACTGTCAGAGCCGACGAGACAAATGAGTCCCCGTGTCAGGAGCGTGTGGTTCAACGATGACAGATTGAGAAGAACTGTCCCCCTCTCGACAGGCGGGCTTCATTTTCAAATTAATAAATCTGAATAAAATATTTTTCCTTTCATTACGCGCGGAGCCTGTTTGACAGTCCCGTGACAGGAGGGAGTCGCAGTGTTGATGAGAGCGGTTTGCAGATCCCACCTGGGCCTGTTCTGCTTTATTTTTACCTGCAAGCTCTCCCGTTTGCCTGGCGCCTGCCCTTCCTCACACCCTGCCTCCGGCGCCCTCCCTCCTCCCCGTCCCCGCCCCCCTGCTCCCAGCTCCCAGTCTTCCCTCCCTGCCGCCCCCACTCCCCTCACCTCTGAAATGTCACCGCTCCTGGGCTGTGCTGTTCTCGGCATTCACCTGCAGGCCGGCACGTTGAATTAAAGGCCGGAGCACATGTCACTGAGGAAAGGAGGAAGAGAAAGAAAGAAACACCTCTAATTATCATGAAATATTCGCTTTCTTCCTGTGGTTGTTTATCGCTGATCATGTCACGGTAACAGCTCACGCCAAGGCTGGAGGAGAGAGTGGATCTCTCTAATTTGTCATTTCACCTTAAGAAGCAGTCCTCATCATTTCCTCTTCACACACACACACACACACACACACACACATCTACACACATCACACACACACATCTACACACATCACACACACAACACATACACACACCCTCACACACATAACACACACACATCACACACATATATCACATACACACACCACACACACCACACACAGCATATACACACATCACACACATACATACCACACACTTCACACACATAACACACACACATCACACACATATATCACATACACACACCACACACAGCATATACACACATCACACACATACATACCACACACTTCACACACATGCATATACACATCACACACACATACACATCACACACATACCACACACATCACACAATACACACATACCACACACATCACATACACACATCACACACCTACACACACCACACATAGCATATACATACATCACACAATACACATCACACACTTCACACACATACACATACATATCACACATACACACATATCACACATACATACACATCACAGAATATCACACACACCACACACATACCACACACATCACACACCTACACATCATGCACCTACACATCACACACATGCATATACATCAAACACATACCACACACATTAACTGCGTACATATATATCACACACATACACACATATACACATACACATATCACACACACAATGCCACACACATATATAAATGTCACACACACATCACAAACACACACACATACACACATGCACACACACACACAAAAGCAACCCTTCCAATCAGACAGATTGTAGCCAGACCTTGTAGCCAGCTCCCTGCCCAGAGCGGAAGGCGCTCCTGCGCCCCAGCCGTCGGCACACGCAGGCGCATCTCAGTGCTCGGGGGACAGCGAGGCCTCTTAAATAATTCAGGGCACTTTGTGGGACGCGCTAGGCGCTCATTAGAGAACGCTCCTGAGGAAAGGGCGTCTTGCTGGCAGAGGGGGTTTTGTGTTGGCACTTGGTGTGGAATCTGGGCACAGCGGGCAACTTCCAAGTGCCCGTTCTGCGGCCCGAGATCCAGGCAGAGAGAAATGGATCTCATTACGTTCACGGCTGCAGCCAGCGACGCCCCAGTTCCCACCTTCAGGCAAACTCCCCTCCCCCTGGAAGGAAGGAGGGAGACCTGCCATGGCCACGGAGCTGAGAGGGGGGACCCTGAGGTCCGTGGCACACGCTCGGCCCCGGTCGGTGGTACTGGCCGTTGTCCTGCCGTCCCCGCCGCTCCGCGAGGGCCGAGGCTGCGAGCTCCTCTGCAGCTGTGCGGGCGCTTCGGTGCCGGGCCTGCACCCGCTGTCCCTGGGGGTCTGCCCCCCGCCTCCCCCAGCAGTCTCTGCAGACACAGGGCACCTAGGTACCAAGCTTGTGTTTGGGTAAATGTAGGTGGAATTTCCCAGTGACAATCAGATCTTTAGGCTTAGGGGAAAATGGGAGTGAGGGTGTGTGTGACATTTGGGGTTTGAATCTTGAAATCAACTATTTGCGTGTAGCCATTTGGACACAGGCACAGTTAGGGGAGCTTCCCGAATACCCACATGTAAGGGAGGCACTCTGTATGGCTGGGAAGCAGAGCCTGGTACGCAGACTTCTCAGACGGGTGAGATTTTGCTGAAACATCAGATTCCTCAACAGGATAAGTAGAAAATCTACCCACTAAAAGGTCCAAGGCAAGACATCCGGGGAAGACGGAGCAAGCTGGATGGTCAGTGTCCACATTCCAGAAGTCCCACCCCGGCGGCTGTGGCTGCTGTCTCGTTGTTTCCTGAACCGTTTCTCCCAGAGACAGCTCCCTCTGAGGGCGTCCCGCCACTCCAAACCGTCGCTGTGACCTAGAGGTGAGTCTCTGAGCAGCTGCCGTAATGCCAGAGGAAGACAGGGAAAGGCGTTGGGTGTTCAGGGTCTCTTTACATGCCTGAATTCATCCGATTTCACAGCAACCCGGGGACAGGCAGGCATCACAGCCCTCACTTCCTAGAACTTACGGGAAGTGCAGTGTCAGGATGAAGTCACTTCATAAGATCACTTGAGTCACAAATAGAGAAGGGGATTGATTTTCTCCTTAGTCCATGTTCACTAAATTGTACTTCACTCTGCTGTGTGTTTCTGTGTGTGTCCGTGTCTGCGTGTCTCTCTACTGGTATGTGTGCACGTGTGTGCATGCCTAATTGCGCATGTGTGTTTGTGCTTATGTGTCTGTGTTTGCATGTCTCTGTATGTCTGTGTCTGTATGTGCATGTCTGTGTGTTTCTCTATGTGTGCATGCCTGTGTGTGCATTTCTGATTGTGTGTGTGTGTGTGTGTGCATGCTCTCGGTTACACCACACATGAGTGGAGCTGACTACTGTTAACTGGCTGGAAGTTACTGCCTGGACTCCTACCCGTTCCCATTCAGCCTTGTTGATTACTTTGTATCTGCCTCTCGAAGTCTACATGTTTTCAGATTCTCTTCCATTTTATTTCTGGATAATATTCAGGTGGTTAAGAAACAGTCACATGAGCTCCATCAGTGCCCTCCAGCAAGTGGTGTTGGTTATTGATTGTTAAAGGGAGAGAACCTACAGAAATCTTGAGATCTGTAAGATTTTTACAGCAATGAGAAGTACTCACAAGCCCTGGCCTGTGTGGCTCAGTTGGTTGAGCGTTGGCCATGCACCAAAAGGTGGCTGTTGGATTCCCAGTCAGGTTCCATGCCCGGATAGTGGGCTTGCTCCCTGTAGGGGGTGTAAGGGGGTGGCTGATAGATGTTGCCACTCTCACATCAATGTTTCTCGCTTTCCCTCTCCCTTCCTCTCTCTAAAAATCAATTTTAAAAAATCTTAAAAAAATATTCATGGGATTGAAAGAGGGTACGGAGATCATAATAGATACATGATTTGTGTATTTTTAAAAGATGGGGAATTATGCCCTATTGTGGGTCAGTGAGCTGGTTACTTATTGAGTGCTAGGCTTTCTCGGGCCGTCTCACTTCCTCCAGGCTGTGTTAATATCGCAGACAATCATTGGTTTAGGAGACACTGGAGAATAAAGCAGCACCTTCACTTACATCTTACAACTGTCACAGAAACATTGTGTCTCTGCTTTCTTGAATTGGGCAGAAAAGAGAGTGAGTGAGAGAATGAATGAATGAAGAGTAAACAAACATCTTCATGTCAGCACTCCCAGGAGGCACTGCCATCCCGTCATTGCTGAATGAGGACGCAGAGCATTGACCGGCTTAGGGGCCAAAGCACTAAAGCGCGGCCGACCCTCCCGCACCCACGCCATCTGTCCGGGTGCTTTCTCCTACGTCGCAGTATCCGTAGCCTCAGGTTTCTGAAGGGTAGAGGAGCTTCTTACTCTGGGGTTGGGTCTTCCACGCCCCTGGGCAGACGATGGGTGTGGCTCACCTGCCATGAACTGGCATCTTGTATTTGGGACAAACCCATGCTGGGCAACTGGGGGGCGGAGAGGCTGAAAAGATTGCCGGCCTCACTCCTTCCGTGGGTCCCTCTAGCTTCATGGAGTGTAGCTCCACGCTTCGCTAAGGGGGCGTGGCTGCAGGTAGTGCCCCGTGGTGGCTCGCAGGTAGGGACAGCGGGAGCAGCCACGTTCCGAGCTCCCGCCTGCAGGCCTTAGGACCTGGGCTGCTTTCCCTCTTCACTCGGAAGCCCCGGAGGCAGCTGGGAAGGAGGAGCAGGTGACGCACTTGCACGTTTGCTGAGCTGCTGCTCTGTGCCAGGGACTGTGCTGGACCCGCCCTCCGGAGCCACACACACCTCCGCCTGTCTGCCTGGGTCCCCAGGGCCCGTCTCCAGAGCTGGGGCAGACGGTGCAGCGACTGTGGGGCCTCCTGCAGGTCTGCCTCTGGGCCGGTGCTTAGAAATAGGAGAATGCCACTGACAAGTACACGCCCTTGTGGCCAGGGCGAGTCCTGTCTTTGCATTACTTGTTTACAGCATTCCATCCTGCACTTAAATTGAATCACTTTCCTTTTATATTAATAATCCCTGCCACTGTTGTTATTACTACAACATTTGTTAGGCACCTACTGTGTGCCAGGCACATGCTGAGTCTTCCATATGGGTCTCCTTTTATTCTGACAATAGCTCTGTGAGAGTATTTTATCTTTCTCTCATTACTGAACGTAGCTGAGCAAATGGAGGTTGGAAGCCAAGCAGGCCCTCCTGGGCCCTGTGACTCGTGAGGAGTACAGCTGGGATTCGAACCGTGGACTTACCCCCAGGTCTGCATCATTAATACGAAACGTTATCACTTACCCTGTTTACACAATGTCTCTGTGCCTTTGCTGCATTTGCCTAGAATTGCCTTCCCCTGTATTTACACTTGTCACAATCCCCACACCTCCAACTCAGGGCTGAGTCCAAATGCCTCCTCCTCCATGAAGTCTTCCTGAATTTTCACTGCAGGGTGATGTCTCCATGTTAAGGGGATCCTTGAATATGACATTGCGGCTATCACTGTAGGATAATTGTGAGCTCAGGACCAGGAGCCCGTGGTCCTGCTTCGCGCAGGCTTGGCCCGTGTCCTCCCTCAGAGGACTGGATCTCTGTCCTCCTCACATGCCCAGGGATCGAACGTCTGCAGTCTCCCCCGTGGCCCACTGCTTTCCGGAGATCAGCACTCCCCCCCTCACCTGAATGCACGCCTCCTGCTGGCCATGCCACCGCCACTGAGGCGGCCTGCTCACCTGCTCAGGGGACGCACCAAACGCCGTCCCTCAGCTCCAAGCAGTAACCAAGCAACCCCGGCTTTCCCCTCCCTGACCTTTCCCACTCGCACGACCTCTGGCAGAGCCTATTTTTCATCCCTTAATCTTGTTGTCACTGCCCCCTCTCACCTCTGGCGTCAGCAGCAAGGAGAGCAGGTTCTGGCGCACAGAAATGTCACTAGCAGGTGGCGGCAGGCGCCTGCTTCGTGCCGCCCGCACCCTCCGGGATTAATAATAAGTAAGATCTGATGGTGGAATCTGGTGGTTTCCTCTTCCATGAGACAGGGTCACCATCCCCTTCCACAGGAGAGATGAGTAGAATACAAACGACGCAGCCGCACTTCCCGCTCTGCTCTGGAGGCTGTGCTGCGGCTCCGGGGCAGTCCTCCGGCGCAGCCCCGACGGCAGGAACCTCGGCAGGAAGACTCCAATTCCGGGTAATGCTCCTCCAAAAGCTCTGGGCTCCATTTCTTGGTCTGACTGGTGCCTTGAATTATTAAAGTCGATGATTCTCACCACCGACTAGAACTCCAAACAATGTGGAAAATCAGATACAGACTAGTATGTTAAACAACTGGGTGGCCTTCCGAGTGGTAGAAGGATTCATTCTGCTGGCATTAAGTGAGAACTTTCTGGATTCTAGGCTAGAAGCATTATGGGCGAGGGCTGCTGGGAGGGAGCTGAGGGTGGAGACCCTGAAGGTAACCTACCCCAAATGCTTTAACTCCCAGCTAATAAGTCGGAGGCTCCAAGAGGCTGTTGGAGGTGTGGCGTCACCAGGTGAGCCTGTGGGCTGTGGAGGTGTGAAATTACCCAGGTGAGCCTGTGGGCTGTGGAGGTTGGAATTATCCAGGTGAGCCTGTGGGCTGTGGAGGTGTGGAGTCACCAGGTGAGCCTGTGGGCTGTGGAGGTTGGAATTATCCAGGTGAGCCTGTGGGCTGTGGAGGTGTGGAGTCACCCAGGTGAGCCTGTGGGCTGTCGAGGTGTGGAATTACCCAGGTGAGCCTGTGGGCTGTGGAGGTTGGAATTACCCAGGTGAGCCTGTGGGCTGTGGAGGTTGGAATTATCCAGGTGAGCCTGTGGGCTGTGGAGGTGTGGAGTCACCAGGTGAGCCTGTGGGCTGTGGAGGTTGGAATTACCCAGGTGAGCCTGTGGGCTGTGGAGGTTGGTGAGCCTGTGGGCTGTGGAGGTGTGGAGTCACCAGGTGAGCCTGTGGGCTGTGGAGGTTGGAATTACCCAGGTGAGCCTGTGGGCTGTGGAGGTTGGATTTATCCAGGTGAGCCTGTGGGCTGTGGAGGTGTGGAGTCACCCAGGTGAGCCTGTGGGCTGTCGAGGTGTGGAATTACCCAGGTGAGCCTGTGGGCTGTGGAGGTTGGAATTACCCAGGTGAGCCTGTGGGCTGTGGAGGTTGGAATTATCCAGGTGAGCCTGTGGGCTGTGGAGGTGTGGAGTCACCCAGGTGAGCCTGTGGGCTGTGGAGGTTGGAATTATCCAGGTGAGCCTGTGGGCTGTGGAGGTGTGGAGTCACCAGGTGAGCTTGTGGGCTGTGGAGGTTGGAATTACCCAGGTGAGTCTGTGGGCTGTGGAGGTGTGGAGTCACCAGGTGAGCCTGTGGGCTGTGGAAGTTGGTGAGCCTGTGGGCTGTGGAGGTGTGGAGTCACCAGGTGAGCCTGTGGGCTGTGGAGGTTGGAATTACCCAGGTGAGCCTGTGGACTGTGGAGGTTGGAATTACCCAGGTGAGCCTGTGGGCTGTGGAGTATGCAATTATCCAGGTGAGCCTGTGGGCTGTGGAGGTGTGGAGTCACCAGGTGAGCCTGTGGGCTGTGGAGGTGTGAAATTACCCAGGTGAGCCAGTGGGCTGTGGAGGTTGGAATTACCCAGGTGAGCCTGTGGGCTGTGGAGGTGTGGAGTCACCAGGTGAGCCTGTGGGCTGTGGAGGTTGGAATTACCCAGGTGAGCCTGTGGGCTGTGGAGGTGTGGAGTCACCAGGTGAGCCTGTGGGCTGTGGAGGTTGGAATTACCCAGGTGAGCCTGTGGGCTGTGGAGGTGTGGAGTCACCAGGTGAGCCTGTGGGCTGTGGAGGTTGGTGAGCCTGTGGGCTGTGGAGGTGTGGAGTCACCAGGTGAGCCTGTGGGCTGTGGAGGTTGGTGAGCCTGTGGGCTGTGGAGGTGTGGAGTCACCAGGTGAGCCTGTGGGCTGTGGAGGTGTGGAGTCACCAGGTGAGCCTGTGGGCTGTGGAGGTTGGAATTATCCAGGTGAGCCTGTGGGCTGTGGAGGTGTGGAGTCACCCAGGTGAGCCTGTGGGCTGTCGAGGTGTGGAATTACCCAGGTGAGCCTGTGGGCTGTGGAGGTTGGAATTACCCAGGTGAGCCTGTGGGCTGTGGAGGTTGGAATTATCCAGGTGAGCCTGTGGGCTGTGGAGGTGTGGAGTCACCCAGGTGAGCCTGTGGGCTGTGGAGGTTGGAATTATCCAGGTGAGCCTGTGGGCTGTGGAGGTATGGAGTCACCAGGTGAGCCTGTGGGCTGTGGAGGTTGGAATTACCCAGGTGAGCCTGTGGGCTGTGGAGGTGTGGAGTCACCAGGTGAGCCTGTGGGCTGTGGAGGTTGGATTTATCCAGGTGAGCCTGTGGGCTGTGGAGGTTGGTGAGCCTGTGGGCTGTGGAGGTGTGGAGTCACCAGGTGAGCCTGTGGGCTGTGGAAGTTGTTGAGCCTGTGGGCTGTGGAGGTTGGTGAGCCTGTGGGCTGTGGAGGTGTGGAGTCACCAGGTGAGCCTGTGAGCTGTGAAGGTTGGAATTATCCAGGTGAGCCTGTGGGCTGTGGAGGTGTGGAGTCACCCAGGTGAGCCTGTGGGCTGTGGAGGTTGGAATTATCCAGGTGAGCCTGTGGGCTGTGGAGGTGTGGAGTCACCAGGTGAGCCTGTGGGCTGTGGAGGTTGGAATTACCCAGGTGAGCCTGTGGGCTGTGGAGGTTGGTGAGCCTGTGGGCTGTGGAGGTGTGGAGTCACCAGGTGAGCCTGTGGGCTGTGGAAGTTGTTGAGCCTGTGGGCTGTGGAGGTGTGGAGTCACCAGGTGAGCCTGTGGGCTGTGGAGGTTGGAATTACCCAGGTGAGCCTGTGGACTGTGGAGGTTGGAATTACCCAGGTGAGCCTGTGGGCTGTGGAGGTTGCAATTATCCAGGTGAGCCTGTGGGCTGTGGAGGTGTGGAGTCACCAGGTGAGCCTGTGGGCTGTGGAGGTTGGAATTACCCAGGTGAGCCTGTGGGCTGTGGAGGTTGGTGAGCCTGTGGGCTGTGGAGGTGTGGAGTCACCAGGTGAGCCTGTGGGCTGTGGAGGTGTGAAATTACCCAGGTGAGCCAGTGGGCTGTGGAGGTTGGAATTACCCAGGTGAGCCTGTGGGCTGTGGAGGTGTGGAGTCACCAGGTGAGCCTGTGGGCTGTGGAGGTTGGAATTACCCAGGTGAGCCTGTGGGCTGTGGAGGTTGGAATTACCCAGGTGAGCCTGTGGGCTGTGGAGGTGTGGAGTCACCAGGTGAGCCTGTGGGCTGTGGAGGTTCGAATTACCCAGGTGAGCCTGTGGGCTGTGGAGGTGTGGAGTCACCAGGTGAGCCTGTGGGCTGTGGAGGTTGGAATTACCCAGGTGAGCCTGTGGGCTGTGGAGGTGTGGAGTCACCAGGTGAGCCTGTGGGCTGTGGAGGTTGGAATTACCCAGGTGAGCCTGTGGGCTGTGGAGGTTGGAATTATCCAGGTGAGCCTGTGGGCTGTGGAGGTGTGGAGTCACCCAGGTGAGCCTGTGGGCTGTGGAGGTTGGAATTACCCAGGTGAGCCTGTGGGCTGTGGAGGTGTGGAGTCACCAGGTGAGCCTGTGGGCTGTGGAGGTTGGAATTACCCAGGTGAGCCTGTGGGCTGTGGAGGTTGGTGAGCCTGTGGGCTGTGGAGGTGTGGAGTCACCAGGTGAGCCTGTGGGCTGTGGAAGTTGTTGAGCCTGTGGGCTGTGGAGGTGTGGAGTCACCAGGTGAGCCTGTGGGCTGTGGAGGTTGGAATTACCCAGGTGAGCCTGTGGGCTGTGGAGGTTGGAATTACCCAGGTGAGCCTGTGGGCTGTGGAGGTTGGAATTATCCAGGTGAGCCTGTGGGCTGTGGAGGTGTGGAGTCACCCAGGTGAGCCTGTGGGCTGTGGAGGTTGGAATTATCCAGGTGAGCCTGTGGGCTGTGGAGGTGTGGAGTCACCAGGTGAGCTTGTGGGCTGTGGAGGTTGGAATTACCCAGGTGAGTCTGTGGGCTGTGGAGGTGTGGAGTCACCAGGTGAGCCTGTGGGCTGTGGAGGTTGGAATTACCCAGGTGAGCCTGTGGGCTGTGGAGGTTGGTGAGCCTGTGGGCTGTGGAGGTGTGGAGTCACCAAGTGAGCCTGTGGGCTGTGGAGGTTGGAATTATCCAGGTGAGCCTGTGGGCTGTGGAGGTGTGGAGTCACCCAGGTGAGCCTGTGGGCTGTGGAGGTTGGAATTATCCAGGTGAGCCTGTGGGCTGTGGAGGTGTGGAGTCACCAGGTGAGCCTGTGGGCTGTGGAAGTTGGTGAGCCTGTGGGCTGTGGAGGTGTGGAGTCACCAGGTGAGCCTGTGGGCTGTGGAGGTTGGAATTACCCAGGTGAGCCTGTGGACTGTGGAGGTTGGAATTACCCAGGTGAGCCTGTGGGCTGTGGAGGTTGCAATTATCCAGGTGAGCCTGTGGGCTGTGGAGGTGTGGAGTCACCAGGTGAGCCTGTGGGCTGTGGAGGTTGGAATTACCCAGGTGAGCCTGTGGGCTGTGGAGGTTGGTGAGCCTGTGGGCTGTGGAGGTGTGGAGTCACCAGGTGAGCCTGTGGGCTGTGGAGGTTGGAATTACCCAGGTGAGCCTGTGGGCTGTGGAGGTTGGAATTACCCAGGTGAGCCTGTGGGCTCTGGAGGTGTGGAGTCACCAGGTGAGCCTGTGGGCTGTGGAGGTTCGAATTACCCAGGTGAGCCTGTGGGCTGTGGAGGTGTGGAGTCACCAGGTGAGCCTGTGGGCTGTGGAGGTTGGAATTACCCAGGTGAGTTGTGGGCTGTGGAGGTGTGGAGTCACCAGGTGAGCCTGTGGGCTGTGGAGGTTGGAATTACCCAGGTGAGCCTGTGGGCTGTGGAGGTTGGTGAGCCTGTGGGCTGTGGAGGTGTGGAGTCACCAGGTGAGCCTGTGGGCTGTGGAGGTGTGGAGTCACCAGGTGAGCCTCTGGGCTGTGGAGGTTGGTGAGCCTGTGGGCTGTGGAGGTGTGGAGTCACCAGGTGAGCCTGTGGGCTGTGGAGGTTGGTGAGCCTGTGGGCTGTGGATGTGTGGAGTCACCAGGTGAGCCTGTGGGCTGTGGAGGTTGGAATTACCCAGGTGAGCCTGTGGGCTGTGGAGGTTGGTGAGCCTGTGGGCTGTGGAGGTTGGTGAGCCTGTGGGCTGTGGAGGTTGGAATTACCCAGGTGAACTTGTAGACTTGGTCAGGGCAGGTGTTGTTATGCCCTTCAGCTCTGTCTCCAGGCTCACCCACTACTTCTGGTTTGTTTGTTTGTTTGTTTTTCTCAAAAAGCGCTAAGTAACTGCTGTGGGAAAATAAATACAAAACGATGGCCAAGACTTCCAGGACAGGAACACTGGGTGCGATTCGGTGAGCTTGGAGCCATCGTCTGAATTAGGGACGGAGCCTGTAGTCTGGCTCCCGGGAACCCCGGGCTCAGGAGAGCGCAGACGCAGTTTCTCCAGGCAGAGGAGGGAACCACAGGCCCCTCTCTGTGCCCAGGGAGGCCACCGTGGAAACCATAGAGTTAAATAATAATTCGGGAGACAGGCCTGGCCACGGAACACACCAGGCGTCTGAGTGTAAGACCTACTGCCCAGCGACTGGCCGTGCAGGGGCAGTAGCGCTTAGTGGCAGCAGCACCGAGTCAGGAGGGCAGGGCAGCCACAGCTCAGCAGCGTGGACCAGAGTAGGGGGGCCGGGGGCCTGGAGGGAGGCAGCCACAGCTCGGAGGGGTCGCAGCCGGTGGGGGCAGGGGGCCTGGAGGGGTGTGGGACTTGGAATCGGGAGAATGTGACGTGTGCTTGATAATGCATAAATCCTGATGGCACCGCAGAGTCTGGTGAAGCAGGTTGTTGGGATCGGCCTGAGAGGCAGGCTTGGATGAGAGGGTGAAAGGTCAAGGAATGGGAGGGACTGAGTCCCTTAGCACTGGGCTGCCCAGTTCCCCACAGAGGCAGCCGTGAGGACCCACACACACACCTCCTAAGTGGATGTGTTTTCTGATGACGGCCATGTGGGCTCTGATTTATGAACCAACAGTGACATCTACCCCATGTTCTAGCCCGACAAAGCGAGTACTCTTCCGGGCGTGCCCTGCCTCGTTCCTGCCCCAGTGCATGTGGCTCCCGTCCTGTCCTCACCACCGGCCACTGCATACCTGTCTGAGCCACGTGGCGCCCGGACACTGGGAGTGACGCCCTAAGGCCCCCTGCGGACATATCGGTTGCCTCCTCCTGTCCTTACAGTGTGGGTCACGCCCAGACATGTGGTCCTCGTTGGAATGAGTTTAATTCACAAAACAGCACGTGTAAATACCGCCCATAAATTAATCAGCAGGACAGGTGTCTGCTGCCAACTTGAGGGCCCGTGGGCCACATGCAAGGAGACGAGGATGTGCTACTTGCCTTGGTTGGGGGGAAAGCTATCAGACATAACAAATCAGGACTTCTTAGGCATGCGCCTGTGGGTAGGGCACACAGAGGGAAGATGCTAGTCGGTCAGGACAGAAATTACTTGGTTGACGATTATTTGATTCTATCAAATAGCCCGTGAGTGTGTTGCCTGCCTTGTGGTTGAAGGTGGAAAAATAGTGTTGTCGTTAGACCGACAGTACAATGTTTTGGAAGGAGGTCCGTTTCTAAGGGAGGAAAGGGATGCTGGCAGGACCCTCTGCCCTGGGCCAGAGAGAAGGCAAAGGAGAAAGGAGCAGTGGCCGCACCAGGAAGTGGAGGCGGGTCTGAGCGGGGATGGGCGCCGCCCTCGACTACAGGGAGTGGAACTCACCGGGAGATTATAATGCCTTAAACCAGGGACCACGTGATTTTCTGGAGACAAGACAACATATAATCTAAGAAAACCATCGCCCGGTTTACCAGATAACCCTGACATAGTCGTGCGATGTTTGAGGCGGATTGTTAGCTTGAACTCGGAAGTGTTCTAACTTCGGTGTCTCCGGTCACACTAAGAGCCGCGCCCTTTTCTTCCCGCGGAGCCCGAGGCGCCTTCAGCAGTGTTTCCTGGGGCTCTGAGGCTCTGACCCCGTTTCTAAAAGGCAGCCCCGCAGTGTGTCTTTGTAAAGTATTTGTGTATTTTTAAAGGACAGTGTCTCCGTTTTAATAACGGACATATATTTGCATTATTTTACTAGTTATCAAGTGCTTTTGTGTACATTTATTATAACATTTTTTTCAAACCTTATGTGATAGTAATAAAAATTGTATCTTTTTTTAAAGAGAGTAGAAGAGAGGGGGGAGGGAGGGAGAGTGAGAGAGAGAGAGAGAGAGAGAGAGAGAGAGACATCAATGAGAGAGAGGCACATTGATTTGTTGCCTCCCACCTCGTGCCCCAACCGGGCTCAGGGATTGAACCTGCAACCCAGCTGTGTGCCCGTGACTGGGAATCGAACCCACGACCCTTCGGTGCACTGGCAGATGCTCTAACCACTGAGCCCACTGGCAGGTCTACAATAAACATTTGTATCTTCAATCAAAGGAACAAAGGGTCCAATTACTCAACCAAGAAGCCACACCCAGGACCGCCCCGGCTGCCCTGAGAGCGGGGTCCTCAGGGTCCGGACCCCATGTGCTCTCTGAGGGACCCCGCAGCTTCCAGTGGTGGTGAGGTGCCTGGACACCCCAGAAGAGGCTGTCGGAGGGAGCACTGCCCCCCGCACGGCGGTGCTGGCTGAGGTTTGCCTGGGAGGCCGGCTCCTGCCGGCTGCGGCGATGAAGCCCTCATTACGGAAGGGGCATGGGCTCCGGAATGGGGTTGGAACTGAAATTTTATTTTTCCTGCGGCTCTTAAATTCTCAGATAACTTTCTCCCACACTTACTTTCTGGTTGCAATAGAAATAGCGCCAAGAAAAGCTGACTGTGGAATTCCAGGCCATCAGAACATGAGAGGGTTTGAATGTCGCAAGAAATACTGGTTTCCTCGCGCTTTCAGACATTTTTCTAACCACATAAATAGCTTGGGGTGAAGAAAGAACAGGCGAGTGACGGAACGAGTTGGCGTGAAAATGTTGTATTTTCAAGAGAGGTAGCGCCGGGCTGTGCTTTGCCTCGTCCCAGCCGCAGCGGAGGGCTCAGGCCGGTAGCAGGCCCGGGTCCCGGTCTTGATGCTGCCCCTGAGGGTGATGGCGGACAGCTTACTTAATCAACTT
Source organism: Cnephaeus nilssonii (assembly GCF_951640355.1). NCBI lineage: Eukaryota > Metazoa > Chordata > Mammalia > Chiroptera > Vespertilionidae > Cnephaeus > Cnephaeus nilssonii. Next base: position 42,311,764 of record NC_137092.1, read on the forward strand.
CCAGCTATAACGTTAGAGTCTTTAAGATTAGAGATACATTAGCCCTTTGCACTCGCTTGCTTTTTTTCTCGATTCCTTTATTCTACTCGGGATTTAATTTTTTAAATACCCCAGATTTTACAAAGCACGGCAGTAGAATAAAAAACTGGAGTTTCTTTTCATACCAACTTATTTATTTAATGTAAGAAAAGCCCAAATAAAGGAGGAGGGATGGAGGGAGGGAAGGGATGGGCTACCATTGCTAACCGTGTCGAGTCACACTCGACATCCGAGTGCAAAAGGTTAGGAGACCTCTAAGACACTGGCTCTGAAGTTTGGTTAGTCCCCCCAACACCACCACGGAGCTGCCGACGCCCGGCCGATATCCCTGCCCTCGCTCGCTGTCGGGTGAGCGAGGAGGGGCTGCAGGAGGCTCTCTGAGGCCTGAGATGTCACAGGAGGAATCAGCTGCCTCCTCCAGGCAGAAGGCCCTTCGATGACGAGGGAGGGCAGGCTCGGCGTCCTGTGACCCCAGGGACCAAGGACACGGGGCCGCTTGCAGGCCGGAGCTCACCTGTCAGCCTCACACTCTGGCGGCCTGCAGTACCAGGCTCGCCGGGTCATTTATGTAGGAACCTCGCATTCACCCCGTGAGGAATTCAGAAGAAGACATAAGACAGCGCCTGGGCTACTGAGGCTCCGAGACCGTCAGCCGGTGCGATTGGGAAGCGGGGATCCGAGAACGTGGGAGCCGACAGTAAGCACCTTAGTGGCCGGGAACCTGCATGAGAGGAACCTTCCCGGAGCTGTCTGGGTGGAACCGGCTCACTGAGCTCATGCTGTCATCCGATAGCTCACTGTTGATGCAACGCAAGGGATCTCAGTATCATCCCATTGTGGCATCTGACAACGGTGCTCAGCCTCACGCTGTCTGCCGGCCTGCGGCTCCTGGAAGGAGGGTGGGCACCAGCTCTTTCTGGGGGTTCTCAGGCAGACACGCGAGGCGACTCTCCTGCTGAAACAGCTGAAATCCCACTTTTCCACCCTGGGGTGGTTAGCACCGCGCGGAGGTGTAAGGGCCCCGGGACGAGCCGGCACTGCCTTCCTGCGGTCCGGTCCAGAGCCGTCGGGGAGGAGTTCCCGCCTCCCTCAGCCGCGTGGCCATGGCCTTGGTGCCGTGATGGGACCGGTCTGCGTCCCCACACTTCTGCCGGGACACCTGTCTCGTGACCCCTCTGGTGGTTCAGAGCGACATCAGCCGGGATTAGAACCCGAAGCTCCCCGTTGCGCCCTCGCAGCTGGGACAGAAGAGCCGCGACCCCGTGGGCTCAGCACCTCCAGCCTCAGGCACTGCCTCGGCCTGGGTGGAAGCGCGACCACGGGAAATGGGGAATCTCAGCTCAGATTCAGACCGAGTTTCTTCTACAAATGGGCACTTGTTTTAATTTGCTAGAATGTTCTGGAATCATCGCCCTGTGATGAGCCAGCCTGGGCCACAGCCTAGAACCCTGAGCGAATGGCATTGACGGTCATGTAGCCCCGCTGTGCCCGGGGGCCCGCGGCTGTCCCGGCAGCGCCGGACGACTCCTCCCCACGGTCTGACGCGGCGTGTGTGGCCACGGGCGGGCTCCTCACGGCTGCGTCCAGGCTCACCTGCAGAGCGCACCTGGGTCCAAGCCCAGCGTCCGGACCGGACTTTCTCTCGGAGACACGGACACCTGGTCCCGCCCGTTCTTGCAGCGCTGGACGCTGTACAAAGTCCCCTCCCCCCTTTTCCAGGCAGATGTTGGGGTTGGAGCAGTGGTGAAGCTGGGGCTCCGGGCCAGGCTTCCTGACCCTCAGCCTGGTCTCTTCCCCAGGGCGGCACTGCACCCGCGCTGCTGGGCGGACCCTCGGGCGAGGACCCCGCGTCCCCACGACCAGAGGCTCTGTCGTCAGCAGATGGACGTCAGGAGCTCTCTCTGCTCCCCGGAATCTGGGGGAGCCATTCATGCTCTGGAGTCTCCATCTGTAACAGAGGAGCAGGCTAGGACTTGGGGAGACTGATGTCCGACCCTCTCCCTCCCCAGAGGGGTCTGTGAGATGCTAATTACCGGGGAGGCCACCGGGGCTCTGACAACAGAAAAGACGCCCTGTAAGTGGAAGCATTATCGTCGTCATCGCTTGGATGGATTGGTCTTAAAGCAATACACCCACACAGGCATTCCCTAGGTCCAACTGACGATCTGCTTGGAGGGAAGAATAAGCCAGGAGTGCAAACCTGATTGGATGCCGGGGGTGCCCGGGGAGTAACACTTCACAGAACCCTTGACCTGCCTGGCGTTTGTCTCGTGCTCTTAAACCTCTGGTTTTGTTTCAGCTCCTACAGGTACCATCAGTTCATGGGCACCGTGGCTGACGGTCTGGGGCCTCAGGAGCCCATGCGCTGTCTTATGTCTTCCTCACGGGGGTGAATGCGAGGTTCTTACATAAATGGCCTGGTGATCAGGATATTGCAACTTAAAAAAACACCCTCCCTGTTAGAATTCACTATTTCATTGTGGGAATCGGCCTGGTTAGGTCTCCTGGGGGTGGGGCCAGGGAGCTGGCATGCCGGGCTCCGCCTCGGTGAACCGGGGAGGGAGAGGTGGCGGGGTCCCGTCCCAGTCCTGCGCTCATGCTGCGTGCCGGTGGCCACACTCGGGGTTTGCCCGACAGCCCTGCTTTTGTTTGTGGGTCAGAGCCTGCTCCCACCTTCTAGGTGGCACCACAGGCAAATCACAGCCTCTTTCATCCTTAGCTTTTCACCTGAAAAGCTGCTGGGAAACTCCTAGCATGTAGCAAGCATGCAAGAGATGCTCGCTCACCATTGTCTTCCTCAGTCACTCCGTGGGACCTGGGAGGGTGACGTGTTCTGTGACCGCTGGGGCAGTTGCCTGCCGCCCACCGCCTCTGACACGCAGCTGAGCCCGGGCCTCTCCCCGCTGCTCTCTGCATCCGGGGAAAGCCTTTCCCCACCGCAGGGCCCCACAGCCACGCAGCGCCTTCTGCGGTGGCCGGGCCCCGGACCAGCCCCTGGCGGACGCTGTGGTCAGGGGTGTGCTAGAAGGACAGGACGATGCGGTGCAGGTGTGCTGTGATGGGCAAGGTGCGTCCCGTGGGCTGTTCCCGTCATCCGTGTGCAGTTTCCTCCATTTCAGCGACCTGGTCAGCAACAAGAATCAGCCAGTCTCACCTGTCACTCATCCCAGCTTTCGCTCCGCCCCTTTGCTGAGCCGCAGGGGGGCTGTGGAGCCAACCCCTCACGTCTGGGCCTCAGGCGGGTTTGGGAGTGATGGACACGCAGCTGTGGGACGCTGTGGTTCCTCGGGAGGGCGACGGGAGAGGTGAAGGGTGTCTGCGGGGTCTCCTGCTTACAGGGCTCAGCCTGCACTGTTCTCCCAGGGGCTTAGGCAGCAGCCAGGCAGGCCCCACCCTCCCTCACGCTCACACCCGTCAGGTCCCCCTCCCTGGGGTGGAGGCGGTCTGAGCACCCTGATGCCTCCGGCTCCAGAGCGGCTTGGTCACCCCCACCCCCCCACATCCCCAGTGCAGCGAGAGGGCCTAGTGATACTGGACTTCAGGACAGAGTGGCCAGGATCCCACTTGACCCCTGACCCTTCTAGTAAACATAATGGCTTTCTCCCAGACGCTACCTCAACGACAGTGTTTTCCACAGCACAAGGGTTCCTGCTCCTCCAGCGCAGCAGGGAGGCCACTTCAACGTCCTTTTGCATGATGAAGAGGGACGTTCGTGCCTGAGATGGAGCGGCCAGGGTTCTTTAGAGGCGAACGCCTTGCCCAGAGGGGACCCTCCTTGCCCAGAGGGGACCGCCTGGCCCAGAGGGGACCCACCCTGCCCAGAGGGGACCCGCCTTACCCAGAGGGGACCCACCTTGCCCAGAGGGGACCCACCTTATCCAGAGGGGACCCACCTTGCCCAGAGGGGACCACCTTGCCCAGAGGGGACCCACCTTGTCCAGAGGGGACCCACCTTGCCCAGAGGGGACCACCTTTCCCAGAGGGGACCACCTTGCCCAGAGGGGACCACCTTGCCCAGAGGGGACCGCCTTGCCCAGAGGGGACCGCCCTGCCCAGAGGGGACCGCCTTGCCCAGAGGCGACCACCTGGCCCAGAGGGGACCGCCCTGCCCAGAGGGGACCACCTTGTCCAGAGGGGACCACCCTGCCCAGAGGGGACCGCCTTGCCCAGAGGGGACCGCCCTGCCCAGAGGGGACCGCCTGGCCCAGAGGGGACCACCCTGCCCAGAGGGGACCACCCTGCCCAGAGGGACCGCCTTGCCCAGAGGGGACCACCTTGCCCAGAGGGGACCGCCTTGCCCAGAGGGGACCACCCTGCCCAGAGGGGACCGCCTTGCCCAGAGGGGACAGCCTGGCCCAGAGGGGACCCACCCTGCCCAGAGGGGACCACCCTGCCCAGAGGGGACCACCTGGCCCAGAGGGGACCACCCTGCCCAGAGGGGACCACCCTGCCCAGAGGGACCGCCTTGCCCAGAGGGGACCACCCTGCCCAGAGGGGACCCGCCTTGCCAGACAGCCTTGAGCAACATTTCTCTGGCTGTGGTTCCTCTTCGCCTGGTCCCCGGTTACATTGTTTATTATTCAACTAAAATGCAAGCCAGTTGCTCAGATTTCTCATTTAATGATACACTTAAAAATTAATTGAGTTTTAGAGAGAGAGGAAAGGAAAGGGAGAGAGAGAAACAGTGAGTGAGAGCAATACATAAATCGGCTGCCTCCCGCACGCCCCCTTCCTGGCAGGGACAGAGCCTGCACCCAGGTAAGAGCCCTGCAGGGAACTGAACCAGCAGCCCTTGGTGCACGGGATGATGCCCCACCAACGGAGCCGCCCCGCCAGGGCTCAGGGCACACTTCCCATGAGTGTGTGATTGTCACTTCACTTGCTGCACCTGCGGGCTCTCGTGGCGCTGAAGGGGGCCTCCGGCGGCAGCCGTGGACAGCCGTGCTCTCACATGACGGGGAAGTGCTTTGAGGTGGTCAGTCTGACGGGATCCCAGAAGTTTGAACAACTGTTTCCTCCAGTTTTGAAGAATGCCGTCACATTCCACGTTTATGTGTGTGTGTGTGTGTGTGTGTGTGTGTGTGTGTGTGTGAATCTTCACCCAACGATACTTTTTCATTGATTTTAGAGAGGGTGAAAGGAAGGGGGAGAGAAACATTGATGTGAGACACATCGATTGGTTGCCTCCCACACATGGCCTGACCTGAGTGAAGAACCTGCAACCCGGGCATGTGCCCTTAACCAGAAATCGAACCCGTGACCCTTCAGTACGCAGGCCAATGCGCTAACCACTGAGCACCGGCCAGGGCCTCTTATTTGTATTTTATCCACGTGATGAAGAGCAGTGCGTCCCTGGCTCGTGAATCTGAACAGACATTAGCCACCCTCTCCCCTCTACCAAGTCATTGACCTCTCACAGCGTCCATAGCTCCTCGGTCCTTTCTCACTTCTCGGGGCGTTGCAACATGAGAAAAGGTGTGAGGATATGGAGACACCTGTGTGTGGCTCTCCCACTGAAATCTGCCTGCTCCATAAGATAAAGGAGGAGGAGAGAAATAAACTCTCCCCCAAAGTTAAAACACAAGTGAGGAGCAGCTGTGCAGAGGAGAGAGAGGGAGGTCGTGGCGGCGAGGCCCAGGGGAGCGGGTGTGAGAGGGCCAGGGTGACGGGCCGCAGGGTGGGCCCCCGAGGTGGCTCAGAGGGCACGCCCTTCAGGGAGGCGTGGGCACACCACAGGGGCAGGCGGTCAGCAGGACGATGTTGTCCTGAGGAAGGAGGTTTCATGTAGGTCCATCTAAACCAGGCGTCCTCAAACTACGGCCCGCGGGCCACATGCGGGTGTTTTTGCCGTTTTGTTTTTTTACTTCAAAATAAGATATGTGCAGTGTGCATAGGAATTTGTTCATAGTTTTTTTTAAACTATAGTCCGGCCCTCCAACGGTCTGAGGGACAGTGAACTGGCCCCCTGTTTAAAAAGTTTGAGGACCCCTGATCTAAACAGAAAGTAAAAGCTAAACGACTTTGCATGTTTCTTTTTCTTGTTGGAAATGGCTGCTTTTGTAAAGATGGCCCCGGGGCTGCCTAGAACAGGTCGCAGGGGTGACCCTTAGTCAGGCGAAAAGAATTCTTGAAGCTTGAGCAAGGAAGATGGCATCCGGGTGCTTTGACCAGAAGGGAACTGATCTCTGGCCCTATATGCCCTGGGGGCGGGGGGGTCAGTGAGGGACGATCCTGGACCTGGGTCTGAGGTAGCAATGGGGGCATTGGGAAGACGGGAGGAATGGGATCAAATCTGAGACTCCCCCTCCATCTGTAAGGACGCCTGCACTCCCGACGCTCCGCGCTGCGTCTGAATGTCTCATGGGCTGTCCTGGCTAGTCCTGCTCCTGTGCACTCTGCAGGGAGGATGGCATCAGGCCTGCAACGCCCCTTCCTCACTCCCACAGCCAAGGGCCTCAGGAAACTCTGCTGCGCGTATGTGTGCGTGTATGTGCGCATGTGTGTGCATGTGCGTGTGCATGTGTGTGCATGTGCGTGTGCGTGCATGTGCGTGTGCATGAGTAAACTTTATTGCAGCCTGAACTCTCCTGCCATCAACCTTTCCTAACCTGGAAAGGGTCTCTTTCCCCACGCGGTTCCTGGTGCTGGTGCCTATTGTCCTCCGAGTCTCACTGAGTCCATCTCCGCGATTAATGCAATCACTCCCCCTGCCCCCCCTCTCCCCCTGTCCCTGCTCCTGCACGGGGGGAGCCACCGCAATGGCTGACGTTCGTCTACCGCTTGCTGTGTCAGGGCCACATGCAGCCTTTCGCATCGTCCGATGCAAGCTCTGCAGTGACCCTGGAAGGGAGGCCGTTCACACGCAGGCGCGCAGGGCCAGGACTCAGGCGGGGATGACCTGCGCGGTGTCCGGCTGCTTGTGATCTGTGCCTTGGGTGTTAGTGTCTCTTGGCACTGCCTCACCTCGCTCTCCTGAACAGTCCCTGCCTCACTGCTGCCACCTGCCAGGTGCCCTCTCGGCGCGGAGCCGTGCCTCCATCGTCCGGAGCCCCGGGCGGGGCCTTTGCTCAGCAGGGCGGCTGCCTCTGCTCGGCATCTGCCTCTGAAACCGGGCTGCTTAGCGTATCCGTGCCAGCTGCTTGTTCCCCGGCGGCCTGGGCGGTCTCCTCTGGCTGTGACCTGCTGCTAAGCGTCCAGCCTCTCTCGGGGGCTGCTGCCTGAGGGGGTGCCCCAGGGCACTGCATCCCCACTCACCTCCCAGAAGGCCTGCCTCGCCCTCCCGGGCAGAAGGAAGCTCTTCCTGCCGAAAGCGCTGCTTCCCAGTAGGAAGCTGGCGGCCTCCCTCCCTTCCCCGCCAGCTGCCCTCACTAGGCCCCGACCTGGTCTCCTGTTTCTGGCTCTTGTATCGCTCGACAGCACCTCCGTCCTTGTTGCTGCATCTGGACGAGGCTCCGTGAGGACCGGGAGCCCGACTGTTCTTCATTCACAGGGTCGAGGTTCCTGTGGGTGCCGGTGCCCAGCGCCCGTCCTCGCCGTCAGAGGACAGAGCTCCCGGCGCGGGCGTGTGCAGGGCCCCGAACCCCATGCTGATGGAATTCATCAGTGGACAGCGCTCTGCCAGCGAAGGGCACGTTAGAAAGGCTACGAGTCCTGGTCCTAGGGCGGGACGTCTAGTGTTTAGAGAGAAGTGTCAGCGGGATCACAGCGGTCACTGTGTGGAAATGCCAGTGGCTCCCGGCCTGTGGGCGCACAGCTCACAGAGGCCTCAGTGCCACGAGGCGGGCAGCGTGAGGACCAAGGAGCCAGTGTCAGGGCGACGTGGAAACCCTTTTTGGGGGTGACATTGGTTAGTAAAATTATATCTGGGGGTACAATTCTATAATGCATCATCTGTATGCAGTGCTGTGTGCTCACCACCCCAAGTCCAGTCCCCGTCGGCCCTCTGCCCCGGAGCACGCTGCAGGCCCCGGACCGCGGCCTGCGCCTGCCCGCAGGAGCCCGCCTTGGCAGCGCGGTCTCGGATGCCGCCTGCCCTGGGCACAGGGCCTCATGCCCTAAGGACATCCCTGGGCACAAGCTCGCAGACCGCGCGGGCCGGCTGCTCTGTCAGCCCTGCCGGGGAACGGGGGGGCCGGGAGGTCAGTGAGCAGCAGTGAAGCTGGACACGAGGGGACGCGCAGGATGGGGGCTGGGAGCCCTGGGCAGCAGCACCCGTGCATGGCTGGGCCGGGCCGTGGAGAGGAGCCTGAGTGATTCCCTCTCCCGAGCCCGGGGTTCTGCGTCCGTGTTTAGCTTCCGTCCTTCCAGCTCAGCCCGAGCTGCGGGACACTGAGTCTGTGCGGCGTGCTGGGCCCGGGGCTGAGCTGCAGGGGACGCCGGCGAGGCTGCAGCTGCTGGACTCCTGGCCGGGGTTCCACACTTAAAATGGGAACCTCCCTGGTGTGCGGAGCCGAGCCCACCGCGCCCAAAGGCTCCTGGCGAGCGGCCTGTATAACAGACGCAGCTGGACTGATTTAAGGAGACCTGCATGACGTGAGCGGCGGCTGCTCCACGCAGGAAGTGAGAAGTCCCAGTTCCCATCTGCTCCCTGGGTGGCCCGTGCCAGCGTGGGACACACGCGGGCCCAGGTTACCCCCATCCTTTCCAAATAGCACTGAGCTCCCATTTGTCCTGTCCTGTGGGCCTGATGACACCCTCCATGAGAATTTAAGACAGAGATAAACTTCCCAATAACTACATGGCTCTGAATTGGCTGAACTCGAACCCTGTCAGCCGGGTCCAGCCAGGCCCTGAGGCTGGTATGCAGAGAAGGGAGGCGCTGGTAAAGCCGTCGCGATAAAAGAACTGATTCCTGTAGGTGCAGGCCCGAACCTCCGCCTCTCCGACGTCTCCACTTCCCCTCACCACCCCGGAGGTGCCCACGCTCAAGGTCCCTCTGACCTTTGCCCGCAAGCACTTCGATGGCGATCCCAGCGATGAGCACAGTTATACACAGAAGGGTTCAGTCCGTGTTTAGCGATTTCAGGTGGTAGAAGGCACCCTACAAGCAGCACAGGTAACCTTGCAGGTGAGCTTCCCTGGGAGTCACGCTCAGCTCTTTGCAAGAAATTAACCTGTGAGGGTTGAAAAGAGAAGGGCCTCATCTCAGGCGCCACGGTCCGCTCGTGTCTGCAGGATACGGACAACTTCCGTGGCTGCCACCACGCTCAGGGCTAGGGAGGCGCTTCCGTAAAGTCGCTGAGCGATGGTTTTAGAAGAACTCTCCCGTTTGAAAGGACCGGAACAAGTACCTTGGGCATTAGCCCGGGTCCCAGGTGCTCACAATGTTCCAGGTCATGAGCCTTCAATCCACACACAGAGAAGACAGACGGCACAGCCATGGATCTTTTATCAAAAATCAGGCTTCCAGGAAAGAATACACATGGGAATCTTAGGAGCCAAAGTATGCCCCTCCCCCAACTTCAAAGCATAGGGACCCACGGCTGGAAATGGCTGCAGCTCGTTTCTCCAAATGTTTGGTCAATGACTCCCTTCCCACCTCACATGATTCCACAGAGGGCGAGGGGCTGAGGCTGTGGTCCATTATGTAAACGCATCATAAATGTGAAAACGAAAGTGTAGGGGAAAGTAGACATTGTTTGAAATATGAGAAATGTAGTTTATATAAATTCTAGAGGCCCAGTGCATGAAATGTGTGCATGGGTGGGGTCCCTAGGCCTGGCCGGCAATCAGGGCCGGGCAGGAGAGGAGGCGATGGTTGCCGGGCCGGGCGTGGAAGGAACAGACGCCAGACATGACACCACCATTATGGGCACCCAGCCACTACGCGGTTCCCCGCCTCTCCCCCTCCTCCTTCCCTCACCGCCATGCCACCACCACGGTGGGCAGGCGGCGGGCCTATCGGGGCCTGCCAGCTGGGGAGAGGGACGGGGCACGGGAAGTTGGCTGCCGGCCCTTGGCCCCCTGGGAAAGGGGCTGGATCCACCGCCACCCACCCCCAGTTCCCCGTTCCAGCCCAGGAGCTGGCCCTGATTGGGTGATCGGGGCCTGCCACCCAGGGCGAGGGAGGTTGGATGGCCGGGGGGAGATTGGCTGTGGGAGTGCACTGACCACCAGGGAGCAGCTCCCGCATTGAGCGTCTGCCCCCTGTGGTCAGTGCATGTCATAGCGACTGGTCATTCTGGTCATTCCAGTGGTTCCAGTTGCTTAGGCTTTTGTATATATAGACTAGAGGCCCAGTACACAAATTTGTGCATGGGTGGGGTCCCTCAGGGTGGCCTGCGGGGATCGGGCCCCAGCTTGCACCCCCAACTTCACAGACCTGCAGCCCCGCCTGGCACCCCTCATCTACTCCACCATCCCACCTGAGGGGCAATCGATCAGGTCTGGGCACCCCCACCTGGCTCCCTCAACACCTCGGAGCCAGGCAGTGCCCCCCCCCCCCACCGCTGGTCTCTGTCTGCGGGGTGATCAGGCCCCTGCTCGCACCCACCTTGGCCTGAAGCCGCCCGCTCACTTGCTCTGCCATCCTGCTGCGGTTCCACTCTCGTCGGGGCCCATCAGGGCTGGCAGCACCTCCACTGCCAAAGCTGTGTCGCCGGTGCCCCCTATGTTCAGAGCCGCCCCTGGTGGTCAGTGCACGTCATAGCGAGTGGTCGAACTCCCAGTCGAACAATTTGCATATTAGGCTTTTATTGCATAGGATAAGGTGGGTAATTACTAAGCACAAGATATAAACACTTGCTTATGATTTTATTTTCTGTCTAGGAAATAATTCACTGTTAGGAAAAGGTGACTCTCCACTGTGTGGTCAGTTTTAGGCTATAGGATGGAGACAGTGTAGGAAGCCAAACAAGACTTCTGGAAGCCCTGCTGGTGCCCAGCTGGTTGGAGCATCGTCCCTGCAGCAAAAGGTTGCAGGTTCCGGTCTGGCCTGGCAGGTTGCTGTGACTTCGGGGCACAGCCGGCCTGTTCTAGGGCAGAAATAGGTGCCTGCCCACCGAGAGGTCAGAGGCACCTACAGCCTCAGCCTGAGCACTCCCGGTCAACCTGCGATTAGCACTGAGTGAAAGTGCCCGGATATGACTCCCTTTACGCCGCAGCTGGGATGGCAATAGGGCTTGTCCTGCTTCCAGCGTGGCCGTGGCTGCCGAGACTATGCCTTTAAATGGTCTGGCTGCCAACAAGATCATTGGAAACAAGTAATAAGATTGCTTAGCAATGTCGGTCACGAGCCAGGGCTGGGTTCCATCCGCAAGCTGGTGGGATATTGACTTCACTATGTAAAGCAGTAAAACCTCCCAAACGAGGAGTCTACCTGTCATTTGCTCTATGGCAGTGGTCGGCAAACTCATTAGTCAACAGAGCCAAATATCAACAGTACAACGATTGAAATTTCTTTTGAGAGCCAAATTTTTTAAACTTAAACTTCTTCTAACGCCACTTCTTCAAAATAGACTCGCCCAGGCCGTGGTATTTTGTGAGCTGCATGTGGCTTGCGAGCTGCAGTTTGCCTACCACAGCTCTATGGGATCCCCTTTTTTGGGTCTGAACATACATGTATACACATATGCACATGGGTACATGCTTATCTATCCACTAACATACATGTACATACAATGAGTGGCCAGATTATTATGATCTCTGAACGCATAATAATCTGGCCACTCAGTGTATATCCTATATAATAAAAGGCTAATATGCAAATTGTCCCCTCGACCAGGAGTTCGACCAGCAGGCAAGCCGGCCAACCGCCCATGTCCCCTCCCCCTGGCCAGGCTGGCCGGACCCCACCCATGCACGAATTCATGCACTGGGCTTCTAATCCTATCTAATAAAAGAGTATTATGCAAATTGACCATCACTCCAACACACAAGATGGCTGCCCCTGTGTGGTCAAAGATGGCTGCCCCCATGTGGACACAAGATGGCCGCCACAAGATGGCCAGCAGAGGAGGGCAATTGGGAGGGACCAGGACTGCAAGGGAGGGCAGTTGTGGGCAATCAGGCCTGCAGGGGAGGGCAGTTAGGGGGATCCAGGCCTACAGGGGACAGAAGTTGCGGGGGGGGGGACCAGACCTGCAGGGGAGGGCAGTTGGGGGGGACCAGGCCTGCAGGGGAGAGAAGTTGGGGGTGACCATGCCTGCAGGGGAGAGCAGTTAGGGGTGACTAGGCCGGCAGGGGAGGGCAGTTAGGGGCAATCAGGCTGGGAAGGGAGCAGTTAGGCATCATTCCGGCTGGCAGGGGATCCTATTGATCGGGCCTAAATGGGCAGTCAGACATCCCTCTCACAATCCAGGACTGCTGGCTCCCAAATGCTCGCCTGCATGCCTTCCTGATTGCCACTAACAGCTTCTGCCTGCCAGCCTGATCACCCCCTAACCACTCCCCTGCCAGCCTGAATGATGCCTAACTGCTCCCCTCCCATTGGGATCAGGCCTAAATGGGCAGTCGGACATCCCTCCAGGGGTCCCAGATTGGAGAGGGTGCAGGCTGGGCTGAGGGACACCCCCCCCCATGCACGAATTTCGTGCACCGGGCCTCTAGTATATATATACACACACACACACACACACACACACACACACACACACACACTGAGTGGCCAGATTATGATGTGTTCAGAGATCATAATAATCTGGTCACTTGGGGCATTGGTGGTATAGTGGTTAGCATAGCTGCCTTCCATAAAATCTGGTCACTCAGTGTATTCATAAGTATAGATATTGGGAATGTGTGAATACATGCACTTACATTTTTACACAAATTCTAAGTACAGAACTCAGTGAATTTTCACAAAATGAATGTACTCAGGTCACGACGTAGATGTTAGCTCAGAAGCCCAGCCCATGTCCCTTCAGTCATACACCCTCTCCCAGTGACACCAATGTTTTATACATATTTAATTTCAGAGAGAGGAAGGGGGGGGGAGAGAGAGAGAGAGAGAGAGAGAGAGAGAGAGAGAGAGAGAGAGAGAGATGTGAGAGAGGAACATCAATGGGTTGCTTCCCTTACTTGCCCCAACTAGGGATTGAACCCACAACCTAGGTATGTGCCCTGATGGGGAATTGAACCCACAACCTTTTGGTGCGTGGGACGATGCTCCAACCACTGAGCAGCCCGGCCAGGGGTGCGGTGTTCCCGCTGACACTGTGGACCAGCTCTGCCTGTGCTGAGATGTATGTGATGAGACCTCACAGCACGCCTCTTCTGTGTCTGGTGGCTGTGGCTCAACATACTTGGGAGACCACTCACACTGCCTGTTTCCACTGTTGTGTCCTATTCCATTTCATGAGAACCCCGCAATGTATGATTGCCTATCACTCATGAGCATTTGGGCTGCCTCTGCTGGGGGTCATGAACCCGGCTACACGCATGGCTCTTGCAGCCTTTCCGTACCGCTCGGTGGGGCATCTATTCAACTTCAGCGGAGGCTGCTGCACGTGCTCTGAAGAAGTTGTGTGACTGTGTCATCACCAGACGTGTGTAAGACCTACAGACACTCTACCTGCACTGACACTGGGCACTGGCCATTCTGTGTGGTGCAGTCATCCCAGGGGGTACGTAGTGGAACCTCACTGTGGTTTTAATTTGCCTTTCTCCGATGATCCAGGACGGAGAGCACCTTTTCGCATCCTTCTCTGTGGCCAGCCTTGTCTTGAGATGCTCTTAATCTTCCAGCAGGAGGTAGATCCTTGCTGTCAGATTTTTTGTGCACGCATCTTGTATTATGAAGTTCCCTGCCCTTCCCAGGGTGGCAGCGTTTGATACATTATACACAGTATTGTGTTTTACTACATGCATTTCTCCAACTGCTGAGACGATCATATGATTTTTATCCTTTATTCTGAGAATGTGTGGCCTTATTTTAATTTTTTTCAAAAGTTTGATTTTTAATCAAGTATTTTATCGATTTTATTAGTCTATTATAAAAAACTTACTTTCATCCTCTTGATTTTCTTCCCATGTACTCTTTTTTTTCTATTTCATTGACTTGTGTTCTCTTCTTTAAGATTTTGTTTAATTTGCTCTTTTCCTCCTGGCTCCTTGAGATTGGCACTTAGAGCAGGCATTGCCCCTTTACACGTGCACGCAGTAAGGGCTGACTAACCTTCCTTCTAAGCTAGCTCACACTTCACCCCATAACATTTGATTTATGTTTTTATTTTCACTCAGCTGAAAATGCTCTTTAATTTCCTTGAGAATTTCTAGTTTGACCTCTGGGTTAAGTAGGAATATATTGCCTAATTTACAAATGTGGGGATTTTTTAGGTTTTCTTTTTCTTTTCTTTTTTTATTTCTAGTTTAATTCCACTGTGGTCAGACAGCATGCTGTGTGAGACTTCAACACTTTGGGATTTTTTGAGACTTGCTTTCTAGCTCAGCATATGGCAATTTTGGTAAAAGTTTGGTTTACACTTGAAACAATGTGTTCCATGCAGGTGTTGAGTATTGAATTCTATTAATGTCACTTAGGTTGTTTGTTAATTGTATTTTCAAATACCTTTTTCCTTTAGTGATATTTGGTTTGCTTTCTAAATCAGTTACTAAAAGAAGTTCATTACAATCTTTAACTATGACAGTAAATTTATTAATTTTTTCTTATATTTATTTTTGTCCCATTATTTCTCATGTTTATATATTCTTCTTTTATTAAGTTAGGTAGTTTTGATCTATTTTGTTAACTTCTGAAAACTCATGATTTTTATTTAAATCTATTTTTTAATATATCTTTACTGATTTCAGAGAGGAAGGGAGAGGGAGAGAGAGATAAAAACATCAATGATGAAAGAGAATCACTGAATGGCTGCCTCCTGCAGGATCGGGCATCTAGCCCCCAACCTAGGCGTGGGCCTTGATGGGAATCAAACCATGACCTCCTGGTTCATAGGTTGCTGCTCAATCACTGAGCCACTGTGGCCAGACTAAATCTATTTTTTAATCTAACTTATTAATTTCACTTTTATCTTTATTATTCTGTCTGTGTAGGTTTCACTCTGCTGTTCTTTTTCTAACGTTTGAGCTGAGAATTTAATTAATTTATTTCTATTCTTTCATGTCTATTGATAAATATATTTAAGTTCTAGATTTTTCTCTGAGCACTGCTTAACATAGGTCCCCGAGGTCTGCTGTGTGGTGCTGCCATCATTACTTTTGGATAGTCTTAGTTCTGGTCTGTGTTGTACTCCCTCCCAGGCATTGTTTACTGGGAGTTTTACAATTAACAGCTAGAAAGGAACTTAAACGCCTGCTAGTCATTCCTAGCTCTACCGCCCTGTGACCAGACTGTGGAGCTTCTAAATTATGAAGTGTGGTTATGTTTCTCTGTGACCGCACATACACATCGTTCTGTGGATGTTCCCTGTAGGAGAATGTGAATTCTTCATCACCAGGGCACAGATTCTGATATAGGTGCATATGTACTTATTGACATCATGAGATTCCTACAACCTAATCTCCACCTGCTGTTGGTCTTGTACTGAGAGTATGTGTTAAAGCCTCCTGTTATTTTGTTTCTATATTTACTTGATTTAACTTAGTTTCCCTTCATATAATTGGCTGCTGCGTTATTTGCTGTACTCAAGATTTTTGTAACTTTGTGTGAATCTTGCCTTTATTATTACTATTTTAAATATGTTTTTATTGATTTTTAGAGAGAGAGGAAGGCAGAGGGAGAGAGGGGGGAGGAGAAAGAGAGAGAGAGAGAGAGAGAGAGTCTGATTGGCCGCCTCCCGCATGTGCCCCGACCAGGAATCAACCGTGACCTTTTAGTGCACGGGACGATGCTCAGCCCACTGAGCCACTCAGGCAGGCAATCTTGCCTTTATTATTAAATCCTGTCTTTCCTTGTGTGTCGGTGACATTGGCTCGAGGTCTGCTTTGCTGGACATCAGGAATGCTGTGCTTGTTTATCTGTTATTTTCATCAGCTGAGTATGCCTTTGCCCCTTCCTTTACCGGAGCCTTTGGAATCATTTTGTTTGGGGCATATCTTGTACATATGGTCAGTACTTGGGTCTCTGTCAGCTAAATGAGATCCTTTCCATTTAATAGGTCAGTAAAGCCTGTTTCCATTTATATCATATAACTTTATGTTCTAATTTTTATGGATATTATATTTCTCACTAGAGGCCTGGTGCCTGCACCCTCTCGCAGTCCAGGAGCCCTCAGGGGATGCCCGACTGACAGCTTAGGCCCGCTTCCTGTGGGAGCGGGCCTGAGATGTCAGTGGGACATCCTTAGCGCTGCTGCGGAGGTGGGAGAGGCTCCCACCACCACTGCTGTGTTTGCCAGCCATGAGCCTGGCTTCTGGATCATCGGCACTCCCCTTGTGGGAGCACACTGACCACCAGGGGCAGCTCCTGCATTGTGCATCTGCCCCCTGGTGGTTAGTGTGCGTCATAGTGACCAGTCGTTTTGCCCTTCAGTTGATTTGCATGTTAGCCTTTTATTATATAGGACTAGGGGCCCGGTGTATGAAATTCGTGCACTGGGGAGGGGTCCCTCAGCCCAGCCTGCCCTCTCTCACATACTGGGAGCCCTCAGGGGATATCCTACTGATGGCTTAGGCCCGCTCCCCATTGGGAGCAGACCTAAGCCGCAGTCTGGCCTCCCTTTGCGGGAGGTGACTGGGCTGATCAGGGGAAGGTGTTAGCCCCATCACCCCGCAGCTGCAGCCACTGCCAGTCACCGCAGCCACCAAGGTATTTTCATCAACACGGACTCTAGTCCCTTCACCATGAAAAAATGACAACTCTCTTTAAGCATTTTCAAGATGTGTCTTTCTTAGGCTATGAATTTCTTTCTTTATTTTTCTTTTTATCCTCACCTGAGGATATGTTTCCATTTATTTTTTTTCCCCTTCCCTTCAGTCCCAGGCTCGGCCCCTTCCCAAGCCTAAAGCCTCTGCCCGATGGCCAGCTGGGAGTGACCTGGGTGCTGAGGAGGTTCCTGGGACCAAGGTATGTATGCAAATTAACCGCCATCTTTGTTGGGTTAATTTGCATACTCAGTCTGATTGGCTGTGGGCGTAGCGGAGGTACGGTCAATTTACATGTTTCTCTGTTATTAGGTAAGATGTTCCTTTTTCTACATGATATTTTTAAAATTCTTTGTAACATTTGTTAGCATATATGAAAGTGGGTATTTTTGTTCTGTAATCTTTGTACTTACTAGTATACCTGTTTATTGTCCATATTTCCTTTGACTTATCAGTTGCTGATTTTAGCTTTGTCAGAACATAAAATAAGAGATCAAGCATACATCATGTAAGAAATAGCTTATCACCGCTCCACCTTCACTGTCAGTTTTGTGTCCACCTTAGATCTCTACTTATCTGCACCGACTTCCCTGAGCCACCCCTCGAGGCTTCCCCAGTCATCCTGGTGTGGTGAAGCTTATTTTCTCCACTCCCCAAGGTGACTTGAAATTTGGAGCTTCTGTTCTCCTTCTATTCATTTCAGGGGATTATGCAAGTTCATTTTTGTTATTATAAGAAATTTGGATTTACACCAGACCCATTACCTTGGCTGCACAGAAATCTGGTGGATACACTTTTCAGCACTTTAAAAATCAATCTATTTTCTTCTGCCTTCCATAGTTCATTTATAAAAGTCAAAGTTCAGTCTTACTGTTGCTCCTTAATGAAAATTTTAAAATGACAAAAAAAAAAAAAAGCTTTTATGTGCAATATGTATTTGCTATTTTCACAACTTTTCTTTCTTTTTCGGAGACCCAAGATCCCAGCTAGTCTTTTTCCTGATGTATGAGAATGCCCACTAATGTTTTTTTTAGCATCAGGGTCTTGGAAGCATAGCTGTTAACTGGTTCTTTCATGTGGCATCTTATGTCCTGAGATTAATTCGTCAGGACGGGAGGTGGAAAAGAGTTGGGAGATAAGGTGCGTCGGCCGGGAAGTGCCACAGAGGGCCCACAAGCATTACCACCCCATCATGTGTTTCTGAAAATTTGGAAATGCAATTTATTTTTTTAGAAATAAACTTTCATATAGCAAATAATCTCACATTCAACAAGTTAACTAACAAAAACGTAGTTGCCATATAGTAAGATTCGGGGAGAAGTTGATACACACAAAGTTAGCAGCTTAAACAAGTTTCTAATTACTGGATGGACCTGCCCCCCCCCCCAAAAAAAAAAAAACACACCAAAAAAACAAAACAACAACAAACAAACACCAATTTTTGGAAAGGAAACCTAAAATAATCAAAGGCCAGTAAAGAGCTCACCTACAGTTAACAAGGAGACACCCTGTATGCAATATTGATTCTATTTCTCTGGCTTTCTTATCTGATTAACCTAAAGCCGTCGTCTAGAGCCTGGCTCTCTGCAAAGGACTGCAGGTCCCTAAGGAACTTTACAGGCTACCTCCATGAAATGCCAAGCAGACCCTGGAGCAAAGCTTCCAATTTCAGGGAACCTATGGCCACTAGCGTACCCACCAGCACGGTAAATGCCGTGTCTTCTTAGCGCACAGTCAGGTGGTTTTACCAACATCTCGAACTTGTACTTGAGGGTCATGAAAGAACCCTGCTCTGTGCAATCTCATCTCCATGAGGTCAAGGTCAAGGTCAGAAGCATCACTGCGTGCCCACAGGTATAACTAGGAAACACGTAATCAACAAGGGTGCTTTTGGCTGGCATTTGAGTGGCTTTTTGGAAAATGGTAAAAATGCCTTCTTGTATAGATCTAGAGAATATCACAGGAAGGCTGTCCCTAAAGATCATGTGCAAACTAAAAATTAAAACAAGACACCATCTTTTACCTATCAAATTTGGAAAGTTTTTAAAACATAATAACTCTTGTGTTTGGTGAGGGTGCAAGAAAATTGGTGCCGCCATATTCCAAACAGGAGTTAGGGCAATTAAACATAAATTAGGATAATTAAATGATGGTAGGTTGAGACCATAAAATTGTATGTATATATTGAAATCCATGCCTTAGCTGGGTGTTTGATGACGTGAGCACATAGTCATGTTCTATGGCGGAGCGGTTTGTGCAGAAACTAGCCTTCACCGTTGCTGTGGCTCTGCCTGCATCCCCGGAGGGTACACACAGTGGGAGGGTTTCTTAGTGAGTTCCCATGTTTTCCAAATTTAGATAATTAATATCTGTGTCTTCTATAATCAGAAAAAGTTATTAATTGACAGGAAAAATTGGGAAGCATACGCAGGAAACACATTGCAATTATTCTGTCTCAGTGACGACAATAAAATAATGTTTGCATCCTCTAGTTGTATCATATTTTTCAAATTCTGTATAATTAATATGTATTTTATGATGAGATTAGCCCTTTATGATCCAACTGCTTGTGTATCTGTGTGTGCAGGAGAGCTGCAGATAACATCCCAATACCTCAGCCCGGCGCCCTCGGGGACCGGGGCTTTTGATGGTTTCCATTTACTTCTTCATCTTTTCTGATATTTCCTACTTTGCACATTTAAGAACTCTATTTTCTAATAAGACAAAGGAAGGCTGTTCAAGTGCCCTTGCTACGCTGTGTTTCCATGTTGCTTGGCTTAGGGTGCGGTGTGTCCTCACCCGCCTGTGACAGGAAGCAGGCTTGTCTGCGTGAAGGTGGTGAGTGTGGATGTATTTCAATCACCAGCAGATTGAAGCGCCATCCAGCCACGTGCGGTTCGTGCCGGAACTGGAGACGTTAGGCCTGACGCAAAACAGGAGAGAAACCGAGTGCCGCACGGCAACCACAGAGGGTCCCAGGCGCAAGGGAACGGGGTCCGCACTCACGTCGCTCTGTCTGCTTCTTCTGCTGGAAGAATCGGGGACCGGGGCAGGAGCGCCCGGCCACCCTTTCACGACCTCTGTGGTGAGCAGGGAGAGCTGCTGGCATCCCTCAGAGCAGCTGCTGCAAGTAACTGAGGAACCAGGGCGGCTGGCGGTCAAGGTCACGCCACTAGGAGGTCGCTGACCCTCAACCGGGACTGAAACCCTAGGATAGTGTTAGGAGGAATTTTGACACAATGTAAGTATTCTAGGTGACCACGTCAGCGTTCTGTGAAAAGCAAGCTGAGATTAAACAGACCGAGAACTCCCAAAGACTAATTCAGAAGGAACCCAATTACACAGAGGCATTGGGTTTCTTGGTTAACTAGCTTTGTGGTAATAGTAACTTTTTAAAAATAACTTTTATTTATTTTTAAAATGTTTTTATTGATTTGAGAGAGAGAGGAAGGGAGAGGGGTAGAGAGAGAAGCATGGATCGGCTGCCTCCTGCACGGCTCCTACAGGGGATCAAGCCCGCAACCCAGGCATGTGCCCTGACCAGGAATCAAGCCGGCAACCTCTCCGTGCACTGGACGGCACTCAACCAGCTGAGCCGCACCAGCCAGGGCGAGGCACCACGGTTTTAGATTTGATGAAGTCCAGTTCATCTATTTTGTTGTTGCTTAACTTTAGGTGTCATACCTAGGGGTTCATGGCCAAGTCCAAGGCCACACAATTCACCCTTTATTTCTTCCAGAGTCTGATGGTTTTATTTGGGCACTGGCCCATTTTGTGTTAGCTTTTGGCATGGCAGGCAGCGGGCGGCACCTGCATCCTCTGGGACGTGGAAAGCCAGCTGTCCTGGCGACTTGTCACATGGACGCACGTGTTTGACTCTGGACTCAGCCCTGCGGGGCTGGTGTCTGCATTCTCCCAGGCTGCCTCCTGGTCTGCGGATTCGGAACCGGGAAGCGTGAGCCTCCAGCTTTCCCGTTCGCTCTCAGTGCCGTTTAAGCTGCCCGAAGCCCCTCGCAGCTCCGCGGGAATTGTTCAAAGAGCGGCTTTCTCATTTCCGCGAAGGCTGCTGGAACACGGGCGGGGACTGCGCTGGGTCTGTAAGTCATTTTGGTGGGTGAACAACTCGGCAATGTTACGGCTTCCTCTCCCTGCACACAGGTCTTCCCACTTCATTGAGGTCTTTCTTCAACTTCTCTCAGACCTGTTTGAAGTTTTCAGTGCACAAGTCTTTTGCCTTCCTGGTAAAGTGTTACATCTTTAAAAGTCTGCGTCTATGGAACTGCTTCCCATTAGGAACCCTGGGAGGTTGCGTGGAAAGCTGGCGACTCCACTGGACACGCTGCCTGTGCCGTGGGCAGCGGCTGGTCAACAGGGAGCATTCAAGTCTCTCAGGAGCTTATGACTCACACTCCTAACAGTCACAGAAGGCGTCTTTGCCTTCACGTAACGGGTACAGCAAGCCTAATGCCATCGTCCTTGGACTCCGAGGACCTGGGGTTCCTCGGTGAGGTCATTCGAAGCATGAACCACATCATGGAGGCACGGCAGCAGGAGGCTTCGCACGGGGCAGTGTGTGGAGGCTTCCAAACTGCTTGTGACTTTTGGTGTTTTTACAGGCGAAGTAGCTGACGTTGTCTGGATAGTTTTTTCTTCTCAAAAGAAGTAATACAATATTTTACATTTTATTTTAATTCATCCAGACTGTCTGTGCATTTCAGATTAAAACGAAACAACATTAAAGAAAGAAACCAAACCAGGAACGCTGCAGCGAAACCCGGGCCGAGTGTCTGCCCCAGGAGGGTCCTCGGAGCACCTCCGACGCCGCCCGGCCGCCCCGAGGAGCTGGGTCCGGCACCCTTCCGCCTGGTGCTCCTTCCACCCAGGAGGGTCTGAAGGCTTCTTCCTGCCTTAGAACACTCTGGCAGCGTGATCGGAGTCCCCCTGGACATGAAACGTTCCCCGGGAACCTTCTGGAAAGCCGCCTGGAAGTTGAACGTGACAGGAGGGTAGGACTCAGGTTCCCTGGGAGGGTTTTCAGGACCGAGTCACGGAGTCCGCCCGGGGCTGGCCTCCCTCTCGCGCAGCCCGTCTGCACAGGAGCCCTCATCCTTTCCAGGAAAAGACACCAACACGCCGAACTCCGCCGCTCTCCTGCCTCCTCGTCGGTTTCACACGCGGCCTGGGCCCGGGCGCCTGGGGAGGGAGGGTTTCAAAATCCAGGTCTTACAACGTGTAGTGGAGCCACTCGGACTTCTAACAATCCCGGTGCAGTGGGAGTGGCTGTGCAAACGAAGCCCGGGGTGCGGCGAGGGTTTAGGAAAAGCCCAGCCGTGGGAAAAGACCGCACCTCCCAGGAAGCAGGCGTCCGAGTCTCAGCGAGTCTCCTTGGACCATAAAAGGAGGTGTGAGAGCTTTACACAAGTTATTATCCGCAGTGATGATAAGGAAGTGATACTATGCAACAGGTAGCAACGTTTATTAAACAGCTCAATGGTAAACGAGGCACAGAAAACGAGTGAATTTACAGGCGGACGTAACACGTGTTGCATATGCGTGTGCCGGACCACACACGTGGCGCCCAGGAAATGACTGTGAGGTGGACATCAGTCTGGCCTTCTTCTTTTTCCAGGAGGAGATGATGTAAGGAGTCACATCCTTGGCTCTGGACCCTTGGACCCAGGTGCAAGCTCGGCCTGCTGCTGAGGCTCCCACGCCCCTGTCCGACCCCACGCCCGGGGGCTGGCGTCACCCACAGCCGCTCTGAAAGGCAGCACCTCCCTTTCAAGCCGGGTCCAATCGAGGGGTCCAGGAGAGGGCGCTCGGTTCTGGGTTGCCCAGTCGGGTGTGGCCAGCCGTGCGCCCCGGCTTTAGAGAGAGGAGCGGCCCCATGAGATTATCCCGCCGGCGTTTGCAGTGCGGGAGCCGACGGGCAGGCCGTGAGTGCGGGGCCAGCAGAGGAGGCTGGTGTGGAGAGATGTGAGAGGGAATTAGAGGAAAGCAAACGACAGTGAAACCTGCGGGACAGCCACACTCTGCGCAGCCTGAGGAGCAGCGCGGAGGGAGGCGTCAGCTCCTGCAGAGGGAGCGGCCGGGTGCCAGCCCCGCCCCCACGGCGAGGTTGGACGGCACAGGCCGGCATTTCTATGAGGCCTCTGTATTTTTGCATAAAAAGGCCCAAACCTGTTATTTCTGGAGGCCGTGGAATGGATTCCTCTTTTTTGAAACTTGAACCTAATCATGATCCCCGAAAAATGCTATTTGAGACACAGGCGCCGTGGCAGTTTTGGTTTCGCCAAGAGCTATAACCAGGCAAGAACCAGAGCTCCGGTCCCGGGATTGTGGGCCCTGCCAGGCACAGCTCTGCAGTTCACATGACATCTCCCCACCAGGTGGCAGGAACGGGTTCAGGGAATAAGCACAGAAGGCGTGTCCTTTCCCGTGACCTGTATGTGAAGGTCACCATGTCTGCTGTGTGAAGGTCACTGTGACCTGTGTGTGAAGGTCACTGTGGCCTGTGTGTGAAGGTCACTGTGACCTGTGTGTGAAGGTCACCATGTATGCTGTGTGAAGGTCACCATGTTTGCTGTGTGATGGTCACCATGTCTGCTGTGTGACGGTCACTGTGACCTGTGTGTGAAGGTCACTGTGACCTGTGTGTGAAGGCCACTGTGACCTGTGTGTGAAGGTCAGTGTGGCCTGTGTGTGAAGGTCACTGTATCTGCTGTGTGTGAAGGTCACCATGTCTGCTGTGTGACGGTCACTGTGACCTGTGTGAAGGTCACTGTGGCCTGTGTGTGAAGGTCACTGTGACCTGTGTGTGAAGGTCACCATGTCTGCTGTGTGAAGGCCACTGTGGCCTGTGTGTGAAGGTCACTGTGGCCTGTGTGTGAAGGTCACTGTATCTGCTGTGTGTGAAGGTTACCATGTCTGCTGTGTGAAGGTCACTGTGACCTGTGTGTAAAGGTCACTGTGACCTGTGTGTAAAGGTCACTGTGACCTGTATGTGAAGGTCACTGTGGCCTGTGTGTGAGAGTCACTGTGACCTGTGTGTGAAGGTCACTGTGGCCTGTGTGTGAAGGTCACTGTGGCCTGTGTGTGAGAGTCACTGTGACCTGTGTGAAGGTCACTATGGCCTGTGTGTGAAGGTCACTATGTCTGCTGTGTGAGAAGGTCACTGTGGCCTGTGTGTGAAGGTCACTGTGACCTGCGTGTGAATGTCACTGTATCTGCTGTGTATGAAGGTCACTGTGACCTCTGTGTGAAGGTCACTGTGGCCTGGGTGTGAAGGTCACTGTGGCCTGTGTGTGAAGGTCACTGTGACCTGTGTGTGAAGATCACTATATCTGCTGTGTATGAAGGTCACTGTGACCTGTGTGTGAAGGTCACTGTGGCCTGTGTGTGAAGGTCACTGTGGCCTGTGTGTGAAGGTCACTGTGGCCTGTGTGTGAAGGTCACTGTGGCCTGTGTGTGAAGGTCACTGTGGCCTGTGTGTGAAGGTCACTGTGGCCTGTGTGTGAGGGTCACTGTGACCTGTGTGTGAAGGTCACTGTGGCCTGGGTGTGAAGGTCACTGTGGCCTGTGTGTGAAGGTCACTGTGACCTGTGTGTGAAGATCACTGTATCTGCTGTGTATGAAGGTCACTGTGACCTCTGTGTGAAGGTCACTGTGGCCTGTGTGTGAAGGTCACTCTATCTGCTGTGTATGAAGGTCCCTGGCAGGAGGGCTGTGGGAGACGAAGGCTGAGGATGAAGGAGGGAAAGGACTTTTGCAAGGTTATTGGGATGTGACATGAAGCCTGCAGTTGGGCCAGAGACGGTCAGAGCTCATGGGACCACAGAGAGCATGTCCTGTCTCCTCGTTTGTAGAGAGGGGAGGCTGGGGGCCTGGACGCTCCGGAGGATTGACACCCAGGGCCGCCCGCGCTCCGCGTCCTCAGCCTCATTCCTCCTCGTCATGACCGCTCCTTCCCCGAGGAGCCTCTCTGCAGGGCAGGCAGCCGGGGCGCCCGGCAGACTGGGCACCGACAGGGGCCTTGGGATTCGTCAGATAATTAAGTCCATGTTTCTTTGATTCCCAGTAACCTGAGGCTGTTAGGAAGCAGGGAATAAAAGCACACTCTGTCCTGATTTGAGCCTTTAAAACTTTCTAAGTCTTAGAAATTGGTGAGTCTGAACCTTAAGGCCTAGATGTCCGCCTAACCTTCTCACTGAATAGAAATGCCTTTCCTCTGTACGTATAAACATTCATGGGTATGCAGTTGAGAGTCATTCGGGTGGAAATAATAGCCCGTGAACTGAGACCACTGGCTAAGCTCCCGACCGAGCCCGGCCGCGGGAGGAGACCGGCGCTCGCCTCGCTCCCGCGTGTTTCTGTGCTGTGCGCCATGAGCTCGTTAGCCTGGAGATGCTGAGTTTTGATGGACTTGTCGCCTGTAGTAAATTTTCGCATTGAGCAAAAAGCCTGGAAGTTCCGTTTGGAGGACTTGCCACCTGGCCTGGTCGCCCTCACAAGCCTTCATAACTGACCTTGCCTTTGCTCACAGCGAGGCCAGGCCCTGGAAACCACGGCAGCACCGTGGCCGCCAGAACGAGCCGACGAACACGTGGACGCAGCCGGGCCGGGAATCTGAACGTCTGAGCAGAGGCGTCGGGGAAAGTGAGGAAGACGGAGCCACGTGATGCTGGTGGCTGTTTGTTGAGTGTCTGACCTGTCCCGCTGTGATGTCATCATGCTCATGACTGTCCCCGAAGATGACGTCCGTCCAGTTTCAGGTAAGTAGACTGAGGTTCGGAGGGGAGACCACCTAACTAGGAAGAGGCAGACTGAAATTTAAATGTGGATGCAGCTAATCAATTCCCTAAGCCCAGGAATTAATTAACCAGGACACTGCCCTGTCTGTCACGTGACCTGGCAGCCACGGGACTTGGCCTGATACTGTACGACCCACGTTATAGCTGTCCTGCCTCGGGTGTAAGATGGGCTGTGATAAGGACAAATGCTCCGCGGGGGAACTGGACACAGATGTTGGAGGCTCAATAAGCCAGGCGTCCTCGATCTACGGCCCGCGGGCCACATGCGGGTGTTTTTGCTGTTTTGTTTTTTTACTTCAAAATAAGATATGTGCAGTGTGCATAGGAATTTGTTCATAGTTTTTTTTAAACTGTAGTCCGGCCCTCCAACGGTCTGAGGGACAGTGAACTGGCCCCTGTTTAAGAAGTTTGAGGACCCCTGCAATAAACAAACAAGCCCTGGTGGCTGCCAACCACAGGCAGGGCGGACGCCGGCCGCTCGCTTCGCAGGCGCAGGAGCCTGGAGGGCGGCTGGCAGGGAGACTGCGGACCAGGTGCGCCCACGCGGGCGTGGGGGGTGCTCGATGGCGAGAGGCACCTGAGGGCAGGAAAGGAGAACGAGAAGCTGTGAGCCACCTCTCCCCAGGAGAGCCAAGACTCGCGCCACAAACCACGGCCGACGCTCCTGGGACGGCTGGTGCCGCTGGAGCGGCGATCTCTGGGCTGCTGGGCTGTGGGCCCGTTCGGGCTCTAAAGGTGGACTCTCCAGGAAACAGCCTATCGCAGGCAGCGGCGAGCACCTGTGTGGGTCACCCGCCTGGAAAGGACACTGTCTAGAGTGTGATGGCCTCACGCTGCCGGACTCACCCGGCCGGAGAGCACGCGTGGGCGGCATGTACCCCCCGCCCCCGCGGGAGGGGAGGCCGCTCCCTGCAGGCGGGATGCTGGAGTCTCGATGTGCTTTTCAGCCTCAGCTCCAAGGAGCCCCGCCGGTTAAGGAGAGCAGCCCTGTTCTCCGCCCGCCGCCTCTGGGCAGTCGCCTGGTTAGGAACAGCGTTTGAACCGAGTGGTCAGGAACGTCCAGCAGTTAGCAATGTCCAGGATCTCTGTCTAACAACTCCTCACCCGGACCCGTGAGAAGCAGAGCAGGCCGCCGTCCAGCGTGTGGATGTTTGCTGCTTCGTCTGTGTCCCACGCCTGTCACCTCACGTGCTGGGCTGACGTGCTGCGGCCCCGCTGTCAGGCTTGTTGTAAAAGCCACCCAGGTCCCGCTGTTACATGTTACAGAGCCTCCCCATGTCTGCTGTACTCGGCCATGTCATCAATCAACGCCACGCGGATCACCCACCTCCCTCAGCTCCTTGTCTGCCTTCCTCTGCGATGGCCCCGCGTGCCTCCTGCTGACAGAAGCCCCTGAGACACCTGTGAGCCTGAGAGTGGCCAGGCCAC
Organism: Cnephaeus nilssonii; assembly: GCF_951640355.1. NCBI lineage: Eukaryota > Metazoa > Chordata > Mammalia > Chiroptera > Vespertilionidae > Cnephaeus > Cnephaeus nilssonii. The sequence continues at coordinate 42,338,799 of NC_137092.1, forward strand.
CCATGCAGTGACATCCTACACTCACGCCCCATGCTGCCAGCCCAGGAACCCCGTGCCAGTTTGGTGAACAGCACTGGCCACTAGGGAGACTACGTATAGACGTCTGTCCTCAGAGTCCACTGGATCCCAGCACCAAAGAAGTTGTTGGTAAAACTGTGGCCTCTCTTCTTCAGAGAGCAGTGAGCGAGGCAGAGGCAATGTGCAGGTGCTTGTGCTCAGGTGCGTGTGCTCAGGTGTGTGTGCTGCAGGTGCGCATGCTGCAGGTGCATGTGCTGCAGGTGCGTGAGCTGCAGGTGCGTGAGCTCAGGTGCGTGTGCTGCAGGTGCATGAGCTGCAGGTGTGTGTGCTGCAGGTGCGTGTGCTGCAGGTGTGTGAGCTGCAGGTGTGTGTGCTGTAGGTGTGTGAGCTGCAGGTGTGTGTGCTGTAAGTGTGTGAGCTGCAGGTGTGTGTACTGCAGGTGCGTGTGCTGCAGGTGTGTGAGCTGTAGGTGTGTGAGCTGCAGGTGTGTGTGCTCAGGTGCGTGTGCTGCAGGTGTGTGTGCTGCAGGTGTGTGTGCTGCAGGTGCGTGTGCTCAGGTGCGTGTGCTGCAGGTGCGTGTGCTGCAGGTGCGTGTACTGCAGGTGTGTGCGCTCAGGTGCGTGTGCTGCAGGTGTGTGAGCTGCAGGTGTGTGTGCTGTAGGTGTGTGTGCTGCAGGTGCGTGTGCTCAGGTGCGTGTGCTGCAGGTGCGTGTGCTGCAGGTGCGTGTACTGCAGGTGTGTGCGCTCAGGTGCATGTGCTGCAGGTGTGTGAGCTGCAGGTGTGTGTGCTGTAGGTGTGTGAGCTGCAGGTGTGTGTGCTGTAAGTGTGTGAGCTGCAGGTGTGTGTACTGCAGGTGTGTGTACTGCAGGTGCGTGTGCTGCAGGTGTGTGAGCTGTAGGTGTGTGAGCTGCAGGTGTGTGTGCTCAGGTGCGTGTGCTGCAGGTGTGTGTGCTGCAGGTGTGTGTGCTGCAGGTGCGTGTGCTCAGGTGCGTGTGCTGCAGGTGCGTGTGCTGCAGGTGCGTGTACTGCAGGTGTGTGCGCTCAGGTGCGTGTGCTGCAGGTGTGTGTGCTGCAGGTGTGTGAGCTGCAGGTGCGTGTGCTCAGGTGCGTGTGCTGCAGGTGTGTGAGCTGCAAGTGCGTGTGCTCAGGTGCGTGTTCTCAGGTGCGTGTACTGCAGGTGCGTGTACTACAGGTGCGTGTGCTGCAGGTGTGTGTGGTGCCGTGTCTCTGTCCAAACGTGGGAACCTGCGCTTCTCCCCCGCTTCCGTGTCTGAGGTGACACACTTGATTTTGTAGACCTGGCTAGGTGTGACTCCAGTCTCCTGCCTTCGGGGCACCTGCAGCTCAGTTAAAGGAAGTGCTTCTGAGGCTGCCCCGATGCCGACCCAGCTGGCAGTGCGACCCCTGGAGCGCTGATGGAGAAGGAAGCGGGACTGCAGGGGAGCTGTCCCCGGGCTCTGACCCCCCACCCCTGTCCTTCCCAAAGTCCTTAGAGAGGACGCTGTCTTTACAATGGAACCCCAGTTCTCGAGTGTAATTTGTCCCGGAAGGCTGTTTGAGAAACAATTTGTTCAAAAACCGAATCATTTTTCCCCATTAGAAATAATGTAAATTGAATTAATCCGTTCCAGACCCCCAAATGATTTCGTTAACCTTTGTTTTTTTAAAAAAGATATTTTTATTGATTTCAGAGAGGAAGGAAGAGAGAGATAGAAACATCAATGATGAGAGGGGATCATTGATTGGCTGCCTCCTGCATACCCCCTACTGGGAATCGAGCCCACAACCTGAGCATGTGCCCTTGACAGGAATCAAACCTGGGACCCTTCAGTCCACAGGCTGACGCTCTATCCACTGAGCCAAACTAGCCAGGGCAACTTTTCTTATATACAGTAGATGTCTAAGGGACTGTTTAATCTGTAAACAAACACTTCTTTTCTTAAATTTATTGAACCACCCCGTCTAGCCTTAAAGAAATCGCTCCCAGCACGCGGCCCAGGGTGTCTGTCAGGTCAGCAGGCGGCATTTTGCTTGGTCACATGTCACTGCCTCGGAAATGCTGTCACTGGCTCAACACTGTTCCTTCCTCCAAATCAACAGCAGTTTCCCACCTCTTCCATTGCCTGTGGTCATGCTTCTTTCACCCCCTTAGCAACATGAGCACTCCTGACGGTCTCTTGTGTTTTAAAATCGTGCTAATTGTTGATTTTCTGGCCACAAAAGCATCCTCTCCTTTGTTTGTGGCCCGACACTTTTTGTCCTGCTGAGGTATCAGCACGAGAGGGTTGTTAGGTCAAAAACCAAAGTTTGGTTTGACAACCAAGACATATTTTTTCTGTGAGAAACTTGGTGGAGAACTGAACTGTTCAGATGGGCGATGTTCAAGAAACAAGGTGTGACTGCATTTATTTCCATCCTCCACAAAACACTGCCAGGAAGTGGGTCGGAGCCCCGCGGAGATCTCGGGGTCCGGCACCGCGCAGCGCCTTCGGCCTCCTCTCTCACGGCCACGGCTCTGCAGGGCTCCTGCTTCTCTCCTCACAGCAAAGCCGGAAGCTGCCTTCTCTTGTCTGTTCATGCTTGTTAGCCTGTGAATGTGCTTGTCGGACTCCTGGCCGGTCAGTTTCTAAGCCCAGTGACAGGGGTTCCGAGGGGCTTCGTGTCAGAGCTGCCACCCCGTGAGGGGTGATCCTCTGCTCTGTGGGGTCTCCTTGCTGGAGCAGCTATGACCTGGAAGGAGGCGCTACGCCCTGTCTCTCTCCTGACCAACTCTTGCCTGGGCTTCCCTGTGGGCCAGTTGTCCGTGCTCCCCCCTTCCTGACCTTCACTGTGAACATCTTAGTTCCTGGCCTTAGACAGGACCTGAACACAGCCAGGGGCCGATGGCCAGAAGTGGGCAGGTGTCACTTTGGGGGACTTGCCAGCTGCTGCCCGGAGCACCTAGAGCCAGCCCCCGGGTACCAGGCTTTCTCTATTTCCCTCCCCTCCAGCACATGCTACAGCCGGCAGTGGAGGAGCAGGAGGTGGAAAAGGAGGACCAGGAGGAAGACCAGGAGGAGGACCAGGAAATGGAGGACCAGGAGGGGGAGGACCAGGAGGGGAAGACAAGGAGGGGGAGGACCAGGAGGGGAGGACCAGGAAATGGAGGATCCGGAGGGGAGGACCAGGAGGGGGAGGACCAGGAGGAGAAGATGGAGGACTAGGAGGGCGAAGACTAGGAGAGGGAGGACCAGGAGGGGGAGGACCAGGAGGAGAAGATGGAGGACTAGGAGGGCGAAGACTAGGAGAGGGAGGACCAGGAGGGGGAGGACCAGGATGGGGAGGACCAAGAGGGGGAGGGCCAGGAGGTCTCTGGGACAAGTCAGGCTGTGGCGGGAACTCACACGGAGCACCCTGAGCAAGCGACTTCTTCCCCGGCATGTAGATGCTCTGGGCCTCCTCTCAGACCCCGGCTCTGCGTGTGGAGGGAGGCACGCAGGGTCCCCAGGCTGTTCTGCAGGCCACCATGCTCACCTCGGAGCCCAGGGGGAAGCATTTCCCGGGAGCAAGGACATAGTCGTTCTTGAATGTTGTCACATGATCAGACCCCCCTTCTCAGCCAGATTTGCTTTTATGGATTAAACAAAGAGGAAAAATAAAAAGGTAAAGAGAGTTGGATCTTAGCATATTTCCCTCAGCAGAGGGGAGGTGAGAGGGGCCTCAGGCAGCTCGCAGGGCTCAGTGGTCCCCTAGCATTTATTAATTCTGTTTTCAGAATTGTGCTCGGGCTCCGATGGGGTAATAAACAGTGCAACACAGCTCCCACCCCGCAAAGAATTTATGCTCTAACTGGGGAGAAGAAATAATGAGACGGTTTAGAATAAATGCTAGATTGTGTGTTTCAGATCCTATGAACTCTAAGAAGGAAGCGGGTTGTCACGGAGACCTAGAACAGCCAGAGAAGCCTGCGATAAGGTGACGGTGGAGACAAATCTTGAAAGACGGGTTAAATATGGTTCACGTGACCCCCACATGCGTGAACTGGGAGAGTTAATTAATCTGGTGTGGGGAACTGGGACCTGGCACCGGCGGCATCGTCACCCTTCTCCGTAATTACAGAAAGCCCGACCTGCACCCGGCAGCATTTGCGATGCATGGCCGCTTTGAGACAATTTATAGGCTTGTCACTTAAGGAGCGGGCTCTCTGCTAATTGGCCGCATTTCTCCTTTCCACTCCCTTTGTTTTGTGGGCGTTGTAACCTTTAACGTCTTTGAACTGTGGCTTCCTGTTAATATCCTCCTTCCTGGGAGCATTCCCCGAGACCCCGGGGGGCGGCGGGCTCAGGGCGCACGGAGCCCCTCTCCATATCTGCGGTCCAGGATGGCACCTGACCCGGCCCTGGTCTGTCCTCAGGCTCCATCTCTTGCTGCCTCGGTCAGCCAAGGGCGGCACCCAGCCCGCAGCGCGCCGCTCAGGGGATCCAGCTCGGCTTCCTTTTGTCTCCTCACGCACCTGGGAAAACCCCTTTGCGTCACCCTGTGTCACCCTGAATTAGGCTGCGGACGGCAGAGGAGAGCGACCCCTCCCCCGCCACCTCCACACGTTGCCTCTGGTTTTGTTCCGTAACATCCACGCCTCATGGCATGACCAGTTCGAGGAGAAGCCCTTCCATGTTGCTGCAAAGTGAAATCATATCAACTCACGTGTGTCAGCGCGTTCATATTCTTTCTCTTACTCACTCCATGTGCCAATTCCACGAGGCAGGAAGGAAGGGAGAGATCACACAGTCCCACTTCCCACGCAGACACGCTCTTTCCTTCACATGAAATAACCAGAGGGATGCTCCCTCTCAGAGATTCCTTCTTCTCTATATGCAAGCCGTACCGGATAATTGTAAACATGTGTGAAACACTCACCAACCCCACGCACTGCGTTCAGTAAGAAGGAAAAGATGTGGAGGGAACGTCTGAGCCTTTGGGTGGTGAAGGCTGCCCAAGGTCACCTGCCCAGCTACGTGACCAGACTGGGCGCCAGTCCATGCTGCCTGAGGCCCATCCCTGCCGCTGGGCCAGCCAGGGTGCCACCGAGAGAGCAATCCGCGAGGGCGCGGCGGCCTCAGCTCCCGGATCCGACCGTTAGGGCACATGACTTCATCAGCACAACACGAAGGTTAATGGGATCGCCTCCTTCCAGATCCATCACCGCGGACGCAGGCTTGATGGCTGCGTTAAAAGGACGACCTCTCTCAGCTGCGTGCTGCTCATTAACGAAGTTATCTCCCACCAGAGATTTACCGAGCCAGGGAGCACTGACCACTGACCGCGATGAAGTGTGCGGCCCTCACACTCCATAAAGCGGAGCAGAACCCCTGCGTCAGCAGCGGGGCCCGAGAGCCGCAGAGGCGTCCTCCGGCACCAGGGGTCTGCCCACTGCGGGGTGCTCCGGCCACATCCTCCTACGCCACGCCTGAGCAGCCGGCAGCTTGCGCTGCACGTCCACTCTTAAGCATGGAGTGCGGCCGCCTTTCTAGCCTCCTCCGTGGGGTGTTGGAGGGAGCTAGGCCGCCGCTGCAGGAGGGAAACCGTGGGATCGGTACACCTGGGCGGCTCTACGTTTCATTTCCAGCGAAGAGGCAGTGGAGAGAGCAGACAGGTAGTCATTCTTCATGGGCACTGCCATGCTGACTTCCCCTCGGGACCCTCAGGGCTATTACCCAGCAGCGGGCATGGTGTGACTTAGACGGCACCATCAGTGCCCGGGGACGCCGGTGAAAGACCCCGCTGTGCTCAGGGGTCACTCAGGGAGCAGAGACAGCCTCCTGCTGCCCTGGCCCCCCAGCCCCCTGGCCTCCTGCTGCCCTGGCCCTCTGGCCCCCTGGCCTCCTGGCCCCCCTGGCTCCCCTGGCCCCCTGGCCCCCTAGCACCCCTTGGCTCTGCCTTGTGGATTGTGCCAGCGTCTTGTGCTCCAGCTGAACTCATGCCGTGGTTGTTTCTTAACCACCACCAAGTGGCACATTAAGTCTGCACAGCCCAGACTGTTTTATCTGCTCGTGACAGCCACACTGATGGGGGCCCAGCAACGCTCACCATAAGACGCAGACCAAGTCCGGTCCCCATGTGTGCCGAGGGCGAGTCCAGATCCGGGTGTGGCTGATCGCTGAGAGCGCACAGGCTACCTCCCACTGAGCCCGCGCCAGGCGCACGGAGCCCTCTGCGCCCTCAGTCTTCCCCCCTCGGCCCGCGGCCTGGCTGCCTCCTTCCCCCTGATGCGGGTTGTTCCTGGGGTGGCATACTTGTTGACTTGCTCTTTTGGTGACATCTCCTTTCAATAAGGAGATCCGTCTGGTAACGCCTGGCCGGAGGGTGTGCTTCCTTAAAGTGTAAAATGTCAGGCTCGACCACGGATGACAAGGCCCCGGGCGGCGGAGCCCGCCTGTCGTCAGTCACTCGGAGCAGAGAGGAAGCGCCACCCTCCCCAAGGAGAAGAGGCGGGAATTGGCCGTGGACGTGCTCGTCCCGCCACTGCCCATCAGCCAGCTGGGGCCTGACCTGTCACCATCTCCCAACCGCCAGAAGGGCAGCAGGACAAAGTCAAGAGTCACAAAACCCAGTTGGGAACAGACATCCCGGCACCGAATCAGTTGGAGCTTGAATTTCTCCCGCCGAGAACCCACTGGCTGCACGCAGGAAGCACCGCCGGTCGTGGGCGGAGACCGGCCCCGGAGAAGATCAACGTCACAGTCCAGGATGTGCGTGAGGGACGTGGGAGGGGCAGTGGCTGCAGTGACCCTTACAGAGCTGGTCTCCGACTGTCCCGACATAGCGCCCCTTACACACCACAGCTGCCTGACGGCCGGGCACGCAGCCTGCAGGAGGCGGGTGACAGCTGGGCCTGAGGGCACCTTGCAGGGGCGTGGTCTTCCCGGGTCGCCACACAGCATGGGGACATCTTGGTTTGTCTAAAGCAGACCAGAAAGTGACTCATTCCACAGTGAAGTCACCTGGCGGCCAAGCATTTCCGTGTCTGGCAGAGCCGCACCCGTGCACACCGGCCTCCCTCCCGCAGACTGTGAAGCAAGCGCCAGCTCCCTCGGAATGCTGGGAGCGCCTTAGGCCCCGAGCCGAGTGCTCTCATCGGTTCCCGGTGGCTATAAGGCCTTCTTTTCTGTTGCAGCCGAATCACAGGCTTCCTGCGATCTTGGCATAGTGCCCGAGCATCGCCCTGACTTGAATTTTCCCGGTGAGGAATTATCTTAAAATCAGTTTAAGAGCTGGGCTTGTTATTTGCAATCTGAAGTCGCCTGGGTCAGCTCACAGCCAGGGATAAAGGGGATGGAGAGGTGATGGGGTCTACAGGTGAGGAGTCAGCGGCGGGACTTTCCTTCTTAAGACACAGTCACAGTCGGAGGCTTGTGGGAAAATGTTGAGGCCACGCGGTTACCTGCATCCGCGCACAATGGTACCTGGGTGTTCCAAGATGCCGTGTTGCGTGCTGGGAACCTGTTCGGCAAACACCACATTTTAGGTGCATTATTTAATTTATTCTCCTGAAACCATAGGAAGTAGGGAGCAGTAACTAACATTGTGGGTGAAGAATGAGCTCCCGGGAGGGCAGATAGCCCCAATCAGCAGAAGAGCGGGGCTTCGACTGTAGGTCTGTCTGAAATGCTAATTCAGTCTCATTCCTGAAGCCCAGCGGCGAACACTTCCTTATCTTTCACGGGAAAGAGATGACTATGGGGTTGGATGCATAGATTTTTTCTCTTGCCCTCCGCACTGAATTCACACATGTAGCTTTTCCCTTTCATTTCAGGGGTCCTGAGACTTGCACAATTTTCTCGAGTGACTTAGTTTAAGTGAAATTAACCCGCAGAGCTTCTATGATCTAACAATCACGCTGAGTAAGGAATATGCTAGGGTTTCTGGAAGGTTCAGCCTTCATATTTGGGGAAGATCAATGTGGTTGATGACCGACAGGACGATTTCTGTGCTCTTTAGCGAGAGTCACACAGGCCACCGAAGACCCCAAAATAGACTAATAACTCACCGTTGTTCAAGCTCGAGATAAATATCAGCTGAGATTTATATTCCGACGGAGGTTGAGGTCAGCTCTTGCTGCGAGGCGACCAGCCCCCGAGTCTGGTTTAAATTGGCAGGACGAGCCTCCCACCAGGCCTGACCCAGGAGGGTGATGCCCAGCTCCCACCCCGCCGCCCAAAAGCACCTTCGTGGCCGGGGTCGTGTCTATGGAACCAAACAAGGTGGGGAAAGAAGACGGTCATCAGCGTGAGTCAGGCCCGAATCACACTTTCATGAAAATCACCCAGATAATGGGGGTGTGTCTGATATTTTGGGTTGGCCCTGTCTAATCCCACCATTCCTTGGTTTTCTTCTTGAACACCAGTGAGGTTATGTGAAATTGAGTTTAGTGGTGCCGGGATGAATTTTTTCTGACTTCCTATTGTTCTTGTCTTTGTCACGGGTTGGAAATACCAGCTCTTTCCTGCCTTTTCTGTCTCTTTGGCGAGTCGGCAGTGAGGGTCACCATCCCACAGGGAGCATTGCAGGGTCATTCTCCGGGGGTCCCAGCCCCCTGTCCTACCCCTGAGGTCAGCTGAAAAGACAGCAGCCCCATGGAAGCATCAGCTGGCCTCTGGAAGCCGCCATGTCCAGCGAGTCCCAGCAACCTCAGCGTGAAGCCGGGAGGACACGGTCAAGTCTTGTTCTGGTGTTGACAGCTTGACACAGGGGCTCTTCATCGTCACCATTTCCACTTACCGTTTTCAATAATGCCCATCGGAGACTCGACACTCCCTGCCGTTAGGCTTTGTGCCAGCTAGTGTTCAACTATTTATATCGATAGTAATAGCAAAATGCAACTTCATGGGGAACTGTCCTTAAAATGATGTAAAACTTAGAAGTAATTTGAAAAGTTGGATGTCAGTATGATTACCCCCACTTCTCTTGTAAGTCACTAGGTAGTCTTAGTGTATCATGTATAGTGTGCAGTGAATATTTAAGGTACTATTTAAAGTAACAGGAAATTCTGAAATTTCAGTGGTTTCATAATAACAGGTGACTGGTCAGCAGCGGGGCCAGTGCATGACTACAATCGTCCAATGCTTATGTTTGGAGGAGAAACTGCCTGGTGACTCGGAGACCCAGGCTCTTTCCACCTTGTGGCTCCACCGCATCTCCAGGCCCTTGGGGTCTGCCACGTGCAACAGAAAGAAATGGACAGCGAGGTGCAAAGCCACACCTGCTGTTCCCCACTCTAGGCCTGGAGAATGCATCACTCCCCATCACACTCCACTGGCGATGACTGGGTCACGCGGCCCCATGGACACAGGAGGAGAGGGTGTAGCCTCCTGGATGCACATGGTGCTGAGGTGGGGAGGGGAGGTGCGCGTGGAACCGAAAGGCGGCGAGGGGCACAGATTCACCTCACTCATCTACGAGCTTGGCTTAAGGTGGGCAGCTTTTTGAAGGCTTCTTCATGGCAATAGGAGACAGGTCAAATGCAAGTAACCCCACCAACTTGAAAAACACAATTTCGGGTCAGTAGTCACGCGATGAACATACCAGGGCCGTTCCGCAGGGGACAGGAGGGACACAGAGGCAGTCGCATAGAGCTCGGTGGGAAGGCCGCTGCTGCAGGTGCATTGTCGCATGAGGATGCGGAGGGTCGCTGGCCTAGAGTTTTAAAATATGAAAGAGTTCCTTCTATGGAAAGAGTAAACTTTTAAAGGACACCGAGAAGCACCGAGGAAAGTAACCTCCAATAATAAGGGTGACTTTCTTCTCCAGATTTTGTCAGAGTGGATGGTCAGTATGGAGCAGAATTCCCAACCCCACGCTAATTTCATGTATGTCTACATGCATGCATGGGTTTCCCTCTGAGGACATTCAGGAACTTTACAACCGAGGGAGCTGCTCTTCAGGAAACGCTGATTCAAATGGTGACCCGACCGATATCGACTGAACACACGTGTGGCACACTGTGCCGCACACCCGGTGGGACTCGCTAGCGAGCGCTGCGGTGAGAAGCAGGAAGACCGGCTGGATTTCCGGGACACGCCGCGCTTGCTAGGAAGACAGCTCTGGGACCGCCCAGTGCTTCTGGCCCTGGAGGAGAGGCGGACCACGCCGACCACTAACCAATCACGTGGGGCTGTGTCTCCTGCACCTCTGCGTCTCAGTCCCGCTGACATACCAGCCCAACCCCGAACTCCTTGCTGAGTGGTATCTCCAGCGACTCAGGAACCGCTGGCGAGGTGAGTGCATACGTGCCTGTGCCGGTGCTTTCTAGGTTAAGGCATGTCAGATCTGCCTAAACCCCGGGCTTGGTGCTCAAATGTCACCCTGCCAGGATTCATTACATCCAGCTTATTAATTAACTAAACTGTGTTTACCGAGAGCAGGCCTCCGGAGGCGAGTGAAAAGCAGCATCAGGAGCGGCATCCTCCAGCCGGGGGCGTGTCTCCCATGGCAACGGGCTGCCCCCACGTTCTCCGCAGCGCCCCCAGGAGGCCCGAGATGCTGCGGACAGTTAGTGACAGGGCAGGAGGCCGGAGGACTTGCCTTCACTCCAGAGCTGGATATGGGGGACGTGTCTCTTTTCCAGACCACCGTGAAGTCACAAATACCAATACCACTGAGGCTGTTCAGATTAGCAAATCCCTCTCCCCGCCGCCCCCCCCCCCCCGCCCAACACACACACAGGTTTTATGGGGATGTCAGGTGTGGAGCTAAGGCAGCCCTAGATTCAGCCCCTAGACTCGGTGCTCCCACGACCTTTCCCGTCAACTGGCGGTGTGACACCAGGACCTTCACCCGCCCGCCTGACCTGCAGGCTCCCTCCTCTCTGCCGGCGGGTGAGGCACGCCTGCCCGCTGCCCCAGCGCTGCTGGGAGCTGAACCGAGTGTGCGGCCCTGCTCTGGAAGGTGGCCTGCCACAGACATGGAGTGTCCTTACGCGATGCCTTCTCAAGCATCCGGTGAGGACGTGTTTTTTTCACTGTCTAGACATGGGTTTAGGGCTCGGGGCTGAGGTGTGAGCTGAGGTTTCAGGCAACCGCTGGGCAGGTTGGTGGTGGCTGCGACGGGCACGGTACTAAGCTGTGGCAGGGCGGGCTTACTGCCGAAGAAACACCTCACGGATGCCATCGGCTGCGAGGAACCCACAGAAGCCTGTGCTGTAACGCTGGGCAGAGAACGGTTAAAACGGGGAAAAGTAAAACAGAGCAACAGGGGTGATAAGAAGTAAGAAAGAGAAAAGCCGCGGCGGGCCTGGCTTCCTTTGTCTTCCAGCAAATGGAGACGCAGCGAGAACACCTCGGTGTGAGACAGTGTGGGCACATTTGTTTGTTGAAATATCCGAACCAGTCTTAAGAGGGTAGTTAGTGCTCTCCAGGACGCAAATACAATTTGATTTATGTAGACTCTCTTTAACTCACTTCCCAGTACATGCCCGTTTCGGGGCCAGCTCGGTGTGGGCCTGCGCCTGCGCCTGCTGCCGGTGGGGACATACAGCAACGGCCTTGCTTCGTAATCATTGCTGGCCAATTCCAGGCTGGAGGTTGTGTTTAATCCAAAATTAATCCTTTTTAAAAAGTACTAGTCCACAGTTCGTAACTGTGTGATGCATAGCTCTCAGCACTGTGGGTCACTGGTCTCTTGCGGGGGACCGTCCCCCCGGGCCTGTGGACACGTTTCGGAAGAGGGTGGGAGACACAGTTGGTGGCTGTGGCAGGTCCGGACGCAGGTCTGTCCACCGGAGTTGAGTTTCTCGGGTGGCGTTCCATCTGCCTCCGTTCGTGCTAAAGCCTGGCTGGGCTCCTGCCCGGTCCTCCCTCTAAAAGGGGTGTTCTCTGCGCAAGGAGACCTCGTAGAGACGCTGGGAAATGAAATCAGTTTTCCAGGACTTACCCGGTTGGTAAGCCGGTGCATTTTCAGACCAGCCCCCGAATGCTGGCGGGGTCACACTGGTCATGCTTTCCATCGGAAGGGAAGCACTGTCCGATGGCCAGAGGGATGCTCGCTGGTGATTGGTGCTCCGAGATGCCCTCAGCCGGGCGAGTCTGGTTTAGGGGGATCTCTGTGCAAATGGGAATAAATACAGGAAAGTGTAATGTAAGGGCTAATGGCTTTATTTAGTCCTGCCTTGCTTCCGCATGCTCCCGAACCCACGCCACTTAGGGTCCAACAGTCCTGGCCCAGCAATCTAGGCCACGGCAGGGACGGGCCGAGACGCCTCCTCCTTCCTGCTCCGGCTGTCCTGGGGCATCCTGTTCTCGACGGCATTGCTAAAAGGCGGCATACATACGACTGCTGGACCCCACGGAGCCTTGACGAGGAAGGAGGGAACCTATGTTGAGTTACAGCAGTCAGATTTGGGGGCGTGTCAGATAGGCCATTGGTGTGAATGATGCATTTTTAGTTATCCTGGTGACGCCTCTTTCCTTCCATTCCCGGGGTTGCTGGCCTCATGGATACCAAATATACAGCTTCCTAGCGACCGGGTGTCATTTCAGTCAGAACGTTGCACCCTCCACGCAATGCCCTGCTCCGGCTGTAGCAAGATGTTTTGCGAATTCCAAGCCCTGGGAAGAGAGAGCATCCTGGTTTCTCTGAAAGGCGTTTCTTGGCACTAAAATATCTAAGGACCCCTCCCCACAGGGCTGGCGGTTGGCGTGTGGAAAGCCCTTTCTCTTTTATACGCGTGTAAAGGCCACGCTAAGCCATTTCCCCTCTGTGGACGGGGATCCCCGTGCCGGGACCCCGGGCCCGCCCTGCAGGACAGTAACTATTAGGACAAAACACAGGTCGATCGCTTTGGCGAAGATTGTGACCTGACACGTGTAGTCTTCATCTGTTTAGTATTCATAACATCCCAGGGAGGTCTATGCTCACTTCAGGACACGAAAAAGGGCAGGAAGTGGTCAGTGATGGTCCGAGCTCACACCGCTTGTCCATGGCAGCTCTGAAATACAATGTGGGTGTCTCGGCGTGTTCCCCCTCCTGGGAGCACGCCAGGCCTTTCCCTTCCCGCTCTTCTCCCCTCCCAGGTGTGTACCTCCTAAGCTCTGAGGGACCCCACAGGACTGGCAACCAGGGGAGCAACGGGCAGCGGCAGCTCGTCCCAGGCTCACCCCCTGAACCTGTCTCCAAGGCCCCCTGTAGCTTCCCCTATCCTGAGCCCTTCCTCATCTCACCGCCCAGCGTTAATAGACGTAATCTCGAGATAAAAATGCAGCACAAAGAAAACTGATGTCTCTGTCCTTGAAGGAGACATTTGTCACCGAATGGACCACGGTGTGACCAGCGCACTGAACGTGGGATCCCTGCGTTGAGGACTTTATCAGCCTCGAGGCCCTGCCTCGGGCCCTGCCGTGGGGTGTTGGGTCAGTGTGGGCTATTCTGCTGCAGCCAAGTCAGGGAGGCCCAGTCTTCACTGGCCACGGGACGGAGGGAGGGCGAGGCCAGCTCGCTCTCGGCCACCTGTCATTCTCAGCCCAGGGTACAGGGAGCAGCAGAGCGAGGCTGCAGCAGCGCTGACGTCCATGGCCCGTCGGAGGATGGAAAACACCTCTCTCTCTTTTCCTGCTGCATCTTAGGTTCCTGTTCCTACTGATCAGCAATTTCCGGTCCCTTGTGAGCGAGGAGAGGGAAGGAGAGGAAGAGAGACACTAATGGCTTGCAGCCTGGACAATGTCACGTCAGGCGGAGAGCAAACCCATGTCCACGCGGCCTGCCCTCTGCCTTCGGGCTCCATCGCAGTCAGGCCTGTGCGGCGGCGCCCGGCAGAGGGTCTGAAGGTGGAGGCCAATGCACACACCCGATCCTGCCTGCACCGCCTGGTCCCGTGGCCGCCTCACTGCGGGGGCCAGGCCCACGCCCGCCACGTTCCCCACGCAGTGCGGGAGAGGAGCCGATGGGGAAGACGTGTCAGCCACGACTCTGGATTAGCAGTCGCGCCTCAGAAGCAGCGGCTCACGTTTCCGTGGGAAACGAGTGCGTCTGGTGGCAGCTGGGCAGGTCTGTGCTCCTGGGACAGAGCACGGCGCTCTACTCCGGGTGCTGGGCCTTTCCGAGGGAGCTGCTGGCGCCTCACTTCTGACCTGGTTCTTGGCCCCCGGGACCACCTTGCTTCATTACAACGAGAGCCTAATGGAGGGGCGAGAGAGGTGGCAGACAGGACAGGGCGAGGGAGAAACCGCAGTAAAATGGAAAGGGGTGGCGGAGGCGAAGGGAGAGAAATCTGCCCATATGATCAATGCAAATTCCAGGTCTCCGAGCTACACTATCATCTTGCTGTGATAATTGCAAAATTAATAGCCTGCCAGTGAACAGGGCTCATCCCTGACCGCGGCCAGGCCAGGCCGCTGCTGAGGGAGGCTGGCTGGCGCAGGTCGCCGGTGTCATCGGCGGAGCCCGCCTCGGACCGGCGTCTCCTCCTTCTGTGCTCCGTCTGCACCGCTCAGCCCCCCTCGGCCCCTTGGCAGCCGCTGCCTCACCCGGAGCCCCCCTCCTCGAGACCCTGAACCCCATCTCAGGGGTTTGCTGCCCTTCTTCTCAGGGGTGGCAGTGAGCACCTGCCATTGGCATCCAAAGGTACCTGTTGTGAGGGCCGCCCTTCCACACTGCCCACGTTGATCCACACTGCTCACGTTGATCCACACTGCCCACGTTGATCCACACTGCCCACGTTGGTCCACACTGCCCACGTTGGTCCACACTGCCCACGTGGATCCACACTGCCCACGTGGATCCACACTGCCCACGTTGGTCCACACTGCCCACGTGGATCCACACTGCCCACGTTGATCCACACTGCCCATGTTGGTCCACACTGCCCACGTTGATGCGCCAGGTGAGCCAGCAGTGTGAGCGATGCGCTTACTCCCCCGGAATGTCTGTACGTGCATAACCGAGGGCTCTTAGGGAGCCTGCGGAGAGCAATTGGCGCGCGTGGGTGGGACGGTAACGCCTGTCTGAGAACAGAGGAGCCCAGGGCTTGCCTCTGCGGGGAACACAAGGCCGTCTCCCCAGAAGAGACCTCCGTGGAGCCACGTGTTGAAGGGACAGGTTAGAGGTCTGAGGCGTACAATGTGGCCCCGGACCAGATCCCTTAGGAGCCGCTAGCGGTGTTGACCCTCCGAGCCCACCCGGAGAACGGAGCCTAACCCTGCATTTAAAGAGCCCTCGCGTGCTTTGGGGTGTCCTCTGTGCACTGACGTTGGGCAGCGGTGAGGATAGGTCCTCACTTTGCACATTCGAATCGCCCGGGTTTGACGACAATATCAGCGCCCAGGGTCGCTCTACTGCAGCTGCTCACCAGACAGGCGAGCTGGCGCCGGCACGGAGGGGGTGAGGGTCTGCCCAGGTGGTGGTGCGTGGCTACGGGCATAGCTGAGGGTTTTATGCAGCCAGATTCAAGGCATGAAAAATGGGCCTGGTGAGAAGATGCTGAGAAATTCTTTCAACTCTTCAAACCACAAACGTGGGTAACCTGCAAATGGCCGTGACGACTTCAGTGGATGCGTGGCTCCCACGCCAGCTCACAGGACCAAGTCTCAGAATCCTCGGAGACGTGGCATTCGGGACACTGCGGAAAACTCCCACCGGCGGGGACTGGAGGCAGGAGGACAGGAGGAGGGACCCTATTTGGAAAGCTGCTTGTCCAGACTGTGAGGAAGGAAGGCTGTGCGAGTCCTGGGTCGGGCTTGCAGGAGGGTCGGAAGCGCGGAGTTAATTTGCGCAGCTCCCTCGTGGTTTTGGTCTAGTTCTGCTTCTTGCTGCCCCGCTCCGCTCGGAGAGAGAAATACCCCCGGCTGTCATGATGGATGTGACAGGTCCCGTGGTGTTCCCACCCCATCCACCGCAGCGTCCCGGCCAAGTTGCAATCAGAAAATTGCTCTCTGTGACTGTAAATTTCACACCTCCACCGTGAAGACTTCTCCGAACACACTCTCTACCCTGGCGGCAGGTCCTGCCAAGACCACGCGTGACATGTCCCCTCGAATGGGCTTCAAACCGAACAAGGCCTTGGCTAGACGTGTTTTAATGACAACACGTAAGTTCAGGTCATCGAGAGAATAGCTCCCCCTTCGTGTGACCCCTGTGCTGCTGGCATAAAATTATATGGCTGACATTCCCTTTCCGCGTAGGGAGGGCTGAGAAATCTTTTTCCCTTTCAGTCTGAAATTACTCTGCGGTGTAAATTATTACTCACAGCTCAACACTTGCGAGCTTGCCCAGAGGTGCCGCCTTCTCAAAGGCTCTGTGATTTATGGGGGAGGCAGAGAGTGGGGATGCTCTGTGCACACATGTACCTGCCCCCATGCCCCATCTGATCCAACAGAGAGTTGAGGGGGTGGGTCCCACTGAGTCCCACAAACCAGGCAAATACAGAGCCTGGAAGTTCACGGATAGGGAGCAGTTGGTGCCAGAGGGTGGAGAGCCACTGGGGCACTTCTGCCTGCCCAGCGGGTCCCTCCAGACTGGAGCCAGTGAGACCCCGGGATGATCTGAGTGGCAGGCCCAGGAGCCAATGAGACCCCAGGATGATCTGAGGGGCAGGACCGGGAGCCAGAGAGACCCCGGGATGATCTGAGGGGCAGACGGTGGACTCCAGGGCTGTTCCGCCTCTCGCTAACTTTGGAGCCTGAATGAGCATCTCAGCCTCCATTGCCTCAGTTATAAGATGGAGATAATATATCCTTGCTTACTTTACAAGGCTATTGTTTCACCCGAGTGAGATAAATAGGGGCGTGTTGTGTGAGCTGTACAAATGTGCGGCACCTTTATTAGATGAAGGTTCTGTTATCACACCTGGGGGTTCAGCCAGAGCATCCCTCCTCCGGAAGTCAAACACCTGCCCACAGGTGCTCACACATAACCCTGCAGCGCCCTGCACAATGCCACGCCCTCCAGAGACCCTGCAAAGGGTGCATTTTTTTTTTAGTCTCAAGAAATATTTGTAAAGTGTCTGTTTTCCTTTAAATCAGAAAGGACATAGATCTCCAGTACCTTCAGAAAATAAAAGGCCGGGTTAGCACCTGTCCTAGGAGAGCAGACAAGGACGGAGCGAGCGGTGTCCGGGCCACTGCCGGAAACCCTCCACGCCGCACCCAGCCGGTCAGAGGCCTGGAAACCGAGGTGCGGGAAGAAAACGGAAGGGGCACTGTGGCCGATCCCACCCAAAGCCACTCCCCACCTGGCCATGCCGCCTCAGAGAGAGCGGCCTGAGCCACGCTGCCCAGGGCTGGAGCGGGTCCCGCGTGAGGAGCCGCGGCCGCTCCGTCCAGGCTGCAGACCGGCGGCCAATCTGAGTGCATGTGTCTGTAAGAAGTGCTCGTCCCTGGGGAGTCGCTGAAAGCTCTGGGCCACACAATACAAAACAGAAGGCAAACGTGACAGTAGCCCTGCTCAGACCACGGCCCACCGGGCGGCCTGTGCGTGCGGGCGGGGGGACCGCAGCACGGCCGTGAGGGTGGGAGTGCTGGACTTCTGGCGAGGGGTCCTCCCCACAGGCCGCTGCCCATGCAGGCTGAGCTCTTCTCTGCCTTCCCAATTGGCTCTGCAGCTCTGGCCGAGCCCCCCTGGCTGGCTGCTCTGCCAGATGCACTCCTTCCCTGGGGTGTCGGCCTCTGTTTTACGGAGAAGAGCCCCACCGCCCAGTGCACGTGGCCGCGTCTCAGGCACCTTCCCCGCCTCAGCCCGACTCGGAGGCCTTTTCTCGCTGGGCCCACTGCCTCTCAGTGCCCAGCGCCGCCGCCTCAGACGCGCCGCTCTTAGGACAGAATCATGAAAGGACCCACGTGCTCACTGTTGGCAGCGTCGCTAGGGCTGCGTGGGAGTTAAGGGGCTGAGAGCCGCGGCAGGTGGGTGAGGGCCCGAGGGCCAGGCGTGCTTTGGCCCAGGAGCTGCTCACAGATGGTCCAAAACAAACCACCTCCAGGGGCTCGATCAGAGCTCTCAGGGATCTCTGTTGTGCTGTAATCTAACATTTGAAGTTTAGATTTAAAAATGCATGTATAATAATATGCATGTGTAATAATTGATACAAATCCATTTTAAAGTTTTTCTTAATAACTAGGTTCATCGTTTCTTCACATTGACACTGCATATGTGCATGTGAAATAATAGGTGATTGATAGAAACTGTTTACATGTCAGTTCTCAGGGGAACATTTTAGATATTGAAAAATACATGAGAGTAGAACTTGTTCAGAGCAGGGCTACCTGGAACTTCAACTCTGTCAAGATGCCGAGGAGCACAGTGTGGGGACACCGCGGCCTCGGGGACAGTGGATGTGTCAAGGGAGGTTCCCAGAGCGGTGACAATGGAGCTGAGTCACAGAGGTGAGAGGTCAGCAGGTGGAGAGAGAGACCATTCCAGGCAGAGGGCACAGTCTTGTGTGTGTACACGTCTGTGTGCATGTGTGTACATGTCTGTGTGTGCTTGTGTAGCTGTGTGTGCATGTGTCTGGGCACACATGTGCATGTATGTGCATGCATGCGTGTAGGAAGCTGGAGGTGACCTCATAAGGCTGCAGAGGTAGACAGGGACTGGTAGGAAGGGTTTTGTGTTCCCGATGACGCCCCTTCTGTTGTACCCTGAAGCCATGGAGTGGTGTGAATACAGAAGTCACAGGCGAGCCCCTGCTTCGTGCAGCTGGCCGAGCAGGTCATGGAAATGACCTCTGCCCTGACATGGCGTTCTGAAGAGTTGGCACGTCCACGGGACCTAACTCCCGCTCAGTGAAGTCAGGACAGAGTTTTGGAATTGGAATTGCTCGGTGTCCCCGTGCTCACAGAAAACGTCTGCAGCATGGAAGCGGGGTTCTCCGGGGCGGGGCCAGGCCGGGGTGGGAGAGCTGTCTGTTAAAGGCCTCCGAAGGAGCAGAGCTTCGTGGAGGCTTAGAATCACTGATGTGCCCGCGAGCCGTGTAACCAGAGCTCACGTGTGCTCCACTGCAGTGTCTTAGGAATTGCTAGTCAGAACGAGGAGAGAGGCCGGTGAGGATGAGGGCGGCATTGCCGGGAATGGCACAGGCCACCTGGGAGGCGGCAGCTGAGCCCGGGGACCGGTGGCCCCGCGCCTGGGGCAGAGCCTGGCAGGTCCCTGGAAGAAAGAAGGTTCCACTCACACACAGTCTTGTGCCAACCATAACCAAGTGTCTCCTATACAATTCGGTTTGTGTGGTTGTGAGGTTCTATGGGCTTTGCGCGGGGTGGGGGGCGGGGGGGGGGCGCTGCGGCAGGTGCTGAAGCTGCCATGCATTTCAGGTCGGCTGGCACCAGGCCGGTGCTGACGTCGGAATTTGCAGGCAGAGGTGTGAGGTCCATCCTGCATGGCCTCCCTCAGCCCCTGGAGTCCCTGCTGCGGGGGTGGGGCCCAGGTGTGGGGCAGACAAAAATAATCCAGGGAGGAAGGGGCCCGTGCCAGCTGAAGCAATAGCGACAGCTGCGTTCTCCAAAGTCACGGAGTGCAATCCTTGTTGCACACTCACCTTTCTTCCTCCGAATCCTGCAGATAACGTGACTTCAGGCAAGGGTGCCGAGCGATCGTGAGGGAAAGTGAGCGTGGAGCGTGGTCTGCAGGTCCTGCCGGCAGCGGAATGTTCAGTTGCTTCCATGGAAAGGAAGCCGGGCTGGGGCTCCTCCCTGCTGCGCGCCGTGGTGCCACGGGGGCCGCGGGCCCACTCTGCTCCCTCGGACGCCGCACCCCGCTTAGTGCGCAGAGCAGACTGTGCGCTCGGGCCACTGCCAGGCTCTTGTAGATGATGGCGCCTAAAGCTGCCCCGGCCGGGCTCAGCTGGATGGAGCATTGGCCCAGGTCACCCTCATGAGGCTCCGACTTGAACCTTGCTGGCTGGGATGCAGGTCACACCTGCAGACACGTGGACGCAGGAGACACGATCACGTGCAGAGTGAGTGTGTCCGTAAGAGGAGCGCTCCTCCGGCTCCACGGGACCAAGCCCGGCTTCTGCTGGGCCAGGCCGCACCCTGCGCACCGCGAATCCAAGCTCCTGCAGATGGAGGAGAAGGAGGCCTCGGACCCGGGTGCGCTACGTCATACGCGGCCTGGCCTGTTCCGCACAGGACCCCTCCTGCCGCTGTGGCACAGGTGGGTCTGACCTGGTCTGACTGCTGTGCTTCCGGCAGGAAAGGCTCCCCCTGCTCTGCTGGCCCTGAGCGCCGAGCGGCTGCCCCCGGCCACAGGGCGGGTGAGGGACCCCCGGTGCCTGGGCTTGAGCCCTGCCTGTGCGCTGCTCCGGCCCTGGCCCTCAGCTTCTCACCGGTGCTCATGAAGCATCTGTCATCGCTGCCGCTGACAAAGGAACCGGACGGCCCTTCACGAGTCAACGACGCTAGTGCTTTTGAAGGGCAAATGTCCCTGGTCTTCCCACTCTGTCTTGACAAGGACAGCGCGGCCCGGCTCGTGAATACTAACAGGGCGCGGGCGCGGGGACAGCGCAGGGGGCAGGGTGGGCCCACAGCCCGGAGCCACGGAAACCCACACACTCCCTCCTGGTGACGGCCAGGTGGCCCCCAGGATGCTGACCGCCCGGACAGTCCCAATCACACCTGTGCGGACACTGAGGGCTCAGAACTCAGGGGAGCATCCACACAGGAAGCAGCATGGAAGAGGGCGGGACCACAGTCCAGTCCCCTCCAGAACATTCCGGGGCTGGCTGGCATAAGGGGTTAAACTCCCTTAAGAGTGGCTTTGGCCTTGACTGGCCCACACCCCGCACCTCCCCTGCCACTTCCTCACATTTCTGAGACGTCCCTGGTGCTGAATTCTTATTCAACTTCAAACTGACAAACTGTTTTTAATCTTTTCCCTCTATCCAGCCTGGAGATTGGGAAGCAAAAATCAATACGGGTTGGCAGGTGATCAAGCTGCTTCCGATGGGTGAGGGAGCGAGTGGAGAGCGGGCTGCGGGCGGGAGGGCCTGGCGGGACGTTGACGGAGCGCCGTGAATTACTGGCCGGGGGCCGGGGGCTGCGATTTCCCTGGCCTTGAGCAGGGGAGCCTGGGAAGGCCATTAGAACAGCTGGGTCAGGAGTTCACGCCGCGGAGGTGCCTTCGGAGCGAGGCTGGATTGTCCTGACAGCCCGATGGGCGGAGGGAGGCGGGGCCGCAGGGAGGGCCAGTCTGTGCAATTCACACCAGCTCAGGCCCCACACTGAACCTGAAGGGGAGTAAACGTTTTCCTCATTCCGTTTAAAACAGGGTACGGGGCCCTCATGTGTGGGAGGGCGGGGATGAGGGGCAGGGAAAGGCATCCCAGACACCCTCATGCCTGCGACTGGGCATGGGGCTCGGGTTCAACCCCAGCACGACGCCCCCGAGCCCGACGCCCGGTGACTGCCAAGACAGTCCTGGCCTCCACGAAGGGCGTGGGGTTCCGGATGTCCCTCTGTGTTTGGTGACTGCCAGGAGCCAGACCAAGCCCGCGCCTCCCAGGGTCCCACACCACCTGCCAGGCTCCTGGGACGCGGGGGCGTCCAGACGAATTCTGAGATCCTAAGGGAAGGGTCTCCCCTCGCCTTCCCTCTCGCGCCCTCCTGGCCGAAGCTGCCATTCTTGGGGTGGGACCACGTGGAGGGAGCAAAGTCGTGCGCTTCCCCAAACAGTCTCCTGTCTATTTCGTGGCGGACACGCTGCTTCAGTGAAAAGGTTTCCCAGTGTTAAGAGTCAGGTTTGGGCATGACGGCGCACAGGCTCCTGGGTGGTGCCTGCCCCCTCCACCTAGGGGAGGGATGCAAAGTCTTCCCCGGGTGGGGCCAAGCGTTCCGTCCCCTGGGAGGGAGAGCGAGCAGAGGGCCGGCGATGGTCCTCTGGGCCCCATGCGTGCCCCTGGGCTGGGCAGGAAGCACAGAGTCCCAGGTGAGTGTGGGGACCCCAGGGAAGGCCTTGTGTCTGAGACGGAAGGCCGAGGGCAGCCTGTCGCAGAGCAGAGTGACGGAGGCTGAGGCATTGGGGAAGGGCGACGGCAGCCGCCTGAGGCGCCAGGAGTCACTGCTGCCCCCGTGGCGCCCGGGGCACTGGCTGCTTCTAGCTGAGGCCTGAGACGTGTGAGGGCGGGAGAGCCTGCTGCGGGGAAGCAGGTCCCACCCCTGCTGGGCCGGGCCTGGGCTGGGGCAGTGGGGTGGGGGGGGTGGGGGGGTTGTACAGCCAAGTGAGACTCTCCGGAGAGGGTCTGCAGGCCGTGGCCTCCCTAGCGTGTTGGAAAGGGTGGCGGCAGCCGGGCAGGGGGCGTCGGGATGGACGTGCAGCCCTGGAAGAGGTGGGCTCCAGCTGTTGTCCGTGGCTGGAAAGGGGGCACTGAATGCTGCCAGGCGTGTGCTTCTCCGTGTCCCGTGACCAAATCGCATCTTTGAAATTGATTTTCAACCAGCACATGCGAATATTGTTGTGTTCCAAAATGTGGTCAGCCAGCTGGCAGATTTCCACCCATCCATCCATCCATCCATCCATCCATCATCAGCCCCATCGTCCATTCATTCACACACTCATTGGAAACGTGTACATGGAGCTTCCGTGTGCCAGGCAGGAGGGACGGAGGAGGCAGGGTATTGTCTGGTTACGGGAGCTCCTGAGGAGCGGCCGCCTCAGGGAGTTCAGAGAAAGAAGCACGCATGCTCTGAAGCAGTCATAAGAACGAAGCCTTGAGATTCTTGTTTTGTTTTGTGTATCTGAAAAACAAAACAGAACGAACCTCTTTTGATTTCAGGAGGGGGCAGAAAAACAAGTGAGGGTGAGATGGTGGGAGACGGCTGGAGTGACGCAGTGTGAGGCCTAGAGGCACCCTCGCTGGCTCTGATGGCCGGAGAGG
This sequence comes from Cnephaeus nilssonii, assembly GCF_951640355.1. Classification (NCBI taxonomy): domain Eukaryota; kingdom Metazoa; phylum Chordata; class Mammalia; order Chiroptera; family Vespertilionidae; genus Cnephaeus; species Cnephaeus nilssonii. Next base: position 42,361,649 of record NC_137092.1, read on the forward strand.
CCGGAGCCAAGGAACACAGGTGCCTCCGGAGGCCGGAAAAGGCAGGACACGGGGCCTGCCCTGGAGCCTGCAGAAGGGACGCAGCCCCCAACTCCTCGGAGTCAGCCTGGGGTTACGGCCAGCTGTCTGACGCCAGAACTCTAAGATGCCGTTGTAAGCCACTGGCGTGTGGAGATGTCAGAGCATCCACGGACAACCAACCAAGCTCCGAGGGGCCCGCGTCGGTGTCTGGGCCCGACACACAAGTAACATTGAGTGTTCTGGCTGAGCAGCAGGTCTGGATGGTGGCGACCGCGGGAATCATGAGCTTGCTCCCACCTGTGTGCGCACAGCTTGGAAGCATAAACCCCGGGTACGTGACACCCGTTCCAACAATGGAGTCGGGATGCTCAGAGCTGTCGCACCCGCCCTTAAACGGGACGTGGATGTTCAAAGCTGAGGCAGAGCAGGTGCGTGGCGGCCCCGCGAGACGCGGCCACCCCCGTGGACAGGCCCTGCCTGCTCCCGGAGACAGGAGGTGAAAGAGGTGGATCAGGGGGTGCAGAGCTCGGTGGGAGGAGGCATTGGTGGTGGGGGGTCACGTGGATGGTCGAGAGGCAAGAAGAGGGCTGGCTCTGTGTCCCAGCAGCCGCCCAAGCACAGGCACAGCAGCACACGCTCTCTCCTCTGGGCTGGGCTCACCCCCCAGGGATGAATAACTACACCTGGCAAGTTGGGGAGCAGGTTTGGGGAGTGACAGAGAAATGGGCCACCCCCCGCCGTGGCCTCGCCTGGTTCTAGCTGAGCCGGGACACCGGAAGCGCGAGCTGGGCCACATGCTGGGCTGGGCGTTCTCAATCAGACGCAGCGCTGCATTTGGCGGCTGAAGTGACCACAGGGCTCCCGTGAGGGCACCAGCCGTGTTTGGTGAGAGGGACAACCGGGGAAAAGCAGGAAGGACAGCAAGTGCCGGGCCAGCCCAGGGTTTCAGGGCGGGAGCTCCACCTGCCAGTGAGCACGCGGCGGGCTGTGGGGGAGAGAGAGTCACAAATGGAGCCACTGAGCACAAACCGAGGAAGCTTCAGAGAGCAAATGGGCTTTGCTTTGTGTGGGTCACATTGGTAAACATCTGGTGGAAACCATACTGGGGTGAATAATGAGACCAACCCACAGCCACACCCGCCACGAGAACATGGGGGCCACGGCCCCACCTGCCATGAGAAGACGGGGGCCATGGCCCACCCGCCACGAGAACATGGGGGCCACGGCCCCACCTGCCATGAGAACACGGGGGCCATGGCCCCACCCCACCATGAGAACATGGGGGCCACGGCCCCATTCACCACAAGAACATGGGGCCTGCACCTCATATCTTCTGTATCCCATATCTGTCTGCTGCACCCCATATCTGCTGCACTCCATATATGTTTTACCTCATAACTCTCATAACTATCTGCTGCACCCCATATCAGCTATACCCCATATCAGCTACACCCCACATCTATTTGCTGTACCCCATATCTACTGATGTACCTCATGTCTGTGGCACCCTATATCTGCTGTATCTCATATCTATCTGTTGTCCTCCATACTTACCTACCATACCCACATCTACCTGATGCACCCCATGTCTGCTGCACCCCATTGAGGACCTGGTTGCAGGCCTCTGTCTGCACACTCAGCACGCATCACCTGCTGTTCCGGCCTCCTCAGGAAAACAGTGAGTCTGAGTGGAGCTGACCTTGGCTTCTGTGGGAATACGTTGGGCGAGTTTAACTGGGGCAAGGTTAGGAAGGGGAACCAACCACGTGTCCAGGAAAATACTAAATATGATTCTACTGACCTTCTTCATTCTAGAAAGTGTAATGTAGAGATGGTTAATAGTCACTCGTGGCTTTTCAGATAAAGCATCATTGGGTTCATGTTTAACAAGGCCTTCGCAGCCATCTTATAAGATGCTTTCCTTTCTGCATCCCCATCCCTCGCCATCGAATTTGCAACCTCTGGCTCAGGTTCCTTGTTCACAGTTCCAGGGGCTGCCAGTGGGAGTTGAGAAAAGAGAAGGAAAACCTTGCTGCGTTCGACATATGTTAAAGGAGCATTCCTCTACAAAGCATGCCGACACGCGACACCCAACCACCACGCCTCCTCATACTTCAGAGCTTCTCTTCTTCCTCTTCATTTTTATTCTTTTGTAGCCAGGTGATCAATGGATCTGGGCTGCCTGTCACTTTGAGCCAATTCAGCAGAAACAGGGTTGAATCATATATGAACGTTTATTCCAATCCTGCCGGCAGCATGGAGAGCAGCAGGTCATCCACAAACATCTGCTCTGCGCCCCCATAAGCCAGCTGCTTATATTGGGTAGACCCGTGGTCGGCAAACTGTGGCTCACGAGCCACATGCGGCTTTTTGGCCCCTTGAGTGTGGCTCTTCCACAAAATACCACGGCCTGGGCAAGTCTATTTTGAAGAAGTGGCATTAGAAGAAGTTTAAGTTTAAAAAATTTGGCTCTCAAAAGAAATTTCAATCGTTGTACTGTTGATATTCGGCTCTGTTGACTAGTGAGTTTGCCGACCACTGGAATAAATGGATGAAGGTCCCATGGGGAAGTAGGCAAAAGGGTATGCCAAATGGGCAGTTAACAGGTAATGTGGGATGGGGGTTTGCAAAGGACTGAGGGTTTTCAAAGGGCTGGCGGCTCTGGTTTCTGCAGCAAAGTTGGTCATCTTTCCAGGATAACAGGCAGCTCCCAGATGGGGAGGGTGGGCTGCATTTCCAGGGGCGCTCCCAGGTCCCACTGCAACTCCCAGCCAGGTTAGAATGCACCTTAGTTAATCAGAACAAAACAATCCCGGTTAACATGATCAATATTTCTTATAATTATAGCTGGTCCCCAACATTCTATTTCTGCCCCGAACATATTCATTCTCCTCCGGCTGATCTGCTTCTCCCTCCTCTTTCTTGACTTCTGATGAGTCTCCTCTGTGTGAAAGCAGCTGAAACAAGAGCCTCCCGAGCTCGGACTCTGCTCAGCGGCACGCAGGCATCAGGGCTGTCGGAAGACATGAAGTTCTTACAGAAATCCCAAGGGCGTGGGGTGTCTCTAGTGTCCCTGTTTGTCTGAGGCGGGACACAGGGCAGCATGATCCTGCCTTGGTGATCTGGTCACTTCCAGACTATTTAGCACAAACAATGTGCTCTCATTGGTGCCTGAAGCAATCTCACGGTGCAGAAGGCACAGCTTCTTATGCAGGGCTCGCACCTCGTTCATCAAAAAGTCACCCTTTCTGTCCTGGGTTTCCGGTCTCAGGGAATTGCTGTGATTTCTGTATTTGGGGGAGATCATGGTGAGACTAGCAGCGCAGCAGGAAGTGCCATGAACTGGACCCGTGGAGGCCATGGTCTTGGAGGAGGTGATGGAGGATCTGATGAGCAGGTGCTGTTTCATAGTCCTGCTCAGTGGACCCTCAGGATCCAATACGAGGTAAAAAGCAGAGAACAGGATGACAGGACTGGTTTGTGAGCTGCACGCTCCGCCCATGGATGCTGAGGCGGGAATGCTGTTTTACAGAAGGCACCTCAACAAGAACACAGTGAGGAAAAGCCAGCTCCAGATATTTAGAGGTGATTAGACCAATGATGATCTCACTCATGGTTTTATATTACTTTATACGTTCCCAATACACCCCTACCTTTTCTTCTTTCAGCAAACATTTTGGGTAAGATGAAGTTTTCTCAGTTGCAGATGCAGAAACTGAGGCTGAGAGGTAAGTGTCTTACCTGGGGCCAGTGAGTCTGGAGTGATGGGTGGAGAAGAAAGGTACCAGGTCCACTCAGGCTGTGCTGCTGCTCTGGATCTGTTGATCAATACCCAGATGCTGAGAGAGAGGGCTGAGTAAACCACATAGCAGTTCTATAATATTATAGCATTATACTATAAAGTACATGGCAGTTCTGGGATATCATCCTATCTAATAAAAGAGTAATATGCAAATTGACCGTACCTCTGCTACGCCCACAAGCCACGCCCACCAGCCAATCACGAGCGCGCATGCAAATTAACCCAACCAAGATGGCTGTGGCCATGGAGCAAGCAGGAGGCTTGGCTCCACTCAAGGCTACAAAGTTTCAATTGTAGAAGATAAATAAATCCCAGATACCAGGGCCTCCCCTTGGGTCACTGGGTGAGGGGGGGACGTGGCCAGCCTGCAAACCACTACAGGCCCCTCACGCAGGCTGCCCCATACCCCAAGGGAACCCCCACCCTGAACCGGGACACCCTTCAGGGCAAACCACCCGTGCACCAGGCCTCTATCCTATCTAATCCTATCTAATAAAAGAATAATATGCAAATTGACCATCACTCCAACACACAAGATGGCTGCCCCCATGTGGTCAAAGATAGCTGCCCCCATGTGAACACAGATGGCCGCCACAAGATGGCCAGCAGAGAGGGCAGTTGGGAGGGACCATGTCTGCAAGGGAGGGCAATTGTGGGTGATCAGGCCAGCAGGGGAGGGCAGTTGGGAGGAACCAGGCCTGCAGGGAAGGGCAGTTGGGGGGACCCAGGCCTGCAGGGGAGGGCAGTTTGGGACAAACAGGCTGGCAGGGGAGCAGTTAGACATCAATCAGGCTGGCAGGGGAGTGGTTAGGGGGTGATCAGGCTGACAGGCAGAAGTGATTAGGGGCAATCAGGAAGGCAGGCAGGTGAGCAGTTGGGAGCCAGCAGTCCTGAATTGTGAGAGGGATGTCCGACTGCCAATTTAGGCCCGATCCATTGGGCCTAAACGGGCAGTCGGACATCCCTTGAGGGGTCCCAGATTAGAGAGGGTGCAGGCTAGGCTGAGAGACAAACACCCCCATGCACGAATTTCATGCACCAGGCCTCTAGTACTACATAATGTTATAGAGTACATAGCAGCTATATAATCCGATATAATAAAGAGGTAATATGCAAATTGACCCTCACACCCTCACAAGATGGCTGCCTACAACCAGGCCAGTAGGGGGTTTGGTTAGTGAGGGATGACCAAACGACTGAACAAGCAGGCTATGTGGGGCGACTAGGTCAGCAGGTGGGCCATGAGGAGTGACCAGGCTGGCAGGGCGTGCAGTTGGGGGCAATCAGGCTGGCAGGGGGGGCCATTAGGGGCGATCAGGCCGGCATGCAGAGGCAGTGAGGGGCGATAAGGCCAATGGGGGGGGCAGTAGTTAGGGGCGACCAGGCAGGCAGTAAGGTGAGAGGTTAGGAGCCAGCCATCCAGGATTGTGAGAGGGATGTCTGACTGCTGATTTAGGCCCAGTTGGACATCCCCCAAGGTGTCCCTGATTGGAGAGGGTGCAGGCTGGGCTGAGGGAACCCGCCCATGCACAAATTTTGTGCACAAGGCCTCTAGTATATTATAAAGTACATAGCAATTATATAACATAGTATATATATATTTTATAAGGCACATAGCAGTTATGTAATATTATAGCACATAATGTTATAGAGTATGTAGCAGTTATATGATATAGTATATCTTTATATATAAAAGCCTAAGCAACCGTTACGACTGGACAACTGGATGACCAGCTGGTCGCTATGACATGCACTGACCATCAGGGGGCATACGCTCAATGCAGGAGCTGCCCCCTGGTGGTCAGTGCATTCCCATAGCCAACCTCCGCCGCCAGCCAACCTCTGTGGCTGGCCAATCTCCCAGGGTCCCTCCCCCGGGCTTGCCAGCCCTGGATCAGCCCCGATTGCTGGCCAGGCCAAGGGACCCCACCCATGCATGAATTCATGCACCGGGCCTCTAGTATATTATAAAGTGCATAGCAGTTCTTTAATATAAAGGGGGAAATATATTAACCCTCTGCCATTATTTACCTACTAAATCCTACTGGTGCCCTTGGCTCAGGCCATTGCAGCTGAGATGGACAGGGCACTGGGAGGCCCGGCTGCCTGGGAGGCTCCGGGGTGATCCGTTCTGCACCGCTCCGGTCTAGGGATTCAAATGGTGCCTGCCGTGTTCATTAGGAACCAGTTTGCTGAGCAGTCTCTGGAGTCCCCGAGAACGGAGCTGACATTTGAAATGATGGGCTCAGGCACGCTCTCCTCCACAGACCCCTCTGACGGCTCCTTTCCCTCGGAGCCTGCCTCCTGGATGCGGTCAATCTCCAGGAAATGCACTTGTGTTTGCTGTTGTCACATCTCATCAGCGCTGCGCCGGGCAGGGGAGCTGAGGGAGGCCGGGAGGAGAGAGCGCCCTGGGTGGACATGGCAGCGCGTGCAGATGTGCTTCCCAAGCAGCCACATTGTGTCACCACCAAACTGTGGGATACGGTGCCTAAATAATGCCAAAAGAGGGACAAAAAAAAAAAAAAAAAAGAGTGAAAAAGTGAGCGTGCATAATTCATTCTTAATAGGCTCACTTTTCCAAATGGCCAGGGTGCCTGCGTTCCAGTTGTTTACATCTCTCAACAAACATGTGTGCATATTTACGGACCGTACTCGCCGCCCGAGAGAGGAACTACAGGTGCCTGTGTCCACATGAACTTTTACGGCTCTATCCAAATCTTTTGTCCGTTGCCATCTTGATTCTGTTGAGAATCATCAAATTTGACTAGGTCCTTGGGCATCCAACTCTCCCCAGATGCGTCGGTCTGGAAAGGCGATCCCAGATCTTAGCACACCCAACCAGGAACTGCCCGGTGCCGGTCACCGGCCAGACTCACCCGGGACTATTTGAAAGTACATCTTCCTGGCAACCACTCTTCTGAGATGGTGACGGGCTGGGCTGGGCTGGGGGTGCGGGGGCCTGGCCATGCGGACTGGGAAGCTGGGGGTCACTGCTCCACAGGCTCAGGAAGCTACACCACGCGGTCATGGCGGCTTTTTGCAGGATTAAGTTTGGGACAAAAAGTGAGGTGTAGTGGCTCCGCTTACGTAGGAGGGAACGTTCCTAGGCCTGAAACGGAGACAAAGCACAGGGTGGGATGTAAAGTGACGTAAAACCACAGCGTCAGAGCTGTGAGCCCAGGGCTGTGCTGTGCCTGGGAGAGGATGTCTGCATTTTACCTGCTGATGGGAAAGGTGCAATTTGGTGATTCTTCTGGCAAAGGGATCGTGGCCAAGTAGCGACGTAAGCAATAGTGGGAACTTAGGTTTAAGCTGTGCCTGCCATCAGCAACAACGTGGAAATGGGCGCACTGGGTGTAAAGCATGTGGTAGCCCGCGGTCACAGGCGTGCTGTAGACTTTCTGTGCCCTCCACAGTCCTGTGCTGAAATCCACCCCCACAGTGCGATGGCATCAGAGCGCCCTCCCCTCCCCATGCCCTCCCCTCCCCCCTGCCCTCCCCTCCCCCGGGTGAGGATAAGAGAGCAGACAGACCCGTGGGTCCGGAAGCGAGGCCCCGCCCGTGCTGGGTCTGCGGCACCTTGCTCGTGGACTTCCAGCCTCCAGAGCCGTGAGACGTACATTCCTGCGGTCTGTCCATCACCCAGCCTCCGGTGCTAGTTACCGCCGCTGTGTGGACAGACAATGTGTCAGACACCGTCACAGCCACATCTGCCCGGTGCCCGCAGGGCTCGGCCGAACCCAGGACGCACGCGCCCCTGCTCTTGGTGCGAACAGGCAGCAGCTTGCTCGGTAACCCACAAGCTAGGGGTGGGGCCAAGTGATGCCAACTGAGGCAGCGTATTCCTCACGGACATGGCACGGGCGGGCACATCGGGGCCTGAGGGGACAAGCAGCTTGAGGACGTGGCACGCACTGGGAATGAGGTCCCTGCAGGCAGCCGGGGTCCCAGCAGAGCGGGGTGAGCGCCGCAGCCTGCCTCCCGCTGCCCCGGGCCCTGCGGCGCGCCGGCCTGCGAGGCTGCCGCGTGGATCAAGAGCACGGCACGCGGGAAGCGTGTGGCTGGACAGGGGCCGAGGGCCGCGTGCACGCTGTGGCTTCAGGAGGGACAGGCAGGGGTGAGAGCAGCGGGCCCAGGGTCAGGCTGGCTCCTCTCAGGAGACACCGGGCGGCTCTTCGCCCGCCTCTCCTCGCGCTCCACCTGCAGAGCCGAGCCAGAGCCAAAGGCCCGCAGTCAGCAGTCTGTCTCGAGCCCAGCCACCGCCTCGCCGAGACGCGTCTCCTCGGCCGCACCGCTGTCGCTGGCCAGTAGCCAGGGTGCTTTTCATCTTCATGAGCTCGGAACCAGGCTGGCCCTCAGCTGTGCTGGGAGGGCTCTGCCCATGTCGCCTCCCACTGCCTGTCCTGACGGTCGCCTCCTGCCTTGGCGTGTGCCTCTGGGGCCTGCCCCTCAGAAAACCGGGCAGCCAGCTCCTTTCCAAACAACGCTGTCATCTGCAGTTTTCAAATAACCAGTCTTTGTATTCACTCTTTTTATTTATTTATTGACGTTACAGAGAGAGAGGGAGAGGGAGGGAATGGAAGGAGGGAGGAGAGAGAGATGAAAGGGGAGAGAGATGAAAGGGGGAGAGAGAGAGAGAGAGAGAGAGAGAGAGATGTTGATTTCTTGTCCCCCTTATTCATGCATTCATTGGTTGGTTTGTGTGTGTCCTGACCAGGTATCAAACCTGTAACGTTGGCGCATCGGGCCAGCACTCCAACCACTGAGAGCCGGCCAGCGCCTGTCTCAGCATGAGCGGGAAGTGATGCCATGTTAGTTTGGCCATCGGAGAAGGAAACCTAAAAACCCTTCCTCAGACAACTCCCTCATTCCTTTATTAGGAAGAAACGAACGAGCTGAATACGAAGTGTCCTTGTCTTCTTAGAGATATATCCTGAAGTGTTTTCAGTCGAAATACTCTGTTTCTGGGATTTGTTTTGAAATAAACCTGAGGTGGGGAGGTGGCGGCCAGGCATGGCTGAAAGAAGACTGTCCATGTAGTGATGCATGAAGGGTCTGGACTGTGGACAAATCAGGTTCATTATTCTATTGCTTTTACATTTGCAGACATTTAAAATATTTTATAAATCACTTTTGAAAAATGCAGGTGTTCTGGTGGAGTTGGGATCAGGCTAAATACTGACATAAAGGCAGACTGGAGAAATGAGCCGCGCAGGCCTGTCGCAACGTCACCAATGAGCTGACTGACACCGCATGCTCCCCGCACACCCTGCCAGGACTGTGCTGAGGAAGCCACCGTGTGAATGGATTACCGTTGAAAGACAGGATGACCCCCAGTCATCATCCCTATAGTGAGATGTAGATAAATAATCATAGTGCCTGTGATTCTCCTGGAGGTGGGAGTGGGGGAGTTGGGTGCCTGAGGAAAGTGGAAGAGACAAATGAGAACATGACGCAAAGTAATGAACAGAGAGGAAGGGACTGAGCTCACTATAGAGAAATTAAAGGCAACATCTGTAAAAATGTCTCCCAGGATAGGCATAATCAAAGGGCTTTGAGTCTTTGGACACACTGACCCCTCTCTGGGCTGGGAGGACTCACATCTGAGCCTTTTGTTCTCTTTTTCTGCATAATTTCTAGTTTCTCCAACTAAGATATTTTGATGAGCTGTTTGTTGAAAAGAGTCATACCTAATATTCATCGTTTGAAGAGAGGTGCGGGTAGGAAAAGGACAGCCATCTTTATTGGGCCCTAACTCCAGGTCAGGCACAAGCTCGGAGCTATGTGGACAATGTACTACCTCATCAAAGTGCGGAGATCTTGAACCTGAGCGTCCTCGGGGGGTGTGCACTGACTCTCCACGTGCTTGGCTTTTCTCTGCAGCTGATGGAGCTCACTGTCCACTGACAAAGGGGAAGGAGCTCTCTCCACATGACCTACCTAATTCCAGCTGTCGGAGGATCCGCGCGGCACGTTTCCAGTGTGTGTGTGTGTGTGTGTGTGTGTGTGTGTTGGTAGCATGCTACTGCCATGGACAGCATTCATCTAGGACTTAGGACAGACATTTAGCAGGTTTGGGGCCTAGAGTCCTGGCTCTGACTTTCCCCCTTGCCTCGCTGGGCCATTTCTAGATGGGGGCTGGCGCCTTTTGGCATTATATGCCCCTGTTACCCCACCCAATCGCCAAGAGTAATGACACTTTTAGAGGACATTTTCCAGGCTTAAGAGCCGTGAGACATCCAATATTTTATGAATATGGGCGGGTCCTGTGAGCAAAGATGATGTGATACTTTAAGACCCTAAGATGTGGTCGGGAAGGCTCGTTGCAGCAATTGTGTGTGTGAGGCGATGGACTGATACGAGGAGGATTTCCATCAGACTATTTGACATGAAAATGTTAGCCATGGGTCTTCAATGGCACCACACCCGTCCCCATGAGATTCCGTTCAGACCCCATTCCCGTGTGGGCGTGGCCTTCAGGAATAACGCAGGAGTTTCTACCTTTAACTTAGCCTGCTCTGTGCTTTTCTCCGGTGTCGAGAATTAAAATTCTGTCTCCGAGGTGTTCCAAAGCCTCGCTGTGTAGAATGTCACGTAAAAGGCGTACGCCGTTTCCCATCAGTGCTGAATGCACACCAAGGTTGGCAATGCTACTCTTTATACTGTGAAACCTCGGGGGCGGGCTGGGACGTAGAATCTGGGAGCAGACAGCGGGTGGAACTGAGCACGTTCACTGGGAATCGATACCTGTGAGAGGGGGGAGGGAGCAGGTCGAGCGGAAGGGAAAACTGTGCGGGGCCCAGCCAGCCCCCCACCCCTGGTGGCGGGTGACCGCGTGTGCGGCCCGCCAGCCCGACCCAGTGTTGCTGTGATAAATGTTTAACAACAGTTCTCTGGAAAAAAGTCCTGCTTTGTAGTATTTGTGAATTTCCATCCCATAAATTCTCCGACGTCGCGGACGTCACTCCGCGGGGAGTGGGCAGAGGTGCAGGCTGGTGCACGGGTGCCGCCGCCTCGGCACAGCCCTGCCTGTCAGACCCGCTCTGGCCATCGCCGGGTGTGGGCTGCTCTGTGAAGGTCCTGGCCTTGAGGGAGCCCACTTTCTACAACGAAGCAGAAACTGGGGAGCTTCGGGCGGTATGCATTCCGGGGAGCAGGTCCTGCCTCGCAGTCATTAAATGATTCATCTCTCCGTGGCATTTGGTCCCGACCCCTCAGGTGCACGTTTCCATGAGGTGGCTTGCAGCTCCGCCGGCCTGGGTCCCCTGTAGAAGCGCACGCGTGGAGACCTGGAGCCACAGCCCAGGTGAGGGACCTGACCGTGGAGGTCCGGAGCCACAGCCCAGGTGAGGGACCTGACCGTGTGGAGGCCGGAGCCACAGCCCAGGTGAGGGACCTGACCATGTGGAGGTCCGGAGCCACAGCCCAGGTGAGGGACCTGACCGTGTGGAGGCCGGAGCCACAGCCCAGGTGAGGGACCTGACCGTGTGGAGGCCGGAGCCACAGCCCAGGTGAGGGACCTGACCGTGGAGGTCCGGAGCCACAGCCCAGGTGAGGGACCTGACCGTGTGGAGGCCGGAGCCACAGCCCAGGTGAGGGACCTGACCATGTGGAGGTCCGGAGCCACAGCCCAGGTGCAGGGACCTGACCATGGAGACCTGGAGCCACAGCCCAGGTGAGGGACCTGACTGTGTGGAGGCCCGGAGCCACAGCCAGGTGAGGGACCTGACCATGGAGACCTGGAGCCACAGCCCAGGTGAGGGACCTGACCGTGGAGGCCCGGAGCCACAGCCCAGGTGAGGGACCTGACCATGGAGGCCCGGAGCCACAGCCCAGGTGAGGGACCTGACTTCATGGAGACCTGGAGCCACAGCCCAGGTGAGGGACCTGACCGTGGAGGCCCGGAGCCACAGCCCAGGTGAGGGACCTGACCGTGGAGGTCCGGAGCCACAGCCCAGGTGCAGGGACCTGACCGCCGGTCAGGACGTTCCTGGGTGTGACAGGGCGACCACTCGGCCTCACTCCCAGTTCCTGCAGCCCCACAGCCGGCTGGTTGGGGACATCGTGTGCACTGTGTCCTGGGCCGTGGCAGCACACCCCCTCCCACCCCTGAGAGCTGGGTGGGCCCTTTCTCTGTGAAGAGCCAGGTGGTAATTATTGTAGAATTTGTGAGTCATATGGCTCCAGTGACAACAGCTCAGATCAGCCCTTGTTTGCACAGCGACCTTGGCGATGTGTGAGCGGGCGAGGACGCTGGGCGCCATCAAACCTTCATTGCAAAAGCAGGTGGTGGGCCGGGTGTGCCAACCCCACTCAGTCACAGCCTCTCCACCGGAGCCGGGCCAGCACCCTCCCACTGGGCCTTGCTTCCCGCGACCAGTGCAGCTGCTGGGCAGTGTGGCCTGTGGCACGGCCGTGGCATCGCGCTCAGGGCCCACGTGCTGGGCCAGGGGCTGACGGGGCCTCTGTGAGCAGAAAGGCACATGGTGTGGGACTGAGTCCCTGCGAGGCGTCGCTGGCTCTCAGCATCCGGGGGACCCAGTGCAGTCGACCTGTTGGCAAGTGGCCAGGGGGCGTCACAGAGCAACTGCCCCCCGGGCTTGCATTGGTCGCAGTCACTGTCCCCATGGACCTTCAGCGGGTCAGCCTTTGTCAGAAGAATTCCTGCTGCTGCTCAGGCCAGCCCAACACGGTGTCTGCGGTTATGTACTGTGTCTGCGGTTACCTGGTGTGTCTGCGGTTAGCTGGTGTGTCTGCGGTTAGCTGGTATGTCTGTGGTTATGTTGTGTGTCTGCGGTTAGCTGGTGTGTCTGAGGTTATGTGGTGTGTCTGCGGTTAGTGGTGTATCTGCGGTTATGTTGTATGTCTGTGGTTATGTGGTGTGTCTACAGTTACGTGATGTGTCTGCGGTTATGTGGTGTGCCTGCGGTTAGCTGGTGTGTCTGCGGTTAGCTGGTGTGTCTGCGGTTATGTGGTGTGTCTGTGGTTAGCTGGTATGTCTGTGGTTATGTTGTGTGTCTGCGGTTAGCTGGTGTGTCTGAGGTTACGTGGTGTGTCTGTGGTTATGTGGTGTGTCTGTGGTTACGTGGTGTATCTGTGGTTATGTGGTGTGTCTGAGGTTATGTGGTGTGTTTGCAGTTACGTGGTGTGTCTGTGGTTATGTGGTGTGTCTGAGGTTACGTTGTGTGTTTGCAGTTACGTGGTGTGTCTACCGTTACATGGTATGTTTGTGGTTAGCTGGTATGTTTGTGGTTATGTGGTGTGTCTGCGGTTAGCTGGTGTGTCTGCGGTTAGCTGGTGTGTCTGCAGTTAGCTGGTGTGTCTGCGGTTAGCTGGTGTGTCTGCGGTTATGTGGTGTGTCTGCGGTTATGTGGTGTGTCTGCTGTTAGCTGGTGTGTCTGTGGTTAGCTGGTGTGTCTGTGGTTATGTGGTGTGTCTGCGGTTATGTGGTGTGTCTGTGGTTAGCTGGTGTGTCTGCGGTTAGCTGGTGTGTCTGTGGTTAGCTGGTGTGTCTGTGGTTATGTGGTGTGTCTGCGGTTATGTGGTGTGCCTGTGGTTAGCTGGTGTGTCTGCAGTTAGCTGGTGTGTCTGCGGTTAGCAGGTGTGTCTGCGGTTATGTGGTGTGTCTGCGGTTAGCTGGTGTGTCTGTGGTTAGCTGGTGTGTCTGCGGTTAGCTGGTGTGTCTGTGGTTATGTGGTGCGTCTGCGGTTATGTGGTGCGTCTGCGGTTAGCTGGTGTGTCTGCGGTTAGCTGGTGTGTCTGCGGTTATGTGGTGTGCCTGAGGTTAGCTGGTGTGTCTGCGGTTAGCTGGTGTGTCTGCGGTTATGTGGTGTGTCTGCGGTTATGTGGTGTGCCTGAGGTTAGCTGGTGTGTCTGCGGTTAGCTGGTGTGTCTGCGGTTAGCTGGTGTGTCTGCGGTTATGTGGTATGCCTGTGGTTAGCTGGTGTGTCTGCGGTTAGCTGGTGTGTCTGCGGTTATGTGGTGTGTCTGCGGTTAGCTGGTGTGTCTGCGGTTAGCTGGTGTGTCTGTGGCTGCTCTTGGAGTGTGTGTGAAATGGTCACATTCTACTCACCCAGGGTTTCTACCTGGGATTCCTGTCCCCATGGTTCCAGCCCATTCCTCTTGGGCAAGACTTCTATTTTGAGATGAACATGAAGAGAATTAATTCATTAAGAACTGTGCTCAGAATATTGGGCTAAAAAATACAGGGGTGGGCAAAAGTAGGTTTACAGACACGAGTAGGCTAAACACACAGCTTATTGTTGCAGTATTGCCTATTCATCAGGGTAGTATTTTCCATCCGAACAACAGTGAGGCTGCCTGTGCCCGCCTCTGTGCGCATGGAGGAATTACCATCGCAGTCACCTGATAGGGGCTGCACTGAACCCAGGCACGTCGCGAACCCGCCACAGATGTGATCCCACTGACACTGCACAGCGGCTGGCACGTCGGGCCTGCTGCTCCAGGTTGCTCACAGAGAGTTGGTGCACAGCGAGGAAACCTTCACCGGTCACGTGGTAGGAGGGCAGCGCGGGTGTTGAACCGGGGCCTGCGTGTCTCACTGACGATCCGTGCGTTCAGCCGGAGAGGTGTCAGGCAGCGCGGCTCCCAGGCTTGCTCCGAGCAAGCTAGCGGTGAGAACAGGAGAGTGACCGACTGTCTCCCGCCCGATCTGCTCGTCCCAGGCACATCCACACCATCGCCTCCGAAACCTGTGCTCTGCTCACCATTTCAACTCCTGCTGAGTAACCACAGACAGCTGTGGCATGGTGTGAATGCCAGGTGGATGGTAGGGAAGGGCAGGTGGATGGAGGGAAGGGCAGGTGGATGGAGGGAAGGGCAGGTGGATGGCGGGAAGGGCAGGTGGATGGAGGGAAGGGCAGGTGGATGGAGGGAAGGGCAGGCGGATGGAGGGAAGGGCAGGCGGATGGAGGGAAGGGCAGGTGGATGGAGGGAAGGGCAGGCGGATGGCAGGGAAGGGCAGGCGGATGGCGGGGAAGGGCAGGTGGATGGCGGGGAAGGGCAGGTGGATGGAGGGAAGGGCAGGTGGATGGCGGGGAAGGGCAGGTGGATGGAGGGAAGGGCAGGTGGATGGCGGGGAAGGGCAGGTGGATGGCGGGAAGGGCAGGTGGATGGCGGGAAGGGCAGGTGGATGGCGGGGAAGGGCAGGTGGATGGAGGGAAGGGCAGGTGGATGGAGGGAAGGGCAGGCGGATGGAGGGAAGGGCAGGCGGATGGCGGGGAAGGGCAGGTGGATGGAGGGAAGGGCAGGTGGATGAAGGGAAGGGCAGGCGGATGGCGGGGAAGGGCAGGCGGATGGAGGGAAGGGCAGGTGGATGGAGGGAAGGGCAGGTTGATGGAGGGAAGGGCAGGTGGATGGAGGGAAGGGCAGGCGGATGGCGGGGAAGGGCAGGTGGATGGAGGGAAGGGCAGGTGGATGGAGGGAAGGGCAGGTGGATGGAGGGAAGGGCAGGTGGATGGAGGGAAGGGCAGGTGGATGGCGGGGAAGGGCAGGTGGATGGGGGGAAGGGCAGGTGGATGGAGGGAAGGGCAGGTGGATGGAGGGAAGGGCAGGTGGATGGCGGGGAAGGGCAGGTGGATGGCGGGGAAGGGCAGGTGGATGGAGGGAAGGGCAGGTGGATGGAGGGAAGGGCAGGCAGATGGAGGGAAGGGCAGGTGGATGGAAGGAAGGGCAGGTGGATGGCGGGGAAGGGCAGGTGGATGGCGGGGAAGGGCAGGTGGATGGAGGGAAGGGCAGGTGGATGGAGGGAAGGGCAGGTTGATGGAGGGAAGGGCAGGTGGATGGAGGGAAGGGCAGGTGGATGGCGGGGAAGGGCAGGTGGATGGAGGGAAGGGCAGGTGGATGGAGGGAAGGGCAGGTGGATGGAGGGAAGGGCAGGTGGATGGAGAGAAGGGCAGGTCGATGGAGGGAAGGGCAGGTGGATGAAGGGAAGGGCAGGCGGATGGCGGGGAAGGGCAGGCGGATGGAGGGAAGGGCAGGTGGATGGAGGGAAGGGCAGGTTGATGGAGGGAAGGGCAGGTGGATGGAGGGAAGGGCAGGCGGATGGCGGGGAAGGGCAGGTGGATGGAGGGAAGGGCAGGTGGATGGAGGGAAGGGCAGGCGGATGGAGGGAAGGGCAGGTGGATGGAGGGAAGGGCAGGCGGATGGAGGGAAGGGCAGGCGGATGGAGGGAAGGGAAGGTGGATGGAGGGAAGGGCAGGTGGATGGCGGGAAGGGCAGGTGGATGGAGGGAAGGGCAGGCGGATGGCTGGGAAGGGCAGGCGGATGGCGGGGAAGGGCAGGTGGATGGCGGGGAAGGGCAGGTGGATGGAGGGAAGGGCAGGTGGATGGAGGGAAGGGCAGGTGGATGGCGGGGAAGGGCAGGTGGATGGAGGGAAGGGCAGGTGGATGGAGGGAAGGGCAGGTGGATGGCGGGGAAGGGCAGGTGGATGAAGGGAAGGGCAGGCGGATGGCGGGGAAGGGCAGGCGGATGGAGGGAAGGGCAGGTGGATGGAGGGAAGGGCAGGTTGATGGAGGGAAGGGCAGGTGGATGGAGGGAAGGGCAGGCGGATGGCGGGGAAGGGCAGGTGGATGGAGGGAAGGGCAGGTGGATGGCGGGGAAGGGCAGGCGGATGGAGGGAAGGGCAGGTGGATGGAGGGAAGGGCAGGTGGATGGCGGGAAGGGCAGGTGGATGGAGGGAAGGGCAGGTGGATGGAGGGAAGGGCAGGTGGATGGAGGGAAGGGCAGGTGGATGGAGGGAAGGGCAGGTGGATGGAGGGAAGGGCAGGTGGATGGAGGGAAGGGCAGGTGGATGGCGGGGAAGGGCAGGTGGATGGAGGGAAGGGCAGGTGGATGGAGGGAAGGGCAGGTTGATGGAGGGAAGGGCAGGTGGATGGAGGTAAGGGCAGGTGGATGGCGGGGAAGGGCAGGTGGATGGAGGGAAGGGCAGGTGGATGGAGGGAAGGGCAGGTGGATGGAGGGAAGGGCAGGTCGATGGAGGGAAGGGCAGGTGGATGAAGGGAAGGGCAGGCGGATGGCGGGGAAGGGCAGGCGGATGGAGGGAAGGGCAGGTGGATGGAGGGAAGGGCAGGTGGATGGAGGGAAGGGCAGGTGGATGGAGGGAAGGGCAGGTGGATGGCGGGGAAGGGCAGGTGGATGGCGGGAAGGGCAGGTGGATGGAGGGAAGGGCAGGTTGATGGAGGGAAGGGCAGGTGGATGGAGGGAAGGGCAGGTGGATGGCGGGGAAGGGCAGGTGGATGGAGGGAAGGGCAGGTGGATGGAGGGAAGGGCAGGTGGATGGAGGGAAGGGCAGGTGGATGGAGGGAAGGGCAGGTCGATGGAGGGAAGGGCAGGTGGATGAAGGGAAGGGCAGGCGGATGGCGGGGAAGGGCAGGCGGATGGAGGGAAGGGCAGGCGGATGGAGGGAAGGGCAGGTTGATGGAGGGAAGGGCAGGTGGATGGAGGGAAGGGCAGGTGGATGGAGGGAAGGGCAGGTGGATGGAGGGAAGGGCAGGCGGATGGAGGGGAAGGGCAGGTGGATGGAGGGAAGGGCAGGCGGATGGAGGGAAGGGCAGGTGGATGGAGGGAAGGGCAGGCGGATGGAGGGAAGGGCAGGCGGATGGAGGGAAGGGCAGGCGGATGGAGGGAAGGGCAGGTGGATGGAGGGAAGGGCAGGTGGATGGAGGGAAGGGCAGGTGGATGGAGGGAAGGGCAGGTGGATGGAGGGAAGGGCAGGCGGATGGAGGGAAGGGCAGGTGGATGGAGGGAAGGGCAGGTGGATGGAGGGAAGGGCAGGCGGATGGAGGGAAGGGCAGGTGGATGGAGGGAAGGGCAGGTTGATGGAGGGAAGGGCAGGTGGATGGAGGGAAGGGCAGGTGGATGGAGGGAAGGGCAGGTGGATGGAGGGAAGGGCAGGCGGATGGAGGGAAGGGCAGGTGGATGGAGGGAAGGGCAGGTGGATGGAGGGAAGGGCAGGTGGATGGCGGGGAAGGGCAGGTGGATGGCGGGAAGGGCAGGTGGATGGAGGGAAGGGCAGGTTGATGGAGGGAAGGGCAGGTGAATGGAGGGAAGGGCAGGTGGATGGCGGGGAAGGGCAGGTGGATGGAGGGAAGGGCAGGTGGATGGAGGGAAGGGCAGGTGGATGGAGGGAAGGGCAGGTGGATGGAGGGAAGGGCAGGTCGATGGAGGGAAGGGCAGGTGGATGAAGGGAAGGGCAGGCGGATGGCGGGGAAGGGCAGGCGGATGGAGGGAAGGGCAGGCGGATGGAGGGAAGGGCAGGTTGATGGAGGGAAGGGCAGGTGGATGGAGGGAAGGGCAGGTGGATGGAGGGAAGGGCAGGTGGATGGAGGGAAGGGCAGGCGGATGGAGGGGAAGGGCAGGTGGATGGAGGGAAGGGCAGGCGGATGGAGGGAAGGGCAGGTGGATGGAGGGAAGGGCAGGCGGATGGAGGGAAGGGCAGGCGGATGGAGGGAAGGGCAGGTGGATGGAGGGAAGGGCAGGTGGATGGAGGGAAGGGCAGGTGGATGGAGGGAAGGGCAGGTGGATGGCGGGAAGGGCAGGCGGATGGAGGGAAGGGCAGGCGGATGGAGGGAAGGGCAGGCGGATGGAGGGAAGGGCAGGTGGATGGAGGGAAGGGCAGGTGGATGGAGGGAAGGGCAGGTGGATGGAGGGAAGGGCAGGCGGATGGAGGGAAGGGCAGGTGGATGGAGGGAAGGGCAGGTGGATGGAGGGAAGGGCAGGTGGATGGAGGGAAGGGCAGGTGGATGGCGGGAAGGGCAGGTGGATGGCGGGGAAGGGCAGGTGGATGGAGGGAAGGGCAGGTGGATGGAGGGAAGGGCAGGTGGATGGAGGGAAGGGCAGGTGGATGGAGGGAAGGGCAGGTGGATGGGGGGAAGGGCAGGTGGATGGGGGGAAGGGCAGGTGGATGGAGGGAAGGGCAGGTGGATGGAGGGAAGGGCAGGCGGATGGAGGGAAGGGCAGGTGGATGGAGGGAAGGGCAGGTGGATGGAGGGAAGGGCAGGTGGATGGAGGGAAGGGCAGGTGGATGGCGGGGAAGGGCAGGTGGATGGCGGGAAGGGCAGGTGGATGGAGGGAAGGGCAGGTTGATGGAGGGAAGGGCAGGTGAATGGAGGGAAGGGCAGGTGGATGGCGGGGAAGGGCAGGTGGATGGAGGGAAGGGCAGGTGGATGGAGGGAAGGGCAGGTGGATGGAGGGAAGGGCAGGTGGATGGAGGGAAGGGCAGGTCGATGGAGGGAAGGGCAGGTGGATGAAGGGAAGGGCAGGCGGATGGCGGGGAAGGGCAGGCGGATGGAGGGAAGGGCAGGCGGATGGAGGGAAGGGCAGGTTGATGGAGGGAAGGGCAGGTGGATGGAGGGAAGGGCAGGTGGATGGAGGGAAGGGCAGGTGGATGGAGGGAAGGGCAGGCGGATGGAGGGGAAGGGCAGGTGGATGGAGGGAAGGGCAGGCGGATGGAGGGAAGGGCAGGTGGATGGAGGGAAGGGCAGGCGGATGGAGGGAAGGGCAGGCGGATGGAGGGAAGGGCAGGTGGATGGAGGGAAGGGCAGGCGGATGGAGGGAAGGGCAGGTGGATGGAGGGAAGGGCAGGTGGATGGCGGGAAGGGCAGGCGGATGGAGGGAAGGGCAGGCGGATGGAGGGAAGGGCAGGCGGATGGAGGGAAGGGCAGGTGGATGGAGGGAAGGGCAGGTGGATGGAGGGAAGGGCAGGTGGATGGAGGGAAGGGCAGGCGGATGGAGGGAAGGGCAGGTGGATGGAGGGAAGGGCAGGTGGATGGAGGGAAGGGCAGGTGGATGGAGGGAAGGGCAGGTGGATGGCGGGAAGGGCAGGTGGATGGCGGGGAAGGGCAGGTGGATGGAGGGAAGGGCAGGTGGATGGAGGGAAGGGCAGGTGGATGGAGGGAAGGGCAGGTGGATGGAGGGAAGGGCAGGTGGATGGGGGGAAGGGCAGGTGGATGGAGGGAAGGGCAGGTGGATGGAGGGAAGGGCAGGCGGATGGAGGGAAGGGCAGGCGGATGGAGGGAAGGGCAGGCGGATGGAGGGAAGGGCAGGCGGATGGAGGGGAGGGCAGGTGGATGGAGGGAAGGGCAGGTGGATGGAGGGAAGGGCAGGTGGATGGAGGGAAGGGCAGGTGGATGGAGGGAAGGGCAGGCGGATGGAGGGAAGGGCAGGTGGATGGAGGGAAGGGCAGGTGGATGGAGGGAAGGGCAGGCGGATGGAGGGAAGGGCAGGTGGATGGAGGGAAGGGCAGGTTGATGGAGGGAAGGGCAGGTGGATGGAGGGAAGGGCAGGTGGATGGAGGGAAGGGCAGGTGGATGGAGGGAAGGGCAGGCGGATGGAGGGAAGGGCAGGTGGATGGAGGGAAGGGCAGGTTGATGGAGGGAAGGGCAGGTGGATGGAGGGAAGGGCAGGTGGATGGAGGGAAGGGCAGGTGGATGGAGGGAAGGGCAGGCGGATGGAGGGAAGGGCAGGTGGATGGAGGGAAGGGCAGGCGGATGGAGGGAAGGGCAGGTGGATGGAGGGAAGGGCAGGTTGATGGAGGGAAGGGCAGGTGGATGGAGGGAAGGGCAGGTGGATGGAGGGAAGGGCAGGCGGATGGAGGGAAGGGCAGGCGGATGGAGGGAAGGGCAGGCGGATGGAGGGAAGGGCAGGTGGATGGAGGGAAGGGCAGGCGGATGGAGGGAAGGGCAGGCGGATGGAGGGAAGGGCAGGTTGATGGAGGGAAGGGCAGGTGGATGGAGGGAAGGGCAGGTGGATGGAGGGAAGGGCAGGTGGATGGAGGGAAGGGCAGGCGGATGGAGGGAAGGGCAGGTGGATGGAGGGAAGGGCAGGTGGATGGAGGGAAGGGCAGGCGGATGGAGGGAAGGGCAGGTGGATGGAGGGAAGGGCAGGTGGATGGAGGGAAGGGCAGGTGGATGGAGGGAAGGGCAGGTGGATGGAGGGAAGGGCAGGTGGATGGAGGGAAGGGCAGGCGGATGGAGGGAAGGGCAGGTGGATGGAGGGAAGGGCAGGTTGATGGAGGGAAGGGCAGGTGGATGGAGGGAAGGGCAGGTGGATGGAGGGAAGGGCAGGTGGATGGCGGGGAAGGGCAGGTGGATGGAGGGAAGGGCAGGTGGATGGAGGGAAGGGCAGGTGGATGGAGGGAAGGGCAGGTGGATGGCGGGGAAGGGCAGGTGGATGGAGGGAAGGGCAGGTGGATGGAGGGAAGGGCAGGTGGATGGAGGGAAGGGCAGGTCGATGGAGGGAAGGGCAGGTGGATGAAGGGAAGGGCAGGCGGATGGCGGGGAAGGGCAGGCGGATGGAGGGAAGGGCAGGTGGATGGAGGGAAGGGCAGGTTGATGGAGGGAAGGGCAGGTGGATGGAGGGAAGGGCAGGTGGATGGAGGGAAGGGCAGGTGGATGGAGGGAAGGGCAGGTGTATGGCGGGGAAGGGCAGGTGGATGGAGGGAAGGGCAGGTGGATGGAGGGAAGGGCAGGTGGATGGAGGGAAGGGCAGGTCGATGGAGGGAAGGGCAGGTGGATGAAGGGAAGGGCAGGCGGATGGCGGGGAAGGGCAGGCGGATGGAGGGAAGGGCAGGTGGATGGAGGGAAGGGCAGGTTGATGGAGGGAAGGGCAGGTGGATGGAGGGAAGGGCAGGTGGATGGAGGGAAGGGCAGGTGGATGGAGGGAAGGGCAGGTGGATGGCGGGGAAGGGCAGGTGGATGGAGGGAAGGGCAGGTGGATGGAGGGAAGGGCAGGTTGATGGAGGGAAGGGCAGGTGGATGGAGGGAAGGGCAGGCGGATGGAGGGAAGGGCAGGTGGATGGAGGGAAGGGCAGGTGGATGGGGGGAAGGGCAGGTGGATGGAGGGAAGGGCAGGTGGATGGAGGGAAGGGCAGGTGGATGGCGGGGAAGGGCAGGTGGATGGCGGGGAAGGGCAGGTGGATGGCGGGGAAGGGCAGGTGGATGGAGGGAAGGGCA
The DNA here is from genome assembly GCF_951640355.1 of Cnephaeus nilssonii. Classification (NCBI taxonomy): domain Eukaryota; kingdom Metazoa; phylum Chordata; class Mammalia; order Chiroptera; family Vespertilionidae; genus Cnephaeus; species Cnephaeus nilssonii. Next base: position 42,383,448 of record NC_137092.1, read on the forward strand.
GGTGGATGGAGGGAAGGGCAGGTGGATGGAGGGAAGGGCAGGCGGATGGAGGGAAGGGCAGGCGGATGGAGGGAAGGGCAGGCGGATGGAGGGAAGGGCAGGCGGATGGAGGGAAGGGCAGGTGGATGGAGGGAAGGGCAGGTGGATAGAGGGAAGGGCAGGTGGATGGAGGGAAGGGCAGGCGGATGGAGGGAAGGGCAGGCGGATGGAGGGAAGGGCAGGTGGATGGAGGGAAGGGCAGGTTGATGGAGGGAAGGGCAGGTGGATGGAGGGAAGGGCAGGTGGATGGAGGGAAGGGCAGGTGGATGGAGGGAAGGGCAGGCGGATGGAGGGAAGGGCAGGTGGATGGAGGGAAGGGCAGGTTGATGGAGGGAAGGGCAGGTGGATGGAGGGAAGGGCAGGTGGATGGAGGGAAGGGCAGGTGGATGGAGGGAAGGGCAGGCGGATGGAGGGAAGGGCAGGTGGATGGAGGGAAGGGCAGGTGGCACCTTAGGGAAGGAGGCGGTGGCCTCGTTCAGTGTGAGTGACGGGTGCATGGCCCCAGCATCTTATGGAAACTGCTCTCAGTCTCCGTTAGCGGTTTAATTGCTGGTACAGACTCTAACTTTAGGTTCCTTGAGTAAACACACACTTAGAAACAAAAGGATAAACGTAACCAAGGATGGCCGAGGCGCCATCTGGAATCTGAAGACTTTTGCTCACAATCGGCTAATTGAAACGTTCCTTCCATTTGTGCTGCTCAGTGTTGACAGTGGCTCTGCCCCTGTCATAAAATCAATGGTCCCCGCTTCCCTCCCCGCAGTCCTCCGCTAGCTCGCGGCCGGGCGCCCCTCTCTGAGTCTTCCTCAGGTCATCGGGGTTAAGTGATCTTTTCAGACCGCCCGCTGGACTGTCACCGGCATCGAGGGGCTTTGGAAAATGAGCCGTGTTAAGTGGCTTGATGGGGGTTACGCCACCATTACGGCCGTCAGCGCGGTGATAAAGCGCAGCCGTAATGACGGGGAAGGTGCTTATCACTGTCTTTCTGAGATCACTTAAGATAGTTTGGGTCTGAAGCTTTTTTCCAAAGATAAACGGAACACGTGCCAGATAAATGTTCCTCCTGAAGAGTCCTTTGTGTGTGAATTTGCGTGGGCTGCGTGTTTACCCGCGAGACAGCGGGCGGGGAGGCAAAGACAGGCCGGCGGCCGGGGCGGCGTGCGGCGGCCACCTGTCGTGGTGACGGTGAGAGTCCGCAAACAGAGGGTGGAGCGTACACAGGCCTCCTCTCTCCTTTGCCTCAAGCTCATGAGGTCCCAGGATGGTCACATTCTGTGTTTCAAAATCCAGCCCTCACGGGCGATGGCAAGGCCGGGACTGGTGGCCAGCAGCTCAGGGCTGTGGCCCGGGCGTCGCGCGCTTGCAGAGTGGCCTGGGATGAGAAGTCCCCTTCCCGTGTCTCCATTGCCCGGGGCGGTCCGCTGACCCGCTGACCAGACTGCCCGCCTCAGCCCTGGAACTCCTGTCCTCGGAGACGCCTGAGTCCTAGCCGTCGGGGTGTGGGGTGCCACTGTTCCTCACCCACCTCGTCACGTGACATGTTTGCCGTTATCTCGCCGACAGGAAGTCCTGAGGGCGGTTCTGGGGTCCGGCTCAGCCCAACGTCGTGCTGCGGTCAGTCCCAGGAGCCCCGCAGCCCCCACAGCCCCTCCCCAGCGCCACCACCTCCCAGTGCACCCAGCTTCACGGGACGCCCAGCACCTGAGGACAGAGCACGCCTCCTCCGAGAATGCGGGAGGCCGCCACCGTCTGTGTCCTTACAGACTCACGACGAGGCCCTCTCTCCTTAGAGTTTGAAATTTAATCCTAGCTGTTGCATCCTTTAGTTAAAATACAGGACAGGCCCTGGCTGGTGCGCTCAGTGGTTAGAGCGTTGCCCCAAGCACTGAAGGGTCAGGGGTTCGATTCCCAGTCATGCACACACCTACCTGGGTTGCAGGTTCGATTCCTCGGTCCCAGTCGGGTCGCGTGTGGGAGGCAACCAGTTGATGTGTCTCTCACATCGATGTTTCTCTCTCTCTCCCTCCCTCCCTCGCCCTCTCTAGAAATCAATGGGGAAAATATCCTCAGGTGAGGATTAACAAAACGAAATAAATGAAATGGGACAAACGGTGGCGCAGACACCGGGAGACTGAGCTCTAACCGCACCAGCCTGTCCTGGCGCCTGTCTCGTCACAGCCCGTCTCCCCCTGCACACTGAGGGGTTGAGGCCGGCGGCCCCGAGGAGCCGCTGAGCCCTCAGGGCGTGGTGTCCAGTCTCATGTCCTAACAAGTAGGTTTCTGCGTTAATAGGAAACCAGGCTGCACCACAGCTTGGGATTAAGAAAGAACAACGAATGACGTGTCTTTTCCCTCCGTGCCGTGTCTCTCATTGTGCTTCCCGTGTCCCGGGCCGCTGAGGCTGGCTGGCTGATGGACGGATGTGTCTGTGGGGCCACGGGACTTGCCCACGCTGCTCCAGCTCCCACCGACCGTGGCCATCGGGGACAAGGATGCTCAGTGCAGACCCGGGCGGGTGTCTGAGCCCACCGTGCCCGCTGTCTGGGAGGACACTCGGGGTGCAGGGTCCACCCCGAGGCCCATGACCATGCTGCCTGTACCTGTTGCGGGCTCATTCACAAGCCACCCATGCAGGCTTTGTGCGTGTGAGCTTGCCCACCCAGGACTCTCGAAGGCCCCGGAAAGCACCTGGAGCTGAGGACGTGAAACTCCTGTGGCTCCCGCTCAGGATCCGTGGATCTGCCGTGGCACAATGGCCGGGGGCGTGTTTCAGAGCCAGATCCCTGGCCCACCTGGGCCGGGATGACTCAGGGTCTCCTGGACGCGAACCGGGAACCTGCTTTTACGAGGCGTCGAGAGAGCCGTGACAGTGCGGACCCCCATCCTCCCCTCCAGGACCGCTCCTGCACCCTCCGAGTGGGCCCCTCCCCTCCGGCGCATCTTTTCGTCCATGAAATGCATTTGCCGCCTTCCTCCGGTGCTGGGTGCCCTGATGCCTGGAGCGCAGCCTCTGCCCTGGTTGGGTAATTCCCAGCGTCTAGTTTCTACCTAAGCCCCGTCGTCTCCCTCTCACACCCTCACCCTTGGGAAACGCAGAGTCTTCCTGGGACTCTGACAGCATCCCGGTAGACGACCCTGAGCCTGCTTCTCTAGCCCCACCGTCTTCCCGAAGAACTCCTGCTCCTTGGACACCCTCCCCACCTTCCTCCTGGGATCTCGCATCGTCACCACTGAGCTAGGGCCTGCAGCCGGCGTCACTTTATTTATTTCTCCCTCAAATAAAAAGCAGCCTTTCTTTTGTTCCCCGTGTCCGGAAGTCTGCCAAGCTTGAAATCTAATTTTTCTCTATCCAATGGTGTTTGCATTTTCCTCCGGACGTCTCCATCAGCCCGTGGTCTGGGTCTCCATCAGCCCGTGGTCTGGGTCTCCATCAGCCCGTGGTCTGGGTCTCCATCAGCCCGTGTCTGGGTCTCCATCAGCCCGTGTCTGGGTCTCACTTCACCCTCAGTGCGGCCTTCACCTTGGCAGGCAGCGCTTTTTACCACAAGGCGAAGCCCTGGACGGAAAACAAGCATCGGATCTCCCCAAGTCCTTGCTTCTTCAGCTGCCCTCCTCCTCCCCCTCCTTCCTTTCTTCCTCCTCCTCCCTCCCCCTTGGCCTTCCACCCCCTTCCCTCCATCCCTCCTTCCTTCTCTCCTTCCCCCTTCCCCCATTCCTCCCCTCCTTCCTTCCCTCCTTCTTCCCCCTTCCCTCCATCCCTCCTTCCCTCCTTCTTTCCTTCTTCCCTCCTTTCCTCCTTCCTTCACTCCTTCCCCTTCCCTCCTTCCTTCCTTCCTTCCTTCCTTCCTTCCTTCCTTCCTTCCTTCCTTCCTTCCTTCCTTCCTTCTTTCCTCCCTCCCTCCCTCCCTCTCTCCCTCCCTCCCTCCCTCCTTTCTGCCTCCCTTCCTTCTTTCCTCCCCCCATTTTACTTTATTTCACCCTTTATTTATTTCTTTATTAGTCATTTCTTGGGCGTCTTATATGGAAAAGGTCTCATTCCAGGTGCTGGAGGATGATGACCGGGGTGGGGGGTGGGGGTTGGGGGGTGTGGGGGGGTGAGAAGGGAATGCTAAGTGAGAAGGGCCAGGGCCAGCCGCTGACACGGTCCTTGAGGTCTTGTTTCCACGCCGCTGCTTTGCTGTATTTCGCTGGAGTTCTCCGCTCTCCTCTTCAGAGCCACCAGGTAGGCCTCCGCTGCCTCTGTCTGGAGGGATCATCCACCCAGATTTGCACAACAAGGGAGGTCCAGGGTTCAGGTGTCCCCGCTGCCCTCAGGGTAGGGAAGGGACGCTCCCTCCCAGACTGCACAGCCCGCACCCCCTTCCCGCCTGGAGCAGCACCCTCCCACTCGCGTTCCACAGGTGGGAAGTGTCCTGCCCTGAGCTGTGAGTGACCTAGACCTTCTTAGCGCCACTGACCTTTGCCCTGTGGCACAGCGCCGTCACCGACTGGGAGCCTGTGGAGTCCAGGGGACACAGCGTGTGACGAGTGTTCATAGGCAGCTGTGGGTCAGTGTCCTGTACACGGAGTAGATCCCAAAGCCGCCGCCAGCTTCCCCCCGCCCCCACGGCTCGCAGGGGAGGGCGTCGTGCACACACAGCCCCTCTCCCAGGAAGTCCCTCTCGTGGCGTTTTCCCAGCTGCAAGGAGCAAGGAGCCCCCAGGCCCCAGGCTGCGGGACCTGGGAAAGCGGGGTTCGAGTGAGGAGCAGTGGGTGCCCTGAGCAGCTCTGAGGATGGGGAGAGCCTTCTGGAGGAGGAGCGATTGGAGGGGCAGGATCACGTGTCATCAGGATGGCCTGGGATTGCTAAGGCGGCAGACACACCGCGGAGCCAGCAGGAAGCGAGGCCAGCCCTGCCCGGCGGCCTTCAGCAAAGATCTGCCCCCCCCCCACCCCCCCGTGAAGGCAAGGCCACAGCTGTCTGCCAGGAAGCAGGTCAGCCTCCTCTCTTCCAGGCGCAGCGCGGTATCTCGGCGACTGCTCACAGGCTGCCTCTGAGGACCCCCCCCCCCCCAACCGCCTGTCAGTGACGCTTACAACGGACAGCCCAGCCGGTCCCCCGCCCCCGTCCGTCTGCAGACCTGCTGAGGGTCATGGTCACAGAGTAACGGTGGGGTTGTTGGCCCCCAACCCCCTGGTACCGGGAGCTGCCGGCGACCACTGTGTTCTCTTTCCGGGACTCAGGGCCTGCCGCCCCGAGGAGGTGACAGGCCCACCCTGAGCGCAGTCAGCGCCGCCAGCAGGACCGCACTGTCTCCAGCACGCAGCCGGCGCCAGGTGTGGGCTTAGCTTCTCACGCAGTCACTAACAACAGGACCAGAGACGCAGGTGACATTAACTTGGATGTATTACAGTTCATGTGACCAAAATGATAGCGTTTCAATATATAATCTCAATACATTGCTGTGGCCAGTCAATACAACCGAAATGCGCTTTCTCCCGGGCCTGGGGGCGGAGCCTGACGAGTGTCACTGGGTCAAATCTCTGTGTCAGCAGGCCGCCCCGCAGCAGCGAGCCCCTCGCTGACCTCCAGCTCTGGTGGCCGCAGTCAGTGGCTCAGCCCCTGCCCAGGCCGCGTGCCTCCTCCTTTGTTTATGCCCAAACCTCCCTCCCCTCGCCCTTGCCCGGACCCCTGGCGGCGTGTACAGCCCACCGGGTAGTCCGATCCTCTCCGCGTCTCAGAATCTTCACGCACATCTGGAAAGACCCTTCCCGAATACCGTAACGGGAACAGTTCCAGCTTTAGGACGCGGGACCTTTGGGTGGCTGCTCAGACTGCCACAGAGTGTAAGCGATGGGAAAGCTACTCCCCAGCTGTCCCCCGATTCTGCCACGCTTTGAACGCTCCTGTATATTCTCCAATTTTAGCGCCTCTCCATGTGGATGCTAAGTCTGAGGGGGCTTAAATGCCATGTGGTCCTGCCTTGCCAATGAAATTCTGATTCACAGAAAAATCTTACACCGGTTCGGGTGTTTAAATTTAAATCAAACTTTGATTACTCAGTCACACCTGCTGTGTGCCAGCTGCTCCATGGCCACAGGTGGCCACTGGCGCCTTAGGGACCACAGGTCTAGAAGGTCCCTGTTCTTCCTTCTCTTTCCTCAAGCCAAGATGATTAGAGAGAAAGAGATAGATGGTAGATAGATTAGATACAGATATAGGTATAAGCATGTTCTGTGTGGAGTAAAATGAGGCAAAGTACATGAATATCGGTTACTAAGCCGAGTGGTGAGAGCACCATGGACGATCAGCACATGTTGGATGGATGGATGGATGGATGGATGGATGGATGGATGGATGGATGGATGAGCTAACAAGCCAACACCACACAACTTCTTCCTGACTCACCTCCAACATTGCACAGCGGTCCTGGACTTAATACCCTGGAGTAAAAGAAGCTAAAAGGTGCTGTCTGGGTGGAGGGGGTGGCAGGGGGCAGGGGTGGAGTCAGCAGCCATAAAATGGGACTTCTGGTCAACCACAGACAAGCCGAGCCGCCGGAGCAGTAACAGACCCTGATGAGATAAGAAGAGGTGGTTACGCAAAGCATTCTCCATGAGCCACGCACCCGAGCCTCTCCACCGCCTCAGTGGTGGCTTTTCTTCTTCTTTTCCACAAAGAGCGAGCAGATGTGAGGCACCTGGCTGACAAGCGCACACGGTCCTCGCCGTGGCTGCTCCTCGAAGGGAGCCGGCTTCCACGGCAGCGGGTCGCGCTGCTCCTCTCCTGGCGGGTTTTACTCTGCGGCCGGGAGAACGGCCTCCCATTCGGAAGTTCACGCTTGTTTCAGTAACAACCTTGCCAGGGGTTGAATTCTGCCCCAAACACGGCTCAGGCGATGCGGCCCGAGAGCAGCGAGTGGCATGAGCTCTGGCACACGGACGATGGCGCCCGAGGACACGGAGAGAAACTGCGGAGCAACACGGCGCACGCTGTGTGCCCAGAACATGCGGGCTGTGCTCTGAGGACATGAACTGGTGCTCCGCCAGCAGCTGCCTTGTGGATCCCACCAATTCCATGCCTCGGTTCAGAAATAACACGCTTGTATTATTTCCTACGTTTTACAGCACTTTAAAAAAATACTTTTATTGATTTCAGAGAGGAAGGGAGAGGGAGAGAGAGACAGAAACATCATGCTGAGAGAGAATCTTTGATCCGCTGCCTCCTGCACGGTCCCCCCTCCCCAACACCCCGCACTGGGGATCGTGCCTGCAACCCAGGCATGTGCTCCTGACCCGAATCAAACCTGAAACCCTCAGTCTGCAGGCAGTACTTTTTAATGAATCATTGTACTTGCTCTCCTGAACAGTGCTTCAAATTAGATAAAAAATAATAACTTTAACCCTGGTTGGTTGCTCAATGGTTAGAGCGTCAGCCCATTCACAGAAGGGTCGTGGGTTGGATCCTGGTCAAGGGCATGCACCTGGGTTGCAGCTTCAATCCCTGACTTGTCAGGGCACATTTGGGAGGCCACCACTCAATGTGTCTCTGTCACATCTATGTTTCCCTCTCTCTCTCTCCCCCCTCCTTCCCTTCCACTCTCTCTTAAAATTCAATCCTCAGGTGAGGATTAACAAAAGATTAAAATTAAAAAATGACTATGAGAATATTGAGTCACATAGGGGATAAATGATGAGGGGAAAAATAAAGAAATAGGAAACTAGGAAAAATAAAACATAAAAGCAATAATGCATGCTCGCATGTATTTGTCACATGAAAGGGGAGCAGCATTAATGTTGCTGAAGGGCCTGTCCTAGGCCAGGCAGCAGTTGGAAGCTGGTGGAAGTCACAGCGCGGCCTGTGCTGTAGTCTTGTCAATGTCAAAATTCTGCTGACTCAGGTGTTTCTCCGCGGCTGCCTCTGACACTTCAGCCCTGCCGAGCGCCGCGGACCTCTTCTGTGTCAAAGAGATATTCCATCTTCTCCGCCGAGCCTCCCAGGCCTCACCCCCCTCCCCAGCCTCGCTTCAAGCGGTGCTGGAGCGAGAGATGCTGACAGACTAAAGGATCACTCATTCCCCACAGCCCCACAAGGTAAATTAAAAAAGGAAAAGTCAGAGCTCTTTCTGGGCCCTCTCGCATGGAGGGACTCCCAGCTCAATACATCCCGGCTGCTGGGGGATGATGCGTATTGATAAGTGAGGGCACCGCGAGTTCACGCGGCGCGGGTCACCAGTGAGGGCCGTTTGCTCCCCACACCACCTTAGCTGTGGGTGTGTAGCTGTTGCACAAGCAGTTTAACACTGAGGCCTCTCCTGTGAGCAGGTCTGGGGGCCACCAAGGACCATAGATGCCGGGCCCGTTTCCAAAGACCCCCAATCCCAGCACACGAACCTGGCCACCGAAGTCCCCCCAATTCCAGCACACGAACCTGGCCACCGAAGTCCCCCCAATCCCAGCACGTGGAACTGGCCACCAAAGTCCCCCCAATCCCAGCACACGAAACTGGCCACCAAAGTCCCCCCAATTCCAGCACGCGGAACTGGCCACCAAAGTCCCCCCAATCCCAGCACACGAAACTGGCCACCAAAGTCCCCCCAATCCCAGCACACAGAACTGGCACCAGCCCACCAGTGCCCCAGCGGTTAAGGTCACTTACAGAATCAATGTCACATGTAACCAAGTTAAACTGCCACTTCTCTCCAAAAATAAAAGCATCCAGAAAAAGAAAATATATTAAATTTATTTATATATTAAAAATGTGATCACAGCTTATGAAATATGCATTTGATGGACAGAGTCTAGATAAAGTGGAATGGAGAGCTTTGATATCCAATCTTTTGAATCTGATATTGAATTTCTTTAAAATTTTTAAAAAATTTATTAATTTGAGAGAGAGAGAAAGAGAGAGAGAGAGAGAGATTTATTTGTTGTTCCACTTGGCTGTGTGGGGACTGAGTCTGGAGGTGGCGTCTCCGCGCCTCCCGCTGGCCGCCCTCCCTTATATGACATATCATGAAATAAGTGACCGTATGAAGAAATGGCCAACATTTAAAGTCATGACAAGACAAAATGAACCAGAGTCCCTGCTAGACACTGCAAGAACGGAGAATGAAGACCAAATGGAAGCTATACACGTTACATCATGAAGTGGGTGACAATTATGGGTTAGCACAACCCCAGGAAATCAAAGAAATAAAGTGGAAATGACCCCTGACACAGGAGTTCAGAAAATGGATGCAGGCTTGCAGGAGAAACAAGACAATAGAATGTGATGGAGACTGAGCTGACCGAGCTCAGGAGCCAACAGGAGGGGAAGGTTCATAAATGAAGGTCACGCTCAGCAGCCAACACGGGCAGGAGCGACTCGTGCGCCACGGAAGGGCGTGGGGCCCGAACCAGAACAGAAGCCCAGGGCCGGACGTGAGCAGAAGAGAAACAGCCACGTGGGATTCACGGGCGTCTAACGGCACGTCACTGGTGTCTCCTGGGCAGATAAAAGGATAAAGAAACATTAAAAATTTCAGAGTTATGATAGGGAAAACATGAAGTAAACCAAACACTGGGTTCACCGTGCATCTCAAGATACACAATATGACACAAAGACACGGCCGGGGAAGTCACTGAACTTCGGTGACAAGGAGAGGGAAGGACAGCCCGAGGGACTCCGGCGGGGGACTCCGGTGGGCGTCGGCTCACCCCGCAGCGCCCACGGGATGCCACGGCGGCGCCTGCGGAGTTCCAGGGAAGGAAGGCTTCCTAAGGATTTGATAAAAACGCGGAAGCCATTTCAATTTTGTCAAGAAAGACACATTATACATGAAAAAAAGTCTAGAAATTGGCAGCGTGAGACTTTTAAAGTGAAGTTGAATACGTTTCAGACACTTGGACAATAGGCGAGTTCCTGGAACTAGGAGACGGTGAGAGTAGTCGTCAATTAGTGCGGACAGGCTCATAATGTAGACATGAACATATGAGGAAGTATCCAACATTTGAAGTCGTGGCGGGAGAGGGATGAAGACCTCAGAAATAAGTGGGTTTCCTCGCCATTCAGAGCAGCGGTGCGAACAGACTGTTGAGGGGAGGAGCGGATCCCTGGGGTCCACCCAAAGGACCGCTTGCGCAGGCGGCAGCAGGGCGAGCTCGCGGGAGGGAAGGAGTGCACACCCTTGTCTTCTGTGCTTGAAGACTGCGACTCCAGACACAGAGGGCTGAGGCTCATCACTAGACGAAGACACACCGCCCCCGATGGCCGGGAGTAAAGTCACAGCAAGCACAGGCTGTGGGAAGTGAGAGCCGGTGGGATTCAGACCAAGCGTCTGTGCCCCATACATAATGTTAGCAGGACACCCAGGCTTAACGTAAGTTACCCTAGAGACTAATATAAACAGGCAGCTGTGTACTGCGTGAAAGAGACGCATCTAAGACAGTGACGGTGACCAAGGCAGGCTCTGCTAGGGACACAGGGTGGGTACATTGCTAGCAAATCTCACAATAAAAACACAAGGTATTTTTTGAAAATATACGATTAATCTTTATAGGTGGCAAAAAAGCATTTGGTGACATATGTCATTAAATGTTGATGAAGACAATAACTTTAAAAAGAACTCTCTCTCTCTCTCTCTCTCTCTCTCTCTCTCTCTCTCTTTCTCTCTCTCTCTCTCTCTCTTCCCATTCATATTTCTTAGTTAAGACCCAGCGCTAGGTTTAATGAAAACACGCCAGTCACGTTTTCTGTGCCGATTATGCTTACTATTGTTAAGCAAGGTTCTAGAATCCAGATGTGGTTGCCAATAAATTAGACAAGAGAAATGAAAGGTATAAAACTTGAAAAGGAAAATTATTATGGCATAGAGATATGGTTCTATACGTAAAAGCCTCAAAAGAAGTGGCCAAGTACAAAATTAACACTCAAAATTAAAACCTCCTCGCACACTAAAATCACTTGGAGGAGAAGACGTCATTGACAGTAATAACAAAGATGGTAATATATTGCAAGTTCGACTTATTAAGGAACACTCAGAGCATGTATTAAGAGAACTCTAACTCCCCCATCTAGGATATAAATAAATCTTGCATAAATAGAGAGGTCTTCTTTCATATAGAAATACTATTATTGTAAATATGTCAACTGTCTCTTCAATAATCTGAAATTTTATTGCAATTTCAAAAGAAATGCTTTAAGATTATTGCATATGGCTAGGGAAGCAAGTTGAGTCTCAGGCCTGTATGGGAAATTACTGAAAAAGAAGAGATGATGTGGACTAAACCTATTAATTATTAGAAGCTATAGATGTCAAAACTCTTTCATACTCGTGTATAAATAGGCAAACCACGAGAACCAGAGCATGTGGAAATAAATCCCATCAGATGGCCATTTAATACATGAAAATGGTGGCATTTCAAATCACTGGTGAAATAGATGAATTTTCCAATGAATGGCTGTGTACAGCTGGCTGGTCAGATGGGGTGGGGTGGATGGTATATGGAAATATTCTCACTCTATTGCTAGGGAGAAGAGGAAACTACAAACCACAGGTAGTATTCCCGCTTTTGTGCAACATGCGGGTGTGTACAAATGTATTACATAGAGATACATAAAACCAGGGGAAACCTGGGTTTGAGAGTGTAAATAGTTCCTGCTTCGCCTGTGCCTGTGCCTTAATGTTTTCCAAGGGTTTGCTTTCGAAACTGGGTGAAGTGTGCGTTGCCTACACAGAGGGTGGAGCGCATCGCTGCTCAGTGTTGGTAGAGTATAGGCTGCACATTTCAGGTCTTTCCTACAAGCTTCTAGTCACTACCGCTGTTCACCACGGAGCTGCCTGTTTGAGACAGGACGGATCGCTGCCACCGGAAGTGGGCAGCGTGGAGAGGTGTGGCGGGGACGGTGTGGCAGGAGAAAGAGCTGGCCTGCGGGGTGCTGGACATCTGTGATGTTCGTCAGCACGAAGCTGCTCCTGTCTGGACCGCAGATGAGCCTCTGTCCTCTGTGCCCAGCGCGGGCCCAGGTGCGACTTCTCAGGCGTCCACACGGGAGACGGCCGTGGCCTTGGTGGGAGTCATGCTGCCCAGGTGTTCTTGGAGCCCCGAGGCTAGAGGCGGAGACGAGCTGGTTTCCTTGAAAATCTGCGGGTGTGGAGGGGTCTCTATTTGCACGGCAGCACAATTAAAACAGACCAGTGTGTGTTTATACAGTGTCTATCCTCACTCTAGAGCCCGGAGCTTCGTGGATCCAGCCCTGCAGTGAGCACAGACACCAGGGAGGCCACCAGGCAGAGGCCACTGCTGCGCAGGCCACGGGGAGGGGGCGCGGGCTGAGGGCTCCCACACCCGGAGAACCCGAATCGCAAGGACGTGGCTCTCAGCACCACAGGGTGCACACGCCTTATCAATTCTCAGACTCGCCGACCAGATGGAGAGGCTTGGGTACAGATGTCCTATTTCATAGATTATAAAATAAGGCCATTATTTTCAAAATTGCGTTTTCAACTTAAGTGAAAAGGGTATAACGTCGCTTCTGAAAGTATGCCTCCTAATCTGTCCAGGTAGCTGCAGCTCAGTTTCACACTTACATATTCATGCGGGTGTCTGCGGCGTCGGGTTACCTCATATCAAACCTACAAGACGCCTCTTCCCTTGGCAGTCTGAGTGTTTCTGTACATGGTATGCCATGAGTATAATGTCATGGCAGGGGCTGCATATCATTTTCTACATCTGAGTCCCACAGTTCACTGACAAATAGTGTGATGGATTTGTGTACAAGACTCCGTCAGCATTTATTTCAGATTATTTTCCTGGGAGTCGAATGAGCATTTTTCGGGCTGTTAATACCTGCGGCCATGTTGATGAATCTCCTGAAACGTGTCCAGATGCGCAGTCTCAGAAGCAACGTGTGCTTAGCTTAGTCCATCAACATTGTACGTGACCATTTAAAAATTATTTTCAAATTTGATAAAACATACATCCATTGTAAAGTTGAGTGACGTCTATGAAAAACAACCATGTGTTCATGTTGGGACTTTGTTCATTGTGCTATCGGAGCGTGGTGACCTTGGCCGATTCAGGCTGTGCGAAGGATGGTGACTCTTCCCCTTTGATCAGGGGGCAGCGTGGCACCTTGGAGTCCTTCAGCCCTGACTGCCACACTCGGCTCCCAGGTCACAAGCTGTGTGGTCACGGATATGGTGTCCTCCCCGCCCCATTCAGTTTCCTAAATGACCAAGAGGGGCTGGTCGGGGTGGGTCACCGTGATGCCAGGGAAGGCCCTGGAATTGTGTTCACTCTGTTGTACAGTTTTGAACAATTTGAAAATTAAAATCTTTTAACCACACTCAGACCACTGTCTCTTTCCACTCCCAGTCCCCACTTTGCCACTGGTTCCAGCCACACATAGGTTGCTCTGTCCACCCCATGGCAGGTTGCGCCGGAGTAGCAGCATTTTGTCTGGATTTGGCAGATGTTTCTACGTGGCTCACCACTTCCATGTTCAGCTAATCATCAGGATGAGGAAGGTTCCAGAACCAACCCGTGGTGCCAACCTCCTGGGGTTGCTGCTGGGCAGGAATGGTGCTCAGAGCCGAGAGTTGTAAATGGGAGACCAGGATTTGTGTGAAGCCAGAGGTCATCTGGAATACGCCTCAAAATCTTGCAGCTCACGTGTCGAAGAAACATGCTAGAGGTTTCCCCAGTGTTGACAGCGATCCAAGCCTTCACATGGCATGACCAGCTATGCAGCTGTGAAAAAGAGGGAGCTCTTACCCTTTGGGGCAGCATGGGGGGGACCTGGAGAGTATGATGCTAAGTGAAGTAAGCCAAACTGAGAAGGACAAATATCACATGATCTCACTTATCTGTGGAATCTAATGAACAAAACGAATTGACCCACAAAATAAGACCCAAAGCAGGGAGTCATGGAACAGACTGACATACCTTGATTGGGGGTTGAGGGGACAAGAAGAGATAAACAAAAGAACTTATACTAGTATACGAGTACTTATGTGAATAGCCCATGGACACGAGCAATAGGGTGATGAAGACCTGAGTGGGGGGTAGGGAATGAGAGGAGGGGGGTTAAGGGGAGGAAACTGGGAGATATCTGTAATATTATCAACAATAAAAAATCTATATATATAAAAGCCTAATATGCTAAGTGTCCGTCCAGATAATGATGTCACGTAGCAACGCCCGGCTTCCTCTCCCTAGTGACTAGCCTTCTTGCAGTTTCTTCAGCCCAGGAACACGACTTGCTTTATATTCAGGTAGAAACACTTTGCATTGTAACCAAATGTCTGTGAAGCATTTTCCTGTGCCTCATCTCATTCGATCCTCACAGAAGTCCTGGAGTAGGTAGATAGGAGACTTGGTGGAATCCTATTTTCTTTTCATTAGCCAGAAAATGGAGATTTAGAAAGCTTAGAAACTTGATCTGACTGAAAAGAAGTTAGAAATGGTGGACCTTGAAAATGACTTCAGGTTTTCTCACTGTGCAGAATATAGTCAAACACTGCTGCAGTTAAATATTTTACCCTTTGTTCTCCCTGTGTGATCTACAATAATAATCTGCTTTGTGTTGATATTTACTGCTGTGTTGCTGACAATTACCTGAAAGAGAAGTTGGGGTGCTTCACTGGGCTGGAAAGGTTTAGCTACATCAGAAAGCAGGTCTAATTAAGCAAGTTTATTCTATATCTGTAAAAGGCGGCATGCATGATACATATATAGCTCTAGCTGGCACCAATTGCACACATGTGTTTCCATCTGTCATTGTTGATTGTGAATTTTGTTGACACTTCTATTATAGAGAAAGTGCGAATAGTGATATTAAAGTATTTATTCTAATTAATTTCCTTTCAATGTGCAATAATTCATGCACCAGGCCACTAGTCCTATCTAATAAAAGAGTAATATGCAGATTGACTGTCACTGCAACACACAATATAGCTGCCCCCATGTGGTCAAAGATCCTGCCCCCATGTGGACACAAGATGGCCACCACAAGATGGCCAGCAGGGGAGGGCAGTTGGGAGGCACCAGGCCTGCAAGGGAGGGCAGTTGAAGGCGATAAACCCTGCAGGGGAGGGCAGTTAGGGGTGACCAGGCCGGCAGAGGAGGGAAGTTGGGGGCAAACAGGCTGGCTGGGGAGCAGTTAGGCATCAATCAGGCTGGCAGCGGAGTGGTTAGGGAGTGATCAGGCTGGCAGGCAGAAGCGGTTAGGGGCAATCAGGAAGCCAGGCAGGTGATCAGTTGGGAGCCAGCAGTCCTGGATTGTGAGAGGGATGTCTAACTGCCCGTTTAGGCCTGATCCGGGATCGGGCCTAAACAGGCAGTTGGACATCCCTCAAGGGGTCCCAGATTGGAGAGGATGCAGGCTGGGCTGAGGGACACGCCCCCCCTCCGTGCACGAATTTCGTGTACTGGGCCTCTAGTATCCTATCTAATAAAAGGGTAATATGCAAATTAAACCTCACTCTGCGACAAAATGGTGGCACCCATAGCCACAAAGATGGCAGCATCTGCCAGAGCCGTGGAGCTGGCAGAGCAGGCAGGAGACTTGGCTTCCTTTGTTGCCTGGCGATGAAGGAAGCCAAGCCTCCTGTACACCCAGGCCGGCCGCTGAGGGAGACATGCAGGGAGTGCAGTGGGGAGACATGCGGGGAGTGAGCGAGGTTCCCTGTCTGGGGGTTCCAAATCCGCCATTGGTTCCTTTCACCGCTGACTCCCCTCCTCACAGGTATCCTCCACACAAAATCTGTTCCATGCAAATATGTCATGTCCTTATGGGTGAATCCTAAACCGAATGAGTGTCACATCTGGGCAACCTAACTCCCGTTAGAAAAAGGACTTGGGAGGAGGGATTTAGGAATCACGAAGCCATCATGACCTGCTTGGTCTCCGGAACTGCTGTCAAACACAGGCAGTCTGAGACCCTCCCAAACACCACCTGAGCTAAACCTGAGAACCAAGATATCTTCAAGGCCCAAAGTTGACGGAGGTAAGGGGACAGGGGAGCAAAGCAAGCAGAGCAGCCAACTCAACCAAAGATGCAGGAGCCTAAGATAATGCAGAGAAATATCCTGGCCACCGATGCTCTCCCGCAGACGTGGTGCCCACACCCAGCTGGGGGGAGGGGGTGTGCACGTGCAGAATTTAAGGCCACCGGCAGGAGGGAAAGTCGAAGCATGCCTAAGGATTTTTTGTACATGTCCCACAGTCGAGAAGCAGAGTCAGAATCAAGAAGCGAAGTCTTACCTCAGCGCTGGGGTGTTTAAAAGTATCTAAAAATAGCAGTTCCATCACCGAGTCCACTCCATGTTTGCTGCAGATTGGAGGCGCGCAGAGAACTTTAGGGCAGCCCTATAACCTCCGGGGCGACAGCGGCTCGGGAGAGGGAGAGACTGCAGCACTTCCGGTGTCCAAAGAGCTAGCGCTGCAAACCTTGGCCTATTCCGAAGCGTGGTGCTGCCGGAAGCCTCCGGCCCCCCCTTCTCCAGAGCGGAGGAGAAAGGCTGAGAGAGGACAGGAGGATACGGTGGCTCCAGTGGTCCAAATCCTACTGTTGTCTCCATTACCTAGCCTCTGCGCCCTCCAGGACAGCCTCAGTACCAGTGCAGAGGAGGCTTTGGAGAGGGTAGTGGTGAGGAGAATGCTTCTGACTCTGGATACCCAGTGAAACAGCTGTCAAGAGCCTTTCTAGGGCTGGCAGGAAAACACAGCAATGAGGGAAGAATAATGTCTCAAAATGAAGAGGTTGTTTTTTTTCTCATCAGCAAAATGTGAATAATACCTAAACCATAGACTTTGCGAGAATTAATTGAAATAAAATTCCAGAAATTGTATAACAGCCAGGCTGAAGTGGATAGGTTGGTTGAGCGTGAACGTGGTCCTGTGCACTGAAAGGTTGCAGGTTCAATTCCAGGTCAGGGAACATACCTGCCACATACCTGGGTTTCAAGTTGGATCCCTGATCAGGGCTCCTAAGGAAGGCAATTGAAGGGCTGTTTCTTACCTTGATATTTCTCTCTCTCTATCCCTCTCCCTTCCACTCTCTCTATAAATCAATGGGAAAATGAATTAATACCATATCTACAAATGTGGATAATCTAAAAAGAAAAAAAGAAGAAGTGGGGGGGGGGGCTCTAACCAGTTTGGCTCAGTGGATAGAGCATCGGCCTGCAGACTCAAGGGTCCCAGGTTCGATTCCGGTCAAGGGTATGTACCTTGGTTGCGGGCACATCCCCAGTTGGAGGTGTGCAGGAGGCAGCTGATCGATGTTTCTCTCTCATAGATGTTTCTAACTCTCTATTCCTCTCCGTGAAAAAAAATCAATAAGATATATTTAGAAAAACAAAAACAAAAACAGGGTAAAAGAGGTTGAATATGTACTGTATAATTTAAAGTGTGTAAAATAATATAACTTTTTAGGGGCATATATGTTATCTATACTAATAAAAGGGTAATATGCTAATTAGACCAGACATCTTTTGGACATCCATCCGCACAAAGCCACGGTGGTGGGGGCCGAGGCAGAGGCCATTGGGGCAATCAGGCCGGCAGGGGAGGGCACTTAGGGGCAACCAGGCTGTCTGGGGAGGACACTTAGGAGCGACCAGGTCGGCAGGGGAGCAGTTAGGTGTCGATCAGGCTGGCAGGGGAATGCTTAGGGGGTGATCAGGCTGGCAGGCAGGCAAGCAGTTGGGAGCCAACAGTCCCAGATTGTGAGAGGGATGTTCAACTGCCAGTTTAGGCCCGATGTAGGATCGGGCTTAAACCGGCAGTCGGACATCCCCCGAGGGGTCCCAGATTGGAAAGGGTTCAGGTTGGGCTGAGGGACCCCACACCCCCCATGCACGAATTTCGTGCGCTGGGCCTCTAGTATATATATAAAGAATGAGTTGAGAATCTGAAGAAATGTCTTTAAATAATCAGTAATAAAAACTAAGATTGCTGTTTTTGGGAAAAAGTCATCAAAGAGCATGCAGTCAAAACACATGCAGAAGAATGAACATTTGATCCAAGTGGCAGACAACCATTTCATTAGAAGTTGTTCCAGCCCTGGCCAGTGGCTCTGTGGTTGGAGCCTTGTCTATGCACCACAACCTTTTTGAGTTTCCTCTCCAGTTGGGGTGAGTATGGAAGACAATGGATCGATCGATGTCTCTCTCTCTCTCTCTCTCTCTCTCTCTCTCAAATCAATAAACATACCCTGGGGTGAGAATGAAAAAATGTTTTTTTTCCAGATTTCTTATTTGTGAGATGTGTTAGCTTATATGAAGTTTGTATTTTGTTTGTTTGTGATTTTTCCCTCCGAAGCTAATATTCACTTTCATAACTAATTTTGTGTCGTATTTTTCCTGACAGAGGGCACTCAGAATTGTGATCGCTGCATCCTTTGCGACCTGGGTCCCTGGCGGCTGCTCTGGGTACGTGGGCACGGGGCTCACTTTGGCCATGTCTGGTACGTGTCTGCAACACCCCAACTGACGACAGCTTCCTTGTTGATGTGAAATGCTAACTGGCCACCTGTTGGTGATCATCCTCCAGATGCCAGGCGCTGTCTGACCTGCTCGGTAATCAAACCGTGTGCTTCGGAGCCAATAGCCCAATTTCAATGACTGTACGTTAATGAACTGCCCGGTCTACAGGGTGAGCTCTCCCAGATTTGTGGAGCTGATTTTTATGGAAATGTCTATTCTTTCTGGTGGATTATTCTGAACAAATTCTAGCACCATTTTGTTTTTCCCTCCCAGGCTCTTTCAAAACCCCTTTGACTAGGAAGCTAAACAGCTTCCCTCTCTCTCTGTAGGTGATCCCATTCATACCTGAAGATTTAAGTATCAATCCTTTAATGCACCTTTCAGATACCCCCTTTAAGTCCTAGTGCGAAGTACTCCTCCCCGGAGGCTTTCTCAGGCCCCGGAGTGTGCTGACCACCCTGAGCCCTGGCCCTCGGTAAGAGATGAGCCGCGTTTATTGACTTGTCTGCGCCAGGTGTATCCTGTCTCCCAAAAGGATCCTCCAGGGCTCGCTCCGGCGTCTTCCTCTCTGGGTCCTAGTGAGGTGTCTGCTCAGAGGACTCGCGCTGGGCTCCCCGTGGGGCGGCTGGCGATTTGTGTATTTCCGTTTCCTGATGCACCCATGTTTTTCCTCTTCAAAGCAATTTCTTTTCCATATTTAGTCTCGTGATTTTTGGGGCCTGACATTTAGCATTTGCTTAAATAAGTCCTGTCAGCCATGTAAGTTCAAAAGGTGAGTTGAAGCCTGGCTGGTTTGGCTCAGTGGATAGAGGGTCGGCCTGCGGACTGAAGGGTCTTGGGTTTGATCCCATTCAAGGACGCATGCCCTGGTTGCGGGCTCCTTCCCAGATGGAAGGCATGCAGGAGGCAGCCGATCAGTGATTCTCTCTCATCATGGATGTTTCTATCTCGTTTTCCTTCTCCCTTCCTCTCTGAAACCAATAAAAATATATATTTTTTAAAAAGACGAGTTGAACTTTAAGTGGCATTATTTCCTGGAGAGAACTTAAGTCGCGTTTCATACCACCCAAGAGGAGTCTGCGGTTCCAGGCAGGTCCAAGTGGCCACCCCGCCCTCCAGCGCCAGCCCCCGGATCCTGCGGAGGAGTATCCCCAAATCACCGAGGTGTCATTCCCACGACAGTGTCGCTCATCTCATTTCTTCCCGTCCTTCCGTTTCCTGAGGGTTAGAGACACCCTTCTGGTGTTAGCTCGATGGTGTACCCGGTCTGGAACCGCTGCCCATGCTCGGCCGGCTCCAATATCTATTGCACTCTCCTTCCTGTGCTGGGCCCCTCGCCGCCCGGCCGCCCCGTCGAGCAGGGACACATCCTTGATGGCTGTTTCCTTTGCATTGAACAATATTAATGTCAATATTCATGCGCTTGTGCCCCCCCCCCCCATCGTGGGGCTCAGAGGGTCTTCTGTGGCTGCTGACCGGGCACCCTGGTGGTCGCGAGTCTGCACAAAGTGGGTCTGAGGCTCATCAGCATTCACACCGCTGTCCCTTCCGCTCCCTGTCTCTCCTCGTCTTGTGAGACGTTTTGTAAGAATTACAGTTTCCCGACTGAACTTCTCCAATAGTTCGTGGGAAGTGCGTCTGCCCGGCGTCCACGGAGCCGTGCCCTTGGACGGCTGCCCGGGGAAGGTCAGGACAGACGATGGCTCCGCTGTCGTGGAAGGGCTGCCCAGTGCTGCGCTTGGGAGGGACCAATGAGCAGCAAGTCAGGGATGGAACCACGTCGGTGCAGCCTTCAGGCTCGGAAGGACGGAGCCGTGTTCCAGGGCAGTTCTTCCGCTTCCGTAGGAGGGCATTGGGCTTTCTCCTTCGAAGGGCCCTTTTGCACTTTGGAGAAACGTCCTTGCCCATGTTGGGGGACAAAGACGAAGGGGGCGCTGCTCTGGGTTGGCCGGGGCAGGCCAGGCAGACCCGGGCTTCCCGTGAGAGCGAGGCGGGGCCTGGGCCGCAGAGGGTGCCCCGCAGCACCACGCCGGCCAGCGGCCGTACCTGGAGGGACAAGGACACGGAGCCGTGTCCCTTCCGCGATACCAGGAAACCATGCTTACAAAGAGGCATATTTCGCAGCAAGTCTTTCTGTTTGAGTGTTTTTCCTGAATGTTCATTTCTCACTGTTGCCCCGAGCTGTGAGTCAGGTTTTGAGTTTTGAGAAATGCGGGAAAGCCCGGCCGCGGTGCTGCTTCGGCGAATCGGGGAGCAGCTGCGTTCTCAGAGGGGACAGGACGTGACAAGCAGGGCAGCTCCCATGGCCACGGCGGGGTGACTGCGCAGCGGGCCACAGGTCACGCGTGAACACGGAGCCGGGCCTGTGTGGCATGGAACGGGCCCTCACGGGTGCCCGGGATTCTGGGGAGAAAATGCGGGCGGGCCGGACTGGCCACGTGGCAGCGGCCTCAGGTTACTGCTGCTGTGCAGGGGCAGGGTCTTCCTTCTGAAGAGGGCCCAGAAGAATTACAGGGACTTGGGTTAGGGGCAGGGGGGGCCTCCGATTGCACCCCCACGAGATCCTACACAGATCCAGCACAACTCCGCTGGTGCCTTTCTTGACGTTTGTGCCATAAAGGAACTCTCGAGGTCCAGCACAGCCAGTTTTGAAGCAGTGAGTGGAAGCTACAATGAGTAGCCATGAGCAGCGGGAAAACTAGAACTGGGTCATCCTGAGGTCACTGGAATTGGGAGTCTTGTGTAAGAGGGAGAGGGAGAGGGGGAGGGAAAGGGAGAGGGAGAGGGAGAGGGAGAGGGGGAGGGGGAGGGAGAGGAAGAGGGAGAGGGAGCAGGGGAGGGAGAGGGAGGGGAGAGGAAGAGGGAGAGGGGAAGGGGGAGGGGAAGGGAGAAGAAAAGAGAGAGGGAGAGGAAGAGGGGGAGGGGGAGGGGGAGGGATAAGGAGAGGGAGAGGGAGAGATGAGGGAGAGGGAGAAGAGATTGATTGATTGGGCGGAAGTGGCGGGAGCAATGTGAGAGGCTGAGAAGTGCCGTGAGGTACCATCTGCAAGCTGAGGACCCAGGACAGCCGGGCTGTAACTCCCCGAGTCGAAGGCCTGAGAACCAGGGGATCCAATGATGTAAGCCACAGTCTCATCGTTTGAGAAGAATTGAGGCCAAACATATTAATTTAATCAACAGAAGGAAATGAGCTCAACAGGCATAGTAAAACGAAAAAGCTTTCCAAATGGACACACAGAGTAAAGCCTAAAATAAAGTGATTCAAAAAGTCTAAATTTAAAGGGACGCAAAGGCATCTCAGGCGAATGGGGGGAAATGAAAGCAGGTTGGGAGTCACATCACCAGGAAAGATCACTCCGGCCCCGGGAGCATGACCTGAGACGAAATAGGACACTTCACACACGAAAGCCGTGGTTGTCAATGAAGATGCAGTGATTATGAAAATTCCTGCACAGTGACCTACAGCAGAAACTGCATGAGGTTAAAGGAGAAATCGATCAGAAGGACAATAGTAATTCTCATGAAATATAAACATTACAAATGAGAATTTCTAATCATATGCAACAAAACTAAAAATTAAAAACATTCAGTTTCAGGAGAGGCCCTATAGATGAACCCTTAAGTACATTGTAAAAACTCTTGGTTAAAAGAAAAAGAACACAAGTTAGGAAATGTTTTAAGGGTGAAGATGAAAACACTGCAAGTCAATTTCTGAGATGCAAAAACTGATCAGAGGAAAATATATGGATGTAGGCACCCGTATCAGTAGAAATAAAATAATAGAAATAAAAAATGAACTTGTCAACTTATAAATCTAGAAAAAGAGAAGCAAGAAAGTGTAACAAAGCAGAAAAAAATGAAATAATAACAAACCGATTTATGAGCTAAGAAATAGGAAAAGAGTAGAATAAATTAAATCAAAACTTTGGTTCTTTGAAAAAATATGAACAAATTACATAAACCTCCATCAATGCAATCTCTAATAATAAAAACATAATATGCTAATTAGACCGGACAGCCAAATGACCTTCTGGATGTCATTCCGGATGAAGCTGAGGTGGTGGGGGCCGAGGCAGAGGTGGTTAGGGGCGATCAGACAGGCAGGCTAGTGGTTAGGGGTGATCAGGCAGGCAGATGAGCTGATAGGGGTAACAGACAGGCAGGCAGAGTGGTTAGGGATGATCAGGCAGGCAGGTAGGCAAGTGGTTAGGAGCCAGTGGTCCTGGATTGTGAGAGGGATGTCCGACTGCCGGTTGAGGCCTGATCCCTTAGGGGTCCTGGATTTCGAGTGGGTGCAGGCCGGGCTGAGGGATCCCCCCTTCCTCACATGAATTTCGTGCACCGGGCCTCCAGTTAAGGTATAAGGGAGACAGCACAAATGTAGAAAATACGAAATGAAAAAGAGGAATGACTTTTGATACAGGAGAAATTTGAAAAAAATGGTAAGTCTGCTTTGTACAACCTTATGCACATACATCTGAGTCCGGGCAAGGCAGGCGTCCCTCAGGAGCAGCGCACCACGCTGACCGCGTTAGAGACGGGCGCCTGGACGGCCGTGTGCACGAGCACAGGCGCGGTGGCTGAGGAAGAGCTGGGGTCGGAGAGGCAGCGTGGTCACGCGGCCGCCGGCGCTCCTGCCGATGCTGACACGGCTGCTGTGGGCCCGGCCTCGCTCTCCTGCTCCCGCATCCTCTCATCCACTCTCACAGCCGGGTAAGATGCTCTGCCGTATCCATTCGAGTGGAGAAGGAAGGTAAGGAGGAGGAAGGCCGAGTAACTGGCCCGGGGGCCGAGGGGCCCGGGAGTAAACACAGAACCGGGAGCCAGGCCAGGCTTCCTGCTTAGCACCCGCTTTTAAAATCCTCGATGCAGTTTCCAAACTCCGAACTGCGACTCTGTAATGAGTTGCGGAATAGTTCAGGGGTCATGGCTTGCATGTAAAAGGGTATGAAATTCTAGAATGCACCCCACAAAGTAAGGGGGGTTATTTTGTGTGTGTTTCAGAAACGTGTCGACATACCCCCCGGGCAGCACCTTTGCCTCATGTTCATGAAGTTGCCTGAGAGCTGGCGGCGCCTCTGTATGCACGTGTGCGCGGCGCGGACTACAGGCGATCCCCAGAGCCTGGCCGGCAGCAGGAAGCTCCGTCTGAAATCAGTGACGACAGAAGCCTGCAGGCCTCAGGTCATTTCCAAGGTCGGGCTTCCCAGAGCTGAGCAGGGCGGGGCTGGGTAGGACGAGGGGAGCGTGAGCGGGCGCGGGTGCAGGCGGGTCTCGGGTGTTGGCTTCGGGTGGGTCCTGGCAGCGCCGGCTCTGTCCACGGACAGTGGCATACAGCCCGTGCTGTGGAAGTGCTCTCGGGACAAGCACACCGGTCACCGTTTGGAACTCGGGGTTTAGCCCGCTTACTTGAAAGTTCCATTTAAAAATACAGTGTGCCTGGTTTGTCCAGCCTGGGTTGTCCAGGGTAGTGAGGAGGGGGAGGAGGGAAGGACAGGGAGGAGAAAGCATCATCAGTGGCAGCCACAGCAGGTCCTCCATGTCCTCCCTGCACACGGGCGGCAGGGCACCCAGGGCGAGGGCTCATGCAGGTCCCACAGTTGGGAGGGCTCCGCCCGGGAGGTTAACTGCCGCCCACCCGCCTCAGGGTCCAGGTCGGCTCTCTTCTGTTCTGCCTCTAAAACGAATAGAAAGTTATTCTGGTCCCATGACAACTGCTGAAACCAGAACTACTTTTCCAGCTCCCTGGACAGGATTCCATGAAATATTTGTCGTTACGAGGTCAATATTCTAAGCAATCCACTAGCGATCGTACATCGGAGGAGTCGCTCAGTCTTACTGTTAAAAATACTGTGAAGAAAACCCAGTGTTGCCTGATGATGGTTGGATAATTGATCATCTCAGCCCACGGCCCCGTAGAGACTGGGGCGTCGCCCCGGGGACACGCGTGTCTGCTACCTCTACTGAGCCCGAGACTTCGCTCTCAACGCCACGAGTCTCCAAGGGCCGCGCAAGAGTGCCCAGACCTTAGGGTCTCACTGGGACACGCCTGCCAGCAAGAGATAACAAGCTGCGAAGGGAATAGAGAGCATCAGTTGATAAGGACAGAAAATCGTCTCTAAATGCTGGGTCTCTCCAAGTTTGGAGGCTGTACCGTGTCTGTGAGGGCAGCTCCCTTCCTCAGGGCAGCCGGCCCTTCATCTCGGAGGCGCAGGCCTCGGCCCGGGCCCCCCACTTGGGAATGCCAGCCATCGGGAAGTCCCTTCACAGTATCTGCTCCTTCTAGCCGGCGATGGCACAGAACCTGGGAAGGGCCGTGACTCACATCCGCCTTCACCAGTCATTTCCTGTTGGCGTCAGCGTGCTGGTCCTCATTTGTATTGACCAGTGGACATTCGTTTGCCAAGACAAAACCAGAAGAGATTTGCTGGGTGCCCGAGACATTTTCAAAGGGGAAAGTTCATCCTTTTCGGCATTTCGTGTATGACGGGCTTCGGAAGGAGGGAGTTAGTCCACCTGAGAGGCGTCTGGGATGAAACGAGGAAGGTGGTCCTTCTGTCACGTCCTGTTTCCCAAGGGCCAGCTTGACAAAGTTGGAGTGTGGTTTTTTTAATGGAATTGAGACCATCGAGTCATTCAGTTCAGTTAGGTGCCAGGATTTGGAAGCTTGTAATCAAACCTTGGCGTGGATCACACCCTGTGAGTACAGGCAAGTTTCAGAGAAACCTTAAAGCTGTGCAGTTTTTGTGGATGAAACAGTGGCTCATGACATATACTGAGTTAAAAGCCCTAATCTATACTACATGTGCACATATGTGCATTGTGTGGATGTGTGCATGTGTACATGTTTGTTGGTGGGTATGTGCATGTGCATGACATGTATGTGCATATGTGCAGGCATGTGGCACACATTTGTGTCTCTGTGTGCATGTGTTCATGTGTGTGGATGTGCGCATGCATTTGTGTATATCTGTGTGCACATGTGTGTGTCATGTGCACCTGGGTGCATGCTCATGTGGTGTGCATGTGTGTGTACATGTGTGCAGTGCCCCTTGAATCTGAGAAGAAAAGCTGTATGCTAATTTGGGCAAAATATTTATATACCAGTGATAAAATCTGTTAGAGTCAGAACATTGGTATCTATACAACTTATATCACAAAAAAGTTATTGGCATAAGATTTTATCAAATCAAATATCTGCTTTGATAGAAGGAGGCTCTCTGAGGAAGAAGTTAGGAGTTATGGATTAATGCGTTCAGAAACGAAGGCTCCAACCAAATGCCCATTAGGCAACAGTTACTGTATTTCATCCTGACACTAAAACGGACAAGGGCGTTGAGAAATTGACCTTTTGTGGGATGCTGTGTGGCAGCATTCTTCTCCAATTGATCTTGGGCTGCCTCGGGTCACATGCAATCTTATATGGCCACCTGAGGGGCTGGCGATCAAACCCAATCACCAAACTGAGAAGGACAAGACGCTCCTTTGAAGGTCATCGCTGATGTCTGGTTACAAAACTCGGTGACTTCTCCGTTCTCTCGTTCCTGCCTCCCCGCAGCTGCTGAGACACGAGGGCCCTGTGCGAGGAGGCCTGTCCTGCCGCCCTGGTCCCGGGAGGAGGGCTGCGCGTTTGCCACGGCTCCTCTCGCTCCTCTCCCAGCGGAGACGGAGCTCCTGAGCTGGGGCCGCGGTTGCCTCTTTTCTTTCTGTGAAATCTCAGTAGTGGTTTTGTTTGTTCCCCGAGGAGCTCCCATCCGTGTCATCGTGGCCCACCTCAGGCTTAGCCATGCTGGCTTTGGCACAATATTGGGAAACCGAAAATATTGAGTTCAAGTAGATCTATACAGCCAGGCAAAGACGAGGCTTAGCACATGAAAGCAAGAACTGATGGGGTGGGGTGGGAAGGGAGAGTAGGGAGGAGAAAAGGAAAGGGCAAGGCTTTCTTACAGTAGAATGCCAACGGGTGTAACCGGCATGAAGTACACCATACCCGAAACGAGCAGGCAAAGTTTAAGGAGAGGCAGGATGTTACATAGTCCCAAGCGGCCTCTCAGTAACGTCCTTACTCACACGAAGAGCACACAGGACGAGCAGCAGCAGCTGTGTGGACGCCACCTTAGCAGGTAGTCAGTTTGCAGCATCCGTGTCAGACAGACTGGCATCGGGTGCTCTTGCCTGGCGCCCTGAGGACAGGCAGAGTCCCCGGTGTCCCTGCAGGACACGCACAGCCTGCAGGGACCGTGTGGGCCACTCTGCAAGCCTCTGCTTGGCAGGTAAAGATCAATACAAACAAAAGCCGGAGGGACCATTCCACACGAAAGGAGACGGCTCGCACTAGATCCTGGAGCAGGAAAAAACAGCTCTACCGATGACACCTGGTGAAATTCGCGTGTGACCAGTGGATCAGAACATAAGGTGGTTGTCAGTGTGAAATATCCTGCTCTTGGCAATCATCCCACGGCTCTATGCGACCATGTCCATGTTGTTAGGAGGTATGCACTGAGGTGGTTAGGGACAAAGAGGCAGGGCGTTTCCAGTGCATTCTTAAAAGGTTCAGAAAGAGATCAGACGGATAGACAGACAGAGGATAGCGAGAATAAAGCAAACTGTCCATAAGTGGGAGTCTGTTTAAAGGGTATACGGAAATTCTTTGTACCAATCTTGCTACTTTGCTATTGTTCTGAAGGTTTGAAAATAATTGAAATAGCACTTCAGCTAACCAAACCACTGCTAGATACTGACGTTTAACAAAAAGTTGCCTTATGTGATTTCCAAAAATTATACTCGTTCTGATAAAGATGTAATGGGTGTCCAGAGGGTAAAAAACTTCTTAACAACAACAATAATACCTCAAAACGTACAATAGCGTGGACGAGACGGTCCAGTGACGGGTCAACATGTTGCATTAGCTGAGGCGATGGCCCTCGGGTTGTTCTCTCCTGGTTTCCCGCTCAGATCACTCTCTTGACACCTGTCTCCTGCTCTCTTACATGCTGTCAGTCATTTGCAGGGTGAGGCGCATGGGGCAGTGGTAGGAGCGAGGGCTGTAGCGCCACCATCTGGTGTGGCTGTGTGACCTTGGACAAGACAAGTCTTTGTTGCTGTTGTTTATACCATAAAATAGGAAAAGTGAGAGCACCTATATAATAGGGCTTCCAGGAGGATCTTAACCATCACCTAACATCGCCAAGTCCTTAATAACTTGGATCCTTGAGGTGTGACTTCTCTCCTCCCAACCCCATTCTTACCTTTTACTTTTTAACAACTGCCTTCAACAGAGAGCAACTCACGGGCGATTATCTCCTTCCCAACTTCACCCATATGATGGGGAGTGTTATTCTGCCTCATTCTCTTCTGGGTTGTTCTATGTCATGCTGCCATTTTTCAACCGAGCTAAATGGACTTCCAATGCATTAGGTCCAAAAGGAGTCTCCTCTCGTCCCCATAAGACATAGAATGCCCTTGTTTGTTAGTTCTGACTCTGACATCTCACTAGTTTAAACAAGCAGGAGAGTGTCTATAAAACACTCACCCTCAATAGGATCCAAAGTAGAGCGCTTTCTGCTTTGGATTTTTTTTTATTAATCAACAAAGACGTATACGTTTCTTCAGGCATAAATATGGCTGAAAAGAATGCACGTTGTTTAAATAGCAAATACAGTTAGTGAAGGTTGGGGGCAGATACATGCAAGCCACGCTCCGGGAAATAGGACTTGAGACTCAGAGTCTTTGTGCAACCATTGTGAGATGGGGGCGTTTAATTGACACCCTGATTTTAAAACTGCCCCGCCCCATGGGTCAGGCCACCCCTTCTTTGCTTCCAGTTCTTACCCCCGCCACCCCCACCCCCAGCACTGAAGCCACCCCACGCCGGGGGCGGGTCCACCGGAGCTGAATTCCAGGGGCTGTTTGGAGGATTTGAAACACCTGATCAGCGTGTTTAAGGAGAGGCTTTGGGTGCGATGGCAGCCAAGTGACGGGCACTGAGCAGGACCAAGTAGGAGGCCGTGTCAGCACCGGAAGCAGCAGTGGGAACGGCTTGTCCATGTGGCTTCTTATCCGTGGGGACCCGCCTTCCCGCACCGCCTCACTAGGTCGCGGGCGGTGTCTCGAAAGCAGCGTTCAGGGCGCTTGCCTGGGCCGGGATGACGGCAGGTGAGGCCGGGCTCGGGCTGGGGAAAGGGACCGAGGCCAGGCGCCGAGCGACCTGGAGAGCGCTCAGGGCTGAGTGTGGGGGAATAAACAGTTCTGTCGGGTCACAAACCACTGAGTCTAGGTCATTGGACCTTCGTTCAAACATTACTTGCTGTTCGCAGCCAGCCAAACGGATTGATTAGTGGACCGCGCTGGCGTGGATGCCTCTGACGTCCCTGCTTCCTGGAGGCTGTGTCTCGGTGGGTGGGAGTCTCAGCCCCCAACCCCCCGTGATGTCCTCCCCAGCCCAGCACAAAGGGCCAGAGCGAAGCCCGGACCTGCTCCATCACCACAGACTTGGTCAGGGAGCAGCCCTCATCGCCACAGCCCACCGCAGCATGTAGGCGGTGGGACCCTCCGGGCGCGGACCCCCTCCCGCCGAGACAGGGCTGCCGCTGCCCCCTGCACCCCAGTCCCTGGGCACCGGGCCCGAGGACAGGCCGCTCCGGATGCTCGGCCCAGCAGGGCGGGTCGTGAGCGCTGCCGTTTCACCAGGTTATCGCACAGCTGTCCCTGCAGTGCAGGCGTGATGTCCAGCTGTCCCTGCAGTGCAGGCGTGATGCCCAGCTGTCCCTGCAGTGCAGGCGTGATGTCCAGCTGTCCCTGCAGTGCAGGCGTGATGCCCAGCTGTCCCTGCAGTGCAGGCGTGAAGTCCAGCTGTCCCTGCAGTGCAGGCGTGATGTCAGACACTGTCCCTGCAGTGCAGGCGTGAAGTCCAGCTGTCCCTGCAGTGCAGGCGTGATGTCCAGCTGTCCCTGCAGTGCAGGCGTGATGTCCAGCTGTCCCTGCAGTGCAGGCGTGATGTCAGACACTGTCCCTGCAGTGCAGGCGTGAATTCCAGCTGTCCCTGCAGTGCAGGCGTGATGTCAGACACTGTCCCTGCAGTGCAGGCGTGAAGTCCAGCTGTCCCTGCAGTGCAGGCGTGATGCCCAGCTGCCCCTGCAGTGCAGGCGTGAAGTCCAGCTGTCCCTGCAGTGGAGGTATGATGTCCAGCTGTCCCTGCAGTGCAGGCGTGATGTCCAGCTGTCCCTGCAGTGCAGGCGTGATGTCAGACACTGTCCCTGCAGTGCAGGCGTGAAGTCCAGCTGTCCCTGCAGTGCAGGCGTGATGTCAGACACTGTCCCTGCAGTGCAGGCGTGAAGTCCAGCTGTCCCTGCAGTGGAGGAGTGATGTCCAGCTGTCCCTGCAGTGCAGGTGTGATGTCCAGCTGTCCCTGCAGTGCAGGCGTGATGTCCAGCTGTCCCTGTAGTGGAGGATTGATAGAGGCATGATGTCAGACACTGTCCACTTTCTCCCCGTCTAAAGTCACTCCATCTAGAGACACCACTCAAAGGTTTGAAGTTTCCAGGTTTGTATCTGAGGATCTTGAAAGAAATAAGGAAAGAAAGGGTTTGTCAGCTCAGGAAAAGCGTGGTCAGGGTGTTCCTGAGGACCCATCAGTCATACTTAGAGCCCTCGGAGGATGATCTGGAAGCGGCGTCTCCTCGCTTGGACAGGCAGCCAACCTTGCACTGGCCGAGGAAGCCTTCGATCTCGCTGAGCTAGACTCCAGCACAGCACTGGGGGCATTCAGGTAAATTTAAAATGAACCACTGGTTAAAAAATGGACACGTTAGAGGTTACACCTGTGCTGGGTGGTGTAACTCTAATTTCTCGGCCCCAGCTAAGTCCTTGCAGGACGGCCTCTGCCCGGCCCAGGCTGAGGAGTGGGCACCGCTGACAGGGATGGCCACTGTGTAACGTCCCGGCTGGAGACACTTCCGAGAAGTGGCCCACTTCCCGACAAGGGGAACTCACACTCGGAAATGTATCTGTTATACTGTCCTTTCCAAGTGGCATCCAGGTCTCCGAGTCCAGATTAGTGTCATGTTTTTATTTTTTAAGTATATTTTTATTGATTTCAGAGAGGAAGAGAGAGGGAGAGAGAGATAAAAACATCAATGATGAGAGAGGATTATTGATCGGCTGCCTCCTGCACGCCCCCCACTGGGGATGGAGCCCACAACCCAGGCATGTCCCCTGACTGAGAATCGAACCATGACCTCCTGGCTCATAGGTCGATGCTCAACCGCTGAGCCCCTTGTCGCGGACAGTGCCATGTTTTTTAACTGACATTTATCGAACAGCTATTATACATGTGGCATTGTTAGGGTTGCCCAATTTAGCAAAAACACAGGACACCCAGCTAAGTTTAAATTTCAGATAAATGATAACCACTTGTTTCAGCACAAGTGTGTCCCAAATATCGCATGGCACCTGGATGTTACCTGGCAAGCCTGCGCCTGCCTGAAGGTGATCGTGTCACGGAGAATAAGGAAACAGGCCGTCATTCTTCCTGGGTCATTTTTTAGCTGAACCCAGATGGTTTAACTTAACGTAAAAGCCTTCAAAAGTATTTTCTCTGTTTCAGTTTGGATCCCAAATCCCAGTATCAGCTGTCACTTTATCTTCTGGAGAGAAGAGCCTGTGGCCCCGGCTGCCGTCCGTGGGGGGGATTGGTTCTTACAAGAGGAAGGAGCCATCGAGAGCCGGCCCTGCAGCCACCGTCGTAAAATCACGGCCTTGGGCTCCGCTGAGGCCTCTCCGGGTTCGAATCTGCTCCCACGTCTTATTAAGGAAGTGAATTACTTAGAAATATGAAATGGGGTGAGAAAGCCTCATTTAAAATGATTAAGTGGCCACTAATTAAAGTCAACTTCCTGTCCAGGAGAGACCTCTGTCCAGGTGTGCGTTGTGACAACGTGGCGCTCCAAGTATCAGCTCATTAAAGTGTCTCCACGTGGCTCTGCATACCTCCCATTGCACCTCCACCTTTCCTGCCCATTCACACAGGCACACACATGCATGCACACACAACACACATGCACACATACAGACATGGACACAAACAGGCACACATGGATATTCACACATGTACACACTGCACACACTGCACACACTCGCACAAATATGCACACATGTACACATGAGTACACAGGTATACAAAAGCACACGTACACATAAACACACAGTTACACATGTACATGGTGTATAAAGTACATATATGCACACATGTGGGTGCGTGTATACATGCTTACACTTGTGTGTACATGTATGCACACACTCACACATATACACACATGTGCACACAAGCACACCACACACACACACACACACACACACGTGCGCACACACGGTTGAGTGCTGCGTGGAAGGGCTGCCCAGTCCTGGCTTGGAGAGAGTGCGCGCCTCCTCCACCAGCACCCCCGCAGACGGCCCCCTCCTGCTGGCCCCCATCCAGGTACCTGCGGCCCAGCTGTGCCTGGGAAGTCTGGGATGCTCACTGGTTCGCCTGGGCACTCATTAGGCGCCACTCACGCTGCAGCTGTGGAGAGAGGTCCTGAACCCCAGGCTCTGCAGCAGGCTTTGTTTCTCATTGACATTTGCATATTAAAGTGTTTGCCTGAAATAGGCTATTGAAATTAATTCAGGATTAATTGGTGTCTTTATCTCATTAGGACAATCTAATTTAAGGATGATGAAATTGTTTAGCCTCCCGTTTGCATAATTAGATTGCTTTGAATTGCTGTCATTATTGGCTCTTTAGCATCATCTGTAGGCCTCAGACAGACAAGAGCTTCCACCTCATAAAGACCAATCATGTGTGCAGCCGAGGCCTGTTAACCCCTTTCAGCCCACGCTCCGGGGACTGGCAGTCCCAGCCGCCCGGCCGTGGCCCCTGGAGCCCAGTGCCCTCCTTGCTGAATTCTTGATGTTCAGGTGGCGAACATCCTGCTAGTGTGTGTTTGCTGTGGGAACGGTACAGCACCTCTTCCGGGATCCAAACTGTTCCCAGACCCACTGCTGCCCTTTGAGCAGAACCCAGTGTCGGGGCCCCGCCCACCGCACATCCGGCTCCCTTCTCCCGAGCTCACTGCCGATCTTCTGTGACCTCAGCAGGTGGCACGTCTCAGAGAGGACGTCGGGTCTGGGTGCCCAGCAGCAAGTGCGGCTGTCACTTCAGCCCAGCTACAGGATGGACGAGAGCAGGGAGCAGCCTGACCTTCGCTCAAGCCTGTACCCGCTCAGCGTTCAGCACGTGGCAGGGACCCCTCGCATGTGCCTGCTGCTGGGCCCTGGGACACCACGAGGAATGTGACATTGTTATGGGAACACACAGAATGAGGGACGGGAGAGCCGGGTTCTGAGCCAGCTTGGCCGCTGCCTGCTCTGGGGAGTCACGTGACCTCCATGAACTTGAATTTCTCTATCTTGTTTTATCGATGAAGGTGGTATGTAGTCATGATTCCTGGATACACATTGCATACCTATGTTCATGAGCCAGTCCTCAGTGAATTAAATCAAAATCATCAAAAATGGGCGTGACCCCCAAATTCTTTAAAATTCGTTGAATCTAAGGCACCAAAGGCCAGTCTCCTACGTGGTTTTAAGGTTGCTTGTAGTAATTAAAACAAGAAAAAAAAAGATCATATTTTTATCCGTTGCTAAATTCCTGGTGAGAATGATTCCTGAAATACAAAATGTGACTTTAATTTATTCAGGTATTAATAAAAACTAAGATTGCAAAATAAAGAGGATTTTTATATTTCAAACTAAAAACAACTCCAAAAATTGATGCTTTATCTGAAGAATACACACTTGAAGAAATCAAATTAACAAATTTAGCATAAACAATGTAAATAAAACAACAACAGCAGTGGCATATGTAAACACTTGGTAGCATTTTTTTCCTGAAAAATTGGCGTGGCTTACTGTATAGCATCGTCAAGCACTTAAAGAAGCTTGATTCTCTGTTCATTGTGTTTCTCTGCTTCTCTGGCTCTGTTGCTTAAAAGAACTAGAGGCCCAGTGCACGAATTCATGCACAGGTGGGGTCCCTCGGCCTGGCCTGCAATTGGGGCCGATTGGGGCCGTCTCACCCAGTCCCAATTGGGACCAATCGGGCTGGTCAACCATGGGAGGTTGGCTGTGGGAGCACACTGACCACCAGGGGGCAGCTCCTGCACACTGGCCCCCTGGTGGTCAGTGCACGTCATAGCTACCAGGCCAGTCATCTGGCCGTCTGGTCGTCTGGTCGTAATTGTCACTTAGGCTTTTATATATATAGACTAGAGGCCCGGTGCACAAAATTCGTGCACGGAGGGGGGTTCCTCAGCCCGGCCTGCACTCTCTCCAATCTGGGACCTAAACCAGCAGTCAGACATTCCTCTCTCAATCTGGGATGACTGGTTCCTAACCATTTGCCTGCCTGCCTGCCTGATCGCCCCTAACCCCTGATTGCCCCTACCTTGCCCCCCTGCCAGCCTGATTGCCCCTACCTTGCCCCCCTGCCAGCCTGATTGCCCCTATCTTGCCCCCTGCCATTCTGATCACCCCTACCTTGCCCCCTGCCAGCCTGATCACCCCTACCTTGCCCCCCTGCTGGCCTGATCGTCCTTACCTTGCCTGCCTGATCGCCCTTAACCTCTCTGCCTGCCTGCCTGATCACCCCTAACTGCCCTCCCCTGTCTGCCTGATCTGGCCCTCAACTGCCCTCCTCTGCCGTCCTGATCTCGCCCTTAACTTCCCTCCCCTGCAGGCCTGATCTCACTCCCAACTGCCCTCCCATGCCGGCCTGGTTGTCCCCAACTGCCTTCCCCTGCCAGCCTGATCTCGCCCCCAACTGCCCTCCCTTGCTGGCCTGATCACCCCCAACTGCCCTCTCTGCCTCGGCCCCCACCACCATGGCTTTGTCCAGAAGGAAGTCTGACGTCTGGACGATGGCCGGTCAACCTGGTCTAATTAGCATATTGTCCTTTTATTAGTTTAGATAGATTATATAGGATAGGATTGCTTAAATGGCGAGGGGGGGAGGCTTTTTTCAGCAGGAGGAGAGGCTCTTGGCAGACAAAAACACATAATCCCTATATCTGGACTGATAGCAGCCATATGGTAAAGCTAAGGAAGCTTCAGAGCCCCTGTGAGGGCTGGACTTGTTCTGGGGGAGAGAGCAAGCAAGTTGCAACCAGCATATTTTGCCTGAAATGATTTAAAAGAGAAAGGGACAGATTCCCCAAGCCTACAGTTATTTGTAATTTATTTTCTTATTCTAAATAAAGTCATTTTTGAACCTTATTTAACGCCCACCCCCCCTCCTAAAATTAGTTCTTCAGGTTCAATAAACTTTAGGCTCACAAAACCTGTGTTAGTCCCTGAGGGTTGGGGTCCCCAAAGGAGTTCAGATTCATTCGTTATATTTATTTGCTTCTTTTATTTCTTGTTCTATAAGGAGATTGAGGACAGTTTTTTATCAGTAATTTTATAATAAGAATTGTATTGGAACCTGCTCCTTCTTTGGCTGTTTATAGGTTTACCTTACCAGGAATTCACAGAGACTTTAAGCCCTTTGAAGATGGGGACAGAGCTGTGTTGTGTTTCTATAATACAGGCACAAAGTTAATACAACTTTTATAAATGTTTGTTGAAGAAACTGATAAATTTCAGTGCCATGAGGCAATACTTTTCCTTCTCCATCTCTTTATTGAGACTTTTGTGCAAAGCATAAGGCTGAGGGGATGAGCAGGTAGAGCAGAGTAAAGTTGCTTTTTCCAAACCCTAGATCCCATACTTTGATTTTACATAGTAGAGGCATTTCTGAATGACATTTTGAATTGGGTATATTAGATTTTGTTAATATCAACTCCCTTTACTCATAGAGATTATTTTTAATAATGTTTAAACATTTCATACAATAAGGTGCAAAATATTTTGCTTATTTCAAGAATCTTTGTGCATTCTTTCTGTAGCAAAGTGAATTTTCAACATAGTAAGTCTATTTGGGGAGTCTGCTTAACATGGGGCACACCAGTACTAATTCGGCTCTAACAATGACTAATTCGCACACCACGTGTGGCGTTAGATGGCTGTTGGACATAACCATTTTTTTGGTCCCTTTGCTCCCACAGCACCTGCTTCAACCAGAGGGGTGTCTTGACCCTCCATGACCTCTTTGTCATGGCGACCGCGGGGCGTCTACTGCCTGAGGCCTGGGAAGTCAGCCAGGCGTTGACCATCCTAAGATGGCGGCAACCCTGACAAACGTGAGTCAAGGGCGGGGTCCCCTTGGCAGAGGCAAAGCATGGAGGCACATGGGGAGAGCTTTCAGGAAGGCCGGCTGAACCCCACAGAGTCACACCGACAACTTCTCTCCTCCTCTCCTCTCCTCTCCTCTCCTCTCCTCTCCTCTCCTCTCCTCTCCTCTCCTCTCCTCTCCTCTCCTCTCCTCCCCTCCCCTCCCCTCCCCTCCCCTCCCCTCCCCTCCCCTCCCCTCTCCTCTCCTCTCCTCTCTTCTCCTCCCGTGCCGGTGGGCTGATGGCTGAGGGGCGTGGCAGCCACTGTCAAGGCTGGGTGCGGACTCGGGAGGGTGGGGAGCCTGAGGCTCCAGTCCTGGCTGGGTGGGCATTTCTTCCCAGGGTTTCGGAGGGTGTTGGGGGTGGAGACCTGCCCCAGCCTCTGCGCTGGGACGGGGCCTGGAAAGGAGGGAGGCTGCCCCCTCCCCCACTGCTGGGTGGGACTTTGCGAAGGAGGGGCTGTGGATCCCTAGCCCAGACCCACCCTCCCAGGGGCTGTGGTGGGCTCTGGTGCCACTGAGGCCAGACCCTTGGGGGTGGGAAGGAGCATCTGGGCCCGCCCCGCAGCAAGTCCCTGGCTCATGTGTCTGAGTGGCGGGTGGGCAGCAGGTGGCAAGAGTAGACAGAGAAACTGGCTCCGGGCCAGATAGGTGAGGCGTGCAAAACTTCTGCCCGGGCAGCGCCGGGGCCGCAGAGTTGTGGCGGATAACAAAGCACTGGCATCTGAGGCCTCGATGCTGGCGCAGGTGTCTGAGAACCTGGCGGGGTGTGGGATGCACCTCTCCTGCCTCCGCCTGGCACGGGCTCCACTGCGCCACTGGCAGGGGGAGGGTGGGGGCTGGCCCAACATGAGCCGCTCGCTGATTGCTGCCCACTGCAGCTAGCCAGTCCCCTATGGGCTGGGGGGAGGCGACCGGTCGAGCCCACAGCATGTGGCAGCAGCTGTGAAGGTCGCCACGGCAACCCAGCGCTGACTGCAGGACTGACTTCTGGTTGGTCGAGCCTCCGGTTGTTACTGGTCGATATGGACCCAGGGTTTTTATATATTAGAACTAGAGGCCCAGAGCCCAAAATTTGTGCACAGAGGGGGGGGTCCCCTCAGCCCAGCCTGCACCCTCTCCAATCCAGGACCCCTCAGGGGATGTCCGACTGCCAGTTTAAGTCCCTCTCACAATATGGGACCGCTGGCTCCTAATTGCTCACCCGTCTGCCTGGTCGCTTCTTACTGCCCCCCTGCCAGTCTGGTCGCCCCCAACTGCCCCCCTGCCAGCCTGGTCACCCCTTACTGCGCCCCCCTGGGTGCCTGGTCGCCCCAAGCAGCCTGCTGTTTGGTTGTTTGGTTGCCCCTCACTGCCCCCCTGATGGCCTGGTCGCCCCACACAGCTCACTGCTCAGTCATTTGGTCGGCCCTCACTAACCCTCCTGCTGGCCTGGTTGCCCTACGCAGCCTGTTCGGTCGTCAGCTCGGTTGTTTCAGTTGCGATGGTTGCTTAGGCTTTTATATATAGAGATAGCCAATTGCTCCATGTTATCAACTAACAGAAGAATCCTTATTAAGAGTACACAGAAAAGAAAAACCTCTAGACATGAAATTATAAGCTGGGTTTCACTGTGGGACTTTTACACGGACATTCAAAGAGCCCTCTGTGAGGTCCCTTAAGTGCCCTCCACATCAGCACTATGCCGGTGAGCGACATGTGGCCTCATCCCCACGGCTTATGGAGGAGACCCGGACTCAGACAAGGACTGGTCTCCATGGAGGATCACAACAGCGGAGTTCCCACATCTCTTTCTCTTCCACGCACTTTGCTTTAAACGGAGCCCGGCTTCAGATCTAAGGGGCGGAGAAGGTGCTCATGTGATTTCAGCTTGTCCAGTTAGCAGGCGTGGCTTCTGAGGGCCACCAGGTCGGGGGCTGGCGTTGCGGGCTGGACTCAGGGCTGCACAAGGTTGGGTCATCTGCTCCACTTCCGTGGCTTCCACAGGAAATGTAGCCTCAAAGCTTTGCTGCGTCTGAGCTGTGCTTCGGGACATTTGTCAGGATGGACTGAACCCCGGGCACTCAAGTCCTGACCCCTTTGAAGGAGGTGGGTCGGGAGTGAAAGGTAGACCTGCCGCGGGAGGAGGGACAGAAGTTGTGCCTTCATCGCCCATCACATCTACAGGGCCCGGCGTCACCACAGCCACCATCACAGCAGCTCAAAGAAAAAACACAAGTGTGTCCAAGAAGGCAATAAGCCCCGGGCAGCTCTCAGGGACGGAAAATACCACACAGTGGGTGGTAAAAACTGCTCCGTTATTCAGCCTGAAAAATAGAACGACCCTTGCTGGTATGGCTCAGTGGATAGAGCATCGGCCTGCAGACTGAAGGTTCCCAGGTTCGGTTCTGGTCAAGGGCACATGCCTGGGTTATGGGCTCGAACTCCAGCAGGAGGCATGCAGGCGGCAGCCGATCCATGATTCTCGCTCATCATTGACGTTTCTCTCTCTCTCTCCTCCCTTCCTCTCTGAAATCAGTAAAAATATATTAAAGAAAAAGAAAAATAGAATGGATTCAGGAAATACTTGGCTTCAGCCAGGACCACTAAGCCCCAAGCGGGTCTGAAGACCAGCTGTCCCAGCTCCTGAGTCGGAGGCGAGCAGAGGAGGGCACTGCTTCTTGACCCGGTTCACACCGCAGCATCCGCAGATGCCTCATCACGTTGCCGACTTACGGCCCTGGGAACAGGCGCTGGCGATGATCTCTGCGCAGAGCAGCCTGAACGTCAACCAGAGCCGTGGCCGGGGCCGGGGCAGCACCCTCAGAGCTGGCAGCTCGCTGACTCGGGCCAAGCAGGTGACGCTGGGATGCTGACCTGCTGCGCCGAAGTCCAGCCACTTCCCGAGTGCGGGGCTCGCTGACAGGGGTCAGAAGGTCCGGAGGAAGGAAGGCTGGACTCCCCCAGGGAAGCTCAGGGGGACTCAGGGGTGGCCAGACCGCACAAAAAAATGAGAGCTGAGAAAGACCTATCACAAAGCAAGCTGGACCCCTTAACTCCCATGAGGCGGAGTCACCAAGTTACCACACAGCTCTATTCTCAAGGAACACCGGGTTCGCTTGTGATACGGCTGTAACGCAGATGGTCCGAGGCAGGCCCTGTGTGTGTGTGTGTGTGTGTGTCTGTGTGTGCATGCACACATTATAACGACCCTGGCCACTCGTCACAGCCAGTTTGCAGGCTGAGCTGCGTCCCGTCTCGCACTGTTTCTAACAGAAGGAGAGAAACAAGACCCTCCAGGAAGGATTCTCCTCAGAGAAATCCCTTCTCTCAAATGAAACTGAAGACCCTACCCGTTTCCCATTTACAACACACTCCTCATGTACCTCCATCTCCACTTGACGGCCTCAAAATGGGAGACTGGCCTCGTTCCCGTGTCACTTTATATTAAACTATAAACCTGCTCTAGGACTGCTGCTAAAAGACAGAATGTCCCTCCACACCGCTCCTCGATGCTTGCTCCACAGAAGCAAAAAGATTCTTTTCCCAAAAAAGAGAAAACTCCGCTTCCTAAGAAGGTAGGAGTATCGGCTCAGGAGAGTGAAGGCCGTGGCGAGCCCACACAGACTGCGGGCCTCAGAGCGCATGTTGTCTTGCAGTAAGTTGGAGTCTTGAAGGATCCATGTGACATGGTTTCCTTGGATCGACGAGAAGCAGTCGATTGGGGGGTAAGGAAGGTGGCCCCAGACCCAGGGAAGCACTCTGAGAGCAGCCCAGCACCACCAGGCAAGAGTAGGGTGGACGGGTGTTAATGAAGGGTTTACCCATCTTTGCCAACTTCATCTCCCCCACTAATAATAATAATAATAATAATAATCCTATCTAATAAAAGAGTAATACGCAAATTGACCATCACTCCAACACATAAGATGGCTGCCCCCATGTGGTCAAAGATGGCTGCCGTCATGTGGACACAAGATGGCCAGCAAGGGAAGGCAGTTGGGAGGGAACAGGCCTGCAAGGGAGGGCAGTTAGGGGTGACCAGACCGGCAGAGGAGGGAAGTTGGGAGGGACCAGGCCTGCAGGGGAGGGCAGTTAGGGGTGACCAGGCTGGCAGAGGAGGGAAGTTGGGGGCGACTGGGCCTGCAGGGAAGGGAAGTTGGGGGGGACCCAGGCCTGCAGGGGAGGGCAGTTAGGGGCAAATAGGCTGGCAGGGTAGCAGTTAGGCATCAATCAGG
Source organism: Cnephaeus nilssonii (assembly GCF_951640355.1). Lineage (NCBI taxonomy): Eukaryota > Metazoa > Chordata > Mammalia > Chiroptera > Vespertilionidae > Cnephaeus > Cnephaeus nilssonii. The sequence goes on from NC_137092.1 coordinate 42,423,458, forward strand.
CTGGCAGGGTAGCAGTTAGGCATCAATCAGGCTGGCAGGGGAGTGGTTAGGGGGTGATCAGGCTGGCAGGCAGAAGTGGTTAGGGGCAATCAGGCTGGCAAGCAGGCAAGCAGTTGGGAGCCAGCAGTCCTGGATTGTGCAAGGGATGTCTGACTGCCCATTTAGGTGGGATCGGGCCTAAACGGGCAGTCGGACATCCCTTGAGGGGTCCCAGATTGGAGAGGGTGCAGGCTGGGCTGAGGGACACCCTACCCCTGTGCACAAATTTTGTGCACCGGGCCTCTAGTAATAATAATAATAATAATAATTACAATAATAATAATAATAATAATGGGTAAACATTTAAAAGGAGAGAATTGCACAGAAAACAACTCTGAAGTTGCTAGCAAAAGTCAACTGAACAGAGATGAATAAAAACACATGGTAAAGCGGGCAGCATTCCCAGTGTGGCGTGCAGACTGCTCACTGGGGACCGGGCCACATGGGAGGGCCTGTGGGAGGATGTGGCAGACTCGATGGGAGGGTATTTCCCTTGCACGGAGCAGAGGCCACTTCCCCTGCTCATGTTCTCAACTGATCTTAGGCGTAGGATTCTCCCTTCTAAAGAGGATTAATAAGCAGAAAAAAAAGCACCCAGTGTTTTTCCTATGCAAAGCAATAGTTTTAACAAGGAAAAACATACCAAGTGACTTGCACACACAATTTACAAGAAGAAATATAGAGGAAAATAACTGAATTTGTAGACAAATGAATTACAGAGACTATTGCCTCATTCAAGGAAGAAATGTGAGCACTCAAAAAAAATAGAAGTTGTTAAAATCTGACATGGCTGAGTTCAAGAAATGTATACATTTATATTACGGAAACAAAAGCCACGTTAAAAGTCCTGAGACTTGGAATAGATGTCATGCGTGAAATGTGGCGTGGTGACGTAACGCAAAGCAAAGGAGAGAAGAGTGAAAGGCCGGGAGATGAAAGGACGGATCGGATGAGGGAACCGGAGACCCACTGCTGGCAGAGCCAGCGTTCCCGAAGGACGGGCCGGGTGAGAGGAAAAGACGCAAAGAAACCATAGAGCAATGCTCTCCGGACTGAAGAAGCCGTGGCACTGCAGATAGAAGGGACGGGGTTGCCTGTAGCGGTGGCACCGAGGCAGCCCCATGAGAACACTGACCAAACAAGGGCCTCGCCAGCATGAGGCTTGAGCTCTCCACTCAGAGCAGGAGAGGCGCCAGGTTTGGAATGCAGATGTTCTGGTTTACAGATGTCCTAGGGATTCTCTCTGAAATTCAAGTTGAAGTTACTTTATGCCTGAACTGTAACTGCCTTCAGCTCACTGCAGTTCTTCGATAAAACCTCTGTGATTAGCAGCATTGATTAGTGTATAAAAAGAGGTACCAAAGGGTTCCAGTCGGAGAATGTCCAGCAGGAAAGCCTGAGAAGGCGGGTCTCCCTGGTTGCGGGCAGAGCGGGAGGTGCGGCAGGCCCCCCGCAGGGGCTGGCCTGGGGAAGGCCTCTCCTCGGTACCCTACCAAGTGCGGGCACACGGGGCAGAGGCAGCCGGCTCACTGCTATTACCCGGCGGGAATGCTCAAGCAATTTAATTTATTTTATTTTTTAAAAATATATTGTTATTGATTTCAGAGAGGAAGGGAGAAGGAGAGAGAGAGAGATAGAAACATCAATGATGAGAGAGATTCATCGATCGGCTACCTCCTGCATGCCCACACTGGGGATCAAGCCCCGAACTCGGGCATGTACCCTTGACTGGAATTGAACCCGGGACCTTTCAGTTGGCAGGCTGATGCTCTATCCACTGAGCCAAACCAGCTAGGGCCATCAAATACTTTTTTTGTGTGTAATTCCTCCAAAGAAATAGTGCAGTGTGTATTGCTGGTCATTTAAGAGCAACATAGCCTTAATTCTGACATAAAAGAAAATAAACCAGTTATAACCTCAAGGACTTTACCATCCAAACAGGCACTGCTGGCCCTGGCCAGGTGCTCAGCTGGTTGGAGTGTCGCCCTGCACACGCACACCGAAAGGTCTGGGGTTGAATTCCCAGTCAGAGCACACATCGAAGTGCCAGCTCGATCCCCCCGTTGGAGGTGAGTTTGGGAGGCAACCGATCAATGTTTCTCTCCCTTCTTTTCTCTCTCTAAAAAAACACATATCTTCAGGTGAGGATTAAAATATATTAGAAAAGAAACAAGAAAAAAATAACAAAAAAACAAAATCACAGTAAAACAATGCACTGCCCTGGCCCGTGTGGCACAATTGGTTGGGCATTGTCCCAGGCACCAGAGGGTTCAAGCAATTTAACTTCAACTGTAAGGGAACAGGAAGCCCATGAAGACTGAAGACTATGGAAAGGATGTGGTTATAAAAATAACAGCATAGAAACGGTCATGAGACAGAAGATGCCGTTCACATACGGGAAAGCACAGCCAAGTCCCTGCAGAACGGGGGAGACTCGGGCAGGGACCGAAGTCTGACCCGTGGACAGGAACAGCCACGAGGGAATGGCGTCGGTTTCCCCACGTTCACCTGGGAATTGAGAATGATCTCAGTGAAAACAGAAACAGTGTCTTTTAACAACTTTTCAGAGTGATCCCAATGTTCCTCTTGGGGGAGGGGATGTTAGAATAGCTTTAAAGAATATGAAAACAAGGATTATAAAGGGAAGCCTAATCCTAACAAAGATTAAAGACCGATTTAAGGCCTGACAGTTAAAACAGTAGACCTCCAGTGGAAAAAAAAAAAGACAGATTATTGGGACAAAAATAATACAAGTTCATATGAGAACGCAGTATGAGATAAGACATTACTTTTGAAATTAATGGGAGAAAATGTGATACATTTGCTTTTTCTCTAAAGTGGGACAACTGGCTAGGCTTTAACTTGACTCATCAAAAATCAAAGGGAGAGGCTCAAGTTCAAGTTCTTGGATTCAGAAATGGCAGCGGGTCCATCACTGTGACCTCCCAGAAGTAAAAAGGTCCGTGAGAGAATTCTAGGGGCTGCTCCACACTAACCAGCCAGACAACAAAGGAGAAGTGGGCATTCCTCGAAAGACAAGCTACCCAACTTACCCAGGAGCAAATGGACCCTCTGATTAGAGACCCACAACAAGCAAAGAGACTGAATTACTAGTTTTACAATTTCCAACAAAGAGCAGCCCCAGGCAAGGTGGCTCTAACTGTGAATTCTATTTACCAAATATATAAAGAAGAATCAATACCAACCCTGCACAAACTCTTCCAAAAAATACGAGAGGATGGAGCAATTCTCAAGTCATTCCCTGTGAGCAGGGTTACCCAGAAAACAAACCCAGACAAAGGCATCTCAGAAAGAGAACTACAGGCCATTGCCCGTGTGACTGTCCTCGGCCACGGCCTTCCACAGGTTAGTGACAAACCAAACATGGCAACACATACAAAGTGGGACATGTATCAGGAATGCAGACTGATTTCACATCCAAAAATCAATCCACAGAACATCATATTAATAAAGGTCGAATTTTACACCACCATCTCACTAGATGCTGAAAAATTTGCTTCTGACAAAAATCCTACTCACTTTCATGATAAAAGCAAAATAAACAGGAATAGGAAGGAACCTGATGGGCAACGTCTATGGAAACCTCACAACTAATGAAATTAATGGAAAAAGGTCGCACACTTTCCCCCACAACTAAGGACCAAAAAAGAAGTTTGTTTTGAAACTTCTCAACATTGTACGGTGGTTCCAGGGCATAGGCTCACTAACAAGTAGCTATCTGCATGGCATGCACATTGAGAAGGAAGATATAAGACGTCGTTATGTACAGATGACAGGATCATATACGTACACAGCATAAGGATTAAGGATTCCTCAAAAATCTCTATTAAACTTAATAAATGAGTTCATCAGTGTGGTGGGATAGAAGAGCAATACACAAAAATAAATTGTATTTCTAAACATGAGTAGTAAGCAATACAAAATTAAACCACGGAAAGAATTTCATTTACAAGAGCACCAGAAACTATAAGACGATTAGTAATAAATTTAGCAAAGGTATACAATGCGTACACTGAAAACTACAAAACATTTTGAAATAAATTTAAAAGGACTTAAATAAATGGAAAGGCAACTCATGTTTATTAGATTTTGTTAAAGTGTCACTACACCCAAAATTAATTTACAAATTCAATAAAATTCTTCCCCAAATCCTAGCTGCTTGTTTTTGGTGGGTTTTGTTTGTTTGTTTGCAGAAATTGATAGGCTGATGCTGAAATTTACATGGAAATGCAAAAGACCTAATATGGCAAAAACAAGCTTGAGAAAGTACAGTTTTGTATTTCTTCCTTTCGAGCATACTACAGAGCTCGCCCAATTTTAAGCCAGAGTAACCGATACAATGTGGTCCTCTCATATTGGTGGTAATAAACAATGGTGTAGAATTAGTGTAGAAATCAGCCCTCACATTTAATATCAACTGATTGTCAACAAGGTGTCAAGACAATTCAAATGGGGAAGCGTAGTCTTCATAGCACATGGTGTTCAGACAGCTGGAGATCTGTGTGTAAAAGAATGGGTGTCCTACCACGCACAGTATTTAACTCAAATGGATCACAGACCTAAATGTAAGAAAACTCTCAAGTTCCTTAAAGAAAACATAGGGCAAATCTTCTGACCTTTGGTTGGGGATGTTCTTATAGACACAACACCAAGTGCATGAATGGCAAGAGGAACAGCAGGCACATGGGACTTCCACAGAATTGAAACGCTTGCGTGTTGAAGGATGCCGCCAAGAATGTGAAAGACCACCCACAGAGTGGGAGAAAGTATTTGCAAATCGTGTATGTGACAAAGGACTTGTGTCCAGAACATATAAACACAACTCAACAGTAAAGAGACAATCATCCCCTCCGAAGCAGCTGAGGGTTTGAGCAGACATGTATCTAATGAAGGGACAAGCGGCCAATGAGCACAGGAAAAGGTGCTCATCCTCACGAGTCTTCATGGAAACCACAGAAACACCGCTCCACGCCCACCACAACAGCTACAATGACAGCAGACAATTGTCCTGGTGAGAATGGGGGACATTGGGGGCCTTCCAGTTGACTGGTGGCAATGCCAAGAGGTGCAGTCACTTGGGACAACTGTTGGCAGCTCCCCACCATGCTGCACGTAGGGTAACCAGGTGCCCAGTAATCCTCAGTAGGCGTCGTCCAGAGAAATGAGAACATATGTCCAATAAGAACTGGCAACAAATGCTCAGAGCGGCATTCCTGATAGCCCTGAAGTGCCTGTCAAGGGGTACCCATGATGGATGGATACCCAAAAGTGGTGAAACCCTACGATGGAATATTACTCAGCGATGAGGAGAAGTGAAGTACTACTGGTGCATGTCATGTGGAGTGAGAAAGGCGGTCACAAAGGCTGCGTGGGGCGTGACCCTGTTTCTGTGAACTGTGCGGAGCAGGCACCCTCGGACAGAAAGGAGCCTCCTGTGTGCCTGTGCCGGGGCGGGCAGGGGAGGGGAGCAGGGACCGAGGGCACTGGGCTGCCGACAATGCCCTAAAATTGCTCTGTGACGCTGATGCAGCTCTGAGGAGAGCAAAACCACTGGGCTGTGTGTCTAATGGAAGGAGTTTCTGGCATGGAAAACCAAGATCCGTAACGCTGTTAGAAAATGAAAAGCGCCATCAACTCAACAGGGACACATTCTTGTCAAAACCCATGGACACAGACAAATAGAAATTGCCAGTGACTATATTAGAGATGATGAACTCTTCATGATTTTAAAAATGAAAATAAAATGCCTTTTTAAGTTGATTTTTGCAAGGATTTAAAAGCTTGGTAATGTTCTGTTATATAATAGTAGGAACCTAAATTGTAACAAACATTTTGGAACACCATTTTAATAGAGAAATAAAATATCTCAACATTTGAAAATGCATACATATATGAACCCAGAACTTTATCCTAAATACCTACAAATAGGTACATATGCAAAGATATTGATTTTCTATTGTTTGGTATAGTGAAAAAATAGATATCAAGTCATCATGTAAATATTGATGAATAATGTATAGTTTAAATACTTAATATTTTCATAGAACTAAATATACTGAAATATGCAGCCATTATATATTGAAAGATCTACAATGATATAAAATATGATGTAACAATGGTGAGAAAATCAAGTTGCAAGAGAATGGAATAATATAATTTGAAATGTAAATTGAATGCAGTAGATGCAAGAGCACACAAATGCTCCCATCGGCATAGGAAATGCACCCCACACATCAGCTAACTGTGCCTCTGGATGGGCACCTGTTACTCGCTAGATTAGTGCTCAGAGGCTTAGAGCTCTTCTAGCGAAGATGTAATACAAAAGTTTGAAATCATCATGGGTGGTGCCCTGTGGTCAAAGCATGAGCACTATGCCACGGCTGCTGATGTCTGCCTGTTCTATTCCCACTTAAGGTGTCTGGACAGTAAGCAGCATTGACAGGCAGCGCCAGGCTGGTGCTAGCTCCCGGGTGGCCGGTGGCCCCGCTGCCTCCTGGCAGATCCCGCCGTGGGCGACTGCCTGGCCCACCGGAGGCTGGAGCTGCCGCCTCCCTCAGTCTGTCCTCAACGCCTCCGCCCCGATGTAAAATGTGGGCACTTACACTTGAGTGCAATCATCACTATCACAAGGAAATCACAACTGGCCACTTCCTGTTGTCATTATAAATAATGTCAGGGGTTAAAATCTACATTCACATGGTCACTCCCCACCATGGCTCAGGCACTTCTTTTGGCTTAGAGAAAGTGAAATACAAACAAGGCAACAATAACAAGAAAGGGGAGGGAGGAGTAGCTTGCAAGGAACCCAAGCACATCAAAGGCAGCTCAGACACGCTCCTGTGCTGCAACCGGCGCCGTGTCTGCTGGCCCCTCGACGTTCTTGTCCACCAGCACTGTTCCCCCAGCTCCCCAGCTTTCACCCCCAAACCGGTGCGCACAGCAGGAGGCTGCGTTCTGATGCTCCAACACCCCCTCCGCCATCCACACGGGCCACATTGCCAGGCGACGGGCCTCTCATAACTCCTTTCAGATTCCTCTGGTTATATTAATCATAACTGATGAACTCTGTGTATTCCGTGGGCGTAATGGGCAATTCTCTATGACTGAGACTCTAATTTCGCTCTGTCCTAATGGGCACTAATTGTAACAATCAGTGGTTGTGTCAGTTAAGGGCACAGCCGATGGCGACTGATGACAGCGGGGGAAGCTGACACCATTGGCGACGGGATGTGGAGCAGCCACTTGCAAAGACGGGAGAGCAGCTGAGCCTCGCCCATTCCTGTCCTGCGCTGTCCACCGTAAAATGCTCTTCTGTTTGGGAATGCCACGGAGCGTGTGGCTCTTCAATCTGATGGCTTTCTCAGCTCTCTCTCCCAGCCATTCGGATAGTACTTCTATTCCAGTGGACACGCCGCTCTCAAACACCAACATGCCTGAAAGGCCTTTAAAACAATAACTCTGCATAGAATTGTCTCTTAAATTAGGGGTGAGCTATGCTGAGGAGGTGACAAATGACTGAGCCGACTGTGCAGCCACCGGGAGCACCTGGGTCGGGGGTGGGACACGCTAGACTTCCTGGCTGCTTCTCTGTCCGTTCTCCACGGTGTTTACAGGTCTCCTGCTGCCCCAAACGAGGGCAGTCTTTTTTGGAGATAATTAAGGTTGTGTCTTATCTGAAGACTAGAGGCCCAGTGCACGAAATTCATGCACGGGGGTGTGGGGGGGAGGGTGTCTTTCAGCCTGTCTTGGCCTGCAAAGACGCCAGCATCCCTCACCCCAGCCTCTAGCCAGAGGTTCCTCCCCTCCTTCTGCACAGCCTCTGGGAAGATGCTTGTCCTGGGGCCTCCTCAGGGCCCCGGCCCACAATGCCCTGCAGCTCGGGTGCTCGGGGGCTTGGGCTTTCAGGTCTGGCTTCCTCACCTGGCATGGTGAGCATCAGCTGCCATGGGAGCCTTGCCTTAGGAGTCACCACCTTGGACCATACTACTTGTGAATGTGTGTGGGGGGGTGGCCTCGGTGGCAGTGATTTGATGTCTGCAGCATGCCCGCTGACACCCACCACCGCAGCGCCACACTGGTCCCCTGCTGGCATGGGGCTTCCAGTCTGCGACTGGGGCTGATGGGCTGCGACTGGGGGCTGCAGGTGGAGGACCCCAGCACCCATAGGGCTGTCAGCATCAGGAACTGGAAAGATCCATTTTTCTGGTTCCTCCCCTGCCACGCGGATGCTGAGCTCCGGGCCCCACAGGCCCGTTCACTCCCGCCGAAAGGCAGGCCGGGGCGGGGACATGGGCGCGTGGCCCCGGAGGCCCGTTCACTCCTGCTGCATGGCTGGCCGGGGCAGGGACATGGGCGCACTGCCCCAGAGGACCCTTCTCTGCCTCAGCACAGCCATGGCGCAGACGCTGAGCTCGCGTCACCGCTGGCGACGCGAGCTCAGCGTCCCGCCAGCCCCATTCAGTCCCCACCCCCCGCACCTCCCGCCGGCCCAATTGGCCACCCCGGCCACCCTGAGTCCCACCCCCCGCACCTCCCACCCAATAGTGGGCATAGCAAAGGTACGGTCAATTTCCATATTACCCTTTTATTAGGTAGGATAGGCTTCAGCCCTGATTTACAACATGTTTCCGGAAAGGGTCATGGCCAAGGGTAGGGAGAGAGCAGGCCGTGGGCAAAGCCTTGACTTGGGACAACAGAGCAGAACAAACTCTTCTTGAATGGCTGCCACTGGCCGCCATATTCTGGGTCTGTGTGCAGCCAACCTTGCTAACTCCAACCGCACAGGGTGCCTACGGGGGCTTAGTCAGTTTGAGTAACCCACCCAGGCCCGAGCAAGGACCCGCTCCTGCACATGTGACAGGGTTCACTCAGGTTTGATGTCACGTCTAAAAGACCCTTCTGTGACCCCTTCCAGACTGAACGTGGGTCCACCTGCCCATTTCCCTAGAGTCCCTGGCTTCTGCCTGGCGCCATGCTGGTCACAGTGAGCCCAGCTTTCTCTTCACTTCATCTCCTTGTTGGAATTCTAACTCTTAAAACTATGAGCTTCTCTTATTACTTTTTAATATACATACATATATATTATATATATATATATATATATATATATATATATATATATATATATATATGTGTGTAATCTAATAAAAGAGTAATATGCAAATTGACCATACCTCCGCTACACCCATAAGCCACGCCCACCAGCCAATCAGGGGCGAGTATGCAAATTAATCCAACCAAGAAGGCTGCCGCCATGGAGCAAGCAGGAGGCTTGAGTTTCCCTGGCGATGGAGGCAGCCAAGTTCCTGGCCTGCCCTGGCCTCCACTGAAGGCTACAAAGTTTCAATTATAGAAGATAAATAAATCCCAGATACCAGGGCCTCCACTTGGGTCACCACCACAGGCCCCTCACCCAGGCCACCCCATGCCCCAAGGGAACCCCCACCCTGATCCAGGACACCCTTCAGGGCAAACCAGCTGGCCCCCACCCATGCACCAGGCCTCTATCTTATCTAATAAAATAGTAATATGTAAATTGACTGTCACTCCAACACACAAGATGGCTGCCCCCATGTGGTCAAAGTTGGCTGCCCCCATGTGGACACAAGATGGCCACCACAAGATGGTCAGCGGGGGAGGGCAGTTGGGGGTGATCAAGTCTGCAGGGAAGGGCAGTTGGGGAGACCCAGGCCTGCAGGGGAGGGCAGTTAGGCATCAATCAGGCTGGCAGGGGAGTGGTTAGGGGGTGATCAGGCTGGCAGGCAGAAGTGGTTAGGGGCAATCAGGAAGGCAGGCAGTGAGCAGTTGGGAGCTAGCAGTCCTGGATTGTGAGAGGGATGTCCGACTGCCCGTTTAGGCCCGATCTTCCCGACTCAGTTTCAGATGCTTCAGGAGAAGGTGGTACTAAAAACAAGCTGGTAACCACTTGCAAAAGAATGTGTGATTAGCATGTAAATGTTGGGTTTTGTGAATTAAATGATATAAAAGAGTAATACACTAGCTTATACAAAATGTATCTTTGAACAGATAAGTACAGTTCTATGCATATGTGTGAGTGTATGTATTCATAGTGGTTACCTTTCAATTCAGTGTTCTTGGTCATTTTAACAGTCTCCCTTATCTTTCCTGGCTGGTTCGCATTTCTGATGGTGAGTGTGCAAACTTAAATGGCTGTAAAGACAGCCCCTGTGTGAGCACTGCCTGCGAGGTGCTTTGCTGGGGTCTTAGCTGGATGATGTCATTCAATGCTCGGGACAGCCCATAAATTAAGAAACGGCAGCTTGAAGAAATCTGTTAACATTCCATAGGTTGATGAACCATGGAGTCGCAATTCGAACCCTGAGCCCATTCTTGTTAACAATACGCATGAAGTTGCTGGAAAAGAAAATGAAAGAGAAATTGAGAGAGATGGACAGACAGACACGCTGGGCCATTTGGTCATGGCTCTGCCTGAGTCCAGCAGGTGTGGTCCAGTGCAGGCGGCTGAGCTGAAGATGTGAGCTGGGAACCCACCCAGGCCTCTTTTTCCCGAAAGTAACTAATGTGGGCTTGGACCCGATCGCTCTAATGTGTCTTCCAGCCCTAAATTCTGGCGTTGCAAAGCTCGGAAGCCGCTCAGAAGCTTCTAGTTGATAATAATATCCAGGGAAGACGCTACTCACTCACACGTACCATCATCCTATTTGGATCATCATGTTTGTCAACTGAATGGGGCATCAGGGACCCATGGTCACTGGTTCAATAGCTTCTGATTTTTAGGGACGTAGTTTGAGATGAGCTATTTCCAGCACACTCTAAACAAAGCAAAGGGGATGAAAACGGGGGTGGATGGGGCTGAGGTGGAGGAGGGGGCAGTGAACCAAGTCATCACCCCTCGGGGGTGTGAGGCTGGCTGTGGTTGTCACCCCCACGCGCCCCGTTTTCCAGACCCTCCCTCCCGTGATAGTCAGGAGACCCGGGCGCGGGCGGCTCCCGGCCCCAACGCCACCGCACGGCTGTTCTCTGGTCTCCCCACCCGGGCTGCAAACCCCGACTGGTGACAGTTTTGTCTACTCGTTTCAAAGACGTAAAACTCCCACAGTTCCAAAGTGTGTGCCTTTCTGGGGACACTGCATACGGGATCGCAGAAAAAACAATAGCAGAGAATTGAAGGCGTAGCATTTAATGTTTTCATACGCATAGTATAAGAGTGAGTATTTAACCAACCGTAATGAACTTACTCGGGTGCCTATGACGTGGTTCTAGTGTTATTTTACAAACGACCTCATCCTTTCTTTTTCCCCCTGGTGGACTGCTTCTCGGCTGTTTGCCAGTCCACTTGGGTCTCCTTGTCTCCATCTCATGACTCTTAGACAGGTCACGCCCTGTCCTGGACATGGTCTGAGGACCAGGCTCCACTTTCCTGTGTCTGCCATTGACCAGAGTTCAGTGTCTAAGGTCCCAAGTCTTCCTGAGCTGCATGTCCGCACATGTATCAAGTTTAGCTCTGATTTACAAGGCTGCTCCTCGGGGAACGTGCGCCTTCTTTCTGTTCTCCTCCATGGAGACTTGTTAGACGCGCCTAACCTGGAGCCTGGGGGACGTGTACTTTCTGTCCACCTGCTGTGAAAAGTAGCCCTTAAATGCTACCCACTGCTGGGCAGGGAGAGAAAGCCCCGAGGAATAAGCCCTGCCATAGAAAGCGTTCTCCCGTTGGCCAGGAGATTGTCCGTGTAGTTACTTCTTGTTCATGTTGCTGTCGATCTCACAGCAGTTTTGGAGTTATTTCCGTTTTAGGCCCAGGAATGAGGTGGTTCCAGCTGTCGAGTCTCTTTCTATTGCTCAGTCTTCTGATGACCTGGATAAGACATGCAGGTAAGTTTTCCTTCTACACACAGTTTGGGTTTATGTCATAAGCAAAGGGGTTCTACTAATGAAACCATCTGTGCACCAGGCTTTCTGACCTGGTTGTTATCATCCTGTTTTTTGTCCTTGCTGAAGCTATGTTTATTGATTTTAGAGAGAGGAAGGAGAGAGAGAGAAACATTGATGCGAGAGAGAAACATAAATTGATTGCCTTCATACACGCCCCAACCGGGACCGAATCCACAACCTAGGTATGTGCCCTGGCCGGGAATCGAACCTGCAACTTTTTGGTATACGGGTCAATGGTCCAACCAACTGAGCCACGGCGGCCAGGGCTGATCGGACTCGTTAATGGGGAACAAAGCACCTCAGGCACTTTGCTTCCTCCACTGAGAGCCTGTCTGAAGATGGGGGCCCCTAAGACCTGAGGCTGGAGGGCAGGAGCTGGGGTAGCCGACCTATCAGCCAGTCACAGTCCTGAGAGCCGTGGGAACCGGGACAGAAGCCGCCTGATCACTCTGCAGACGTCAGATGGAGGGGAGAGCAGCGTGGGCGCAGCTGGAACCTGGAGCCGCACACGGAGGCTGGCCAGCAGCGCCTCTCACTGCTTCTGCTGCAATGGAGGGGCCACGACTCAGGAGGACTCCTGGTCTCCGTGAGCAGTCACCCGGCACATGGCACTGGCTGCCGTGACTTCAGCCCCAGGAAGACACGCTGCGATTTCCCGCTGCTGCCGAGGGGCCTTCCGGAGGGACCTGAGCGTGTCTGAGCAGGGAAGGCCTGGTGCGCCTGGGGACTGGCGCCACGTCAGGAGAAAGGCATCTTTCTCTTCATCCTTCAGAATGCAAACAGAAATTCAGCTGCTCCAAAGGTTTAATGCAAAGGATGGATGACCTTAAACCCATCGTTGGTTTTATTTACTGATTCGGTTGCTTCCTGGCATTAACTGTGTGTTTTTAAACAGATGTGTGGCAACAGTGGAACAGAAGACTTCTCACTCGGGGGTGAGAAGCACGGGTGGTGCCCACGCCGTCATTTCTGAGGTCCCTGGTGAGCTCCCCTCGCTCCGAGGGCTTGTGCACAGTGGACGGCTTTTGGAGGAAGCAGGGCTGGGGTGAGGGAGCTACTGACCAAACAAAGGAAGGAGGACTTGGGGGCTTGGCCGTCTTTCCTTTGGGGAAAGAACAGAGAAGAGCTTTAACGTGGGCATCGCCTCTTGTTTCTCTGGGGATGGGAGGGAGCAGGTGGCAGGGCCGTCCTGGTGGCTGAGCAGCGAGTTCGGGTGGGTTGACTGAGAGGGTGTTTCTGGGAGAGGGTGGAGCTCAGTCAGGTCAGCGTCACATCTGGTTTGGTGTCACGGGCTTGAGCACGAGGGAGGCCATTGGGCCCGGGGCGTCTCTCTGACTTAACAAGTGAGATGTGTCCACACGGCATCTCCGTGGTGACCTGTGTAAGTGGTGGTGACAGAAGGGTGGGGAGGGCTCGGGAGTGTGTCCCAGACCTGGCCCCTGAGTGTCTCTCCTCGGAAGGCCCCAGCACAGCGAGCGCGGTGGGTCAGGCCGCGTTAGAACCACACGGAGTCACGGGTGGGGGGAGGGCAGGCTCCTCACAGCAGCCTGACCCCCCCCAGGGATCAGCGTTCACGCTCTCGTGGGAAACGGGAATGAAGCGGGGCGTCAGGACAGGTAGCAGTTGTGATATCGTAATTAATAATGTCACCGAACCACAGCCCGGGGCCTGCGCATGGAGAGGCCATACCTGAGGCCAGGAGGTGCGGGCTCAGGCAGGTGGGCCGATGGAGAAGGTGCCCGCTGGGAAGCGGGAGACTCTGTGGTGCCTCTCCCAGCTCCCCGGCGGGGTTACAGCACTCACGGGGTTAGGGGGAGGCACGCAGAAGGGCTGGCAGGGGGCCTGGCCATTGAGGGTAAAGGGCGTCACACCCATCTATCTCCCTGGGCCGCAGGCCTTGGCTTCGGAAGGGTTTGGGCCTTTAAGGTCCGCTCCGTCCTGGTCCTCTGGTTCCGAGGTGGGGAGGGGCGACCTCGGCTCGGGGCAGCTGAAGGCCCAGGCCTCCACGCTCATTTGTGGTTTGGTCTTTGTCTCTGAAGAAACAGCTCAGTATCTTGTGGATTACAGTGATAAGAAAATTACATTTGGTTTTTGTCCCATTTCTGGCACTGAGCTTAGAAAATCCTTGGAATTTCTTAAGTGAGGAGAGCTCACAAAGGTGTCTTTTATGTTAATGAGGCGACTTCGGGGGTGGGGGGGGGCGGGGGGGGGAGTGCCTAAGCATTCGGGCTGGCTGCCAGGAGAACCAACCGTGAGAGAGAGCCGGACTTTCCAGCCCCACCCCTGACCTCAGGGAGGTCAGTCATGCCCATGTAACAACCTCCATGGGCCCAAAAGGACAGGCTTCAGAGAGCGTCCAGGTTGGTGAACACGTGGAGATTTGGGGTGGTGGTGACTTGGACACAGCACCGTACCTGGCCAATCCAGCAAATTGGTCAAACCCAAGGTGAGGTTCTTGGAACCTCCAGGCTGTAGCCGTCAATCAGAAGCACGGAGCACCTGGGCTGGGGGCAGGGAGAGGGGGTTGGGAGGGGGATGGGGGCAGCTTGTAGGGCTGAGCTCTCACCCTGTGGAATCTGATCTGTCCTCAGGCAGGTGGTGTCAGAACTGAGTTCATGTGGGATCCTGAACTGGTGCTGAGAGCCGCTTGCTGGTGGTATGAGAAAGCCCTGCACCACACGTACACACACGCACACACACACGCACACCTGCACACATGCACCTACATGCTCATGCGCGCACACGTGCATGCACAACACATGCACACACACGTGCATGCACGCACGCACACACACGCACACACTCTGGAATTGGGTGCAGGGCCTTTAACAGTGAACAATGATGGCAGCATGTGGGGAATTTGAATGGAAGAAGCAGACTAAAAGGGGATCGCTAGTTTACGTAAATCTCTGCTAATCCCAATTCTGCCCATTTTCAAAGTCCCTGACCTTGCAACTCCCAGGTGGGTGCACTGGCCCAGACAGTGAAATGTGAGCTCATCGCTTAAACGGCCATGGTCCCATCTCCCACGGGAGCCTGGAGATTATTTCACAAGGATTTAAAATGCTTTTTAAAACCATTGTTTTCAAAGCTCTGCAGATAATTTGATCAGCAAATAGCATTTCCTCATTTTTTACTTTTCTTTCCCGCCTTCACCTCAGTTCTTAGATGCTTGATGATGGTGATGCCATTAAACCTTCTTGCTCTGAGTACCGGCCCTCGTCGCTGGGGTCTAAGTGTCCCCGTTGCTTAGGGAACCGGACCTGGGCGGCAGCTGCCAGGCCCCACACCAGGTCGCTCTTGGCAAGTCAGCTCCTTTGTCAGAGGTCAGGCGGCTATTTCAGATGTGCATTAATTTAAGTTAATGATATATTTTGCAATGTAATGATTCAGGAAGTCCTCCTTTCTGAGAGTGCTGCAGGGAGGGGGCTGCATGCCGTCCTGGCCACATCTTCTGGGTGATGACAGGTGTACCTGACACAGGCGGCGCTGGGACCTGCTGGGAGGGGGACAGAGCGCCACACGCAGGAGTGCCAGCGTCTCTGGACAGGCAGTGAAGCCCCTGCCAGGACAGGGCACCCGGGGCCTCCCGCAGGCCGGCTTCACGCCAGTTGTTCTCAGAAAAGGAAGGAAGGAGTTCCTCCCGCAGAAATGCAAGTGGCCCGGAGGTGAGCGTGTAAGGGCCGCGGCTTCCGCTGGGCCTCAGCAGGTCCCGCCCTCAGGGCCCCGTTCCTGCGCGTCCTCCTCACAGCTCAGCGCTCTTCTACTGAAGAGCGGGCCATCGCATATTTTCTAGGCGCAGTCTAAAAACGAGTATCGTTTTCCTCTCGAGTGTCTTTACGTTTTTGACTCACTTGCGTCGTTTGTGATGGATGCTCACTGCCTCGCCCAGCACGCATCTACCTGCCAGGTGTGCGCTGCGCCAGGTGTGCAGTGAAGAGCCAGCGCGGCCCGGGCCTCGGGCGCTGGAGCTGCCCTGCAGCGGCCGGGGCTACCGGTCTAGGGTTAGGGACTGCGGGAGCGCACCGAGCAGCCAAGACCGGGGTTGGATGACGCTAAGGATTTTCCAGAGCAGTTTCGCTGAAGCCTGGAGACGGCATTCCCTGCTTGTAGAGCGTTCATAGCGAGCTGAGACTTCCGCACGGAGGCCAGTGGCCTGAGGTGGTGCTAGCCAGCAGAGCAGAGGGCAAACCAGGCGAGATTCTGTTTGCCGGGTTAGACGTCTTCTTTGTCACCTCCTCTGAAGGGCCCCGGGGGAGTTTGAGACGGGGAAGGAGTTTGCCTGGTGAAGAGCTCATTTCCTTGTGGTGCCTGGATCGGAAGTTGGACAAGACCAGAGACCTGTGAGCAGCTGTTACCACAATGGAATCCGGTGAGGAGATGCCGTGGCTTAAACTAAGGCAGAACCAATGGGATGCAGCAGGTGGACGGGCGGGAGACACATTCTGGAGGCAGACTTGATGGGGTCTGGCTTTGGGGTACGTGGACTGAGTGAGAGAGCACAGGCTCCCGCTGAGATTCCAGAACGGGCAGGTGTGTGGCAGGGCCCTCCTTCAAGAGAGGAGGATCCCCGAGAGCCCGGGCCTGGGGGGACGTTGAGTGAGCCGAGCCCTGGCCGTGACCTCCTCTAGGCGCCGGAGATACAGCGCAGAGCAGAAAGCCAGGACGCTGGCCTCCAGAGCAGAAGTAAGAAACTTCCAGGTGGAGCAACAGAACAGCCACCTGGTGGTGCAGCTTGGAGTGACAAGCGGGAGGGCTGATAAGAAGAAGGGGGAGAGCAGGGTGCGAGGAGAGAGCGCCGGGGGGAGACCGTCCAGATCGGACGACGGGACGGACGTCTTCCCCACCGACATGCGCCATTGGCCGAGCAGTGAGCCAGACTCGCTTCGTGCAGACCCGGGAGCACGGCCTCCCAGGCAGAGGGACCAGCGAGGGCAGAGCCGAGCTGGGACGGGACCTGACGTTCCAGAAACAGGAGGCGTGTGGTCAGAGCGGTGGGGGCAGGGAGCGAGATGGCACAGGTGGGCAGGGACCCAGTCGCAGGGACTTGCAGGCATCAGCGAGGAATTTCCATTTTATTGTGACAGGAATGAGAGGACAATGAGAGACTGTAAGCAGGCAGGTGACATGCTCTGACTTCTCCTTGGCTGCCGTGCAGAACGCGGATTGATTATAAGGGGACCCGACAGCAGGACACGGGGTAACAGGGCCTGGTCACACAGGAAGGCGGATTGGCAGGCACAGAGGCGATTAGATGCAGCTTTTCTGTTCTTATTCCCATTATTCTCTCAAAGTATCATGAGGCAAAGTGTTGATGGAGGATGCGGGTGAAGGCGGGAGTTTGGGGTTTGCGGAAGGGGAGAGGGGCAGGTAAGACATGTGGTTGGATTTGTCCATGTGTGGAATTTGTTATGCCAGAATTAAGGGGTGAAAAGAGGATGAAGGAAGCAATAACGTTTGCCAGTGAATGATTACAATATTTCCTCATAGAACGAGTGGTGGATATGGAGGTGACCACGGGATTGGAGTCCGCAGTGAGGGGACAGTGTTAGAGGGAGGGATTAGACTGAAGCATGAGCTGAGGAGGTAGGAGAGAGGGACCCTAAGCTGAGTGTCCGAGGCCTTGCAGTTGGCAATGACATGGAGTCAGCGAGATGGAGAGCATGGTCAGTGGAAATAAGACAAGGCAATGAGAGGCTGCGCATGGAGGGGACCCTGAGCGGGTTGTTAAAGGGTCCGGGCATCATGCAGGACGCAGGAGCGAGAAGAAACTGGCCCAAATGCTAAAGTCATCAGCAAATAAGAACGGGGTCACCAGGACCACCGCCACGGAGAGCGGAATTTGATTACATGAGCTTCAAAGGGTCTGGGATGTTTGCAGGCGGGTGGGGGAGCCGTCTGCAGCGGGTGGAGGGGCTGTGGGTTTAGGGCCGCCCAGCCAGGCACAGTGCTTAGCCACTGAAGGCCCGAGGGCAGCACCAAGGGAATTGTTCACGTGACCTGGGGCCCAGGAAGCGAGATGAGCAAGACGTTGACGGCAATTGAATATGTGGGAGCAGGGACGAGAATTCCCAGCTGATGAGAAGTTTGAGGGTCCCTCCCTTTAGGGGAGGCAGGAGGAAGGAACCACGAAGCAGAGTGAGAGGGGGAGGGCATCCGCGTTGGTGCTTCAGGAGCAGGGAGCGCTGCAGACAGAGGCAGCAGCTGGCCTCCTGGAGAAGGTCAGTGTGCGGTCCGTGGTGGGAGGGGCCAGGCGGGCGGGCAGGGGGGAGGATTGGGGGAGGGGCCAGGCTGGGTGTGGGGTTTTTTTTTGGGTGTGGGGGGCTATGGTGGGAGGGGACAGACCGGGGGGAGTCGGGGGGCTATGGTGGGAAGGGACAGACCGGGGGGAGTCGGGGGGCTCAGAAGGAGCTGTGGTGCTAGTTTTAAGCATCAGCCCTAGAAATGGAGAAACCCCCCACGTGTGTTCCTGTGGCGTCTCATGTGCTGAACGCGCCGCACTGTGATCGTTGGGGCCAGCCTCCCACGGACACTGTGTCAGCTTAGTGGGGTGTGTGAGCGAGGTTTTCAGCGTGGCGCTCCCCATGTCTGCCACGCGGGGCATGGAAACGTTAAAGACGTGCTTTTGGAATTTATTTCTACAGGAAACGATATTTTGGCAAAACAGACATTAATGAGGTTAAACGCAAACAGAGGAGAAGAAAGGTTCGAGAATGGTTTTAGGCAAGATGAAGAGTTTACTCTAATCCTGGCGGCGGGATGGTGTGAGGGGCGTGCGTAGCCAGGCAACGGCACTGCAGATGCTTCGCAGTTACCCTGGCCCAGCAGCGCCTCGCGTGTGCTCAGGAGCCTGGGAACACGCCCACCCAGCCGCCCGGGCTGCAGCGGCCGCCTCCGCGAGGCCCCGGAGGGAAGCAACCCAATGCGTGTCCCCCGACGCCTGGCAAATACGCGTGGCACCACACGGCCGCCCCTTCAGGGATGCAGAGGGGTGCCGTGCGATGACATGGACGCGCACTGGAGAGCCTTAAGGCGTGTCCGTCATGGCCCACCACGGATGCACATTTTTTCAGATTCTGTGTGTGTGAGAGGTCCCGAGCAGGCGGGTTTGTCAACTGAAATTATATCAGCGGTTGTCAGGGTGGGTAGGGGGGCAGGAGGGGGTGAGTCTGGTGGATGGGAGTTCCTGGGAGGGGATCAGATGTCCGACAAAGACGACGGTGGAGGCTCCGCAACGCTCGGAACGTGCTAAAGGGCTGCACCGTGCATCCTAACGGGGGAATGTTGTGTGTTGCAAATTGCACCTCAAAGACGCTTTAAAAAGGCAACACTCAGGTGGATGGACCGTCACAAGGACGAGCGGGTGACGGGACTGTGTAAGCCTTCCAAGGAATGGCAGGTGTCTCACTGGCTGGAGAGCGTGCGCAGGGGGAGCAGCGAGGACTGTTGGAACCGCCGCTGCGGTGGCGTGTGCACCTGCGGAGGTCGCTAGAATGACACCACTCCTCTGCCCAATGGGCCGTGGGAGCCACTGAGGGCTCCGGAGCAGGAGGCTAATGTCATCCAAGCAGGACGCAGGAAGACGGATTTGGGGTTTAGATCCATATCATTCTTGCATTTTAAAATGCCATCATTCTCACAGCCACTCTTGCTCAGTGGTTGAGTATCCACCTATGAAACAGAAGGTCACGGTTCAATTCCCAGTCAGGGCACATGCCCGGGTTGTGGGCTCCATCCCCAGTGTGGGGTGTGTAGGAGGCAAATCCATGATTCTTTCTCATCATTGCTGTTTCTATCCCTCTCCCTTCCTTTCTGAAGTCAGTAATCCCATATAATAAAGAGGTAATATGCAAATTGACTGTCACACCCTCGCACAAGATGGCCACCCCCATGTGGTCACAAGATGGCCGCCACAAGATGGCCAACAGGGGAGGGCAGTTAAGGGCGACCAGGCCAGCAGGGGAGGGCAGTTGGGGGCAATTGGGCCAGCAGGGAAGCAGTTAGGTGTCGATCAGGCTGGCAGGGGAGTGGTTAGGAGGTGATCAGGCTGGCAGGCAGAAGTGTTCCGAGCTCACTAGCTTCAGATGCTTCTGTTCCTCCCCCCAGCCGCCAGCAGTGCCTCCTGGGCTACGTCCCAGGAGCCAAGGGGCCAGACTTCAGCTGGGTCCGATTCTTACGCAGATCTGAAGAGGGGCCTCTATTCACTTTGAATCCTAACTCTCCCTAAACAGAAGAACGTGAACTAAGCTGGAGCCAGAGATCTGGGGAGAGAGAGAGAGAACGTACACCCAGGAAAAGCCAGCCTTTCCCGGAAAATAGCAGTGGCCCTGCTCCCCATCCCGCTGGTGCGAGCCCCGCCCTTGGACCCCAACTCCAGGCAGCACCAGCCACAGCTCTGGGTCTGGAACCCTCCCCCCAGCCCTTCGTATGAGATCACTCTGCCTGCCTCCTGGCCTCCTCGGCAAACGCCCACGCCCTGACAGTGCCCTCCCCCACTTCTAGAGCTCCCCTCACCCTGCACACCCTGCCTGGACCCCTCCCCCACTTCCCTTCTCCTCCGGACCTTCACCCCATCTGTGGTTAGACCTGACACAAGCTGTTCTCACGGCTCGGACCTGGACTCGCTACATTCAGGGACAAACCCGCAGTTCAGCTCCGCCGTCTCCAGCCGGGGTTCGCCCTGTGACAGCGGGAATACAGAGCAAACCAGAGTTAACCATTTGAGTGAAATCGAAGTGTCTCAGGCGGTAACTTGTGATGGACATGGAAATGAACAGAAACGTCCCTTTCTTCATCATTTGGTCCAAAAGAACAAAAAGACGTTTGGTGGCCATTCACGAGTTTCCTAGGTCTTGTGGCCCCCACGTGGGCAAGGGCACATGCTGGGCCCTCACTGAACCTGCTCTGAGAGTCTCTTTTTCCCCAAGAACACCTACCGCTTATGGGCCTCACGCGCTTCTGCCTGCCAGCCTGATCACCCCCTAACCACTCCCCTGCCAGCCTGATGGACACCTGACTGCTCCCCTGCCGGCCCAATTGGTCAGCTCAAGAAGCCAGGGCGGCTGAGGCTGGGACATGGATCAGTTGTGGCCCCAACCACAGGAGATGTGGCTGCCCTCCCTGCGCCACTTGTTAAAGGGACAGACTTCGCGTGGGAGACAGGGTGGGGCTTCTCTGGGACGGAGCCTGGGGAGTTGGAAGTTTAGTGGGAGTCTGTCCCCCACCCCCAGATTAAACCTGTGACTGAAGTTGATAAAAGCAACTCTGATGCGTGATAAGAAGAGTGAGATGGTGTGAAAAATGGGTTCCATCAAAGAGGCGTTGTTGGTGTTAGAAGAGCGAGTTTCCCCATCTCTGGCTGTAAATTGAGGGGCGTGGACAATCGGTTTCCCTCCAATCCATGTCTCCTTCCCCAGTCGCGAGCGCTCTGAACCCCCTGCTGTCCGCCGCCCCACAATCACAACGGGAACCCGGTCACAGGATAGTGTCAGGTGTCTGTGCAGGGGAGGCCCGGGGCAGGGTCTGCAGCCAGGGCTGAGCGGCCCCCGGCAGCTGCACGCGGCCCACTGCCACTCCTCCGCAGTGAGGCAGCCGCTGGGCACCCCCAGGGAGAGCGTCCTGGATGGGCTTTGCTTCCTTTGGGGGGGGGTTCCCCAGGAAGTGAGGCTGCCCTCACCCGGGCAGCTCCATGGCCTGCTTAGCAGGCCCTGGCGTTTCTGTAGCAACTGGCCAGGACTTCCA
The DNA here is from genome assembly GCF_951640355.1 of Cnephaeus nilssonii. Taxonomy (NCBI): domain Eukaryota; kingdom Metazoa; phylum Chordata; class Mammalia; order Chiroptera; family Vespertilionidae; genus Cnephaeus; species Cnephaeus nilssonii. The sequence goes on from NC_137092.1 coordinate 42,445,172, forward strand.
GGACACACCAGGCTGTGCGGTTGCCAGGGAAACAGCGCCAGGGACAGGTAGAGCAGAGGCGGGAGGCTCCTGCAGGAGAGGCGGCTCCGCATCCTGAGTCCCCAGCCACCACGGACACCATGGAGCCTGGATGCGCTTCTCCTCGCCCCTCGGTCGGTCAGGAGTGTGTGAGAGAGATTGGGCCGCCCCATTATAAGCTGACTCACAGAGGCGACTCGCAGCTTCAGCGATGAAGGCTGCCTCCTGCGACGTGGGCCAGGTGGCAGGTGTGTGGTCAGGGCCACCCTGGGGGCGTAGCCTGCGAGGTTGGAGAGATGCCGGAACGATACAGCTCCTAGCGGGGCTGCTGCCCCCAAACAGTCCCCATCACCTGTCCTATCCCTGTCCCAGGAAGTCAGGCCACCGGTGCTGGGCATCCCCTTCCCACGCTCAGTGAGTGACGCCATGATTAGCCCTGCAACCCCCCCACCCCCCCCCCCACCCCTCACCCCCGGAACAGGCCAGAGCTCCCGGGCACTCCCTGCTTCCCGAGGGCTCATCCACATCTGCAGTCACCTGGCTTCCTCGGGCGGGCCCTCCGTCTCAGGAGATGGACAAAAGTGAACATTCAAAATATCTCCTGCATCTTATATATTTTCAGCGTATGTGTGAGCATCGTTAATGCTGACTGTGTATCTGCAGCCCTGTGAATGCTACGGTGACAGACCCTGACCCAAGCGAGTGCGCTGGAGCCAGAAGAGCCAGCTGCCTGCCAATAGCCTGCTGACTGGCCGGCGCCAGAGTGGGGCCATCCTGGGTCTGGTCTGCCCACTGACCGGCGAGCCCAGCAGCAAACAGCCGAGCTGACCTTCTCATGAGAACTGCCCAGCCAATCCACAGAATCCTGAGTTACGTAAAGAAATACTGTGTGGCCCACAGCCCAGCGCGCGCACGCACACACACACACACACACACACACACACACACACACAGACACACACACACACACACTATCTAAATTGTGGGGATGCTTGTTGTGCAGCAAAAGCTAACCGGTACAGCAGGGAAAGATAGGGCCATTCAGCCGTGAGGTTCCAAAGTAACCCACTGCCTCTATTCCCACGTCTGCAGAAGAGGAATGACTGCATTCCCCAGATTTGTTATTAAGCAAGACGGGGATGACTTAGGAGAGAGAAAGCAGTGTGGACTGGCAGCAGAGAATGGCCGGAGGGCTGAGCCAGATCAGGATGAAGACAGTTCTGCCTGCACAGGCAAAAGGCAGGCGGAGGCCAGGAAGTGGGTGAGCCCCTGGCGGCTCCCAGAGCCCTTCTCTGCCGGGTTTTTAATGAAATGAAAGGCAGGGCTGGCGGCCGAGGATGAGGATGGGAGGAGACGCAGGTCAGAGACGAGAAGACAGTCTTAGAAATTCACCTGGAAACTGGTGTGAGTGAATCGAATAAAGGTGGATGAGACCCTCCCTTGCAGCAGAGGTGATGTGTGTTAAACATCCGTGAATGTGAATTTATTTTAAAAGTATTGTGATTCAGCTCTACAATAAAATATCACACGGACTGGTAAAACCACATTTCTAAAAGACTGTTTAAAGTCAAAGGAAAGTACTTGGAAATACTTGAAAGTAACGTTAAAAGAAAAGCAGGATACGAAAGTGTGCGTGGATTGTGACCACACAGAAGCATGTTCACACACACAGATAAAAGTAAACTGGGAATCACACGCCAGCGTGTTAGCAGGAGTGTCATCTGGGAAATTCTAGACACTCTCACATCGTCTTTATACTTTCCCGCATTTTCTAAATTTCTTACAAAGGACGAGTTAGGAAATAGAAGAAGAAACAATTGGTGCTTTTGATAACAAACCCAGCATGGGAACCGCTCCTTCTCCCTGTCCTGCCCCCTGAAGGCAGCTGGAATACGGGACTTTCCAATGCGGCCAGAGGGCGACGGGAAAGCAACAGGACAGAGAGGACAGCGCCGCGCCCCGGCCGCTGACAGCGCCCGCGCTCCCTGAGCTGCTGTTCCGAGATATTCCCGTCCAGCCCGGTCAGCAGCTCGTCCCGCCCTCGCCTCGGCCTCTCACCTCGGCCTTCCGCCTGGCCTGCTGGCGGGAAGCCGCAGGGAGACCCCGGCCCGGCCCAGCTGGGACCCCGGAACCCCTCGGGGTCCACGCTGGGAACTCAGCCTCGTGTCTGCACTCCTCCTGGTTGGAATGCAGGTGTCATAACTGTCACGTCACCATTCCAGTGAGACCCTGCCCCCCCCCCAGAGTCATACAGTGAGGTTCGATGTAAAACAGCCATCTCCAGCAAAAACGTTTCTTAACATCAACCATGAGTTTGAGCCACAATAGCCGACAACGCCGAGCGCCTGCCCTCCGGGTCAGTCGGATGCAGAGAACGTATAAGGCAGTGCAGTGGCTTCCCATTTCTTTTGCCTGAGCAATGTGGCCCACAGCCCAGCGCGCGCGCGCACACACACACACACACACACACTAACACACACACACACACTAACACACACACTAACACACACTAACACACACACTAACACACACACACTAACACATACACACACTAACACACACACTAACACACACAAACACACGCACACACACTAACACACACACTAACACACACAAACACACACTAACACACACACATTCACACACACACACTAACACACACATACACACACGCATACACACACTAACACACACTAACACACTAACACACACAAACACACACACTAACACACACACTAACACACACACACACTAACACACACTAACACACACTAACACACTAACACACACACATTCACACACACACACACTAACACACACACACTAACACACACAAACATACACACACACTAACACACACACTAACAGACACACATACACACACTAACAAACACACACACACAAACATATACACACTAACAAACACACACACAAACATATACACACTAACACACACAAACACATACACACACAAACACACACTAACACACATATACACACACTAACACACACACTAACACACACATACACACACTAACAAACACACACACAAACACATACACACTAACACACACTAATACACACATACACACTAACACACATACACACAAACACACACACAAACACACATACACACTAACACACACTAACACACACTAACACACAAACACACACACACACACACACAAACACAAACATTTCAGGCAATGCTGCCCTCCCTCCGTGCGCTACCCCTCTCTGGTACTTTTAAACTTAATTCTATGAGTCATGAGCAGGTCACAAACGGGTGTGGGGACTCCGTTCTAGGACAGAGACAGAGGATCTGCGGTCAGAGGGACCTGCACTAACCCCCAACCTGTGCTGGGCTGGCTTCCTGACCTGGGTGATGAGTTCATCTTTGCTGGTCCCGGTTTCCTCATCTATAAAACCGGACAATGGGATATACTAGTGTTCCGAAGGGCCGTGCTAAGGGTTAAACAGCATTCCAGCTGAAATTCTAGCCCGTCCGGTACATGGAGAACGTTGGCGGCCGCGGCCATTACTGTTTCCACTGGTGATGGTTGTTGTGATGGGACACTGTCCTGGTGTGCAGGTGAGGAAGGCGGCCCAGCCTGTGGTGGGGCGCACAGCGGAGCTCGGGGGACACACGGGGGCGCCTGGCGGTGTGGACGGCTTTGAGGCCGCGTGTCTGCTGCGGGGAGGGAGGGAGGGGGTTGTGGGCCTCAGCACGGGCCCTGCCGAAGGGTGTTGGTGCACAGAAGCCGCAGGCGCCTTTTCCCCCTTTTTACTGTCAGTTTAAGAAAATGGTGGGTATGTACATAAACTTATGGTTTCAAAATCCGTTATAAAAAGGTGGGAAGGAAAAGAACGTGTATTCAGCGAAGAGGCTTCAGTCTGAAGGTGGTCATATGTCTTTGAAAACGCCTTTAAGGAAAAAGCTGGCCAGTTTTTGAAAACATTGGGACCCCAGTCTCTGAAAACCCTACCATCTAAGGGGCATTCTGAGTCGGGTGCATAGGAATACTTTTCGGGGGGATGGGGCGAGGGGGGGGGGATGACGGCCCCTGAGTCACTGGACCCTGGGGGCCCCGTTCCCGGGAACAGCCTGGGATGCGCCTCCCTCCGCTGAGAGGGGAGGGCCCGTGTCTACTGCCTGACCGGCTAATAAATCATACGAAAGTGATATTAGCCATCCTTCTAAACGCCTTACGATTCAAGATGAACATTAACGTCCACATTTTCTCTGTTCAGCAAAAGCCTACTACCTGGATAGAAGGACAGGGAGAAAGACTGCTTCCCTCCGCGTCTCCCCGGCCCACAGGAGCCAGAGCGAGACAAATGGCCCCGTCGCTCGCTGAGAGACCAGAGCCTCTGACCTTCGGGTGCTGGGTGCGCGTGAGGGCAGATGATGGAAAAGCCAACTTCAGTTCCGAGGCAGGATCATCCCTGTTCCATCTCCAGCTCGCTGGCGCCGGCCCCTCCCCCTCCCTCCTCCTCCCCCTTGCCCTTTAGCTAAGCGTTTGGAAACCATATTGCAGATGGATGGGAGTTTACCCTGGCGGTTTATGGGGTTTGCTTATGTAAGCCGCTAAATGACCCCAACATGCCGGGGTCTCTGATCATGGCCAGACTTGGTGTTCCGTGACCCGGGGGCAGGGGGCGTTCCTGGGAACATCAGGGGGCAGGGCTGCTTTGGGGACCTGCGGAATCAACAAGGAGTTTCCATGAAATGTCTCGGTGGCTAGAAATTCCACAAACAGAAAACCTGAGGCCTTCGAAATGGTGTGTTTTTTTAAAATATGTTTTTATTGATTTTAGAAGCGAAAGAGAGGAGAGAGACATAGATCAGCTTCCTCCCGCATGCCCCCTACTGGGGATTGAACCCACAACCTGGGCATGCGCCCTGACGGGGCATCGAACCGGGCACCTCTCAGTGCATTGGATGACGCCCAACCGAGCCACAGGGGCCAGCGCATCGTGGCATCTGGGTTTGTAAGGTCAGTCAGGGGGAACCGAGCCCAGCCCTCGGGGTCAGGGAAGATGAAGTGTCCAGGGGACGGAAGCATCTTGCCGAAGGCCACAGAGCAAGTGGGCGGCAGGCAGGCCGCCTGGCGTGGGGGCGCCCTCTCGGGACCCACAATGCCACCCTGAGCAAGCCCTAGGGTGGCCCTCATTCTAAGGGTTCTGAAGGGGCTGCCCCTGTTTTGATGGTAATGAAATGATGGATGGTTTAGATGCACAGGATTTCATAGAAATTGAAATAGCAACAACAAGGACAGAACCAGGATTTCTTCACACAGAGGAATATCTTGAAAAAGATTTTTTTAAAAAGCAGCGAGTGCCTATAGACTACGTCTCCATGGAGGGACGGCACGTTCCCGAGGCATTACTTGTCTAGCAGATGAGCTGATGTTTCCATGTTTCTGGTTTACAATGAACTCATCGCAATGGCTCGATTGCCTTGAAAGCCAGAGCAGGCTTTCCCCGTCAGTGTGTGTTTCTAAAGACCAGCGCCCCGCGTTCGCAGAGGGGCAGAAGGCAGAGTCTCTGGTTTTCTCTTTCAATATTTTATTGGTTTCGCTGTTGTCTGCGACATTGTTTCTATCTTGATAGGAGAAGCAGAGGAAAGCGTTGGGGAGAGGCCTGTAGAGCAGAGAATGGGAAAAGGGGGTGCAGGGGTGTGAGGAGAGTCAAGTGCAAGCCCAGACGTTGAGCACATTGATGCCCCGTTTTATGAAACCATCATGTTACCCCCAGATAAAGAGGAAACGTTAGCTGTTTTATGGCTTATTTCCTGCACAACAAGGTAGCTGTTCCCACCCGCTGACACGCCCCTTTCAGAGCCGCCCACGGGCCCTGCACGCTGCTTTCCCGCTAAGATCTGTCTTCATGTTTTGCTCACAGCGGCGTCCATGCCCGATCTTCCCGTGTGCTCGGCAGGCGTGTTTAACTAGGAACTTTACCTTTTCTTCAAAGCACAGGACGCAGCTCCCTCCCGCGGATGGGGCTCTCTCTGTCCCCACACCGCCCCCCTCCTTCCAAACATCACGTGGCCGTGTTTTTAGTTCCTCACCCACATGCTTCTTCCCTCTGGTAGAGCAGGAATTCCCCAAGTTGGGATGTGTGTTATTTATCATCCTGCATGTGCCTCACACATGGTTCATGCATGTTTAGTGAAATGAACGTAGTCCATTCTCATGTTCGCTGAGAGACCTGCTGGTGGACGCTGCCGCCGGTCCCCTTGTCAGGACCGCAGGGACCCCAAGCTCCTGGCCCCGTTCCCGGCACCCCCCCCCCCCCCCGCCCCGCGGCTCCGGGTGGCCTGAGCTGGCGGGGGGGGGGGGGGGGCGCGGGGGGCGGCGGTGGGGAGCTCACCTTCCATCCGACCGCTCGCCGGGGCAGGCAGCCTGTCGGGTGGCCCTGGGGTGAGGCAGCCGGCAGGAGTCGCTGCGTTTCCAGTCCCAGGGGGACCCGGCTCGGGAGAGGCCACGGGCTGACCTGGAATGACCAGCCCGCTCCATACAGGGGGGCTTCGCTCTGGAGAAATTCTCCTCCGAGAACCACGGGCTCCGTGGGCTGTGGGGTCACCTCCACAGTGTCCTGGCGGGTGCCGGTGGCGCCCAGACCACGTGCAGGGGGCCGCTGCAGGTGGCCGGTGGTGGGGAGGCCGGCACCCCAGGGCGCTCTGGCGCGGCCCGAGCCCTCTCCCACCGGAGCTCCCCTGGCGTGTCTGCCGGGCCTGACCGTCCCAGGCCACCAGCACTCTGTGCGGACCGCCGCCCTCCTTAAGTGGAGAAGTTCAGTCCCTTTCTCGCCAAAAGCGAGCGGCCGGATCCCCGGAGGGAGCGGCCAGCAGTGGCGGCCAGCGCTGCGCAGAGGCCGATGCCTTCGTCCACGCAGAGCCCCGGGCGCGCCTACCCGGCTGGTGCTGGCCGCGTTACCCACTCGCTAGTGATGCCAGGGAGGGTGTGTACGTTCCGAAACCCGGGAAACAGGGCACTCCGGCCAAGCCACTGTTCCTTGTGCCTGGGCCACCAAAGCAGCCGTCGGCGCGGGGCCTCGTGCCGGGGACGCAGAGGGGACTATCCGTCGGAACGGCTTTTCAAAGAACAACCGAGTGAGGGCGCTCTCCTGCCCCGAGCCTCCCGTGGCTCCCGCCAGACCCTCCCAGACCCTAGACAGCCCAGGTGCGCCCGAGCCCCTGCCCCTGCCTCGGGGGCTCCCGTCTCCCCGGGAACCCAGGCACCCGCCGCCTGGAGCCGGGTTCTGCCTCCATCCCGCCGCGCCCGCTCTCCGCCTGGCCGCCTCCTGCTCCTGGACCGGGTGTCAGGCCGACGCCCCGCCCGGGCAGCCCCTCCAGCCGGCGGCAGCATCGCTGCCCGCCCAGCGGTCAGCTTGTGGCCTCGGAACTTGCTCTCATTTCAAGTGGGCGGCAGGCGTGAGGGAGAAAGAACAATTTCAAAGACTTAGTCTGAAAAAATAATGCAAAGTATCTGGTTAATATGACAAGTTGAATGGTGATATTCGGCGCGGATCGGATGACGTAACGCCACATTAAAACTGAGCTCGCGTTTCAGATTGTCCAGGGAGCTCCCCGGACCGCCCGCTTCCCGAGGCGCTGGGTGCGGGTCCTGCCGGGCATCAGTGCAGGCCGCTGCCCTGGCGTTCCTGGCGGCCCCGGGGCTCTGCATGGTCCTCGTGGCTGGCTGCTCTCGGGCCCTCCCGCCGGCAGGGAGGCGGCGTGTGGGCACTGCGGCCTGCAGCGTGAGGCAGGGCTGGCGGGTCGCGGGCGCCGAGGAGGGTCACGGCCGCTAATGAATAAAGTAACGGGGGCTTTTTCATCAATCCCACTGCCTGTCCATGGATTCCGCTCCACGGGGCTGGGAGTCTTCAGAGGAATAACAATTCTTTTATACTACGGCTCTCTCTATCCACCGCCTCAGCAAACGTTTTCGTCAAAGCCCAGTCAGTGACTCTTTCAGTCCTGCAGGGCAGACGGCCACTGTCACAATAGCTAGGGAGTGAGTGTGGTCCTGGTGTGGCCCTGGTATGGCCCTAGTGTGGTCCTGGAGTGGCTCTGGTGTGGTCCTGGTGTGGTCCTAGTGTGGTCCTAGTGTGGCCCTAGCATGGTCTTAGCATAGTCCTAGTGTGGTCCTAGCATGGTTCTAGTATAGTCCTAGTGTGGTCCTGGTGTGGTCCTGGTGTGGTCCTAGCGTGGTCCTGGTGTGGTCCTGGTGTGGTCCTGGTGTGGTCCTAGCGTTGTCCTGGTGTGGTCATGGTGTGGCCCTGCTGTGGTCATGGTGTGGCCCTGGTGTGGTCATGGTGTGGCCCTGGTATGGTCCTAGTGTGGCCCTAGTGTGCTCCTGGAGTGGTCCTGGTGTGGTCCTAGTATGGCCCTAGTGTGGTCCTGGTGTGGCCCTGGTGTGGTCCTAGTATGGCCCTAGTGTGGCCCTGGTGTGGCCCTGGTGTGGTTCTAGCGTGGTCCTGGTGTGGTCCTGGTATGGTCCTAGTGTGGTCCTGGTTAGGTCCTGGTGTGGTCCTGGTGTGGTCCTAGTATGGCCCTAGTGTGGCCCTGGTGTGGTCATAGCGTGGTCCTGGTGTGGTCCTGGTGTGATCCTAGTGTGGTCCTGGTGTGATCCTAGCGTGGTCCTGGTGTGGTCCTAGTGTGGTCCTGGTGTGATCCTAGTGTGGCCCTAGCATGGTCTTTGTGTGGTCCTGGTGTGGCCCTGGTGTGGCCCTGTTGTGGCCCTCGTGTGGTCCCAGCAGCATGTAAACTAATGAGCAGGGATGTCTTTCCAAGGGCACTCACAGACACGGGGGTGGCTGCATTGAACGGGGGAGTAGTTTGATGGGCCCTGGCTTAGGCTGTCCAAACATAACATGTGACCACAGAAACGTTTGAATCAATTAACACGCATGTTGAGCACTTGTAACATGAAGTGCGTGGCAGCAGAATCAGTGAGCTGTGCTCCAGTCTTCACGTGCTTCCACGTCAGCTGTAGAAACTGCACGCGCATTTATGTTAAATTCTTAATATATACATAGATGTTAAGGTCTTACCTAAAAGCCACACTAGGAAGGGTGATGGCTGTCCCCATCCCCGATGTGCCAGGAATATGCGTGGGATGTGGGAAAGCGACACAATGTGGACATTCGACCGGGAAAGAGACACCCCTCAAGGTCCGTGCTGGGAGCGGGCGTCCCGGTGCCGCCGACTCCGACGCCGCAGACGGAGCTCTCCAGGCGTCCAGCGGAGCTTCCCCTGAGTCTTCAGCAGCAACTGTTTCCTGAAACCTCGCCGTCTGACCTTGAACTTCTCCCACAGCAGGTTGCGTGTCCAGGCCACTGTGGGAGGGGAGGCAGGCAGGACAGGCGCTGGGCAGCCGGTGAGCGGCTAAGCTGGGTTACACCAGCCACAAGACTGTGATCGCAGTATTTTACACTCAGACCTCAGGGAGTCGTGATAGGTCTCTAGGTCCTCCAACGGTAAGACTGTCCCCAATTCCACTGGGTGCGAGGGAGCATGCTCCTTCCCAGACAGAACTCTCCACGCTCCGAAGAGGTGGGACCCCACTATTGAGGAGCCAGCATCACTTCATAATCTCGTGCCTTCGTCGCCTATTGGCCTGTTGTTGGATGTGGCCACCTACCCCCAGGTGAGACCTCGCCGACCTGGCGGCTCCATGTCCTGGCCACACTCCCCGTCGGGAGGACAGAGGGAAAGAGCGCTGGGCCCAGCCTCAGGCAGCCCGTCTCAGCAAGTCCGCTCCCCGGTCTATTCCTCTGGCCTCGCTTCCTCTCTCCTCGCTGGTCAGGACCCTCCTCACTGCGGTGCAGCCGCCCCCCAGGAAAGGGGGTGAGTGACGGCTGGATGGCAATTGGTTACACAAGCGCCCTGCGCCAGAGAGGAGAGCCGGGCGAACCCTGCCTGCCTGCCGCCCTGCAGAGGCGTTGCCGCCCAGAAGGCCCATCACTGAAGGCCCGGCCTGCGCTCCCGCCTGCGCAAGAGGGACGGGGCTGAACAGCGGGCAGCGGGGCGAGGTGGGCGAATAATGACGTTCGGATGGCGCTCTACAGCTTTCCAAGTACTCATATACGTGATCCTGTAGGGCCTGGGGGACTCCTGGAGGAGGGCACCCCCTTGGTCGGCAAGTCACTGCCATGTGTGATCACGCGGTTACACCGACAGCCTCTGTTGGAATGGCCAGAATGGGAGGCGAGGGTGGACACAGCGGCCCAAAGGCTGAGAACGGCAATGAGGATTCCAGGTGAGTAGCGGGCACCATGCCCCGGGCCAGTCTGTGGGAGCTCCATCGGACCAAGGAGCGCACGCCTGATTTCTGTCCCTAGAGCTTAGGAGTAAATTCTGGGGCAGAGAACACCAGACATGTTCCTATATGAGCTGGACGTGTACACAGGGCACGGGGGCCACGCAGCGCTGAGAGGGACAGCCCGCTCACATGCCAGGGCCCAAGTGCCCACTTGGCTTTATTCCTGACCATCTCTCTGTAAAATCAGACTGGGAAATGACCACACAGCGACAGGCTGCGTGTCTGACAGATCAGAGGACTAAACAGAATGTCAGTGCCTCGGGGGAGAAGGTAATGCAGAAGAGCAGGGTCTGGGGAGTGGACGGGCAGGTCCAGGTCACGGAGGGAGACAAGGCTCTGGGGAAGCGAGGGTGGGGGGTAGGGCTCTCCATGTCTGCATGGCTGGGAGGCAGAGAGGGGCGTGTGCTGGGAGCGTGGAAGTTCTCAGTTCATTTCTTCTGTCTCTCAGTGAAACAGGAGGGGGTGTCAGCGTTGAGATGAGGGGCAGAGAACTCGCGGTGGTTTGCGATGCGGGGAGGAGGCAGGAAATATTGATTGGGAGACCAAGCAGTGAACCGCTGCAGGGCGTGGGAGGGCCAGGGCGCCTGGCGGTCGGCCAGAGGTGAGTGGTCTTGAATTAAGAGGAGGGATTGTTTGAAACTGTAGGAAGTGTTCAAATTCAAGCTTTGCCAAGAAACTGAGTTACAATAGCTGAGAAACCCCCAGCGTGCGGCCAGAACCAAGTGCGAACTTTCACAGCCGGTGGCTACTGTGTGAGTGTGTTCACGGACAGGTGGGCCCGTGGGAGAAACACCCCTGGAGGCCTTCTGCATCCCGTCGGGTCCTGGGGATGGCGGCCGGGTTCCCACAGAGTGGCCGGGGGTGAGTGAACGGGATGAGGAGAGGCCGCCCCAGGAAGGCTGCAGGGTACAGAGCTGTATAGGGTGCAATTCCCCCTAGTTCTATGCAACAGTGGAGTCTGTCACCCCACACCCCGTGCGGCCACTGTCCAGAGGAGAGGACCCTGCCCCATGCAGAGCTCGCGTGCCAGGGCGGCAAGCGCCGGGCAGGGCGTGCTGTGGCCTCCAGGCCGGGGCGCAGCCCAGGGGACGGCGCCCAGAGCAGAGCATCAGTGCAGACACCTTCCCTGGTTCCTAAGGAGACGGGATCGATGGGGCAGCAGACACTGGCCTGGACATACCTGTAGGCGTGGAAACAAACCCTCCAAACATGGCTTGTTCTCCTTGTCATTTAATCCTTGGCCTAGTGTGTGCTCACTGTTAGTACCGTTCTGCCACTCTCCGCATTCGCCTCATCTGGAACCTAAACACTCATGGGCCCCAGTTCCCTAACCTGCGATATAGGCACAGAAACCCTTACCTTTTCACTCACCTCGGAGTATATGTCTTCTGATTCTCTCGACGCCAGGGGTTTACGCGAATTGGAGAGCTCACAGAATCTAAACTTCACAATTGTTAACGTGGCTCTGCTTTTGTCCATTTGTAATTTATCAATTACTCTAGTAAAATACAGTTAAGAGAGGAGAAGCTATCCTATATAATAAAAGGCTAATATGCAAATCAATAGAATGGCAGAATGACCAGTCGCTATGATGTGCACTGACCACCAGGGGGCAGACGCTCAACACAGGGGCTGCCCCCTAGTGGTCAGTGTGCTCCCACAGGGGGAGTGCCACTCAGCCAAGAGCCAGGCTCACAGCTGGCGAGCGCAATGGTGGTGGCGGGAGCCTCTCCCACAGGGAGAGGGCCTAAGCCGTCAGTTGGACATCCCCTGAGGGCTCCCAGACTGCGAGAGGGTGCAGGCCAGGCTGAGGGACTTCCCCCTTTCCCTCTAAGTGCAAAAATTTTGTGCACCAGGCCTCTAGTATAAAATAATTCTGTGACTGCAGACAGTTCTTTTTTTTTCTATTTATAATTCCACAGCCAACATGAAATATTGCCCCAAGGAAAACCAGACTGATGTGGGTATTTTTAGCTCCTCCCTACTGTCTGTAGTTTCTAAGCCCATTTCATGTTTTAAGAAATGAGAAAAGGGAAAAAAAAGTTGATGTTGGTTTAACATCCTGTGTGTAGTCTTGTCCTTGAGCCATGAAAACAGCCCAGGAAATGAGCCCAGCCTTTGCTCCCACCAGCAGAGCCCAACGCGGGATGGTCGCTGCGCCGAGTCACACACATCACAGCCATCGCGTCTGGGTGGTTCCTTCCCAGACGGTGATTGTCTTCCTTTAGGTTTCAGTGTTTCCCTCTTGTGTTTACGATAACATGGGGATGCTTTATTGCATTGCACTGGGCTGGTTGCCATGGTGATCAGCAGTGGCTGTATGCTGTAAAAATAACCTTCCTTCCTTGATAGATTTCACTTGAGTGAAAATAACCCTTAAAAATAGGTTGAAATTTACATACTAACTCTTCCAGCAGGTTCAAGGGGGAGCGAATGGATGACAGTGTGACGCCAGACGCGCCGGGCGGGCTGCAGGTGGGGCAGAGACGGGCTGCAGGCCAGTGGAGGCCTCCAGGTTTCAGGGGGGAAACCATACATTTCTCGTGGCTGAAAAATAGATCAGAAAACATCAAAATCTCTGTGGGAATTAGTGGCTGCAAGAGCTGGTGGCTCGTGGATCATATTAAGTGTTGGTCTAGACTTGATCTGCATTTCTCCAACTGTGTTCCAGAGGACGCTGTTTCAGAAAATGGCAGCGGGTGCTATTCCGGACCTTAGCCAGTGGCTCCGTGGCCAAACACATTTGCGAAGCTACATGCTGTGTTCACAGCACATACTGTCATGGCGATGTGTCAGGTATTCGAAAGCAAAGACCCACCTCGCTGTGTTTAAGAGAGACTTCAACTTTTTTGAAGCACAAACACAGGCAAGCCTTGGTTCTTGAATGTCTCCCATCTCAGACAATTCTGTTCTCAACCAATTTGTTCACAGGAAAAACGTTTGGGTTGTAGAACAAAACTTCAGTTCTAGACCTGACAACCCTTTGGGCTGGTACATCAGCATGACAAAAAGCACTTCTCAGGCCAAAACAAAGGCGAGAATGGGCCAGCAGAGTCCTTTAGGACTAAACCTAGCCTAGTCAACATCTCAGGAAACTGTGCTGTGGATATTTTTGTGGGTTTCTTTGTTGTTGTTTTTGTTTGTTTGTTTTATTTTTGTTTGTTTGTTTTTTTTGTGTGTGTGTGTTTTGGCTTTTGTTGCTGGTGAAATCGATGATTAGCACAATTTTAAAACATAAAGAGGCCATCAAGAGTGCTAATGTTGCTAAGGTCGTGAAATAAACAATGATCACAGGCAACTGAAGAGGTAGGAAAACTGCTGTTGATTGGCATTTGGGAGACAGTGATATGTGAAAAAGCAGAGATGCCACATACTGGCCTTAACAACACCCCTGGACCAGGGCTGACAGTGATTCCTTTAAGGCTAGGAGGGGGTGATTCGATAAATGTAAGAAAAGAAGTGTTTGTTTGCAGATTACACAGTCCTTTAGACACGTCCTGTAGATGAGAAAGTTTAAAACAGGGAATCATTTGGGGGTCTGCAACGAATTAATTTAATTTACATTATTTCTAATGGGGATAAACGATTCAGTTTTCAAACAAATCACTTCTCCAATAGCCTTCTGGAATGAATTAAGTTTGAGGTTAGCTGTATCCTACTAATAACAATTACAAGAACCTCTTCTGGGAACCTTCTTGGATCCTTCCATTCCTCTTTTGTGTGGTTCTAAATGATTTCAGGAAGCTGGCTTTGCAGACTGGAGGAACTTCTACTACTTCGGCGATGTTTTGCTTAAGAAAATGAAGAAAGAGAAACCCAGGCTATTTGGTGGTGATAGAGCTGGGACTGACATGCAGGAATAATAAGCATCATGACATAGTCCCATAAGAATGAGCAGACTATAGCCCCAAATGTGTTTCAGAACAAAGTCAGAGTGGTCTGCCCATCTGCGTCAGCAGCCTGGGGCGAACCAAGATATTAACTGCAACATGTGCCCTGAGTAGCTCTTGGTTTCTAAAGAAGTCCGTCTGAAGGGTTGGTAGGGAAACACACACTGTGTGTCTGTATTTCCCCAAGACACAGAGCCCTTGGCCCCTTGTTGCTCTTCTCTGGTTCCATATCCCAATCTGTGAGCATCGTCAGGCTCAGGGCTCACATCAGGATTGGAGGAAAGGTGTTTCCCAAGCAAACATTAAAGTCTAGCAATGTATCTTCCTGTCTACTCCCCAAGAATTCCTGGGCACTAATTGGTCACTTTTGAAGTGCTAGCTGAACCCCTAACTGTACGTAGGTTGAAGTCTTATACCACCAGCGTATTCCTCATTCTGAGTTTACTGATTCGACGATGCAGTTCCCCGTATGCTGGAAGCTTTCCAAAGTCCTTGTGAGCTCCGACCTCTTGTCCTCACTCTGTTGGGAGAAGAAGCCACAGTCTGTATACCATATACCCTTGAAAACTGATCAATTATGATGGATTAAATGTGCTTATTTTCTATTATCTAAAGATTTCAGAATTTCTTTTCCTTTAACCTTGACCCCCTACCTCACACCATACACAAAAATTAATTTGAGATGGATCATATAAAACTCTAAGAAGAAAACTAAGTAAATTTATTTGCAACCTTGAACCAGACAAAGATTTCTTAGACAGGATGTAAAAATCAAAAGCCACCACCACAACAAAAAACACATAAATTGGAATTTACCAAAATTAAAAAAGTTCTGTTCATCAAAGGACATAATTAAGAAAATGAATAAGCAAGCCACAGACTGGGAAAAACATTTGCAATACATGTATGTGGCAATGGGCACATATCTAGAATATATAAAAATTCCCACAACTCAACAATAAAAAGACAAACAAGACAGACAACCTATTAAAGATTAGGAAAAATCTTGAACATGGATGTAATGAAAGAGGACAGAGGTATGGCCAATAAGCATGTGAACGGGTCCTCAACATCATTATTCATAAAGAAAATGCAAATTAAAACCTTAATGAGGTATAATTTCACACTCATTAAAATGACCAAAATTGGAAAGATTGACAAATCCAAATGTTGGCAAGGAGGCAGAACAACTGGAACCTCACATACTGTTGATGGAATTTTTGAATAGCTTGCCATTTGGAAACTCTTTGGCATTTTCTTTTACAGTTGAACATACATTTAGTCTAGGACACATAAGCTTTATTGCCTAAAGGAATATATATGTACACAAAGAGACTTAAGCACAAACTTTCATATCAGATTTATCCATTATAGTAAAAAGTGAAGCAACCCATATATCCACCAACTGCTGGATGTTGAACAAATCTTGGTGGCTTTCTACAATGGAATGCTACCCAGTGAGTAAAACTTAAACTTTGGAAACGTGCAATGGCATGAATGAGTCGCAAACTCACCCTGGGTGTGATGAAGCCAGGCACCAAAGGACACATACTTCATACTTAGCTTTCATTTATGCTAAGTCATGGAATAGGCGAAAGTGGGCTGGGAGAGAGAAATCGGAACAGGGATGGCCCAGCGGACTTCCAGGGTGATGGAGACGTCCTTCGTTTTACTGGGGAGGTAATTATAATTGGCAATAAATCCAGGGGCCATCCATCACCACCCATAGCTACAAAATAGTTTCCTTGTGATGAGAACTTTTAAAATTTACTCTCTCTTTGCAACTTTTGAATATGCAAATATGCTTATTTTCTAGTCTGCCAGTATAATTTCCCAAGTAATCCTTGGTTTCTCTGTTTTTTATTTAGAAATTTATTTCTGGAGAGAGTAAGAGGTTATATTCGCCCCTCTCGATGGCAGGGACTGGCAGTGTTTATCCCGGCAATGACCACACAGAGCGTCCTCAGTGTGGGGGTGAGTGCGTGCACGTAGGAGAAAGGCATGCTTTTAAAGGTCAGGCCTGTATTACTAACAACAACACTGCCACAGTCTGTCCTCAGGGTGAGGGTGGTAGTTCTCTCATTTTACAGGGAATTTCTCTGTGACCCCCTCGAGCATCACCATGGGGTTTGTGCTCAGGGCCTCCACCAGGAGGAGGTGGGGTAACTCAGAATTACCCTCAGCCTTCGCTTTGTGTGGCAGATGCATTTGCGTTCCTGTCCGGAGCGCAATGAGGTTCACAATACATGTTGGTAAAGCGCGGAAGTATGCTAGGGAATTGGTCATCGCTGCTGTGGCATTGGGGGCAAAAGGTCATGTAAAAAGCAATATTTTTAATTGAAAGGCATTTAGAGAAAAGCTATTTAAACGTGGCTTCCGATTTATATTCGGGGCTCACGTGCCTCCATCCCTTCACTGTAAGGCGGTCTGGCGCAGTGCTGTGCAGCGAGCCTTGCTTCCCGTGCGTGGAGACCTGCTGTGCACGGTGGACTGTGCTTGAAGAGAACAAGGTCTTGCAATCCAGGCCGCAGCCGGCACGGGCGGCACTTAATGCTCGCATCCTGATGATTTCATTATTGACTCGATTAAGCTCTCTCTGGGCTAAGAACCAAACTCCCCGCAGCTCTGCAAAGCTGCCTCGCTGGATCTATTTGCTGTTAAGTTTAAATCCTCATCTCTCCCCATGACACGCTGATTGGCTGGGGATGGCTCCCCCTGGTCCTACAGAGACATCAGCAGAAGCCGGATTAAGTGTCTAACCCTCCATCCCTCTACCCCCAGCTACACTTTGCCGAAGGTCTTCACTCACATATTCTTGCCTCTCTCTTCCCGGGTCTCCCTCTTTTCCGTGACTCCGTCACTTCCCCGGGCCCTGAAGACCATTCTTAGCTCCAAACACAACCAAATGCTTCTTGCAAGGTGAGCGCAGCCATCAGAAGGAACGTAATGAGGTGACGATTAAAGCCACACCTCGATAGTAGAGTATCCATCACGCTGCCTAAGAAATCTCATCTCTGACCAGTCTCATCAATCTGACCTCCTGATTCCTCTCGCAGCTCACGGCTCCGAACGCGGCTCTGCTTGGTCCCCACGCTTGCCGCAGTCGGATCTCTCTTGAGGAGACTGTGCCTCCTTTGGAAGTAACTTGTTAGGACCAAACCTGGTCACGCTTACTTGGGCCTGTGCCTGACACAGACTCGCTGCTGTAGTACAGTCTCCAGGGCCGGGGCTAACACAGTGCACGCGTGTGCTACCAGCAGCCACAGAGGGCGTCCTGGCTGCCGGGTGCTCTCCTCTCCATGGAGCTTCAGGGACTCAGGTGCCCTGTCTCACAGACCTGGCAACCGAGGGCCTGGGAGGTTCTGAGAGCTCAATCAAAACGGAAAGACTTTGGTTCTTGCAAATAGAAAGTGAGTGAGAGAAATGGTTAACTATGTTTTTGAAGAAGAATTGGGACAAGGATTCCATGAAGTGGTTGGTGCTTGCTTTTAGTAGATACAGCACTAAATAGTTTTAATTTGTTTATCTCTTTCTCTAAATTGCATATGCCTTTTTGTTAGTGACAGCCGAGTACTTAGATTATTTTTAAATGATTTGTTATATGGACAAATCATAGTTTTTTAGAAAATGCTAGTGTTTCTTAGTTATTTGTGCCTTAAAAAATGTACCATTGACACGGGTTCTAGCAATACATACAGTTTATTTAAAAAGAACCTCCTTCAAAAAGGATAAAAATCCTCTCTAATAAAATGGTAATATGCAAATTAACCATCACTCCACTACATAAGCCACGCCCACCAGCCAAGCCATGCCCACCAGCCCATCAGGGTGAGTATGCAAATTAACCCCATCCAAGATGGCTACAGCCACAGAGAGCAAGGTTTCCCAGGTAACAGAGCAAGCCAAGCTTTCCGATAGCTGTTGCAGGCCTAAGCCTCCACTCAAGCTACAAAGTTTCAATTATAGAAGGTAAACAAATTCAAACAAATGGCGGCAGAATGGAGCTTGAGAGAGCAGGCCAGGGCCATCAGGCTGGCAGGGGAGCAGTTAGGGGCATCAGGCAGGCAGGCAGGTGAGCGCTTAGGAGCAAGTGGTTCTGGATTGGGAGAGGGATCTCAGACTGGAGAGGGTGCAGGCCAGGCTAAGGGACTGCCCGCCCCATGCATGAATTTTGTGCACCATGCCTCTAGAATATTTTCTAAAAGGAGTATCCACGTTTTGACTTTCTGCATGGGGAAGAGTGTGTGCCGTGTCCCTGCACATTGTGCAGGTGAAACACAAACAGAGTCACACAGGGAGCCTGTTAGAGCAGCGGGAGCCCAGGGAGCACGGAGCCCCCCATCTGGGAAGCTGGCATACCAACCTGCCTTTGGCCGAGCAGAGGAAGCTCAGAGGTAAATCAGACTGAAATCTAAACTAACGAAGCAAAAACACCAGGAAAATACAGGTGTCTCAGTAAAAGCCAGACAAGATTGCGTACCCTTCAGTCTCCAAGGGAGCTCATGAGGCAGCCACACTGACCAGTGTCTGTCAGAGATCCAGAACTCTCTCCCGGAGAGACTGAGGCTCAGGCACCTGGATTGTTCAGGTGCTGGAATTCACCGCTGGAGTCATGGACGAGGGACAGTCACCTCGGAGACAGCTTTGCTCGAAACATCTCTGGAAAAATACTCAGTTCTTCTTTGTTCCAGAAAAGTCATGGGGAACAGACCATGGGTGACCTGGAGGTCTTTTCTAACATTGAAAACCATGTTCATTTTTTCACATATACCAGTGTGTGTATACACACACACATGCACACACATGCACACGTGTGCACACACTGACAGTCACAAAGAGCAGCACCTCCATGACTATTTCAGGGCAGCTGCTGGGAGGCTCTGACTTGGTAGGAGATGAGTGAGGTCACATGATCCCTCCCCATTCTCCCCAGGGGAGGTGGTGCAGATGCAGTGGGGGACTCTATGACAATGCCCCATAATCCCAAGCTAATTTACTTTATCAAATTAAAGCAAATGTTGCTCTTTGACCCAAGGGACCTTCCATTCTTTCCCTGGGTCCTCACCGTGAGCTCAAATCTGTTTAGTAGAAGAGTTTGCCAAGAATATAAATTAATAAAACAGGATTAAAGGGGGACATGGTTATAACCGATTCCTTAATCCCAGCAAATAATTAACTGTAGCGATTCATGATTCTGCTGAATTCTTTTTATTTGTGAATAACTTGCTGCAAAGTCATCTTTCCATGCAAACCAGCTGGGTCCAGGCCGCTCCTGACCTCTGCTCGCTGGAGGCCCGTCCCTGAGGCAGACCCAGGGCTTCCTCCCTCCACGTGCTGTTCAATTCATATTTCAGGGGAAGGTTAGTGCCACTCCCCACGAAAATCTTCCATATTTAATTTCTAAAAATATATTTAAAATCTTTGCTGTTATCGTAAGGTAGTCTGCCCAATAGACGTAGGTTGTCGGCCTACAAAAGCAATTGCCGATAGTAACATAACAGCGACCAGGAAGCAAGGTTCCAGGGTGGCGCCCTCCTACGTCCACTCAGGACCGGGAGCGTTCGCCATGCCTGCTGGGCTCCACCCCCGCTCCAGCAGCCGGGGGAGCACCGTGTGCACACCCGCTCGCTGCCCTGCTCCGAGGGGTGCTCCACAGGGGCCCACGTGGGGCTATTTGTCTTGAGATCTTTCTCCCACAAAACGCACTGTTTGACTTGTGCTTAAAATGGTGCGGGTGGACGCCGTGACGTGGAAGTTTTCCATGGCAGCTGTGCCATTCTGTCCATTATTGACTAAACGCATTGGTACCCAGCGCCTGGGCGGGTCCCGGTGAGTGAGCACAAGCTGGGTCATGTCCTCCCTCCGTCCGTCCGTCCGCTTGATCCTGAATGCCCCCCTGCTGTGAGGCCTGAATTTGCTTTTGCTCATCCCCTGGGATATTCACTATACATGACACCAAAGGGATGGAAAGCAATTCGGCTGAGGCTGGCTGATTCATGAGCACCCCATTCTCCCATTGCACCCCAAACAACTCCTAGTGCCCTCAATCTTTCTAACCTACACCCTAGTTCTGCAGAGAGGGCTGTATTTAACCCTATTTTATGGTTCTCAAAACCCATTGGTAACACCCTGGTTTTATCCCAAAGTAAAGTTCATAAATAAAGAACCTATGACAAACACGATTTGATTTTTTAAATTATATCGTTAACAGTATTACAGATGTCTCCCATTTCCCCCCCTTTACTTCCCATCCCCTATCCACCCTTCTCCAGGTCTTCACCACCCTATTGCTCGTGTCCATGGGCTATGCATATAAGTATGTAAGTTTTTTGGCTTATTTATCCTTGCCCCCCTCCTCCACATAGAGGTATATCAGTCTGTTCTTTGCCTCCATGCTTCAGGTCTTATTTTGTTGCTCAATTCGTTCTGGTCATTAGATTCTATAAATAAATGAGATCATGTGATACTTGTCTTTCTTAGATTGGCTTATTTCACTTGGCATAATAGTCTCCAGGTCCCTCCATGCTGTCTCAAAGGGTAAGAGATCCTTCTTTTTACTGCTGCATAGTATTCCATTGTGTAGATGTACCACAGCTTTTTATCCATTCATCCACTGATGGGCACTTGGGCTGTTTCCAGATCTTAGTTATTGTAAATTGTGCTGCTATGAATATAGGGGTGCATACATTCTTTCTGGTTGGTGTTTTGGGGTTTTTAGGATATATTCCCAGGAGTGGGATCTCTAGGTCAAATGGCGGTTCCATTTTTAATTTTTTAGGAAACTCCATACTGTTTTCCATAATGGCTGCACCAGTCTGCATTCCCACCACCAGTGTACTAGGGTTCCCTATCTCCACATCCTCGCCAGCATTTGTTTGTTGATTTATTGATGATAGCCATTCTGACAGCTGTGAGGTGACACCTCATTGTCCTTTTGATTTGCATCTCTCTGATGACAAGTGACTTTGAGCATGTTTTCATATGTCTCTTGGCCATCTGTATGTCCTCTTTGGAGAAGTGTCTATTCAGATCCTCTGCCCATCTTTTAATCAGATTATTTGTCTTCCTTTTGTTGAGTTGTATGACTATTTTATGTATTTGGAGATTAACCCCCTAATAGAGTTATCACTGGCAAATATGTTCTCCCATACAGTGGGCTCCCTTTTCATTGTGATGATGGTTTCTTTTGCTGTGCAGAAGCTTTCGTTGGATGTACTCCCATTTGTTTATTGTTTTCTTTGTTTCTCTTGCCCTAGGAGATGTATCGGCAAAGATTCTGCTACATGAGATGTCTGAGATTTTACTGCCTGTTTTCTTCTAGGATTTGTATGGTTTCATGGCTTACATTTAAGTCATTTATCCATTTTGAGTTTATTCTTGTGTATAGTGTAAGTTGGTGGTCTAGTTTTATGTTTCTGCATATGTCTGTCCAGTTTTCCCAATACCATTTGTTGAAGAAACTGTCTTTACTTCTATGTATGTTCTTGCCTCCTTTATCA
Organism: Cnephaeus nilssonii; assembly: GCF_951640355.1. Classification (NCBI taxonomy): domain Eukaryota; kingdom Metazoa; phylum Chordata; class Mammalia; order Chiroptera; family Vespertilionidae; genus Cnephaeus; species Cnephaeus nilssonii. Next base: position 42,466,910 of record NC_137092.1, read on the forward strand.
AATTTTAATTGACAATGGTGTGGGTCAATTTCTGAGGTCTCTGTTCTGTTCCATTGGTCTATATACCTGTTCTTGTGCCAGTCCCAAGCTGTTTTGATTATAGTGACTTTGTAGTATAGTTTGATATCCGGTATTGTGATCCCTTCAGCTTTGTTCTTCTTTCTCAGGATTGTTACAGCTATTTGAGGTCTTTTATGGTTCCATATAAATTTGTGGAGTATTTGTTCTAGTTCTGTGAAGTATGAATTGGTATTTTAATAGACATTGCATTGAATCTATAGATTGCATTGGGTAGTATGGACATTTTAATGATGTTAATCCTTCAAATCCATGAACATGGTATACTCTTCCATTTGTTTGTATCTTCTATTTCTTTTTTCAATGTCCTATAGTTTTCCAAGTACAGGTCTCTTACCTCCTTGGTTAAGTTTATTCCTAGGTATTTTGTTGTTGTTGTTGTTGCAATGATAAATGGGATTTATTTTTATTTATTTTTTTTAGTTTCTCTTTCTGAGAGTTCGTTATCAGTGTATAAAAATGCCATCAATTTCTGGATGTTGATTTTGTATCCTGCTACCTTGCCAAATTCAGTCTAGTAGCTTCGTGGTGGAATCTTTGGGTTTTCTATGTACAATATCATGTCATCTATGAATAATGACAATTGTACTTCCTCCTTTCCAATTTGGATGCCTTTTATCTCTTCTTTTCTGATTGCTGTGGCTAGGACTTCCAGTACTATGTTGAATAAGGATGGTGAAAGCAGATATCCTTATCTTGTTCCTGTTCTTAGGGAAACTTTTTTAGTTTTTGCCCACTGAGTATGATGTTGCCTGTAGGTTTGTCATATATGGCCTTTATTATGTTGAGGTACGGCCCCTCTATTCCTACTTTGCTGAGAGTTTTTATCAAAAAAAGGTGCTGGATTTTGTGGAATGCTTTTTCTGCATCTATTGATATGATCATGTGATTTTTATCTTTCATTTTGTTTATGTGATGTATCACATTTATTGATTTGCAAATATTGTACCAGCCTTGCATCCCAGAATAAATCCCACTTGATCATGGTGTACAATTTTTTAAAATACATTGCTGGATGCAATTTGCTAATATTTTGTTGAGGATTTCAGCATCTGTGTTAATCAGGGATATTGGCCTGTAATTTTCTTTCTTTGTGGTGTCTTTATCTGGTTTTCAAATTAGGATAATGCTGGCCTCATAAAAAGAGCTTGGAAGTGCTCCTTCATATTAAATGTTTTGGAATAGTTTGAGGAGGATAGGTGTTAGTTCTTCTTTGAATGTTTGGTAAAATTCTCCTATAAATCCTTCCAGTCTAGGATTTTTGTTTGCTGGGGGTTTTACATTTACTGCTTTAATTTTATCCGTTGTTATTGTCCTATTCAGGTTTTCTGACTCTTCCTGATTGAGTTTTGGAAGATGGTATGTTTCTAGGAATCTGTGCATTTCGCCCAGGTTGTCCAGTTTGTTGGCCTATAGTTGTTCATAGTATTTGCTTAAAATCTTTTGTATTTCTGTGGTGTCTGTTGTTATATCACCTCTTTCATGTCTGATTTTAATTATTTGAGTCCTCTCTCATTGTTTCTTGATGAGTCTGGCTAAAGGCTCATCAATCTTGTTTCTCTCTTCAAAGAACCAGATCTTGGATTCATTGATCTTTTATACTGTTGTTGTTTTTTGTTTGTTTGTTTGTTTTGTTTTTAGTTTGTTTTTGTTTTTTTTAGTCTCTATATCATTTATTTCCACTCTGGTCTTTATTATTTCCTTCCTTCTACTCCCTCTGGACTTTCCTAGCTGTTCCCTTTCTAATTGATTTCGTTATAGGGTTAGATAGTTTATTAATGCTTTTTCTTGTTTCTTGAGTTAGGCCTGTAGTGCTATGAACTTCCCTTTCAGGATCTTCTGCTGTTCCCATAGGTTTTGGGTCATTGTGTTTCATTTTCATTTGTTTCCAGGAAGTTTTAAATTTCTTTGCTTGATCTCATTGGTAGTTGACTCATTGTTTAATAATGTGTGATTTAGCTTCCATGTTTTTGAGTTATTTTATTGGTTTAGTTGGTTTCTAACTCCATGCCATTGTGATCTAAGAAGATGCTTAATATTATATCAATCTTCTAGAATTTGTATAGACTTGTTTTGTGCCTTAACATGTGGTCTATCTTTAAGAATGTTATGTGTGCACTAGAGAAGAACATATATTCTATTGCTTTGGGGTGAAATGTTCTGTAAATTTCGGTTAAATCCATCTGACCTAGTGGGCCATTTAAGGCCTCTGTTTCCTTGTTAATTTTTTGTCTGTAAGATCTATCCAGTGATGTCAGTGGTGTGGTTAAAGTCCCCTACTATGACTATATTGCTGTCAATCTCTTCCTTAAAGTCCATGAAGAGTTTTTATATGCACTTGGGTGCTCCTATAGTGGGTGCATATATGCTTACAAGGGTTATATTTTCTTGTTGAATCATCCCCTTTAGTTTTGTGAAGTGGCCTTCTTGGTCTCTTGTTATGGCCTTTGTTTTGAAGTCTATGTTGTCTGATATGAGTATTGCTACCCCAGCTTATTTTTCCTTTTCATTTGCATGGAATATATTTTTCCATCCCTTCACTCCCAGTTCTGTAGTCAGCATATGTATGGGTCATGTTTTCTTATCCCTTAAGTCACTTTATGTCTTTTGACTCGAGCATTTAATCCATTTACATTTAAGGTTATTATTGATAGGTATTTATTTATTGCCATTTTAATTTTCTTTATGCCTATGATCCTCTCTCTTTTCCTTCTTCTTAAAACAGTCCCTTTAGCATTCTTTTTTTTTTTTTTGGTCTGGAATGCTTTTAATTTCACCTTCAATTTTAAATGATAGACTTGTTGGAAAAAGTAGTCTTGGATTCAAGCCTTTGCTTTTCATTACTTTGAAAGTTCATAAATAAGGAACCTACCGACAAACATGATTTGATTTTTTAAAATAATAGTTAAGACATTAGACATCTCTTCTGGGGGAGATTTACTGGAAAGGTGGCAGCTACAGACTCACTGGGAACGTGCGCGTCGTGCTGGACACTAGACACCACGGCTGCTTTTCCTGCGATTATGCAATTTTCCAGAATGGTTACCAGGTTACATAAAATTTCCAACCACATGAGCTAAATGCTTTCTTCACTTGCAGGGAAGTTGCAATCCTGGAAAAGTCAGTGTATGCTAAAATCATATAAAAATATGTAATACTGCCTGGCCAGTGTTGCTCAGTGGTTGAGCATCGACCTATGTACCAGGAGGTCATGATTTGATTCCTGGTCAGGGCACATGACAGGGTTGCAGGCTCAATCCCTCCATGTGGGGCATGCAGGAGGCAGCCGATTAATAATTCTCTCTCATCATGGATGTTTCTATTCCTCTCTCCCTCTCCCTGTCTTTCTGAAAGCAATAAAACTATATTTAAATTTTTAATATTTAATACTTACATGGCACGTGGATTTAGGTTTAAAACTTAAATCATTGGAAGAATTTTTGGTTGCAGGATTATCTCCTTTCTTGTACTAGATTGTGTCGCGGATGGCAGGCCTCTGCCCCCCGGATGCCCACCGTTCTCCACACCCACTGTGCCACCCAGAAGCTCCCGCACGTCTGGAAACACCTTTGAGGAAGTGTGTCATCCCCTGTTGAAGCCCACTGCTGGGGACATTTGCAGCTCATCTACTGGAAATTTGTAAAAAAAAACACAACAAAATTTGCTTTGAAAATTTTAATCAGAGATTAAAAGTTTGCAATTGGAAAATCAAATATGACATTTGCTATCAAATATGATGTTATTTCCAAGTCCTGGCCCAACGTCGTGGCCCAAGATGGGGTGAGATGGACGAGGAAGCAGGCTTGGGGCCGGTTCCAATGAGTTGCCATTTCAGCCCGTTTTCTGAATGTAATGCGTCTGGACTGCAGAGCGGGAGCGCTGCTCCCTCTGCAGCTTTCGGGGAAGGAGCCCTCCACGAGTTCATGCGCCAACTTTGCATGATTCCTGCTTCGTGTGTGATGCTGGGCGGTGAGAGTACCTCGCGAGCTTCTTGCTTAGGGGAACATAAACCGCACATGACATGTGACAAACTCTCGTCCCTACAAATAGTCCACAAATTTTAACAGAAATGCAAATCAAACAGCAGCGGCTCATGCAGTTTGCAGATGATCAGGTAGGTGAGCAAGAATTTGTATCTAAATTTCCACCATTGACATTTTCCTTTCTCACAGATACAATCTGTAGAAAGCTCAGTATCATGTCCAGGACGTGGTTGGGGGCATGAGGGGGTGGGGAGGCAGGCAAAAATTTTTGTGAGGTTCATCTATGTAAATAATTTTATTTAAAAATGTATCACAACGGGAATACCGGGTGCTATAGGCTTAAAAAAGTGTATGCACTTGTGTGAGGTGCAGTGATTTATGAACGAAGTTTAAGGAGAATGAGGAGAGAAGAGGTACTTAGACGTGTTGTCCAGGCGCCGTATCTTCCTGTTCATGCCTGGGAGTCATTTCTTTGTGCTCTTTGCTGTCAAATGGCCATTCCCGACTAGTCTCCTATCTCCACCAAACAGTTATTCTCGTGTGTGAACAGTTTACCTCTCCAGTCGGTCAGGCATAAGGTGAGGTGAGAAGCCATGTCCTGGCATGTCTTGTCCACGAGCTCTCGTTCGCTTTGAATCAGCTGGGCCGGCCTTGGCGGTGAAATAGAGGTGCTTAACCACCAGTTCCATCAACGAGAAAGCAGAGGGCAGCACTTAGGCCCGCTTAGCAATCGCGCCCGAGGAACTGCGGAGCTGTGCGAGCATGAAAACCCGCCGCTGCCAGCGCCCCGTCCCGGACACGTCCTGCTCATCTGATGGCTGCCAGACGCGGCGCCGTCGCAGTGGGTTATGCTACAGCCTCCCAAAGGAGCGGCCGCGCAGTGGGTTACCCTACAGCCTCCCAAAGGAGCGGCTGCGGCTTCTTCCCCCACCGGAGGCGGCACGCCGTGGCTGGCTGTCTGTCGGAGGGAGCCAGGTAGCAGTGGCTGTCCCCGGCTCTGCAAGGGTTTCCTCTTGGCCAGGAGCTCTTCGCAGGGCTGCGTTCCTATCGCTTTGCCAACGGCTCCTTTCCGAAGTGGCATCAGTGCAAGGCGGCTAGCGGCGGTGCACACCGCCCAAAGCCAGTCCCTAGCTCCGCTCGTCTCCGTCTCCGTCTCCAGGGGCTCGGTCACTCCCTGGACTCGCCTTGGCTCAGCCCAGGCTCCCTCGGGCCGGGACTCCCGCCAGGAGCCACAGGCGGGCGGGGGGGGGGGGGGCGGGGAGCAGGTCTGCAGGGGGGTCCACCCGCTCACAGTCCTTCCCGGACCCCGCTCGGTCCCGGGGTTGGGAGCCTGCCACCGGCGGCGGGTCCTCATGCTGGGACACAGCAAGTTAGTGGGGAAACGTGCAGTAAGCAAACAAAACAAAACAAAAAATAAAAAACAGACGCCAGGGAGGGACTGTGTGCTGCGGGGAGGGGCGGCCTGAGTCGGTGCCTCAGGTGCTGGACAAAGACTCCGAGGGACTCAGCGCTGGAAGGAGATGGCGTGTGGTTTTCTCTCAGGAGTCTGCGGGAGTGATCCAGGACGACTGTGCCTCAGGGCCATTCGTGGGCCGAGGGCTCCCTATGTCCCCTCATGATCCCCTGGGGCCACGGTGCTGTCGCATGGCTGTGACCGGGTGGCACTGAGCGTGAGACAGGGCGTGGCTGTGACTGGGTGACACTGAGTGTGAGACAGGGCGTGGCTGTGACTGGGTGACACTGAGTGTGAGACAGAGCGTGGCTGTGACTGGGTGACACTGAGTGTGAGACAGGGCGTGGCTGTGACCCATGATGGCACTGAGCGTGAGATAGGGCGTGGCTGTGACTGGGTGGCACTGAGCGCGAGACAGGGCGTGGCTGTGACTGGGTGGCACTGAGCGCGAGACAGGGTGTGGCTGTGACCCATGATGGCACTGAGCGTGAGATAGGGCGTGGCTGTGACTGGGTGGCACTGAGCGCGAGACAGGGCGTGGCTGTGACTGGGTGGCACTGAGCGCGAGACAGGGTGTGGCTGTGACCGATGATGGCACTGAGCGTGAGACAGGGCATAGATGTGACCGATGATGGCACTGGGAATGAGACAGGGCTGGCTGTGACTGGGTGGCACTGAGCAGGAGACAGGGCGTGGCTATGACTGGGTGGCACTGAGCGGGAGACAGGGCGTGGCTATGACTGGGTGGCACTGAGCGGGAGACAGGGCGTGGCTGTGACTGATGATGGCACTGGGCATGAGATAGGGTTGGCTGTGACTGGGTGGCATTGAGGGGGAGACAGGGCGTGGCTGTGACCGGGTGGCACTGAGCATAAGACAGGGCGTGGCTGTGACCCATAATGGCACTGAGCATGAGACAGGGCGTGGCTGTGACTGGGTGGCACTGAGCGCGAGACAGGGCGTGGCTGTGACTGGGTGGCACTGAGCGCGAGACAGGGTGTGGCTGTGACCCATGATGGCACTGAGCGTGAGATAGGGCGTGGCTGTGACTGGGTGGCACTGAGCGCGAGACAGGGCGTGGCTGTGACTGGGTGGCACTGAGCGCGAGACAGGGTGTGGCTGTGACCGATGATGGCACTGAGCGTGAGACAGGGCATAGATGTGACCGATGATGGCACTGGGAATGAGACAGGGCTGGCTATGACTGGGTGGCACTGAGCGGGAGACAGGGCGTGGCTATGACTGGGTGGCACTGAGCGGGAGACAGGGCGTGGCTGTGACTGATGATGGCACTGGGCATGAGATAGGGTTGGCTGTGACTGGGTGGCATTGAGGGGGAGACAGGGCGTGGCTGTGACCGGGTGGCACTGAGCATAAGACAGGGCGTGGCTGTGACCCATAATGGCACTGAGCATGAGACAGGGCGTGGCTGTGACCGGGTGGCACTGAGCATAAGACAGGGCATGGCTGTGACCCATAATGGCACTGAGCGTGAGACAGGGCGTGGCTGTGACCCATGATGGCACTGAGCGTGAGACAGGGCGTGGCTGTGACTGGGTGGCACTGAGCGCGAGACAGGGCGTGGCTGTGACTGGGTGACACTGAGTGTGAGACAGGGCGTGGCTGTGACTGGGTGACACTGAGTGTGAGACAGGGCGTGGCTGTGACCCATGATGGCACTGAGATGAGACAGGGCGTGGCTGTGACTGGGTGGCACTGAGCGCGAGACAGGGTGTGGCTGTGACCCATAATGGCACTGAGCGTGAGACAGGGCGTGGCTGTGACCCATAATGGCACTGAGCATGAGACAGGGCGTGGCTGTGACCCATGATGGCACTGAGCGTGAGACAGGGCGTGGCTGTGACCCATAATGGCACTGAGCATGAGACAGGGCGTGGCTGTGACCCATGATGGCACTGAGCGTGAGACAGGGCGTGGCTGTGACCCATAATGGCACTGAGCATGAGACAGGGCGTGGCTGTGACCCATGATGGCACTGAGCGTGAGACAGGGCGTGGCTGTGACCCATAATGGCACTGAGCGTGAGATAGGGCGTGGCTGTGACCAGGTGGCACTGAGCGCGAGACAGCAGGGAGAGCAGCGAGCATGGCGTCCAGGCCGTGGAGGGGCTGCAAGCAGGGATCTCACTCCGTGGGAAGGACTTGGTGAGCTGGAGGCCACTCACAGCAGGGCACCCAGTGGCACCGCGCAGCCCAGATGCTGGAGGAAGGACGGCTTGTAGGTGCTGGCTCCGCCCGGAGCGAAGGGGAGGCCGCTGGTTTAGACCGGCTGAGTGGGAGACAGCCTCCAGCACCTGCCTGTCTCCTTAATCTTTCCAGTGCTTCCATTTAAGGAGACAGCATTTCAGTTCTCCTGTGAGATGACTTACCGTGAGATCCAAATGCACTGAAGAGTGAGCCACTGGATATTTGAGGGCGGAGGGTCCCCAGCAGGGCGCCAAGCAGCAGCCCAGCCAGGAGAGGCTGGGAGAGCGTGGCTTGCCTGAGGGAGGAGCTCCCGGGAGTCAGAGACAGAACCAGGAGGAGGGAGTCCCTGTGCCCAGGTCCTGACGGGCCTTGGGGGCGCTGGGAAGAGGAGTAAGGCCCAAAGCACGCTGGCCACGGGTGAGGGCGGCGTGCCGAGCCACCTCCCCAGGCAGACCTGTGCGCCTGCAGGCGCCGATGGGGAAGACAGTGCCAGTCTCAGGCCCGGCTTTCCCACGGCGCGGCCACGCGGGGCCGCGAACAGAGGTCTGACTTGCGTGGTTTGTGTCATTCATTCGACGTGAGCTTTCAACTGCCACCATCGTTCAAGAGCAAGATTGCGGGAAGTGCTTTAGCCTGCAGTATTTACAGCCATTCCTCACCCTACTTAGCGCTTTATTTATACTAATGAAAAAGCACTTACATTCATTTGTATAGGCTGCTCTAAGAGATTGAGAATTACGAATGTGTGCTATAAATATATGAAAATGACTCATTTCATTATTCTTCTAATAGCTGCTCCGACACCAGGGGCTGGGAACGCAGACTGCAGTTATGCTTGAATGTACCCCAAAGTCAGCTCACAGCTATTCCCACGAATGAATGCCTGTGCCCGTGATTGGCGAAGCAGTCTGCAAGTGGTGAAAGGCAAAATCTTGATGTTTCTCTTCATTATCAGCCATCACATTAGATAAAGGGCCGCCCCACTTCTACTCTAGCACAGCCTCCACGCCAGAGCTTGGAAATGAAGGCTCCCGTGGCCTGGCCTCGCATGCCCCTTGGTGACACCCACCTCTAGCCTGGAGCCGCTGTTTGAGGCCGCGTGCGCGACGGAGCGGTCCAGGAAGCAAAGCAACCGCAATGCCGCGGCCTTGTCCGCAGCCGGACCGCCGTGCTGAGCAGCACTCCGTTCGAAGCAGGCCCTGTCCCCGGGCTCCGTGGGGAGCAGGCATCAGCGTCCCTGTCCCGGGCCCCGTGGGGAACAGGCATCAGAGTCCCTGTCCTGGGTTCCATGGGGAGCAGGCATCAGTGTCCCTGTCCCCGGGCTCCGTGGGGAGCAGGCATCAGAGTCCCTGTCCAGCTGTCTGTGGGCTCCCGCTCTGCTCTTGTCATTCGTGAAAGGGGAGACCAGCCCCTTAGCACGACCTGGCGTGGAGCCACTGGGGGGGAGCAGCGTTGGGGGCTTTAGAAGAGCTCTGGGTTCTGTAGTGAAAAGGGAGAGAGATGAGGAAGTACACTCAGGGGGCTTAGGAAAGGGACACCTTTGCGCCGCTCTCTGTGTGAGGACGCGGAGAGTGGTTAGTGCGCTTCGCTGTGCTAATTTGAGGGTGACCAGCACCACCACTGAGGGTGGCAGAGCTGTCACCGCCAGCAGGAGACAGCAGAGAACTTCCGAGAAGGCCTCACACCCTCGATCCCTCTCTCGCTCACTCCTGCTGTCTTCTCCAGCCCGAAGCTCGGAGCTGCGGAGGCTGAGGCTGGAGGCTGAGGCTGGAGGCAGGGGACTGGGGACCAGACGGGCGTGGCTGAGGACTTGACTCCACCTGACTCAGAGCAGTGAGGACAGAGTCGCTTCAGTAGCCACAGCATTCGCTGTTCATTTGGCTCCTTTTCTAGACAAAGAAAACACCAGTAGTAAAGTGGGCTGATCTTGTTTTTGTCTTTATCTTCATCCTATTAATTCCTTATTTTAATTGGTAAATAACGCTTCATCATATTACAATGGGTTCTCATATTATGGTTTCCAGATATTACACAAACACACTTATACTAAAAGTATTTAGTATGTTGTCCATCTGAAATTCAAGTTTAAATGCATGTTCTATGCTCTCTCGTATCCATGTTCTCACTTGAGGTCCAGAACAACTTTGAGCTAGTTCTGAATAGCATCCTTTTCAAATGGATAGACGATGCTTTGATTGTCACGCTCGCCTAAGTCTGCCCCAGTCTCAACATGTTGGGGATTTTCAGCCCTGGCTACTGCCCATGCCACTGGCTTCTTTTCTTTTAAATATATTTTATTGATTTTTTACAGAGAGGAAGGGAGAGTGATAGAGAGTTAGAAACATTGATGAGAGATCCATCGCTGCCTCCTGCACACCCCCCCCCACTGGGAATATGCCTGCAACCAAGGTACATGCTCTTGACTGGAATCGAACCTGGGACCCTTGAGTCCGAAGGCCGACTCTCTATCCACTGAGCCAAACCAGTTAGGGCTGCCACAGTTTCTTGTTTCCGCATTATCAGTTCTCTGTCTCTGAGCGGTGACAGCACTCACTACTGGGTAACCAGGGAAAGGTCACTTACAGGGTTGGAACCTCAGTTTGTTCATTTGAAAATGATGATAACTCAGAACTACATCGAAAAATTGTTCTGCACCTCAAAGGGCTACAGCAAAGATGCCAAAGGCATTCATTTTTTCTTTCTGATTCCAACAGAAGTCTTTGTTTCTTTTAGTGAGAATGGTATTTTAAGACCATCGTCTGTACCTCAGGAATGCTCATTACTATTGATCATTGGGAGCTGATCTTTTATGCATTCATAAATCATTTATTCATTTGACAACTTTGGGGAATTTCTTATAAACAAGATATTTTGAAGGGCCTATGAGAATTCAATGGCATCACATAGATCTCTACCTCAAGGAACTGACAGTGTAGTGAACAGAGAACTAAAATGCCTGGTAGGTAATACTGGTGATTTTTGTTGTTGTTCTCAAGCTTCGGGTGTCATATCTAAGCATCCTTTGCCGAAACTAAGGTCATGAAGATTTACTCCTGTGTTTTCTTCTAAGAATGTTAGAGTTCTGGCTCTTACACCTGGGCCGTTGGTCCATCCTGGGTGCGTTTTTGTGCACGCTGTGAGTCAGAACCCAGCTTCGTTGTTTTGCACGTGGTACCCAGTTGTCCCAGCATCAGTGTGGACACGTGACTCTTCCCGTTGTATGGCCTTAGAACACTTGTGAAACTCTGTGGCCCACAGACGCAGGGTATGTTTCTGGCTGTCAGTTCCAGTCTATGGACACACCTGTCTGTCCTGTGTCAGGGCCACACTGTCTTGATTTTGGTTGCTTTGCAGTAAGTTTGAAATGGAGAAATGTAGGTTCTCCTGCTTTATTTTTGTCTTTCAATAATTTTTTTGGCTATTTGGTACCCCTCCCAATGCCATACAAAGTTTAAAATCAGCTTGTTGATACAAAGAAGTCAGCTGGAATTCTGATAGGTATTGTATTAAATTTGTGGTTTAGCTTGGGGAGTAGTGCCATAATAATAATGTTGTCTTCCAATACACAAGCATGGGGTGTTTCCAATTATTTAGATCTTTTTAATTTCCTTCAACAATGTTTTGTAGTTTTCAGGAGTATAAGTTTTACACTTCTTTTATTCAATTTACTCTTAAGTAATATTGTAAATTGCAGTTTTCTTAATTTTACTTTCAGATTATACACTGCAAGTATATAGAAATTAAATTGATTTTGTATATTGATCTTGTATCCTGCAACCTTGCTGAACTCATTTATTAGTTCTAAGATTTTTTTTTAGTGTATTACCTAGAATTTTTTATGTACTATCATATCATCAGTGACTAGAAATAGCTTTACTTCTTTCTTTCCAAACCCGATGCCTTTTTTTTTTTTTCCTTGCCTAATTGCCTTGGCTAGAACATCCAGTACAATGTTGAATAGCAAGCGTGAGAACAGACATCCCAGTCTTGTTCCTGATATTGTGAAAACATCCAGCATTTCACCATCAGGTATGTTCACAAAGAATCAGTAGTAATTCTTCAGGGTTACACTTTGATTATTGCCCCATAAATTATAGTCATACATGAGATGCACACACACCTTTCTCTTTCTCTGTCGTGTTTCTCTCTGACCTCCGGCAGTGGTTTTGGAAATGGGAATAAGTTGTCCTAGAAGTGAGGATACATCACAGCGAGGGGGGGTGTTACCTGGGAGAAGGTGAGTGACAGTCAGAGGAGTGGGTCCCGCCCTCCTGGAGGGTGGAATACCGCACACATACGTTTCTCCTGGCCTTCGTTAGCTGACCTCCTGCTCTCACTGAGGGAGGCAAACCCGGGCTCTGTACATAGGATGCTACCGCGGCCTGAGGTGCTCCTGAAAGGAGAGACTGACTGACGTCTTCTCCGATGTGACGATGGATGACTGACACATAGTGCTAATTCAGTCAGTCCCCAGCCCCCATCTTCCAATTTCCTGGTCCAACTGGTTAAAGCCAAATTAAAGGAGGCCACCACCACAAACACAGCTTTAATTCCTTATTAATTTTAATCATACCCGACCTTTCCAATGGCACCACGACTGTGTTCACAGAGAGGGAGGTACGTGGTCATGACATTTCTTGGACCTTTTTTTTTTTATTGTGGCTTAGCATCAACTTGTTCAAACACAACCGAATGGAGACTGATTAAATGTCAGGGCTGGACTGTAATGAAAGAAAAGTCCACCGCAAATACGTGGTGATTGTTTTAATCAGATGCGTGGGAGACGGAACGGCAGGCGGTAGCGGGCAGCTGCCCTCCGGGTCCCGGCCCCGAGAGGAGCTGGCTTCATCCGGTGGCTGCCGGGGACATTGTCTGAGCCCCGGAAGGCTGAGGTTTCTCAGGCCTCTTTAAGCGAAGGGGCCGTTTGAAATGGGTGAGAAGAAAACCTCTGCGTACTCCGCGGCGCCAGAATTTCGGTCCACGGAGTTAGTGAGGTCACGGGCCAGGCGTTTCATTTGGGGTTTCCACCTCCAGTTCACCTGTTACGAGTCAGACACCTGGCATGTCCCCTCATTGTGCCCAGACACCCCGCTTGCGTTTTGATCTGACTCTGTGCTACAGACCGGCAGGTGTGGGTGAGGGGACACGCCGGGCAGGTGCGCCCAGGGGGCCCGCCGGGCCTTTGGCTTGGGCTTCGCCGTGTCTGTCCCCTCCCCCTGACACCCGCTACACCCAGCCTTCCTTCTTTGCCGACTTCTGTGTTTGAGGGATCGGACAGGAGATCCTTTCCCAAACTCTTCCTTGGGCAGAAGAGCAGGAGTAGAACTCAAGGTCACAGTGAAAATTCCCGGTAATTTCTTACATTATCCCAGCCAGCTTCCCGTTTCTAATTGATTTTTCTCAGGTTGGTTCTCCAGTTGTAAGCGCTCCTCAAGCCAGATGTTTAACAAACGCTCTCCTTGGAGGTTTGATGACTCCAAGTCTGTTTGATTCCTCAGCTCCACTGGGGTTTGGGCTCGTGCAGCGGCCACCACAGAAGAGCAGACAGAGGGTCCACTGAGGGTCATGCGTTATGCATCCGCTGCCCCGGCCTGGGCTCCGACCGGGCTGTGCGTCTTCCCGGCGTGACATTTACTTTAGCCGCTGCTCTGTTTGAACATCCTGCCTCCAGGCTGCGAGGCTTTAACTCTCGCGGCCACTGTGTACGGCTGCTCACACTCTGAACTCCAGGAAAAGTCAAGGAGATTTAGATCCTGGGTGTGATCTTTAAATGGCCAATAGTCTCCACCCTCTTGTCAGGCAGAGAAACCTTCCCCTCCCATCCCCCATCCTCCCACCACCCAGCAGCTCTTCACACGAGCACTGGGGGGCCATGTGGGAGACTGCAGTCTGGACCCTGACTAGGGGAGGACAGTGAGTGCGTGGGAGAGGGCAGGTCTGGGTCTGCTGCTCCGTAGCTGTGTGGTCCTGGGCCCGCCATTCCACGTGTCCATTCCCAGCTTCCCCAGTGGTCAGGTGAGACGTTGGTACCAGTGATTCAAAAGGCCTATCCCGCCTCTAAAATTCTGTAAATTCTAACAGCAGGGCCACTTCACTGCATGTGTGGTGTAATTGTGTTCTACAACACAGCTTGGGTTTGGTTCTTATTTAATGTATTGACTTTGTTGTTGGTGTTGCTAAGCCTCACCCAAAGACATTTTTTTCCCCATTGCTTGTTAGAGGGAGTGCAAGGGAGGGAGGGATGGGAAAGAGAGAGAGAGAGAGAGAGAGAGAGAGAGGGAAACATCAATGTCAGAGAGACACATTGATTGGTTGCTTCCCACACTCACCCCAACTGGGACCAGGGATGACCCTGCAACCCAGGTACATGCCCTTGACTAGGAATTGAACCTGAGACCCTCTGGTGCATGGACTGATGCTCTAACCACTGAGCTACCAGCCAGGATTTAATGTATTGACTTGTAATTGGGTCTCCTAAACAGAGCCTAGATGTAAAGAAATATTTTTTCAGGTAAAAAAATTAATACTTTGGGGTAATACAAATTCAAAGTCTGGTTTCCGCTATTTGCTTTGAAACAGTTGGTTCAAATTACATATGACTATGTTATTAATGTGTGTGCCTTTTGACTTTCTAGAGAAATCAGGAAGTCTCTCTGATAAGATTGGAGAAGTCCCTGGAGATTTCAGTTCCTGGTGTTATCGGAGGCCCCTGATCCTCTGTCTGTGTTGGGATGCTGGTGGGTGGCACACTCTGGATAATTTCAGGTTCAGCGTAACATCCTCCCACTGTTCTCTACAAACAGTAAAATACACAGCACATGCAGCTGCCATTATAAAATAAGAGAGAAACAGCGTCATGAACTTGGAAATGGTTTTCTTCACACACACCTCTCTTCTCTGTGACCCCCTGGACGGACGGCTCGGGGATATTCTGTAGAGCTCACCTGTTTTCCACAAGTAACCTGAGACATGCTGTTAGACACGAAGACCTGCTCCGTTGGCTGAGCCGGAGGCACATCGCTCTGCTGTGGAGGCGGACACAGCCTCTCCCTGACTTAACGCAGCGCGAGCACCGCAGCGCCGCGGAGCCCTCCGTGACCTCCCACACCAACACTTAGGTCGCTTTTCCTAAATTACAGTCATCTCCAGCCAAATACCACCTCGTCATTTACTCAACACATCTTCACGCTCCCACTGATGCTCCCGCCCACTCTGCTTACCAAAACCCGCCAGTTCTTCGGGGAGCCAAATGCGACTTCCGTCTGCACTCTGTCTCAGACCCTCCCCAGGGGACAATGCCTCCTTCCTACCCCTTCCCTGTGTCTCACAGCGTTCCCGGGACCTCCTTTAAGGCGCTGAACACACCTGGCTTGTGAATGGCTGCTGTCAGTGGGCTAACAGAGACCATGGTCACCTGCTGAAAGGGAGGCAGCAGGTGAGAACTCAGGGCTCATGCCACAGAGACCCGGAAATGATCACTCCCTCGGCAGGAGAGTCTTGGTTTCACAAATTAATTTAAAATCCTGAAACACACATACTTTCAATGCATTGACTAGCATTTTCTGTATCGCAGTTACGTTTAACTCACCTCTGTATAGGGGACATACCTATTGCATAAACTGAAACAGTAAAAAATAAATGAAATTCACTTTAGTTCATAAAAACCTAAAACTAGGAACAAAACAGTAGTGTTGATGAGGAAAATTAGACTTTTTTTTTATTTGGGGGGGGGGTGGTTTGGACCCAGGGTTGCAGCCTGACTCTGTACCTAGTTAATCAGTATCCCTAATGCACATTCTTGTTAGCCTATAATCAAGTCACTGCCCCTTCCTTAATTATCTGGTCTTGCAAGACCTGTTTACCTAAAACTCCCATTTCACAGAGGCCATAAACCATGAACCATACACAACCCCCGGAGGGGTTATCAGCGCTGGCGCCAGGCCAGGCCTTTAGGTGTGGTCTCACGGCCCCCATCCCAACACAGGGCTTTTTGCAAAAACTGTGAAAGGTCCGGAAGTCTGATCCATATTTGGGGGACAAGGAAACCAAAGGGCATAAAGGGAAAGCTCCCTCCATATTGGCTTGCTCAGGATTTGGAAACAGGCTCCCGAGTCACGGTGCTAGTACATCTGGAAATGAATGGGTTTGTCCTGTGTCTCCAGGTACTCCTGTGTATTTTTCCGTCGCCTGGTAAGTTCTGTAACAGTGTGACCACGGGGCCCTCATTTTAAATGGGCCACGAGTTTGGAGACTCCATTACCCCGGGAGCCCAGAGTCTCCACGTGGAGGAGCCGCCGGCCCTGCCCATGGCTTGGCTCCTTCCTGAGGCTCGAGCGGGATCCCGGAGACTCGAGTCATCCGAGGGCACTGCCAGCAGCTGCGCTCAGGCAGGGTGCTGCTGGGAGCACTGGGAATGTGGCCGAACTGCCCTCTGCAGAGCTGCCCCTCCTCCATCTCTCCGGCCCCAGCCTGCACCTCCGGGATCTGCACCTGTGTTGTTTGTCCGAGTTTCCCGGGCCTGGCCCCGGGGTGGGTGAGCGCTGCACGGCGAGGCTGCTCCTGGAAGCGTGCTGTGGTCTGTCCACCATCTGTTTGTGTAAATAAAGTTTATTGTCAAAGGGCCCAGTGTCAGGAGCAGAGGCGGGAGATGGGGCAGGACCCAGGGCAGGGCCAGAGCAGAGGTTTCCCAGAAGACCAGGGTCTGCTGTTTAAGGTGGGAAGCTATCCCTCTTCCCGGGCCTGGGACTGTTTTCTGTTTTGTTGCGATATGATTGACATATAGCATTGCATTGGTTTGAAGTGCGCCATGATGCTCAGTATCTGTGTATATTGTGAAATGATCACCACAGTACGTTTGGTTCTGTCCTCACCTCACACAGTCACAGTTTGTTTTCTGATGAGAACTTTTAAGATCTCTTAACAATGTTCACGTATACTGTACAGTCCTGCTAACTATGGTCACCACGGGCACGTGACGTCCCCAAGACATACTGGTCTGGTGTTGAGACCGGAGGTTTGTACCTTTGACCTTCTACACCCATTCCTTCCTCCTCTCACCCCCACCCCCTGCCCTTGGAAACCCCCAGTCTGCTCCCATTGCTTATTTAGATTCCACAGATACTTGCCTATAGCCTTTCTTTCAAGAATCTCCTTTCTATGAAACCAGACCAGCCCCACCCATCTTTGGACTGTTTGGGGCAGTCATTGGCAGGCCGGTTGGGGGAGTCATTGGCAGGCCGGTTGGGGGAGTCATTGGCAGGCCGGTTGGGGGAGTCATTGGCAGGCCGGTTGGGGGAGTCATTGGCAGGCCGGTTGGGGAGTCATTGGCAGGCCGGTTGGGGGAGTTATTGGCAGGCCGGTTGGGCAGTCATTGGCAGGCCGGTTGGGGGAGTTATTGGCAGGCCGGTTGGGGGAGTCATTGGCAGGCCGGTTGGGGGAGTCATTGGCAGGCCGGTTGGGGAGTCATTGGCAGGCCGGTTGGGGCATTCGTTGGTAGCGCTCATCCCGAGCCCTGAGGATGGAGCCCTGAGTTATGTCTGAGTTAAGTGCTATTGATCAAGCGGCCTCCTGCCCTCTCCTCAGGTCTTTCCCCTGATTACGTCCCTGTTCATTTTTCTAAGTGAACTTCAATGTCACAAGGGGATCTCCCACAGAAAAGCCGAGCCCCACACTATCTCCATTAAAACAAATGGATTTTTCATTGAAATCAACATATCTTTCTGAATCGAATACGTTTTCATGGGGCCAATAAATTTCTTGAAAACAATGCATTTTTTATTACAACATATTTTTGTTCAAACCAATACTTTTTGACAACCAGATATTAATGGCCTGGCCAGAACTATAAATTTACCCCAAACTGTGTGTTTTCTCAGCAGAAAATAATTTTTCTTATACAAACACATTTTTATTTGAATCAATCCTTTTCTGAAATCAGATATATTTCTGCAGGAGACACTGGGAACCTCTTTACTAAGAAATGTCATTTTGTTTAAAGGAACATGGCCTGGGTTTCAAGCTTCCCTAGTGACCTACCTTAAACATCTTTATTCAAAAGTGAGGAAGATGAAGGCTATTAAAGAAAATCTCCTTTTTTTTTTTTGTCATCCATGAATGCACAAAGGTGTCCACAGACACTTCTTATGGAGCCTCCCGCTGTGGGCGGCCCCAGGCAGCACCCCTCCTTCCCTGAGTGAGGCGGACACGGGCAGGGCCCTCCCCACAAATGCCCTGGAAATACCAGCCGCAGTGCCCGGAGCACGGGGCTCGGGCCCTCTCGGGACAGCGGGCAGCAAGGCCTGCACGGCTCTGGTGAGAACGTCCCCTGCCCCTTTGGATTTTCTCTGGATTTCACCGAAGCAGGAGGAGCCTGCTCTGAGGGAGAAATCTTCCTGCTGCCAGGTTTCCTGCTCACCAGCCTTCCCAGGAAGCGGTCCCTCCCTCTCAGACGTGGAGCTCCAACCCTTCTCACGTGGGAGTCAAGTGTGAGAAATTGGGACGTGTGACTTACAGGCTATCAGGTTCCTTGTTTCTGAGAGGTGAGCCGTACAGAAGCAGTCCCAGACCCACCGTGCCTCTCAGCGTCATGGGGGCGGTGCACTGCGGGTTTATTCTCTCCTTTGCTAGCGCACGCCCAGGTGATCAGCCCGAGGCCTCCGCGGAGGCCCATCAATTCTCCAGCGTCCGGGACCGCCGGCTTTGTCTCCACGCAGGAAATTTATGGGGCCCATGTCTCTCACTACCAGTGTGCGCACATTCATTTTTTCTGTTTCCCACTCATTTTCATAAAATAACAAAGGGAAAGCACCAAGGGGATGTTCAAATATGTACACGATGTTTTTCCAGACAAAGGAGCCGGCGCCGAGGCCGCGCTCTCAGCTGGCAGCTGGCCAGGCGGTCCTGGGGGTCAGGCCGCAGGGCGGGCACGTCGCCGCGGGCCCGGAGGTGCGCCCAGTCATGAGGGGCAGGGATGATGGGAAAACATTAGCCACTCGTGGATACAAAGTTGAAACAGGGAGAGAAGCTTCTAGGAAAAGATTATATACTGTATTTTAAAACATAGTGGTCATCCTAAGACATGAGTAGAACTTCATTTCGTGTCAAATCAAGGGTGCGGGAGTTCTTACAGCCTTGAGGTCTCGGATCTGCTGGCCCGCATGCGAGACCCCCTGCCTGCACTTGCGTGCAGATAAGTGTCCCTGTGAGTCCACCTGGCGTGTTCGTGACGTTACGAACCAACATGGCCCAGTACGTGTAACACACAATGAAACCTGAGAAAAATTCATGTCCATCCCAGAGCACAGTGCACCTGCCCAGGTGACAGCAAAGCCACCAGCACGGAGCCCTCCTGTGCATCCCGCTCCGCACACGTCACGCATCGGGGCTCAGCCCGGAGAAAACTGGTCCCCGCGTGGGTGAGTGGTCCCGGGCTGCTGGGGAGGCTGGCTTTTCTGACTCTGCCTCCGGGCGCCCCCGCGAGCTGGACCATCTCAGCCTCCCGTGCTGATGGCAAGTCCCCAGCCCCTGCGCTCCTGCCGCTGAGGACAATTGTTCCTCGGACGCCCAGAGCGAGTCTCACACGGATGGATGGAAAAGAGCGATGAAGGACACGAAGCGGGAGAGAGAGCTCGCAGGGCCTTCGGAGGCGTCTTCAGAGACAGGGCCTCGCCCCCGCAGGGCCGCAGGGCTGAGGCAGGCGCGGCCAGCCGCTCGCTGTTCCTCGGAAGAAGGAGCTTCATAGAAGCGAGGCCCTTCTCCTGAAGGGGCTGACACGCATGCGGACTGCTTGCCTAAGGAGACAGCTTGGCCGGTATTGCTTCTTCCGTAAAAGGCGAGGCCCTGAGATCTCAGGGCACCGCACTCACCTGCACTGAGGTCCCCCGAAAAGCGTCTTCATCCCCACGGCCTGGCCAGGCGCCCCGCAGAGCAGAGGGCTGGGCGCCACGCATTTGTTTCCCATTGCAGAGGATTAGGGCTCCTGACACGAGTGATTAATCACCACATTGCAGACGGCTGACGAACACAGGCAGGAGTCCACGTGGAGGGACAGTGCGCACAATCTATTCCAAACAGCTGCCGGGTGTTCCTGTCTCCCCGGCCCCCCGCCCCCGCTCCCTGCTCCTGGCTTCTCTCCTCCTGTCTCCCCTTTCCCCTCCTTTTCTTTCTTTCACAATCACCCAGCCCATCTGTGTGGATGTGGATTCTCTGGTGCTCTCTCCTTCCCATCCTTAAGCCCTTGTCTCACTTGTACCTGCCGGCAGCCGGTCTGGAGCCCAAGCCAGGCCCCAGGAGACCGGGCCCGAGGGCCTCCCCGGGACCCCACAGCCCACAGGAGGAAGAGCGTGGACAGGGCTCATCTCCAATAAGTGACTGCATTTCAGCCCCGGAGACCCAGGCCAGCCTCCTCCTGCGGGCGTGTGCCCCGGGGTTTGAAGGATTGAAGGAAAGGGGCTTGTGTCCCGGGGCGTGGTCTCTTGCTTTCGGTGGGAGTGGACCTGGGACCTGTTTCCTCCGTTCCCTTCGCTCCTTGTCCATCTCCTGTCTCACTAGAGAATCGTGTCCCCTCGCACCCCCCCGGAACCCCTTGGAAGGCAGCCGAACTCGCCCTGTGGAGGGGATTGCCTTGGGCGGGTCCTGGGTCACACATGGGCCTCTGCCCTCAGCGCCAGGCTCACCGGAAAGAGGTCAGAATCAGACGGTGCTCCCACCCCATGTCCGCCTGGTGCGTCTAGGCCGTGCCCGGTGACCGGCCCTGCGGCTCCGGGGCCCACGTCCCCACTTGCCTCCCTGCACCTTCTTCGCTCGCCTGTGGCTGAGCACCTGCCTCTCAGGAAACTGGGGTAACTTAGAGGAAGGAAGTGCTGCTGAGCGTCAGACACAGTGTGCGACCCAGAGTCCAAGAGGGCCACACGCCAGCTCGCTGTCCCCGCGGCGCCCAGGTGCACCTCTGCACCCAGACCCGCCTGCAAGCAGCTCGCCCTGGACCCTCCGCTCCAGCCTTCAGGTAACTCATCTCGCCCGCATGCTGGTCAGCGTGCAACCCACCCACGCGCCTTTGATGTGCTCCTACCTCAGATCCCACAGTGACTGACACATGTTGCTCATGGAGACCACTACACGCACACTGGTTTACACTTAACTGGCCGGGCCGCCACCCACCTGCCCACGCTGTGATGACTGCCTGCCCCAGCCCCTGCCCTGCCCCGCCCCTACCCCTGCCCCTGCCACTGCCCCTATCCCTGCCCCTGCCCCGCCCCTACCCCTGCCCCCCCACCCTGTCCCCCACCCTGCCCCCCACCCTGCCCCCCGCCCTGCCCCTCGCCCTGCCCCTGCCCTGCCCCCTGCCCTACCCCACCCGCTGTGATCTGCAGCCTGTGGTCAGTTAGTGACTGCAAGTGCATCTGGTTGTCATTAGTTACGTAACTTTGGGCTGTTCACGTTTGATTTCCCTGAAATTACAGCTTGGAAGCAGGGCCTTAGGAAGGGTGGCCGGCACAGGGACCGGGGAGCAAACCACAGTGCGTGAGCCTGGACACGTCACACGGGGCCCCACGCCTGCTGCTGCTCTCACCTGCTCAGGCATGGGTCTGTGCCGGGACACCTGCAGACACTGAAAGGCCTGCTTCCAAATCAATGTAGGCTATTGGGTTAATAAATACTCCCTCCCCCTCCCTCCCCCTCCCTCCCTGTCTCCCTCCCTGTCTCCCTCCCTGCCTCCCTCCCTCCTCCCATCCCTCCTCCCTCCCCATCCCTCCTTCCCTCTCCTCTCCCTCCCCCTCCCTCCTTTCCCTCCCCATCTCTCCTTTCTTCCCTCCCTCTCTCCCCCTGCCTTTCTCCCTCCCTCCCTCTTCCTCCTTGCCTCTCCTCTCCTCTCTTCTCCTCCCCCTCTCTCCTTTCCCTCCCTCCCTCCTTCCCTCCCTCTCTCATCTGTGTGTCTTGGTCTCCAACTAGCACATTGAGTGTTTTGCAGCTATCTGCTGACTCTGGGTTGTCCCTTTACACTGATGAGAGGGCAGTGAAGGTCTGGCTGGATATGGGTGGAACTGATGGCCACCCTCGTAGGAGGGCCTGGGGCAGGAGGGCCTGGGGCAGGGGGGCCTGGGGCAGGAGGGCCTGGGGCAGGGGGCCCTGGGGCAGGAGGGCCTGGGGCAGGGGGCCCTGGGGCAGGAGGGCCTGGGGCAGGGGGCCCTGGGGCAGGAGGGCCTGGGGCAGGGGCCCTGGGGCAGGAGGGCCTGGGGCAGGAGAGCCTGGGGCAGGGGCCCTGGGGCAGGGGCCCTGGGGCAGGAGGGCCTGGGGCAGGAGGGCCTGGGGCAG
Source organism: Cnephaeus nilssonii (assembly GCF_951640355.1). NCBI lineage: Eukaryota > Metazoa > Chordata > Mammalia > Chiroptera > Vespertilionidae > Cnephaeus > Cnephaeus nilssonii. Next base: position 42,488,944 of record NC_137092.1, read on the forward strand.
GGGGGCCTGGGGCAGGAGGGCCTGGGGCAGGGGGGCCTGGGGCAGGGGGGCCTGGGGCAGGGGGGCCTGGGGCAGGAGGGCCTGGGGCAGGGGGGCCTGGGGCAGGGGGGCCTGGGGCAGGGGGCCCTGGGGCAGGAGGGCCTGGGGCAGGAGGGCCTGGGGCAGGGGGGCCTGGGGCAGGGGGGCCTGGGGCAGGGGGGCCTGGGGCAGGAGGGCCTGGGCTGGGAAACTTGGCGCTTTCCAAACCCAGATCTGTGTCTCATCTTTTCTCCGTTTCCTCAGAGAATTCTGATTTCTCGCTCACAGAGCTCTTAAAAGTGAAACAGTCTTGGCATCTATAAGCATTTTATTACGGTTGTTGGATTTTACTGCCCCTTTAAAATAACAGGTCTTTGGGCGTTGCGTTTTGGAGTCCCGGGAAGTACCGGGAAGTACCGAGTGGAGACCTGGAGGAGGAAATGCACGATTTGTCACAACCTTCAGGGCAGAACCTTTCCGTGAGACAGTGCTGCTCAGAGGCCAGAGGCGGGTCCGCAGGAGGGACGGGGTCTCCTCGGCTCCATGGCGACTCCGTGGGCATATGACAGTGTGGGCGATGGGCCACATGCTACCCGACCAGCCCGGGAAGGCCTGCGTGGCGGCTTTGCAAATGAAGAGACGCAAAGTAACCACAAGGATGGTCTGAAATTAAACTTTAACAAAAGCAGTGACGGTGGGGAGTCCCCTCCTGGGCCGGTAACTTCCCTGACCAGGCCCACCTTTACCTTCGCTGAGCCTGTTGTCTTTTTGCATCTATGATAGCATCCCTGTGAAATGTCAGGGTCACTTGTAACTCCCCTTTCCCCAGGCTCTTGGGGCACAACCTAATGTGCTGGGTGCCAGGACAGAGACCACAGATTCCTTGATTATTAGTGTTATCGTGTTAACTGTTGACGGTTAACTATCCTGCACCCACCAATCCCAGAGGTTTCCCCACTTTGCTTTCTCCCGCCTCCCTAATAATGGATTTCATGTACCCACCTACGTCCCTCCTATATGTATAGAAATAGATGAAAGAACGCCATTCTCGAAGCGCTATCTCAATCTACTGAGGTTCTGCATCCCGGAAATTGTCGACAGTTTGGCTCAAATAAACTCACAAAACCGGGCGGAGTGTCCCTCGCAGGAAGAACAGACAAAGCCCTGCATTTCCTGCAGCCGCGGCCTCTCCGCAGCGGGAGTCGGCGCCTCCAGTCCTCATCCTAGTAACTCATTCCATGGCCTGCCCTGGGGCCTGAGCAGGAGTGCTCCATGGAAACAGTGAGCAGGGCCCAGGAGGGACGGCGGCCGCTCCCGCTCCCCAGGGAAGGAGCGTGTGTTTGTGCGAGCGGGAAAGGGCCCGGATGTCGGAGTGCAGGCCACTCTTTCCACCACGAGGGGTGGCCACACTGAGCTGGTGCCTGGTTGCGAGCAGGCACTTTCCTGTGGGCCGTGCTGAGCAGTGGACAGCAGCTCCCACGACACCGGAGTGATGGCTGTGCTGTTGGGCCCCGAAGAGGTGAAGCATCCCCTGGGAGCTGGGGGCCACGGGGTCGGAGCAAGGCCAGGGAAGCGGAGGGCGTCTCTGCAGCATTGCTTCAGCCCTCCAAGCCTGGGCCACTGCCCCCGTGCTACAGACTCTCAAGTGGCCAAGGTCAAGTGGTTTCAGAGAGACGATGAGGAAAATGGAAGAAAGCAAGCCTTCCCGGACCACTGCTGCGTGCACGCACACACACACACACACACACACACACACACACATGCAATAGCACATACACACACACACATGTGTGCACTCGCACGCACATGCACGCACACACACGCGAATGTGAACACGAGCGGGAACTCAAGCAGCACGGGGTTACTGGTCTCTCACACGGTGGAGCACCTGCCTGGGAGGGAGCTTCTGCAGGGCACTGACGTGGACAAACCGGACAAATGAAGGTGATTTGAAAGGTTCTCGCCTCACAGAAGGGTCGCATCCCAGCTCCTCCCCGGAGTGGCTCTCCTGGGGCTTTGACAGTTCAGGGGAACCGGAGGCTGTCGGAGGGGAGCTGGGCTGGAGGGGACTGGCATTTGGGCAGCCGCCACAGGGTGAGAATTAATTAGACAAAGAAGTAGGGTCTGAGTTGATGTCGGGAACTGCAGAACTGAAGCAGTTTATTTTTGCCTGGCTTTTCAAAACCATGATTTTTTGGTAATTGGCAAACTACACCCACCAAACCCCATGAAATCGATATTTATTTCTCAAAGGCTCTGGGGAGCCGCAGGGGTGCGTGGGAGGAGGCGGCCTCCGGCTCGCACAGCGCCAAGGCCGCGTGCACCATCGGCGGGCAGAAGACCAGCAGGAGAGACGTGTGCGGGGGCAGCAGACATGGTCACCAACGCTGCTGTTTGCCCGCCACAGACTTTAAACAAAGCAAAAGCTTCCACCTACCATTCTTTCATTCCCTCTACGGACACAGTAAAACTTGAGAAAAGTACCCACTAAAGTGAGGACCATCTCAAAATAAAGGGCAGCCCTTCATTAGCTTAAAATGGGTTAACACCAAAGGTTCCCTCCGTGGTCTTCAGTGTTGCGTGGTGGGCCGTGCAGGCAGGCGCCTGGCGTGGTGAGCAGCGGGCACAGAGGCGGCTGGAGCTCGGGTCCGGACAGACGTTGCCGAGTGCCCAGTCTCCCTGTGACCCAGACGTGACCATGTGCTGGAGCTGGACGGGACCTAGAACCTGCTCTGTCAGACCCTTTGCTTCGCAGCGAAGGAATGAAGCTTCGTCTGGTCCGGGGTGGCCCAAGGTGTCGTTGGGGGCAGCTCTCTGGTCCTGGCTCCCACGGGCTGCCTGTCACCCCCTCCTGGCTGAGGTGCCAGCATCGGGCTCAGCTGGGCAGGACTCAGAGGCTCCTCAGCCAGAACCCCTTCACACTGAGAAGCTTCCCTGCCCAGAAGGGTCAGCGGGGTGCACGCAGAGCAGGCCCCGGGAGGCTGAGCGCCATGGGCCTGCAGACCCCCCCAGAGGGTGAGAGCAGGACTGAATTGCAGGGTTCAGGCAGGTGGCCGTGCCGCTGAGACACATGTATAGGAAGCCAGGCTGCCACATGCCACTTGGCTCTGGGGCCCAGAGTTCGCATCTGCTGTCTGAGCCCCAGAGGGGAGCCCAGCTGGGCCAGTTGCCCTCGGGACATCGGACGTGGTCGCTGTCCGCCACCGCAGTTTCCCAGAGGCCTCGGGACTGCGGGGGAGGGCGTGGACCTGGAGCGTCCTGCTGGTCCCCATTACATGGGGCGACCGTCACCATGCGATGTGCCCTTTGCCTGGTGGGACATGTTCCATGTGCCGCGCTCCCAGGCCTCCGGGACACACTGCGGCTCAGACAAGCACCATCCTAGATGGGTCTGTGGGGAGGCCCAGCCTGCCCGTCCATCCGCACCTCCTGGGGCTACCCAGAGGGCGCGGGCTAGATGGGGAACCTTTCTGCATCTCACATCCTTAGTCCACCTGTTAGCCGGGCTCTGCCTTCAGAGCACGTGTCCTCTATGCAGGCTGCATCTGTCAGCAGCATGCTACCCGCCGATCCGAGGTCTGCGCGGGGGAGGGTGCGGGTGCACCCCAGGCCCTGGCGGTGACAGGGTGGGGTGTGGTTCACTGGGTGCCCCTCAGGCCTCTGCTCAGCGCCCGGGGCAGCTGCGGGCCTGCCGCCCCCTCCGTCCCAGCTTCAAGCAGGATGTGGGCTTGATGGGGAGAGAAACCCCATCCTCTGAAAAGAGGTGAAAGACCCTGGAGAAGGGAAAATGTGCCATGGAGAATCGTGGGTGAGGGAGAGAGAAGTCTTGACCTCTGGCCAGCACCCGGATGCAGCCATGGAGCAGTTTCTGGGAAGTCGGTGCCCGCGGGCAGTGTGCGGAGCGCGCCCTGCCGTGGCGTTCCCCGTTCCCGCACAGGATACCTCACGGCAGGGCCGCCAGCACCGCCTGGACTGCAGTGGCCTCTGTGACTTCGCCAGACGTGCACCACCCGCCAGAAACGCTCTTCCACGAGAAGTCCTGAGTGTTCTCTGGTGCCCTCGGCGGACGGACCCGCAGCAGCTGCCTGTGCGGCCTGCTCCTGGGCCACCGCTTGGGCAGTTGTGCAGAAATGGATATTTGTATCCCCTCCTTGCACTCACGGACATGCGCCTGTTGGGGCCCTAAGTTCCCGCCACACAAAGGCATGCGGATGAACACTCGGGTCCGAGTCTGTGAGCAATGGGTTTCCTCCCCTGCGGGGACCTGTCCTGCTTCCGCACCTGGGAAATAGGGGTACGGCAGGGGAGGCACCAAGGTCTGCATTTGGAGACGATTTCTTCTGTGAACACGGCAGCCCCTCATTTGCTTAAAAATATTTGATGAGGACACACTGCGTCCCAGCCCTGGCGAGCACGGCTTTGCTGGGTAGCAGCGGCGTGCAGAGCGAGGGGGTAGCCGTGGGGGAAGACAGGGCTGATCATCCGGCAGGCACGCAGCTTTCCGGGCACACGGCCTGGTCCCTCCGCCGCGTTGACACCTTGTAAAGGAGGAGGAGGGTGCAGGCTGAGTCCTGACACTGGTCATGGGACCTGTGGGACAGCTGGAAGTGGGCACGGGGGGGGCTTCCAAGTGTGGGCACAGGGGGGGGCTCCCAGGTGTGGGCACAGGAGGGCTCCCAGGTGTGGGTGCAGGGTTCCCAGGTGGGCACAGGAGGGTTCCCAGGTGTGGGCACAGGTAGGGCTCCCAGGTGTGGGCACAGGGTTTGCAGGTGGGCACAGGAGGGTTCCCAGGTGGGCACAGGGAGGGCTCCCAGGTGTGGGCACAGGAGGGTTCCCAGGTGTGGGTGCAGGAGGGGTCCCAGGTGGGCACAGGGAGGGCTCCCAGGTTTGGGTGCAGGAGGGTTCCCAGGTGTGGGCGCAGGAGGGTTCCCAGGTGTGGGTGCAGGAGGGTTCCCAGGTGTGGGTGCAGGAGGGTTCCCAGGTGGGCACAGGGAGGGCTCCCAGGTGTGGGCGCAGGAGGGTTCCCAGGTGTGGGCGCAGGAGGGTTCCCAGGTGTGGGTGCAGGAGGGGTCCCAGGTGGGCGCAGGAGGGCTCCCAGGTGTGGGCGCAGGAGGGTTCCCAGGTGTGGGTGCAGGAGGGGTCCCAGGTGGGCGCAGGAGGGCTCCCAGGTGTGGGCGCAGGAGGGTTCCCAGGTGTGGGTGCAGGAGGGTTCCCAGGTGGGTGCAGGAGGGCTCCCAGGTGTGGGCTCAGGAGGGTTCCCAGGTGTGGGTGCAGGAGGGGTCCCAGGTGGGCGCAGGAGGGCTCCCAGGTGTGGGTGCAGGAGGGCTTCCAGGTGTGGGCACAGGGAGAGAGCATGAACTTGTGCACTCAACATGGGAAGACTTGGGAGTTTTATCTTCCTACTTGTCCATTAAATTTCTATGTGTCTTTAATTTTCACAGGTTCTCTCTTATTCCCTGACTCATAATTTGTTATGACATCCTGTGGGAAATTTATTAATGAATGTACTAGTCGTCCCTTATCTCTCTGAAGCTATTAACTGTGAAATGTGGTTGAAGCTTTTTCTTCTCTGCGTTTGTCTTGGTTTTTATGAAGTCCTTTGTTTCCTATCCTTGATTCTGGCCCGTCGTTAATATTGGATGCTTCTTATGAAACTCTGGGTGACCTCTGATCGCTCGTTTATGAGAGGAGGCATTGAAAAGTCAGCGGAAGCTCCGTGGGCCTGGGCGGGCTGCTGGCGTGGTGGCGGCGGGCGCGGCTTTCACGGAAGGTTTCTGGGCCTCAGTGTCTCTGAGCGCCTGAGAATGGAGTTGCGGTGTCCTGCCTGAGGCCCTGGGCTGTCTGCATTTGACGTGGACGTGGTTCCGGTTTCGGTCTCGACACGTTGGAGATTGGCGGGAATCCTTGAGAATAAAGACTGGCGCCCCATTCTCCTCCAGGAGGCCTCAGCGGGCCCAGCGCCCAGCCTTCTGGGCAGAGAGTCCAACCTCCTCCCACTCAGCAGACACTCACTGTGTCTCAGGGGGGACACTGGTCTCTGGGGTGAGGGTGACACTGGTCTCTGGGGTGAGGGGGGACACTGGACTCTGGGGTGAGGGGGGACACTGGTCTCTGGGGTGAGGGGGGACACTGGTCTCTGGGGTGAGGGGGGACACTGGTCTCTGGGGTGAGGGTGACACTGGTCTCTGGGGTGAGGGGGACACTGGTCTCTGGGGTGAGGGGGACACTGGTCTCTGGGGTGAGGGGGGACACTGGTCTCTGGGGTGAGGGGGGACACTGGTCTCTGGGGTGAGGGTGACACTGGTCTCTGGGGTGAGGGGGACACTGGTCTCTGGGGTGAGGGGGGACACTGGTCTCTGGGGTGAGGGGGGACACTGGTCTCTGGGGTGAGGGGGACACTGGTCTCTGGGGTGAGGGAGACACTGGTCTCTGGGGTGAGGGGGGACACTGGTCTCTGGGGTGAGGGGGGACACTGGTCTCTGGGGTGAGGGGGGACACTGGTCTCTGGGGTGAGGGGGGACACTGGTCTCTGGGGTGAGGGGGGACACTGGTCTCTGGGGTGAGGGGGGACACTGGTCTCTGGGGTGAGGGGGACACTGGTCTCTGGGGTGAGGGGGACACTGGACTCTGGGGTTGGGGGACACTGGATGCTGATGGCATTGGTTTCGGGTGGACACAGCCGCCTAATTACACATCCTGTGGCGCAGGGATTCTGCCAATTAACACACAACACACCGCCAAGCCGCGGCGCCCTCTGAGCCCAGGCTGAGCCCAGGCTGAGCCCAGGCCTTGCTGACAGGAAGCTGTCAGGGCTCAGGGACGCTGTTAGGGGCTTTACATGCACATTTTGAATTTAAAATGCAAATGGCTTGAAGCCTCCTTTCCTTCCACATTGGAAAGGACAGTTAAGTGGGTAGAGAGGGTTTTAGTTCCTATTTTACTAATCACAGAGTTGTGACTCCAGTGGCGAGCACTCTCAGCCGCGTTAGAAATGCAGGAGGAGCCCGCCCACAGCAGCACTCCCTCCGCTCCCGGCTGGTGGGAAGCAGGAGGCGAACCACCCGTCCATGCTGGCAAGTCAACACCCGTATTGAAACAGAGAAGGTTCACAGTGCCACAGGCAGGACCGGCCCCGCAGGCCGCACAGCCACGAAGGCCCACACCTGACCCACGGGCGGGCGGGCGGAGTGCTGGGAGGGGCCGGGGAGGCTGTAAGATGTGGGGGGCGCTAGGAGCTGCGGGGGGGCGGGCATACCTGAGTGCCGGCTATGGCAGCTGAGTTTCAGGGCCCCGGAGAGCCAGCGCCCCAGGAAAGTGACGGAGAGGATAGAGATTGAGCGCTCTGCTCCGCCGTCCTGTGTCTCTCTCCTCCCCCCCGCCCCCCGCCTCCCCCCCGCCCTCCCCGCCAGCCCCATTACCATCAAGTCTGTGTAAGTGGGACAGTAGCCAGGACGAGGCTGAGAGGAGGTCCCCTGGCCTGCAGCCGGAGCGGCTTGTCTCCATTTGACGCGGGTCCGGCTCCCCTCCCGCGCTGTATTTGCGTTCATCCAGCACATCCCAGCCCGCGATGCGCACGCTCCGCCCGCAGAGCCTGTTCTCCAGCAGAGCGGGGCTGTGCGGGGCGGAGGCAGCAGGCCTGGGCCTCCTTCCCTGCCTCCAGGCGACAAGCACTCGGCCAGAGGGGCCCAGGGGACCAGCACCAGGCGGACACAGAAATTATCTGAGGGGAGAGGGAGGGCGTGTCTGTGAAACCAGAGACAGAATGTCGGACTGGGGCCTTACAAGTAGGGTTTGTCCTCGGGGCCTGAAGTGCAGGTGCGATGCTGCCGGGGCGCTTGGGAACGATGCTGGGCAGTCAGTCCCTGGAAGGAGTGAAAGGGGTCCGAGAGCACAGGCCGTGGCCACCCAGTTCAATGAGGAACCCCGGCTGGTCCTTCCTGGTGATCTGGCTGAGCCTAAGCCACGCGTCCAGCCTGTCCAGGCTGAAGGTTAGCACTGAGACTCTGAACTTTTAATTACTCTTTTCCCAATAAATAAAACAAACTTGGGAGGCAGGACTTGGATGGAATAACCAATCCACCGGATCATTGAACTGGTTTCAATCTTGTGGCCTCTTCAGAAGGGACTCCACAGCTTTGGTCGGAGCTGCATGCCAACAGTCAACCCAATTTATTTTGTTTCCATTAAATTCAGTCCCCACCATATGTGCGATAATCGGTTACATACATGAAAGCACGCGGACACATATGCGCACACACGCACTATTCTGCTTGTCAGGAAGTTCACATCTTTATGGAAGAAAGGGTTTGTGTACAAGGAAAAACTACAGAGCAATAATGCATTCATGACAAAATACTAGATTGAATAGTATTTCAAAATACTCCTCCGTGGCAAGATCTGTAGTAAAAGACAATTCTGTGGGTGGAGGGATGGGAGAAACCAAAGCTGGAAAAGCTTAATGGAAATTGGCTGGAGTTAATAATTTGTCGATGGATGCACCTCGCAGCCTAACGCAGGCTTGGTAATTTGACCAGCGTCGGTAATTTGAGATGAAAAGTGACATGGATCCATCAGAAAGTGTAGTTTTGAAAAACTTGTCAAATTATGCTTTATTTAAAGTTCTTGTCTTTAAAAAATATCTTTCACATATGGAACTATTTACTTTTATTAAAATTATGCTTGGAAAACTGGTTTTTTCAAATTTATCTTGATTTTTAAGGGTAAGTTAAATGTAATTTCCTAAATAACATAATTGTAGGAAAATTGATTGAATGGCACTTAATGGATTTTGCTCACTGAGATAATTAAACGGTAATTGCTTAATAATGTCAAATTATTGTCTGCTGTATACAATTATTAATTCCATACAAAGAAGAATGGAATAGTTTATTCTTTTTTGGCAACTACAATGATTGAATAAATCATTTAATAGCATCCAATTAATTGTGTTCTATTCAATGATAAGATGATAACTGACTGAAAAGTAATAGCTGAATTTGGTCTACGCCCTCGGTAAGCAGTACAGCATGGAACAGAAATTTATATGAAATCCAGAAAAGGGACGCATGCCAAATGTATCCGTACGTATCAGTAAGTTGCTGAAGTTAATTTATTATTGATATTTCATAAGCCCCGCTGGCCCTCCTGTGCAGCGAAGCGGCCCTCCCATCACGTGGCGTGCAGTCCTCCCTGACTCCAGGGCTCAGGACCCATCACTGCTGAGGAGCCTTCACGCTCTGGGCAGAGAGGTGTCTCCCGCAGGCTCTCTTCCTTCCACATGGGAAACGCCCACCCCCCCTTCACTCACAGCCCGCCCTTGGTAACGGCTGCTCAGAGAAAAACACGTCCAGTGGGGGCGCTGTCCCAGGGGCAGGCACGCATCTCCTCCTGGGGGTCAGCGCAGCGTGGGGGCCTCGGCCAGAGGGCAAGGATCCATGCACTCGGCGGGCAGCAGGAACTTCCTGTGTAGTAGCCGATGGTGTCTGGGAGGACAGGAGAGAAAAGGATGAGGAAAAAGCAGCAGAGTTAACGGGGAGGAGATGTAGATAAACAAAAACGGTGTGTTGTCGGAGCATATTCCAGTCCTATGGTGAACATGAACTCTATGTATCCATAGATCAGATTGAGATAGATGATAGGTAGGTGGCTAGGTAGGTAGATGATAGGTAGGTAGGTAGGTAGGTAGGTAGGTAGGTAGGTAGATGATAGGTAGGTAGGTAGGTAGGTAGGTAGGTAGATGATAGGTAGGTAGGTAGGTAGGTAGGTAGATGATAGGTAGGTAGGTAGATGATAGGTGGGTAGGTAGGTAGGTAGGTAGATGATAGGTAGGTAGGTAGGTAGGTAGGTAGATGATAGGTAGGTAGGTAGGTAGATGATAGGTAGGTAGGTAGGTAGGTAGGTAGATGATAGGTAGGTAGGTAGGTAGATGATAGGTAGGTAGGTGGCTAGGTAGGTAGATGATAGGTAGGTAGGTAGGTAGGTAGATGATAGGTAGGTAGGTAGATGATAGGTGGGTAGGTAGGTAGGTAGGTAGGTAGATGATAGGTAGGTAGGTAGGTAGGTAGGTAGATGATAGGTAGGTAGGTAGGTAAGTAGGTAGATGATAGGTAGGTAGGTAGCTAGGTAGATGATAGGTAGGTAGGTAGATGATAGGTGGGTAGGTAGGTAGGTAGGTAGATGATAGGTAGGTAGGTAGGTAGGTAGGTAGATGATAGGTAGGTAGGTAGGTAGGTAGATGATAGGTAGGTAGGTGGCTAGGTAGGTAGATGATAAGTAGGTAGGTAGGTAGATGATAGGTAGATAGGTGGCTAGGTAGGTAGATGATAGGTAGGTAGCTAGGTAGGTAGATGATAGGTGGGTAGGTAGGTAGGTAGGTAGATGATAGGTAGGTAGGTAGCTAGGTAGGTAGATGATAGATAGATAGATAGATAGATAGATAGATATCCTATCTAATAATAGAGTAATATGTAAATTACCATCACTCCGCTACGCCCACGATTGGGCGGCGGGAGGCTGGGGGGCGGGACTCGGGGTGGCCTATCCAGCCATTGAGAGGCGCGGGGGGCGGGACTCCTGCCCCCCCCCCGCGCCTCTCAACGGCAGGGTAGCTGGGTGTCCGCCCCGGCTCCAGGCCAAAAGCCTAGGGTCATCATGACCAGAAAGGCCTACCAGTAACCAGGAAGTGCATGGAGCACCTCTTGGTCCCTCCCCTCCACTTCCCCCACCCCTGGCCCACAGGCTCCCATCAGGCTGGATGGCCAATGGAGAGCCATAGGGAACCGGGCTGGGTGGCAGCGAAGCAGGACTGGGGATTGGCAACCTAGGTTGCAGATTTGATCCCCAGCCCCAGTCAGGGTACATGTCGGAGGCAACCGATCAATGTGTCTCTCTCACATCGATGTCCCCCCCCCCCCTCGCTTCCCTCCCTCTCTTCTGCTCTCTCTAAAAAAAAATCAATGGAAAAAGTATCCTGTGGTGAGGATTAAAATAATAATAATAATAGTAATAATAACTGCTTAATTCTTGGCTCCACGCTTCGAAATTAAGGCTACACACATAATCCTCTGTGTTCTTCTTACTTACCTTGGAATTTCACGGACTCTCACTCAGTCATTGACTGTGTATTTTTTAATGCTCACCGTGGGCCCAACACTGTTCTGCGAGCCTGAACGTGGCCAGAGGAGCCTGTGCCACCACGTCACGTGACCAGCTTTCAGAAGGGCCGCAATCCTCTTTGCCGGACACATGAAGCCTGGACTCCTGGTGGTTACCCTGCAGGCGCGTCCTCCCCTCGGGGCGGAGGCTCGGGGAGCTCAGGGAGGACCACGAGGAAGGACCGCTGAGGGCATGGAACTGTATTCTTCAGGGCAAAGTGTTCACGTGAGGGGACCAGCCAGTGACAGGCAGGTAGCAGGACTGGGTGAGACCGGAAAGCATCTTACTGGAAGGCAGAGAGAGGGCGCGCTCTGAAGTGCGGAGGCCGTGGGAGTGGAAGGAGAAGTCACGGTGGAGACACTGCAGAGTGAGAACCAGAGAGGCGCCCCCGCGGGGAGCATTAGTGGAGCGGGCGGAAAGGGCAGAGGCGTTCTTTTAAAAGCCGGTTCTTCCCTTCCTGCCGGGCTGGGGGAAAGGCGTGCTTCACCCATGAATGTGTCACTGTCACCAGACAGCTTGGTGCTACGCGTGTCCCGTAAAACACCCGGCGTCCATTAAACAAAGTGCTCTTGGTAAATGCCTTCCTTGTGAGACCTGCGCCCCAGCCCAGCCATTAGTGGGACAGAGCGCTAATGAGGGGGCCGCGCGGCTCCCGAGCGGCTGACCTCCCTCCGCAGAGCAGCGCCCATTACGCTGCAATGATAAATCACGCTCTCCTCCCCGTGTCCCAGCAGAGTCCTTGCTGAATGCATAAACGCGCCGCAGGGAGAGGGAGCACACAGACGGCCGGAGCGGCGGAGGGAGAGCGGCAGACACCCTCGGGTGGGACTAACACTATAAATGCGCCCTAACTATGTGTCCCCATATTTGCACCTTGTGAATCTGTGGCGTCACCCAGAGGGAGACATGGCCACAGAAAGCGTGCACTTGCTCTCAGGCGCGGGCGCCCCTGGGGGTTAGGACAGGACACCTCGGCGGGTGTCGTGTTTACCACGGAGGTGCTCTCTCCGGCTGCTGCACATTCAGAGGCAAACTAATCGATAAGCGGATAACTGAGCTGATCATCTACTTTGCTCAGCAGCCTTTCGGCTTCCCCGGCGAGCCCTTCCCACGTCACAGGCGTTGACTTTCAGGGAAAACGTTTGCTGGGCTCCCACCTTGACGCGTGGGTCAGGAACCACCACTGCGCAGGTGTAGGCAGCCCTGCTGGCGGGACAGCGGCGCCTCGATGGCTGTTGCCAAGGACGGCTCTCGCATCAGCACAGCACCGCCTTCCGGGACCTTTGTCTCTGTGACTAGGACACAGGAGCCCGACCTTGAGGTGACATTCAGAGCTCTGGCAGAGGCCCCTGTCCTGGAACAGGCTCTGTGTGGAAGCCGACAGGAACCCCTGGGCCGGGTCAAGGGCGCTGACCCGAACAGGGAGCCGTCCCGTTGTCTGTGGAGCAGTGGCTCCCAGGAGCACCTGGGCGCTGTCTGCCGGCTCAGAACAGCAGACTCTGCCTTCGACTTCCATCTGCTCGACGGCATCCTCCGCGTGAGGCCGCATCTCCCATCAGGGACCTTCGGCATGGCTCCTCTGACGTGTTCTTGCACTTCACTTCTCCGTCCAGTGGTGCCTGGTATGAACCCCATGGTCTCTGGCCCCCAGCCCCTGTCCGCGAGGGGACACCGGGGGGTGGGGAGGGGCGCTGGGCACCAAGGACACTGCCCCCAAAGGAAGCCCCCTTGTCTGTCGCTCTTTGTGTCTCGCCCTGTTTAAACTTCTGGTGGGGACTTGGACGTTGTCTGCAAGTGTCGCCTCGTCCCATCTGGGGGTGCTGGGACGAAGCTGTCCCCTCTCTCCTGCGGATGTGACTGCGGCAGCCTCCGGCTGTTGGAGCTGTGGCAGCCACTGGAGCCACAGGGAGCCGGGCTCACCGCCCCACAGCATCGGACGCCCCACAGCGGGGCATGTGGACACGGACGGGAAGCAAGTGGGCGTGGCTCCATGTCAGGCTTGCCTGGAGCCAGCTCCCTTCTGGACGTGTCCTTCACATGAGGCATTATGTTAAATTTGAGACCAATTTGAGTCAGATTTTCTGTTGTTCACCAATGCACGCACATCAGCTGGTGAAGGCGGTTTGTGCTGCCGGCTTCACTGGTTTTGGTCAAGAACTGGCGCACGCCAGGCCTACGATTGTAAATAGTAAGTGCATTGGCCATGTGCTCGACCCACAAGAAAAGAGGAACTGACATTTCGAAGTGCATATTCCAAAATCATTGGCCCTTTTATTTTTCCTCCATCAGGCATCCAGCTAACTGAAATCATACTTCCCTCATAGTCGACACACGATGCTGCCATGACACCTGCCTTTCCTATTTTCTCAAGATTGTTTTCCGCGTTCCTCCTCCTGCTCGCTCTTCTCCGTGATTGCTTCTGGGCTGCCCCACGCGCTGCCGCGGCCGTACGGACACGCCCTGTGTTCCTGTGAGAGCCAGCGCGCCGTGGCGGGAGGGACAGAGCGTGTCTGGCTGCAGCTGAGGAATTCCTCCCAGACGCTGATTTATGCCTCACGATTTTCAAATCTCTCCGCTAGTGCTTCCATCAAGAGCCACTCTATATGTACAAAGTATTCATTTTTTTCTAATAACCCGGCCGCTTTTGGACCAGACGTCAGTTCGGTAGCTCATCATTCCGGAGCCGTCATGATCTCCGTCCTCCTGATGTATTAGCGGACTCGCTCTCTCTCTCTGCCTTTCTTCCGGGATGTATTTGGGAAAGACGCTCCGGCCCCCGCTGCCCACATGTGCTGCTGGGCGGCCTTCGCAATGGCTGCGGTTTATGAACCCAAGATGAGCTTTGCTTTCAAAGGCCACTTTCGGCTCATTTCAACACAATGTCTCCAGCTGTGTTTATGCTTCAGCACCATTTGCAACCATCTTCTCCACTTGGCCCCAAACCTTTTTTTTATTCACAGACCTCTGGATGGTGTAGTACTTCGCTCTGAACCTAGAATGGCACCACTTTCAACCATCTCCCATCGCTGCTCCCCTGTCGGGCCCGCCCGATAGCCCGCGTCCGGAGGGCCACCGCGGCCTCCTGCCAGCAGCTCCGTGTACCCTCTGCCCAGCCCCAGGCAGCGGCACCAGCTTCGGGAACTCTGGCCCGTGGGCCGCCGCGGGGCCAGCCAGTGGGCGGGGAGGCTCGCATCACCAGAGGCCCTGTGACTGCACGAAAGGCCAGGTGTGGGCTAAGGGTGTTGGCCCACAAGAGCCAAAAAGGAAAGATAACCAAACTAAATCTAAAATAGTTTGCACTGTGGCCACGATGCAGGCGAGCAGAGCCCCTTCGTGGGTATGTGGCTGTCCCTTTGTCTGTCTTCTCTCCATTCTTTTGTTCTGTCTTCCACTTTATTTCCCTCTGCTGACCAGACGTCATGGGGGGTCCTTCAGTTTCACAGATGATGCGGGGTTCCCACGCGCACCCCTCTCGCCCACAGCCGCAGCACCCACGGCAGTGAGGGGGGTGTCCATTCTGGTCCTTCCCTCCAACTGCCGTGGAGCGGCCCCTGCAGGGCCCGCAGGCTTTCAGACAGCAGCGGGCAGTCCGCAGCGGGGCCTGGGGAGCGGGAAGACGGGGAGCGAAGACTGGGAGTGTGTGACAGGGGCCCATAGGCCGGGTTCCCCTCATGGCGTGGCTCAGAGGAGGGAAAATAGGCTGATCCTCAAATCAAAAGGAATTTGAGGATCAAACCAGGGAGACAAAATACCAGCACTGAGTCAGAGAAGGAAGTCTTCACCTCGGAAGTAGAGACGCGAGTAAGAAGCCAAATGAAAAGGGCCAAGGATTGCTGTGGGATCAGAGAGAGGGCTGTCTTCAGGGTGGTGCTTGTATATGGATGGTGTGTGACACTACCATTAAACACCTTTTAGGAACATGAGGGTCAGTGCTATTGGTCAACAGGCAGGAAGAAGCTGGTGTGAGGTGGGCGGGCCCCGAGACACTTCCCACTTCCGCAGCGCGTCCGGGAGCGGATGTGGCCGTGGCTCCATGACCTTCCTTGATCTGGGGTTGACACCATCTAAACTTGCTGTTGAACTATTTCCTGAAATACGGACCACCCTTCTTGGCTCAGTGTCCTGACTTCTGTTGCCCGCTCGCTGCCGGTGTAGCAGATTTTAGAGACGAATTTACCTTCATTGTCATCACTGATTAGAATGGGCAGAGCTTTTCCTGCAAAGGACAGAGGGTAGTCCCGCTGTGTTTAAATTCGATCCTGAGCCGTAACAACATTATTTCGCACAGTGACCTTTCACCCCGAGCATGATTTCTCGCCCATGTGAGCCCTGGAGCCTGCTCAGCGCCACTCGTTCTCCGATGACGCAGTGTCCCGCCGCATGAAGCCCTTCTGCTCTTCCTCCATGAACAGGCCTGTGACCATGCCACCCTGGCACGGATCCCGTGAGAGTCTGTAGACAGCGGAGAGCGGAGAAAAGACTAGTAACCACCTGTGTGCTCCCCTTAGTTGGAAAGAAAGAACATCTCGTTGACGTTGACAGGGAGTTGCTCATAGTTCCGAGCTCCTGGGATGTCAAAAATCTGAATTTATTAATTAAAAATATTAATAAATTAAAAGCAAGCAGTATCCTATATGCAATAGGATACAGTGGACTGAATTCTGGAAGGAAAAGAAAGGACTGGCAAGACAAACAACAAACAAGCAAACAACAAAAACCGGTGATGCCCGAATAGAGCCTGCAGCTCCGCGCACAGTCACCACCCATTACCGGGGCTGAGACGTGCAGGCAGGTGTTGCGGCGCGAGCGTCCGGGACGCTGGGTGAAGCGCCATGGGGAACATTTGTGCTGCCTCTGCAGCTTTTCTGTGAATCTAAAACTAGTCCAAAATGAATTTATTTTAAACGTCACGTGGTTGACAGGAGGCAGCATCTCGGGCAGCACTCACCCCTTTGTTTAAATGGTTTAATTTGATTTCTTCGTTCCAAAGGCCTGAGGAAAAGATTAGGCCAGTGTGTAGGTATCAATAATCTATGGATGGGAGGAAATTTTATTAAAACAGAAACAAAAGCATAGAAAACAGAAATTTAGCTCTGCTTCCTCCTTTTTATCTAAAGGGATGAACACAGAGGCCTAGCCGGTTTGGCTCAGTGAATAGACCATCAGCCTGTGGACTGAAGGGTCCCAGGTTCGATTCAGGTCAAGGGCACATGCCCGGGTTGCGGGCTCGATCCCCAGTGGGGGGCGTGCAGGAGGCAGCCTATCAATGATTCTCTCTCATCATTGATGGTTCTATCTCTCCCTCTCCTTTTCTCTCTGAAATCAATAAAAATATATTTTAAAAAAAATAAAGGGATGAAGACTGAGGTTCTCGAGTAGGGTCAGGGTTCCAAAAAACCAGCTGTCAGGATGCCCTGGTGTTTGGCCGGAGTCCTCCACACACTTTCCTCGGGAGCAGCCGCAGGTGCGGTCTGGGCTGCAGCCAGGTGGTCAGTCGAGCTGCGACAGGATTCTGGTCTCACCCCTCGAAGGCCTGGCAGGTGCTGGCTGCCCAGTAGCTGCTGCTGAATGAACAACGTGGCCGAGCGCTGAGCTGCCTCTCCCTGGGCATGTATCGCGCATTGTCTGCCATCCCTGCTGGCTCCTCTCCCGGGCAGGAGCTGGGTAGGCTTTGCCCATGAACTTCCCAAGAGGCAATTGTGTCCAGAGGGAATAATTATACTCTGGGGTCAAAATGGAAGAATTTCTCAGTGAGCTTGGTTCTTGTCTTGAGAAAGCCAATTGGCTGTTGAAAGTTCTCTTTGTCATGAACTCCGCAGTTTCCGATGTGTGTGGGCGTAATCAAGGGTAGTGACCAAGGACCATAATGCCAAGAGGAAATTTCTTTGGCACTCCCTGTCATCAAAGAGCTACATGGGCCCGATCCCCGACACCTTTGCAGTTAACCAATGTCACCCCAATAATTCCATTTTAAAAAAGCAAATCAACATAAAAGTATCTCTACACTAATAAAAGAGTAAGATGCAAATTGACCATACCTTTGTGACACCCACCAGCCAATCAGGGTCAACCCACAGGTTGAGAACCACTAGCAGGGTCGCCTAAGACCATCAGAAAACACAGATATTTACATTACGATTCATTAACAGTAGCAAAATTACAGTTATGAAGTAGCAACGAAAATAATTTTATGGTTGGGGGTCACCACAACATGAGGAACTGTATTAAAGGGTCGCGGCATTAGGAAGGTTGAGAACCACTGTTCTAGAGGATGGCTCTGATTTATGATGTCAGCTCAGAAAATTTCCCTGAATTGGGCACTGGAATCAGTCTGGTCCAGAAATAGCAATATGTGAGGTACACAGTTCTCCAAACTGTGACATGACAAGTCAGAAAATAGACATTATGCTTTGTTTCAGGAATGTCTGAGTTTAGTAGACAAAGGCCTAATTTTACTTCTGAATGTGTAATTTGGGGCACTGCCAAGTATCTGTAGATAACAGCATGCTTGGTGAAAGGAACACCCTCACTGTGTTCTTAGCTTGTGTAAATACCAGCTTCTGTTTTCTGAATTTTTCCCTGAGACCAGAGTACCAATATTTACACTTAAAGAAGAGGATAAAACCTGACCCCTCCGTTAACTTTCTCTGAACTGGGATGGCCATGCATCCTCATTGCAAATACATAGTTGCTCTTCAGGCTTAAACCTGGACCTGGACCTGACCCAGTGGACCTGTGAGGTTTTGCCTCATCTGCTTGAAGCCACACCATGGCCAAAGCCTACCTGAGACTATTGGTCCAAATGTTAGTTAGTTTCCACCTTTCAATCAAGAGTTGAACCCCTCCCTTTTATATAACTGGCCTAAATGGCCTGAGTTATTTTGTTCCTGTTGGTGGCAAATCTCATGGGGTCTCTATCCTGAAAACAACCTCTGTTTGGCACTTATCCCAACAGAGATGGGATGTGATGTGGAGGTTCAGCAAAGCATGATAAATTGAGGGACTATGCATCACACCTTCAGCTCTGTTACCTTAATTGCTCTGATCGTCACTGTGCAAGAAGGCCAACCCAGCAATGATTAGGCACTTAACAGAAAACAGTGAGGACGAAGGGCATGGCAAGCAGGAGTAGGGAAGCTCTAGGGTCAAGTCAGGTGTGGACGTCAGCAATGGGGTCAGTAAAAGTCGTGTAGTGTCGGGGAAGCCAGGCCTCTCCAAGTCACTCTGAGTCTAAGACAAGGTGCAAATGGACCCATGTCAGTGGCTGGTGGAGTTGTTGGGGTTGATGGACAAGCGTCACGGACCGTTTTGGACTCCAGCTGGTGACACAGCAAAAGCGCCCAAGGCAGTACAGAAGGGAAGGAAAGAAACTAAGAAACTGAGTATGTAGTTAACCAAACGTCAGAGTTTTAAACCCAAAAGGGTGACTTCCATAAGTTGGTAAGTTTCAGTTTGCTGCCACTAGCAGGGCGTTTTAGGTCTGCATGCCTGCACCTGTGGCGGGAAGCGCTCCGATGCGTGTGAAGAAGGGCTGAGGGCGTTGACGGAGGAACAGTGACCCGCAGGGTGAGGACCTCTGGAGAAGGGTCCTGAGAGGCGCAGCGTGGTGGTTCCAGGGCTTTGCTGGCCCCGTCAGTGCGGTGGTGGGAGTAGAGGGCACGTTGGGGAGAGAATGGGACAAGCACCTGGAGATAGTGGCCACGGCTGACTCAGGTCATGGGAGGGAGGAACGAAAAGAGGATAGAGAGTGGACGCAACAGGACTTGCGGTTGTCCCTCTGCGTGGCACCTTGGGGTACCATTATCCATCTTCTAGAGGATGACTTAGCACGATGTTAGTGCTACCATCACCATCATCAGCATCACCAGCATCACCACCACCACCACCATCTTCTAGATAATCCCCCTGTCGTGTGACTTCCGCGCTCAGAAAACTTCCCGGCCACCCGTGGTCACAGGAGGCTGTGGCTCGGGAGGAGGAAGGGTGTCCACCTGTGGACAGACAGGCGAGGGTGTCGTCGGAGAGCAGGCCCTGCCTCAGCTGGAATCGAGGCCATCGCTTCCTCCCAGCGGGTGACCCGGGCGAAGGCTTACCCTCTGGCCAGAACCCTGGTGTTTTGAGGCTAACGGCAGGGCTGTTGTGAGATTTGAATTTAATGTCGTATGCAAAGCACTTAGCACAGTGCCTAGTATTTAAACATTCTCAAATGTTAAGTGTTCACATAACCACTTATTGTTATGAGAGGAGACTACTACTAAGTCCCACTGGAACAAAGGATCCTGCTCGCCATGGACGGAAAATCTCCTCCGCCCCGCCCCCTTACTCAGACCCCTCAGCTCATCCACACACATTGAATTTTTCATGTCGGGGTGAACTCAGGGGCGTCTTGAGGGCACTTTTCCACCCAGGAAATAAAAACCCGTGAACCGTTCTGGGCGTGGTTTCGAAGGCTGTCTTTTCTGTAGGAGCCGCAGGAGCCAGGCTGTGCTGCCCAGGAGCTGACGGTGCGGCGGGGCAGCAGCTCCGTGGGCAGCTCGGAGGTAAGGCTGGCGTGTAACCGCCGGACACGGGTTAGACGGGCAGCAGCAGGGACTGGGAGGAGAGACTCGCATCGGGCAACGTGGCCGGTTTCCCTGAAGAACAGGTTATTCTAAGCTGAAGAAACAGCACATAGAAGCATAAAGGCATAGAACATTCTAGAAATGTTACCTTGTCACTTTAATCAGCGACTCTCATGCCTCTGGCTTGTTCCCTTCTGCCGTTTCCGTGTGTGGTCCGGACCCTCCAGGTGACAGGCGCGAGGTGGTGTGGTTCCCTCCTGGTCCCTGCGGAGGGCACCATCCCCTGGGGCAGAGCTGACACAGGGTCCTGGACTCTGGCAGGGCCTGGAGGAGGATGGCTTTGTCAGCAGACCTCTTAGCCTGTCATCTGCCAGACCCATAACATTTAAATTTAAAAAAAAAAAAAAGAAAGAAAGGAAAAATAAAACAGTAAGATAAAAGGAAAGAAACAAAAAATCCAACCCAGTGAAATGCCCCCCCTCACTCCCCCACAAATCCATGGACAGGCCGATGCAGGCAGGCCCAGGGCCCGGGCAGAGGCGGCGGGGGGAGCGGGGGGCGGCTGCCCTTCGGTGGGTGCTGGGGGGGCTCCCCCACGCCCCAGCCTCCCCTGCCCAGCCCCGCCCTGGTGCACCACGGAACCTGGGGAAAGAAGACAGCCAGGGGTGTTCAAGCAGGGAAGGATTAAAACCAGACCCTCCCAGGGGGCTCGGTCAGGCGAGAGCAGGGCGGGCGCGGGAGCCAGGCCCGGCACCAGGGAATGGACGTGAGCTGCCCGGCGCTGGGTGACGAGCGGAGCAAAGGTCGGCGCTATTTTGGGCTGAATATGAGGAGACTTCAGGCATCTCAGTACAAAGAAACTGCTCAAGGAGAGAGGCTGGGGGAGGTGGCAGCATCTGCTGGAGATTGGCTGGCGCTTTGAGAGAAGATAGAAGGCGTGAGATAGGAGACCGGAGCGCCTGCCAGTTGTCTATTAATAGCACTTGGTGGTGACAAACACTCAACACGGTGTCCACGTCTTATCTCTCTGTGGTCTTTCTCTCCCCGTAGAGCGTGTTCCTTAGCCAGCAGGAGGCCCTAACACCTGCCCGGGGCCACCTGTGCCAGGGAGTTGCCTCAGTCCCTGGCGAGCTCGGGGCCTCCAGGGCCGACAGCGAGCAGCGGGTGCAGTGCCGCAGCTCAGTGCTCAACGGGCACCAGGGACTCGGACAGGGACTGTCCCGGTGCCATCGGAGGGCAGGACGCGCTTAGCTGGATTTTGCAGAATGAATAGGTATTGAGAAGGGGGGGGGGGGGGGGCGTTTCCAGCCACGGGCAGCTGGGTGAAATACTCAGCTTGGGAGCTCACCCCGAGGCGGAAGTCGAGGACACAGGGCAGCCAGGAGGGAGCTTGCGCAGGCAGAGCGCCGCTTCCTAGGTGCTGACTGAAGGCAGAAAAGGAGCTGAGCGCGGCTGGTCTCTGGTCTGAGCTGCTCCCAATCACTCAGCAAGCACCTGTGGAAGTCACACCTCAGCCCAGGCGCTCAGCGGGGCAGTCAGGTTCCAAAAGCTCTCAGGCAACATCATGGCCATAGACCAACCACATAAATCACTAACATTTCACAAATGAGTGGAGTACCAGCCACAGGTATGACAATATGCCCTCAGTGGGATGGGGACGGAGGGTGCCTTCCTGTTCCAAATGCCTTTTGGGGTACAAGAAACTTGCCCAAATTTTAGTAGTTTTAAAAAAACGCTTGTTACCCTAAAAATAAGACATTTCACAGTGAGAGGCAGCGGCACTTACTGGAGATCGGGGAGAGCGACTTGGGAAGAAGTGGATGAGGCAGAGGCCCAGGGCGCGGCGGCAGGAGGCGAGGTGGTGCCTGCGAGAGCGGGCAGGGGAAGGACCAGCTAAGAAGGAAGGCGTGCCATCCATGCAGAAAGCATGACGCAGCGATGCTAACTCTGAGCACCTGTGGGCTCTCAGCACACGGTCACGCCTGCTCTCCTGGCACCTTGCCGACGGCCCAGGCTGCGGCAGGCCGTGCAGGGCGCCTGGCGCTTTGACATCCAAGGTGGAGCCGAGACGCAGAAGCTCCTCTGGGCGGCAGCTCCGTTTGTATTTGACGCTTTATTGTGGTTTGACTGGGCTCAGCTGGGTGGCTCTTTCTGGGGTCCCCCACGCTTGCTGAGAGATGGCAGCTGGGGCTGGTGTCCCCTCCATTCCTGCGTGCTGAGCCTCTGTCGGGATGGTGCACAAATGGGGCCGCCTTGCAGGCCTCGGGCACAGACGGGCACAGACAGGCACAGACGGGCTCAAACGTCTCCCGCGGCATCGGCTGCCTCGAAGTGACCGTTCCCAGAGGCGGAGGAAGACGCGGTGGGGCCACTGACGACTCGCCTTGGAGGTCAGGCAGGGTCACCCCGTCACACACAGAGTCAGGGGAAGTCACAGGACAGCCTGTTGAGGACCCAACATCAAGAGGCACGGTCACACCCTGGCCGGTGGGTTCAGTGGTTAGTGTCAGCCCAGCACCAAAGGGTCGAGGGTTTGATTCCCGGTCAAGGGCATGTACCTGGGTTGCAGGTTTGCTTCCCGTCCCCGGTCAGGGCTCTTGGAGGAGGCAACCAATCGACGTGTCTCTCTCACATCCATGTTTCTCTCTCACTGCCCCTTCCTCCCTCACCTCCCTCCCACTCTCTCTAAAATCAACGGGAAAAATATCCCCGGGTGAGGATTGAAAGAAAGAAGAGGCCGGTCCCTGGAGGGCCACCTCGGAGAAGGGTCCACGGTGCCCCGGGACCGCGGGGAGGGCCCAGGGAGAGAGCGCGTGGGGCAGCAGCCGCATTCTCCAGGGCGTCTGGGTTTAAATCTCCTCAGCCACCACTTCCGGCCTGTTTCCTGGGCTTCACCTCCCAGCGTGGCCGAGCGGAGAGCGACGACATCGGGCCCTGGGCCCTGGCCAGGCCTCACAGACAAGCAGGGGCCTCCGGACCAGCTACGGACACGAGATGCTGAGGACACAGCGGCGACTGCGGCGCGTGCTAGTGACACGCAGAGTGGGTTGGAGGGGCTGGCGGCAGGCGCCTGGGCTCCCGTGTCTGCCTTTGGCACAAGTCGTGCTTCCTGAGGGCATATGTGGGCACCGACCTGGCCAGACACCCCGGGTGTGACCGGAGAGCCAGATGCTGTCTTATCCCAAAATGCCGGCCTCTGTAACGCCCTCTGCTCCACCACCTGTGCGCTCTCCCCGGTAAGAGACCGGGTCCCCTGGGGTCTCTGTCCCAGCGGGAACGCTGTGGAAGAGGCAGTGCGTGAAGACATCAGCAGCCACTAATGCTGCATCTCACGCCTGACGTTACCATTCAACACGATCGTCACAATATTCTGGGTCACACAGTGCTTAACCGTTCCCACGCCCAGGCCTTTCTCTCTGGGGCATCGCGGGAGCGGCGTCGCTGGCATGGCATCGCTGGCATGGCGTCACTGGCATGGCGTCGCTGGCATGGCGTCGCTGGCATGGCGTCGCTGGCATGGCATCGCTGGCACATCAGGTGCACTCCAGGCAGCCGGCCTCTGTGTCCACTCCGCCCGGCTGCTTTCCACACCCTCAGGTCCCACAATCGCACGCAGGAGAGAAGACGGGAGAGCCGTGCCCGGCGATTAGACGTCCCTCCGAGAAAGTGGCACAGGCCACTCTAGTCACAACCCTTTGGCCACGCGAGTCACTGGCCACACCCGGCTTCACGGGAGGCAGGAACTGCAGAGGCTCGCGTGCCCGGCGAGGAGCCGGCGCTGGTTAGGGGAACGCACACACTGACCGGGAGGTGCTCAGGGAGGAGGACTCGGGCTGCAGGGGAGGAAGCTGGACAGTGAGGGGAGGCCTGGGAGCTGCGAGGCGGACATCTGACGGGTCGTCGCTGTGGGTCGCAGGCCGCGTGGACACGCAGGCGGCCCTGCGCCGGGGAGAGGCGGTGGTGTCAGCACCGGAGTTTCCCAAAGGCAGGGAGAGGAGCAGGTCCCAGCACCGGCTTGGGGTTCGCACTGACGTCCTTGTTGTGACACTGGCCACGGCAGGCCAGCCCGATGGGAACCGTCACCACAGTGAGCTGAGCGGGAGGAGGCGCTGGAGGAGGCCTCGTGTCCGAGCAGAAAGGGAGGGGGCACGGGCTGGAGCCGCGAGCTCGACAGGACCCTGCGGTGACACTCGGTGGGGGCTGGGTACAGGAGGATCATAACGAGAAACCGAGAGAGCCGGGTTGTCGATGTCCATTCCAGCTTGGGGTGAAGGAGGGCGCATGCGCTTCTCAGGGGGAAATCACCTCGGGGAGGGAGCAGCCGGGAGGAGCCAGGGACCCCAGGGGTCCACATGTGTGTGGTAGAGAGATGCTGAGTAGGGGTGACGGCACCCTCTCCCAGGACCCTGCCGACGCTGCCCACACGGGGACACTCTCGGGGCTGACCTGCCCCCCCCACCCCACGGCCCACCATCGCTCACCCACCAGGCAGTGCGCTTACAGTGGGCGAACTGCTGGCCGCTTTTCTGGCTTTGGCTTCACAGCCGAGTGAAGACAGCACCCAGAACGGCCCTACTCCCCGCTTCCCTGTTCCTTTCCTCGCGCGCTAGTAGGCGCGTGGCCGCACCTGGCGAACCAATATTGAGACATTATGGTTATAAGTAAGGGATGATCACTTTTAAAAGCCAATTCTGTGCGTGGTTTAGCGATTGGCAGTGGGAACAGTACGTGTTTATTTCGAAGGAAACCAAAGGGTCACAAAACAGTAAAACTTTACGTAAAGAACAGAGCATTTCAGCGCCTTTGGCAGGCAAAGGACAGCAATAAGGCAAACGAAGCGTCTCTAGGGGTGAAACGGGCGTTATTCTCTCTGTGCAGTAAAGTTCAAAGTCAGCGGGGCGGAAGCAAACGGCAGGACAGCAGGAGATGGAGTCCATGGTATCGAAAAGCAACAAGGGAGCCAGCCTGGTGGCAGCAAGGACTGCGGGGCTCAGCTGTCCCCTCCTGTCGCCACGCTCCAGAGACCCAGACTGGCAGCCCCGCCCCCCCCCCCCCCCCCCCCGCCCGGGCAGGCTCAGCCAGGACCCGGTCCCGCAGGCGGGGTCACATGCTCCTGAGGCTCGGGCAGGCCCGATCGCCCCTGTGGAACCTCCAGGTGCTTGTGCCCCGTCTGAGCTGCCGCTTCTTCACCAACACCCAGCCGCCACCCCCTCTCCCGCCCTCGCTCCTGCCGAGCCCGCCCACGGCTGAAGACCAACGGCCTTTCCGGGGGGCTCCCCAAGAGCCCGTCTACCTGTGCGACGGACGGGACTGTTTCCAGCCCGAGAGACAGTCCAGTGCTCCTGACTGTGAGCATCACCCTGACTGTGGAGGGTGCCCTGCTGTCCTCCCGACTCCCTGGACAGTCTCAGCAGCCGGCACTGCGTGCACGTGGCCGCCGCCCTCCAGCGCTGTCTGCTTCCTTGTGCACAAACCGGACCGACGGAAAGTCTGACGTCTCCACACAAGTACCTGGCACACCTGGTTGACTTGAGCAGAGGTGGAGCCACTGCGGACAGCAGCAGTGGGTGAGCGCATACGTGTGTGTGTGCATGGGTGCACATATGTGCATGTGTGTGCCCACACATGTGCACACGTGCGTGAGTGTGTGTGTGTGTGTGTGTGTGTGTGTGTGTGTGTGTGTTTGGGGGGATGTATTGCTGGAGTTCATAAAAGATCTGTTGGCCCCGAGTACCGTGGTTAGCAAAGGCCATTGTTGGGGAGAGTGTGTGCGGTAGACAGGATGTAGGGATAAGAGGAAAAGGAGGTGCCCTCCAGAAAGAACCAGTTAGATTTCTGCACAGGGACCTCGCCTGCGGGAACAGGAGAGGCGAGGCGGCCGAAGGGATCAGCCCAGAACCAGAGGTGAGGGGGCGGCCGCCCTCTGCAGCGGGGGCCTGAGTCCCAGCCGCCGCCACTGCTCTCCGCGGTGGCCGCAGCCTTTCGCATCTCACTTAGCCTAATCCCTGAAATGCTGCCCCACGCCAAGAAATACACTTTTTGCCAATCTGACAAAAAGAAAGTAGGAAACTCTGATTCATTCACACCGGACAGCTATTGCTGTGTTGACTGTTGTCATTTTTTTACAATCTAAGGAAAAAGAGTCAGTGCCCGACTGAGTGGCCAGATACGGCATGTTTTAAACGTCCCTGCTCACCTGGTTGAAAGTTGATGCTCTAAAGCATTAGACTGGCTGGTGCGTCAAGACTTGGACACAAACCATCCCTGGCTTTGAACTCCATCTGCGAGTTCCAGTGTCCGTCATGCTCACGGGTTCTGTGTCATTAGCGGGAAGATATGAGAGCCCTCCAGTGGCCAGAACCAGAACCTATGAGCTCATGCACCTCCAAGCCAAACCTCTGGGAAGCCTGGGGGCGGGCGGGGTCTTCTCTCCATGTTTCCAGGCAGAGAGCGCAGCATCTGGTAAGGTGGGACTTTGGCCATCACTCTGCTGACGCCCCCACAACCGGAGGGACTCTTGGCCAGGCAGAGAGAGGCACAGCGCTGGAACAGCATCAGCACGCAACATTTCCACCCGAAAACAGCCCCTCGTGGCATCGCCCTGAAGGGAGATCTGCTGGGGACACTGAAGCGGCTCAGAGAGGAGGTGAGGCTCAGAGGGTCGCGTTGCGAGCCCACGTAAGAGGAGCCCGGATGTTTTCCGGACAATGAAAAGCACCGCTGGGACCGGTTCCTCTGTCCCCACAGGCACAGGGCCAGGCAGGCCGGGCTTCCCTGGGCTTATCTGGGCGGCACACGCGCTCTCATCGCCGCGGAGGGACCAGCAGTGCGGATAATTGAAAGCGCTGTGCCAACACACTGCCTGCGGTGCTGCCAGGCCCTCCCGAGCCCACGGCGAGGAGCCCTGGGCCACGGCAGGGCCCCCCTCCCCGCGCAGCAGCCCGGGGACCGATGCCTGTCATTTACTGCGCCCTGCCTGGGCGCCAGCTGGCGAGCTGTATGTCGATGACCCCGTGGCAGCCTCACCCTGGACCCTCTGCAGTCGGTCTGCTTTCTCTCCTTATGGACGAGGAAATGGAGCCTCCGAGGGAGGTCGGATACCTCCCGGGCCGCTCTGCTCACTGAGGAGGCAGAGCTGTTCCTAAAAGGAGTGAAAGCCGCATCCCTGCACGCAGCCCCTTTGCCCTCCCACCTCCTGAGGCCGCAGGGGGCTGGTCAGGCCTGGGGTGCCCTGGGGGGGAGGATTAGAAGAGGGTTCAGAGCATTGGCCCTGCTCCAACCCTCCACTGAGAAATATTTCCAGGCCAGGCTTGTTATTCATAGACTTTCGGGATTTGAGTTCCTCCTAAAATTTTAAATCTCTCTGGGAGACGGAAGGGTTTGAGGTTCCACGTGCAGTGGGTCCCTGTGGTCTGGACCTCACGGAGGCCCTCTGTGGGGCCAGGCCTAGTAACAGCTCCCCTGGATGGCCTTCTGGTCTCGGCTCTGGGGCCCACTCAGTCCTGGCTCTTTCTTTGAGCTGTCCGGTCTCTGTCATCGTCTCTTCCTCTGCCCTCCCCTTAAATATCGCTGTTCCCGTGGTGCTGCCCTTTGCCCTCTCGTGGGCTTGCTGTTGTTCAGGATGTAAGTTCACCCGGGACCCGATGCCAACACGGTGCCAGCCAGTCTCCATGCTCACCTCTCCCTCGCCCACACTGCCAGTGGCTTATCTCCATTTGAAAGTCATTGGCACCTCAGACAGACCAATTGTGAGTGTCTTACTTAGATTGCTAAGAAAATTATGTTATTACTTAGCAAAGAGCCTTTGTAGGTGATCTCTGTTACCATTAGCATCAATAAGTAATTAAGCAATTCTATATAATAAAAGGCTAATATGCAAATCGAACAAACGGTGGAACGACCAGTCACTATGACACACACTGACCACCAGGGGGCAGATGCTCAATGCAGGAGCTGCCCCCTGGTGGTCAGTGCACTCCCACAGTGGAAGTGCCACTGGGCTGACTGGGATGAGAGGCGCTCCCACAGCGGCCCGATCCCCACAGGCCACACCCCCCACCAGTGCACGAATCCCATGCACCAGGCCTCTAGTAAATGTATAAAGTTCAAACTTCTTAGCCAAGACTCTAATGATTATCTTACCCGGGCTTTATAGCCACACTTTTATACCTTAGTTCCTTCCATTCTGACCCTCCCCACCTCCCCTCAGATACCCTCTGTGCCTTGATTTCCCATTCCTACGTGTAGACAATATTTTGATTCTATGTCTCTGGTTTTATGTATATTATGCTCTTAACTTTCCTCTTTATCTTGTGAACATGTGCTTACCTTGTAAACTTGACTCCAAATGACTTCTCTTTTTGCCCAGGTCTTCTAGGCAGACTTCGTACTACTTTTATCTTTACGTGTTAGTAACTCGGATTTTGTATTTTAATGCAAAAATGATCAGACTGTCCATTGTGTTCACTGTGAACCATGTGAGCTGAGAGTCTGCGATGTATGCCTCTTCTTATTTTTATGGTCAGACACAGTGCCCTCGCACACAGAAGAGGGTTGCCGACAGTAAAGGATCCTTACCCCACATCGTGGACCTGTCCTGGTGCAGTTACTCAGTCAGAATCAACCAAGTTACTCACCCCGGTGCCCTGCCAGGGAAGGGAAGCAGCCTCAGAAATGCAATAGTGTAGTGTTCAAGTGAATATAAACAGGAGTTTCACGAATCAACCCTCCGAGGAGAGGCAAGGAGAACCGGCCGGTTGAGTGCGGTGCTAAGACATCAATCAGGACAAATAATTCAAACTTAAATGAGATGGAGATTGGCAGGCCCTCCTTCCTCGCTAATGCAAACCACTCTTCACTTCCATCCCTGGCGACAGCATCCAGACACCCTCTCCA
Source organism: Cnephaeus nilssonii (assembly GCF_951640355.1). Classification (NCBI taxonomy): domain Eukaryota; kingdom Metazoa; phylum Chordata; class Mammalia; order Chiroptera; family Vespertilionidae; genus Cnephaeus; species Cnephaeus nilssonii. The sequence goes on from NC_137092.1 coordinate 42,517,572, forward strand.
CCGCCCCCTCCTGTTGGCCAAACCGGAGGCATTTCCGCTCCTTCTCCTGTTATTCTTCCCGCTCCCTGGGTTGTGTGCAGAGCAGACAGACGCGAGTGGCTGCAGACGCAGGGGGACGCGGGGAAGCAGGAAGAGCAGCAGGAGCAGGAACTCAATCGAGTAAAGGAGGCGTCCTCCTTTTGCATTAGTTCATTCAGTGCATGAGTGCCGAGGTCACGGTATATGCAGTTCCTAGGGTTTGTGAGAGTCCAATGGCTTGGTGTATGGGCATCCTTTAGAAAGGTGCCTGGGCCATAGTATGGGCTCAATGTGAAGGTTATTAAATTAAGTGATGAGCTATGATCACTGTGCTCATGGGGGGGATGCATTCAGCTGCTAAAGCGCCCCCTGTGACCGAAAGGCAGGGAAGGGCTGGGGTGGGGGCAGGTGTGGAATGAGGACCAGACCTGTGGCCTGTGTGCCTGGCCCCCACCACCCTCTTTGGGGCTTACAGGCGCTCAGACTTCCCACGCTCTCCAGAGGCCTCGGGTGCGCACTGCCTCCCTCTGTGCTGCTGGGCCAGCAGAGGCACTTCCTAAGGTCATGTGGGGGAGTGCCAAGGTCACGTGGGGAGTGCCAAGGTCACGTGGGGAGTGCCAAGGTCACGTGGGGAGTGCCAAGGTCACGTGGGGAGTGCCCACAGAAAGATAAGGAACCTTCTTATTCTTGTTCGTTCTCATCTGCACACCAGATGGGGTTCCAAATGAAACTGCATCTGTGCTTGCCCGTGGAGCACACACACTGTAAGATGAAAACTACCTTGGAAGGCCACTGGGAGTGGGTGCCTTTCCTGCGGGCATGGAGCCACTGCTCGCAACCTAATAACAGTCATCAGAAGGATCACCACAGCATGATGAGAAAATACCAGCTGGGTGTGCTCCATACTTGAATCTCTCCAGCATAAGTCCATTCATTTGAAAAAATTCATCCATGTTCTTTTAATTTTATTAATAAACTTATAATTTTCATAAAATATTAAACATCACCTGTTGTTTTCCTAATAGTTCTAATATAGGCTGCAATTCCTCCAGTGCCATTTTTCAATGTTTTCCTATAGGAAACTTTCTGTCGTGTTTTTTGTTCCTTGACCCTAAGTCTTCATTTTGAGAATTGAGTGAGATCCTTATCCTATCTAATAAAAGAGTAATATGCAAATTGACTGTCATTCCAACACACAAGATGGCTGCCCCCATGTGGACACAAGATGGCTGCCACAGATGGCCAGCAGGGGAGGGCAGTTGGTAGGGACCAGGCCTGCAAGGGAGGACAGTTGGGGGCAGTCAAGCCTGCAGGGAAGGGCAGTTGGGGGTGACCAGGCCTGCAGGGTAGGGCATTTGGGGGGGGGGGGGACCAGACCAGCAGGGGAAAGCATTTAGGGGCAATGAGGCTGGCAGGGGAGGGCAGTTAGGGGTGACCAGGTCAGCAGGGGAGGGCAGTTAGGGGCAATCAGGCTGGCAGGGGAGTGGTTAGGGGGTGATCAGGCTGGCAGGCAGAAGTGGTTAGGGGCAATCAGGAAGGCAGGCAGGCGAGCAGTTGGGAGCCAGCAGTCCTGGATTGTGAGAGTGATGTCCGACTGCCCGTTTAGGCCCGATTCTACCTGGATCGGGCCTAAACGGGCAGTCAGACATCCCTCAAGGGGTCCCAGATTGGAGATGGTGCAGGCTGGGCTGAGGGACACACACCCCCGTGCATGAATTTCATGCACCGGGCCTCTAGCTAATAATAATACCAATAATGAGGAGTGTTATTATTCTCATGATAGTTTTCTGTGGCAACAATAGATGTTTATAAACACAAAAAAGAATGTTTACAGATACAGTGGCCAAGCCAGGCATGACCCCCAGACAGAGACACAGCAGCCCAACTCCACAGCCAGTGGGGGCACTCATTCCCTCAAAAATCTTCCTCACATTTTGCTCCCTGTCTGGAATTCCATCATCAGGATTTCAGACTTGACTGCAACTTAATGTGATGAGGACTTACCGCTGACACCAGTTTCTCCTGGGCATGAAACCCCCAAAGCGATCCCATCAGGGCTGGGGGTATGGGGCCGAAAGTGCGGGGTGTCTGCAGGGATGAAAGTTAGGAGTTCGGGGCACAGTGATCCAGGGGGAAGCCTCAGGACCCTGTGGTTCCCCAGGCTCCTGACCGTAAGTCTCTCCTTTATGTTCCCACCCACCCCTCCTTCTCTGGCAACCTCTGCACGGCATGTTTGAACATCCACCAGCTAGGGGTCAGCATTCTGGGGGGCAGGCTGCTATGCTGCTGCCTACAAGGTCTACCCACTTGGAAAAGTGTCCCGGGAGCCTCTCAGGCTGCACATTGTCCTCCTTTGGCCCATGCGTGGGCCCCAGCTCTCCCGTAGCGCTCACACCGACGAATGACTCCCAACTCCTTGCTGGTCCAACTTCCCCGCTGCACTGGCACTGCCTTCCCAGGAGAAACGAGGTCTCTTGTTCACTCATTCATTCACTCAGTGAGGGCCCCCGTCAGTGCTTAGTCCCAGGCAGCACCTGTCCTTGGCCAGAGAAGAGCTCAAGGCATGTCTGTGGGGTGAATGAGTGAATGAACAAATGATGGAATGAGTGAATAAATGATGGAATGAGTGAGTAAAGTGGCCACCACAGTGAACACAAACTTCTACTTTATAAGTTCACCATCTGGTCCTTGTTGCTGATGGTCACAAACTGCCATCAGAGGCAGATGTATAACTGTCTCTCTTCTGGAACGTTCTGTAGCGAGGTGCAGGAAGAGACCTTGTGATGAGAGTAAGATTAAGCAGGTTGATAACATCAGACTCCAATCACCCTCCCCGTGGTGGACCGAATGATGAATGCGCGCCTGTCAGGCCTCTAAATTCCCGGAGCACCTGTCTCCGGCTTCCAGGGAAGCCCTTCCCGTCTGTTTCTGAGCAGAAGTGAGGAAATGCATTTCAACCTTAACTTTATCTTGGCAGCTCCAGAAACTGGTTTTACTTCCTGGAATTTCCCATCAGGAGGCTGTTTTCCTGGACTTCCTTTGGCCTCTTCACTCGCTGACAGGGCGGAGAGGTTGGGCTAGACTGTTGACATGTCCAGAGATGGGCAAGAGGGAAGTGCACCTTGGAGTTTCTTAAAAACACATTTTCAGGGCAGAGCAGGTATTTTATTTGAAGCAACATCAGAAAATATACTTGGGGACCAAACAATGTCTAAGGGGTGGCAAAAGCAAAGAACCCTGGTTTTTCCAACAGGTTTGCCTGCTGTAGGCACCCTTGTCATTTCAGGGATAGGAGACAGTCATGGGCGTTAGAGCTGACACTTTGTATCTAATTCCACTAGTGCAGGTTGCCATGGTGAGATGCCGTCCTGGAGCTCTGGAGCGGTTGCAGGTGGAGCAGAGCCACCTTCCACTGTCTCCCTTCCTTCATTTCCCATGGTCCTCTAAAAATGTACCCTGTTCTAACATGCTAGTGGCCCCGTGCACGGAATTTGTGCACATGAAAAGGGAATTAATTAGAGGAAATATTCTAATATTGCTGTTTGCCCTTTCTCTATTATAGAAGTGTAAAGATGAAAGAAAATTAGTAAGATCTATATGAACATCTCCCTGCTGTCAGAGTCTGGGGCGCGCTGCAGGACCTAGAGTCAAGTCCCCGCCCACCACCCGCACGAGCTTCAAAACGCAGGAGACCCAGACCCGGCTGGCCCCACCCCCATCAAGCCCCTCTGGGTGGGGGCGCAGCCTCAGGTCCCCCAGCCTGGCACCGGGTGAGGGGCTCAGGCTCAGTTCCCCCAGCCTGGCACTAGGTGGGAGGCACAGACTCAGGTCCCCCGTCAAGCCCCACTGGGTGGAGGGCTCAGCCTCAAGTCTCCTGGCCCAGCACCGGGGCAGGGGGCATGGCCTGAGGTCCCACAGCCCAGCACTGGGACAGGGGGGCACGGCCTGAGGTCCCCTGTCAAGCCCCGCCAGGCTGAGGGTGTGGCCTGACATCCCCTGTATAACCCCACAGGGCAGGGGCCATGGCCTGAGGTCCCCCCAGCCCAGTGTTGGGTCAGGGGGCATGGCATGAGGTGTCCTGGCCTGGCACTGGGGCAGGGGGCACAGCCTGAGGTCCCCTGTCAAGCCCTGCAGGGCGGAGGGCGCAGTCTGAGGTCTCCCAGCCCAGCGCCGGGGCTGGCGGGGTGGGGGGGCACGGCTTGAGGTCCCCGTCAAGCCCTGCGGGGCAGGGGGTGCGGCCTGAGGTCCCTTGCCCTGGCCAGGCGCCACGTAGCCAGCTTCAGGTCCCTGCTGTTTGGTTGTGATGTTACGGCATCCTGGCTAATTTGCATATTCCTCTATTGATATAGATAGATAGATAGATAGATAGATAGATAGATAGATAGATAGATATAGATAGATAGATAGATAGATAGATAGATAGATAGATAGATGATAGATAGAACTTACAAAGTTGTTCAATATTCAACAGGACTTAAGCAACGTGTGGGTATGATACTGTGCTCAACATCATGGGGGTTTGAGGATGCGTCAGACACTTCCCCCGCCTCCCCGCCCCCCCCAGTCTCCAGGAAGCATAGAGTCTGCTGTCAGGACAACACGACAGCCTCCGAAATGACGTGCAGCGGGAGCCTGGGAGCAGGCTCCGGGCGGGACACTGAACCTGCGGGCTGCCTGTAATGGAACCTGACTGCGCGTTGCCAGCTATCATCTTGGTAACCATCCAGGGAATGTCCTTTCCGGGCGCTGAGCTGGATGCACATTTGTTCACCAATCTTGCGTTTTCCATCGCTTGGAACTGTCATCCATATTTCTCCAGGGGTCCCTGGCATCACTCACCCGAGTCCCAAAAGCAGTCCCTCGTGATCATCGCTGCTGAGTGGAACAGGCTGTCCTAACTACCCAGAGTCGCACGTGTTCCTTCCACGAGGATTCCAGCTACAGGGATCGTCACAGCTTAGGTCAGAAGGTGAGGCTCTAACCCGTCCGATCTGGGCCAGGTGGTGTTTTCAGTGGGAACCAGTGGCTGATGTGGGGTAAATACTGGGACACTGCGCCCACTCACCCAGGCCGAGGCTTGGCGCTGAGCGCCATTTCTCCTTCCCACCTGCCTCACTCCACAGCAACACCAGGACCTGTGGCCTGGAGCCAGTCGCCTGCTGTAGGTAATAATGGCAATGCGTTCGACTCGTTTAGATGTTATTTAAATTTGTTTACATTAGTTTTCATTTGATTTGTGCGCAATATTTACAAATTACTTTCTCAAAAGTTATAGGCCTTAAGAGTCCATGAAATGTGTCAGACCATTTAGTTATGCCCATTTCTAAGCCGAAGACATGTGTGTTTATGCCTTAGAAAAAATAAATATTCTAAAATCAGTGGAATGTTTATCGTGCATATTACAATAAAAGCAAAATAGTGGAAATCTAAATAAGCATTATGCATTATTTCACGTTTTTCTCTCAACAAGAGGTTATAGGCTTAAAATAATTTAATTTTTTTCATTTGTATGATGCATCTGCCACCGACATTTCATTCCTGCTTCTGAAAGCATTAGCAAATTACTCAGCGGCATCAAGCACCCCCCCACTATACCTCATCTTTCAAACCCAGCTCTTGTTGTGGGAGAAAGAGCACTTTTCAAAAATCACCTGCTCAGCTGGGGCTCTGCATTATAATCTGAAAGCATTTGGAGAAAGCAGGTCCCCTCCAGCGCGGAACGAGAGCCCTGCTCTTCAGAACAAACGCCCAAGTACCAACGATCTCCCGCCGGTTCCTCGTGCTTACCCACGCGCAGCTTCTGCGCCTGTAAATTCAGAATACATGAGAAGATATTTTATTTGAGTTTTGCTGTGGGATTCCTCTTCCCTCGAGACCCTGAGAGAGAAACTTTCCCATCGGCGAGGAGGACCTACTTCCTGCAGGCACGTGACCGCCTTCCAGAGCCGGAGGCTGGTTTGCTTCCGATGCATTAATACCAACAAGGACCGCGCTGGGCGTCTGGCAGTCCGGCTAGTGCACAGGGCGCTCGCACATCCCCGTTGCATTCACGACCCACAAGTCCCTGTGAGGTCTGCGCGGACAGAGACCTGGGAAGGAGGCCAGGGACCGGACACAGCTGCACAGCCAGCCCGTGTAGGTACCACAGGCTGGACGCCCGGACGCTGCATGTGCGTGTGTGTGCAGGTGTGCATATCCGTGTCCACGTGGTGTGCTGGGCTGCACCTCACCCGCCTGTCGCAATAGGAATGAGAGGAAAGCTTCTGAGAGAAAACGCCTTCCTTTGCCCTCTTAACAAATGATGAGCAGGCCAGAGGAAAGTGAAGGCCAGAGACAGCTGCTGAGCCAGGCTGCCGGGGCTGAGGGAGGGGGGGCACAGGAGGTGCTGGTGCAGGTGCCTGTGGGACCCAAGCCAGGGTGGACAGGGCTGGGAGCCGTGGTGGGCGGGGCCGCCCTCTCCCCTTGGCAGTGAAGTCATCGCAGTGAGCTCCATGCTCTTGGATGGAGATCGCTGAACATCCATTCATTCCTTTCTCACACGTGTTTACGGAACATAAGCCACGTGCTCAGTCACGAAGGTGGCGCCAGGGGACGGGAGAGGGGCATCCGGTCCCACAGTGCAGGCGCGCAGGCTTGCGGAGAGGAGGGGTGCGAGCCCTCTGCATGGGCAGGAGGAGAATCTAAGTAAAATAGAAAACAAAGCGCACATCAACCAGACACGTGGGAGGTCGCATAAAGGAGGCCTCCATGCTCCTGAAGTTGGAGCCAAAGCTTCGTGGAGAACCTGGGGCTGAAGATGAATGAGAAAGTATTGATTTAGGAGTTAGAAGCAGCAAGTCACAGCACTCAGCGAGGGGATCCTCCGTTTTAGGAATAGGAGAGACGAGGGTGCCCAGGGCCCGTGCTGCAGAGAGACCCCGCTGGTCCTGGGAGGGCCGTGGGAACACACTCTGGAGGGCACCTCCCTGAGTCCCCGGGACCTCGGCCTCCCCCCTGGTCCTCGGGCCTGACTGGAACCTCCCAATGCCCGGAGTTCGTCCTCCACAGAAAACCCTCCAGGTGTCTCCCAGGTCTTCCCCTTTCCAATCGGAACATCCCAACCTTTTCTGCCAGCCCGCAGTCCGAAATCTTGGAAGTGGGTGCAGAAGACAGAGCTGAGAATACAGTCCTTCTGTGGTCAGCTGGGGCCACCCCGGGGATGCTGGCCCAGAGATGTGGGCGTAGTGAGGACTGTCCTGAAGGCCCGTGCGGGTGGAGACACGTCTCCTTCTTAGTTGGCTGCCTTTGTGAGACTGTTAACATAAACACATTCAAACCTGCAAAGAATTTGAGCCCAAAGAGTTTATTTGAGCCAAACTGTCCACAATTGCCAAGAGGCAGAACCTCAACAAATTGAGATGATGCTCCGGAGAATGGCGGGTTACATCTGTATTTATACATTGCAATCAAAGGGACGTAGGTGCGTTACATGAACTCCATTGGTGATAGATTAGAGAGGCGGGAGAAAGCAAAGCGGGGAAACCCCTGGGATTGGATAAAAAGTGAAGTGATAGACCCATACTTAGGTGGGTGCAGGAACAACTTTGTGGTGACTTTAGGTCTGAGTTGCAAGACTGCCATGCAGGCCGCCCCTGAGCCTGTCAGGTCAGCATGTGGCCCCTTCCGCCCACAGACCAACGGGTGTCTGGGTTGGTGGTGGTGGTGGTCCCCTGCCCCTTTGCTGGGACTCTTCCTTCTCTGTTGATAAGTTAAAAGCCTGCGCCTGAGCAAACAGCGCTGAGCTGGAGTCCCGAGCAGGTCCTCCCGCTCCTCACATGGAACCTACTCCTCTACACACAAACACGCCTCCGATTCCCGATGAGAGGCTGGTACTCGCTGGTCTGGAGCAGATACAGCTGGTGCGCGTCACGCGCATGGGGTGTGGGCAAGGCCAGCGTGCGCGCGGACCTGGATCCCTGAAGAAGCCTCAGGACTCCTGGTTTAACCTTCGCCCTTTGTTCATAGGCATGGCAACTGAGACACCCCGTGAGAGCCCGCAGAGACCCTGCCCGCTGCGGCTTTATCCATCCTGTCGATTTCTCCAATACCTCCTAAGGTTTGGCTCAATTCTCAGACTGCAGCGTTCTGTGCGATAAACCCCCCTAGAGACCCATTCAGAGGCCTGTGACGTGCAGCCAGGAGACGGCTCTGTGAGCGACAGGGCCATGGCAGTGATTTTGAAATCGCTTTTAGGAAGCCCAGCCAGGGTTTATGGTGCAGGCTTTTAACTTATCAACTTATGGAGTCCCAGCCAGGCTGAGTCAGCAGGAGGCGAGAAGGGGGGTAGGGGGTGAAAAGGAGTTGCTGAGTCACCAATCAATTTCATCCTCACTGAAAGTTAGATAACCAAGCAGAGTTTGCTTCCTAATGTGAGGTATTAGGGGAACACAGTCCCAACTAGGAAGTGTTCCAAATGTAAATTGAGACAGAATCCAATTAAAATTTGGAATCGAACTTTCTGTCCACAAGAAATAGGAGGAAGAGAGAAGCTGAATGACTCCAGGAACCTGGCACATTCCGACCTAGTTGTTTCAGAAAGTCAACCAGGAAGCTAACAACAGGAAAAAATAAATTTAAAAGGGAGGGATGTATGATAGTTCTGGATTAAGAGAAATTTTAAAAATATGTATGATACGATAAACAAAATAAGTAAACTGTTATATTCTGATTGAACAAGCCAACTATAAAAAATTTTTAAGGCAATTGGGTCATTTAAATATGAACTGGGTATTGGATGGTATTTAGAAAATATTGTTACTTTTAGGTTATAATGATGGATTATAATAACATGTAAGACAATATTACCTTGAAATGCAAACTACAGCAGTTGGAAGAAAATGGAGGCTAGTGTTGGATTCAGATTACTCAGAGGAAAGCTCAGAAACAGGCGGAGTGAAGGGCCTGGGACACACGCGTTTCATGTTTATAACACAGCGTGTTTAGGAATCAGAGTGGCGAAAGGAAACCTAACCCTGAGAATATGATATTTCGGATCCGTGACACTTAGCAGAATGATTAACACTAAGCACATGTTGGGGCGCTCTGAGTCACCAGTGCCGATGGTGCCGCCCCCCGGGCCCCTCCCCAGGCGCCGGAAGAGCCTGCAGGTGATGAGATGCTGAGAGTAAGGAAGACGCATCAGGTGGGAAGCAGGTGGATTTCCCACTGGAGCAGTTCCAGGAGTGACTGCAAGTCTGACTGGATTCCTATCCCTCCCTCCAGCCAGCCCATCTGACTCTTAACCTCTCCTAATAAAAAGATGTAATTCACTTGCACCAGTTTAGGCATGAACATTAAAAAAATTTTAAGCATAATGAGCTTTAAACAGCAGATTAGCAGGAAATGAGAGTGTTACCCTCACAGCAGTGGTGGGAGCGGCCTCCTCTCTGATCACCAGGGCGCTGCCTGCACGTCAGACACCAGAGGAGCAGCCGGGACCAGCGCGGGGGCATCCGAGCAGCCGTGGGCAACGGACTCGCCTGGACAGCCCCTGCCCAGCTGGTGCCAGTTTGAACACATATTTTTCTCACCAGATGATCATATCTCACAGGCATAGCCAGGCCATTCAGCTGGCGCTCCTGCCGGCTGCCCACTTGGCTGAGGGCCGTTGGAAACGCGGGCTGTCGGCCAGGAGACACGGATTGCTTCTCTCTGTGTCGAGGGTTTGAGGTTCCGCTCTGCTTGGTGGGCAGGCAGGAAGCTCTCTGCTGGTGCTCGGGTGCACGGAAATCTCTCTTGGTTCATCCGAGAGAATGCAGTAAGGAGTCGCTATTTCTTTGAAAAGTTACGAGTGGGTAACGTTGACCCTAAAATCCACCAAACGCAGTCGTAGGCCCACGCCCTGGTCCCTCGGGCACGTGACAGCCCAGGCTGCCATCTGACTGACGTCAGCAGGCCCGTCTCCACCTGGCCGCGGGAAGCCCAGGCAGATGCTCTCCATTTGGTCATTTATGTCTGGGACCCTCCCCATCGCAGGCGCAGGGCTCAGGTGGGCGCATCCTGGGGAAATGAGGAGCGTGGCTTCTTTATTGTAGAGCCAGCGATGTGGGGAGAGTTTCTAACAGCAAGAAGCTTAGGTGCTGGACAAGGAGGTGAGGGAGTCCTCCGTGGACTCGGCTGCTTGGGCTTTTTTACGAAAGGCGTGACCCACGTTGGCTGTGCATAACCAGAGGCCAAGTGTATTTACTCAGGGTCAGGTTCGTTCACTCTGCAGGTTTCTATGCAGGAAACTCTACACATGCATGGACACACACAGACGGCTTCTGTTGTCGAACCCTGCCCCCATAATGCAGACAGGAGCCCCGGAGTGTGCGTTGGGAAGGACAAACCAGAAAACTCAGAATGCAAAGCATGGCATGTCCTCGGTCCGTGGGGAACCTTCCATGGGCTCATCTGGGTCTCTAAGGGTGGCAACTGCAGGCAGCTCATATGTGTGTGGGCTCTTCTCCTTCCTCCTCCCTCCCCACGTCCCTGGACCCCCCTCCTCCCCGTGGCGTGACTCGTGCTGGCTGTGGGTGACATTTACTCCCACCTCCTGGAAGGGCTGTCATGTCTTACAGGAGACAGAGCGTATAAAGTGCCCAGGGTGGAATGTCACTCAGAAAAAGAGGTTTGTAAACAAATAAGGCCCAGGACAGGCCTGGCGATGTCACGCATTCAGACTTTGCTTTAAAGGCCGACTGTAAACCCCCGCACGCACACACTGCTGTTCCCATGGAGCTTTGTGAACGCAGCCCTGCACCTGTGTCAGTCGCCGTGGTCTCCCCGGTCCCGGGACGAGCGCCCCGATAGCCGGCCAGGAACAGATCACAGGGACTAGGGACCCTCAGAGTGGTCCTCCGGACACGGTGCGGAGCTCTTCCGTTTCTCTCGTGTAAAAACACACACAACTGGACTCAAATGTTTAATCTGCCCATTTCTTTATCTTTTCATGTCTTATAAGGACAAATGAGCCACCCATGTATTGTTCTTCAATTCCTTGAAGAAATATTTAATGAGCTACTATAACATTCCGCTGCTCGGCAAGCTCTGCTCTCAGATTGCTTAGAGTCAAAAGGTAAAAAGCCCCAAGAAACCAGAAACACCAATCAGAAAGGATATATGCACCCCTATGGTCAGAGCAGCACAATCCACCATAGCTAAGACCTGGAAACAGCCTAAGTGCCCATCAGCAGATGAGTGAATAAAAAGCTGTGGTACATCTACACAACGGAATACTACGCTGCTATAAAAAAGAAGGCACTTGTACCATTTGCAACAGCATGGATGGACCTGGAGAGCATTGTGCTAAGTGGAATAAGCCAGTTGGAGAAAGATAAATACCACATGATCTCACTCATTTGTGGAATATAATGAACAACATAACCTGATGAACAAATAGATACAGAGATATAGAAGCATCGATCAGACCGTCAAACCTCAGAGGGAAGGCAGGGGAGGGTGGGGGGGCGTTAAGAGAGCAACCAAAGGACTTGCCTGCATATGAGCATAACCAATGGACACCTACAGACAGTAGGGGGGTCAGGGCATGTGCTGGGTGGTGGGAGCGGCCGGGGAGAGGTCAATGGGGGAAAAAGAAGACATACGTAATACTTTAAACAATAAATAATTTAACTTTTTTAAAAAGAAAGCACAAACACCACTGTTAATATAAGGAGACACACGTGGTCAGTGAAGAGCAAACCACTATGGAGGGGGTGCTCAGAAAAGACCGCTGACGAGACTCCTGCTCTGCGGGCAGAGGCCAAACCGACTTTACCACCATTGTGCCCTCCAGGCTAATGACTTAGCCCCGCCTGGCGAGGCCTCTATAGTGAATCCCTCATCTGGGAAAGCGGTGGGAGGTGGGGCCTTGAGGACTGGCCAGACTCGGGGGGCTCTGAGCAGCGCGGGGTGCGAGTGGACGCTGGAGAGCAGCAGCTGACTATGCTGTGAGCACGACCCGGCCAGACATTATTTCTTTAAAGCAATTGGCCGCCGAGAAGCACTGGGCCATGGAAGCCAGCAACAAACAAAGATCTATTACATCATCCTGCTGCTCCCTGAGGCCCCGGTCAGCGGTCAGCGGTCAGCGGGGGGCCTGGTGCTGCCTTGCTGCAGAGCTGTGGGTCAGCCGGGGAGGGGCCCAGGGACCGACCGCTCCCTGCTTCCTCCGAGGCTCTTGCAGAACGTTCCCAGGACCCCGATGAGCAGGGTGTCAGCTCTCCCGGCTCTGCAGCCACGGCGCCCAGTTTATTTTAAATAAAAACTACTCAGGTCCTAGCAGGAAGAAGGCGCATCTCAAGTTGTTCTTTTCCGAGGCTGCTGGCGCCTTGGAAAGGAGGCTTCTGCTGTTGAATCTCCTTTCAGCAAAGCGCGCAGAAGTGTTCACAGACATTACGGAGGAGTCTGCCCTCCTACGATGATTCTGGCATTATTTTCTCAGCTCGTCCTACTACAACCGTAAGCCCTGGTGCTGCCCACCCAATGACTGCCGCTGCTCCCTGGGCCACCACTGCAGGCGCGGGGGAAACCTGGACTCTCCCCGGCCTCGGGATCCTCCCGCCCTGCTCACCTGGTCATCCCGGCTTCCTGGGTTCTTTGTCACATCAAACACATGCACACACAGAGGTCTAAGGTACTTACGGTGGCTGGGATTAGACTTGTTTGCTTGCTGGCTTGCCAAGGCTCATCAGAAATGGTCCAAGCTGATCCGAGCTCCCTGTGAGAGTGAGTTTACTCCTTTGATGCCCAGAAGAGGGCACAGCAGAAATGGCACCATCAGAAAGTAGAGTGGGGTGCCGAGAGCCACACCTCGGCTTCCTACGAAAGGGCTATGTAGCCACCACCATCCGGCACCTGAGGCCAACTCAGCCAGGATTTGAACAGGCGCAGCTGAACCTCGCCACATTGTCCTTCTCTCCAGTATCTTCCCTGTAATTACCATGGTTTCTGCAGGTGACTGGAGTCTTATCTAAAACTAGAGGCCTGGTGCACAAAATCTGTGCACTCAGGGGAGTCCCTCAGCTCAGCCTGCACCCTCTCGCAGTCCAGGAGCCCTCAGGAGATATCCAACTGATGGCTTAGGCCCACCCCGGTGACTGAAGGCTTAGGCTAACTCCCTGTAGCAGGGAGCGGGCCTAAGCCATCATTTGGACATCCTTAGCGCTGCTGTGGAGGCAGGAGAGGCTCCTACTACCACCGCTGCACTCACTAGCTGTGAGCCCAGCTTCTGGATGAACAGTGCTCCCGCTGTGGGAGCACACTGACCACCAGGGGGTAGCTCCTGCATTGAATGTCTGCCCCCTAGTGGTCAGTGCATTTTATAGCGAGCAGTTGAGCAGCCTTAGCATATCATTAGCATACTAGAGGCCCAGTGCACGAATTCATGCATGGGTGGGGTCCCTCGGCGTGGCTGGCAATCGGGGGCCGATCAGGGCCGTCTCACCCAGTCCCAATCAGGGCCAATCAGGGCCAGCCAGCTGGGGGGAAGGATGGTGGGAGGTTGGCCAGCCCCAGGAGGTTGGCTGTGGGAGCACACTGACCACCAGGGGACAGCTCCTATGCTGAGTGTGCATGGTCAGTGCGTGTCATAGCGACCGGTTGTTCGGTTGTTCGGTTGTTCATTCATTTGGTACTTAGGCTTTTATATATATAGATCATGCTTTGATTGGTTGAATGGCTGACCAGACACTTAGCATGTTAGGCTTTTATTATATAGGATGATGTAAATGCATCATGACAGAGGCTGCGTGGTAAGGCCTAAGACGTCCCCTCTATTAAAGAAATCGGGGACCGTATTGTCACGCACTCATTCAGTGAACATCTCCAGTGCTTTCTCTAGTCCTGAGCAGTCTTCCTGTGGGTTCCCAGGTGACGGAATTGCTACAACGACCCCCGAAGGCCCCTCTGAGGAGACACTGACGCAGACCGCACTGGCTTATCTGACTCTCAGATTTGTTTTGTTTTGGTCATTTGTACGTTTCTTACAGTGGAATCTGTGTCTGACATGCTAGACTTGGACCGGTTCACATTGACAAAAAGATCTGAGTCTCTAGGCCCCTAGCAAGACGGCCTCTGCAAGGCCTCCTGGGAGATCGGACAACTGCCCGTGGGGACCATGAAGAATGGACTCGTCGTCTCCTCGGACAAACAGTTGGCAGGAGTCACACGTTTCCCAACATTTAGGATCCAGGCAGCACTGTGACGGGGTCCTGGGTGACTGGTGTCCATGGTGGGCAGACCCCAGTGGCCCCGCTTCCTGGTGTCCTGCCTCGTGTGAACGCTTCCTCTCGAGTGTGGGAGAGGCTGTGGCTGCTCCTAACAGCCCAGCCAGGGACTCCCTGAGGCCTGTCCTGCTCGGTCGTGGCAGCTGCCGTAGGAGGCCCCCTTGGGGACTGGAGAAGCTGTGGCAAGGAACCGGGGTGGCCTCTAGGACCTCAGGGGGTCTCTGTCCACAGCCAGCACATAGCTGGGCCTCTAGTCGGACAGTCCCCAGGACGGGTTCTGCCAGCGTCCCGATGAGCGTGGGCCAGAAGTCTCCCCGCTCACCGCAGCCTTGCACAGCGTGAGAGCTGGAGCAGAGGGTCCACTAAGCTGCCCCACTCTGACCACAGCACCTGTGAGACCCAGGCCAGCTGTTGGCTGAGTCCACGGGGTTTTACTGCCCCCAATGCCCTCTGCCACCACCTGCCCTCTCATGCAGCACCGCTGTCTGCCTGCCCAGCCCCCGTGGTCCTGCACCGCTCAGTGTCCCCGTGTATTCCTGAGTGCACCTCGCTTTCTGAAGCGCCGGCCTCACCCTCCCGCCCCTTACTATCCACTTGCTCGCTCATTGGCCACAGAGCCTCTGACCCCACCCCCCTGGGGGCCAGTTTCCCTCCTCCTGTAACAAAGGACCACACACCCGGGCTGACAGCAGCGCTGATGGACTTGCAGTCCTGTGGGCAGGGACACAGCGGCGGCGCTGGGGGTGGCAGGCACGTCTCTGTCCAGGGGCTCGGGAGAACCAGCCTCTTCCTTCAGCAAGAATAGCCCAGCCCCTCACGCTTCCTCAGGTCCTTCCTCTGCCTCCTTCCCCCGCGGGACTCCCTCGATCACAGAGGCCCAGGGTCCGGGGCACCCTCCCGCCTCAGTCAGCTGCGGCGCCGTCACAGTTCCACCCGTTTAGCTTTGCGTGTCGCCCTGTAACACCTGGGGACGGGATGCAAATGTCACGGCCGGTTTCCCTGCCTTCACACGTTATGAGAGCTGTCAGTTCAAATAACAGTCTGAGGCCTCCCTGAAGCTTGGGGTTCACCCTCCAGGGGACGAACACCCTCAGGAGACCCACAGAATGCTTACATCTAAGGGCTCTGCTCCCCATGGCTTCCTGGCACTGGGCACGCCCCGAGGATATATTTTAAGGGGGGACATTTAATGGCTCACAAACCACAACATAAAAATGACGCCTGGGTCCGCCTTCTTGTGAAAACGTCTCCCAGTGTGCCTTCACGGTTCACACCCTCTGATCTCCTCTCACAACCTGAAGGGCTGGAGGTGCAGCTGGGTGATGAGCTGAGAGTGAGGCCGGAGCCGCTCAGAGCCGGTGCCAGGCCTGCAGGGCGGGGGCAGGGGGCAGCCACTGCGTCACAGCCCCCAGCAGCAGTGGCTTCAGGGGCTCCGCTGGGCGACTCCCCGGCGTGCAGCAATGGTCTCAATGGGAGTCCCAGATTTCCCAATAAATCTCCAAACAAAATTAATTTTAATGGCTTTAATCAGCCTTAATGGACTGTTCCTATTAGTATCTGCTCCTTTTGTGAGCTTGTGGAGGAAATACTTAGAGGAACAAACCAGCAGGCCAAACAGGGAAACAATTGGTCCAAAATCTTTTGCAATTAATTGCCCGTGTGCTATCTACTCACATCCCTAAGACTGGGACTAGGTCATTGGTTCAGACAGGGCCAGGAGCCCAGACTCTGATTTATTTCTCTTCAAAATGGCTATTTCCTTCCTAATAGACAAGCAGTCAAGAGGAAAAAACACACACGTGTTATTTCTTAACGTGCTTTCCTGGGCCTCCAAGTCCCAGCTCCGAGAGCTGTCCCGAGGTCACTGCTTCCACTCTCCCCCCTTTAAAATCTGGCCGCGGTTGTCAAGAGGAAATTAATCTTTTGCAGCCAAATGAAATTTGGGCTTCCCAGCACTAGCCCTAATGAAAAATGCATTAACAGCATCAGAAAGCCCGGCTCACAGGACCAGAGGGCACATTTAAATAATTCCATGAATACAGATCAATATACTAATTTACTTATAGCCTCTGTGTGCCGTGTTCGCGTCTGAATAAGTCATCTGCACTGCAATGTTTCACGTGAATTTGCGGTATCTGCTGTTTTACATATTAAATTAATCTTGGCCTTCAGAGCTTCGTGTGGGACATTGAACCATGGGGCCTGGGGTTGGACTTCCTAACCCAGCCGGGGCGGCCGTCACGGGCTCACAGGGTCCCGGAGCCAGGCCTGAGCGCGAGGCAAGCACAGAGCAGAGGCTGCGGCGCCGCAGGCCCCCGGGGACTTCGGGGTGTGGAAGGGGAGCCCCCTGAGCAAGGCCGGGCCAGTGGCCTCATAAGCACCGGTGCCGGGAGCACCAAGGGGCGGCCACGGAAAGAGAGTCCGCCTCGAACGCTGGGTCCAGACGTGACCCGTCTCAGGAAAGGTTCTTACTCGCCAGGTTTCCTCGGTGCCGGCGCCTTACCGGTGCTTGGGAACAAAGAGGAAGGACCTGGACCGGGATGCTGGGAGCTAGGCGTCCACGCAGGCCAGCGCTGGGCACGGGTGACGGTGCTGCCCGGCGGCAGGGGCGGTACAGGCCCGAGCGCCAGCCAGCGCCCCCGCTGTGCTCCCTGTGCTCATTTCCACGGAACCCTTTAGGCACAGACCAGCCTCTCTCCCCTGGGAGTCTGCTCAGACGGGGCTGAGAATGGAGAGCAGCGGCTTAGTAACCGAGAGGCAATGGAGGTGGCACACGCAGCCCAGCCTCCCTCCTGCTACAGCGTGAAGCGCAGTCACCATCAGATCAGCAGTTCCCCCAAAGCTGGGGGCCGCCCCGCTCCCGGCAGCGTTACTAGCACAGTCGGCGGTGGACAGAGCCCGCGTGCCCACGGAGGCGGGTAGGTCATGCACATGGACTATTAGCCTGAGAAAGGAACGAATCATGGCACATGCTACAACATAGAGACCTCGAAGCTCTTATGTTAAGTTTAAAAAGCCAGACACCTCAGGACAAATCCTGTCCGGTCAAACTCACATAAAGTGCCCAGAGGAGTCCCGGGCACAGGGCAGGGGGGAGAAGGCTGCCATGGACCGGGGTGGGGGGCGTGGGGGAGGTGGTGGGAGTGTGGGGAGCTGGTGCTTAATGAGGGTGGGATTTCAGTGCCGGCAGATGAAAATGATGTGGATGATGGTGGTGACGGTTACTTAATCCCTAGAACTGTATCCTTAAAAAGGGTTAAAGTGGTAAATTGTGTGCTATGTATATTTACCCCAACGAAAGAAGCAGCACTTTTTAAAAAAGTAACAAAGCAAGATCTCAGCGGCTCTGCCCGTGCCGCCGCCTCCAGAAGTCCCTGTGCTGGGCACCCACCAGGCCTTCCGCTCCGCAGGCTTCCGAGGGCCGTGGCAGCTCTGACGCTCTTGGCAGTTTCAGGTATTTGCTTGAAATCGTGTGGGGACAGGGGGCGGTCAGCTTGCCCGGGCCCGCGGCGTCCTCCGCCTCAGCGCGCTGCATCAGGGCCCGTCTCCCCACCTGCTGTGGCGGGGTCGGAGGCGAATGAGCTTTGCAACATACAGAGAACGCTATGCAGTTGGGGCATAACGTTATTATTATGCTTGCCGAGAGAGAAGTAATGGCTTCTCTCCCCCACGGCTCCTGGGATTCTGGGCCAGCAGGGCTGTGAGACAGTCAGGCTGTGGCCTCTTCCCCTCCTCTGAGCCCTGAGATGACATTAAGGCGGCGAGAGAGCGAGGAAACTCCCGGTCACCAAGCTCACCTCAGAATGATGGGGAGGCTCCAGCGAGCAGAGATGTGTGTGGGGCGCGGGGTGGACCACGGAGCCCTGTGTGCACTGACAGGCCCTCTGCCCCGGCCGCGCCCTGTACAGCGCTGCGCACAGCCACGAGCGAGGACAGCGCCCCGCCTTTGGGGGCCCTGGGTCCGGGGCAGGACCGGCCTTCTGGGCTGTCATCCCTGTGGCCACCCCGAGCCCCCATTTGTTGCACATGCTGTCGCTGTCTTCAAGTTCTTGATCATTTGAGCAAGGCTCCCTGCACTTTATTTCACACTCAGCCCCAGAGATACGCAGGCGGTGCTGCTGCTGTGATGAAGGAGACGCCGGGGACACGCTCGGAGCAGAGGCCGCGCGGAAGCGTCCAGGATCTGCTGCAGATCCATGAAGGCCGGAGGGACCCGGATAGAAAGAAGACAAAGGGGAGCGGTGCCCCGTAGCAAAGCTCAGTGAGCACCGTAACGAGATGGAGAATTGCCCTGGAGAGCAGAATGAAGAGGGGAGCAGGGCAAGCCGCACCCACCAGCAGGGAGCGGAGCCGGCTGGTGGAGGGGGTGGGGACGGGTGAGCTGGGACAGGGTGAGGTCACAGCCTGCCACCTTGGCATGGCCACATCCCATGACTGCTTGGGATGGAGATGGAGTTCCTTATGGTGGTCTGCCCTAGGCAGCTCCTGCTTTGTAGTTTCCCAGCATGATCTGCTGTGGAACAACCCCCTGCCTCCAGGGCCCCGGATCTGGCGGCTCTGTGCCCACGTGGTTGGAGACTCAGCCCTCCTCCCAGATCACCAGGCACAGCAGCTGCATTATCTGCTCATTAATGCCCTTGGCCATTTTTACTGAAACCACTGAGCCACGCCGGCCGGGCTGTTTAATTTGTTGAAGAACTGCCAGTTTTCCAAAGCAGCGGCACCATTTGCATTCCCACCAGCAAGGTGTGGGGATACCGATTTCTCCACGTAGCGCTGCCTGTTGTGTTGTTTGCGTTTTGGATCACGGTGCTCACGGTGGGCGTGAAGCAGCCCCTCACTGGGCTTTGACTTGCAGTTTCCCGAAGGCTCGTGAGTCAGTGTCTTCTGTGCTTAGGCCCTTGGTCTGCCTTTGGAGAAATGTCTGTTCAGAGGCTTTGCCTACTTCTGAGTGAATCTTTTTAATATAGAGTTGTAGTGAGTGTTACGTATTCTGGATATGTCCCTTATCTGACACATGATTTGTAAATATTTTCTCCTATTTTTGCTGAAACCGGTTTGGCTCAGTGGATAGAGCGTCAGCCTGCGGACTGAAGGGTCCCAGGTTCGATTCTGGTCAAGGGCATGTACCTTGGTTGTGGGCACATCCCCAGTAGGGGGTGTGCAGGAGGCACCTGATCGATGTTTCTCTCTCATCGATGTTTCTAACTCTCTATCCCTCTCCCTTCCTCTCTGTAAAAAAGTCAATAAAATAAAAAATATATATTTTTTCTCCTATTCTGTGTCTTGTCTTTTCAGTTCCTTGATAAAATCATTGCAAGACAAAATTTTAACTTTTTATCAAGTTCAGATTATCTATTTTTTTATTTTGTTGTTAATGCTTTACTGTCATATGCAAGAAATATTTGCCTAAACCAAGATGGCAAAGACTTACACTTATGTTTTGCCTAAAAGTTTAAACGCCTTAGCTCTTACTTTTAGGTGGATGATCCACTTTGAGTTATTTTCGGTGTATTATACAAAGAAGGTCCAACTTCCTTCTGAATGTGGACTACCAGCTATTGCAGTAGCATTTGTATAAAAGACTCTTTCCCCATTGTCTCAGCATCTTTGTAGAAAATCAATTGACCATAAGATAAGAGTTAATTTCTGAACTCAGAATTCTACCCCATTGATCTACACGTCTACCCACATGCCAGTACCACACCATTTTGATTATTGTGGCTTTATGATGCATTTTCAAATCAGAAAGTGTGACTTCTCCAACTTTGTTCTTTATTATTATTTTAATATTTAAATTACTGCTGTTTATCCTGGGTTTTTAACCACTTCATTGTGTGGTATGTGGATGAAAGGGGCCACATGCTAACCTGACAAGCTCAGGGGAGGCCTGCATGGCGGTCTTGCAAACTCAAAGACCTAGAGTAACCACAGAGGATGGTCTGAAATTAAACTTTAACTAAAAGCAGTTATGGTGGGTAGTCACCTCCTAGGCCGATATCTTCCCTGACAAAGGTCAACCTTTACCTTATCTTGAGATGTCAGGGTAACTTGTAATTTCCCTTTTTCCAGACCCCTCAGGGCACAACCAAGTGCCCTGGATGCCAGGACAGACACCATAAATCCCTTCATTGTTATCATGTTAACTATCCTGTACCCACCTAAGCAAAATAAGTATGTGTCACCCTAGCTGGTTTGTATCAGTGGATAGAGCGTCGGCCTGAGAACTGAAAGGTCCCAGGTTTGATTCTGGTCAAGGACACATGCCCAGGTTGTGGGTTCAATCCCCAGTGGGGGACTTGCAGGAGGTTATCAATGATTCTCTCTCATCATTAATGTTTCTATCACTCTCTCCTTCTCCCTTCCTCTCTGAAATCAATAAATATATATATATTAAAAAAAAGAAGTATGTGTCAAAAAAAAAAAGGACGTATGGGTCTATCATTTTACTTTTTATCCAATCCCAGAGCTTCCCCCCCCCCCCCCCCCCGCTTTGCTTTCTCCTGGCTCCCTAATCCATCACCAATGATTTCATGTGACCCACTTATGCCTCCTCCTTTGATTATAATGTATAAACAAGGTGAAAAATGCCATTTTCTGGGACATTATCCTAATATATTGAGATTCTGTTTCCCAGCAATTGTCAACAGTTTGCCTCAAATAAACTCACAAAAATTCTTTACAGGTTTGAATGTTTTTTATGTTAACAGGTGTGACTTCCTAGGTATTTTATCCTTTTGATTGCTATTGCAAAAGTAAATTGTTTTTTCCATTTCTTTTTCTGAAGTTTTGTTGTTGGTAGACAAGAAGGCAATGGATGTTTGCACATTGATTTTGTATCCTGCACCTTGACTGTATTTGTTTATTGTTTCTAGTAATTTTTTGGTGGAGTCTTTAGGGTTTTCTATCTACAACATCATGTCTTCCGCAAAAAGTGACAGCAAAAGAAACAGACAACAAAACAAACAGGCAGCCAACCAGGTGGGAGATGATATTTGCAAACAGTAGCTCCATTTGCATATAAAGGTTTAATATCCAAAACATATAAAGAACTCATAAAACTCAACATCAAATAAGTAAACAACCCAATCAAAAAGTGGGCAGAGGACCTGAACATACACCTCTCCCAAGAAGACATATATGAACAGCCAATAGATACATGAAAAGATGTTCAACCTCACTGGCCATTAGGGAAATACAAATCAAAACTACAGTGAGCTACCACCTCACACCTGTTGGAGGGGCCATTATCAACAAGACAAGCAATGACAAGTGTTGGGGAGGCTGTGGAGAGAGGGAACCCTCACTCACTGCTGGTGGGAATGCAGACGGTACAACCATTATGGAAAGCAGCCTGGCGATTCCTCAAAAAATTAATAGAGCTCCCATGCACAGCTTTGTTTCCTTTACAGTGTACCTGCCAGGCCACGCCTGAAGGGATCTCTTTTTTCTCTGAAATATGTAGCAATTATTGTCTGTACCCAGTGATCCCTTTCCTGGCTACATACCCCAGAAACTTGAAATCATGCATTCTCAAAGATATATGCACCCCTATGTTCATTGCAGCATTATTTATGATGTCCAGAACACGGAAACAGCAAAGTGCCCTGTGATAGAGGACTGAATAAAGAAGATGTGGTCCATACATACAGTGGATACTGCTCAGCCTAAGAAAGGATGAAATAGCATCACTTACAGCAACATGGATGGACCTTGAGAACATTATGCTGAGTGAAAGAAGTCAGACAGAAAAAGCTAAGAACCACATGATTTCACTCATGTGTGGGGTATAAATCTGAAACTCATGAACACAAACAGCACTGAGGTAGTTGCGAGAGGGAGGGGGTGGGGGCAGAGGGGTCCTAATATGAGGTGACAGGCGAAGATGTGACTCTGGGTGGTGGGCACACGGTGCAATATACAGGTTTTATAACTTAGAGATCCATGAAACCTATATGTTCATGTTGACCAATGTCACCCTAATAAAATTTAATTAAAAAAATACAAAGACAGGTGTGACTTTTAAAAAGTTAATACTGTCTGGGTTTTGTCAAGCATTTGGATATGTGGGTTTATAGTTTTCATCACATTTGTAAATTTGTTGGCTATTGTTTTTTCTGTCCATATTTTTTCTGTCTCCTTTCTCTTCTCTTTTTAGGACTCCAATTACATTTGATTTTTTTATTATCTGATGTTGTCACATAATCACTGGGCTCTGTCATGTCTTAGCCTCTTCCTCTCTGGCCTTTATCTCAGACAGTTCTTGGGCTGCGCTCCGGCCGCCCCGGCTTGCTGTGGTGTTAATGCCTTACCGCAGTGTCCTCTTTTTCCCCATTGTGTTTTTTAGCCCCAGGATTTCCACTTGGGCCACGTTCATACTTTTCCATTTTCTTCTTATCGCTTTCCTGCCCACATTGCCTTCTTTAACAATAACGCAGACTCACAATGGCTCTTCTCGCATCTTCCGCTGCCCCGTCCCTTCTCTCTTGTTTCTGTCGCTTGATTATCTCCTTGTCCTGCTTCCGCGCGCGCCTGGGCACTCTGGCTCGGATGCCAGGCACTTGGGGTTTTATGCTGTTAGAGCTGGATTTCGTCACTGTCGTCATTCCTTTACAGAGTTCTAGGCTTTGTCCTCGAAGGCAATTAAGTAACTTACTGGTTCCGTCCTTTGTGCTTGCTCTTTGTCAGGGCAGGCCAAGGGCGTTCTCCGGTCTGGAGCTAATTTATTCCCACTAACAAGGCATTGCCGCTGTGAGCACTCTGCCAAATGACCCGTGTTTTACGAGGTCTTTCCACGCTGGCTCTTAAACACATAAACTACTCCCTGCCGTCTCGGGCTCCGGGCGTGTCTCAGTGGAATATTGCCGTGGTGCTTTCCTGGCTCACGGCAGCTTTTCCTCGCGTGTCACAGGTCACTCCGTGGCTCAGAGCTGTCCAGAGCTCTCGCCGCAAGGTCTTCCTCTCTGGTCCGCGCCGTCAGCCACCTCAGCTCCCCAGAAGTCCGCTCTGTCTTCCCAGTTAAGCAAGAGCTCCAGGCTGGGGTCCCCAGGCCACCCGAGGGCCAGGGCCCAGGCAGCACGGGGCTCTGTTCCCGCTTCGCGGGGTCGCAGTCCCACAGTGTCTACAGTCCAGAGACTGAAAACGTTGTTCCAGACCTTTGCCTGGCTTCCTACCTGTTTAAGCTGAGAGGCGCCCCTGTCCTTGGAGACTCCGTCACGCTGCCTGTGAAATCCCGGTTCTTGTTTCTGGCAGCCAGCCTTGGCAAAGCCGTTCACGACGAGCCTCAGCTTCCTCGCTCATCAGGTGGGAACGAGGGGACCTATTTCACAGGTTATTGTGTGACGGGCCCGGCACGCAGCGCACTGCGTGGCTGTGAGATGAGGGCCGTTGCTCTCCCTGTCCGCTGGTAACTGAGAGGCGTGGCACTCTCCGCTTGCCAGGCACTGCCATCCTGGCAACAGGAGTCCATTGAGGCTTTGTTTCCTTTACAGTGTACCTGCCAGGCCACGCGTGAAGGGATCTCTTTTTTCTCTGAAGTATGTAGCAATTACTGTCTGTACAATTTGTTCTGTCATTAATTGTAGGTGCCCTCTAATGGCATAGCTACTGTTGTCT
Source organism: Cnephaeus nilssonii (assembly GCF_951640355.1). Lineage (NCBI taxonomy): Eukaryota > Metazoa > Chordata > Mammalia > Chiroptera > Vespertilionidae > Cnephaeus > Cnephaeus nilssonii. The sequence continues at coordinate 42,541,451 of NC_137092.1, forward strand.
AGGAATGCTACTTAAATCCTTTATTGTTGGATATTATCTAATGCTTGTAGGTCTCTGGGTGGACTGGTAACTCATAATAAATGTATTAATATCCCAAATCAGTGCCCAGCACACGGAGTGGGGGGAGGGGCAAGATTATTGATTTAGTTTCAATAATTTGTGGTCAAAGCAGCTAGCATTGTTTCATTTTAATAGTTTAATGATTTTTTTAGAGAGAGAGGTGGGGAGAGGGAGAGAGAAACGTCGATGTGAGAGTGTAACATCTATTGGCGCCTCCTGCATGTCCCCTACTGGGGATTGAGTCCAAAACCTGGGCGTGTGCCCAACCCCGGAATCCAACCGGCGACCTTGTGGTGTCTGGGATGACACCCAGCCAATGAGCTGCACCTGCCCGGGCGCCAGCATTTCTTCTTGTCTTCCTCACTCCCTTTTACATTTTCTGTACATCAGCCTCAAGGACTTGAGATATTTTCCTAAAAAGGCATCATGTTCATTGTATGAAATTTACACGGAGCTCATGGGAATCACCCTCCCCTCTTCAAGTCACCCTAAATAATGAGCGTCTGAGCCAGGGGTCCTCAAACTTTTTAAACAGGGGCCAGTTCACTGTCCCTCAGACCGTTGGAGGGCCGGACTATAGTTTTAAAAAAAACTATGAAAAAATTCCTATGCACACTGCACATATCTTATTTTGAAGTAAAAAAACAAAACGGCAAAAACACCCGCCTGTGGCCCGCGGGCCGTAGTTTGAGGACGCCTGGTCTGAGCACTTTCCGGAGCCCCTTCTTTGGCATTCTTCAGAGAAATGAGGGAGGAAGGAGGGCCCGTAGGACCAGGGAGGGGCACACGGGGAACGAGATGCGGGACCAGCAGGTCCTCGTGACCGAAGAGCCGCGTCCACCTCGGCTCTGTGCCTCCCGTGGCGCGTGGCACCGGCCTCTGTCCAGCCAACATCACTCACTCTGACCGAGAAGTCAAAACGTCGGGGAGATGGGGCTCTGTGTCCTCACTGACCACTGACCGGCGATGGAAAAGCTAAGTCACGTGCTCTCTGTGAGCTGCAGGGTTTATTGCACGGCTGTTAATATTAAGAGAGATTTCCCCCAAAGAGCCTGCTTGCCCCGTGAGCCAGACTCCTGACGCTGCCCGAGCCGGCGGCCAGTCACCTCCACACTCTCCGGAGGCGTCGCGTGGCCTGGCTTCCCCGCGGGCGGCCAGGCGTCGCCCTCCCGGGACGGGGACTTTCCAGGAGGAGGGACACTGTGTGAATGATGATGTGGGTTTGGGAACCCCCTCCAGCTCAGCGGCTTCCCCAGAAAGCGCCTGTTCGCTCGTCACCTGGGGTCCGCGGGGTCCGACACCACGCGCTCCCCTCGGAGAAAGGCCCCGCATCCCAGCGGCCCTGGCACAAGGCCCAGGCACATCTGACTGTCATCGACTCCACTCACTAGGAGATTCGTGGGTCCATTTTCCTAAACTCTGCGGCGGGTCGCGTCACCTCCCCGGGGGTGAGTAAGCCTGAGGCCCCCTCAGCCTGGAGCTGGAGACCTTGGCTCATCACGGGCGCTGGTAGGAGGATCATGGACCAGGAGATGCCTGTCCCGGCCCCGCTGTCCTCGCCGCCCACTGGCTTCTGTGCCGAGAGCTGGGACGGAACACTGACGTCTCCAGGTCCCCGGCCTGCCTGCCGTCCCTTCGTCTGCCTCAGAGACTCAGCACCGCCACGGCTCGCCCAGGCGCCACGCCTTACGTCTAAACCAGGGAAAGTGTTTAAATTACCCAGCTCTTCTCCCTTTCTCTTCTCTCACACGGGCACGGCTTCATCCGAAGAGCTGTCTCGAAGGGGCATTTCAACATCACAAATGGAAATCCGGGTCCCAGAGCCCCCTCCCGCTTCCTCATCTGTAGCCACTGCAGCCCTCCCCCCCACCCGCCCTCTGCGGGTCAGGACCCCGGCGGAGGCTAAGGGGGTCCCCTGGTGCAGCAGGGCGGGGGGTCCCTGCAGTCCAGCCCTTCACTCCCGGAGAGCCCCCCCTGCAGAGCAGCCTTCCGTCTCCAGCCCCGCGTCCTCCTCCACATCCTGTGCGCATGGCTCCCTGTCCTCTCCGTGACCTGTTCTCCGGGATAAGTGCTTCCTGTGCGAGTTTATCTGAGCCCCGGGAGGGGGGGGGTCGTCTCTGGTTTCACCCCCCTCCCTCTGTCACCACCACAGAGTCCTGGCTCCTGGGCCCCTCCTCCGCTGTCAGTTCCTGGACCCAGCTGCACTCCCAGCCCCTGGGGCCCCGCAGCCAGGGAGCCGCCGGGCAGGATGCTGGTGAGGGTCGGCTCCCTGGCCACGCAGGCGCCTGCTGGAGGACCTGGCGCCCTGTTCCCGGAGATTTGCTGCTCGGCTCCGAGCTGGCGCTCCAGGTTGAAATTGGCTGACAGGGTCTCAGCTTGGGAAGGATTTATTCCTACATATTAAATTATTTTAATTAGTTCAATGCCCCAGTCATTTCTAAACCAAAGACACGTGAAATAAATACGCTCCTGAAGTGGATGGGGACTGGCCACGGTTTGAGTTAGTTGTTCAGTTTGTGCAAAAACGTCTGCAGCTCCAGGTCCTTACGCGCTGCCGTGCACTGACCAAGGGGCTACTGCCGTGCGCTGGCCAGGCCCTCGGGGCCACGAGCCTGGCCCCACGAGGAAGCCCTGTGCCACCGGCCTCCCGGCCCCTGCTCGAAGGCCAGCACGTTTGGGGCAAGCGTGAGGGGCGTGTGGGAGGGGGGTGGGGAGGCCAGAGTGGGGCCTTGCATTCCTGGCTCTGAGGGTCTTCTGCGTCCGGGCCCAGTGAGTGTGGGGGGCGGTGGGTGGAGGGCTGTGCAGGCAGATTGTGGGGAGGAGGCATCGCCCCGCACGGGTGTGGGCACACACTCACACTCACACTCTCACACACACACACCCCAGATGGCAGCTCGGGAGAAACAGGAGCCAGCAACACCAGGAGTTATTTTGGGAACAAAACTAGAAATCTGCATATGGCGAGACTCTTCATCCTGAATGCTGCTCTCGCCTGTGACAAGCCCCTCAGAGGTGGGAGCCCGTCCATCAATCAATTCACATGAACTCCCTGCAGCTTTGGCGGTGGAAGGAAAGAGGTGTGTGGTCCCTTTAACAGGACCAGGGTGCCGTGGCTGCGAGAACAGCCCCTCGCTCTAGCGCAGGTGTGCGGGGCGGGACCAGCCGGTCAAGTCAGGGACAGGGACGTGGCTGGGACAGGAGTCCCTCCCTGCGGCCTGCCGGGCCCCGCTGTGTGCGTTACGGGCCGTGGCTGGTGAGACCGAACCATGGGTTTCTCGCAGTTCAGTCAAGTCCACAAGCACTGAAAACTCCAATGTGCCCTCAACGCTGGCCAACATGTTCACCACTTCACACTGTTTAGGACAAAAAAGAAAGCGTGTCACCCAGAATTCATTAGAGTCATCTTTATAAATATGGACATGGTTACGATCCGTGTGTAAAAGCCGTGAGAAGGCGACCACTGCCTGCTTTCTGGCCAATCCCAACACCCTGGGCCGCAGGAGGTGGGCCTGGCAGGGGCGCAGGAGGAACCCTCCTTTTCTGAAGCGATGTTTATCGGAAATGCCACTGAGAGCTTTTTCCTCCCCACATTGTTGTGTGAAAGACTTGTTGCTTCCAAGACTTGGGAACAGTTTTAAACCAGAAACGATCATTTTTCTTCTGTGGCAGGAGACAGAATGCCAAGCTCAGTGCCAGGAGCCGGGCGCACCCCTGCGCTCACCTCCGGAGCCCGCCCGAGGGGAAACAGGCGCATAAATGAGGGCTGCAGGGCTGCTGAGGGGTTCCCGGCCGCACCCCTGCGGTGGGAGCGCTAGAGGGAGGCGGGAGGAAGGCTGCTGGGTCCTGCCCAGTGTCAGATCCTCCAAGTGAGGCGCACTCACACGCAGAGCTGGCTAGCAGCCCTCACGCCTTATGCAAAGCCGAGGGGGCCTGGTAGGCACCTGTGCGTGGTTTTTTCGTAACAGAGGCCCAGCACGCACCCACTGCTGGTCGGGAAGGTGCCTCCTTTCTTCTGAGAGCCGCACCCCACGAAGGGAAACACTGTTCTTTCTTCAAATGTGATCCACCAGGTCGTCAATCATAAGCCTCCCGCCGAGCCCCAGGGCTCTCCAAGTGAGACGGGGAGCTCAACAGTCCCTGTGAGTGGACGGGCGGGAAAGGCGAGCCTGGGACCCCCCGAGACTGTTTCCCAGCCCCGGAGAAGCCCATCTGAGAGAAGTGAGAAGACACAGACAGACCTGAGCCGAGACCCCCAGACATGGTCATGGACTTCGCAGCCAGCATTGGGTCCCCGAGGCCCAGCTGCACCCCACACTCCTGCTGTGTGATTGTGGAGCCACAGCCCTCACATGTTCCTGCAGACAGGTGTTCGCCTTTGCACCGGGAGTCGGCAGCCCTCTGCGGGGCCCACCCACCGCCCTCCCCGCGTGGATTTCACCTGCTGACCCCTCTCCTTTCCCCACATTAGAACCAGTCTCCAAAGGGAGGCTGTGGTCTGGGTCAAATGCAGAGGACGCCCTTGGGGTTTCCGGACGTGGAGGGGGGGTCCTTGAACCCGGTCCTGACCGCCCCGCCTCGCGCTGTCCTCTGGTAACGGGCTCCTGTGGGGACACCCCTCAGCCTGGCCGGGAAAGGCGGGGGCGGCCCTGCCTGCAGGCTCCTGGCAGCGCATCCGCCTGGCAGGGGCTGGACTGCCCAGCCATCACTGCGTGCTGCTCACCCCTCTGCCCTGAGCGGGACAGAGCCTGGCTGTGCTGCCCGCCACCTCTGTTAGCGGACAGCAGGAGGGGGCTGGCGGTCCGGATGCCGGAGTTGGCGATGTCGCACCTCCGGTCCCATTGGTCACGGGCAAAGGAAGCCTGCAGCCCACGGAGGGCCCCCCGTCCTGCAATGCCGGGGTGGGGAGGCCTGTGCCCCTCCTCCCCCCACAGTCCTAATGTCACCTGTGCTGAGACCCGAGGGTCGGTGGCAACTTCTGATAGCAGCCTCCGGTGCACCTGCCAGAAGCCTGTCCTGTCCCACAGAGGAGCCGGGGAGGGAGGAGGGAGAAAGGGCTGAAGGGTCTGCCCAGCAGAGGCGGAGGGGCCCCGTCGGCGTGAACAGCGTGCGGCGGGTGTCCCTGGGTGCGGGTTCCTGAGCGCGCCCTGTGGGGTAGACCCTGAACCTCCATCCGGGCAAGCCGCACCGCGGTTTAGCCGTCGTACGGCCTCGTGCTCAAAGGCAGACTGCTCCCCGCCCGCGCCGAGCCGTGCTCCGGAGGAGCGAGTCCTGGGGAGACGCTGTCGCATGGACACGGAGCTACCCTCCCCGAGAGTCAGCGAGACCGCCGAAGGGAGGTTCCGGCGAGGTCACAGGGAAGGCCGCGGCTGCTTCCGGCTGAGGCCAGAGTTTGAATATTGATGGTGTCGATCCGAAATCCAGGGAACCACAAACCCTGCCAATCCATTACCTCCCTCCAGGAGAGAACCTGTTGGCCACTGATGCCTTGATTGCCAGCTTACCACCCCCCTGGTGCCTGGAGCTTCGGCCTCAGGGCTTTCTTTTTCCCCTTCTCCTCTCTCTCTCTCTCTCTCTCCCCCCCCCCCCTCTCTCTCTCTCTCTCTCTCTCTCTCTCGCTCTCATTCTGGCTCTCACGCTCGCTCTCCAGGTCACGTCCCCCCGAGGACCGTGTGCGGTAGTGCCAGGCTTCCCGGGAACGGCAGGAGCAGCCGCGCTGGCTGTGTGGCCTCCTCTGCCCAGCACTCCCGTGGACACGCCGCCGTTGTGAGAACCCGCCTGGTCGCAGCCCGGGCCTCTCCGAGTGCTACCATTTCCATGGAGCGCGTCTGCTGCCCAGGCCACCAGGTCATTGCAGCCACTGGCTCCTCGTTTCCTCCGGAAGGAAACTCTTCGCTCACCAGAACAGCTGCATCCTCTGCCCGCACCCCTCTGGAAGGCAGCACGCGGGAGTGAGTGCTCAGAGGTCTAATTTAAAAAGCACTGTGGCTTGGTACATGTTATGAGACATCCTCACATGTGTGATCCTGTATATACTGTGTGACACTCACTTATATGGCATTGTACATGTAAATGTGACACCTTCACATGTGTGATCTTTTATATTGTGTGACACACACATGTATGATCTTGTACATATTATGTGACACTCGGATATATGCTCTTGTACATATTATGTGACATTCAGGAGTATGATCTTATACATATTATGTGATGATCACATGTATGATCTTATACATATTGTGTGACACTCAGATGTATGACCTTGTACATGCTATGTGACAGTCACATGTATGATCTTATACACGTTAGTGACATTCTCATGTATGGTCTTGCATATATTATGTGACACTCACATGTATAACCTTGAACACGTTATGTGGACTCCCATGTGTGTGATATCAGTGGAGCGGTGCCGTAGCCCTGTGTGAGAGAGCTTGTTAGGCCGTGTGGGATGAGGGACATGAGGCAGAAGCAGCTGAGGGTCCCGTAGCCGCGTGAAGGGGGATTTGTTTGGAACGACTCAGCACACGGTTGACCGCGGGGCCCTGGCTAGGAGGTGGGCAGAGAGAACAGGGCAAGCATGGTGGGGCAGAGGGGAGCCCCGGGCAGAGCCGTCCAGGCCACTACCTCCAGACCCACCTTCCGCACTCTGAGATGTTCCTGTGACCCCGCCCCCCGCCTCCCTCCTCGGGTGCCTGCGTGGCAGTGGGGTAGAGGGCACCGCCTCAGGGAGGTCACAGCCTCAGCCGGAACGCCACCGGCCAATCAGGACCCCTAAAGCGAGGGAGCCTGAGCTGTCACGGGTCGGGGAAGTAAACACTCGCACAAGCATGGGCACGGACACGCAGAGCCCCACGGCACCGTGTCTCACGAGTTAGCTCCGGTTCTTGCTCCGTGCCCTGGAATTGCACATCAGAAATTTTAAAAACACAGTCCAGGGCCCCGACCTGAGAACCCACTCGTTTTGCCGGTGCCGTCGGCAGCAGGTCGGAGAGGTCTAGCTGGTGAGGTTCCCGCGCACCCAGCACCGGGAACAACGCGCTCAGGTCCGGCCTGGGGGTCAGAGCCCGGCCCCTTCGTGGTGACGCTGAGCCCCTGGCCGTGTCCGCCAGGCACTGCCTGCAGCGCTTTGCCGGTGTGGACTCCGCGACTCCTCACTCCGACCCCGCGAGACGGTGTCTCCATTGTCCCCACTTACAGGCAGGAACACAGACACTGGTCAGGTCCCCACTGGGGCGGGACGCAGGGGCCAGGCTTGCTCTAAGTCGCACCCGTGGTGCCTCCATGAGGCCGGGCCCCGTGCAACTCCAATCTCAGAGCCTCTCAGAGAGCATGAGACGCCTGCTTCCTGAGTCTGTTTCCGTCCAGGGGACGTTTCTGGTGCTTTGAGTACAAAACAGATCAGGGGAAATGATTGGATCCAACCACAGCCCCCGCCTGTGGGTCTCGGTCTCAGAGAAGGGACTTTTAGGGACTAGAATCTCAAGAACCTACTTAGGAGTATGCAGCCTGAGCCTCTTCCTTCCTTCCTTCCTTTCTTTTCCTTCCTTCCTTCCTTCCTTCCTTCCTTCCTTCCTTCCTTCCTTCCTTCCTTCCCTCCCTCCCTCCCTCCCTCCCTCCCTCCCTCCCTCCCTCCCTCCCTCCCTTCTTTCTTTCTTTCTTTCTTTCTTTCTTTCTTTCTTTCTTTCTTTCTTTCTTTCTTTCTTTCTTTCTTTCTACAAAAAGCAAACTTGTGGATTAGAGCAGATTGGTTTTCGGTAATGTGTCACTCGCTGCTCTTAGGCCAGGAGAACTTTCACACGCTGACTTTCAATCTCAGGCTGCTTTTCACGCAGTTGGCGTGTCATACAGTCCCACTGAGGTGAGTCCAGGCCAAATAAATCAGAACAGTACCGACCTGTGACCTTCAGAGGAGTGTCCATCCGCAAGGGGGGCAGGGCCGTGCCCAGGATGGGCCTCTATGAGCTTGACTGTCAGAAACAGTGTCTGAAATCGTTTTCAAGCCCTAAGAGGTTTTCTACTCCTCATTCACTAAGAACAACAATGAATGGCTGTAAAAAATGCTTGTCACTTTCTCTTCCCCCCACAGACAATGTCACTCGAGGAAAGACGAACCGCCGCCGCCGCTGAGCGTGAGCGCTGGAGGGAGAAACGGCTTCTCCAGGGGCCGCGCCTCTCCCACGGCCGAGGGGGACTCCGGCTCAGTGAGCCCGGCCCCAGCCCGGGAGTCGCCACAGGACACAGTTCCCGGGGCTGTGACCTGCCGATCCCTCACGGTCCACGCGGCAGGACGTCCATCCCAGCCTCGGGGACAAGCCTGACCCGGGCAGGTCCCCGCAAAGCCTCCTGGGCCAACGGGGCAGCGGCCATGTGGTCAGCCGTGCTGGTGCTAATTCAGTTCCGTTAAGGAAACATGGAGTGTCCTCTGTTCTCCATCCAACCCCCCTCCACGTCCTCCCCTCCAAAGAGCTGGCCGCTGGTGCCGCCTACCAGCTTCTGTGAGAAGGCTGGGTGACCTGGGTGACTCGTATTGTCTTCCTAAAGGGTTATGTCCCGGACGCCCTCCGCCCCGGACAAAGCGGAATGGCTTGTCATCGCAGCCCAGCACCGCCCCAGTCGCGTCTTATCTCTGAGCAGCACTTCGTTTGGGGGGCCAAGCAAGGGAATGTGGGGCTCAGGGGTTCAGGAGGGACGCGTCCCTGGGCCACACCCCGGCCCTTGGACCAGGACCGCTCGCTCTGCCTTACCTGAGCTGCGGCCCCGGCCGCTCTGCCTCGGCACCTGTCCTCGGGAGACGAGTGTTACCTGCAGCCGCTCCGGGACGCTGAGACCAACGCGCGTGACGCAGCTTGGGTCAGCGCGTGGCGCCCAGCCTCGGAGCCCGGCCCGCCGGCCACGCCGGAGTCACACAGGCCTGATGAGGCGTCGAGGTGGGGCGGGCCGCCCTTCCCTCCAGGGCCGCGTGGCCCGCAGAGGCCGCGGCGGGGTCGGGCGGGAGTCTATCCTTGTCAGAAGACTGGAAGGCCGTTTGTGCTTTTCATGTCTCATAAATCACTCGCTTCCGTACTTGAGAACCCGAAGTCAAATGCTCAGCCGGGATTGAGAGATGGCCCCCTGCCTCCGGCGGCATGATACAGAGCGTTCACGGAGCAGGTCCCGGCAGCGCCGGCGTGTCATGTCATCCATCATGCGAGACGAAGCCAACAAGGCGTGAAGAGAGATGGTGGAGGGGACTCTTGTCAGAGGGTCAGACCACTTCATCAGGAGAGACGGCGACGGGGAGGGCTGCTCCGGCGAGTGCTGAGGGTGCCCTCCCAAACTCTCAAACAAACCCCGGGCCCCACGCGTGTTTGAGAAAGTGCTCTCACCGCTGACATCGCCTGCGCGTCTTCCCGCCGGCTGGGCCTTCCCAGCTGTCCTGGCTGCCCACGCGGAAGGGACTGCCTGCCGGGTGAGAGGAGGGGACTTCGGACTGTCGCTCAGACTTCACGAGGGATGCTCGCTGGGCGTGGACTTGAGCCCATGAGCCCCGACACCTGTGGTGTCTCCTGCTGTCCTCGCGGCAGGTCCAAGGACCCAGGTAGGGGCATGGCTCCTGCGGCGCAGGGACTTCAGATTTGGAGACACTGAAGAATGACCCGGCCGGCCCTTCCCCTCCCCAGCTCTACAGAGGAGAAGGAGGAGGGTCAGAGGGAGAAGTGACCTCCCTGCGGACAGTCCGTGAGCGCGGGCAAAGCCAGGGCCACAGCCTGTGCTCCTTCCGCAGCGGCATCGCTGGTTCCGGGGCAGCAGCGCGGAGACAGCTGGGACGCCATAGTGGGGTGCCTACAACAGACACGTCCCAACTCAGCTCCGGCTCCTGATTGTTTTCCCACCAGGCAAAACGTGGTGCCCACTCCAAGCCAGCTCTGTGTGATTTCCAAAGGCCACACGCTGGTCCTAAGGCAAGCAGACCCGACCACTCTCCTGTCTCCAGAAGAAGGCTCCCCTCCGCTGGGTAAACTTTTCCTCCCAATTGGGACCAGCCCCTCAGGCCTGCAGGTCCAGGCTCCACCCCCTCAGGCCTGCACAAGGGAAAGAAGGTCCCCTGGGGGAATTGCTAACAATTTAATGGCACAAGCGGATGGTTAGATGCCTTTGAAGATGCCAGGTGTTTTTTAGGGACAAGCGTGCCCGCCATGCCGTGGCGTGCCCCTCACTGACTCTCTGCCAGCTTCACTCTTCCTACTAACGCACAGAGCAGGCTCCCACAGTGGAGGGAGGTCAGCACGTCCCCTACAGACTGCACTGGGTGCCCCAGAGATTACGGGCTAAACTCGGTGTAAGTTTCCTATAAAGGGGTGTCAGGAGCAGCGGGTCCTCTCATGATTCCCAGAGGAGTTTGCAGCAGACAGAGGATCCGGGGAATCGGGAAGGCTAGGCTGTGACCTGGGAGGGCAGGGCTCAGCCCTGTCGCTGTGAGGCGGGGTTTCACCGTTACCAGGGCAACATAGGGCAGAATGAGGGGCGGGCGGCCCCCCAAATGGATGACCGCATTGTGTGTCCAATGCTTAGCCATGACAGTGGAACGCTAAGTGCTTTTTAACAGTTGCTCAGCACACAAGAGCGTTGATGTCATGGTCCTTTGGTCTGTGACCAAGTCCCTGGTGAGTGAGTACTGCCTGGAGTTCGTGGGGAGCTATTGACTCAAACTTCTCTCCACCCAGGACTTCCAGGCCCAACCACGAGACCGATGCTTTGGGGAGGAAGGTGAGTGGAGTTCAGCGCCCCTGTGCCCGGCTCTGAGAGCCACTTTGCTGGGACCCGGTCCCTGGGCTCAGTGCCGCCTATGCCCGCTGACCGTGGCGGTGGCCCTGTGCGTGTCCGGTCACCCAGCTGAAGTCGGCTTCCACAGGGGGACTTGGGCAGAGGCCAGGCCCCCACTCCTAGGAATCACTGTGTTTTTCCTGGGCGTGTCCTGTGAGCAAGCTTGCCCATAGGTGTGCCATGAGCCAGGCCCCGAGAGACTTGCCCGGCCTTTCTCATGAACCCCGATCTTCTCACATCAGTGGTCTGAGAGAGTCGCTATGTCTGATGAAAACCACCCTTGAGTTCCCTGAACAATATGCTCTGTAAACGTTCAGCTGCGTTTTCCTGTCTTGATGCACCCACTCCACACTTCCAGCTCCAACACAGTGAGGACCCCGTCCACAGCCCCCCCCCCCCCCCCCCCCCGCCTCCGAGGCCCAGCGTGCCCCACGGGGCCTCCGCACGCTCAGGGCAGACTAGCTTGTGCTCAATTCACTCTTGGCTTGACATGAGTTTTATGTCCACACCGGTGAGCCAGCTGTGGCTCGGTGGCCGAATCTGCCCGCCATCTGTCTGTATGAACGTCTTACCAAAGCGCATCTGCACACGTTCGTGTCGTCTGAGCCACGTGCCCGGCAGAGCCTGAGACACGACCACCTGGGCCTCCTCTGCAGAGGTGCCCAGTGCTGGTCCATGATCCTGCGGAAGCCGGCGCTCTGGCTGGCTCTGTAGTGAGCCATGGCTCACCCTAACTGCTCATCCTGAGAGCCGGCCCCACCGCCTCCCGTGTGTCCAGGAATGTCTCGCTGGCAGCTGGGAATGAGCCGTGTTCAAAGTATTTTCGCCATTGCAACCATCAAGCACTGCAGATTAGATTTGTTTTTCCTGCAGAAAGCTGGTTTTAAACATTTACTGGCACGACCCTGGTAGTTACTCTTTATCAGTCAGAACCTACTGATGCCAGATAGCACACGAGTGGGCACCAGACAGAGGTCTCGATCGCAATGTGGGCCCAGTCTGTGCCAGAGACGCCCATGGATTTTAAAGATTTTAATTTAGCCAATTGCAAAACTCATTCAGCTTAACATAGAGATCTTAGAAGACACCAGCAAAGCATGCTCACCAGCTCGCCACTGCGCATGCTCTGAGAGACACCAGGTCTTCCTCCCACTCATGTCATGTAATTGTAGTTAAAAGCACTAGACATACTATTCATAATGCTGGTAGCTGTTTCGATGGAGAAACTTTCCAAGTGGATAAACGTCCTCCTGTAGCTCATTTTGCATGGCTACCTGGTGTTTCCCACCATAACTTCATGAACTAAGTCTCTATTAAATATTAGAGAATGTGAAATATTAAAAAGGCCATGATGGGAACTACTATAAAGACACGTATATTTGTAATTCCGCAGATTTATTTAGGATAAGTTATAGAGCCTCATTTTACTAAAGCCTAAGAGTTAAGCTTAAAACTTAAAACAAAAACAATGTTTTAAGCTTCTCTCAATTATTCATTAACAAATCTAAGGTTTGTTAGCTCAACCACAGAAATCTAATTGATAATTAGACTTAAAAGTTAAAATTTTCTGTCATCTAAAAATACCATCAAGGAAAAAAGAACAGGCAACAACAGACTGGGGCAAATACTCATAATACATATAGCTGACAAAGTCTTGTATCCAGAATATGTAAAAACTCATTCTCACTTGAATGTCAAGAATCAAAAGAAAGGAAAAAAACAAATGCCGATGTGGAGCCCCTGGGACTTCCCAGGTTGTTGGTGAGGTTCGAAGGCTTCATATACTTTGAAAATATTTCTAGCAGTTTCCTATAAAACTGAGACTAGACATGCCCCACATTATGACCCAGTAATCTACTCCTAGATACTTCCCAATAAAAATGAAATCGTACGGTGACAAAGACCTTACAAATGAATGTTAATCACACCTTAATGAATAAGAGCTAACCTGGCACTCACTGCTCAAAACCAGGAGAACTGATCAATTAACTGAAATAGTAATAAAATCGAATACTAGTCAGCAATACAAAAAAAGAAATTCTGATACAATCATATTTAGTTTTCTCTGGGTACCATAAAAATTGACATGAATTTAGCAGCTTCAAACAATGCAAATTTATCCCAGCCAGTGTAGTTCAGTGGTTGAGCGTCAACCTATGAACCAGGAGGTCACGGTTCGATTCCCGGTCAGAGCATATCCCGGGTTGTGGGCTCGACCCCTGAGTTGAGGGCATGCAGGAGGCAGCCAATCGATGATTCTCTCTCATCATTGATGTTTCTATCTCTCTGTCTCCCTCACCCTCTCTCTCTGAAATCAATAAAAATATATTTCAAAAAGACTACAAATTTGTTATTATCATACAGTGATTTAGGTGAATAAACTACAATCTAGTTGTCAGCAGCACTGCATCCCTTCAGGAGGCTGTGGAAGAGTCCAGTCACCTGGTTTGTTGGCAGAAGTCAGTTCCTTGAGGTTGTAGGACTGTGGTCCCAGCTGCCATGCTGGCCATCCACCGTGAGGACTATCAACAGCTTCTATGGACCAACCACATGGCGTGGCTCATGGTCTCTGTATTAGTTTGTTAGGGCTGCTTAAAACCAAACAAACAAAAGCACAAAAAGATGGATTAGAACAACAGAAATGTACTGTCTTGCTGTTCTGGAGATCAGAAGTCTAAAGTCAGGGGTTGGCCAGGCCATGCTTCCTCTGCAGGGACAGGGAAGGGTCTGTTCTGGGCCTCTCTCCCATCTTCCAGAAGTTTTTTTTTTTTTTACCTGTTTCTTGACTTCTGGAAGTTTCTTGGCTTCCTAGATGACTCTAATCTCCATGCAGCATTCTCCCTGTGGGCATGTCTGTCCCTCACATGGCCTTCGTCGTGACACCAGTGTGACCTCATCATGACTCACGGCATCTGCAATGGCCCTGTTTCAAAGGAAGGTCACTCGATTTTGGGTCCTGAGGTGAACACAGATACCCTCCTTTGGCCATTACTCTGCCTACCACACCAGTGCTCGCTGCAATTTTCTTTTCTTTAGTATGTTTGAGAAAAGAGGGGCTGTGATAATATCTACCTTATCTCAAAGTGGCATTTAAATAAAATTCATCATCCTATTATGTCTGGTACCTTTTTTTTTTTTACATGAGGTATTTGTTAAATGAAAAGAGTTTCATTGAATGGATTGGAATTAAATCTACGAGTTGAATTTTGACTCTCTGATCTCATCCTTCCCAACCGTCCTAGATACACTCTGCGTCTCAGCATGGTGATTGCCAAGTCCTGGAACACCAGTCCTCTCGCTGCTGGGCAGGGCTGTTCCCTGAGCCTGAGCCAGTCTCCTCACTGCCTTTCCTTTCCAAACCCTGCCTTTGCCACCTCCACCTGAGCCTTGCAATTCGGAAACTCCTATGTATCCCTCTGCATATTAAACTTTACTTTCAAGTGCACTTTTCCCAAAACCCTGAATTAAATGAGGGCTCCATGTTGTGAATTTTGTATTTATTAAATGGATCAATGAGGTACTGGTTTTCTTTATTCTCACACTTTACTCCTAGCAGACTTTCTAATGCTCCCTCCTCCAGGCTCACTGTGGAGTCTATGAAGGGAACGTTGTTCGTCTTGCCCACCCTGTATACACAGTGCTTCTCACGAGACCCAACAAATAGTGGGTGCCAATCAATACTTATAAAATAACTAATGAGTGAATAAATGAAGGAGGAAGGGCTCATGACCTTTGCATCCGAATTCAACTGTGTGGCTTCCACTGCTGCTGTGGGTCTTGCCTTCTCTGACACCCTGGATCGACCTCCCCTATGCAGTACCTGGTGTGCACGCTCTGCCTTAACCTGCTCACCAGAACACTCCCTCTGGACACAGATCTGTGTTTCCTGTCTCATCCACTCATCCTGCCTCAGCCCAACTTGTTGCTTGATAAATAGAAGGAAACCGTCAGCACCGCCGTGGAGCCAGGTTTCTGGTCCGGGCCTTTCTTACTGGCTGTGCTGAACTGTCTCAGGCCTCATTGTCAGTCTCCCCGGGACAACTTTGAAAAATCACAAGCAAAAGCAGGGCTTGCACGTGGCCAGGGTGATGAGGTCTTCATTAGAGCTTGCCTTTATGTTTAGCCTTTTCCCGTAGGCATTTCGGCTCCTTCACGTCGCGCCCTGTTATACCCAGTATTGTAACTGTCCTCTGAGTAAAAAGAAGGGAAAGCAGGCGTTGCCCCTCACCTGAGCACAGTAGCTGTTGGAGGCGAGAGACGCTCTTCTGTGCAGCGGCAGCTCACAGAGCAGCCGGGCGAGCGGGGCAGGGCCAGGAAGATGCGTGTTAGGACATGACTGACAGAGCCACCAGTAATCATTGCAGGCTAATCGGGGCTCGGGGCCGCCTGTGAAGATGCGATTATAGGACAGCCAAGTCCATGCAGCTGGGCTCATAACAGAGTGGGATTCTTTGCGGAAAATTGGCAAACCACTCCGGCTCCTGGGTCTAAGGTAAATGAGATCAGCAAGATTCCTTTTCCCTGTTCACTCATGTCAGCGGACTAACCGCACTCCTATCGCTGAGGCTGAGAGTTAGACACCGTGATGACAGCTCAGATCTCTGCTTCCCGTCCCCCAGCTCACACACTCTGGGGGGATAATGGGGCGGCCCCCGGGAAGTCATGGGTAGAGAGACCCCAGTATCAGTGCCCCGTGCCTCACCAAGCCCTGAGCTCCAGATTGAGCTCGGATGCCTTTGGAATCTACGTCTGGTCTGGGGCTCTCCTGGGTTATGGACAAAACTCTCACCCGGACAATGTCTCTCGTCACTAGCGAAGCACTCCGCAAGTTCTCCAGGGGCCTCTACACCCCACGTTGTGTTAAGAGGTAGAGTTGAGACTTGACTTAATTAAGTGCTCCAGTAATCTGGTTCCCCCCACCTGCCAACTGAACCTACAGACGTCGTACAAATGCCACTGGTGAGCTCCCACACATGAAAATGGAAGTTCCAGGCCATTGCTCAGTGACTGGAAATGCCCGAATGGGATGAGGTTGCAGTATAGGCGAGATCCAGGGTCCTGCTAAAAATATAAGGGAACTCGTGCTCCAATTATTAACTCCATTTGAAAAGGTCACGATTCAGCCAGATGTTGGAGGTCAAATGGAAACACCTTTATTAGATGGGAAGGTACCAAGGCGCTTCCATGTGAATCAAGAAGCAAAGACCGGGGAATAAGATATGATCACTCCGCGTTGCCCTCGGCAGCCCAGCAGGCATTGCAGTAATTTATTCAGGGATGAGCTGATTAGCTGCTCCAGCCCGTGGGTTTTTCTATAGGACAGACTGAACGGTGGAGAGTGAAGGAGAAGGACTTGCTGACAGGAAGTGTAAACGAACATGTTATATGAGACTGAGAAAATACCATTATTTCATATTTTGAAAGTAAAGTGGGTCTGAGGAAGATTATAGGAAGTCAATGCGCCAGCCAAGACTTCCCTCCCTGGAGCCTCCTCTGGCCAGTTCGGTCTCCTCCCGCCGGAAGCTGCCAGCAGTGTGACCCTCCCTGTGCATCCCAGGAAAGAGCCCTCCGGACAGGCGAGCTCCCACCCTCGGAGGAAACACAGTGTACTTAATGGCACGGATTATAGTTTACATCAGCCACATTTATTGAGCATCTACTTTGCATCACGCACATTCTAGAAGCTGGTGCTACAAAGACAAATTAAACTTGGCTTCTCTCCTTAGGCAGTATCCATTTGGTGAGCTGGCCCTGTAAATAGACATTCCCTGAAACTGACAGCCACACACATTGCCACTGAAAATAGTGCCAAATTGGGTGCCAGTTAAAAGAAAGTAATCTAATTTTAAAAAGTATAAGTGTAAATACCTTTTAATATAAGTAGTATTTTTTCACCTAATTAAAAAGACACTTCACAGAAACTAAGGATCATAGAGTACTGATTTTCTATTTAAAATCTTATAGATGTGTGAGACTTAGTAAGGAAAAATTTCCTTCAGATTGTGAGGCAAAAGAAGTGAGTTTTCACTTAACCCTTGTCATTCGTTCATCTTTTCTATTTTTTATGAGCTAACATCTGGGATGTGTCAGGCACCAGACTAGGCCTTTTCATTGTTTTATAATTGATCTTGGAAGAGTCCTTTGAAGGTACTCTGAGCCTCCATGTCTGCAATGGAGCATTATATTTTTACAATCTGGGTTATTATGAAGATCAAGGGCCAGAGAGCACATGGGGAAAAACTACATGTTTGTAACACTAACTTTGAAAATTATATGTACAAGAACAAAATGCCCAGAAATTTCCTAATTTTCCTTAACTTATGAGCCTCCCATCTCTCTACTCATTCTTATTTTAAAGCTTCATGCCACCTACTGATTCTCAATATATATTTATTCCACATTTAAGGTAAATCTACATGAAGCTAGGAAAAAGTAAATTCAACAATAGTAGTTGGAGACGTCAGTAACTCACTTTCAGTAGTGGAAAGAATAATAAGCAGACGCTAAACAAAGAAACAGAAGACAATATTACAAATCAACTAGACCTAGTGGACATCGGAAGAACACTCCAGCCAATGGCACCAGAGTACACACTCATCTAAAATCACTGTGAGTGTTCTTTATACCATTAGGCCATTAAACAACCTCAATAAACGTAAAAAGTGTTAAAATCATACAAAGTATATTCACAGATTAAAACAGAAAATATTTGAAAACAATGGCATATGGAAATTTTGGAAATTCAAAAACATGTGGAAATTAAGCAGCATAGTCCTAAATAACTAAAGGATCATAAAAGAAATCACAAAGGAAATTAGAAAATACCTTGAGACAAATGAAAACAAAACATACTAAAATGTACAAGATGCAACTAAAGCAGTATTTAAAGGGAAATTTGTAGCCATAATATCTAATTAAATAATAAGAAATTTTTCTAATTAATTACCTACCTTAAAAAATCAGAAAAACTAAAACCAACTAAACCCAATGTTTTCAGAAGGAAGGAGATAATAAAGAACAGAGTGGAAATAAATGAAGTAGGGAAGATAAAGACAATAGCTAAAATCAACAAAAAATAATAGTGGGTCTTTGAAAAGACCAAAAAAATGATAAATCTTTAGTTACTGACCCCCAAAGAAAACAGTCAAATAAATAAATCAGCAATGAAATAAGAGACATTGCTACCACAATCAATAGTATACCAAGAATTAGTTAACTTTATATAAATTGACCAATTCTTAGAAAGACACAAACCACCAAAACTGAGTCAAGAAAAAATAGGAAGTTTGAATATACTAGAATGTGTAACAGATAAAAAGGTTGAATTCATAATTTTTAAAAATCCTCATGAAGCCCTAGCTGGTTGGTTCAGTGGATAGAGCATCAGCCTGCTGACTGAAGGCTCCCAGGTCCCATTCCAGTCAAGGGCATGTACCTCTATTGCAGGCTCCTCCCCAGCCCGGGCCCTGGTCAGGACGTGTGCAAGAGGCAACCAATCAATTTGTTTCTCATAAATCAATATTTATCTTTGTCTTTCACTCTCTCTTCCACTCTCTCTAAAAAAAAATCAGTGGAAAAATATCCTCAGGTGATTATAAATATAAATATAAATCCTCATGAAGAAAATTGCAGAGCCAAATGACTTAACTGGTGAATTATACAAACAATTAAAGAAGAATTAGCACAAATTCTTTGCACACTTTTTCAAAAAAATATAAGAGGAGATAACAGTTTCTAACACATTCTATGTGGTTAGTATTATTACCCTGATGCCAAAACTAACAAAAACATCAAGAAGATAAAACAACAGATCAATACCTTTTATGAACATAGACACAAATATCTTCAATGGTATAGTAACAAAGAGTCCAGCAACTCATTAAAAAAAGGATTATATACCAGGACCAACTGGTATTTATTCCATAAATATAGGTCAGTTTAATATCTGAAAATCATTGAATGTACCATATCAATAGAATAAAAAAATTAAACCACATGATCACTTCAAAAGGTGCAGAAATAAAGCATTTGACAAAATGCAACACCCTTCCATGATTTGAGACAAAACACTAAGCAAACTGGTAGCAGAAGAGAACTTCCTGAACCAGATAGAGAGCATCTATCGAAAGCGCTGGCATCATGCTGACCTTCAGAGATGGACCTCCACTCTCCCGAGAACAGGACCCTGACAGGGAGGCGCACGCTCCTGGCTGCCAGGCAGCGCTGTCTGGATTACAGGTTCTAATCAGGGCCATTGTGGAATAAATCCCATCTAATAAAAGAGCAATATGCAAAATAGCCATCACTCCACCACGCCCACAAGCCACGCCCACAAGCCAATCAGGAGCGGGTATGCAAATAAACCCAACCAAGATGGCTATGGCCACAGAGAGCAGAAGGGAGGCTTGGGTTTCCCCGGCAATGGAGGAAGCCAAGCTTTCCGCCTGCCCTTGCTGGCCTAGGCCTCCACTCAAGGCTGCAAAGTTTCAATGATAGAAGATACATAAATCCAAACAGAAATGGTGGCAGCCATGGAGCTGGAAAGAGCAGGAGGCTAGGGTTGCCCCCGGCGATGGAGGAAGCCAAGCTTTCCGCACACCCTGGCCGGCCCAGGCCTCCACTTAAGGCTACAAAGTTTCAATTATAGAAGATACATAAACCCCAACAGAAATGGCTGCAGCCACGGAGCGAGCGGGAGGCTTGGCTCTGCTCCAGGCTATGAAGTTTCAATTGTTAAAGATAAATAAATCCCAGATACCAGGGCCTCCGCTTGCATCGCCAGGGGGCGTGGCCGGCCTGCAAACCACCACAGGCCCCTCACCCAGGCTGCCCTACATCCCAAGGGAACCCCCACCCTGATCCGGGACATCCTTCAGGGCAAGCCAGCTGGCCCCCACCCATGCACCAGGCCTCTATCCTATCCAATAAAAGAGTAATATGCAGATTGACCATCACTCCAACACACAAGATGGCTGGCCCTATGTGGTCAAAGATCCTGCCCCCATGTGGACACAAGATGGCTGCCACAAGATGGCCAGCAGGGGAGGGCAATTGGGAAGGACCAGGCCTGCAAGGGAGGGCAGTTGGGGGCGATCAGGCCTGCAGGGGAGGGCAGTTAGGGGTGACCAGACTGGCAGGGGAGCAGTTAAACATCAATCAGGCTGGCAGGGGAGTGGTTAGGGGGTAATCAGGCTGGCAGGCAGAAGCGGTTAGGGGCAATCAGGAAGGCAGGCAGGCGAGCAGTTGGGAGCCAGCAGTCCTGGATTATGAGAGGGATGTCCGACTGCCCATTTAGGCCCGATCTTGAGGGGTCCCAGATTGGAGAGAGTACAGGCTGGGCTGAGGGACACTCCCCCCCCCCCCCCCCGTGCATGAATTTCATGCACCGGGCCTCTAGTAAGTAAATAAAACCCATCCAGGTGGGAAAGGACAACGCGGAGCTGCCTGTCTGCATATGGCACGACCTAGCACTAAGTACATACCAAGGAGCACATAAAAATCACTAGAGATAATACACGAGTTAGCATGGCTTCAGGGTGCAAGAGCAATGCCTGGAAACCTGTGTTTCATTTCCAGTCACTAACAGTGAATGCACGGCAAGATCCCGCCCACCTCCATCTCCATTGGCTCAGTCTCCTAGGCCAAGAGGGTAAGGTCCATAAAGCACTGTGACTGGCCCTAGCTGGTGTGGCTCAGTGGATAGAGTGTCAGCCTGGGGACCAAAAGGTCCCGGGTTCAATATTGGTCAAGGGCACATGCCCAGGGTTGTGGGCTCAATACCCAGTAGGGGGTGAACAGGAGGCAGCCAATGATTCTCTCTCATCATTGATGTTTCTATCTCTCTCTCCCGCTCCCTTCCTCTCTGAAATCAATAAAAATAAATTTAATTTTTTTTTAAATAATAAAAAAACACTCTGTGACTGAAGGGAGAATGTGTAATCTACGCACAGAGGCAGAAACAGTTAAAAACTACAGCCCAGCTCCACCTATCCTCCCTTTCCACAGACAGGTGGTTATTTTAGGAGGGTCATTTTCACTAGGAGAGAAGAAACAATGAGGAGAGCCCTCTGATGAATAGGGAAGTCTTCCGGCAGTTTCGGCGGAAGTATTTCTTTTTGCCACATGAGGACAGGGAGTTCCAAGTCATTTCTCATTGCAGCCATATCTCCACGGTCCAGGGCGCTGGGAGGGGCTGTGTAACCGCGGCTACGCAGAGGCAAATGTGATCCCTGGCGGTGCCGGGTGGGTTCTTTGTCAGGGCAGATGGTCTGTAAGGACAGACACAGAGCTGCTGCTGACAGAGGCTGAGTATGTGTTGTACTTAACATCTCTGAAGGAGGACATGAACCGTCTAATACTGACAACTCTGGGTGACACTGGGAACCTGGTGACAAAAAAGGTGATTGAGACCGGACCCTGTGCAGCACACAATGACCAGAACCCACTGCGAGGACTGGGGCACTTACCCCCAGAACCTCGGGACGCCGACATCTGAATATAAATTTTGAACAGCTTAGTGTATGTTTTATTTCCTATTGTTTCCATTTTGTGTAGAATTGTGTGTCTGGGGCTGCCATTAGAAAGCTGTCATTTAGACCTGATTGAAGAGGAGAACTGGGCGGGCTGGAGCTGACTGTGGTTCCGGTGGAAGGAGAAGCCCAGCTGCGCCTGCCCCTCACCGGACGGTGCCCGACACGGCTGGTCCTCACAGAAGCACTAGCCAACGCAGCAAGTGTGCTTCCTGTTGTGAAAAGGACGGATACATGCGCAAAGGCGGCATTGTTCCAAACACAGGACTTCCTGTGTGCATCGCCGCGGGGAACTGCCTTGTGAAGCAGCCTGGCCCTCACCAGGCGGGTGTGCCCCCTGAAGCAGCGGTCACCTGCAGCGATGACGCTGAGGGCTCGTGTGTCGGGGAGGACACGCCTTTGGTCACTGAGAAACCTCAGGAGAAACCAGTACTGCTGACCTTGACCTTGGGCTTCTCGTCTCCAGACTGTGGAAAATAAACTTCTATTGCATGGCAGCCCCAGCAAACTCATACGAGGGCCTTTTACACAGGAATGTTAGCAACTTTTCTTGCTGCCTGCTCTGATACCCCGAGTCTCGGACAGAGCCTGCACCTCACCTTCCGTCTTGCTAAAGACTGAGCCTACTTCAGGATTCTGGTTCTGCCCAAACTCAGTTATTCCTGAGCACACACGGCAGTCAGAGGGAAAAGCTACCATCATTGGGTGGTATTCTCTCTGCGGCTGAACTGTGAACTCACCGAGGGCAGCCCTGAGGTCTCCTGTTGGCACGCATCTCATCAAAACCCACTTTACAGTTGTCTGTTCCATCCACGGACCACGTCCTGCTCAACTTTCTCTCCCCAGCACCTGGCACAGTGACTGGATCGTAGTAGGGACGCCAGAAATGCACGCTAACGAATGGCTAGAGAGTGAGTGAGTGAATGAAGCCCAAGGAACAGGCAGTCCAGAGACAGCATGCACGCATTCGCATCAACAGGGCATTTGATAAATACGCCCATGGCCCACGGCACGCAGAGCAGCTCCGTAAAGATAACAAATGGCAGGCGTCCGGCTGGATTGATGACGTGTGCTACCCCGGCTCTGTCTCCCGCAACATTGTTCATTACAGGGAATACTAATGAGTTAACAAGGACCCTATCTCTGTTCGTCTCCTCACCCATTTAAACAGGCAATTCTGACGCTAATGGACAAAGCTGTGGATTTATAACAGCCGGACCATGGTGAGAACAGCCCTGGAGAATTCCCTGCACGGAGCTCTGTCGTGGGACTCCTGGGTTACATCTGAAAGCATACCAGTCGCAGGGACTACCCTACTGTTGGTAGGGAGTCTTTCCAGGGTTTCCAGCTCACAACTTTTTTTTTTCTAATCTTTACCCAAGGGTATATGAGAGAGACATCAATGTGTTGCCTCCCACATGAACCCCCGTCAGGGCTGGGGATCGAACCTGCAACCCAGGCACTTGCCCTTGACTGGGAATTAAACCTGAGGTCCTTCTGTACGCGGGATGATGCTCTAACCACTGAGTCAACCACGTAGGGCCAGGTCAGAACTTTTTAATCAACCAATTGATACATATTTTTTTAGCCTCTAAAATGTACAATGCCCTATGTGAGGCATCAGAAAGACCAGAACAATGTCTAAAATGTTGTTTCTCCTCCTTAAAGGAGTGCCAACTTGGTTTGTTGAAAAGATGTGTACAGGTGGCAAGTTTCTATGTAAGAATAACACTGTAGGTATTGTGAATGTCAAATAGCCTAGATGTAATCCTAATATATAAAAACCCAGGGTCCGTAACATCCAAAACGACCGAAGGCTCGAACGACCAAAAGTCAGTGCTGCAACCCAGCACTAACTGCCGAGGGGGCTGTGGATTAGGTCCAAACAGAGGCCTGGAGAGAGAAGCAGGGTCTGATCCGTAGCCTCCGTGGCAGCTATTGATCAGCACTTGCCTCTCTCTTTCACTCCGGGCCTGGCCAGCAGCTGCACCTCTCTTTCTCTCAGGCCTCTGCTGGGGTTGCTGATCAGCCCCGACTCTCTGATCAGGCCCATTGATAGGCCTGGAGATGCTGACTGGCATATAAACCAACCAATCAGAACCAAATCTGAGTGAAGTGCGAGGAGCCAATGGCTGCCTAGGAGGCGAAGCTTTTGATGCTGACTGGCATAGAAACCGACCAATCAGAATCAAATCTGGGTGAATTGCAAAGGCAGAACCTAAGGTGGGGGCTGAGGAAGGGTTTTAAGGGCAACAGCTGTTTGGTGTAAGGTGTAAGAAAGCAGTTCAATTTTTTAATGACCAGTTTGGCAGTATAGTGCATATGGCTGACTATCAGTCAAGATATAGGGATTATGTATTTTTGTCTGCCAAGAGTATCTCCTCCTGATAAAAAAGGCTCCCCCCCCCCAATTTAAGCAAGCCTAACCTATATAATTTATCAATACTACTAAAATGATAATATACTTATTAGACTGGGTCAACTGGCCATCTTCCAGACATCTGACTTCCTTCCAGACAAAGCAATGGTGGTGGGGGCCAAGGCAGGGGTCATTAGGGGTGATCAGGCCAGCAGGGGAGGGAAGTTTGGGGAGAGATCAGGTCAGCAGGGGAGGGCAGGTGGGGGCAACCAGGCCGACAGGGGAGGGCAGTTGGGGGTGAGATCAGGCTGGCAGGGAAGGGCAGTTAGGGCAGATCAGGCAGGCAGGCAGAGAGGTTAGGGGCAATCAGGCAGGCAGGCAGCTGATCGGTTAGAAGCCAGCAGTCCAAGATTGCAAGAGGGATGTCCAACTACCAGTTTAGGCCCGATCCCATGCCCCAAAGGGTCCCCAATTGGAGAGGGTGCAGGCTGGGCTGAGGGAACCCCCCATGCACAAATTCCGTGCACTGCGCCCCTAGTCTATATACGTAAAAGCCTAAGTGACCATTAGGACTAGACAACTGGATGACCGGCCAGTAGCTATGACGTGCACTGACCACCAGGGGGCAGATGCTCAATGCAGAAGCTGCCCTCTGGTGGTCAGTGCACTCCCACAGCCAACCTCCCATGGCCAGCCAACCTCCCATGGTCCCTCCCCCCGGCTGGTCGGCCCCCATGGCCCTGATCGGGACTGGGCCAGACAGCCCTGATCAGCCCCGATCGCTGGCAAGGCCAAGGGACCCCACCTGTGCACGAATTCATGCACCAGGACTCTAGTTCCATATAATAAAGAGGTAATATGCTAATTAGACTAAACAGCAGAACAACCGTCCAGACGACCATCTGGATGACCTTCGGGACGAAGCCGAGGCTACGAGGAGCTGCGAGGGCTGGCCAGGCTGCGAGGGCCAGCCGGGGCTGTAAGAGGCAGCCGGGACTGCGAGGGCCAGCTGGGGCTGCAAGGGCCGAGCCCCTTGTATGAATTTCGTGCATCAGGCCTCTAGTTTAATGTATAATACACTTGATAAAATAATCTCTATTATGAATCATTTCCTACAACATGTTTTATTTTAGAGAATAGCTATGAAATATATTTCTGTGTACATATGCGTGTGTGTGAAAAATATTGCAGAGGACTAAGAACTTCAGTCTTCAAGATAAATCCCAACATGCCGGTGGGGGGCTTTGGGCAGCAAGGTTCTAAGGGTTCTGACGCCTGCTTCTCGCCTGCGTAGAGGAGTGTCACACTTGCACAGCAGTCGCTTCGTTCACTTTAAACTGTGAGGCCGTGACTGCAGCTACCCAATGGGGAGGCACATGAAGGGCAAGGCTAAGGCTGGACGCCTCAGGTGAAGCTGTGCAGGAGGCTGGGAGAGCCAGGGTGGCGTGCTGGGCAGACCCGGGGGGCATGCCCCTGCGCAGACACACAGCCTCTGCGTCAAAGGAAGCAGCCCCCACCGCTGCGGGGGGAACTCTGGGCCCGGAACTGAGGACACCGACTCTCCTAACCCTACCCGTTTCCCATTCCCGTCTCCTGCCCCCTGCGCCCAAGGCCGGGTCTCGTCCACACGTGGCCTTGAACATGGTTTCCCCTCTTTGTCCTCTGCCCTTTCTCCAGGACACTGACCCGGATCCCCTCTCCTAGTTTTTCCTTCAACCCGCACTGAGCAGCAGACCTCACCACACCAGCCCTGGGACCCCACCCTGTGGCACTGGGGGCTCGAAGCACCATCCTCACTCCTGCTCCGGGAGTCAGAGTCTGACACAGGGCTAAAGTCCAGGACTCCGCGTCGCCTGCTCCCTCTGGGGGTGGAAGCGAAAAAGCTGTGTCCTGGCCTCAGCTGCAGAGGCGCCCGCAGGCCTCGGCACGTGGCCCCTTCCATCTCGCACGCCTGTGACCCAGTGCGCCTGCCTCACCTCACGCGCCCAACTGGTCCTGCCCGCCACAGGGAAAGGTTTGAGTTGTCCACTAGACAATGGGGAAATTTTGAAAGTTTCCAATAAGTGACAATGTAAAAGGAAGATTAAGATGCATAAATAGGGTGGGCTGGGGGGCAGGGGTCAATGGGAAAAAGGGGGTGTCTGTAATACTTTCAACAATAAAGAAAAAAGTTTTTTAAGACGCATAAAATATAGTATGGCTCATTTATTACCAGAAAACCAAGCATTTCCCCTTTCAATGATGAAGTCCCCGCTCATACCATCGGGAGGTCCATGTCCACTTTTGGTAACTCCACTCTGACGATGGGACACGGGCCCTGGGGATGGAAAGGTGGCAGGTTGTGCACGAGGTTGGTCAGAAATTGAGCCAACAGGAGTAGCTGACGCGCCGGGCTCCTCCCGCCCAGCTCGGGGGCCTGTGTCTGCCCAGACCGGGCTGTGATTGGGGCAGATGGCCGCAGATTCCACTCAGCCAGCCTGAGTTCTCAGCACACGGTTTCTCTCCGTCTTCCCGTGACTTCCTGCCACCCCCCAAAATTAATTTCAGACAGGCCTTTGTGCTTTGGCTGACATTCAAAACTGTCACCTCCGTGCACACATTAACTCCAAGGCCTCTGTCATCCGCACATTAAAATCCGATCACCCGCGTCAGCACAGCTTGGCTCAGCCAGCTAAGGGGCTGGTTCCGAGAGGACGCAGTGACAGCGCTTCGGTGTGACAGCCCAGGTCAACTTGACAGCTCGAAGGCACCTCCTTAGACCAGCTCCGCTCCTGCTGGGCCAGGTGGGGAGGTCAGCCTTCCGGGCGATTCCGCCCCTTCCCATGAGGAAGAAAGGCCCGGGTGACAAGTGTGGCTGAGGATCTTTGTGGCTAAATGACCACATGGTGGAGAACAGTCGGTAAATCCCAGACTCCAGGTTTGCATGCTAATCGGGCAGGGTAACCGTTGCTGGCTCAAGAGTGGGTCTTTACAACAATCACCCAAGAAACTAGACCCACAGCACGGACCACAGGCCTGGCAAGGTGTGTGGGATGCAGGATGGAAAATGAAGTCCTCCTCATTTATCAGGGAGGCCCGAGAAGTGAGATTGCCTGTGGCCACGCCATTAATCCCACCAAAGCAACCACCCCGATCCTCCCCCCCCCCCCCCCCGGCACAGCGCCTGTTTGGATGGGCTGTGCAGATTGCTCACTGTGACTGGGGACAAAAAATTCATGATGACCATCGATGATGCACTCATTCTCTCTCCTACCTTTTCAGACTAAGCTAAATTATACACAAACCAATAAAAAATGGCAAACAACAAAAGCACCCCTGTCCAAATTCACTTCCTCTGTGAAGTCTCTCATGATCTCTTCCAACTCCAGGGAGAAACGCCTTGTTCCATATGCCCCACAGTCATCTTTTTCTTAATTCAATTTAAGTGTGTAGTCTGTAAAACATGGACGTCGCTTAAAAGTCAAGACAACTCTCACATCTCCCCTTGCTCCCTCCCCACCCCCTGCCTCTGGAAGGTGTGTCCTTGCTCACTGGTCTCCCAACACCTCCGCCAGGAACGCTGTGCCCTTGGGGGCCTCATGAGAGACACGCTGGTCTCTCCGTGAGCTAGAAGGCCTCGATAGCAGGGAACAGGTTTTATCGTTAAAATGACAGTGCCCACCCCGAGTGCCGTGTACACTGTATCTCACTACACGTTTGCAGGACGTTCAGTGAAAGCCCCCAAGGACTCCCGACTCTGTGGACACATCCCACTCGACGGCGGGCTCTTCCTCCTTCAGTGCCGGTCACAGCCATGACAGCGCGGTGCCCGGGATGCGGGAGGGAAGGAGCAGCTCACTCACCGCCGGGGTCTGTTCTGTTACCACTAACACGTGGTTGGGAACAAAGCGCCCTTCACCAAAGGCGTGTGTGGACACCAGTGAGGTGCATGGCGAGAAGAGCCGGGACCGTGTTCCCGCCCTGAGTGGCCATCGCCGGCCAGGTCTCCACGGGCCGCAGCTGGGGACAGAGCGTGGCTGCTCTGAGCTCTTCCACCCGAGTCCCCTCCTCCGTCGCGAGAGCAGATGAGCTGAAAACGCTCGCTCCCGGGCCACCCGCTGCCTGGAACGTGAGCCTCTCCTTCACGGGGATTCTGAGCGGAGGCTGCCACGGAGCCCGGACGGGAGGCGGGCTGGGGCGGGGAGGAGAGTCACGGAGGAGGAACATGGGAGCAGGCGAGAAACCGACAAGTTCATACCCTCGTCCGGCCCTGGGCCCTCCAGACGCTGTTTCCATGCCCGTGTCCGGGACGCCACACACTGAGCTGCTCCCCGATGTCTGACGCCACCCAGAGCTCGCGTGTCCACGAGAGACCGCGCACACAGGCAGCCGTGGGGACCGCTAGGAGGAGACGCGGTGACTCCATTCCTCTGAGGCAGATCTGCAGCTGGTGCCAAGAGGGTCAGCAGTGTGAGCAGCGGGGTCTCTCTTCCGTGATGACAGCTCAGTGTCTCAGCCCCTCAGGCTCCACGAAGGAAGTTCCCGCGCGTCATCTCGCAGGAGCCTGTACGCAGTGCCCACGCACCACTGACCAAGCCGCAGGTCACCCGCGACGTGTTCCTGACGCTCAGACACCCTTAAGCCACAGAGCTGGGGGACATCAGCTCTTCTGATGCCGCCTGTGAGGCGTGGACTCCGAGCGGCAGCGCCAGGGACAGCAGACTGCCTGGCGACTCGTCACCCTCCACCCCCCGTGGACGGCCCTTCCCTTGGGTTTGGGCCCGAGCCCCTCTGTCCAGCCCCCTGGCCGCTGTGAATCCTGACTGGGCCACAGCCACGTTTTAGAAAAATTTATGATTTAAAAAAATTAATAGACAATTTTTTTAGAGAAGTTTAGCCTTTGAGAAAGATTGACCCGGAAGTAGAGAGAGCTCCCATGCCCCCTCGCCCCTCCCTGAATGCCCCCCGCCCCCCGCAGGACCTCAGCTGCAGTCGCTGAGCCAGTATTCACTGTTGTCATTAGCGCCGAGGCCACAGGTCTCAGCAGCGCTCACTGTGGTGCGATCCGCAGGTCTTGACAGACGCGTGATGCTGCGGTCCAGACTCTGGGCAGAGGACTCTGCCTGTGTCCCTGGCACCTGCTCACCCTCCCGCCCACACCCTGGTCTCCGCGCCCTCGCAGAGTTGCCTTTTCCAGACCGTCATAGCCGGGGAGTCCCACCGCGTGGCCCTGTCGGACCAGCTTCTTTCCCTCAGAGATGAACATACGTGTGTGTTCCTCCCTGTCTTTGAGGCGGGTAGCTGCTAATTTGCAGCTTTGACTGAATCTCGTTGTGGCACAGTTTGCTCATCTATTCAACTGAGACGCATCTTGATGCTTCCAGGTCCAGGTTCTGTCAATGAAGAGTAAGCCTCTGACGTGTGTGCTGGCACATGCTCACCTCCTCGCAGTAGATGCCGGGCGCATGCAGTGGATCACACACTAGCGGCAGGCTCAGTTTTGTCAGAAACCTCCAAACTGCCTTCCGATGGGGCTGCACCACGCCGTGTTCCCTGCATGAGCGAGAGTCCATAGCTCCACGTCCGCCAGTGTCCAGCCTCGGTGCTCTGAGTCGGCCAGCCCAGCAGGTGACATGGGCTGTCGTCGCTGCCTTGATTCGCTGTTCCCTAGTGACAGAGGATGTTGAGCATCTTCCATTTGCTCATCTGCCATCTGTCTGTTTTAGTGAGGTGTCTACTCAGAGCTTCTGCCCGTATTTAAAACCTGGTTGTTTGCCTTTCCACTGGGGCCAGTGCATGCTTTTCTTGGAAACTCACTACAGACATCCCAGCCCCAATGCACCGACCCTCCGAGTCCCGGGCTCTCTTCTAGGCGACTCCACCATCGCGTTACCGCGCGGTGCCGACTCTCTAACTTGCTGGCACCTCCTCATAGGAGGGGCAACTGCTGTTCCCCTCAAACCCGTTGTCATACCGAATAACATGCATGCACATAGTAGGCCTTCAAATGTTTAAAAGCCAACCAGAAGTTAATAACCTGGAAAGCAGTTCTGTGGGAGGCAAGGCTATTTTATAAAATGAGAACATGATAAAGCAGAGCGAGTCCACGAGGTCTGAGACACTGGGCTCCTGTGGCTTCTCTGAGACGGCTCGCCACCCGGACTCGGCCCTTCCCTGAACGGGTCCAGTCTGCACGCCCGGCCGGTGACTGTGGAGTCTGTCGGGATGTGCGTGAACAGAGAGCTCCCCGCTGCCTCAGACTTCTTACATCCTCGTCATCCCACCCCACATTGGAAGAAGGCAACGGCCAGATTCAAGCCTGTGTCCACCCCAAGGACCAGGCGTTCGCAGGAGTGGACACTGAGCAGCCGGCCAGCACTGGGTCAGCGTCTCAGTGGGCAGAGCAGCTGGTATTGAATAGAGGCGAGTAGAGGATTAGAAGGTTGGAAACATTATAAACATAAAACCGAAGGCTCCTATGTAGTCAACTCAGGATTGCACCAGGCCCCAGCAGTAACTCTGTTTATTCATTACTTCATTCCGAATCAGCTGATTCATTCCTTCGGTCACTGACTCATTGTTCTCTCACTAAAAAGAGTGAAACTCGGGACGCGCTGTGTGCTAGCAGGGTATGTACACTGGAACAGAATGCCGGTGTCTGCCGATGAGGCTCGGCAGGGTCTCGAGGTGAGCCGCTGATGAATTCCAGATGCCTAAGCGTGGCTTTGGGATTTCTCGGGCGAGGAAGGGTTTGGGTGGTCATGACAAAGCGCTCAGCTGAGGCAGGGCTGTGCTGGACCTTCCATCGCTGTCCATCAAGCTGTGCGGGCGCTCATGATAAGAGTGTTAATCTCCCCTTCAGGGGCTGTGAAGTATAAAGCACAGGGGATGGAGGGGGGAAGAGGGAGAGAAAAACAACCCAACAAATTCCGAGGGGTACGAGACTTCTCACCCTCACCAGCTCACTTGGGCAAGTCTGTTGGGTGTGGAAAGGCTGCCGGAAGGAGCGGCTGAGCGACGGTGCTGCCGCTGTCCCTGCGCCGAGCGGCTGCGGTGTCTCGGGCTCTCCCGGGGCCAGGGAGTGTCCTCTCCTGCTCGCTGAAGGGTCCGAGAGAAACCACACACGGTTCACGTGGGACCACGCTGACTCGGTGAAAGGGTACAGGCACGAGCATTGCCTCCAGCAGCACCGGAGCTGAGCTCGGAGTCTGGGATCCTGATGAGCATCCCTTGTACATAAATGAACCCTAGAAACCACCTTTCCTGTAGGTTAATATTCTGATTATGCTCCTGCACCAAGTGAATGAAAAGGTTTAACTTCCTTCTCAGGGTGAGTTTGGCATATTGAATCGAGAAGAAATGTGTCCAGTGTAAAACCATAATAATCTGGAGGTCAGCAAAAGCCCTAGGATGACCCATGCGGCCAGCAGCCTGGAGCAGGGCGTGTCGGCCATCCGAGGGCCACGCGGGCTTTCCACAGCGGCTTTCCCTGCGTTCCATGCAACTCCCGGCCCAGCGTTGGGGGCTCTGGTCCTGCATCAGTTTCCACAAACCCTACAGATAAGATGCGTGCACTGTTTCCCTCATCAGTTACCTACGTGATCGATGTCGATAGTGCAGAGAACAGCTTACAGTTAGCACCCCTGCTTCTCAATTAAACATAGGGATGGCCCGTGACGCTGAAGACAGCCCCCCTGGCTGACACGGGCCCCCCTTTCAGCGGCTCCGACAACACAGGCTTCGTCCTCACTCACACTGCATCCTGGTGGCACTTTCTTTTTTTAAAACAAATGTGTTTTCATTGACTTCAGAGAGGAAGCAAGAGGGAGAAGGAGAGAGAGAAACATCAAGGATGAGGGAGAATCATTGATCAGCTGCCTCGTGCACGCCCCATACTGGGCATTGAGCCCACAACCCAGGCATGTGCCCTGACCACGAATCGAACGGTGACCTCCTGGCTCACCCACTGAGCCACGCCGGCCAGGCTCTGGTGGCACTTTCTCCTCCTCGTCTTTATCCCAGACTCTGTCCCAGCAGCTGGGTCCCTGTGGACACTCAGTGCATGTCCCACACCCACGTGGCCGGAGTCAGGGGAATACACGCTGCGCAGATTGTCGGTGGTTAAACGTTGATTACGTTGTGTCTTTGGGGGACAGAGTTTTGCCTGTCTTTGTCCTTTGTAGCCAACAGCCCTGTGCCACGTGAGTACCCGGCGCTTCAGTGGGCTGCACGGCCTGGCTGGGTGGCGATGGAGGGCTGGGTGCAGACCGGGTGACCCCGCATCTATGACTGTCCAGGAGAGCGGCCCTGGGGCAGCCGAATCGGCAAAGCCTTTGCTTGACCGGGTGCCTCCTCGCCTCTGGGATGCTCCCTGGTTGAGATTTCGCATCTCAGTCTCAGCAATGGCCTCAGTGACGGGAAGGCAAGGCCATCTAACTCCTACTAGCCGCACGGTTCTCGTGGGAAAGAAACAAAGAAACAAAAAACAAAGAAAGAAAAAAAGTTAAACTTTTAAACTATTTAAGGAAAGGCAAGTCCCACCCTTACTTTTTCATAAGCCAGAACCGCCTGACAGGGCTTTCCTGTTCTTTTGAGTCCATAGGCTCCGAGCGCTAAAAATAGACGATGGTTTTGCATCTGTCATTTGAACAAACATGGGACGTTTGGAGACGGTTGCCATGGACTTCCGGGAGTCGTCTTTCTATCCCTGCCGTTGGCGAAGTGGTTCTTGGGGAGCAGTAGGCTCCACATGCACGCACTGGGGACAGCTTGGCTCCTAAGACGCGGTGCCCAGGGAGGGCTCTCGCTTGGAGGGCACATGAGTGGGTCAGAAACGCTGCCAGGAGCACAGGGACGCAAAGGAGCTCAGCGACTCCCACCCGGGCCCTGAGGTCCCAGACACCAGGAGTCCAGTTCCCACTCCCACATCTGTCCCCGCCGTGTTGGCCGCCGCTGCGGCTGAGGGTTAAGACATAAACCAACGGAGAGAAGGGAGAGGCTCTGGCGAGGCCGCGAACTGGGGTGGTTCCAGGCGCGGCAGCAAGGAGCTGTGTACCCTGGGACGTCTATGCGGCATAGCCGGTTTCGGTCCCGTCTCTGTGAAACACGGGGTTCGAAGGGAGTTTAGCTTCTCAAAGGAAAACAGTCACAGGAGCTGGGGAACTTCGTGGGTAGCACTGCCAAAGACTGTGATGTGTGGCCCACAGACAGGGCACTGTGGCAGGTAGAGACCAACAAAGCAGAGAGGAAGAGACATAGAAACTTCCAATGGAAAGACTTCCGTCATGCATGCACCCTTCATGCATGCACCCTTCATGCATGCACCCTTCGTGTATGCACCCTCCGTGTATGCACCCTTCGTGTATGCACCCTTCGTGTATGCACCCTTCGTGCATGCACCCTTCATGCATGCACCCTTCATGCATACACCATTCATTCATTCAGAAACAGTCACCGGGAGCCGGTCACCAGCCAGGCCCTAAGCGGGGGACTGGAATGCACGGTGAGAAAGGCAGACCTTCCTGCCCTTTTGGAGCTGACACTCTCCTGGGCGAGACAGGCAACATGGAAACGAACCACGAGAGAAAGGAGATCGCTGCAGATTGTCACAAATGTCGCAGGCGAGGCGGGGAGCCCGCAGGTCGCAGGGGCTCGGTGCTCTGAGCAGAGGGGCAGGCAAAGGAGACCCGGCAGCACAGGCTCAGAGGTCACTGGAAGGGTTTCTATGACAAGAGCAAAGGGAACTAAATCGTTGAGTTTCAGGGAAAAGAGTGACACAGACCTTTAAATCGATCTCTCTGGCTTGTGTGTGGAGAAAGGGGGTGCCGGGCCGAGCAGGCGGTCACCAGGACTCAGTCATTCCCAGCAGATTCCAGTCCTTATTCTTTTTATGTTTAGACTAGAAGCCTGGTGCACGAATTCGTACACGGGTAGGGTCCCTTGGGGTAGCCTGTGGAGATCGGGTCCCAGCTCTCACCCCCAGCCTTGCAACCCTGCTGCTCCGCAGCCCTGCCTGGCACCCCACCTTGGCCTGGCACCGCCCCCTCACCTGCTCCACCATCCTGCCTGCAGGATGATTGATTGGGGTTGGGCACCCCACCTGGCTCCCTCAGCACCTGGGAGCCAGGCGATGGCCCCGCCCCCCACCGCTGCCACTGGTTGCCGTCTGCAGGGCGATTGGCAGGGTGATCAGGCCCCCGCTCACACCCGCCTTCGCCTGGCGCTGCCCGCTCACCTGCTCCACCATCCTGTCGCGATCCCGCTCTCATCAGGGCCCATCGGGGCTTGGCAGTGCCTCCACTGCCAGTGTCACATTGTCGACGCCCGCCATGTTCTGCACCGCCCCCTGGTGGTCAGTTCATGTGATAGCAGGTGGTCAAACTCCCAGTCTCTCCATTGAACTCCTGGTCAAATAATCACCCAAGGGGACAATTTGCATATTAGGCTTTTATTATGTAGGATTTTCCTGAATTTGGCCCTGGGGGGGAGAAGGTGGGCGGAGGCTTCAGATGAGTTCTGTGGTTTGGGACTTGGCCCGAGCCTGGAATTGACCATTTCTGCAGGGGACCGGGTTCTGGGGGAGTCATATCCCGACACTAATATTTGGGCCCGCATGCGTCGTGGCTGTGAAGTGTCGCTGACATTTTAGTCGCATTCAGGAGCTTCCTCGAGTCCCAGTTTGTGAAGGAATTCGCCCATATCTCCAGGCCCTTAGATCTTTTCCAGGTTAGAGCTCTGCTCCGCGTGGGATTCAGGCTGAGAGCAGAGTGAGGTTTGCCAGCTTCACCTTTTACTGACTGGCTCCTGGTTGCCTCAGGTGGTGTATCTGCCGGCCACTGTCCCAGCCTCTGGCACACGACCTTCACACCCACCAGACCCGGCTCTGTGTCTGCACTTCCTCTGTTGTCCCGTTGCTCTGTCTACCCATTTACGCGCCCCGCTGTCTCTCTTCGGGGGCTCGGGGTTTTATCTGCTGGGGCTGGCCTTGGGTCATTGGTCATCCTTCGAGTGGTATTCTTGGCTATTATTGCTTATTTATTTTTCCATATTGAATGTAGATTCAGCTTGTCTTGCTTTAAAAAAAAGTGTGGTTGTTTTTGTTCGGCTCAGCTTCCTCTATAGCTTGGGAGGAGGCACCTCTCCGGGGAGTGAAATCACCGCTGCGGGAACTCGGGGTTTCCGCTCCGGTCCTCCGGGGAGCTTCAATGCCCGCCCGTGAGGGCTTGGAACATTCCTTGTTAGTTTACTATTGGTATTTTATGGGGTTTTTCTTGTTCTCCTGTTAAATCTTATGTTATGTTTATATGAAGACTATTGATCTTTTTAGTATGGCAAGACACAAGCTTTACCATCTTCACCCCTCTGTTAAGTGTGTTTACACGGTTGTGAAACCGCTGTCCAGAGCCTTTGCATCTTGCAGAATTGAAGCTCTATACCGGTGACACAACAGCCCCCGCCCCTCCTCCAGTCCCTGCGGCCACCTTCCTCCTTCTCCGTGGGGCTGTCCACGTTAGAGACCGCATCGAGGGGAGTCGCGTGTCTCTTGCGACTGGCTTATTGCACTTATGTCCTCGGAGTGCATCCTTGTGGCTGTGATGGGCTCTCCTTCCTTTTGAGGACGGCATGGCCCCTGTGTGTGTATCACGTTGTGCTTGTCTGTCATCCATCAGTAGACATCTGTGTTGCCTCCATCTTCTGGCTAGTGTAAGCAGTCCTCTTCTGAGCACGTGTCTGCAAATGTCTTTTCAAGACCCTGCTTTCACGTTTGAGGGGGACATGCACTCAGAAGTGGGATTGTTAGGTCGTATCAAGCCTCGTTTTAATGTTTTGAGGAGCCGCCATTCTGTTTTCCACAGCAGTGGCACCACATCAATATTCCACCGACAGTGCCCAAGGATTCCAACTTCTTCGCATCCCTGCCAACACTTGTTATGTTCTCTGCTTGTTTTCGTTTCGTTTTGTTTCGACTAGCCATCCTAATGTGGCTGAGGGACACCTCATGGTGGCTTTAATCTGCATTTCTCTGATGATCACTAATGCTGATCTCTTCATCTGCCTCCTGGCCATTTGTATTTTATCACCGGAGAAGTATCTATTCAAGACCTTTGCCCATTTCTTAATATTCGATTTTTCTTGTTGGGTTGAGTTCTCTGTTCAATCTGGATATGAACCCCTATCAGATATATGATTTGCAAATATTCTTTCCCATTCGGCAGGTTGCCTTTTACTCTGTTGAGTGTGTTCTTTTAAGAACCACGTTTTTTAGGTTGATGTAGTCTCTTGTCTATTTTTGCTTTAGTTGCCTCTACTTCTAGTGTCGGATTAAAAAGATTTGCCAAATCAAACGTCATTAAGCTTTTCTCCTCTTTAGTTTTAGGAGTTTTATAGTTTTGAGGCGATGTTGACATCTCCCCGCAGCTCGAGTCCGTTTTGTGTGTGTGTGACTAAGGGTGCAGGATGGTCCTTTTGCATGTGGACATGCAGTTTTCCCAGCACTGGTTGTGGAAGAGACCACCCCTTCCCAAAGAGGTGGTTCTGGCACCCTAGTTGAAGAAGGTTTATTTCTAGACCCTATTCCAATCCACTGGACTGTGTATCTGTCTGTATGACAGTACCACGTACTTTCCATTACCACCGCCTTGTAACATGTTTTGAAATCAGGAAGCTTGAGTATTCTAACTTTGTTCTTCTAATTCAAGATCGTCTTGACTATTTGGGGTCCTTTGAAATTTCATATAAATTTTAGGATGATTTTTTTTCTATTTCTGTAAAAATGCCATTAGGATTTAAGATTTTGGTAGGGATTGCACTAAATATGTAGATCTCTCTGAATAATATTCACATCTTAACAATATTGTCTTTCTATTTATTTGTGTCTTCTTTAATTTCTTTCAGCAATATTTTATAGTTTTCAATGTATGAATCTTTCACCTCCTTGGTTAAGTTTATTTCTACATATTTTATTCTTTTTATTGTTCTTGTAAATGGAACTGTCTTCTTAATTTCCTTTCCTGCTTGTTTATTCCTTGTGTACAAGAACACACCTGATTTTTGTGTGATGATTTTGCTGAATGTGTTTATCAGTTCTAACAGTTTTGAGGTGTTTTTTTGTGTGTGAAATCTTCAGGGTTTTCTTCATATAAGATTATATTACCTACAGAGATCTTTTTCACTTTGAATGCCTTTTATTTATTTTTCTTCCTGAATTGCTCAGGCTGGAATGTTCAACACTGTGTGAAGTAGACGTGGTGAGAGTGGGCATCCTTGTCTTGATCCTGACCTTGGAGGAGAAGCTTGCAGTCTTTCGTCAATGAGGATGCTGTGAACTGTGCCTTTGCGTGTTCAGCCTTTATTCTGTTGAGGTAGTGTCTTCTATTCCTACTTTTTTTAAAATCATGAAAAAGTGTTGAATCAATTGAACACAACTGATTGCGTCCCCTTTTCTGTAGCAATTGAAATAATCATGTTTGTCCTTCATTCAGTTAATGTGTTGGATGAAGACTTGGTTGTTGTTGTTGTTTACGTTTAATTTAATATTGTGCATCTTTACTAATGTTGAAATTTTTGTATTATATTTCTATGAATTGCCATGGGTTTTCAAGACACTCAGTCATATTGTATCATCTGTAAGTAGAGGTATTTTTAGCTCATCCTTTCTAATTCCCGTGCCTCTGGTTTTGTATTTTTATCAGCGTGTGACCCGAAGGCTCTAGTTCCACGGCAGGTGGTAATGGGTGCCGTCAGGTGCGGGCCCAGATGCCAGAGAGAAGAGGGCAGTGTTTTTCCATGGAATTGAGGCCAGCTTTTGGGTGAGCCATTCGTATTTTATCATTTTAAGAAAATATCCATTGACAACTTTCATTATGTGTTTATATTGAGAGTATGAGTTAAATTGTACAAATGCTTTTCAACGTGTGTGAAAATGAACATAAGACTTTTCTCCAATGATCTAATGATATGGTGACATTTATGAAAGGACTTCCTAGTGTTAATCTATGTTGCATTTCTGGCATAAATTCTACTTGGTTCAGAGGTGTTATCATAATGTGCTAGGACACTGTGGTACCAGGTATTTTGGACTATTGTATCAGTAGTTACAAGTGAGATTTGTCTATAGATTTGAGGAAATAAATTTTTAAATCCAGTTTTTTTAATGTTACATTCTTCTTGTAGAAGGATAGAAGGATTTGGAAGGTTTCCTTCTTCTTCTATACTTTTGTACAAATAGGATGTCCTGGACTTTGACATTTCCATGGAATTCCCCTGTGAAATCATTCTGACCTGCTGTGCTGTTTTTGTTTGGTTTGGTTTTTTTGAGACACAGGGAGTGGGAAATAACTGTCTGGTACTTTCTTCTATAAAATTGGTCTGTTTTGCCCTGGCCTGTTTTTCTCAGTGGTTAAACCATTGGCCCACCAGACCAAGGGCTCACAGGTTCGATTCCCCATCAAGAGTGCATGCCTTAGTTGTGGGTTCAACCCCGGCCCTCGTTGGGGTGTGTGCAAGAGACAACCAATCAACCAATATTTCTCTCTACCCCCTACCTTCATTCCTTCCATTCTGTCTGAAAACCAATAGAAAAAAAAATATCCTTGGGTGAGCATTAAAAAACAAAAAAAACAACAAAAAAAAATTTGTTTGTTTTACTGGAGTCCGTTTTGGAAAGCAAGTTTTTCTAGAAAATGGTCACTTCTGCGTTATTGAAATCTCCTGTGTCAATGGTTATCGTCCTTTGTCCTTCCTTATCCTGTGTATTTGTGCTTCTTCCTGCCATCTGCTTCCCACTAACAACCTTTCTTTCTTACATTTTTAGTGGTTATTTTGTTTATTTTATAACAAAATGTTTACTTATTGGTATGGCTATTTTTCTCTCTTCTATTTCAGTACTTTGTGCTTTTATTCTTATCATTTCCTTTCTTGTTCTCTTTTATTAACTGGATTATTCTGTTTTCCAAATTTGGAGGTTAATTCTTTGTTTTCATTGTTCATTTTTATTGACATATATTTAAGACTAAAATTTTCTCTGATCACTGCTTTCATTATATCAATTCAAGATGCATAAATTCATTACTTTTTCCAATGTCTGTAATATTGGTTTGTATGACATCATTTAAATCCGTTCTTTTGCATGATAACTAGAGAATTTTTTGTATTATTCCTACTTGTGTAATTTATTGAATTTTTATTGAGACCCGACACACTATATGGTGAATTGATTGCTTTTAATTAATATTCAATATGCATAAGGAAGTGAGATTGATTATTATCAGGGTCCAAATAGGCCCATCTTATTTGTGATGTTGCTCGTGTCCTCTCCGCACTTACTTTGCATTCTCTGTCGTCCAGCTGCACTAGGGCGCCAGCATCTGCTGCAGGTGCCATCGCCTCCATGCATTCCCGTGCACTCCGCTCAGGGTGGTGACGGCTGTGCGAGGCTCTGTCCCGTCTACGCGGTGCATTGTGGCCTTTGCCTCTGTCACGTTTCTTCTTTGTCTTGTTTATCTCCTCTGGGCCTGAATCCTACCTGGTCCAAAGGCAAGACCCAGCTCTGGTCTGTTCGCCTCTGCCCGGCATGGGGCGCAGTTCCTTCCTCTCAGGCCTCCGGCACCCCTGGTCTGGGTGTCTGGAGGGCACAGCGCACAGCTTGGCCTTGTGAGCCGGTCTGAGAACAGTGTTCTCAGCCTGCGCGGGGCTGCGCATTAACAGGCCTGGCGTGTCTCATTGCAGCTCCAGTCATTACTTCCTGTGTCCACCGAACAGTTCACCTGGAAACTTGACGAACTCTTCTTCTGTATGTGTGTGTGTGTGTGTGTGTGTGTGTGTGTGTGTTCTATGTGTGTTCTCTGTGTGTGTACTGTCTCTGTGTGTGTTCTGTGTGTGTGTTCTGTGTGTGTGTTCTGTGTGTGTGTTCTGTCTCTGTGTGTGTTCTGTGTGTGTGTACTGTCTCTGTGTGTGTTCTGTGTGTGTGTTCCGTGTGTGTGTTCTGTGTGTGTTCTATGTGTGTTCTCTGTGTGTGTGTTCTCTGTGTGTGTTCCCTGTGTGTGTTCTGTGTGTGTTGTGTGTGTGTGTGTTCTCTGTGTGTGTGTGTTCTGTGTGTGTTCTCTGTGTGTGTATTCTCTGTGTGTGTTCTGTGTGTGTGTGTGTTCTCTCTGTGTATGTATGTTCTCTGTGTGTGTATTCTCTGTGTGTGTTCTGTGTGTGTGTTCTCTCTGTGTATGTATGTTCTGTGTGTGTGTGTTCTCTGTGTGTGTGTGTATGCACACGTGTCCCCTCCTCATACAGGAAGCTTTACTTTGTGACCTAGTGGTCACCTCCTACGAAGCCCATTGCGTGATTGCCGGTGTCCTGTCCCTTTGCCCAGGTTCTCTGTTATAATCCACCTCGTTCTCCACGCTGCTCGCCCTGAGTATTGTCCCAGTTAGTTCTCAATTAAAGTTGTAAAGTTCTTTGCCTTGATGTTATGTTGCGGGACACGATATGGGTGATTTTGCTTGTGCTCCTTCATCTGGTATTTGTGTTGTGTTGTGTTGTGTTGTGTCGTGTTTTGTTGAGGGCTTTGGGGGCTGCGCTGAGAAGTTCTAGGTTAGGCCATTGCTGCTAGCCATGGACCCGAAGGCTTCTCCTAGGTTTTTGTGAGAATTCAGTGAGCTAATCTTTATGAAAGTAGATCGCCCATTATCCTTTGGTGGGAAGACTTTAGTCACACATGTTCTTGCATTTAGAGTTAACACATGTTTTCTAACTATTCCATTAGCCCTTTTCTGTGCCGTATTTTCCCCCTTTAGCTCCCAGCATGCCCTCTGACTTGATAGGTGGGAGCCCCATGTTCATAAGCGGGACCTCGGGTGGGACAGGTAAGGACCTGGCTGTGATGGGCGGGAGCCGGCTGTGATGGGCTGGACCCGACTGTGACAGGTACAAAGGTGCAGGAGGCAGTGGGAAGGTTGACACCTCAGTGGGCTTCCCCGGAGAGAGAGCAGCGGGAAAGGAAGGCGCTGGGCTTGAGGGAACCTGGTAGAGAACGAGTCGGGAGGAAGGAGCCTGTTCGCTCCAACATCTCCCTGGGTCTGTCCAGGGTCCCATGCACCAGGCAGCCCCACTGCGGTGAGCACCCAGAGGCCCTGGGAGAGGGAGCCGGCTGCAGGGAGCACCCAGAGGCCCTGGGAGAGGGAGCCGGCTGCAGGGAGCACCCAGAGGCCCAGGAGCCACGGCTACATCTTGGCCTCTGAGGAACAACACTGCTGTTAAGGGTCGGAAACCTGAGGGAGGGTTTAAAATCTGAGACACAGCCACTCGTTTAAGCCTAAGCTCACACGGCCCGAGCACTTGCTTTTATCATCTCCATTTTAAAATTGAAAGAAAACCTAAAATTCAGATTCAGAGAGGCTGAGTGAAGGCTGGGCAGCTACCTGATTTAAAGAGGTCAGAGCGGTGACCTGAGTCCCAGGCCCCTCTGCTCGAACCCCCGCGGGATCTCATTTAAGATGAAGAGCAAGAGGGGCCGCCCGGGCATGCTCTCGGTGCTCGGGGAGAAGGTTCTGGTCGGAGTGGTCTAAGGAGACATTTCAGAAAACCTTGGACTTGGTGGGTCTCCCTCCAGAGCCCCTCCTGTGTCCCTAACCCTTTGCGCCCACATGCTCCCCAGCCCGATGCTGGGCCATGCCTTCGCTCTGCGCCTTGCTCAGGAGTGGCTCTTCCTTAGCACATAGCGCCGCTCTCTGCGCAGAGGGCCGGCCGGCGCCCCTCATTAGAGATTGTCAGCAATGTTATCTCAGGGTCCCGGGAGGGTGCGTGATGGAGAGCACCGGAGCAACGAGTGGCACGGTGCCGGTGGCCTGCTATCTGGTCAGGAGGGGACGTCAGAATCCACAGGAGAAACACGGAAGGTCCACGCTGGTCCCTCGCCAGGTCAGCACCAGCGGGTGTGCAGTGGCCGAGGGGTGACCCAGGTCTGAGAGCAGGGGCAGAAGTGGTTCCCAGGACACGGGTGGGACTGTGGGTAGAGCCTGGCTCCGGAGGTGTCTCTTCCCCTCCCAAGAGGTGACACTGTGGTTAGCCCCTTACTTAGGACTGAGACCCAGAGAAGCCGAGGATGACGGAGGAGAGTTCTCAGCCTCACCCAGGCCGCCTCCAGGCTCTCCAGGTCTGTGTCCCGGGGACCAACAGCATCACCGGACATTGGAGCAGGCGAACCGCAGCGGCCGTGGTCAGCCCGCAGCTCACAGACAGGGAGGGGCACTGCCCCGCCAACCCGCCAGCTCCCCCAACCAAGTGGAGACACCCGGCCTGGTGACAGAATTGAATCCAGACTCCAAGGCTGCACGAGGCCCTTCTCTCCCGGGACAGCTGTGCGGGTCCCCGGCGTGGGAGGCGCGGGGAGAGGGGCGCTCGGGCCCGGAATGCCTGCCATACACTCCCCTCTCGCCCTCCTGTGAGCCGTGGTTGTGGGGAAGTCTCTCATCTCCCTCGCGTCTCAGCTTCTCACCCGTAAAGTCATGATCATAACCCTCACTGGCGGCAAAAGCGAAGCAGAGGCGTTTTCCTCTCTGCCTGGAGGTCACAGAGAGGGGCCTTTCCACCTGTTCTTTAGACACGGGTGAGGCCTGGGCAAAGGGGGCCGCTGAGAACAGATGGAAATCTCAGGCCGGAAATTCAGAAGCAAAGTAGTGAGTGAGACAGCAAAGGCCCGGGGGCGTAAGACCTGCAGTGGATCCTAGTGCCGCACAAGCGTGAGACTGTGCCTCAGGTGGCGGTAGGCCTGGTGGCATTTATGGAAGGCGCTGCAGGTGGGTACTCAGGTCCTCATTATCCAGGTGAGAA
Organism: Cnephaeus nilssonii; assembly: GCF_951640355.1. Classification (NCBI taxonomy): domain Eukaryota; kingdom Metazoa; phylum Chordata; class Mammalia; order Chiroptera; family Vespertilionidae; genus Cnephaeus; species Cnephaeus nilssonii. The sequence goes on from NC_137092.1 coordinate 42,584,003, forward strand.
AACTGAGGCACAGAAAGGCTTAGGGCATTTGCCCAAGGTCACCTAAAGGGCAAGTTCAGAATCTGAGCTGCAGCAGTCAAGGAGACACAAATAGCACCGTCACAAGCCAGGGGGGCTATGTGTGTGTGCACACATGGGATGGATAGATAGACAGATAGATGATAGATAGATAGATAGATAGATAGATAGATAGATAGATAGATAGTTAGATAGATGATAGATAGATAGATAGATAGATAGATAGATAGATAGATAGATAATAGGTGATAGATACACACATACACACACACATATGGAGAAGGTGTGGACTCGAGAAAGAACTCCTGGACCCGGGGGGGAGGAGAAACCAGTGAGAAATGCATTAGAGCAGGCAAGAGAGGGTGTTGGCGAGAATGGATGCAGCAGAGGTGACGGGGTGAACTTGACGAATCTGATCATGCAAAGGGAGAAAGCGAGAGCGCTCAGGATCACTGCCACATGAGGAAACTGGCCGAATGGACAGGGAACAGCCCAACAGGGTAGGACTGTCCTAAAGCAGTTTTCACAAACCTTTAATATCAACATGAGCCACACCTCGGAGTGACCTCAAGTCCCAAGGTATCAATTCTACAAAACAGATGAGTGAGCAGCATTTTCCGCAGAGAGAGGACTGTGCGCCCCACGGGAACGCTCCCGGTGGCCACCCCTTCGCTCTAACAGCCCTGCACCTCTCGGGCCCCGGGCTTGCTGTCAGCAGGCAGGGAAGGAGCCGAGCTGTGGACAGGGATGTAGGGCCTGGATCAGGGCAGTATGTCCGGATTGTGCTTTTTTGTATGTGATACCTGCCCTCACACACTGCCCTGGGAAGGACGCCAGCCGGTGTCACAACGGTCCCCTAAGCAATACTTTGCCCCCAGAAAGCTGTCCGCTCCATGTACTCTCCAGTCATTTTATTGCCTTTAGAAAAAGCACTCAGTGTCACAACTATCAGTGGAATAATATGCAGTCATTAAAAGTCATGTTTCGGGGGAAAAAAGCAGATGGTGATTTCAGTAAATGTTTCTTACATTAAATAAATTTAAAATATACAAAATAGTATGTCCATCCTACAGAATATCTAATCCATACTCCTCAGACCTCACGGTCACAGGGACAAGAACAGTCCAGGACAGTGTTGTGACGAGAGCAGTGCGCAGGACGGGGTGACCGTGTCGGGCCCGGCGGGCCCTGCGGGAGAAGCAGGCCCAAGCCCGGAGCCCGTCACTTCGAGGCAGACTCCTCGGCCTCTGAAAGTCCAGAGCTCGCATCAGTGACAGCTTAAAATAATATATTTTTTTAAATATAACGTGTCAAAGTCTTTCAGGAAAAAAATTGGAGTTCTGTTAAAAAAATGAGCTAAGTGGCTTCAATGTTTTTTAGCATTTTAATGTAGAAATGGGCCTCAGAGCAGAGTTACCCCGAGGCAGACGAATCCCAGACCAGGCACGCGCAGGGCACAGACCCGTTTCCCGGGGGCGGGAGGGAGATGATGGCTGCTGTTTCTCAGACTCACTGTGGTGCTGTGCCAGGGTTTTTGTTTAGCTTGAACTGTGTGGCCTTGCCCAGATTGGTGGCTTCTGACCTGAAGGAGAAGGATGTAGCTTCACAGGTTTAACCTCGTGCATTTGGGGAACGGGGCAGCCCGATCCCCCGAAAGCCCCGGGGGCTCTGCCCTGCCCACGCTCTCCTTCCAGCGGCCGAGCTGGTGACAACATCTGCACAGTGTCTGCGGAGACCCCATCTCAGCTGGCCGGCCCACCCCACCCCGAATCCAGCAGCCTCCCTGTGGCCAGGCCTGGGCCCAGCAAGAGCCTCAGCAAAGGCCCAGCAGCTCTCGTGGGACTCTGCACCTCAGTGGACTCTGTGAGGCCTGGTTTTTGTTGGGGACCAGGCCCTGGGACCTGGGGACATTTCCAGGGCAGAGAGTCGGCAGAGGGAGGTCTGGACAGGCTCTGGGCGGACCCAGCGCCCCGCCTGCCGTCCCTGGTGAAAAGCAGCATTCCACCGCCGCCTGGCTCCCCTCCTTCCAACCCCGGGCTTTTCCACTGTTTGTCCTGGAGCAGCCCCGGAGCACGGAGCACGGGGTGAGAAGTCGCCGGGAGGACAAGGTGACAGATAGCCCCGGGGTCGCTGGGTCGTGGGGAGGCGTCGTGATCCGGCGCAGACGGAGCGATTTCCTCGGTGATTTCAGCCCTTCGTCTGTTCACACGTCCCGCCACCTGGACACAATGTACAGAGAGAGAGAGAGAGCGAGAGAGAGAGAGAGAGCACCAGCGAGTTGCCCTCCCCAGCCTCCCCGCCCACCGCGCCAGCGGGCTGTGTCTGCGAGGCAGCTCTGTGGAGACTGTAAATAACGTTAAAGGCCGCCGTTTACTGCCTCAGACACACATAAGTGGCAGCTTCACCCTTTTTCGTTGACCCTCTGTCCAGGGTTTGATTTACTTTCAAATCTCTTGTCGTAGATTCTTGGACAATATTTATCTGGGGGGCGGGTGGGGTGCAGGCGTGTGCGGAGGGTAGAGAGGGGCTGCGCAGGAAGGGGACGCTTAATCTCTCTCCTGCGGCTGAGGCCAGACTGTCTGCTGTTCTTATTTCCCATCAGGTTCTGAGCTGCTTCTGAGCAAGGGCACTGACGCTGAGAACGCATGGACTTCAGCCAAGCCGCGGCGGGGAGGCCGGGCAGGGCTTTTCCTTGGCGGAGGCACGGCTGGGGTCGTGCTTGGTGGAACCGCTGGGGTGGCGGACAGGATCACTGCGGGGCCGGGGGACAGCGGGAAGACGCCCCCAGTTCCTGCCCCCCGAGCAGTGAGAAAGCCTCCAGCCCCCATTCCCTGTTTTTAAAACTAGAATTACTGTGGGGTCCAGCAATCCTGCTTCTGGGCACTTATCCAAAGGGAAAAAAAAGAGGATCTTAAAGCGACATCTGCACCCCCATGTTCATTGCAGCATTATTCATATTAGCCAAGGTATGGAAGCAACGTAAGGGCTCGTTTGTGAATGGATAGATGAAGATGTGGTGTGCGTTTCTTTATAATGGAATACTATTCAGCCATGATAAAGAAGAAATCCTATCTGTGGCAACATGACTGGGCCAGGAGGGCACTATGTTTAAGTGAAATGAGTCATGTGAAGTCAGAGAAAGACAGACACCACGTGATCTCATGTATGCATGGATTCTTCATACAAACAGAGCATAGACTGGTGGTTGTGGGCAGGGGGTGAGTGAAGGTGGTCAAAGGGCACAAACTTTCACTCTAAGGTGAGTGAGCTCTGGGTATGTAGCCACAGCTTGGTGATGCTAGTTAATGGCACTGCATTGTGTACTTGAGCTTTGCTAAGAGAGTCAATCTTAAATGTTCTCATCACCAAAAAAGTAGGTAGTTATGTGAGTTGATAGTGGTGTTGATAGTTGTGTTAATTATTTCACGATAACCACATGTATCCAATCATCACATTTTAGACCTTAAACTTATAAAATGTTATATGTCAACTAGAGGCCCGGTGTACAAAATTCACCCACGGGGGGGAAGGGGGGTATCCCTCAGCCCAGCCTAAACGCTCCAATCTGGGACCCCTTGGGGGATGTCCAACTGCTGTTTTAGGCCTGATCCTGATCAGACATCCCTCTCACAATCCAGGACTGCTGGCTCCTAACCGCTCACCTGCCTGCCTGCCTGCCTGATTGCCCCATATAGAAGCTCCCCTGCAAGCCTGATTGCCCCCAACTGCCCTCCCCTGCCGGCCTGGTCGCTCCCAACTGCCCTCCACTGCAGGCCTAGTCACCCCTAACTGCCTTCCCCTGCCAGCCTGGTCACACCCAATTGCCCTCCCCTGCAGGCCTGGTTTCCCAATTGCCCTCCCCTGCAGGCCTGATCACCCATAACTGCTCTTTCTTGCCAACCATCCTGTGGTGGCCATCTTGTGGTGGCCATCTTGTTGCAACGTCATGCAAGGGCACCACGCAAGGGCTTTTATTATATAGGATAATTATCCAAAAAAGCTGGAGAAAAGTAAAACACTGTAAGCCTGATTTGGTCTGTAGGTCACCGGTTGGTAATCCCTAATCTCATTCTTAAACCTTACAGATGAACTCGCCCTGCCCGGTGCTCAGTGGTTAGAGCGGTGTCCAGTACACCAAGGTTGTGGATTCAATCTCCCATTGGGGCACATGCAAGATCAATCAATGAGTGCATAAATAAGTGGAGCAGCATTGATGTCTCTCTCTCTCTCTCTCTCTCTCTCTCTCTCTCTCTCTCACACACAGTTTGTCAAAAGGTCATAAGTGCTAAGAAGTAATGGAATATTGAATGATGGAAGAGTGGGAGACACAATGCACTACTTTATGCTCTTTTTTATTAAATTTATTGGGGTGACATCCTATATAATAAAGAGCTAATATGCTAATTAGACTGAACAGCAGAACGACTGTCCGGACCACCTTCTGGAAAAAGCCGGGGCTGCGAGGGCCGAGCTCCTTGCACGATTTAAAGCATCAGGCCTCTAGTTGGTTAATAAGATTATATAGGTTTCAAGTGTGGCCAAGACATGAACCAACTGAAGTGCCCTACAATGGAGGACTGGATAGAGAAGATGTGGCACACATCCACATGGAATATACTCAGCCATACGGAAGGATGAAATACCACCATTTTCAACAACATGGTTGGATCTTGAGAGTTCCATGCTAAGCGAAATAAGTCAGACAGAAAAGTAAAACCCTAAGATTTCACTCACATGTGGGATATAAAACTGAAAGCAACACATGAACCAACAAAACCCCAATGCCCTCCTTTAGATGGAGGGTGGCGGAGGACTCTCGGTGAGGTCGTGTTCAGGGAGGGAGGGGTCCCAGGCAGAAGTAGCAGGTGCAAAGTCCCTGAAATGAGGGCACACTAGGCATTTGGGAAACAGAAGAGAGAAGTCCTGGAGGCTGACGCCAGAGAGACAGATGGTGCAAAGCAAAGACTGTCTTGTAGGGTTTGGTGAGGATTGGTATTTTACTGGTGTTTTTGTTGAGATGAGGAAATATTGGAAGATAGGAAGCAACACGTTAAGAAGATCACTCTGGTCACATTATGAGACTAGTCTACGGGGGACCGGGTTGAAGGAGAAAGACCAGTTGAGAGGTTATTGCAATATTTAAAGTGGAGGTGATGGTGGAATTGGGTGGATGCCAGCAGTGGAGGTGAGGAAAAGTGGTTGGTTTATGGGTGGGTTTTGAAGGTAGATTTATTGCTGTGTGAACGTGGGAAGTCAGAGAAGCTTCCAAGGGGCTATGGGTCCAAGCCTTTCCCAGGAACCAAAGCTTCGAAAGGAAATAACCAGTAGGCGACGGCCAGGGCGCTGCGCCACGGCTGCCCACCCTGCGGTCCGTGTTCTGAGTTTAAGAGCCACTGGTTCTAGCCCGCGCTCACTCTTCTGTCTAATGCAGCACAGCAATTAGCCTCTCGCCCCTCGTCCCGCTTTCGTTGCTCTACCACCCCTGCACCTGCGGTCAGAAGCGTAGTCAGGGCACCAACAAAAGCAGGACCAAGAACGTGGGCTGACCCACCCTCACTCCCAAGAGCGGTTACAAAAACTCTTCCTTTCAACCCCAGAATCCTCTCCCTAAGAGTTCAAACCTCATCTGTACACCACTTCAACCACGATTCATTCTTGAATTCCCTGAGTCATCTCATACGACACAGGGTCTGACCCTCCCCGCCCCACACCGCCCACCCTACATCCAGCAGCTAAGACAACCTCAGCACATGACATTCTGAGCCAAATAATTCTGTAAGCAGGGTGGGGGGTTCCTGTGTATTACAGAATGTTTGGCAGCACCTCTCGCCTCTACCACTAGACACCAATAATAACGCCCTTCCCACCCCTAGTTGGGACAATGAAAATCACCTCCAGAATTTTCCAAATGTCCTCTGAGGACAAAAGTGTCTCATGGAAAACCACTGATCTGAGACGCGCAGGTCACTGCCTTGCCTGAATGAAATGCCACCCTGGGCATCATGCCTACAGAAGTAGTTTATAGCTCACCATATTGCCCAGGGTATAAATCCCGTCATTCAGTTACCAGGACGTGGTTCATTCGCGCCCAGCTGCTCTTCATCTGCATGGATATTTCAGTGCAGGGAGAGTGGTTTGGCAAAAGAACAGGCAGCCAGCTGAAGGCTGAGTGAGACTGTGAATACCCGAGTCCTGAATGAGTGTACTATTGTTTGAGTGTGCTCTCAGAAAGCACTCGGAGCTGGAAAGGGATGGAGAACCCCAACCCCAGCTCCACTACTGAAATAGGCCCGTTGAAAACGAGCTGAGGGTGAAGCACGGCCTTGTTAAACAGACAACATTACACCGGAGCGAGCGTCAGGAGCTTCCTTGTGGGCATTACAACCACAGTGGTACCCGACAGTCTAAACTTTCATCACCCACCTCCTAGTCTGCACCTTCGTCAGGGGCGCAAGCTTCTTGCTGACTGCATTAGCATGAGGCAGCTGGGAGCTGCTGTCATCGATTCTCATTGGATACGGCTGGCAGGGCCCAGGGACACACGGCCAGAGCGAGCAGCCCCTGCCATCTAGAAAGGACATGTGGATGCTCCCTGCTGCCAGCATCCAGAAGTCACAGGGAAAGACTTCGTGCCTCCCATGTCGCTGTACTCCCAGAGCCCGGACAGGGTCTAGCACATAGTAGGGACTCTACTGATGTTCACTGAACAGATCTCAAAGTCCCAGACAGTGGACTGTGCTGTTACATGTGAATAGGGCTTCCAGTTTACAAAGAGCATGTTTGGTCCTCACAGGGACCACAAGAAGGAAGCCCAAGGTCACACTGGTGGTCAGTGGCAGAGCGAGACTAAGGTTTGTGTCCTTCCACGGGGCACACAGACAACATCACATGCATAATATCTTGGCTTTCTTCCCAAAGCTCTCCGCTGTCACTGGCCCTTACAGACACTGGAATCCCCGAGCATGTGGTCGTCCAAGGCACAGAGTGAGGGGACTGTCTGAGATGGTGCCTGTGGGAAGCTCAGCGTCCTGGTGAAACACAGTGAGCACCCAACAATCCTATATAATAAAGAGGTAATATGCAAATTGACCCTCATGCGCTTGCATCACAAGACGGCCAGCCCGATGTTGTCACAAGATGACCACCACAAGATGGCCACCCCCCACGTCATCACAAGATGGCCGCCCCCACATTGTCACAAGATGGCCGGCAGAGGAGGGCAGTTGAGGGTGATCAGGCCGGCAGGGGAGCAGTTAGGTGTCAATCAGCAGTTAGGTGGCAGGGGAGTGGTTAGGGGGCTATGAGGATGGCAGGCAGAAGTGGTTAGGGGCAATCAGGCAGGCAGGTGAGTTGTTAGGAGCCAGAAGTCCCGGATTGTGAGAGGGATCCCAGATTGGAGAGGGTTCAGGCTGGGCTGAGGGACAAATTCGTGCACTGGGCCTCTAGTGTTCTTTATAATTAACATCTTCATAAGCATTTCCCAGAGGACAGAGAACAAGCATCGCAAAGTCCTCAAGGGACAAGAGACTGAAATCATTGGGGCCTCACAGACGACCACCCCTGAAACTGGAGGGAGGCCCAGTTAGTCTCCACTTACCTCTCGCTTTGATTCTTCGCTCTCATCTTAGGACACCGAGTGCAGTACAGTCTGTCACTTGCCCCTCAGTAACTCCATACTGCATCCTGGTCCCCAAACATCCTCAGGCCCTTCTTGAGGCATTCACACGATGTCATGTGTCATCAACAAGCAAATGAATCTCTGTTTTCATTGTAGTTCTCCTGGCTCAGATCATCTCATTATTACTTAAACAGCACAGAAAAATATATAAAGAGTTCTTTTTAAAAAGCCCAGCTGGCGTGGCTCAGTGGTTGAGCATCGACCTATGAACCAGGAGGTCACAGTTTGATTCTGTCAGGGCACATACCTGGGTTGTGGGCTCGATCCCCAGTGTGGGGCATGCAGGAGGCAGTGGTTCTCTCTTATCATTGATGTTTCTTGCTCTTCCTCTCCCTTCCTCTCTGAAATCAATAAAAAAATACATTTTTTTAATTTTGGTAAATTTTATGACAAATCTGGAGTAGGTTAATAAAAAGTAGGGCATTTTAAAATAAATCAGTAATCCTCTGTGTTGTGGCCACGTAAGAAAACTATCATGTTTTTTCCTAAATTTTTCCATGGTTTCTCTTCAGGGACAGTATAAAAGCTGGGGATTAGTCACTAATTTATCCTAGGATACCATCTACTATGTTCCTCAGGAGACTTCACTTAAAATTAAGAGTTCTTGTATCATTTATGACTAAAGTCCCTGTGCAGGAATTCACGCAACAGTGGGGTCCCTCGGCCTTGCCTGTGGGATCGGGCCAAAACTGGCTCTCCGACATCCCTGGAGGGGTCCTGGATTGCGAGAAGGTGCAGGCCAGGCCAAGGGACCCCACTTGTGCACTATCGGGGCCAGAGAGAGATGCAGGAGTTTGGCCAGCCAGGGAGGGACCGTGAGAGGGCTCTAGGGCGTGTCCAGCCATCTCACTCAGTCCCAATCAGCTGGACCCCAGCAGCAAGCTAACCTACCGGTCAGAGCATCTGCCCTCTGGTGGTCAGTGCATGTCATAGGTCGCTGCCAGGATCCCTAGCGGTTGAGCAGCCTTAGCATATCATTAGCATATTATGCTTTGATTGGTTGAACGGCCAACCTGCTGATCAGACACTTAGCATATTAGGCTTTTATTATATAGGATGCTTTGGCTGTAAACTTCAGAAACACCAACTTAAGCAGCACAAATGACACATAATAGGGACCCCAGGGACATGCTGGCACTAGGGTCTGTTGACTTGCTAGATAAGGGAGCTCCATGCCTGGGCTCATGCTGTGGAGCTGTGGCCTCATGGAGACCTGACACCCCTGGACGTCAGGGGGCCACGCTGAGACCTCCCCTGCGTTTCCCTGCATGTCCCCAGGGCCCAAAGGAAGCCTCCCCACGGCCCCCAGGCCTCCGGCCCCCAGGCCTCCGGCCCCCAGGTATCATCTGTGATGTGGGGACACAGGTGCCCTCCGTGCCTCCCAGGAGGGAGGAGCAGCTGGTGGTGAAGATAAAACTGAGATCCAGTTCCCCCGCCAGCCAACGGATAGCGTGGGGTCCGGGCCGGCAGAGACCGTGGGGTCCGGGCCGGCAGAGAGCGTGGGGTCCGGGCCGGCAGAGAGCATGGGGTCTGGGCTGGCAGAGAGCGTGGGGTCTGGGCCGGCAGAGACCGTGGGGTCCGGGCCGGCAGAGAGCGTGGGGTCCCGGCTGACAGAGAGTGTGGGCCGTGCTGCCCTGGCATCGGCAGGAAGGGGCAAGCTTCCCGCATGTCGCTGCAGCAGGACACAGGTAACCCGGTGAATGCGGGCGCTCCCTCCCCCAGGAGGGGGGCTCATCTGTAGAAAAATCATCGAGGCCCCACCCCCACCCCACCGGCCGGGAGCCTGGGAGTGTGTCGCCTGCAGGGTGGAGCCCACAGCAGGCAGGTGGCACCCACACGGAGCCCCAGGCAGCCTGGCTCTGAGCCCTGCTTCCAGGGAAGACCTGCCGCCCTGCCGCCTCCCGGAGCCCACAGCCAGGATTGAAAGCTTGTTTGTTTCATAAATAGACTGAAAACGCGGCTCAGGCCCCTGTTCCTCCCTGGGTCCCCTCATAGGAAAGTTCTGCTCAGGAGGGAGGCTTGTCCCACTTTCCATGAGCAGAGTACACCCCCGCCCCCCTCCTCTCACTCCCCCCTTCCTCGCTCGCCCCTCCCTTCTCCCCTCTGGGTCTGGTCTCTCAAGCTGTTCTCAGTTAGGCCTTGCCCAGGGCCCCGTGTTCCCATCTGGGTGCCTGCAGTGATCACACCACCATGCCCCCACCAGGCACAGGGGAGGAGGGGGTGGGGGGTGGGGCTGGGGGCAGTGCAGAGGCCTGTCCCTGCTGATGCCTCCCGGCTGGAACTGGGTCTCCCATGTCCGGAGCCTGCAGCCTGGCCTCCAGCATCATCCCCCGAGTGTCCCCCTGGGTGTCCCCCTGGCTGTCCCCCTGGGTGTCCCCCGGGCTGTCTCTGGGTGTCCCCCTGGCTGTCCCCCTGGTTGTCCCCCTGGCTGTCCCCCTGGCTGTCTCTGGGTGTCCCCCTGGCTGTCCCCCTGGCTGTCCCCCTGGGTGTCCCCCTGGCTGTCCCCCTGGCTGTCCCCCTGGCTGTCCCCCTGGGTGTCCCCCTGGCTGTCCCCCTGGCTGTCTTTGGGTGTCCCCCTGGCTGTCCCTCTGGCTGTCCCCCTGGGTGTCCCCCTGGGTGTCCCCCTGGCTGTCCCCCTGAGTGTCCCCCTGGCTGTCCCCCTGGCTGTCCCCCTGGCTGTCCCCCTGGCTGTCCCCCTGGGTGTCCCCCTGGCTGTCTCTGGGTGTCCCCCTGGCTGTCCCCCTGGCTGTCCCCCTGGGTGTCCCCCTGGCTGTCCCCCTGGCTGTCTCTGGGTGTCCCCCTGGCTGTCCCCCTGGCTGTCTCTGGGTGTCCCCCTGGCTGTCCCCCTGGCTGTCCCCCTGAGTGTCCCCCTGGGTGTCCCCCTGGGTGTCCCCCTGGCTGTCCCCCTGGGTGTCCCCCTGGGTGTCCCCCTGGCTGTCCCACTGGGTGTCCCCCTGGGTGTCCCCCTGGGTGTCCCCCTGGCTGTCTCTGGGTGTCCCCCTGGCTGTCCCCCTGGGTGTCCCCCTGGGTGTCCCCCTGGCTGTCCCCCTGGCTGTCCCCCTGGCTGTCTCTGGGTGTCCCCCTGGCTGTCCCCCTGGCTGTCCCCCTGGCTGTCCCCCTGAGTGTCCCCCTGAATGTCCCCCCGGGTGTCCCCCTGGGTGTCCCCCTGGCTGTCCCCCTGGCTGTCCCCCTGGGTGTCCCCCTGGGTGTCCCCCTGGCTGTCTCTGGGTGTCCCCCTGGCTGTCCCCCTGGGTGTCCCCCTGGGTGTCCCCCTGGCTGTCCCCCTGGGTGTCCCCCTGGCTGTCCCCCTGGCTGTCCCCCTGGGTGTCCCCCTGGCTGTCTCTGGGTGTCCCCCTGGCTGTCCCCCTGGTTGTCCCCCTGGCTGTCCCCCTGGCTGTCTCTGGGTGTCCCCCTGGCTGTCCCCCTGGGTGTCCCCCTGGGTGTCCCCCTGGCTGTCCCCCTGGCTGTCCCCCTGGGTGTCCCCCTGGCTGTCCCCCTGGCTGTCTCTGGGTGTCCCCCTGGCTGTCCCTCTGGCTGTCCCCCTGGGTGTCCCCCTGGGTGTCCCCCTGGCTGTCCCCCTGAGTGTCCCCCTGGCTGTCCCCCTGGGTGTCCCCCTGGCTGTCCCCCTGGGTGTCCCCCTGGCTGTCCCCCTGGCTGTCTCTGGGTGTCCCCCTGGCTGTCCCTCTGGCTGTCCCCCTGGGTGTCCCCCTGGCTGTCCCCCTGGCTGTCCCCCTGAGTGTCCCCCTGGCTGTCCCCCTGGGTGTCCCTCTGGCTGTCCCCCTGGGTGTCCCCCTGGGTGTCCCCCTGGCTGTCTCTGGGTGTCCCCCTGGCTGTCCCCCTGGCTGTCTCTGGGTGTCCCCCTGGCTGTCCCCCTGGCTATCCCCCTGGGTGTCCCCCTGGCTGTCCCCCTGGCTGTCTCTGGCTGTCCCCCTGGGTGTCCCCCTGGGTGTCCCCCTGGCTGTCCCCCTGGCTGTCCCCCTGGGTGTCCCCCTGAGTGTCCCCCTGGCTGTCCCCCTGGGTGTCCCCCTGGGTGTCCCCCTGGCTGTCTCTGGGTGTCCCCCTGGCTGTCCCCCTGGGTGTCCCCCTGGCTGTCCCCCTGGCTGTCCCCCTGGGTGTCCCCCTGGGTGTCCCCCTGGGTGTCCCCCTGGCTGTCTCTGGGTGTCCCCCTGGCTGTCCCCCTGGTTGTCCCCCTGGCTGTCCCCCTGGCTGTCTCTGGGTGTCCCCCTGGCTGTCCCCCTGGCTGTCCCCCTGGGTGTCCCCCTGGCTGTCCCCCTGGCTGTCCCCCTGGCTGTCTCTGGGTGTCCCCTGGCTGTCCCCCTGGCTGTCCCACTGGGTGTCCCCCTGGGTGTCCCCCTGGCTGTCCCCCTGAGTGTCCCCCTGGGTGTCCCCCTGGGTGTCCCCCTGGCTGTCCCCCTGGGTGTCCCCCTGGGTATCCCCCTGGCTGTCTCTGGGTGTCCCCCTGGCTGTCCCCCTGGCTGTCCCCCTGGGTGTCCCCCTGAGTGTCCCCCTGGCTGTCCCCCTGGCTGTCCCCCTGGCTGTCCCCCTGGCTGTCTCTGGGTGTCCCCCTGGCTGTCCCCCTGGCTGTCCCCCTGGCTGTCCCCCTGGCTGTCTCTGGGTGTCCCCCTGGCTGTCCCCCTGGGTGTCCCCCTGGCTGTCCCCCTGGGTGTCCCCCTGGGTGTCCCCCTGGCTGTCCCCCTGGCTGTCCCCCTGGGTGTCCCCCTGGGTGTCCCCCTGGCTGTCTCTGGGTGTCCCCCTGGCTGTCCCCCTGGGTGTCCCCCTGGGTGTCCCCCTGGGTGTCCCCCTGGCTGTCTCTGGGTGTCCCCCTGGCTATCCCCCTGGCTGTCCCCCTGGGTGTCCCCCTGAGTGTCCCCCTGGCTGTCCCCCTGGGTGTCCCCCTGGGTGTCCCCCTGGCTGTCTCTGGGTGTCCCCCTGGCTATCCCCCTGGCTGTCCCCCTGGGTGTCCCCCTGAGTGTCCCCCTGGCTGTCCCCCTGGGTGTCCCCCTGGCTGTCCCCCTGGGTGTCCCCCTGGGTGTCCCCCTGGCTGTCTCTGGGTGTCCCCCTGGCTGTCCCCCTGGCTGTCCCCCTGGGTGTCCCCCTGGCTGTCCCCCTGGCTGTCCCCCTGGCTGTCCCCCTGGGTGTCCCCCTGGCTGTCCCCCTGGGTGTCCCCCTGGGTGTCCCCCTGGCTGTCCCCCTGGGTGTCCCCCTGGGTGTCCCCCTGGCTGTCCCCCTGGGTGTCCCCCTGGCTGTCTCTGGGTGTCCCCCTGGCTGTCCCCCTGGCTGTCTCTGGGTGTCCCCCTGGGTGTCCCCCTGGGTGTCCCCCTGGGTGTCCCCCTGGTTGTCCCCCTGGCTGTCCCCCTGGGTGTCCCCCTGGCTGTCTCTGGGTGTCCCCCTGGCTGTCCCCCTGGGTGTCCCCCTGGCTGTCCCCCTGGGTGTCCCCCTGGCTGTCCCCCTGGGTGTCCCCCTGAGTGTCCCCCTGGCTGTCCCCCTGGGTGTCCCCCTGGGTGTCCCCCTGGGTGTCCCCCTGGCTGTCTCTGGGTGTCCCCCTGGCTGTCCCCCTGGTTGTCCCCCTGGCTGTCCCCCTGGCTGTCTCTGGGTGTCCCCCTGGCTGTCCCCCTGGGTGTCCCCCTGGGTGTCCCCCTGGGTGTCCCCTGGGTGTCCCCCTGGCTGTCCCCCTGGCTGTCCCCCTGGCTGTCTCTGGGTGTCCCCCTGGCTGTCCCCCTGGCTGTCCCACTGGGTGTCCCCCTGGGTGTCCCCCTGGCTGTCCCCCTGAGTGTCCCCCTGGCTGTCCCCCTGGGTGTCCCCCTGGGTGTCCCCCTGGGTGTCCCCCTGGCTGTCCCCCTGGGTGTCCCCCTGGGTATCCCCCTGGCTGTCTCTGGGTGTCCCCCTGGCTGTCCCCCTGGCTGTCCCCCTGGGTGTCCCCCTGAGTGTCCCCCTGGCTGTCCCCCTGGCTGTCCCCCTGGCTGTCTCTGGGTGTCCCCCTGGCTGTCCCCCTGGCTGTCCCCCTGGCTGTCCCCCTGGCTGTCTCTGGGTGTCCCCCTGGCTGTCCCCCTGGGTGTCCCCCTGGGTGTCCCCCTGGCTGTCCCCCTGGGTGTCCCCCTGGGTGTCCCCCTGTCTGTCTCTGGGTGTCCCCCTGGCTGTCCCCCTGGCTGTCCCCCTGGGTGTCCCCCTGAGTTTCCCCCTGGCTGTCCCCCTGGGTGTCCCCCTGGCTGTCCCCCTGGGTGTCCCCCTGGCTGTCCCCCTGGCTGTCTCTGGGTGTCCCCCTGGCTGTCCCCCTGGCTGTCCCCCTGGGTGTCCCCCTGGCTGTCTCTGGGTGTCCCCCTGGCTGTCCCCCTGGCTGTCTCTGGGTGTCCCCCTGGCTGTCCCCCTGGGTGTCCCCCTGGGTGTCCCCCTGGGTGTCCCCCTGGCTGTCCCCCTGAGTGTCCCCTGGCTGTCCCCCTGGCTGTCCCCCTGGGAGCCCAGATGCTGGATTGTGACTCTTGTTTCTTCCTCAGAGGCAGCCCGCATCTCCCTGAGGGAAGGCCGCCTTCTTCAATGCCAGCAGTAACCCAGGGGCCGCTCTGACGGTCCCTCTCCGGCCTGGCTGCCTGGGACCAGCTCGCTCGGACTCCTGCCCGCGCTCCTAACTCAGAGTGTCTAGTTAGCAACCACCGGCCTCGGGATGAGTTGAGATGCAGACAACGCTCGTTCCTAGAAACGTGGTCCTTTAAACAAGAGCCAGCATTGTTCCAGAAGCTCCGCTTCCGGACAGCGGGGCGGGAGGGAGGCGCGTTTGCGGAACAGGCGCTGCAGGCGGAACGTCCCGCGCACTGGTGCTCCTGGGCGCGGGCAGCGTGGGCAGCTCAGGCTCGCGTGGCAGCCACGTGTTCGGAACCTCCACCGGGACCGGGTCTAACCCTGCGCAGGCGCTTGCAGGTGGGGAAGCGGTGCCGCGCCTCTGAGCCTGGTCCTTGGCCGTCCTCACTGTCCTCGCTTGACTTTCTGAACAAAGCTGGACCGAGAGCAACTGCTTCTGCGTGTGCCCATGTTCTTCCCCTTACGCGGTGCCCTCACCCCCAGCTGCGGGCTGTACCTGGAGAGGCGCCGGGGTGGGACCGAGGGCGAGGCGTGTAAATGCTGCACCCGCTTCCCACACGCCACCACATGGTGTCCCATCACACGGGACAAGACGTCAACCACTCCCCTCCCATCCGCTTTGCGTCCCGAGGGGCGACTCCGAGCCTGGCGAGGAGGCGGGGCCGCCCGAGCTCCCGGGGCCCGGCACTGGGACTGGGCGAGCACGCTCCCACCGTCAGGGAGCCACGCAGGGCATCGTGGCTCACGCTGGAACAGCGGTTCCCCACCCGGCGCCACAGAGCGCCTAGAACATTCACTGCTGGCTATTCAGCCAGGCACTGACCTCGTTAACTTAGATGGTCAAACAAAAACATGACAACAGCCAACACTACGATAGCCATTCGGTGAATGAATAGAAATTATGCCTGTTTTTTGTCAGATCAGCAAAATATACAACATTTTTGGTGTGCCGCCGAACTCGTCTTTAGTCACGTGCCCTGACATGGAAAGGCTGAAGGTCGCTGCTCTAGAAACGGGCTGTGAGCGGCTTGGTCTGACGCAGGCCCTCTGGGGGGTCTCTTTCTGGCCAGCGCCCCTCCTCCGCGTTCTCCTGCTGTCCCTCCGGGGGTCCGGTTAGATCCGGACGGTCTGTGTTTTTAATGAGCCCCAGGCAATGTCAGTGCTGCTCCCCATTGACCACCGTGTGAGCAGCAAGAAAGCAGGTAATCAAGATCCGGGAGGGTAAGGCCGCTTCAAGGGCACGTGCGTTTTCAGAGAGCCTCCTAAGGAGCGCGTGTCTCCGGAGCTGAGGGACGGCTCTCCGATGGCCGAGAGGGGACAGCAGAGGGGCCTGAGACGGCCTCGAGCACCCGGAGTTCGTCCCCGTCGGGGAATAGAGGTGCCCCTATTCACCACCGGTGGCCGGACCACCCAGAGGCACCGGGTGTGTACAGCCTGACCGAGGGATCACTGACGGATACGTGACTTCGGAGGCCACGCAAGAGAGAGTTTTAGGCGAGAGCCCGGCCCAGCCCTCCGCGGCTCAGGCGCTCCTGGGACAGGCTGGTCGGCAGCGCGCGGGCCTGGGCAGAGACCAGCCTCACAGAGCCGGCGGCACAAGCGGTGACGTCGCCTCAATCAATCACGCGGTGGTTATGGAGTGATTTGCTGTGTGTTTTTATCTTGTACATATGCTTCCTGAGTTGTCGCTTCAGCATCACTGCGAAAAATCGCTGGCGAAACCCTCACGTCTGTCCTCGCCCCGCCGTGTCTGAGTCCTGTTGTGTGATGGTGTGTCAGCGGCAGGTTGGAAGCGCGCACCTGCCCCCAGAGGAGGCCAGTGCGCTCAGCTGGTGCGTGCAGGGCTGGGATGCTCACAGTGGCTCCCAGGAAGGGCGGGGCAGCCTCCCCAGCACTGAGCAGAGAGACTGCGGCCGCCGCGGTGGCCCGCGTCCCCTGGCAGGGCCCAGGGGCCTGGGGAGAGCAGCCACCTGGCCGGAGGTCTGCCCTGCCTGCTGCTGCTGCTGAAGCTGGGTTTTTAAGGACAACAGTGCGTCCAGCTCCAGCCAAGATCAAGCCCAAGATTCACAGCGAGAGGAGCGGGCGCTGAAGGCAACATGGACTCTGCCCGCCATGAGGCAGGGAGCAGCGCGCAGCGTGAGAGCACCGCGTGTTCAGCATCAGCACCTCGATCAGGTAACGGAGAAGGAGGAGGCCCCGAAGCGGGCGGACCAACCTAGTGAGGACCAGTGCCTGGGGCAATGGGTGCGGGGACAGGCAGGGGGCGGAGCTGGAGGGGCGGGCCCGCGCCCTCTGACCCACCTGGGCTTCTTCCCTCAGCCCTCCTGGGCCTCCCGCAGCATCGGATGGAGCACCAGGCCCCTGCCGGGCACCCATGCCTCGCACCCCTGCATATGTCTGTGCACTGGCACCAAATATTGGGAAGCAGACATATTTCTTCTCCACCCTCATGCTATGTCCAGAACGCGGCGCAGTGAGTTACTAGGGCACAAAAGTGTGTGAGTGATGAAGTCTCCTGTCCAGTGCACTTGGGGTCAGACGGAACTGCACTAACCTGGGGACCTTGTGGCTGCCATCGTGTGCAGCTGTCCTGAACCTGTGTAGAAGCACAGGTCCTCTCGGCAGTGATCACGGGACGTCGTTGCTCTGGGTCCTCTGTGCCCAACAGCCGGCCATGATGGGGCAGGGCTTTGGAAAGGCTCAGGGCTGACTGCTGGGCCTGGGAGTGCTGCCATGGGCGAGGAGGACCGTCTCGGTCAGAAGAGAGCATGTTCCCCCGGCAACAGGCACTCCCAGTTGCTTTGGGGGACCGGAGAATTCCTCCACCGCAGACGCGGGGCCCGCAGTGAGCGTCATCTCGCCAGCCTGGACTATGATAAAGCCACCTGCCGTCTCATTAGCCCGCCCGCTGACGGCCAGGGCCGCAGCGGCGCGGTGGTCCAGTTCGGTCCCAATCCGAGATTGGGCACACCTGCCTTTACCGCTCCCCTGACCAGCCTGTCTAAAGAGAGAAGGAACCTCACTCACCAACGCAGCAACTTCTTATTAAGCGTTTCCCCCCAAGTTCTTCTAGAACGGGGACCGACGGACGGAGGAGGGGAGCGTGGGCTGTGAGAGCTCCGCCTGACTGGGGGCGGTGCAGGAAGACCGGCTCAGAGCCCAACCCCGAGTCCCCAAGACTGTCCTTAATAACCCGCGGGGAGGTGCTGGAAAAGCTAACTGGGGTCTTAGAAGGTAGTTTGGCTCTTTTCAATCGTAAGCAGTTGGAAATCGTTAAATATTTTTAATTCCATTTGCTGTATGGGGCGGGGCTTCTATTCACAGGGTTTTGCTGTGAAAAGCTGTTAGGACTGTGGCTCACGGTGCTGTGGGGGGACACGGAGCCTCCAGCCGTGTGCGGACCTTCGATAGCCACTAACCACGTGGCTGCTGAGACGTGATGTGTGGCAGGGAGGCTGAGGAGCTAAACCCTGGATCTGTGTGATGCAGGCTGATTGGTACGAGAGATGGGTGCTTGGTGCGGCTCCCAGAAAAGCGGAGGAGGCCACTTGGCACAACGTGGCTGTATTCAGTGCTGGTCTCTCAGAGCAGCTCCCGTCACTGTAACTGATAACGTGGGGACGCAGGGAGTCCTCAACTCCCAGATTATAATTCAAAGTACTTTTCCCCTTTCTAGAAACACAACGTGCAGGTCCACCAGATGTTTTATGTAACAAGCTGGTTAAGAACTTAATGCATGTGTTTACACCCACTTTATATTAATACTAGAGGCCTGGTGCACGGATTTGTGCACAAGTGGGATCCCTCGGCCTGGCCAGTGGGGATCAGGCTGAAACCGGCTCTCCAACATCCCCCATAGGGGTCCCAGATTGCGAGAGGGCACAGGCCAGGCCGAGAGACCCCACCGGTGCATGATTGGGGCCGGGGAGGCACCGTGGGAGGGCTCCAGGGCGTGTCTGGCCCATCTCGTCCAGTCCCCATCGGCTGGACCCCAGCAGCAAGCTAACCTACTGGTCGGAGCGTCTACCCCCTGGTGGTCAGTGCACATCATAGAGACTGGTCGAATGGTCAAACAGTCCGACACTTAGCATATTAGGCTTTTATAGATATAGATGCTATTGGTTAAGCATTCCGACTTAAAAAAGTAAGTTTAGAATAAACTTTTGGGACCACACCCATTTCTAAGTTGGGACCTATGTACATGGCAAAGCATGTATTGTTGAGTCATTGATTTCACATGCCTGTCGTGACTACAAAACTATCCCGACGTGGCCCATTTACTCCAGTCAACATGACATTTGAATTGAATGGAAGCAATTGGATCAATAGACCTCAACCATCGACCTGCCAGTGGTCACTCTGGACAGTTGTGGACAATCAACCAGCCGAGTTGCCTGAGCAAACAACACTGGTAAACAAGTTATTGTACCGGTCATCCTTGTTTTTAGTGGGAAATAGTGTGGTTTCAATTCCAAAAGAT
The DNA here is from genome assembly GCF_951640355.1 of Cnephaeus nilssonii. Lineage (NCBI taxonomy): Eukaryota > Metazoa > Chordata > Mammalia > Chiroptera > Vespertilionidae > Cnephaeus > Cnephaeus nilssonii. The sequence goes on from NC_137092.1 coordinate 42,602,752, forward strand.
GTACAGTCCACGAACATTACGGTGACCGACAGCTAAAGCGTGAGAGATGTGTTGTATCACACAGCTGATGGGACAGGGGAGGTCAATGAAATGCACTTTTTTTTAACTAAAAAATATATATGGATAACTTTATTTAAAACACAATACTAATGATGTAGAAGGTGATGATAGCAGTGTCACCAAGGATGGGAGGGAGGAATTAGGAATATTCTGTCATAAGGTACCAAACTTCATAGCAAGTAGTTCCGTGATATTTTCAGATGAACTCAAATTAGTGATAGATGTATATTACAAGCTATGGGAAAATTACTAAATTTTTAAAAGATGTCTAATTTATGTGCTTGATAGGAGATAAAATAGAATTGTATCAATATTCAATTAAAACTAGATAAGCCATGGGGGGAGAAGGAGGAAATAAGAAACAGAGAGGGAAAGAGAGAGGGAGAGATAGAAACATCAATGATGAGAGAGAATCATCAATCAGCTGCCTCCTCCATGCCCTCCACTAGGGATTGAGCCCAAAACCCTGGCATGTGCCCTGACTGGGAATCATACCTTAACCTCCTGGTTCATAGGTCCACGCTCAAACACTGAGCCACATCAGCTGAGCAAATAATGAATATTCTATTGACTCTCCCCTAAGACCTCCCCTGAAGGCCCAGCCTTTAAAACCCTGAAAACAAAGGTCCCAGCACACGCTCCCTCAGGGAGCATGCCTGTGCCTTTCTGCCCCCCTCCCCTTCGCCCACAGGCAGGTATCTCCTAAACTCCAGGGGACCCCAGTGGACTTGTAGCCAGGGGAGCAGTGGGCAGCTCGTGGCAGCTCGTATAGGGCCAACCCCACGAACCTGTCTCCAAGGCCCGCTTTGCTCTGACTTCTCAGTGAGCAAAGCAGCCCAGCCCAGCGTCGTCCAGGCCTTCCTGGTGTCACTGCCCTGCGTACGTTTCTGCTAGAGTTAATGAAGTCTTGCTTGCTTTGTCTCTTGATTGAAATCTTTCTGTCAAGAAGACAAGAACCAAGGTCTCATCGTCTCTCTGGTAACAATTATGTTCTTCTAGCTACTTCTGTGTCAGCTTTACATTTTCCATATTCAAAGATCATTTTTGTTTTGTTGTGAAATGTGCCTTGACCTTATGCCATCTTCAGCCTCATTTCTTTAGTGTCTTTTCACATCAAAATTTTTTCAAAGATTGACTTACCACTGGCTCATTGTTGTTCTCTCAGCTCCCTCAGGTTTGGCTTTCAGCTCTGTCACTCCTTTGAAATTGCTCTTGCCAAGGGTGCCATGTTACTGTTAAATCCAATGGTCACTTTTTTGTCCTTTTCTTCCTTTACCTCTCATTGGCATTTCACACCGCTGGTCCTTCCCTCGTTCTTGGAACATTTTCTCCCCTTGACTCTGAGAGCCCACACTCTCTGGGTTTCCCTTCAACATCGCTGGCCACCGTCCACACCACCTCCAGCCCCATGGTTCTGAATACACTGCATGCTCTCAGCTCCTGGATGTGTATCTCTAGTCCTGCTCTCACCTCTGAGAAATCCCCTTAAACACCCATCTTTGAGATATCCCCACTTGGATATCTGAATGGCAGCTCAGTTCTAACACGGCCAAACTCTATTTTGATTCTCTCATATCTGCTCCTTTCCCAATCTTGCCCATCACACATAGTTTCCAAACCTGGAAGCTTCTCTTTCCCTCATTTCCCAACCCCCTTTCTCTCCCATCAGCAAATCTGACCACTCCCGCCTTCACTAACTGCCTGAATCACACCTCTTCTCACTAGCTGGCTACACTTAGGCTCTGCTGTGCTCCAGTTCTCACCTGGGCCACCTGATGTTCCAGAAACTTATACAGGGCTGTTACCCTTCACTTGGCCCTTCCACCCCATTCTCTCTCTCTCTCTCTCTCTCTCTCTCTCTCTCTCTCTCTCACACACACACACACACACACACACACACACACACACACACAAATTCAATGTATAAAAAACAATTACAAACATGGTAATATGGTAATTATTCATATTAATCCAACTTATTAATACTCATTGATGTGTGAGTGGTTTAATTACACCAATTAAAAAAGAATGTGGAATACAAAAAGCAACACCTCACTATACATTGTTAATATAAAACTCACTTTAAAAAGATTCGGGTTGGCTAAAAGCAAAGGGATGAAGCAACCCATATTTATCAATAGATGAATAAATCTTTTAAAAGAGTGGCATATACATACCATTACAGTAGAGTATTATTCTGCCTTTAAAAAGAATGAAACTCTGGCACACACTACAACATGGATAAAACTGGACATTATGAAAAGTGAAATAAACCAGTCACAAAAGAACAAATACTGTATGATTCCACTTATATGAGGTACCTACAGAAGTCATGTCCATAGAGACAGAACGTAGAATGGTGGTTTCCAGGACTGGGAAGAAGAATTAATGGGTATCTAAGGGGAAAGATGAAAAAGTTTTAGAGACAGATAATATGAATTCACTTAATTATGCACTTCAAATGGTAAATTTTATGTTATACATGTTTTGCCACAATAAAAATGGGGTAGAAGTAAAGGAATAGAGGAAGAGATATCATGCTAACACTAATCAAAAGAAATTGGAAGTAACTTTGAATTTTAATAAATTAAAATTTATTAATTTCAAATAAAGCTAACTTCAGAGAAAGGGAGATTATCAGAGGACATTACATAATGATAATGGGCTCAATTTTCCAAGAAAACATACAATCCTAAACATGGAAGCACTTCTAATTAGAGAACATTAAAATAAAGATGGTAAAATATAATAGTACTGAAAGGGGAAGTAGAAAATTCCACCATTGTAGTGGGAGATTTCAACACCCCTATCAGTAACTGATAATTCAAGAAGGCAGAAAATTAGTAAGGTTATAGAAGGCCTGTATAATCAATTGGATTTAATTGATATTGTACAAAATTCTATCCAACAACAGCAGAACACATATCCATCCGAAGCTCACATGGAATGGTCACCAAGATACACCACATTCTGGAGCATAAAACACACCTTAACAAATATAAAAAATAGAAATCATATGAAGTATATTCTTAGAACAAACAATTAACTAGAAATTAATAACAGAAAGATAGCTGGAAAATGTTTGAAAATTAAACAACACAATCCCAGATAACCCATAAGTCAAAGAAGGCTCAAAAGAGATAATATTTTTGAATTAAATTAAAATAAAATACAACTTATCAAAATTTATGAGCTGCAGCAAAAGTAGTGCTTAGAGAAAAATTCATAGCCATCCTATATAATAAAACCCCAATACGCAAATCGACTGAACAGCAGAACCACTGGCGGAATGACCAGTTGCTGTGACACACACTGACCACCAGGGGGCAGACGCTCAATGCAGGAGCTGCCCCCTGGTGGTCAGTGCACTCCCACAGGGGGAGCGCCACTCAGCCAGAAGCTGGGCTCATGGCTGGCAAGCGCAGCGGCGGTGGCAGGAGCCTCTCCCACCTCCACTGCAGGCAGGCAGTAAGGAGCAAGGGGTCCCGGACTGCAAGAGGGTGCAGGCTGGGCTGAGGAAAAATCCCCGCCCCCTCCCCGCCGCCCGCCCCACCGTGCACAAATTTTGTGCACCGGGCCTCTAGTATATAAATATAAATGAATGAAACGGTCATAAACAAGAGGAATCTAAGAAGACATGATTACTAAATGTAATGAGGGCCCAGATGAGATACTAGACCAGAAAAAAAAAGGGGAGACATTAGATAAAAACTAAGGACTGATTAGTAAATCAAGAGTGATTTACTAGATATAACAAAGATATTGTACTAAACCTAAGATAATAAATAGTAGGGGAAACTGGATGTTGGGTATGGGAAGTCTCTGTATATCTTTGCAATCTTTCTGTAAATCTAAAATCATTTTAAAATAGAAAGTTAATTAAGAGAGAGAGAGAGAAGTTGGTATGGCATCTAGGTTCCAGGGCGAGTGCCATTCCTTTCCCCCCACGTCCCCTCAGATCCACTTCCACCCATTTCTCCCTTGTCTGTGTCTGTGGCTCTGGCTCCAGGTGTCTCTCGTCACTGCTAGGCAACAGCAAGAGGTCAAAGGGGAAGGCAGGAGAACGAAGAACAAGGCTGGCGCATGTGCTTCCGGGGCTGTTTCCCTGTAGGACTGTGTTCAGTAGACAGTCTTTCCATGTAACCCTCTCTCTCTCTCTCCTGGTGCCCATAGCAGATCTCTCTCACCTCCATGTCTAAAGTTGCGAGCCTGGGTGCTTCCCTAGCCCCACACGGCTCTCTGTGAAAACTCCCTTTGCTATCTTTCCTCGCTGACCTGGCTTGCATGTGCTGATACCGGCTAAAACCTGTAAATAAAACCCGTATTTCCTGACTCCACAGGGTAGTTAAAAGAGGCTCAGTTAGTGCATCTGAAAACCTGGAGTAACATTTCCTATCTCAAAGGCTGGGTGTTTCTCCAACGCAGTCATAGGAAGCTCATGAGAAAAGCTGCCAGACATTTTGTGTCGCTTTTATGGACAGCAAGGGGTTGCTGGCGTTGTGCAGCCTTTTCAGAAGGACACACACCCTTGCCTTTCACGGAGCATCCTGGGGACCACACTGGGGCTGGGGGAGGAGCTAAGGCAGAGGGATGAAGCTGGGCAACGTTGCTCCAGGCGTGGGCGAGGGGACCAGCTTCTGCCGGGGAATTGTCTGGCCGGCGGAGAAACTATTCACTAAGGGTAAGCACTGCATAGACCAGAGTCAGAGCAGGTTTTCAAAGAAGTCAGAAGATCATATTCTTTTAAAAATTTTTATTTCAATTATAGTTGACATACAATCTTATATTATTAGAGATGTACAACATAGTGATTAGATATTTGTACAACTTACCAGGTGATCCCCCATAAGTCCAGTCCCCACCTGACACCATATGGAGTTACTACAATATTATTGACTACTAGAGGCCCGGTACATGAAATTCATGCATGGGGGAGGGGTCCATCAGCCCAGCCTGCACCCTCTCTAATCCGGGACCCCTCAGGGGAGGTCCGACTGCTGGTTTAGGCCTGATCCCGCATCCCCCTTGCAATCCAGGTCCACTGGCTCCTAACCGCTCACCTGCCTGCCTGCCTGATCGCCCCTAACTGCTCTCCCCTGACAGCCTGATCGCCCCTAACCACCTCTGCCTCGGCCCCTGTCATGGCGTGGCTTTGTCTGGAAGGATGACCAGAAGATGTCTGGTTGACCAAGTCTAATTAGCATATTATCCTTTTATTAGTATAGATTAGTCAGCTCAGACAGCCATAACAAAATATCATAAATTTGTGTGGCTTAAACAACAGAAATGTATTTTTCTCACAGTTCTGGAGGCTGGAATTTGGGTCAGGGTACCAGCATAGCATCGTCCCATATACCAGAAAGTGGTGAATTGATTGCCAGTCAGGGCACATGCCCAGGTTGCAGATTCAATACCCAGTCCAGTGAGCGTAGGAAACAATGGAATGATGTTTCTCTCTCTCTCCCTTCTTTTCTCTGAGATCAATTAAAATGAATGATAAATAAATAATGTTCTCTAAGTATGGTTTTAACAGGAAAGACATTAGTGATCTATGAAGTGAAAAACTCGTTATAACACATATATAGAGCATGACCCCATTTAAAAAGATATTTATTGATTTTAGAGGAAGGGAGAAGGAGAGATAGATAGAAACATCAATGATGAGAAAGAATTGTTGATCAGCTGCCTCTTGCACCCCCTACTGAGGATCAAGCCTGAAATTTGACCAGGAATCATATCGTGACCTCCTGGTTCATAGATGGATGCTCAACCACTGAGCTTCACCAACCGGGCCCCATTTTTATCAATACCAGGCACACGAGGTACATTGGCAAGATCTCAGTCCTAGATGAAAGTCTGAAACTGCCCAAACTCCTTTGCAGCGAGGTTTCTGGATATGAATTCGTGTCTGCCGATTGGATGCGCTTGCACAATATTTCGACGGCAGAAGTGGGGCGGAGGCATCTTCCTGCAGTTTGGGCTGTTTGCTGCTGGTGTCATGTTTGCAGAGATGTGGAGGTTTCCTGCAGCGGAATCCAGGCTGTGCACAGGCAGTTGGGGCAGAGGCAGTGCCCAGGGACCTGTTTTGTGGGGGCTGGAGAGCACTTGCAGGGGTCGCAGCTGTGCCAGAGTGTCCCAGAATTCAGTTGTGGCTGAGGGGGCAGCTCCTCCCACTGGCCAGGAGTCTTTCCTGGGGGCCCAGCCTAATACCCACTCCTCCAGCTTTCCGATGATTTCCCAAGCACCGATTCCCTGTGCTAAATTCTTTCCTGCCTAACAGCAAAGATCTAAAAGCATTTTGGACCCTGTACTTTGAACGAAAGCAATGCTGCACAGGTCAGGGCTGAGAGGTGGGTGAGGTGTTGTGGAAGGCTCCCTTCTTTGAGTCTCAGCTTCCTCTTCTGTGGCACCGAGACCAAAGATGATCAGTTCATGGTTACTGAGACCGTGGCAGCCGTGTTTCCGGAAGATGGCCACAGCATTTCCCATCCCTCCTGTGGCCTTGCCACTTCCCGCCACGTCCTCTCTCTTGAAGCGGGGCTGACCTCCAACATGCTGGTAGGCAGTACACTGGTTGCCCGCAGAATTCCAAGGCCAAGGCCAAAAAGGCGCAGGTGTGCAGTCCCACTCACCTCCCCAGGGTTTCCAGCTCAGGCCCCGCCCACACAGCTCGGGGCTCTGTCTGGCACAGGGCCTTGCCCTCCTGGCTGGCTTCCCCTCCCACCTGCATCCCAGCGCCTCGCTGCACACCATGGCCCACCTCTGACCCAGTGCCTCGCTGCACACCATGGCCCACCTCTGACCCAGTGCCTCGCTGCACACCATGGCCCACCTCTGACCCAGTGCCTCGCTGCACACCATGGCCCACCTCTGACCCAGTGCCTCGCTGCACACCATGACCCACCTGTGTCCCAGCACCTCACTGCACACCATGGCCCACCTGCGTCCCAGCGCCTCACTGCACACCATGGCCCACCTGCGACCCAGCGCCTCACTGCACACCATGGCCCACCTCTGACCCAGTGCCTCGCTGCACACCATGGCCCACCTGCATCCCAGCACCTCACTGCACACCATGGCCCACCTCTGACCCAGCGCCTCACTGCACACCATGGCCCACCTCTGACCCAGTGCCTCGCTGCACACCATGGCCCACCTCTGACCCAGTGCCTCGCTGCACACCATGGCCCACCTGCGTCCCAGCACCTCACTGCACACCATGGCCCACCTGCGTCCCAGCGCCTCACTGCACACCATGGCCCACCTGCGTCCCAGCACCTCGCTGCACACCATGGCCCACCTGCATCCCAGCGTCTCACTGCACACCATGGCCCACCTGCGTCCCAGCACCTCGCTGCACACCATGGCCCACCTGCGTCCCAGCGCCTCACTGCACACCATGGCCCACCTCTGACCCAGCGCCTCACTGCACACCATGGCCCACCTGCTGCTGGGTCCAGTGGGCAGGGTAAAATCCCACATTGGGCCTTGCACCTCCTGGCTCCTGTGTGCTGCTGCCCCCTGCGCCCCGTGGCGCCTATTCCTGCCACTGTTCTGACCAGGGCCAGATGCCCGGGTGCTGTGCCCAGCCCGCAGGGACTGCTGTGGCCACCAGGAAAGCCTCCCACCACATCCCCGACTCTGTCCTGATCCCAGGTCCACTTCCGCCAAAGGAGAGCTTTGCCTATGCAGCTGCCCGAGACTGAGACCGAGCAACTCCAAGGTCCCCAGACCCCAAATTTCTGCCATCCAAGATGGTTAGCTGGCTGGCCCTTCCCTGATCAGGGTATTGGGGGTGATCCGGCCTGGATCAGGCTGGTTCGCTGGCTGCATGCATGTCACAGTGACCGGTCATTAGGTTGTTATGGTCATGACGGGTGTTACAGTCTCTGGCTTTTTATATATATTGACTAGAGGCCTGGTGTACAAAATTAATGCAGGGGGTGTGTCCCTCAGCCTGGCCTGCACCCTCTCCAATCTGGGATCCCTTGGGAGATGTCTGACTGCTGGTTTAGGCCCAATTCCGTGCCTAAACTGGCAGTTGGACATCCTTCTCACAATCTGGGACTGCTGGCCCCTAACTGCTCACCTGCCTGACTGCCTGATTGCCCCTAATCGCCTCTGCCTGATTTCCCCTAACCGCCTCTGCCTGCCTGCCTGATTGCACCTAATGTCTCTACCTGCCAGCCTGATCTCCCCCTAACCGCTCCCCTGCTGGCCTGATCACCCCCTAACTGCTCTCCCCTACGCTGGCCTGGTCTCACCCCTAACTGCTTGCTCCCCCACCAGCCTGATCACCCCTAACTGCCTCTGCCTCAGCCCCCGCCACCGTGGCTTTGTCGGATGTCTGGAAGATGTCCTGTCAACCGGTCTAATTAGCATATTACCCCTCTATTAGCATAGATGTTTCCTATGCTGGACTTGACTCCCATGACTATTTTGTAACTGCTGATCACAAGTTCATATTCAAAAAGTAGATTTCTTTATATTTGTATAACATATTTTAATTTGCAAAATACCTTACCTTTTCATCACTTGATTTAGTCAACGACAATGCAAAATAAATATTTTCAAACTCATTTAAAAGTGAGAAAGTTTCAGAGGTCCTGTGACCGGCTAAGGTCACCCAGCGTGCTGGTGGGTGAGTGATGCTGGCACTCTGTGCAGAGGAAGGTCCTGAGGGCTGAGAGGACAGGAGGCAGGGACGAGGGCTGCCCTCACTGCGCTTGGGGTGCAGGAGCTTGGGTGGGGCCCCTACCCATGCAGACAGATGGCAGCTTGACCGCCAAGCAGGTGAGGAAGGTGTGGTAAACTCTGCTCCGGGCACTGGTTTGTAAAGAGCCCAGGGCTGACAGGACCCAGCGCTCAGGGGTTCTGACAGGTGAGCAAATTATGTTTGATGTTTGTGCTTCGGTGTGGGCACGCTGTTGCCTTGGTGCAACTTGGGGCCATAAATACCCACCATGAACCTTCCAGCAGCCTCACCGCCCCATGTGCCAAGTGCTCCCTGAGACCCAGGTGCCCCCATTTGCCCCCTCAGCAAATCAAGTGTCCCGCGTCCGGGCTTCTGCAATGCCTAGCTCCTCGGTATATCATCTTTCCATTTGCAGTAACTTGAGACAGACAAGTTTTTGTCACACCCAGAGGGTTTCTTTTTGCTGCAATTACATAATAGGTTTCCTGGCATTTTTGTCCCCAAATGTAGGTTACCAAGTGCTTGCTAAAATTACCTTCTGTTATTCCGCACTTACGGGGCTTGCTGGGGAGGGCTGTCCGCTTCCAATAGCTTCTAGGGGGACTATCAGGGTCTTGTAACTTGAGGTTTTACTGACTGACACAAGCTGCGGGGTTTCCTTGACGTGTAACTGAACCTCATTTGATCAGAAGAAAAATGTTCCCTGTGTCGTGGAGAAGTAATGGGGCTCCGGCGATGCCTCTGAACTGGGGTGAGTGTGGGAGGAGCGGGAGCCTGCAGGCGAATGAAGGGGCGGCTCAGCTCGGGGCCACAGTTGGTCTCAGGCAGAGGGCGCTCAGGGACTTTCACGTTTCCTGGTGGCCAGTGGTGCGCCTTGGAAAAGGGGGAAAACAAAGTCACAGAATGTCTCCCTGGGATGCAAGCTACACCATTGTGACATGTGCGCTCCCAGTGATGGGCACCCACATGCGGGGTGCGACGTGCACATTTCTGGTGATGGGCACCCGCACCTGGGGTGCAGCACAACACGTCACTCCCAGTGATGGGCACCCTCATGCGGGGTGCGGCACTCACTCCCAGGGATGGGGATGTGCAGGCGTCCCCTGCCCCGCACAGTGAGTCTGCCTTTGACAGAGGAGGCTCTCTCCTGAGCCGGCACCTGTGTGTGGATGCAGGGCAGGGCAACAGTAGCGTTTCCATGGTGAGCATATGATGCAGAGTTCACTTTTACGTTATTTGCTAATTGTTGCATTATCTTCCACTAGAGGCCCGGTGCATGAAAATTCATGCACTGGAGAGGGGTCCCTCAGCCCAGCCTGCCCCCTCTCACAGTCTGGGAGCCCTCAGGGGTGGGAGGCGACCAGGCCATCAGGAGAAGGTGACGCCCCATCACACCTCTGCTGCTGCCACTGCCGGCAGTGCAAGCCTCGGCCAGCCCTGGTTACCTGAGCCTCGGGCAGCCCTGGGAGGTTGGGCAGCCAACATCCAAGGTTTGCCTGCACCTCAGGCCGGCCCTGGATGGCTGGGGGGCTGAGGGGACTGGGGGACTCTGGAGGCAGGCACCCCGGCAGGGCTGAGGGGACTGGGCACCGCCATCTTGTGGCTGTGGGCACCGCCATCTTTGAAGATCAATTGATGTTTCTCTCTTTTCAGATTTAACCCATTGGAATGAATAATTATTCAAAGTGTGTTTAAATTTTTGATACCCTGCACATATAAATTATATTATACTAGAGGCCCGTTGCATGATATTCGTGCAAGAACAGGCCTTCCTTCCCCTGGCTTCGCTCCCAGCCGCCTGGGAGTCGCCAAGTCCCCGCTCCCGGCCAGAGCAACACTCCTATAGCTCCCTCTGCCCCCCTCCCTCCCCCTCATAGCAGGACTCCCTCCCCAGCCAGTCGCTCTGTGCCTGCATATGCAAAGTAACCTGCCATCTTTGTCGGGTTGATTTGCATACTCACTCCTGATTGGCTGTGGGAGTAGCGGAGGTATGGTCAATTTACATGTTTGTCTATTATTAGGTAAGATATGTACACCACCAGCCACGGAGGTCCCCAGGGTCAGGTGTCACCTCGCTGTGACGGGGTTCGGCCTTGAGGCTCTATCCTCTGGCGTGACCACAGCCCTCAGTCCTGTGTGGCTCACCTTCCTGCTCGTGGCACCTTGCCTGCTCTTTCCCACTGCATCCTGCGCCTGGCGTGCTGCCTCCGGAGTGCCACAGCGACAGCAGTCCCTGCGTGGGCTCCTCTGGTCCGTGACTCTGTATCCCCTGTCATTTGCTGCTCCAGCCCCTTCACTTTCAAGATCCCACAACAAGGACATTGGCTCCCACCTCCTGAGCCACCCCCCGCAGGCTGAGGGTCAAAGACCATGAGGGGGAGGACACTCCGCTTCTCACACAGACAGGGGCCCAGGTCTCAGGCTGTGGTACACTGAGTGGCATGAAGGTGAGGGCTCCCGGTCCCAGTGGTCTGGGCAAGCTTCTCCCTGCCCTCCCCTCCCCTCGTCTCCCACCACCAAGTCTCCGGGGCCAGGAGGAGGAATCCTCTGTTGCCGTATCCTCATACGTTTCTTCACCCCGTACTCTGAGCCCAACACCGTGCTCCTGTGGCCCTGTGCACAGCACTCCCGTCCCAAGTCCTGCCTGTTCCCTAACCCTCCGCACTCCTGACCCTCGGCACCAGGGTGCCCTCTGCCCACACTGGAGGATGGTGCCGCTTCTCTCTGCTTCGCGGGGGATGCCTCTGTGTGGCACCAGCCCTCACCGCCCAGAAACATGTTCTAATGCCTCCCAGCTTAAAGAGACATGGTCTCTGGATCCCACATTCCTCTCCGGGTATTATTTCGTATATTTGCTTTCTTAAAGCAACATTTCTCCAAAGAGATTGATATTCTCACTTCCTCCAGATCTCGCTTGAGTACATGCCAATCAGTCTAACCCAGGACATCACTGAAACAGCTCCTGACAAGGTCACCTGTGATGTCGCTGAACCAACATGCACCGCTCACTTTTCATCCTGCTCGTCCGTCAGCAGGATTGGACACGATGGATCGTTTTCTTCTGCGTCCACTCCCTCCTTGCCCTCCTTTGGTCCTTCTCCTCTCTGATGGCTGCTCCCTCTCCATCTTCTTTGCTTCTTTCCTCCTCGTTTCTCCAACCTCTGGGCTCAGTTCTCAGACCTCCCTCTTCTCTGTCTGCACTCTCCCTGTGTGGTTCAATGTAGTCTCCTTCCATCGCCACCCACACACCAGCAAGTCCCAGTTGGTCTTTATTCGGGGAGCCCTGCCATGCGCACTCTCATGTCCAGCTGCTTACCTAGCAGTTCGCTGAACATGTCCCCACACGACTCTGGATCCCCCGCCACCTTCCTCCTCAGCACAGGCACGTTCGGCCTTCCCATTCCAGCCCCAGAAGCTGGCGGCCAGCCACTCTGTCGCAGACGCTCTGGTTTCAGTTCTGCATCAAGACTCGGACCACTTGCCATCCCTCCTCGTCACCAGCCCGGGCCCAGCCGCCGCCGATTCTCTCCTCTGTCCTCTCCGCTGGCTTCCTGCGCACCCGACCTTGGCCCACACCACAGCAGCCGCGTATTGATTTTAAAACCTCACGTGCTCATGTCTCTCTGGGGGTGAAAACTCTAGTGGCTTTATGGGTCTAAAACCCAAATGACCAAGGATAACAGCCGAATCCTTACCCTCCCAACCGGCTCCTATGTACGGCGACCCAGCACCCACCTCAGGGTTCTGTTCCAGCAAACAAGCCCCTCAGGACTTCTCACCTCCCTCGGGCACCTGCCTGCTGAAGTCCCAGGTGGTGAGCTCACTCTAAAAGAGCCTCAGACCCTCCCCTCCCCGCCCCCTTCTCTGCTTTATTTTCTTCTGCGAATCCATCACCATCCATCCAGCTCTTGCTGCTGTTTATTCTGTTCTCTCCGCTGGAATATAAACTTCAGGAAGATAGAGACTTCGCCTGTTTCACTTCCTGCTATATCCCCAATATCCAGAACGGTGTTTGCCTCACAGCAGACAGTAAATATTTATCGAGAGAATGAATGGTGAAATTATGACAACAAAATAAATATTCTCATGAAAAGGGAAATTCAACAAAGAGGACGCTGAATATTGCAAATGTGTGTGCTCCCGAGGCTCAAGGCTGGCCGTCACTCACCAGCCCCTGATGCGGGCAGGAGAGCCTGGTGCGCTGTTGGTGAAGGGGACAGAGCGGTGATGATGAGTCGGAACCTGTTTATTTTGACAGAAACAGAGAGAATGGGAAGAGCCCAAACGGAAGAAAGACCAGGACAGGCGGAGGAAGACCGGAGAGCTGTGACGCGTCACTGGGCTGTCGGGGACGTGGAGAGAGAGACGGGGGAGCTCGCGCAGCAGCACCTTCTGCGGGCCGCCTTGCGTTCATGTAAGAGGGCGCTCCATCAATCTCCGAGCAGAATCTTTAATTGCAAAATCTTTCACCAGCCCGTTACTCGCCGCGCCTGTCATGGAGACCCGGGTGGCTGCTGCTGCCTGGCTGCCGTTCCTCACGCTAATTGCGGGCTGCGCTGTGTTCTCCTCCGTGGTCGGGCTTCAGCAGCAACCCTGTCACCTGTGCTTCGCTCCCCCAACAGACCGCGTGTTGCTTTGGGGCAGATTTCAAAGGAGAGATTGTATGAGATATTAATTAAATACCCCATAATATTAACAACTCCTCATGCCCTTTACCCAGCCCATAATCCATCCTGCACCTGCTGCACAGTCGTTAAACCTCAAATATATGTGTTTAACATCCAATTGGGCGCTTAATGATCTCACCTTAACTGGGACTATTAAATTTAAAGAGATGTGCATAATTGAGTTATTGCACATTAATTATAAATACCTATTGGCGATTAAAATCACACTAGACTGGGCGAAACTTTGCCCAACCTGTGTGCCTCTCCGTCCACGAGGCTTTCTGTCACAAAGGACGAGGCCAGCGGTTCCAGCCGGGCAGCCTGGGCCTCTCGCAGAGTTAGTTCTGCAAACAAAGCTGTCACAATTCCTCACAATTCTTAGCACTTCGTGCATTTGAAAGGACTTTTACTAAACACCATGGCTTTGGAACTTCCGGAAGCCCCGGCAGGCCTACGAGAAATACATTATAATTCCCTTTATAACCGCAGGACACTTCAGGCCTGGGACTTCAAGGGACTTTCCTGCTCCACCCACAGGGACCTGCGGACTAGAAGGCAAATGGAGACCACGTAACTCTTTCCCTTTGGAAAGACGGAAGGCGGTGCAATAAGGAAGCAGCACTGTCCCTGACCAGCTCATACTGCGGCCTGTGCACCCCCCTCCACCTGCCCACTGCCCCCTCCCCCACTCTCCCCACCCTCCCCTTCCACCTGCCGACTCCCCCACTCCCCCTGCCCTGTTCGCCCGCTGCCTCCAGCACAGCCGCTGTCGGTGTGAGCGCCACCCAGGCACTGGGGGTCCGTGCTTCCCCCGCAGCCTGGGAGCACCCTCGGGGGCATGGGACGAGGGGGAGCAGTGTGACCTGGGAATCCAGCCGTGACCTTTGGCTATGGGCACCTCCATGGCATAGCTTTGAACCTGGGGCACAGTTCTTACAAACAAAAGCAGAAGGTGAGGCACAGCGGGAACTGGTGACGCCACCAGCATCTCAGCCACATCAGCGAGGGCTCTGCCCGCTGGTCCTGTCAGTCATGGGATCGTGGGGGCAGCTCCAGTCCATCACGTGTCAGTGTGGCCTCAGACCACGTCACCACGCTCTGTGCCCGGGCCTTCCGAGGACAAGAGCTGAAAGCCAGGCTGGCGCGCACCCTGCGCAATCCCTGTGGCTCCCGTGGAGAAATGCAGAGCAAATGTCGTGAAAGAAGCAGAACATCCTGTGCGTGAAAGGACTGCGTCCCTGTCCCGGTACGGAGGCGCCCTGATGGCCATGGGGGCCGCCCAGGCCTGAGAGGGTGGCAGGCAAATGAGCTTCGCAGAAGGACCCGAATCTAGGGGAAGACACACGTCATTCCAGAGTGGCTTCCGCTGGGGAAGGAGCAACCCTCCCATCTTGAATATTTTTAGAGATTTTCTTTAAAACGATGACTGTCTGAGGGACATCGTGCAAAGGGCCCTGACCCGAGAGGAGAGCCGCTGCGGCCCCAGGGCTGCCTCAGACCATGTGATGTCCAGCCAGCGGCTGAGCCTCTGGGCCTGCATCTCCGCCCCGCGGCGTGTGCGGGTTGGACCTCACGGCGCCCGGGTGGCTGCTGGCGTGGTGGGCTGTGCGCACCTCCACCTGCGGCTCCGCCACGAGGACACTGCCCCCCCCCCCCCAGTGTAGTGGAGCACGTGGCAGGAATGGGCTCTTTGCCAGTGATGAGCTTTATTACCCAAAGGGCAGGTCAGAGGCGGGCCCACGTGACTGTGCTTGGAGCCCTGAGCGGGTCCCTGTGCGCCCCCACGTGGCTGAGACGGGCCTGGCTTGGCGGCGTGGAGCTCTGTCCTGCGGGTCACACCAGGGTCCGTCCCCGAGCATCTCTAGGGGCTCCTGGATTCCGTTCGAGCTGAGTGGGTGGGTGTCGGTCTCCCCTGCACAGTCTGGCTTCCGCATGTTTGGTCTAGTTCACTGTCTCTCCAGAAAGTTCCATTTGATTTTAGATCACATGCCATTCCCCCTGAGGAGACAGAGTTTGTGCATTTACTAAAAATAAGATACGGCGCACCACTTCAGAACTGGAGGCCATCCGTTTGCTGGCGGAGAGGCCTGGACAGAGATCTGTGGGGACTGCCTTCCCGCCAGAGGCTTCCTCTCAGGGAACCCCGTGGTCTTACCTCTGCCAAACACGGTCCGGAGGCGCCACCTAACTGCCTGCAGATGGGGAAGGTGGAGCGGGTAGGGCCCTGCCCTCACGGAGTCTCCACCTGACCGCGGACC